>NC_060071.1:122856060-124106060 GCF_922984935.1 Meles meles
GGGTGGCTCAGTGGGTTAAGCGCCTGCCTTCAGTTCAGGTCATGATCTCAGGGACCTGGGATCAAGCCCTGCATTGGGAATCCCTGCTCAGCAGGGAGCCTGCTTCTCCCTCTCCCTTTGCTGCTCTCCCTGTTTGTGTTCTTTATTTCAAGTAAATAAAAATCTTTAAAAAAAAAAAAAAAAAAGCGGGGGGGAGGATAATTCAGAAACACTTCAGTCCAAGGCTGACATTTACTTGCCAGTACTGCAGGATTGAGTTCTATATGAAAAAATGACCTACATCATGAGGCAACTATCCTTGCTTGCAAAGGGAAGAGGCGGGGGTATAGCTCAGGGGTAGAGCATTTGACTGCAAAGGCAAGAGGCTGAGACCAAAGTTAGGATTAGGAAGACCATCCCCTCGATCATTAAATTCACTTGAATGACCTGTGAAAGGAGCTCAATATAAAGAAATATTCTCTGTAGGGAATAATCTCCCAACGGGCCCTCAAAGACACACTGAATTAGCCTGCAAGCTACTGAGAAGCAACCTGCCTTTGTTTCCAGCCATCAAGTGTAATAAATGCCTGGAGCCAGCAGGGAAGTGCGATGGCCTAGAACATGCAGTGTGCATAGTGGAACAAGAGGAGGACAAATGACAATCCTTTCGCCTTTTCATTCAACCATTTACTGAACCCTTATAACAAACCAAGTCTGAGCCCATGTCCTGGAGAAAGAGAGCTGTGGAGTCCGCCCTCAGCAAGCCCGCAGTCACGCAGGGTGTTCATGTGCAGACAGAAGAACTATAATCTGGAAATAGGAGCTAAATGTGGCTGAATCACTATGCCGTACACCTGAAACTAACGCACCGTGTGTCAATTATACTCAAATAACATTTTTTTTTAAATGCTGCTTACATAAATTCTAAGTTACCCATCATCATCTTTATTTTTTTTCTTTGAGTGCCAATATTTAAATACAAACCTCACAGATCAGTTTCATTCTTTGGTATTAAAAACCTATTTCAAATAATGTTCAAAATCTTGTTTTAA
Organism: Meles meles; assembly: GCF_922984935.1. Taxonomy (NCBI): domain Eukaryota; kingdom Metazoa; phylum Chordata; class Mammalia; order Carnivora; family Mustelidae; genus Meles; species Meles meles. The sequence continues at coordinate 122,857,092 of NC_060071.1, forward strand.
GTTATTTCCATCACTAACATATGTCGATGAAAAAATACAGCTGTATTATGTAAGGTTCTTTTTTAAAAGAACAGACTGACATAAATAACATTCTTATTCCTAAAGAAGCAATAGCAGCATTCTAAACCAATTACTTACTGAAAATAGGAATGGAGCCAATTCTGTTTTTCAGCTGTCTGGATGCTATAGGGAAGAGAGCCCCCAGCTTTCAAAAGAAGAAAAGAAGTATTATAGAAAATAATTTTAGGATCCTTCATTAAGAATCTACAGTAAACACTGGAAAAACAATACCACTTCCTATTTCGTCTTATGAAATGGTTCTTTGAAAGAAAAGGTCTACACTTGTATTAGGTATGTTCCGTTATGGGGTTTCCTTACTTAGGGATACATGTTAAATGGTACATGTTTACAATCTGAAAAGAGGTACTATTTAATCACTCAGGGGTGGTAATTTACATATCAATAACAGCACAGATTTGAAGGTTTTTGAAAAACTGCATTAAGAACTCTGGCCTAGGGGTGCCTGGGTGGCTCAGTGGGTTAAAGCCTCTGCCTTTGGTTCAGGTCATGATCTCAGGGTGCTGGGATAGAACCCCCCATCGGGCTCTCTGCTCAGCAGGGAGCCTGCTTCCCCCTCTCTCTCTGCCTACTTGTGATCTCTGTCTGTCAAGCAAATAAATAAAATCTTAAAAAAAAAAAAAAAAAGAACTCTGGCCTATCCTACAGTTCTCATGCAGGTGGTCTGGAGCATCTCCGTTTTTGCCCAAGAGCAGGACACATGGGAAAGCACACTAAGATGAAAACTCAGTCCTCCTGCTTCCTTTACCTCTTATTTTCGGATAATTCCAAACAGAGTTTGTATTAGCTAAACATTCTTACAAATGGAATAGTCATCACTAAATTTAAGTTAAAATGTACAGGGGCACCTGGGTGGTAGTTGGTTAAGCGTCTGACTTGGTTTTGGCTCCAGTCATGATCTCAGGGTCATGAGACTAGGGCCTGTGTTGGGCTCCATGCTCAACAGGGAGTATATCTGAGATTCTTGCTCCCTCTCTCTCTCCCCCCGCCTTCCCTCTCCTCCTCCTGCTCTTGTTGTCTCTCTCAAATATATAAATCTTAAAAAAAAAAAAAAAAAAAGTCCGGTAAACAGTTGTTTTTAAAAAGCAATTCTAAATGCCATATTCCTGCATAGAAAGTAGAGATACAGTTCCAAGTGGAAACACAATTAGTAGCCAGTTTTTGTTCATCTTTGAAAGGAGGAAGTTCTATTGCAGATTCACCAGTGACTTTCTAAACACATGTTGGAACTTCTCCATAAATAATCTATATCCAAAAAGGGCTTTAAATTTCTGAATCATCATAAGGTATGTTGTATCCTCTACTGCAAATAACTTAAAAACGTATTCAGAGCCAGTTATGAAATAGTTTTATGGAAAATATCTTGTTCTTCCCCATTAAAAAGCACATTTTGAATGAATCTGGTCTAACAGAAGGGGAGAAAGAAGAAGACAAAAACCAACTAAAACACCACCATGTCTCAAGCCTCAGCGAAATAATTTTGGCTTTGCCATTAGGTAGCAACAAATGGGCTGGTACGTTATACTCCAAGCCTTAACCAAGTTATTCGGGCAGGATCACCTCTGGTTTGACAAGCAATAAATGGACCAAATTAGTCTAATTCAAAGCATTCTCCTTCTAGCCACGAGCAAATGCCAATCAGATTTCCTTTTTCCAGAGACAAACCCTGCTTGGGTTTTTAGTTACTGCCTCCTGAATGTGCTATCTGGAGGGCTGCTGGATTCCAAATATAAGTTCAGTGTCCAGCACTGTATAAGCAAAATAGCGAACAAAGTTGAAAGCTGCCTACAAAATCATCCTAGGCATTTACAGATGAAGTGCTTTAGAAAGCTCAAGTATCAACTAGGCAACACCAAGATTAAGCAGAAGTTCTGGACCTTAAACATATCTGTGATTCAAATCTGGAAGAATCACACAGAGCCACAGACACAAGCAAGGAGGATATGGAGAGAGAGATCAGAGAAAGGCAGGTTAGAATTTATCTGGAAAGGCGGGACGCAACAGGGAAGGTGGTTTTATTCGGACATCTTGTCTGGACAACCAACCCACTTTTGGCAGAGGGACCACCTTAAGTTGTGGAAATCAGAATAAGTCCTCACAGTGTTACTGTGAGGATTCAGTAACATACTAAAATTGCCCAAAAGCATGGAACCATCTTTGGAACTAGTACTACTCAATATTACCTATTTCCACGATTCTTAGCCAGATTCTTTAGCCAGGTAAGGGAAAATATAAATTTGTAACCAGTTCTTTTCTCAAGGAGAATGGCATTTTTATTACTTGTCTGAAAAAGTTTACCAGGACATTTATGAAAGATACACCAAAAAACGCAACTGAGACAGTCTCCCACAGTTACCTGGATATCCTTCTAAGCTGGTTCGCACATTTTCCACAGAAGGATAGATCTAAAAATAAATGAAAAAGATTTCAAAAAAAGGAAAAATACAAAATAACACTCAAATTGTACCATGTTAAAGAAACTTTCTTAAAAGGAATGTTTTTAAGATGAAAATCTCAATTAGAAAGATTTCATTTAGGGAATGCCTGGGTGGCTCAGTCAGTTAGGCATCTGCTTGCGGCTCAGGTCAAGATCCCAGGGTCCTGGGATCAAGTCCCACAATGAGCTTCCTGCTCAGCAGGGAGCCTCCTTCTCCCTCTGCCTGCTGCTCCCCTACTTGTGCGCTCTCTGACAAATAAACATCTTTTAAAAAGTCATTTAAAAACTTAGAAAATGCAGTTTAAATTTCAAGAATTTCCATCTTATGAAAAAATGTAACTTCTAGTAACTACAGGAAGCAGATATATTCAATGAAAAACTTCAATTTGACTTTCTCCCTCAAAAATGCCTAGTTAACACTGAGTTCAATGCAAAATTAATCATTAATTCAAAAGTATCTAATAATGTTCTTTAGCTAATGCTTTACTAAATATTTTTTTCTTTGGCTTGAGAACCCAAAGGAAGGAATGGAAAAATCCCAGACTAGTGTGGCGCTGAAATGGAGCCCCACCCTCCCAGCAGAGGGCACCACCCTCCCTGCACCAGAGGATACAAGGGTCACATGATCACACACGATGGTGCCAATGCACTGCTGTTTCCATGCAAGAATCATGGACTAAAACCTCTATGAGGGAGGACGGATTCTCATGCTTCTCCAGGACTAGAGAATAAACCTGATCACGTGAAGCAGGAAGGGAACTCACCAGATGAAGACGAACGGCACTTCTTCCTGGGGTCCGACTTTCCTTCCCCAGCATCACCAAGCTTTCTTTAAACTCAGAACACAACCATTTCGAGTCATCGGCTCCCATAGAGCCAATGCTTGAAAACTGCCCTACAATGGGCCAGGACTCCCATTTAGGAGAGGCATGCTCTTTTAGAAGCTGTGAACAGAAAAGCTTTAACAACTCAGAACCTGGCTTTCTATCCCTAGAACCCCTGATCAACAGAAAAATGCTGAAAATATTACATATCATTTTCATACTCACTTTTTCTTCTTTGGAAAATGTTCTTTAAATACTAAAAATATTTTAATGGAATAGGTGGACGGAAGTATTCGTCTAAAATTCTTTGATTTGTATTAAAGCATGACCAATTTTTTTTAAAAGCTCTTAGGAATGTCAGATGAACCACTGAACTGCCATATGGGAAGAGATTTTGCCTTGAAATAATTGTTAATACCTTAAAAAAAAATACAGACTATTGTATATTTTGACACCTATCATTTGAAAGAGATTTAACACTTGGGCTCCATGTAATGATGCTCTAAAAAAATTAAAGAGTGTTTTTATGTATATATACAGAGCATCCTAAGCACTGCAGGAGCCTGATCTGCATTTCCTGCTTTGATAATTATGCAAAGCTGCAAAAACAATTCAAAAATATTTGGAAATTTTATCTATTTAAACATGTACTGAGTGTCTACTACCAAGAGGCTGAAGAAAAATAAGTCGCAGCAGCTCCCAATGGAGTTCATATTCTGACTGATGAATTATTTAGTTTCATAAGTATTAATTTTCTTAACACAGCTTAGGCATTAATATTATAAATGTGGTTACCAAAAAGCCTAGTAGTTCTCAGTTTCCGCCCTTCTGTAGCATGGTGTAAGAAACAGGACTGAGCTGACGGCTACAAGACCCAGTTTCTGTTCTGGTGCTCCACCCCTGATCTGCTACAAGGCCCTGGACACGTCCCTGGGCTTCCATTTACAGGTCAGTGAAAGACCAGTCTGACCATTCCTGTCTTCCCTGGAAGGAAGCTGTGATGCAACAGGAGTGTGGGAGACGTGGTCTGGAAACCAAGTGCTCTTTTCCCTCCAGGAAGACTGATCCTACACACCATGTACTAGCATCTAGCCTTTCTCAACCATCAGGCCACAAACTGACAGCCACCAACCAGCACACTGAAGGCTCAACAAGTGCCCGCTTGCCTTCTCTAGTTCACCTAATCCTTATGCAATTTTGTGAGTGAAGTACTGTTATTATGCCTGTTTTATAGAGGAGAGGCAGGTCACATGACTTATGAACAGGTGAGGATTTGAATCCATGTATGAGAATCTGCCTCCAAGCTATCCACTCAGCCTGTGTGCTCTAATGCCTTCCTTAGGTCATGACATGAGGATGTTAGCTTCTACATTCTACCTGCTTTCAGCTGTGGTCTCAATTCAAAAAAAGAAATTAAGTTTCATTAACCAAGAGTAATTCTTACATGACCAATACTTCACAGAAAAAGGTAAAGTTTTTAGGAGAGCCACTTGGGGAATTTATTAGTGCCATTAATGGGTCTCCTAAACAGAGATGAAGAAAACCATAATCTTGAACTTGCTTGTTTCAATTTGTTAAGACTTTTCTTTGTTCATTTTCATACCAGCAGCAAAGACTGCTTTTGTAATGACTCTTAAAGGCTCTGGTTTAGTAAACAAAATACATCGTAGCACAGTTGTAGCCTTTACTCAATAGTATTTTTCTGTTCTTTGTTGAATTTGTATGCTAAAAATCCTTCAGATGAGGAAATCAAAAACAACAATAGCTGCATGAATGAGAAATTTAAGAAATAAAGCAACTAAAAAAGTCTTTATACTACTGCCATTTAGAGCAATCTATACCTCCAAGAGGCAAAACATTAAAAATTACTGAAAACTATAATCAGACAACTTATCGAGAGCATGCTGTTCACCCACAATTGTGCTATTTATGAAGCTGCCATCCAAATATATTATGAAAACTATACACTAATTATAACAAAATAGTAAAAATTCTGTTACCTTTCTAAGTCTAAAATGTCCCCAATTATCTTTTTGACTTCCTTGAAAGCGTCCTGGGGTTGATCCAATAAGATAAACACTAAAAGGACATAAAATACAAGTTATAGAAAAGTGTGATATGATTTGTGAACCCCCAAATAACCAAATACACACAAAAACTAATGTTATCGTGAGAGGTTCTAAGAGACCACCACCAATTTTCTTGCGATGCCTCCTCAGAACAATAACTGATACTCAAACTCATTTTCAAGCACATCAAATCACAGTGGAACACTCACAAGGGTAAGGTACCAGCAATGAAATTGTGCAGCTTCAGTACTCCAGAAGGACGCTTATGGTGAGCAGGAAGATTACTGGCCTCCACTTTAGCCCCTCAGATCTAGGAGAGGCAGATAGTGAGAGAATGTGCTCTCACGTTATGAGGGACAGCCAGATATCATTCTGCCTCCTTCCAAGGCTGCTGCACTGCGGCTACAGTATGGCTCTCAAGGTATTCACCCGCTTTAAGAATCCCGAACTGCTAAGTAACACATACTTGGTTTCAGACAGATCGTGTTTGTGGATGGTATCTATCCACTCCTTGAGTGAAGGAGCATTATAAGCCGTCAAGTAGCTGATGAGATCGGCTTTAAAATGTGTTGCTGATTCTCCAGACCTGTGGGTTCCATGGATAATTTGTGGGTACAAGGGGCTCAACCATATTCTGGAATAGAAAAAAAAAAAACACAAAAAAAAAAACAAAAAAAAAAAGTCAGGAAAGCAACTGATCACCATGATATCTCTCTGTTGACTACACATTCACCCCAAGGAAGAGGTGAATCGCACTCGGTGTCCGCATGATAAGTAGAGTGGTTCGTTAGGGAACATGAGCATAAATCCTCTCGCACCACTCCGATGGCTTCCACAATACTCAGAATGATTTTTCAATACTTCACCATGAATTCAGGACCCTATCTCTGCCCGTTTCTCCCAACTCAATGCTCTATGCTCCCTCTTCGGCCACACCTTCTTTATTCTTTACCCCCACCCTCCACTCCACATTGCTAAGACCCGGCGACAGTAACTAATAGCTGCATGCCCAATGGTCACAGCAAATCCATACCATCCGTAGTACCCCCAGCAAACTACCCCCACGTAGCTCTTCAGCCAAATGGGAAAAAAGTTACCTACACTAAGAAAAATTATATATACAAATCTATTTGCAATAAATAAACTCATTTTCATGATGTACATACTATAGCAGCTTGAGATCTTCTCATATCCTGTACTTTCCTGGTCCTGCAGTGAGTAGACACCACATTTAATGCTAGTACATTTACTAACCTCATACTTTCAAACAACCTAACAATGTATTAAAGAGATCTTTCATTTCACCGATTGTCCTCAAAGGAGGGTAATTCCATTCACCTAAACTTCTATGCACCCACAAGTGGGAAAAGCATACCTAAACCCCATCCCTCTATGACATGCTCCATGACAGATCACAAAGAAGTATGGTTTCAAACCTTGTGCTCAGTTTCAGCTGCAAAATCGCCCGGGCCAGCAGTCCCGCATCACAGGGTGTGTGTGCCTCACACTTGAGATAATGAGTAATGTCAGGCTTAAACAAGTACTAAAGACGTATTTGCTGTCACCAACTTTCTGCTTCTGTGGCAGTTCTACCACTGCCACTGCAGTTCTACCCGTTAAGCCCAAAGACAAACTGCCCAATTCCTCTTTCACCTGGCAGCCCTCAAAGGAGACTGGGGAGAGGTAGGCCACCAGGGCAGGAAGCATCCAGAACTGCAAGGATCACATCAGTATCTGGATGAGGAACAGGACAGATGACAACTTTCTAAACCAGGATATGGAGATGTGAGGTGTTTTTAGCACTTGACAAAGTAAAATGTGTAATTATCGTGGGCCAAATAATTTTCAAAGTGAGAAATTAACAGGCAGACCGAGCAGCAGCTAAAAAGGATGGCTGAAACACCGGTACAGCAGACCAGGACCAGCAGAGCATAACTAGTGGACCAACTGTGAAAATGACACCAAAGGACTATTTTTAAACATTTAAAAAATTATAACTCACAACACAAAAATGCAAATTTGGGATTAGAATCTAGACTCGCTGTGAGATAACAGTACCCTACTCGAGGGTGGCTGGCAAAGGGAAGTTGGAGATTTCATACCCTCCATACTTTGAGTTTGAAACCATGTGCCATCAACTTAAAGGAGCATGGCTCAAGCTTCTGACTCCAGAAAGAGCTGGGGGCTAGGGGTGGGACTCTTTGAGCCACATAAGAATCAGTGCCAACTTGATAAACTCTGCTAAGACTCATGAGTTTCAAAACCCAACCAAGCAGCTAAGCAGCTCTAGGAGTAGCAAAGGTGTAGTTAACTCAGTTCTGTTGCTCAAGAGAGTCCTCCCGTGGCTAAGGCTTTTGAGACAGTGGTGATCCCTTCCATCCTGAACCAGCTGGAATTCAATGCATTTTGAGAAGCAGTGGGACATTTGAAAACTGGAACATGTTTACAGAAAAACTATCAGGCACTGTGGGTGGGGCTCTAAGCCCTCGTTATGCTGGGGAAAGGCAGTGAAAAGAGAGAGCTAGAGATGTCGGGCTCAGGGAAAAGCCTGTCTTTCAAGCTGGAAGGGCTGTCTGAAGGGAGAGAGGGTACTCTTGTTCTATACAGCAGTGGAGTCAAATCAAGCCCACAGGACAGAGGCTAGAAGGTTATGTATTTCAGGTTAACGTAAGGTATGACTTGGGCTCTGCTAACATGCTCTGAAATTAAGAGTTCTAGCCCAGCCTAGGCAGTGACAGGGAGCGTAAAGCAGGGGAGAAGGAGAGTGGAGAATAAGGAAACTGTGAAAAGTGTAGAGGAATGCTTGAGTTTCTTCTAATCCTGGAGAAGGCAGAGATGTACACAATGGCTTAAAAAAGGGAAATGAAAGCCAGCCAGAATGAAGAGCTTACCAAGTGGGAGAACAGTGCTTAAAACTTGATTTAAGCAAATCCCTAAAACAAAAAAAAAAAACCCCAGCCCCTCTTCTTAAAAGGACTCAAAGACTAGATCTGGAGTAAGTATACTGAGGACAAAGGGTTAGTAATAAAAAAAGCATGAAAAAATTTTCAAATTCAATTTTTCCCTTGGCAATTCATGACCATATGAACATATCAACAGCTCTAAAAATACATCAGATTTCTTTTATGGAAAAATAAACTGAGGATGACAGGAAGTTTTTAACAGATGATTAACCACTAAGTTCCCCTTCACTACCATTTGGGAAATGGCAAGCAAAAGTACAGTGGGTACTGGGCCAAGTTACTGATGGGTCTCACCAGACAAATGGGTTCAGACCTTTCATTTTACCCCCTCTCTCCTGCCTCAGATCCTTTGCATATGCTGTTCCCTGTGCTTGGCTGTAGAGTATGAATAATCCTGTTTTGGTAAGACTAAGGAAAAAAGGTCCTTCTGTTTACACATATAAAAGTCACAGATGTGTATGTACTAAACTGTTAGCACTCGTTACACTTCAAGAGGGTGGGCCTGGGGGGTGGGGGCGCAACAAAAATACTATTTCCATGTAGGTCTCTTCTCTATGCCACATGTGAGGGTTTTTGTTTTTTGTTTTGTTCTGTTTTAACAATATAAGAGAAAGGGAATGCCACCCATAGCCACTGCTGTGTAGTAAATAGAAGCCTACAAACCCCTGAGTTTTCTGGTGCCAGTCAGCATGGATGAGGTTGGAGGTGTGTATGACAACCCGGAGGCCTTCTTCATACAGCAGTAACATCATTTTCCTTTAATAACAAAGAGAAGGACAAAAGCATTAACACTACTTTTAAAATATGTACTATTTTTCCAGTGCAAATACCATCAGCTGAAGGAGTGCCTAGACCCTTCTAATACTCTTTTAACATTTACAATCCTCATTTCTTCCATAGATTAAAATCAAAGTCCATTTTAGTGATAGGTGGAAAACCACCTTCCAAAATGCTCTGAGTATTGGTAAATGAACTTTGGCCTCATCCTGCCTGCATGGCCAAGCCTGACACTTTGAGCCCTTATCCTTAGCTGTTACCCGCTACTATTCAGGACCACGGAAACCTTCTTGTCCAGTGTTTTTTGAAGTATGGTCACAACTTTCTGCTATATCATGGCTAGCATTTTTTTTTTTTTAAATGGCTAGCATTTTTTAAGAAATTGCAATAAAGGGGCGCCTGGGTGGCTCAGTTAGTTAAGCATCGGACTCTTGATTTTGGCTCTGGTCACTATCTCAGGGTTGTGAGATCAAGCCCCACGTCAGGCTCTGTGCTCAACAGAGAGTCTGCTTGAAATTCTCTCTTCCTCTGCCCCTGCTGCTTATGCTGTCTCTCAGAAATAGATAAATCTTAAAAAAAAAAAAAAAAACAAAACTAAAGTTGCAATAAAGTTTAAAAACTCAAAAATATATTGTAGAAATTTAAATAGCTAGTTTTAGCATATGAGTATGGACAAATATAACAGACTTAAATGTACATTGTATTTTTTAATGTGAGTTGCAATTTAAAGTTTGAAAACGCTTCACTATCCTAAGACTGATCTTTTCTCATACTCCAAAGATGCCATACTAATCACTAACGTGTATCTTGCCCTGAAATCAAGTCTTTCCTTTATTTACTAAAATCAGACCCAGTTGAGTCCTCCCTTTGCCATGGGCCTTCCTTCCCCAGGTCTCCAGTTATCAGACAGAGTTCTCGTATTTTAATTCTAGCAAGAGAAGGAATAGGATACAAAAAAGAGCTTTCTACTTGAAGCTGAAGACCTAAGCTCCAGTCATCAGTTGGAGGCCACAGAACTCTAAGGAAGTCACTCAGTGTCCCTCAGTTTCTCACTTACAAAGTGAAGGATCAACCCCTTCCTTGATGCATAGGGTTGTGAGAAGGAAACGTAACATGCTTTCGTGAAACAAACTCTCACATGTGCATTCCCAGGACTCCCTCAGTGTCTTGCTTTATTTCTTCATCTGTTACTGGAGGGCTTTTGGCTTCCCAACTGTTTCCTAATTATTTCAGGAATCTAAGTTCTCTCCATGTAACTAGAGATTCACTCCTCAAGGCAGTCACTCTTCCTTATGTCCTCTGGGGCCAAAATGCTACTTATACTTAACACCAACTGTGATGTCAGTCCACGCGTGGGGGGCAAAATGAACCACTGGTTCTCTCCAAACAATACTGTGAATAGTATTTGGACAGGAGGAGGTTAATATAAAAATATACTGCACAGAACAGAAAAAAGATACTTAGCTCTTGCCAAAATGAGAATTTAACCCAAGCTGGCAAACAGTAAGTTAATGCAAAGCTGGAGAAGTGACAGCTGCTGAACCCATCTTTTCTCCATTTATGAAACGTGCTCCCTGAAATCTAGGCAGATTTATACACACAGTTGCCAAATTAGCAGCTGACTGTAATTAAGAATAAGGCCAGTTATGAATTCAAGATGTAAGTTTCACAAATATTTCCATTAATCAAGGCATCAATTATCACGAAAATCATGTACTGCTGTCAGTGGAATCCTACCCAACAGAATCGTGAACTACTCTAAGGAGAGCCATCATCTCACACAAAATGGCATGAGTGGATTTTTGATTAAAATTAAAATTAAAAATGGATAAAGGATAAGAAAGGAGGTCTCCCCTGAACAAATGCTGACCTACATGTCACCTGTTAAGTTGTGGGGGCAGCAAAAGGGATGATTTCCAAATCTGGAGCTATTCCTGTAAAGGGGGGAGAACACGAATGTCTGCAGAGCACCTATGGGCCAGGCATTCCAGCAGCTCTCCAGAATAGCAACACACCAAATCCCTACAGCAATCTGGGAGGCTTTACCAGTCTCATTTTACAGCTGCAGAATCTATGGCTGGGTAGGTAATGGGATGATCAAGGTTCCTAAATGAGCCAGAAGAGCTTGTTCAGATCACGTGTGCTGGGATCTTCCTCTCACTGAGGAAGAACGGGGCCAAGGACCTTCACACAACTGGTGTGTGAGTGGGTGGATGGGTTGGACAATGTGGTCTAGGGGAAATGAAGGACTAAGTCATTTGTGGTTGGAGGCTTGCCTACAGATGCAAGCAGAAAGGGGTGCCTGGACCACCCAGCAGTCTGCCACTGGCTACCAGTTAGACATTCGCCATCCGGCTGCTTTGGTTTCCCTCCTTCCCTCCTATGGATTCTCAGGGACAGAGGTACTTTTGCTCCCAGCCCTGGGGGACACTGAAAAGCTTCAGAATTCTAAAGCACTGGGTGACAGGCCCTGGGACTGCATGGCATCCTACAGAGACACAGAGAAAGCATGTTTATTGTACCTAATAGGGATGATGATTCCCGGGGTGGGGGGGGGGGCTACATCATGGTTGTCGTTGGATGCTCTGTGCACAGTACATGGTCGATACATGCTTGCTAAATTGAATGTCAAAGACTACTTCCTATTTACTGTGATAGCTACACTCAGGTTGGGAGGCACATGACACCCCAGCACCAGGAGCTGGAAGGTTTCCTTTTTCTAACTCCTATAATCTGGCCTCTCTCACCCAAACACTAAGAGCTAAAAGAATTATTAAGTCTGAAAACACTAAAATTGTGTCTCAATTTTTTTTTTTTTTAAGATTTTTTTTATTTGACAGAGAGAGATCACAAGTAGGCAGAGAGGCATGCAGAGAGAGAGGAGGAAGCAGGCTCCCTGCTGAGCAGAGAGCCCAGTATGGGGCTCTATCCCAGGACCCTGAGATTAACCCACTAAGCCACCCAGGCGCCCCTGTGTCTCAATATTTAATGAATTCTTTAAAAAAATTTTTTTAAATGAGCAATGGAGTAAGTTCAAGGCATGAGTTTAATCTCCTACAAGATACTGGCATTTTAACAAGATGTAAAAACTACACAGACTATGTGGCTGGGAAGGGCTCTTTTATAATTGCTTCCCTAGGCATTCACAACTCCAAGGGAGTAACTGCTGGGTTCAACCCAAGTGTGTGTGTGTAATGGGGGTACGGGGGAAGGACTAGACCAAAGGAAAAAAATGAGGTCACTTTTAGCTGTAAACAAACAAGAATAAAAAACGAGTTGTAGTTCTATCTTCATCAGTAACTGGAAGGTAACTGCTTATCTACTCAGAACCTCTATATAATGAAAAGGAAGGAGCAAATAATTTGTTAAATAGCATAAAAAAAGACAGCCTCTTCTCTAGGATCAATCGAATGTCATTAGGCTAGATCCTGGCCAGGCCCAACATGCTCAGTCTGTCACAGGACTTACAGTATAATTGAAATGAAGATGGAAGACATGGGCTCTCCTATGTGCCAGCCTGTTAACTGCAGCATGATTAAGCCCAGTGCTGACTGCTGGCACAGAATGGGTGGCTAGTGCAGGGAGCTGGTGCTAGAGACCCAGCATACCACCATGTCCAGGGCCCAAATGCGAGACAATATTTCAGAATCAGTAAGATCTTTATGCTCGGGGTCCAGCTTAGTGCAGTGGGCTAGGGTCCATTTGGTGCTATTCATTGTGGGCAGAATGTCTATCTATGACAGGGTGACTATAGCCATCCACCGCCAGGCTCTCCTGTGATGCAGGGAGGGGAGCCCAAGACACCTATTCAGTCTATTCAAGGCTATTTTGTATCCTTTGCTGAAGTTAGCATCCTGTGACCTCAGTGCTACTAAAGAGTAATTTATACCTGAGCTAAATGCTTAAAGTTCCTAACAATCCTCAAACACCGTCCTGTTAGAGGCTACCAATCAGGGATGGTTGGTAAACACTGCAACATTTACTCAAGGGCATCGAGACCAGATAATGTAGCACTGAAAGGAAGAATCCTCTTATGAAATGGCTCAACTCTTCTGGCCCTGGTTCCTTCTGAAAACAGGTTGTACGCTGCAAAATGCATTTTGCCATAAAAAGATGAATGTATTTCCTTATTTCAAGTCACTGTAACATCAAGAAAACATGACCACAGCAAGACTCAGGACTAATATTCCTCCTATGAGATCGTTTGTTGCCCTAGAGATGGACATCTGAAGGAATCTGCTTGCAATACCAACCCATTTCCAACATCAGTCTCCAAGAAGAGGCTTTGTCACATCCTTCTGACAAATCCTTTCTAGAGAAATGTGATTCATAAAAATATTGAAAACAGGAACAACCATATCTTATTCTTTTTCTCATTTATAGGATAATTATGTAAAAAGGCTCGAACAGCTGGGCTCACCGCAGTAGAACAGGAGTCAAACTGATCACTGGATACGTGTCAAGCAGGAAGTAATAGGGGTTTTTCCTGTCTAGTTTGCAACGTCTCAAAGTTACTCTAAAAGGAACTTCTGAGAAGTCTTGAGCAAGAATATGCATCCATTTCTCAAGTTAACAACTCTGTAAAATAGGGGTGTCTGGGTGGCTCAGTGGGTTAAGCCTCTGCCTTTGGCTCAGGTCATGATCTCAGGGTCCTGGGATTGAGCCCCGCATCAGGCTCTCTGCTCAGCAGGGAACCTGCTTCCCTCTCCCCCTCTGCCTGCGGCTCTGCTTACTTGTGGTCTCTCTCTCTGTCAAATAAATAAATAAAAATCTTTAAAAACAAACAAACAAAAAAGACCAACTTTGTAAAATGGGTTTGTTTTTTTTTTCCTATCACAGCATGAGGCTGACCTAGTAACAGTCTATTTAATGCAACTCAGCTTCTTAAGAGATCACCAGACGTTAAGGTAGTAGAATCCACAGGCACATGACTGACGCATACAGTCATCCATAACCACAGACCACACAACCACCAAATATTCCCCTCAAGCAGGCTGTAAGAGATGTCCTAAACAGAAAGAAAGTAGAAACCGCATCACAGATTCAGATTTTCATGCTGAGAGCCAGAATCCCAGGACTTTGTCTTAAGGCCATTAGTAAACGGCTCCACTGCCTCTAATTTTTACTGATAGACTCTTTTCCCTGGCAAAACTGGTACCTTGAGTTCCTTCAAAAGCACTTTCCAGAACAGCCTCCTTGACTCTCATAAAATCATACCCTCCCCCATCTCATAAAAACTTGCTTACGTGTGGTGTGTTCCAAATGCAATATCCAACTTTGCCTAGGATGAAAAAGAAACTGAGTCACTTATTTTGAACAAACTCAATATCCCTATCTATTGGAAATCAGGTTACAAAGGGTTCAGGTCAACTTTATTTTGAATTGTTTTTACTGCCCTCTAGTGGACAAGCCCTGGAATGACACTACAACTTTTATAATCCTACCCAGTGAGGCTCATTACATTTTTTTCTATTAGCCAGAATGATTCGATACATATTCCACTTCTAATTACAGTAATCAAGAAGCAAGAAGCTAGATTTCTTTAGTTGCCAAAAAAACAAATGAGACTCTATGCAAAGTTTTAAGATATTTGGCTTATTCAGAAATTGATGTATCAAAGTTTCCAGACCATATATAAAAAAAACAATGTGGTAGCAGTATGCATTGTGGTGCTGAAACAGAAGTTCTCTTATACTGACAACCTAACAAGTGCTGAAAAGAGATAATGTATTCAATCTATTTTCCTATGACGAAATGATACCTTTACAAACAGGAGTGGGTGGAGAATTAAAACATTTTTATGTAACATCTGGTATAGCAAGACCTTGGCTAAGTAGAATATGCCTGAAGATGTAGGCTGTGAAAGAGTTAAACAGAAATGTCAAACCAGGTCAACAGTGAGGAATGTGGGTGTAGGGACACAAATCCCATCCCTACAACTCTGGGTGACTTTGAAAAACACTTAAATCTCTTGTGCCTTATCTTACTCCTCTTTACAATGGGGGTGCTGTCAGGGGATTCAGAGTTTTAGGAGTAAATGAGACAATTACATGAACTGTCTAGAAAATAGGGCCTCCAAGGGATAAGCATTCTACAAATGGAACCAAGAGCTACTACAATCAAGCTCCCCGCCCCAATAGGGCAGAGGGATGGACCTGTTTGCAGGAGGAAGAAAGAGGCAACTGGAATACAGGGTAGTATGACGCAGCCCGTCTTGGGGATGCTCTGACAGGTGGCCCTGCTCACTACATTCCTAAGCTCAGTGTTTGGGGATGCTCACAGACCAGAATTCATTTGTATGTTCTCGCCACACAAATCAAGAGACCAGGGAACAGAAGGTCTTTAAAATTACAGAATTAGAATGAAGACTGTCTCCCTGTAAACTGATATTTAGCTCAGATAAAGCAACGGTCAAAAGTCTGGGGTTCCAAGTTTAGTTTTGCTATAAGCTGTTTGCTCTTGCGCAAGTCTAAGCACAAGGATATTAACTTGAACAGGTAATAGTTAATGGACGCTTTTTAGGCAAATGCACCAAATCCTCAGCACAAAAACCCAATGAAAAAGACGATTAGCAATCCATCCTAAAGATAAACAAATTAGGCTTACAGAAGTTAAGCGATGGGCCCAGAAGGGCATAGTTAGTGGGAAGAGAACTGCAGGACCCAGGCAGTTTGAACCCTGACCACCACAAGGTCTCAATCTCTCCCCTCCGGTCCTGCAAGTGCAAAACGGGAGCATCTGCTGGTTCTTTGACTAGTATGCCTCAGCTTCATTAAGTAACACTATGTTGTGCAACACCGCCCCCCCCAAAAAAAAAACCAAGAATTCATCTTAGAGACAAGATATAACAATATTTCAACGGGTCAGGATGGGGCCACAAATCTCTACTTTAGACTAGAAATGAGACCTTCTGAACAGCTCTTTGCTCAAGCTAAAGACGACCATGCCCTCTAGCGGCCAGCTGGGAGCACACCACCAGACCTGCCACACACCCCCACCCTACTTTTCAGTACAAGGAGCTAGTATCTGAAAAGACCTCCTATTTCCATGGATTTCATGACTGGTCTTTAGGATTCCTGTGTTACTTTCCACACACAACTAGTCTCATTAGCACCATCCTATTGCAGTTAAACCTCTTCTGCTTTTGGAAGCAAAAGCAACCAAAGGATTTAGGCAAATGCCAAGCAAAGGCTTATCTTTGTGTAGAAGGTGAGCCACAAACATGTTGGGTAAAGGAGCGACTTTTAAAACTCCAACTATATATAAAGTACTGTGGGTTAAATCGTAGGAAAAATTTAAGATCAGCTTAAGGTTGATCCGACTAAGGTTCCTCTCTTTAAATCTTTAAAAATAACCACATATACACAGACAACATTTTATAGTTGAAAGAACATCAAAATGAGTTAGAATTCTTACATCTTATATGAAGAGGGAGAAAAAACACTAGAAAAAAAATGGAGAAAAGTCATCTAGGTTCCATGTAGTTTACTCTTGTCAACAGCAGAAATCTGGAGGCCATCTCACTCTGGCAAGGAGAGAAAGGGGCTGTGGAAGTATCTGAACATGGCTGCTTGAACATGGACTAGCCAGCTGCTAAAACAGGAGAAGGTCAGTATGACACCAGCCACTTCACAGCCACCATTTCCACAGGAAGGAAATCCTACTATGAAAAATTCTTGCTTTTCTCTTCCCCATGTGCCAGTTTCTTGCATGAAATGCCACACACAATATTCTCTTCGAAGTGGAACCAAAAGCAACCGGTCATAACGGAAGTCTAAGACTTACAGTGTATTTCCATGTATGGATTGAAGAGCATTACGACAGAATTCTGGGACTCTAACAAGAACCTGGGCAACAACTTCCTGGCCTTTTCTGCTTTGCTTTGGTCCCAGCAAACCAAGCAGAAACACCTGTTGTAAGACCACTTAACATCCCCTCATCAGACTTGGATCATTTGCAGTTCGACTCACACTGGTAGTTTCCTAACAGGTTTGCTTTTAATTTATCCATCTCCCCAGTATAAACCTTCGCCACAATTCACGTGAAAAAGATCGGAGGACTACTGAACACGGGTCAGCAGCAGCTAATACCAGTCACATAAGGTGTCAAAATAAAAAGTTTTACGCCGCACTCACAGAAAGCAGCAACCACCGAACTATATCCAGACAACCTGGTTAGGTTTGAGAAGGACACTGACAAACTCGATGCAAACAGAGGAGTGCAGGCACGTTGAGGGAAGACAGGGATTCTTGTTATAAGTACAACCAAAGAAACCATGCTCGATCCTGAAAGAAACCTAAGGAGGTACAAAAGAGGACTCTACATACAAGCATCATTCATATCTGAGATGAAATTTATTCTATGTGGCCCCAGAGAGGGGAAATCAGGACCCAGGTAAAAGGAGATGGTGAGGATTTATTTTTTGTGTCAGCTTGGCAAGGTCACAATACCCAGATACCTGATCAGAAATTGCCATGAAGGTTATTGCTAGATGAGGTCAACATTTAATTTAGCAGATGGAGTGAAACAGATTACCCTTTGTGAACCTCATCTAGTCCACTGAAGGCCCAAGTGAAAAATAGGCCAACTCCCTCAAGGAACAGGGAACTCAGTCTTCAGACTATCTCTGGACCTGAGCTGCAGCACCTACTCTCTTCTGGGTCTCTACCCACACACCTACCCTATAGCGTTTGGACTTGCCAGTCCCCACAATCATGTGAGCCAACTCTTTTCAAAGAAGTCTTTCTACACACATGTACCCTATCGGTTCTGTTTCTCTGGAGAACCCTGACACATACAGAGACATCAGGTCAACATAAAGAAAAATCCTTCCAACACGGGCTGCCCACACATAGATGGGCTCTCTCAGGAAGCATTTAGGTCAAGGCTAGACAAGGAGCAGTTGGTGATGCTACAGAAAGGACTCTTGCTCTAGGTGGGAGGAGACTAAATGTCTAAATGTCCTTCCAACTCTCAGACTAAGCAGGATCTCAAACAACAATAGGCAGCCTACCTGGCAGAGGGAAATGTTTTCATACGGCTTGGCCTGGGCATGTAAGTGAGCCTTGGCTTCTCGTTTATCTCCATGCACAAGCAGGATCGGTTTCTTCCTGAAAACAGATCAGAAGTATTTACAATACATCTTTTATAAAAAAGACTAGTTAAGGAATTAGTTAAGGAATGCTAGTTTCCTTACCACCAGACAAGTATTTCTGGCCTTTGTGGTCATGGAGTACAGAGCTAATAAGTAGCACTGTTCAGTTAATCTCCACTAACCAGTTACCTTTACAACAGGGTCATGTGGTCTGACCCAAAGCTCTGTTATGACCCAGAGAGATTCTGACTCGAGGAAGTCCCTGCGTAATTATCTTCTTTGGTCCAAAAGAACATATAGTTAGCTCTATGTTCATGTTTTCAAGTTCAGATTAAAAGATAAACATGTATTGTTATCTAGTAGGATGCTCTCTTTTTCCCCTTTCTTTAGACCAAGCAAAGAGCATTTCCTCATTAGACCTATCTTCACTGAACTACTGTGTGCTAGGTATGGCGGCAGCAGTCCCCCAAGATCCAGGAGTGAACAAGCCCAGGCCCACAGCATGATGCAGATTCATTAACAAGTTGTTATATTTCAATGAAACAAGTCACTGTGTGGCTCAGTCTTGCTCAGTGAAATATAAGGTGCTGCGCAGGACTTCCAGGAGACTGTCCAGAGGAAGCACAGCTGGGATGTGGCCCTTTTGTCCCTTCTCCTTCCTGCCATCTGAACCACAGACCAGTGACCTGAAGCCCTGGGTGTCATCCTGGACCATGAAGGGACTTTGAAGACATGTACTGGGATGGTGGGACAGAAAGACAGAATGGGTGGGTAAGGCCTTGAGAACTGTAGTAGCCCCCAATCCAGACTACAAATGTCTACCATCTGGACTTCTCAGGTTGGAGAAATTACTTTCTCTCATTTAAGCCACAGTTATTTCTGCTTTTCTGTTACATGTAGCTAAAACTAATCCTATGTGTCACAGGTCAAATGCAAGCCTTTGAGTGTCAAAGCCATTTGGGAAATTTCAATAGCATTTTACCTACTATTAATAAAGGTTTCCAGAGTCTGAGGTCCTAAATGCACCAAGGACTTTTGACAATCATTCTGTGGAAACATTCCTTTACCTACCTGCTGTTAGGGGTTTTGCTAGGTGAATGTTAAAAATGAGACAGGTGGCAGGGCACCATACAATGCTATCTTTATTTGGTCTACACCGCCTAAACGGGGCTGAGGAACTGTAGAAGACAAACAGAAAAATCCATCACCTCCATACTCTGGACAAGGGAAGCTCTAAGACCCCCTTCACTAGCTCCTAAACCACAGGAAGAATCATTTGCAAAGCAAAGATTCTTTGAACATGGGCACCTAGGCAGCTCAGTCAAACATCTGCCTTTGGCTCAGGTCATGATCCGGGGGGCCTGGGATTGAGTCCTGCTTTGGGCTCCCTGCTTAGTCGAGAAGCTCCTACTCCCTCTCCCTGCTGTTCCCCCTGCTCTTGTGTTTGCGTGCTCTGACAAATAAACCTTTAGAAAAAAATTCTTTGAGCAGCACTGCCGCACTAACTGTGATATGCTTACAAGTCTGGAAAGCAGGTAGCAATGATCTTTTCCTTCACATTAGTATCAAAGTTGTCTTTAGATTGCTTGGTCCTTATCCACTTCTGGAAACTGCAGAGGCAAATGCTAAAACCCGTATTAGGAATGCATGC
Organism: Meles meles; assembly: GCF_922984935.1. Lineage (NCBI taxonomy): Eukaryota > Metazoa > Chordata > Mammalia > Carnivora > Mustelidae > Meles > Meles meles. The sequence continues at coordinate 122,876,985 of NC_060071.1, forward strand.
GACTACTTAGACTCGATCGACAAACACTGTTTTCCCTATACAACTAAGTTTGTAGGATTTCAATAGTTTCAAAAGAAATAAGAAAGATGAACAGGAGTTGCCTGAGAAACACTAATCTTGTTTTAAAGCCCCGTTATAATTAGGACGTTATCGGTCATCCTATGGTACTCACCTGAACTCTGGTGGATACTGTTTTATGAGCCAGTCCACGTCAAAGCAGTAGTTAAACTAGATGGGTAAAGAAAAGGATGGGGTTATGGGTAATTCAGGCAAGCAGTCTGTAAGAAGTTTGGTTACTGAATTAAAAGAAACTCTAGACTAATGACAAGCTCCAAATATTATTTATAAACCTGGACAATTGTGCTCTAATATTCAAACCTAAAATATCTCTTGAAGGGAATACCCAATTCAAGGAATCTGATTCCGTGGAATAGTGCAAGAGAAAACAGGTTCTAAGGAAAGGAACCCGCAGGTTTTGGCAGTATTTGTATTTCTAGACAGTCTTACTACATATTTCTAGGAGCCCTCTGATTAATTTAAATAAACGGATTTATAAAATTATCCCTTTTCCCCTAGGTAATTATAAAAAAGACTTATAGAAAAGAACATTTCCTTTTAGCCTAACTTATGGGTTAGCTTTATGAACAGAACTCTGGGACTGGACATTCACCAGGCTTAGAACAATTATATCTTTTTTTTTTTTTTTTAAGATTTTATTTTTTATTTATTTATTTGACAGAGAGAAATCACAAGTAGACAGAGAGGCAGGCAGGCGGGGGGGGGGGGGGGAAGCAGGCTCACCGCTGAGCAGAGAGCCCGATGCGGGACTCGATCCCAGGACCCTTGGGATCATGACCCGAGCCGAAGGCAGTGAGTGGCTTAACCCACTGAGCCACCCAGGTGCCCCAGAACAATTATATCTTGACTATATGCCTGGATAATCCCTGGCCCTCCTCCTCCTATCTAGCTAAGAGAACAAAAGTTTGCCCCATGTTCCAACTGGAGACTAGGATTCTGGAGGCCAAGCTGAACATAAAGCACACAGCTTTGGTTTCTTCATGGATGTGACCTGTTTTCTCACAATTTCCTCAAGAGCATGAAGCATTAACATGATTCATCAACATCCGAGACCAGCTCAATAAAGCAGGAGCAATCAAACACGCAGAAGTACACATAACTTTTACTCACTGCTTTTTGGTAGGTGTAGGAAACATTTTTCTAAATCAAATCAAATGACTTGGGGCTTCCCTTACCTACCCATACCTTCCCAGGAGGTGTACTAGAATCCCATGAGATTAATTGGGTCCCAAAAAGAAGTCCGTCAGGTTGAAATTCCCAAAGTGACTTCTTGGCCAGTCCCTGTAACCCAATCCAGAAGCAGAAGCTCTACTGATCGAGGCATCCTTATTCCATGCTAATGGTTGGATACCACGACCGTTGCTCCTGGTGCCAGCCTCCTGGTATGGGTCATCCTGGGAACCCTGTACAGGACTGAGACAGGTCCTCACAAGTATTTTCTTATGGGTTTATTTGTCCCTTCTCCCCTAACGAAAAAAACCACCATAAACTCACCTGAGCTGAAGATACAAGTGTCCCAAATAGGGGAGACAGAATATCTGAGAAGACAAAACATTTAGATCTAACTCACTTTTTGAAAAAAATCTGATAATAATCACAATGGACTTATTCACAATCAAAATTTGGCTGAGAAAACTGAACTGAGAAGTGACTACAAAGCCAGACTTTAATGTTCCATAAAATTCAAGAGAAAATTTGAGCTATGTAATATTTATTACGTTTTAACAAAATATAATGTAAAAATAAAACGTCAGCTGCAGAATTTGATGGCTGGTCAATTTTAAAAACTGCCAGTAAGGACAATGACATTGTTGTTCTTCCCAGCTGTTAATTTTTAACTCCTTCCAGTGCCCTCCAGGAAACCTCTCCAACCGGGACTAGCAAGACTGTCTTCTGGAGCCTGAGAGCCCCTCCTTCCTGTGAAGGAGGGCAGAGGCACCCACAATCCCAAGTACACATTTCTAGCATTCCAGGTCATCTTGAAGGGGGTTGCACTTCGCACCCATTCCAACTTGATTTCAAGTAAGATCAGAAAGCTCACTTCTCAAACTGTACTAGGAGAGGAATTACAGGATTACCACCACTGATCATAACTGCTGGACTCATACCTATTAGGTGCCAGGCACTGTTCTTATCACTGTCCCTGTGCTCACGCTTCCATCTCAGCCATTTTCTGAGCTGGAGTTGTTCATTCCCACTTTGCAGATGAGGGGTCTCCCCTTAGGAGGTCATCTATGGCTGGACAGCTAGGAAGGGATAGTCAGGATCTGAAGCCAGGCTATCTGGCTTCAGCACATGTGCTCACAACCATCAAACTGCCGGAGGATTAAGAGTAGGCTCTTCTATTTGACCCCTGCTTACTGAGTGCTTCTTCCAGATTTTGAGCTACATGGTAGGGTACAAAAATTTTAAAAGTCACCGCCCTAAGGAAGCTCCTGTCCTTTTTTTTTTTTTAAATATAAATTTGACAGCCCTTGCGCACACACAAGTATGAGCTGTGGGGAGGAGCAAGGGGAGAGCAAAAAAAGCAGGCAACCTGCTGAGCAGGGAGCCCGATGCAGGACTCGATCCCAGAACTCTGGGATCATGACCTGAGCTGAAGGCAGATGCCCAACAGACTGAGCCACCCAGGCGCCTACCTTTATAAGAGGTACACAAAAGGAGTATATTGCAGTTTCTTGATGCTATTCCCTATTTTGCCCCTGTTCGGGTTCGAAAATTTGCTAGAATGCCTCACAGAACTCAGGAAAGCTCCTGACTTACTAGATTACCAGTTTATTATTATAAGAGGCTACAACTCGGGAAGAGCCAGATTGGAGAGATGCAAAGAACAAGGTATGGGGGAAGAGGTATACACCTCCACGTGTTCATCAACCTAGCAGCTCTCCAAACCCCTTAGGGTTTTGTTTTTTTTGTTTGTTTGTTTTTTTAAGATTTTATTTATTTGACAGAGAGAGATCACAAGTAGACAGAGAGGCAGGCAGAGAGAGATAGAGGGAAGCAGGCTCGCTGCTGAGCAGAGAGCCTGATGCAGGACTCGATCCCAGGACCCTGAGATCATGACCTGAGCCGAAGGCAGCGGCTTAACCCACTGAGCCACCCAGGCGCCCCCCCCTTAGGGTTTTTTAATGAGACTTCATTACAAAGGCCATTAAATCACTGGCCACTAATGATTAACAACCTCCCGTCTCTTTCCCCCTCTCTGGAGGTGGGGCTGAGAGTTCCAACTCTAATGACACAACTGGGTCCCCTTGGCAATGACTCCTTCATCCTCAAGGGCTTTCCAAAAGCCACTTCATTAAACTCAGGTGTGACTGAAAGGGGCTTTTTCTGAACAGAAGTTTTTGTTTTTTAAGATTTTATTCATTCATTTGAGAGAGAGAGGTAGAAGCAGGCTCCCTGATGAGCAGGGAGCTCGACATGGGGATTGATCCCATGACCTGAGCCCAAGGCAGATGCTTAACCAACTGAGCCACACAGGCGCCCCAGAAGATATTCTTTTGACCTTCATTACTTCAGAGCTCTTACAGGAAAAATCAACCAAGAATGAAGACAAAATATGCTACCACACAGCTGCACCCTGGGGAATAACCAAAGGAACTGAAGACTATCTTTTGATTCAGAACTGAAATATCTATTTGCATGCTAGTGTTTTTTGTTTCTTCACCAGAACTGAAATCTGGCTTCCAAACAGTGGTTCTTAAACCCGATTGGGCATAAGTGATGGGGTTTTAGAATCTAAGTGAAGGGGCGCCTGGGTGGCTCAGTGGGTTAAGCCGCTGCCTTCGGCTCAGGTCATGATCTCAGGGTCCTAGGATCGAGTCCCGCATCGGGCTCTCTGCTAAGCGGGGAGCCTGCTTCCCTCTCTCTCTCTCTCTGCCTGCCTCTCTGCCTACTTGTGATCTCTCTCTGTCAAATAAATAAATAAAAATCTTTAAAAAAAAAAAAAAAAAAGAATCTAAGTGAAGTTGGGTGGGGTGAGGTCTGGAGCCAACAGCCATGAAAGAATACTTAAGCTTGTCTATGGTGCAAAAAAGTAGTTCTACTAAAGCACAGGGACAGGACTAGTGGGCAGAAAAAGCTGCCCCGCGTTTGTGAGGTGTGGCTATTTATATACATGGGAGTTGGGGAAGGTAAGGAAAAGGGAGGTTTCAAAGGATTTTTGAATGTTAAAGAAGACTCACAGGATACAGGAGGCCTTGCCATTTCCAAGTTAAGGTTGGTTTTCCTTCCAGTAAGGCATTAGCAATAAGATAGCTGGGCACTTTCTGGAGGACCCTTATATTTTGCCCACTTCAAGTATCTGTCAATGGGCTGCAGATTATAAGGACATTTAATTGTATCTACATTCCCTTCTGGAAGCTAGGCCATGGATAGAAATGTTTTGTTCTTGTAAACTGCTAAGACTTGTAAACTGAGGGAGACTCATGTCTTGTAGGATTGTAATTTCCGTAAGTTAGCTATTTGTTTTTCCTTTAGGGCAGCCAGGAGTGCCTGAGGAATGTCACTTATCCCACCGGGGTAGGGGCTGGTTTGTGGGATGTCAGCTTCTGCTTTTCCTCAGCTAGCCTTCTGCTCCCTCATCAGAATCCCCAGAAAAGCTTCTTAGAACAGACTGCAGGGCCCTGCTCCCAGAGTCTGATTCAGAGAACCTGGGTGGAGCCCCAAATTTGCATTAACAAGTTTTAAGTGATGCTACTGCTGTCAGATATTTGCTATTTCATTCAAGTGTTATTAAATAAGTTCAAGCTTTAAAAGTTAACACAAGTGCTCGCTTCGGCAGCACATATACTATAAAAGTTAACACAATGTTGACAATCGTTTAAGCATTCCAACTGGTAGATCTACAGGACTGGCAAACACCCTGTGATTCCCTAAGTAAACAGCTTGCTGTCAAACTAATAGTTCTCCTGAGGGTAGTTAAAAGACCTTGAAGGGTTCTCAGAGGTCAAGCTAGGTCACCCTCCTTGTTTTGCCAAGGGGACTCTCTCAAGTGCCACTTGACAGCTCCTGGGCATGCAGCACCCACTTACCCTTGATGTGGAGGGCTCCGGAGTTATACTTTGGCTTAATTCCCGAGACTCTAGTGAGGTAAAATCGGAAGGGGTTCCCTTTTTCCAACATGTCCCAAATGTCTTGGCCTTCCCCTGAGGTTTCATAGTCCTCTTCCTCCTCTTTTAGTCCATGGAGGGCAGGAGGGCTGTGATTTGCAGTTCTTTGGGCAGCACCGTCTTGGGGAGAAGAGATGTCGCTCTCCTCTTTGACCACCATGTTCTTAGCCTGCTTCTGCTGTGTTCCTGGCGGCAGCTCATCGTCGCTGCTAGAGAGACACCAGCCTAGGTCTTCCTGGGAACCACTCTTCTGCCTTTTGGGAGGTGAAACTTGTGAATCTGTGTTGCTGAACTTCACAGGTGATAATTTCCTTTTATGGGCCACTTTCCTAGCCTCAGAACAGGTATACCTCAGTTCATTTGTTGCTCCCTGCCCAGCCGGGGGGACGGAAGAAGTAGATGGCTTGTCTAGTTTTGGCTTTTCCTCCTCACTTTCATCACTACTGGATATTGTCCACTTCCCATAATCACCTTCCTGAGACATACTTCTGGAAATGAAAGACAAATATTATTTCCATTCTCTAGGCCACTGGCAAACGGTTGCTCTCAAATTCCCTGTCAGTGTGAGTTTCTACAACATATACAGCACACCTGACGCTCACCAGATGCTGAGCTGTTCTACAGATGTTCAGAGGCACGATCCCAGAATCTGCTACAGGAAATCGGAAATAAAGTGACAGCCAAAGTCCTAGTTACCTTCTCCTCGTTCAACCCAGACCTTGTTCTTAGAGGCCTGAGGAAAGTTTCCCAACTGAGGAAAGTTGGGGCTAAACTCCACCATAAAAATATTCATTCTTGACCCTGAATTTTCTAACAGGTGCTTGGGGTTTTTAAGGTAATTTAAGGAATTTCAAGAATTATAATCACTCCAATTTTTGAGGTCAAATTGAAGTTTACAAATCTACCCTTCACCCAAGCATGAGATCCCATAGGACTTTAGCGATTCTTATTTCAAAGATAAGCTACTTACTCTAAAGCTTAAAATCCTCAAGACAGTGTCAAATGCTCAATTCTGTATATACATTATCTAGAATTGCTGCCATGAGGACCCAACTAAATTATAGGCCCTGTCTTAAGTCAACTAAAACCTACAGAGAACTTGCACCAAAGCAAAACACGTTTTCTAAACCAGAATCAAATTTCTACTTGAACTAGATGAAGTACTTTTGGTTTTGTTACGTACAAAAGCTCACCAATTCAAGTGTAAGGGCCTAAGTATATTTTTCAGGTAGCTAAGTTTCTTACTGTAATTCAAAAAATGTTTTGTACAAGACCCAGAGAAAAACTGTTTAACCCAAGAGTCTGCTCAAATTGTGTTAAAGTCATATTCTTTTAAAGAAATGGAGGACACATTACAAGTTAGGTATACCAAGATGGACCACAGCACTCTGTTCATAGGACCCTCCCCACCACAAAAAAATGGGCCTGATTCCATACCAAAATATTTGCAAATGCATATACTTTCAAGTTTTAAGCTAGAAAGTTTTGTTGTTTTTTTTTTTTTTAAGTTGCTGATCAAATGTTGCATACTCTACTGAGTGAGCCAGCCAGTTGCTGGTCTAGTTAAAAAACTTAAGGTACCTATTAATGTTTCACAATTTCTCACTTGCTAAATTCATGACCAATCAAGTTAGATTGGTTAGATACAGGTAATTTCTCCTGTAAATTACCTATTTCAGGTGTTTAAGCTGAATGCATTTAGACAATAATTTGACCTGTTCTTTGCTCAGTGTCCCTATTAACCTCACCTGGCATGGATACTGTTTTATGAAGCCTTTAGTACTACAGAGATGTATAGGGCCTCTTGTTCCTGTACTAGTGGCCCTAGCTCTTTTTCCTTCCAAGTGTTTTTTTTGTTTGTTTTTTTTTTTAATTTTTTTTTCTTTTTTACAGATTGAGAGAGAGAGAGAGAGAGAGAGATTACAAGTAGGCAGAGCAGCAGCCAGAGAGGGGAGGAAGCAGGCTCCCTGCCAAGCAGAGAGCCCGATACGGGGCTCGATCCCAGGACCCTGAGATCATGACCTGAGCTGAAGGCAGAGGCTTAACCCACTGAGCCACCCAGGCGCCCCTCCTTCCAAGTGTTTTGTCCAGTCCACTTCTAAGAGTTGTTAGAACTCAGTAGGCTTTTCCCCTAATTTGTTTCTAATCTGCTAAGGGTTAAGAAACCAGAAAACAAAGCTTGTTAGAACTCTATTATCGTTAACAGGATGCAAGAGCTAGATTTTCATGAAATATTTAGACAGACTTAGTACTTAACATTTGAACAGTTCAGGTTTTTTAAGTTTTTCTTTTTTCAACTTACGTTCCTCTTGTGTTCTAGACTCTTGGAGGCTGCTGGTGAGAGGTATTTAAGCCATCACAATTCATTTTGTGAATTAAAGGAACTTTGAAGGAATGATTTTGGTGGCTACAGTTTTGTGACTTCATAAAGTTATTACAAAATAGAACCGACCTTAGAAAAAACCGTTAGCTCTAGCTTTCAAAGCATTTTCAAATAGTAGAAAAGCCAGGCAAGGCACTCAGTAACACAATCTTCAATGAAGAATCCCCAGGCTGTTCTATCTAGATTCCTTCCTCATTCTGAAGGCTAATTTTTAGGTGGAAAGGGTTCAGCTTCCAGCCTAAGAAAAGCTGTGTGCAGACGCCTTACAGGCTATCATCATTGTTCTCCCAGATGAATTACAGCTAAGTAAAGTGTAGTTTTAAAAGTCCTGAAAACTCTGTAGGGAAGATATTCCTCTCAGCAACTCAGCTATTTAGAGTAATTCCAAAGTTTCCAAGTTTTATTTACCGATATTTTCTGGAACCACAAATGCATGGGAAGGAGGAGAAAGACCATTCATTCCCTCCAAAGTGGGACAAGTAGGTAGAAAATCTTTTGGGGTCACCTGGGTGGCTCAGTGGGTTAAAGCCTCTGCCTTCAGCTCAGGTCATGATCCCAGGGTCCTGGGATCGAGCCCTGCATCGGGCTCTCTGCGAAGCAGCGAGCCTGCTTCCCCATCTCTCTCTGCCTGCCTCTCTGCCTATGTGTGATCTCTGTCAAACAAATAAATAAAAACTTAAAAAAAAAAAAAAAAAACCTCTTTTGAAAAGACCTTTACTCAAGGGGGGGAAAATGCTTGTCTGATGTACACATACTTTAGGTTTTGGATCTGCTCACACTTAAATATGCTGAGTTATTTACAAATTAAAGGCAGAGTACTTTTGAAAGAAAAAAATCATCATTACATCCAGCAGGTTACCAAGCTCTTTACAGTATCAGAGAGGTTAGCCTGATTAAGAGGAGTGCGGTTGAAATGCCAAGATCAGGAACGGACTTCCTGTGGAGGACTCCCTGGTTCCAGTATCAGAATTTTACTTCTCGGGGCGCCTGGGTGGCTCAGTGGGTTAAGCCGCTGCTTTCAGCTTGGGTCATGATCTCGGGGTCCTGGGATCGAGTCTCGCATCGGGCTCTCTGCTCAGCAGGGAGCCTGCTTCCCTCTCTCTCTCTCTCTGCTTGCCTCTCTATCTACTTGTGATCTCTCTCTGTCAAATAAATAAATTTAAAAATAATAAAAAAAAATTAAAAAAAAAAAAAAAGAATTTTACTTCTCTGCCCCGCAGGCATTTGCAGAGTGCTTTTGCAATCAAGTCACAGTGTTAAAGATGGAACTCAGGAGCATTTCCTTCAATTGTTTGTCTTCCCTGGGCAACACCTGGGACACTACAGGTTTTACATTCCATTCTGAGTGAACAGTGACACAGAAATTAGACCATCACAGATGGGCCAGTTCTGAGCAGATCTGCAGTGTTTTCTGAAGTGGAGGTGACTGGGACCAAACATTAACATCACGTAATACCCTCCTTTTCCTTTCCAATCTGTTTAAATTAAGGAGACAGTTGTGTTGGAGATACGTCAAGAAACTGGGCTCTTCTGCAGGCACCAGTAACACTTTTTTAAACCATCAAAGGATCTTAAGACTCCATTTTATTTATAACCAAAAGTTTTAGGTGTCTGTATGTACACTTTACATTTAAGTTTATGTAAAAGTGGATTCAAATAAAAACATCAAGTAAACAATGGTATAGGTATTAACAGTTAGACAAAAACCAGGAAGGAGACAAGCAAATGACTGAAATTTGGCAAACCACCTTAAGCTGTATTGCCAAAGAGGATGAAAATCTAAAGAAATTCTCCCACCAAATGCCAGCTTGGAACACAAGTTTCTTACGGTGTCTGAAAAGCATTTTTGTGATGCAAATAGGTACTCCTCTTAAAGATGCTAGCTGCTCCTCTCCCCTCACCACATCAGACCCAACTGGGCAGATCTTTTCCACATCCTAGCGGCTCCTTGTAGAGTGTGCAGACCACCAGAAGGACAGAGGCCCTGTGTGGCCACCTGTGGGTAAACACGGACCCCTAATTTCAAACTCAATTATTAGTAGGTGGTAAATGGGCAGTTGGGCAGGTTACTTCACTGTGAAGACAGTTTTCTCCTCCATAAAATGTGTATCATCCTTATCTCCCAGAACTCACGCTAACAGGTACTTACTGAGCAACTACTATGTGCCTAGCACTGGGGATAAGGAGTTAATATAGAAACGGTTTCTGTCCCAGGAGTGATTTTATTTCGGGGGGGGGGGGGACCAGATCAACCAACAGAAAAACCAAGCTATCTTTCCAGACATTGGTTGCATTTTACAGGTGTATGAGAGTAACAGGGACGTCCTTTGGACGATTCTTTGGATAAGTAACATTTAAGTGAGATCTGCAGCATGAAAAAGAACCGGCAGAATAAAGGGTGGTATTCCAAGTAGAGGGAACCCAGCCTCCCAAGACCAGGAGGCGGGAACAAAGCTGTAACTCCTAGATTACAAAGAGGAATCTGGTCAAGGAATACAGTAGTTCAGGATGAAGGGAGTGGGAAGGAGTAAGGTACGTGTTAAAGATCCTGGCTTTCAGCCTAAGAAGTGCGGGGTAGGGGGAAGCAGCCCCAGAAAGCTTTAACAAGGTGGGAAAGAATACAGTGGCCCCGAATAACTCTTAACTATTATGTTCCCCAACTCCGTGAGAACACTTTGGAGGGAGACGAACCTGGCGTGAGGCGGTGAGGCCAGACCGAAGCGGGCCGATTCCGGGTACGCGGAGGAAGCAATGACAGGGGCTACCCCTTTTGGGTTCTGACCCCAGGTCCAGCCCCCTTCGAAGAGCTCTGCCGGGAGGAAACTCCGTTCACACTCGCGCCAAGTCTATACAAAGTCCCGCGAATGACTGGCTCCGAGAACAGGGCAACCCGGCCCAGAAAGGTTCAGTGCCTGGCACAGGGTAGGCGCCCTACGCGCGCCAGCATCCCTGGCGGGCGACACAGGCCACCTGCCACGTGGGGAAACCGGAGTACGAACCGGAGCGCGGGGAACCCTCGCACCCACGCCCCCCGCCGCCCTCGGCTCTCTGAGACGCCTGCCGCTCGCGCCCGACAGGTTCTATGACTGAGAAAGCCGAGGCCCAGAAGGGGACCTTCCCCAGGGTCTTTACCAGATACCTTGCTTCCCTCAGATTCCACCACCTCCAGTTCCACCCGGCCTCAGAATTCGCGGGACCCGCGAGGCCCATGTCGGAAGGAGCAGGCTTTCCCCGGCCAGGGTCCCCCAACCGCCGGCCACGAACCTGAAATTTCCAGAGGGGCGCTACAGCCGATCTCGCTCCTGAAATTACCGCAACCCACTGGTTCGCGCCCTCTTTTCCGCAGCCCGCGCCTGCGCGCGGTTTAAACCCTTCCGGCCCGGGCTCGCATTCTCCACCCCCTTGGCCCTGCCCCTTCCCTTTCCGGAACGCCTGCCGCTGGGTCCTAAACACCGCCGGATCCTGAGGGGCTGCAAAGGGCTCCCGCTGAATGTGTGGAAGGGAGGTCCCGCCCGCTACCAGCTCTTGACTCACCCCCTGATAGCTTCTGCTAAAAGGGGGAGAGAGAAAATCATGTGTTCTCTCTCTCTTCCCTTAGTTAATGGACGAAACTCATCCCCTTTGCAAGGATTCTCTTAGACAGTTTCATCCTACCGGAGCTCGAGCTCGGGGCAGAGGGTAGTTACTTAAAGGCAGAGAGGATTAGAGGAGGTTCCAGGACCCTGTGGCTTGAGACCTTTATCACGGAGGAGCGAGCTCGCTGGAGGTGCAAAGTTGTAAAACCTGCTGTAGAATAAAAGGATAAATGAGCTCCCATCACACTCAAACGCGAATACCTGTTTCTTCTTCGAAACGTTGTGTTTTTAATCTTACTGGTTTGCCAGAAGAGAGAGAGATCTGAAAAAAACTCTTGCAAAACGGAAACCTCCCCATATTCCTCGGCTTTAATAATGTTTGTCACATTTATTCTCAGAGTTTCTTTCAAACGAGGCACTTTTCCCAGAGGACTTGGTGAAACAGCTTGGTGTGAACTGATGTGATTTTTTTGGAGTAGTGTTGGTGGGGGTCTGAAACTGACGGCCTAGGAAGAATTCTTAGATGCTTTCCGTGCAAAAAGGCGGTTTTAGGGGCACCTGGATGGCTCAGTGGGTTGTCTCTGCCTTCGACTCAGGTCATGATCCCAGCGTCCTGGGATCGAGCCCCGCTTGGGGCTCCCTGCTCAGCGGGGAGTCTGCTTCCTCCTCTCTCTGCCTGCTTGTGATCTCTCCGTCAAATAAGTAAATACGATCTTAAAAAAAAAAAAAAAAAAAAAAAGCGGTTTTATTAAAGCGCGGGGACAGGACCTGAGGGCAGGAAGAGCTGCTGCCGGGTATTGTGAGGAGCAACTGATTATATACTTTGGTGTTGGGGGAGGTAAAGAAAAAGGAGGTTTCCAAAAGGACTTTCATTTGCTAAAGAGGACTCAACGGATAAAGGAGGTCTTGCAATTGTCAAGCTAAAGTTGTTAGAGTGTTTTTCACTCTAACAAGGCATTAACAGTAAGACAGTTTGGGAGCTTCCTAGAGGAACGTTATACTCTGCCTGTATCAAGTAATTGTCAAGGGGCTGCAGGTTATAAGAACATTTAATTTTATTTACATTTCCTTCTGGCTTTCCCACATCAGAAAAGCCCTAAAGACTCATTGAGCATTTGCTTCGTTGCAGGGGTACGGGAAGGACAAAACAGACTATAGTGACTATCCTGGAGGGCTGGACCTCAATGACTTGACTTGCCGATATGCACATGAATCCTAGACTTGGCTCTTCGGTTCTTTGAATGCTTTGTTCACACGTTTTATGTTTCCTATGTTTAGCACAGCGTCATAGATAAAAATTAACAAAGTAACTGCAAGATGTGCGGGCAGAAAAATGGGAGGAACCTTGCAAGAGACTGTGAAGCAAGGACCTAGGTGAGGTGTATACTAGCGGTGCGCAAGGAGTTAAGGGGATGAGCATGGCAGTGCCAAAGCTGGGGGCGAGCCCAGAAGCCTCTCCGCCATAGGCTGTTTCAAGGAAATGGGCCTAAAGCCTCTGGCCAATAGAACCGCGGGATCAACGCCAGTGGCTAGCAGGCCGTCCAATGGGAGAAGACGTTGGAGTTGCCCGGCCAAGTTCAGCTTCCTAAGTAGCAGTAAGGCCGTCAGAGGCAACCGGCTTCTGGCCGCGCAGGTGTTGGATTCTGCGGTTCCTTTCGGTTGTGGTGGTCGCGATGTTTTTCTCCGAAGCTGGGGCCCGGCCATGGACGTGGGAAGCCAGCCCCTCAGAACACAAGAAATGGGTGGAAGTAGGTGTCCGGAGGGCTGATTCTCGGACTCGAACTTGACCTAGGGCTCCTGTTTCTGTCACCCGCCCGGGTCCCACCCAGCTCTGTTGCACTGACAAGGACTGCACTGTCCTTCCAAAGGCCCGTGGTTAATGACTGAGCCGACGGCTGCACGGCTTCTCCCTCTCTGTCCGGTGTTCTGGCAACTTCCAAGTCCCTTCTTTAACGCGCTCCATATTTTATTAATAATAACCTCTATCGAACCTTCTGTCTCACCTTCCTAATTCTAGGACTGAACTTTGGGTAGAATTTATCCCAGTGGTTTAAAGGAATGAATTTGCGTCAGTCTAACGATTAAGTCGTTTGCGCATTTCAGGGGTGGGGGTGGTAAATTGTAGCACATGAAGAATGCTTGAGAAGTAAAATTAGGATAATGCAACTCCCAATTCCGAGCCCTCCTGCTCAGCTAAGTTTTGGATTTTGGAGGTCTAAATTTAATATAAACGAGTAATAAAAGTAATAGAACAAACGGTTTCGGTCTAACTGAAGCTATTTAATGTTCTTCAGGTATTTAAAGCATGCGATGAAGATAACAAAGGCTATCTAAGCAGAGAGGACTTTAAAGTTGCTGTCTTAATGCTGTTTGGGTACAAGCCCTCCAAGGTAGAGCTTTCTTCATCTATTTGGGAATGGGGCAGACAATAAAAGAGTGGGTGGATTCTAAGTCAAGCGCAGTGGCTAGTTTAGGATGTTTAAAATCACTGTCTCACAGAGCGATTTCAGAGATGTGTCCCGTGCTGAATTTTAGTCTTTATAAGAACCTAACTCAGGGATGAATTAGAGTTCATGAAGCCTTTCTCACCACCAGGCTTATAATAAATGCAAGATGCTAAGGAGATGTCAAGAGGGAAGGCTGAGGGGGAATACTGGTAACAGGAATTCATTTAGATTATAAAACTAATACGTTTCCACAGGCAAAAAATTTAGACAGTCTGGAAAAAGTATAAAGTTGAATGTAAAATCCTTCCTTTGCTACCAAAGAGTTCCATTCCTCAGGGGTTACCATTATTAATAATTTTGTGTGTGTGTCATTCCAGAATTTCCTATGTATAGCAAACATGCCTAGCATTCTATTAAACACATAAGTGGGTACATAGTACACCAATTTTATTTTGCTTTTTTTTCACTAAACAATGATCATAAAAGCACACATGACCACGTTTTAAAAAGTAGTTTGCATAGTATTCTCTTTAGCTGGTTTCCTGACTTCGGTTATTTAGATTGCCTTCATTAGTTTTCATTCCTACAAATGTTGAGCATCCTTTTATATGTATATCTATACTTGTGGATGTTTTTCTATAGAATAAATTCCTGGAAGTACAATTGCTAGGACCATTTGAAATTTTGTTGGGTATTATTCTTCAGAAAAGTTTGCACTAATTCACTTATAAGAAGGGTCAAGCTGAGCTTCAAGGATCGGCCTGCTTTAGGAGGACAGATTTCCTGCTCCCCTTGTTACGTTGATTCTAGAAATGGATCCCTCTTGTTAAGATGCTGAACTGGAATTAATCAGAGACAAGCTCTCATCCAGCTTTAAGAAATTCAGTTGCAGCCATCAAACGGAAGGCTCTGCCTGGAATGCCCTCCCTTGTTCTCTCCTTAAACCAGCTTGGCTGCTGCTATTCCTCATGCCCAGCAAAGCCAGGAGCCATTTGATGTCTCACTTCTCCATCCCTCATTATGTTTAAATGTATCACAACTTCATGGTAAATAAGTTCTGTTGACACAAATATGTCCTATGAACAGACCAAGTGGGCTCAAAGTGGTTCACCTCTTAGCAAATGCTTGGTACTGAGATACTGGTTGTGGACCGCAGAGAAATAGTCAGGGCAGACTCCCATAAACTGTAGCTGTTCTATTCACCTGCAAATATTTCAGCTAGTATTCCAAAACAAGTCAGCTAAATGGATCTGGCCTTTGAAGCATTGTATTTAACCTGTGTTCAGCTGGAAGGATAGCTCGTTTCATTCTGCTTTTATCATCCCTGAATCTACTTAATTGGCTTTAATTTTAGAATACAGGCGAGGAACTGAATGACAAGTACACTGATGTGGTAAGACACTGTACAGTCCATGAGATTTAACAGATTTTTACTTTTATTCTCATCCCTGGCTGAAGTTTTAGATTTCATTTTTTAAAGATTTTGTTTATTTCTTTGATAGATAGAAAGAGAGATCACAAGTAGGCAGAGAGGCAGGGAGAGAGGGGAGGGGAAGCAGGCTCCCCGCTGAGCAGAGAACCCGATGCAGGGCTCGATCCCAGGACCCTGAGATCATGACCTGAGCAGAAGGCAGAGGCTTTCATCCACTGAGCCACCCAGGTGCCCCTGGATTTCATTTTTTAATCGAATATCTGATGACCACCGATCACTAAACAGTAAAGTGAAAGCAAGTCATCTGTATACCTGTCAGTCATTTGTATGTGAACATGTGTTAAATAAATGACAATGTATACCCTCTGTGAAATGTAACAGATATTTACTTTTATACTAGGTTGAGGTTTGGGGTTTTATCTATTTTTAAAGTTTTTATTTTTAATCTCTAATTAACATGGGGCTTGAACTCAAAACCCCAAGATCAAGAGCTGCATGCTCCACCAACTGAACCAGCCAGGCACCCCTGGGATTTTATTTTTGAATATTGCTTTTGAGCAAATGAAATATTTACTGAATGCACGACATGTAATAAATCATTTAAACACTCACACGATGGTTTACACAATGAAATTTATGAAGTATTCCCATGTAATAAAATGAACACTTGCTAGTTGCTAGCGATATAAAGATGAATAGTATACAGCCCCTACTGCGAAGCAGTTCACAATTTAGTGTAGAAAGACTTATAAAACTGATAAATACTAACGTGGAGAAGAACAGGAAGAACCCAAAGTGTAGGGGACAAGGAAGAGGGTCATCTAATTCTTGTGGAAAGTAGTAGGAGTTTAGGCATCTCTTAGACTAGAAGAGCTAGCTAGCCTCCCCAGATGATGAAGTATCCAGAAGCACTTTGTGGTGTTGAGAGATGTTATGACCTGGTGATTAGATGTGGTTGGCCATAAGAGAGGGGTGTGAAACCAGGCCTGCAGCAATAGTAAATACCGCCAAGTAGGGAAACTGAGGAGCAGGTTTGGAGGAAAGTCAGTGAGTTCAGTTTGGGGCACATTAAGTTTGAGGAGGCTGTGGACATCCCAAGTGAAGTCACTCAGTGAACACTGTGCTGGCGTTGAGGTTCTGGTGGTAAGGATCTGCTCTCAGATTATGCTGCCCCTTGTAAATGCAGGAATCTGGAACCAGGTGAGGAATTGAGAAGTAAGGGCCAGAGACAGATTCAGGACGACTCTGTTTACAGGTGAGCTCAGAGCAAGAGACTGAGTGGCGTTGCCTGAGGACAGCATGCAGCACTGGTGGGTACCAACATCTCAGGGGAAACAGGCTCCACGAAGAAGAGGGCAACAGGAACCCCCAGACAGGGGCAAAAGGAACCTGGAAAGTGCAGGACATGGAATCCAAAGTAGAGAAACTGTGTCAGGTGTTGCCAAAGTTCTAAATTCCACAGTGTTTATTAGGCCCTGTAACCATATAGGAAAGTGCTTGTATTTTAATATATAGTGAAAGCAGTTTCCCGAACTGTATAGAGGGTGTGTTCTGAAATATGTTTAAAAAGCCATAGGGGGGAAAATGCCAACTAGGCCAAAATATTAATAGTAGTTCTTACTGGGTGACTGTTTTTAAAGATGTTCTTCATGAATTTTTTTATATTTTTCATGTTTTCTACATCATGTTACTTTTATAATCAGGAAAAAAGTTCAAAAATAAAGCCATCGAGCTCATTGCAATAATCGCTTGTATTTGTCTGAAATAGAAAGGTTGGTTACCTTTTAGGTTATGCTGCATATGTGACAGCATATGGTTATGTTATATATAATTGATTATATATGCTTCAACTGTTTGAGTCAATGGAACAGTTTGGGGGCCTTTAGAGTCTGTAGCAGATTAGCATATTGTACCTTGTAGATACAGGGATATTTTTTGCTTTAAAACCACTTTTTTTTTTTAAGTTTTTATTTAGATCCCAGTGAGTTAACACAATGTAATATTAGTTTCAGGTGTACAATGTAATGATTCAACAGTTCCATACAACACTGGGGGCTCACCACAAAACAAATGCCCTCCTTAATCCCTATCACCTGTTTCACCCTCCCCCACCCTAGATAGAGACAGAAGAATAAAATGACTATTGCAGCTGTCCTGCGATATTAACTTGTCTGCTGAAGTCAAGACAGTTGGTTTCTCATAAAATATAATCTTCCCCCACACCTGAGGAATTAAGAACTTGCACTGTGAAAACATTTGATGAAATTACATGTGCCATTCTTTCTTCTTTTCTAGATTGAAGCTGATTTCGTGATGTCTTCAGTAAATCCAAATGCTTCCGGTAATACGAAACTTATTATTAATTTTTAATTTTTAGACATTCACAAAGTGAAAATTAAGAACAAAAATAGATATGATAAAGCATATCTTCGTTTTGTTCTGTTTCAAGGAAAGAGGTTTAAGTTCTTTAATGCATTCATAAGTACATATGTTTATTGTAGGGAAGTTTTAAACCATTGAAAACCATAAAGAAAAATCTTGCTTGTAATGTCAACAACCAGCTGATGGTGGAATTTTCTGACTTAGATGAACGGAAGTGGCACTCACTGAAATGGAAAGACGGGGTGGGGAGACCTTTGAATCAGCGATGTCAGGCACTCAGCCTGTGTGAATACAGAATTCAGAGGAAAGCTGTGGGCTGGAGAAAGAAATTTGGGAGTCATTGGCATGTAGATGGTTTTTGAGACCATGGGGTGGATAAGAGACCACCTAGTGAGACAGAGCAGACTGAAAATCTTAAGAACGTCCATTGCGAGAAGTCCAAGAGAGAGTTAGGAAGTGGCAGAAGATTTAGAGGGATGGAGGGGCAGGAGGAAAATCGGGGGTGTCTGATCAAAAGTGAGGAGAAGCCGATTCTTTCAAGGAAGAGGCTGTGGCCAACACTGTTGAAAGGTCAGGTGGGTAGTAACTGAATATTTATCTGTTGGAGTTGGCGACTGGATGTGTTTACTGATTTAGCAAGGGCAATGAGGGCAGAGGCCAGGCTGGAGTAGTAGAGAAGTCTTGTTGATGTGGGAAACAGAGGCAGAAGAAAATTATTAGATTTCCTTACCTACTGACAAGCCCTTGAAACAGGCAGAGTGACCCTCCTCTATGGACTCAACTACCGTCACCTTGAGGCTTTGCTAAGGGCAAAGGACAATCCTAGCCTGACTGACCCTACCCCCAACCAGGATCCTGTAAGTCTACTTTAACAATTCCTTTGGAAACTTTATCTCTAAACCTCCAAGATAGTGTCGACAATCATTCCCAAGCATATGGCCCACTGATAGACATCTAAAGGGTCTCACAAGAAGGTTTTATTACTGGTAATGAATAACCTTTTCCCCAGACAATAGCTAGCCCCTCAAGGTCCTAGAAACCTTGCTTCCAAAATTCCTTAGAGACTTACGCCATCCCTAACCCCCTCCCAACTTACAAGTATATAATAGACCACTCCTCACATTCCCCCCGGGCAGCAGCTCTTCCTGCCCACGGGTCCTGTCCCCGTGCTTTAATAAACCACCATTTTGCACCAAAGATGTCTCAAGAATTCTTTCTTGGTCATCGGCTCCGGATCTCACCCCACTGAACCTCACCTATGTTCTAGAACTTCATCATTGTTGTAGGTCCAGAGTGGCTGGGGGTTGAGAGCAGTTTTGTTTTGTTTTTTTGCACTTAAAGATGTGTCTGAGCTTAGCAGGTTGCTTTAGAAAGGAAGATGAGAGGTGGGAATACCTGTTGGTTTTGGAGATAGGGTCCAGAGCATGTTTTGACTGGCTTTTTAAAAATTACCTTTTTAGGCGGGGTGGTGGTAGTGGTGGATAATTTAGAACTTACAGAAAGTTGCAAAATAAAAATGATACCGAGAAAAGCTATAGACTCTTTACCCAGATGTACTTGTTAACATCTTACCCTTTGGGCCCCTCCTACCACTGCCCCCTCCTCTCACTGCACTGAACCTAAAACCCCAGCAAACTTTTTTATAAAAAGATTTTATTAATTTATTTGAGAGAGAGAGAGAGAGCACGAAAGGAGAGAGGTCAGCTGGAGAAACAGACTCCCCGCCAAGCAGGGAGCCCAACATGGGACTCGATCCTGGGACTCCAGGATTGTGACCCG
This sequence comes from Meles meles, assembly GCF_922984935.1. Taxonomy (NCBI): domain Eukaryota; kingdom Metazoa; phylum Chordata; class Mammalia; order Carnivora; family Mustelidae; genus Meles; species Meles meles. The sequence goes on from NC_060071.1 coordinate 122,896,172, forward strand.
AGCCAAAGGCAGTCGCCCAGCCAACTGAGCCACCCAGGCGCCCAAACCCCAGCAAACTTGTCAACTTCATAAGCTTATATTGGAACTATATTTTTTAATCTAATTTACTGTTTATATTCTATTGTCATCACTTGATCTGATAGTGTCCTTAGTAACAGCATACCTTATTTAACACAGTAATTAGTCTTTAATGCCAAGTCTCTTTAGCCTCCTTTAAAATGGAACAGTTTAAAAGGACTGTAAAGTTTAAAAAATTGTAGACTTTTTTTTTTGGCCTTTTTTATAACATTGATATTTGGGTGGCTCAGTTGTTAAGCGTCTGCCTTCAGCTCAGGTTATGACACCAGGGTCCTGGGATGGAGCCCTGTATCAAGCTGCATCAGGCTCCTTGCTCCTCAGGGAGCCTGCTTCTCTCTCTCCCACTCCCTCTGCTGGGTTCCCTGTTTTGCTGTGTCTCTATCAAATAAATCTTTAAAAAAACATAACATTGATATTTTTGAGGAAATAACCCAGCCCTCAGTGTTTGTTTTATAAGAATGGTCTTTGTTTTGTGTTTGCCTAATGCTTCTCTGTAATTAGGTTGAAGTTAAGCATTCTGAGCCAGAATGCTGTTTAGGTGATCTGTCCCTCTCCAGGTATCATGTCTGGAGGAACCCAATATCCACCTGTCTCTCATAGATGATATTAATTTTTATCACTGATCAAGATGTTACCCAGTTTCTCCATTGTATTCTGTTTATCTTTTCTTCCTTTGCAACTAACAAGCGGTCTGTGGAGATGCACTGAAGATATTGCAAATATTTTGCTTCTCATCAAAATTTCCCTCTAGATTTGGTAACCGTGATTCTTGTCTGACCCAGTTTTTGTCAAAATGGTTACAAAGCAATGATTTTCTAGTCCCAGTGCTTCTTCCCCCACCTTTTTTCAAAGAGATTTAATTTGAAAGAGAGAGGGAGAGCATGAGTGGGAGGGGTAGAGGGAGAGAGGATCTCTCGCAGATTCTCCGCTGAGCATGCAGCCCAACTTGGGACTCTTGTCACAGGACCCTAAAATCATGACCCCAACCAAAATCAAGAGTAGGATTCTGGCTGCGCCACCCAGTCACCCTGCCCAGTGCTTTTTCCAGTTAACCCTTGACTGTGGGCAAGAGACCTCCGTTCTTGATCAGTCATTCTGTTTGTTATCAGCATGGACCCATGAATTTTATGTTTTTAATAACTTACATTCCATTAATTTAATTATTTTAGTTTTCACTTTGTCACAGACTTGGTCATTGAGTGTTTCCTTAAGCTGGCTCCTGTTTCTTTCTGACTGGTGTGGCTTTTTTTTTTTTAATCTTTTATTTTTAAAGTTTTATTTATTTAAGTAATCTGTACATCCCATGTGGGGCTCGAACTCCTGACTCCAAGATTAACAGTCGCATGCACTTCTGAATGAGCCAGCCAGGTGCCTCTAAAGATTTTTTTATTTATAAAGTTAGATTTACAAAGGAGTTTACTGGATTGTTTTTTTGTATACAAGGTCTGGAACCACATGTGAGCCATGACTCTTAGAGCAAATTATTGGTAGGAGAATGTGTTTTTAACAAACTCTCGAACTTGGTGGAATTTCCCCAGGTTTTTAATTTTTTTTAATAAAAATTTTTATGCTTTCAGAATATTCAAATATTTCTGTAATGTTCAATTAGTTATAACTTCTTTTTTTTTAAGATTTTATTTATTTATTTGACAGACAGAGATCACAAGTAGGCAGAGAGGCAGGCGGGGGGGGGGGGGGGGAGGCAGGGGCGAGCCCGAACCCAGGACCCTGGGATCATGACCTGAGCCGAAGGCAGAGGCCCCAACCCACTGAGCCACCCAGACACCCCCAATTAGTTGTAACTTCTTGATGATGCCTTGCCTATGTTTTTTTCTGTGGGTTTCTATGTGAATTTTCTAATCTAAAAGATTTCTATCTTTTGGCAGAAGGATTTCCCACATTTTTTATGTTGATAAGGTTTCTCTCCTTAACAGTCCCTTGACAGTGAGTGATTCTGTCTGAGTGAAGGTCTTCCCCACACGTTATATACCCAGTGCTGCTTCATTTGTGACTTTCCTGATAGAGCAAGTGGGACCGCTATTGGAGGCATTTTCAGATCATTATTTTCATAGATCTTCTCCCTAAGGTGTGTTCTCTGGTTCTGAATTGAATATTTGCCTTCACACAGAAGGTTTTCTTTCCTTAACGCATGCTTTGATCTCCAAAGAGGTGTTCTTCTAGAAGAAATGTTTTCCACATTCTTTTTAAGATTTATTTATTTGACAGACAGAGATCACAAGTAGGCAGAGAGGCAGGCAGAGAGAAGAGGAAGCAGGCTCCCTGCTGAGCAGAAAGCCTGATGCGGGACACGATCCCAGGACTCTGGGACCATGACCTGAGCCGAAGGCAGAGGCTTTAACACACTGAGCCACCCAGGAGCCCCGGTTTTCCACATTTTTTACAGGTATAGTTAATTCTCCGTTGTAGAGCCAAGACTGACTCTCACAGAACTTTTTCCTACATTCAGTTTCATAAGATCCCTCCACCATGAGTTATCTCATGTTTAATAAGACTTCATGAAAAGGTTTCCCTGCCTGTGTTACATTCATGTGATTTTTTTCTTCTGTATGGGTCATTTGAAGGGTAAATTCTGGCAGAAGGTTTTCTACCTTCTAAAGGTTTCTCTTGTGTGTGTGTATTCTGATACAGAGTAAGAACTGATTTGTGGCAAAGGGCTGCTCCAAGTAAGCCATTGTTAGTTTCCTCCCATAAATAATTATGTGTATATATATGTATATATGTGTATGTGTGTGTGTGTATATATCCCCCCACCCAGGTGTTTGGGAGACTCAGTTTGTCTTTGACTTGTGGCTAAAGATGTGTTTGTGAAAGTTACAAAATTTCCTTTATGAATTCTCTAATTCTTGAGTTTTGACTTCACACAGAAATATTTCTCACATTTGTTGGAGTCGCAGAGCTTCCTTTTACTAGTGCTCATGTCCACTGGAGCTTTATGTTCTGAGTCAGAGTTTCTCTCCATTTACTGTGTTTATGCGGTCTCTCCCAGCCTGAGTTCTCTCATATATAATGAAGACTGCTTTATTATGGAACATTTTCCCATACTTCTTATAGCCTAAGGAGTGCTTCAGAACTGGAATTCTTTGAGAGGGAAAATAATCTTCCTGATGAGACCTCTCTGACTTTGATGATGTGCTCCTGGACCTGCTCTCACATGCATTCTCCTGCATTTTCTTTTTTAAGATTTTATTTATTTTTTTGACAGACAGAGATCACAAGTAGGCAGAGAAGCAGGCAGAGAGAGAAGAGGAAGCAGGCTCCCTGCTGAGCAGAGAGCCTGATGCGGGGCTCAATCCCAGGACCTGGGATCATGGCCCGAGCCGAAGGCTGAGGCTTTAACCCACTGAGCCACCCAGGTGCCCCTCTCCTGCATTTTCTATCGAGGATATTACATCTAGTCTCACATCCACTTCTCAATGAGATCATGAAGATGATGCTTTTCACAGCATCTTTTCCTAATAACTAATTTTAAGATATATTTCAAAAGGTTGCAAAATAACTTAGTCCTCTGAGAAATTCAGGGGAAGAACGGGGGTAATGAGATCACAGTGGAGGTGCTTCGCACCTGGCTCCAAAATTCTTGTCAAAGGACTCTCCTCATTCTACAGTTTCTAGTCTTTTCCCTTTCTCCTCTTCCTCTTCTTTTTTTTTTCCCTCTTTCTTTTCTTTCTTCTTTTTTTTCCTCTCTTTCCTCTTCTGGTCTTGATATCAATGGCAATGAATCTTCTCAGAGCATTACTATCTTAAAGATTAAAGGAATAGACTTAAACTCAGGGTACTACCTTTCCAACTAGCTTTAATTCATGTTCCCTTGAAAGGGAGACTCAAGGCCACGAGTACCCAAAAGAAAGAGCAAAAAAGTCATCCTAGCAGGAAATCCCTGCCGAACTCTGATTGCTGCTAACATATTTTTTTTCTGTTAGAACTCTTCACTGCTGAATCAATTTCAGATCATCAACTCCTTTTCGCTCTTTCCGTATGTGAGTCACGTATTTTTTTATATGTTATTTTTTTGTGCAGGAAGACGGTTTATGCATAGCTTAAATGTTTTGTCAATGGTCTCTCTTCCTAATGTTTTGATCTTGAAGAAGCACCAAAATGTTGACCTTGGCTTTCTGGAAGCTATTTATTCAAGTAATCCCATTTTTTCAAAGTTCTTGGTAGGCGTGACCTGGGAGTTCTCCAGCTATCTGTGACTCTTTCTATATCCAGGCCTGGTCTCTCACATGCCACCCTAAAGGATTCTCTGTGCAGGCCCAGTTGCTGCCCAGCTTCCTGGGTGAGGTCCAGACTCACATCTGGATCGATCCTGATTTGGCAGAGTCTTAACCAGGCACACGCTTCACACAGTACCAAAACCTGGGTGCCCAGGTCCTACTGGTCTCTCTAAAAGGTCGTTTCTGGGGGCGCCTGGGTGGCTCAGTGGGTTAAGCCGCTGCCTTCGGCTCAGGTCAGGATCTCAGGGTCCTGGGATTGAGTCCCGCATCGGGCTCTCTGCTCGGCAGGGGGCCTGCTTCCCTCTCTCTCTCTGCCTGCCTCTCTGCCTACTTGTGATCTCTTTCTGTCAAGTAAATAAATAAAATCTTAAAAAAAAAAATAAAATAAAAAAATAAAAAAATAAAAGGTCGTTTCTGTATATTTTCCTGGTGAAAATTAAGAGTAGTGAAAAGTGAATCAAAGCCATTAGAAGCAAGAGTAGAGTGTTTCCGGGAAAGACACACTGAGAGAATTTGAGGGCAGCCAGAAATAGCAAGAAGGCATTTTAATGTCTAGCAAGCAGGTATCAGCCAAAACTGTTTAGGGACTGGGAACAAGAAATCATATTAGTGGGAGACAAAAAAAAAAAAAAAATCAAGCCTCTTGTTTAAGAAGCAGCAGATCACTGTTGGGTGGTTCTAATATGAATTGTGCAACCCCTTTTAAAGGGTTGTATTTCCTAATAACCCTTGTTCTCTGTCATGTAGTTCATACCTTCTCTAAGTATAGAGAACAGAAGTGGTTTGCAACTAGAAGAGACCTAGAAAACTTATTTGTTCCCTTCTTTTGCATGAGGAAATTAGGCTCTAGAGAGGAATATTAATATCTCAATCCTGGCATTTGACGGTTCTTTATTTGTTTACAAAATACATATATGTGTGTTACAATATTTATTATAGATGATAATTGCAGCTATGACTTTCTGAAAGCTTGCCATGTGCAGACTCCACAATGAGCACTGTGAATGAATTGTTCAATTTAATACGACTCTATGCTCTCAAGATTATCCTCATTTTATAAGTTTATAACCTTCTGAAACTCAGAAAGGTTAAGTTAGAGTGGTCCAGCTAGCTACTTAGCAGACTACAGTGGTCTGATCTCCAAACTCACCCTCTCAACCATTTGATAAGCACTTCCCTTGATTTTAATAGTGCCATGGGTCATATTAGTCATTGTGACAGAGTTGAGACCAGCGTTTACTCCCCAAGGAACTTCTGTTGATGAGTTGAAGTCCGGAGTGGATCAGTACACAGAAAGTTCTCCACTGTTGTTAGAGATTGATGTCAGATTTACTTCTGAGCTACCTAATGTCCAGAACAAATAGGGAATGACAAGCCAGTGATCAGCGTCCATGCAATAGAAATTTCTTATCTAGAGGACAGTTTTCCCTGATCCCTGATTTGGGATATTTCTTTCAAAACATCACATGGCAGAGAGGCTGATGAGTGGCCATTGATGTTCGCAAACCATTCAGCAAACACACTAGTGAGTTTTGTAAGGCTCTTCCTTAAACTTTCCTCATTGCAGGCCAGTGGTTTAATGCCAACCATGTCTCAGCAGTTCCATGAGGGGCAAAGAAAGACCACGACCATGGGTGATACCCTATGATTTGACTTCACTGTGTGATAAATTATTGAGCATTTTATATGAGTAACAACAAATAAGATTTATAGAACTTTTGCTTAGTAGGTAAATCAAGTGCTGTAAGAACTGCATGAATTTTGCCCCACTGAATCCTCACAGCTGTTGGTGTGTTTTTATCCCAAATCCATATAAAATATGTCTATGGAAAAAAACAAAGTACTTCAGAATTTTTTTTGCACTAGGTGATTAGATCCAGCTTTTTTTCCCCCTTCCTGTTTTCATATTACCTTTTGAAAATAATTAATGTATTTCACTTGCATAAAGAAGGAAAGGCTTTCCAAGAACTTACTTTTTTTTTTTAAGATTTTATTTATTTATTTGACAGAGAGAGATCACAAGTAGATAGAGAGGCAGGCAGAGAGAGAGAGAAAGAGGGAAGCAGGCTCCCTGCTGAGCAGAGAGCCCAATGCGGGGCTTGATCCCAGGACCCTGAGATCATGACCTGAGCCAAGGGCAGCAACTTAACCCACTGAGCCACCCAGGCGCCCCCAAGAACTTACTTTTAACCAACTTAAACAATGGAACAAATCAAAGAGATTGACTCATCATAACGGTGATTATGGACTGTTTGACTCAGTCACGCTCTCCAGTATTAGTTCAATTGGAAAATAATTTGTGGAAGAACTTAATGGCCAATTGGCTTGTATACTTTTATTTATTGCAATCTCATCTGAGTTGTTTTGAGCCCATTAGTTGATTGTGAATTGTATTATTTTCCCAGATTTAAATTTAAATGTCCATTTTCTAGTGTTTTAAGTTCTGTAAACACCCTTTTTAGCTGTGTATATTTTCTTGTTTGGGGCTCCTACCTAAGGAACTAAAGCCCCAATATAGCGGGTTTAGCAAGGTTTATTTGACTTCAGATTTCAACTGATCTCTTAGTTCTTTTCTGTGATTAGAAAATGCATGCCCATTATACTTACCTTATCTTGCAACATAATCGTGGGACCATTTTGTTAGTATTGGCCATTCACCCCTAAATTAATTTATTTCATTACCCATTTAGAGGATGCTGAGTAAGTGTCACAGTAGGGTAGAAAGGAATTAGGAGACACAGACACTGACCAAAGATAGGGAAGATAAAAGGGTACTGTCACTTCATTTATGGCCAGATGTCAAATAATTACTGTGGACAAGAAAACCTCTGAGAGATGAGAGGAGGGAGACAGGAGGTACGGGACAGAGCTGGGTGGGAAAGGATGGGTAAGGTTTGCAAAATTAGAGAGGCAAAGAAGAGGACTTAGTGAAATGAATGAAAGCGATGCCATTTGTGTGCTTGTCCCCCAGCCCCTGGTGCTTTCTGTGCTTTGCCATGCCAGTGTGGAGGCAGAGCTCAGCATGATTGCTTGCCCGCCACGCTCCATGTCTGTATAAACGTTGGGTGTCATGTCAAATGCGGAGGCATTTGCTAACAGTACAGAAAAGGGCTATTTCCCTCCCTCTCCATAGCTAGTGATGGGAAAGTCCTAGTTAGTGCTGCCTTCTCTTTGCTGGCTGGCTGTAGCCTACCTCTGTGCACTTTCCCAGACCTTCTTCCCCCACTGCCCACCCTCAGAGGCTGGGACTTCTCCCAGATCCCTGCCTAGAAGACCCCCTCTTCCCTGCCCAGCCACCCCCAGATTTGCATATCCAAAGCTATCAGCTGTCATACTGTTAGTAATGGGTCCTACCCTAAATGGAATCCATCCTCCTTGGGATATTTTTACCTCTTGCACCAGCAAGGAGTATAGTGTCTAGCTATAAATGAATTGTGTTCAGTAGAGTAAACTAATCTGATGGAAGCTGAGTGTTAAGAAGGCGGACCGAGGATCTCTTTGCCTAGAAGGAATAGTGAAGCTTTAAATTCCAGAATAAGGTATTGGGACTTTGAACTATGAAGGGGAAGAGGAGCCTCTGATGGCTTACGAGCAGGAGATGTACACAATAAAAAAAGTAACAATTCCTGTCCATGTTTGATAGAAGTAAGGTTTTATTGGTTCAGATTTCTCTATTCTGTTGTAACCTGATTTTACTCTTTTCATTTTCCTCCCAGTGATATAGTAAAACTTGATTTCTTCCATTAAGGTAGATTCTTTTCTCTTTATTCCCTTACTTTCATTCAGGAAACTGGAAAAAAAAATGTTAGTCCTCAGAATTTATTCATCCATTTTACTGTGACAGCTCACCATTGTTTTTGTTTCAAGTTTTTATGTAAATTCCCATTAGTTAACATACAGTGTGGGCACCTGGTGGCTCAGCCAGTTAAGCACCTGCCTTGGGCTCAGGTCATGATCCCAGGGTCCTGGGATCAAGAGCCCCATGTTGGGCTCTCTGCTCAGCGGGAGTCTGCTTCTCCCTCTCCCTCTGCCTGCCACTCTGTCTGCTTGTACTCTCTCTCTCATATAAAGTCTTAAAAAAAAATACGGTGTAATATTAGTTTCAGGAGTAGAATTTAGTGATTCATCACTTATAAACAACTCCCAGTGCTCATGATAACAAGTGCTGTCCTTAATTCCTATCACCCATCTAGCCCAGTCTCCCCATCCACCTCCCCTCCATCAACCTTTATTGTGTTCTTTATAGTTAAGGGTCTGTTGTATGGTTTGTCTTTTTTTTTTTACCCTAAGAAACAAAACAGATGGGGGCGCCTGGGTGGCTCAGTCGGTTAAATGTCCCACTCTTGATTTTGGCTCAGGGTGGTATTGGTTCAGGTTGGGTTCTCAGGGTTGTGGTATCAAGCCTGGGGTGGGATTCCATGCTCAGCTGGGAGCCCGCTTAAGATTGGCTCCCTCTGCCCTCCCCACTCGTCTAGGCACATGTGCTCGCTCACACACATGCATGCCTGCGACCCCCCGCCAAAAGAAAACATATGAATGTAGGGGACATCCCATCATTGTTTTTTTTTTTTTTTAAGATTTTATTTATTTATTTGACAGAGAGAGATCACAAGTAGGCAGAGAGGCAGGCAGAGAGAGAGAGAGGAGGAAGCAGGCTCCCTGCCAAGCAGAGAGCCCGATGTGGGACTCGATCCCCAGGATCCTGAGACCGTGACCTGAGCCGAAGGCAGAGGCTCAACCCACTGAGCCACCCAGGCGCCGCCATCCCATCATTGTTGATGCCACTTTTGCCTTCTGTCCTTAAAATCTTTTTACGGGAACACATTTTGTCCCTTTTTCCCCTCATGGCCTCTAGAAGTCACAATTTGAATTTTATTTCTCATACGGGAGAAGGCTTGCATTATACCTTTTAAAAAGCCACTTAATCCTTTTAAAACCTCATTTTTAGGCATTTTCAAGCCCTGGAAAAAATTAATATACCACACAATGAATGTGAATCCTCCCTTTTCTCCTAAGTCTAGGACCAGACTTAGAGTCTAAATAACTTGGCATTTTTATTGTTTTCTCCTTCACTCTCCCCAGGTTTATTGCAGTTTCTAATTTAAGCTCACTGTGATAGCCAGAAACTAGACAACTTCATTTTCAAGAGGATTTCTCTGTGTGTACTGGCCCTGAAGCTTGGGGTCAGTGGTTTTGTGAACCACAAAAAAATATACATAATGAAACTTTCAAGCAAAAAGTTTATATGGTTTTATTGGACTTTTTGAATATATCCACTCCTGTGGTAAAAGATGATTATTCTCCTAGGAAACTACTTAAAAACAAAACAAAACAAAAAAATAGGAAAGATAACATTCCCAGTCTTTCTCTGTTCATGTTATATCTATATCATGTATCTTAAGTGGTTTGCAAAGTCAAATATATATATATTTATTATGGAACATGGAAAGAGTCCATTTTGCTAAGAGTAGTTATAAAATGGAAGGGAGTGTTTTCCAATGGCATAGAAAATGCATAGACTTGCAGTCGGGAAAGATTAGTAAAAATCACTGGTCCCGGTGGTTTTAAGGACACACCTCAAATTGCAAATTACACCTCAAATTGTACCATCCTCAATCTCCAGGGACATTGCTGGACAGGGAATGGTGGGGAAGCCCCCTGGCTCCAACAGAAGAGCTCTGCTTTCATTTCTTCTATAGTCAGACTTTCTTGTTTTATAAAGAACCCCACCTTTGCTACAGTTAAAAAAAAAAAAAAAAAGGTCTGCAAACTACTGGTAGAGTCCAACTACCCAGGTGATTTCGGAACACCTTTTGCAGATGGATTAATAATAAACTCAGATAAACATATAGGTCTACGTGGTTCCTGATGTCACAATACTAACGTGTAACCACAATAAAATGATTTAGGCAACTGTTATTAGTGGAACAATGTACATAGGAGACCCAACGTTGTATTTGAAATTAGAATTTTCTGAACATATTCTTTCACTCCAGGAGTGGACACAGGTAATGCATTTGTCATTGAGTATGAAATCTGATGGCAATAGAATTATTGAGTCTTTGTGAAGAGGTAATTTTTGGTTTGACTATTGTGACAGCAGGGGGAGCTAGTTGTAGAAACGATTTCTAGGCCACTTAAAGAGCCGCAGAATGTATAAAACTTACATTAGTATGTTTGCATTTCAGAGCTTTAGGAATAGCAAACTATTATGCATTGGCTTTGGAAAGTGGTTGTACTACTGGAACGTGAGAGCCAAGCTGAATGAAACTCTACCCTTTGTAGAAAAGGGGCTTGCACTTGGATATATGTTGCTGTGCAAGATTAAGACAAGTTACGGGTGTGGGGGTGGAGGGAGCAGTGGGGATGTGTTTTTATGGCTTAATGTTACTTAATGACCGTTAGAACACTGACTTGAAAAAATAAGGCATATGATCCTGTGGAAAGATAGTGTAAAAGAACTTGATTACATATACGGAATTATTTGTGTTATTAGATTGTTGTCCTTTTTAAGTGATAGTAAACATTCCATTGAAATCCACATTTTTTCCTAGGAAAAACTAAAGAACATTTGCTTGTTATCCCACGGGATTCTGAAATAAAGACCAAATAAAGACCTAACTGCTTTATAGTTCCAAATACCAATAAGTTTTCTGAATATGTAATTTAGAAGTTATTACTACTCATGTCTTTGTGTGTGTGTGTGTGTGTGTGTGTGTGTGTGTGTGAGTGAATCACATATTGAACCATAGAATTGTCCTGGTTTTGTTTTGTTTTTTCTTTTCATTTCCCTAAATCAGATGCAATGAGAAGAGCAAATATTATGCGTGCATTTCTTTTCTCTCTGAATTTTGTTTTTCACTGTATCATATGTATTAAGAAATCAGGGTTTCTAAAATGATGGTTTATTTTGTTGGCTAGGTGAATAGAAAGTAACCTCCTTTTGGCATTAGTTTTACAGAGTTATGAGATCATTTAAAACAAACATTTTAATGTTTTTTTCTGAAAACTAGAAATAACATCTTCCTGTTACTTTGTGTACTTATTCAATGAACATGTATTGCATGCCTACTATGTGCCTGGTATGATGCCAGACACTGGGAATAAAATCTTAAACCACATACAGTGCTTCTCTGGTAGATGTGTGATCAAATAATTACCGTAGGACCTAATAGATTCAAAAAGAAAATCAATTGTGTTATAAACAGAGGGCTGGTGGGTCACAGAAAAGGGACTCAACTGGGAGAAATCAGGGAAGACTTCAAAGAAGAGGCAATGCACTGGTTGCCTAGGGAAGGAGAGGTAAACTTTCTATATGAGAAAAAGGAGAAGTGCATTCCAGGCAATGTGCCCAAAGGTATGAAAGGGTTTGTTGCCTTGGGTAAGCCTCAGGAAGTTTACTAGGGAGGCCAGAAAAGTAGACTGGGGCGAGGTGGTAAAGGGTCTCATAGGACATGCGGAGATCAGTGAATATATTATTCAGGAATTTCAACTAATCTAGATGCTATCTAATTGATGAGCTTTTGGTGTTCCTGAAAGTAAAGTTAACATTTGAACCTGTAGGAACGTGGCTGACTAGACTTCAATTTTATCCTCAGCAAGTGGTCTCGATACGTCCTCTGTTCTCAAAGGTGCTGAGATGAAAACAGCGCTGCATCCCTGTGTATCTTTAGCTGTGATGTGGGGAAAAGCTGCAGGCACAAATTCCATACAAAGCACAATTACTGAGCACGTGCCAGGCACTCTGGGAAGTTCTGGGAGATGTGCCCTGTTGCTTAGGACAGATGCAGCTGCCTTCCCGACTTTTTTTCCCTGCTTCCTGGAATGTTCTTCCTCCTCACCATTAGCCAGTTGGTACTTTCTTGTCATGGGTCTTATCTTAAATATTCCCTCTCCTTAGAGAGTACTCTTTCCTCAGAATCTACTCTGCAGGAGGATTCTTGTGATCCTTTTATAACTTCCTCTTGTCTCTGTCATCCATATGCCATCATTTATAATTACGTGTACATGTGCTGGTGCACCTGGGCTATCATTCCCTCCCCCACTAGACTGGTAACTCCCTTGGGACTGGAGTGTGTGTGTGTGTGTGTGTGTGTGTGTGTGTGTGTTCTCTTTTCCCTTCTATTTCTGGAGCTCAACATTGTGTGGCACACAGTGGGTCCTAAAAAGTTGTAAAAGGAGCATTTGAACATAAAAACAGATTGACTTTTAAAGTTTCTAAACCTAGTGGCTCCTGGGTGGCTCAGTGGGTTAAAGCCTCTGCCTTTCGCTCAGATCATGATTCCAGGGTCCTGGGATCAGCCAGCATCTGGCTCTCTGTTCTGTGGGGAGCCAGCTTCCCTTCCTCTCTCTCTGCCTGCCTCTCTGCCTACTTGCGATCTCTGTCTGTCAAATAAATAAATAAAATCTTTTAAAAGTTTCTAAATCTTTAATGGACAAATAAGAAAAACATGGGAAATAAAACTATTTTTAGTAAAGTGTAATTGACATATGACTTTATATTAGTTTAAGGTGTTTAACAAAAATGATTCCATATGGGTATGTATTGTGAAATGCTCACCACAGTAAGTCTAGTTACCATCTGTGATCATATGGAGTTACAAAATCGTTTTTTCTTATGATAAGAACTTTCAAGATCTATTTCTTAGTAACTTTCAAATGTGCAGTACATTATTATTTATAGTCACCATTCTGTATGTTACATTCCCATGACCTATTTATTTGATAACAGGAAGTTTGTACCTCTTGATCCCTTTCACCCATTTTGCCCACTTCCCCCTTCTCCCCTCTGGTAGTTACTGATCTGTTCTCTGTATCTGTCAAGTTTTGTTTTGTTTTGTTTATTCATTTGTTTTTGTTTTGTTTTTTTGTTTTGTTTTGTTTTATGTGTGGACTCATATGTTATCTTTCTCTGCTTTATTTCATTTAGTACAGTACCCTCCACGTCCATCCATGTTGTGGAGAATAGCAAGATCTCATTCTTTTTTTTATGGCTGAGTAGTATTCCTGTGTGTGTGTGTGTGTGTGTGTTTCACACCTTCTTTAGCCATTCATCCATCGATGGACACTTAGGTTGCTCACATATCTTGGCTAGTATAAATGAATAGTATAAATAAATATGCTCATGCAGTAAACATGAGGGTATAGATATCTGAAAAGATATCTATACCCTCATGTTTTTGTTTTCTTTGGGTAAATACCAAGAAGGGGAATTACTGGGTCAGATGGTAGTTCTGTTAAATTCTTTGAGGAACTACCATACTGTTTTCCATAGTGGCTGTACCAATTTATATTCCTACATTGTACATTCCTACATTCCAACATTGTACAAAGGTTCCCTTAAGAAAAGTATTTTCTTTGTCATTTTTTTAAAACCATTGGAACCATTTTTGGAACGTATACAACTCAGTATTACCTCACCAAAAGTGCAAGTTCTTAAAAATTAGCACATGGTTATTGTATGATTTGGGGCTATTTTTAAAAATAGTGATCTGTTTTGTAGTGGAAATTCTGAGTTACTAAAATGAACTGCTCTTTTTATGTTATATATTTGGGGCTCAGTTCACTAAAATGTTTAAATTCTTGGCTCTCCTCTTTAAACCTACTACAAAGATCACATTAGAATTCATTTTAATAGACATTGTAAGCACAGTATCCAACCTCATATGATCACGCTGGGCTCTTTTATTATGAGAATCACAGGAAGCAGAGCCCGAGGCTGCAGAGTAGTGGTGGGGTATACCCAAGGCTGGGGACGGTGCCAGCTCTATTGTTTATGGAATATTCTCTCCAACTTTATCTCTGGTGTGCAATTGGTATTGACTTTTGAGAAACTACTTCTTCGCCCCCATCTCCCAGTTGGAAAAAAAAAAAAAACAACTACCATAATGACATCTGGCTAAGAAAAAAGGAATCAAAGAACCATAAGGAAAGAAAAATTAGGACACCTTGTTTAATAAGTAGTTTCGGGCCTGTGTGTTCCATCTTTTAGAGGGAAGAGTGTTACACTTTTTCGAGGTCACCATTCCTTTAACCCCTAGAAGAGCTCAGTGAACTGCCTATCCTTTCTGCTGTTCATTGCTAGGGCTGGGTCTATTTAGCATTTAGCAAACTGTCATTTTCCCTTTATAGAGCTTTAGGGATATGCACTGTTCATCAAAACGATGATAAAATTTGTTCATGATATGTATCGCTTTTCATTTATGTTTTTGTTTTTTCTTAGAGAGGAAGATGTTCACTTTTGGCAAATTGTTTTTTCTAACTTTTAGGTATATTGCTTGAGGAGTTTTTAAGTATTGTTAGAAAAAAGAAGGAAGTTCGACTCCATTGGAATGAAATAAGACACATCTTCACAGCTTTTGACAGGCACTGTTAAGTATCTTTAAATTGTTTTGATATTTAAAAAATTGCTATTAAGGAAAGTTGCTGAGTACTCTCAGTAAATAAACTAATATACTTGGGAGATTATCTTACTGTATTCATTAGCTGTTACTTAGGTGTTGGTATGAATTTTTTTTCCTCTATCGCAGTCTTAAACTCTTGACATTTACCATGGATAAGATAATATTTACAGTTACATAATTGTATTAGGATTTGCCTACCTTATAATGGGAATAGCAAAAGGGCTGGCTACATGGGGATATAGGTCATGAACCACCTACAAAGGTGTGGGGAACCGTATGGCCTTTTCCTTTGACTCCTACTTTGACCCACAAGTGACTGGAAAGAACTCTTTTTTCTTGCACTGGATGTAGCCAAGAGAAGTGGCTTTGAACCCCCTCTGCCCCATAGATCACATACAGGATGGGAAGACTTGTGGAGTCCAGGGTCAGTGTCTTCGCTGCTTTGATGTTTTCCCTCTAAACATTTGTATATTGTCATTCTGACACCAAGCAAGAAAAAAAAAACTGAATTTTGATGAATAAATTGTTTTGGCAATTCACATAGACTTGAAACCCTGTGGCACTCAGAGAATCAGTTAATGACCTGTGAGATCATCTGGGCCTGCACTGAAGGAGAGTGATAGTAGATTCTTAAATTCTTCTGATGAGACAATCTCAGATTACCTTATATTTACTGCTTTTCTTCGAGTAAGAAAGTTTCACACAAATATGGTTGAGATAACAGTGAATAGGTTTTATAGAAGTAAGTGAATGTTTTATATTTTCATTTCAAATAGATCGTGGGTATTTAACTTTGGAAGATTTCAAGAAAGCATTTAAGCAGGTGGCTCCCAAGTTATCAGAAAGGACTGTTCTGGACGTATTCAGGTAAGGCACCAAAATCTTTATATACACCCACCCCTCTATTTGCCATTTGCTTTTACAAGTTCCAGGCTTATGGCAAAAACTTAGGTATGTAGATTTTTCCATCTATACCCTTGATAGTGGAGTGCTTATAGACCAGAGAGATGTATATAGATATTTGTTGGGAAGGGTGGGAGAGGAGCAGGGGGAAAAGTAGAACTTCATTGTGTATATATATATTTAGCAAGAAAAAAATTTGAAGCTTTATTACTGTTTAACATGGAGGCTGGTTCCCTTGTGTTCAGACACAGGTTACACAGGGGTCTTAAGTTGTCTGAAGAGTGGAAGTTGCTTGATGATGGCCCCCTTGTTCATGTGCTTTCAGAGTTGTTGATCAATGTTACAGTTCATGCATCCCTGATAGAGTAGACATAATGGTTGTATTATGTCCTTTATTTAGACGACTCCTGACAATATGGGCAAGTGGCTTAAATGTAGTTTCTGTTAGAAAGCTGCAGAGTGAAGTTCATATGGACAGCACAAGCATGTGCTGACGTGCATGACAAGACGGCAGAGCTGAGTCTTCTCTGAGTCTTTGTGTGAGCTCTTCCTCAGCTGTTCCCAGGTGTATCTGTTAGTGGTCCCTATTGCAACAAGAACCAAAAAACCCAAAATCACAAAACTCAAAAAAAGAAAGCACTGTATTTCTCCCACATAAACACAGGCCGTCTGGGGCTGACTTGATGGCAACACGATCATGAAGGACCCAGATTCCTTTCCTCTTACTGTTCTGGCTGCATCAACACCAGGTGTCTCTCCCTCTTGCTGCAAGGTGGCTGCTTAGATTTCAGCTATCACATCTGGATTCCAGCTAGGTCAGAGGAAAGGGAGTTGAAGAGATTCTCTTCCTCTTAGGGCTATCCATTGTTTCTACTTACATCCCAGTGACCCAGACTTACTTTCAAGGCACTGGGTAGCTGCAAGGGGGAAGAGACTAAGAAGTGTCCTCTTTGCTCTGGGTAGTCATGTGTCCTCTGAATTTCTGACAGAGAGGAAGAAAGAGTGAGTGGATAGTAGGAACATAGATGGAGGAACCTAGATGTTCCCATTTGAGATAAAAATAATTTCATGAAATCTGACTGGAAGCCATCCCTACTCCATAGAAATGATCAGGCAGGTTATTTGAAATAAGGATTTGCTCTCACTGTCAGTAACAGTGACCTTTATGAGTTCTTTTACTGCAACATTCATAAGCAAGTTATCGAGCACATTGTTGAAGAAGAGCAAAGGAGTTAAAGCCAGACCTAGACAGAGTGTTATAGGACGCTATTACTTAGTTGATCCTAGAACAGCGAGACCTTTGAAATATGGTAGCATCTTTGTATACACTTTGTGATGATGAGTAATAAGCATCAATGTATTTCTTCTTCACGGAAGGATCTTTTAACAAAAGACAAGTGTCCATGTTTGCTGACCTTTATGTGTCAAACAGATTCAGTAGGTACAACCTCATAGTGTTTTTTTTTTAAGGTTTTATTTATTTATTTGACAGAGAGAGATCACAAGTAAATAGAGAGGCAGGCACAGAGAGAGAGAGGGGGAAGCAGGCTCCCTGCTGAGCAGAGAGCCCAATGTGGGACTCGATCCCAGGACCCCGAGATCATGACCTGAGCCTAAGGCAGCGGCCCAACCCACTGAGCCACCCAGGTGCCCACAACCTCATAGTTTAAGTGTATTTTTGAAAAATACATTTAAGGGGAGCAGTGGCGCCACCCCCGCTGCTGCCTCCTCCTCCTCGCTCTCGCGGAGGGGTGTTGGGGATTTTGGGGGCGCCTGGGTGGCTCAGTGGGTTAAAGCCTCTGCCTTCAGCTCAGGTCATGGTCCCAGGGTCTTGGGATCGAACCCCGCATCGGACTCTCGCTCAGCAGGGAGCCTGCTTCCTCCTCTCTCTCTCTGCCTTCCTCTCTGCCTACTTGAGATCTCTGTCTGTCAAATAAAAAAAAAAAAAGAAGAAGAAGAAAAATACATTTAAATACAGCCCTTCCCTAATAGAAGCAGTGTTTTAACAATGCATGAGAAACTACTTCTCAAAAGAAATCTATGCTTCCAGGAGAGCATTTTTTAAAATGAGTGATTGGAAGTGTGATTCTGTTTTAAAAAATGATGTGTGACACTTATGGAAACCCTTCGCATCTGCATGTTCAGTAAGTTGAAAGTGGAATGTCCTAACCAAGTGGAAAAAAATCTTATAAAGTTTCTGTGGTTTTAGAACACAATTCCTAAAGCTATAAAAATTCAATAACTTTAGTATGATTTTAAGAGCAGCTAATATCAGGAGAGACAGACATATACTAGCTGACTTTCAGTTCACAATTACAATAAAATAATAATTTTTTTTAAACCTTCAAAACACCCCTGAGCCTTTCCCTTATTGGAGGATGGAATTATAAATTAAGAGACTGAATGTCATGAGGCCCTTTTCCCACTTAGGTCCACATATCTTCATGAGGTATCTGACAGCCATTAAAACCAAGTATTAAATTGCTCAATCACAAAAGATTAAATTGAGATGTTTGGAAATTATAAAGTATATTAAGTCACATTATTTTTATTAGTATTAATAATTTCTAGTGACAGCAAAAATCATTTGCCATTAATAAATAAAATAGTGTTATCTTTAATTCTTTAGATTTTCTATATTATGCCTTATAATGTATGTACTATATTAATATAGGAGCATTTGGGCATATAACCTGTAAATAAACATATGAAAGGCCCACAAATCTTATACTTCCTAGGATTATGGCTTGAAAGAGTTTGGAAACCACAGCCAAACAAGGCATTTTAGTTAATTGAACATGTCCATTTTAAACACTCATTTTTATTATTTTTAGCACCATAATCCCTAAACTGGAATTAATGATGCATAACAAGTATTAAATGTAGTTTTGAAACCAAGTAGGGAGAGAAAAATAGTTCCTCTAAGTATAGATTGAAGTAGGCCAAAAACACAGAGATGTCTGTCTTCCACACAACTCTGTTTCAGTGGTTCCAACAATTTTCAAGACTAAGGAAAAAAAATCAGATGCTAAGCTATTAGTAATACAAAATGACATGATGTTTCTAAGGTTAGACATTCACTCTTTGTCAGCTGGAGTAGCGTTTGACTTAATTGACCATTGGGAATGGAGTTCATTTCCTAGGTCCACCGTTATCCAGGAGAAAGCTGGTATCCAAAGACACTAGAAGAAGACCACTAGAGAAGGAGAATCCTAATTAGACCGAGTCATCTTTGGTGTGAATGACTGAAGTTTTCATTACCTTTGATTCACTGATGGCCATATTCTTCCTAAAGAAACCAAAAAAGATCAGGAGTGGTTTCTTTCAGAAGTATTACATATCCATATTACACCTTAATTTTTTTTTGAGCCATAACAAACAACCACAACAATAAAACCAACCGAACAACCAAAACAACCAATTCAAAAAGACAGACTCAAGGCAGAAGACATCAAAGCATCATTTCGCTTACAAGTGGATGGATCATTCATTAATGCATCCCAAGAGCTAAATAAGAAATTTTTTGAAGATTTGTGAATTGCTGCCTAACTGCTCTGGGAATGTTTATGTTATTCATTTTAGCATGAATAAAAGCTGTATAGTTTTAAAAATATATATATTGTCAGGCTTTATAACACATTTCTAATGGGTATATGTAGTATAACATTTATGATGAGCAATCATAATCTCTTTCTTTTTTTATTTATTTGTTTATTTATTTGACAGAGAGATCACAAGTAGGCAGAGAGGAAAGCAGGCTCCCTGCTGAGCAGAGAGCCCAATGTGGGGCTTGATCACAAAACCCTGGAATCATGACCTGCGCGGAAGGCAGAGGCTTAACCCACTGAACCACCCAGGCGCCCCACCATAATCTCTTTCATTTTAGTTCTACAGTTATGTGGATTCAGAGCTCACTTCCAGGCCTTGTGCCATAGTTTCTGCTTAGCTGAAGTCTGTCCTCTAGTAGGGATCGTGGCTGCATTCCCTGGTGTCTTTCACGTTTCAAACTGTTCACAGGGGCCATTGTCCTTGAATAAAAATATATAATGAATTGAACATTAACATTTTTGAGCCAGTTTTCCTTGAGAATGCTTATTATGCTTATGTTGAAAGTCCTTTTAAATTGTCTATTAGTTTCTATTTCTTTGGTTTGTTTTGCTCACCATGTATCTTCACATACTTTCAGCAAAGTCTATTCTTTGTACTATGTCCAGTGCAGCTTTTCTTTTTGTCTTCTATGGTTTTCTTTCTCTTTTACATTTCTTTCATGAGCTGTATATGCTGATGGTTAATTTCCTTTTATTTTTTAAAAATTTAATTACATTTTATTTTTTTAGTGTTCCAAAATTCATTGTTTATGCACCGCACCCAGCGCTCCATGTAATACGTGCTCTCCACAATTTTGTGATACTATTTTATAGTATCTTCCCTAAACCTTTCTGTATCTACTTACAACTCCTATTTTATGGAGGTGTTTGCCTTATTAGGGAAACAGTGGTTTTGAGATTTTATTTTTAATGAAAGATTGCTTGGGGGCTGCTGATTATAGCCTTTTTCTTCATATAAATTAAGGAAAACAAGTTTTCTACCAAGGGAAGGGTTTTGAAGAACAAGTTAACTTTCTTAAACCAGGAGATGATATGTTACCAAAAAAACAAAGACAGAAATTGGTACTAGTTTATTTACTTCTAACAATATCCTAAAATGTTTAACATGTGGATTCAAAATTTGAGATTCCTTTCAGTATTTGAAACTTTGCTTTCTACTTAACAGTTGATAATCATGATTTGTGTACTGAAATTAGTGAGGCTATATCAAAGGTGGTATTTTGTTATTCAGAAGTTCTTAGAGAATCCTTTTTCTGAAGATCTTTTTTTTTCCTACCCACTACAAATGCCAGAAATTCAAGAGGTTTGAGAACTGAATAGTACAGTAGAATGAATGTGAGATAATAAGCTGTTTCTAGCACTACACTAAAAGTTTTAAAAAATAACTTTCTTCTTTAATATTAGTGGCACTTACAGAAAATTTTATAGTTTTTTGTTGTTGTTGTTGTTGTTTTTTTAACATTCAGAAATCTTCAATGCCTCTAACAGGTAAGATTAAAACTATTTAACCTGGCTCTCCAACATCTGGTTCCTTTTCACATCCATCTTTCATTAGCCCCAAATAACTGTGTTTCCCTTGGTGTACTGCTTGTTCTTTGAACATGTGATGTGTATTTAAACTTCATTCTGTTTCCTCTGCTGGGAGTGCCTTTCTCTACCTCCTGTCTGCCCAGATTAGACCTATCTTTCAAGGTCCCACATGATAAAATTTTCTTTTTCTTTGCATTGAACAGTCTTACCTCCTTTTGCTAAAGTTTGTTAGTATTTATGGTTGTATTTTTTTTCTCTTACTTGATAAACATAAAGGCAGTGTTCAGGATTATCTTCATAAAATGCCACAAGCTCTTTGAGTTTATGAGTTTATTCGCAACTTCTACTGTCCCCAGCATGGTGCCTCGTGCATTGTACTTACTTAAATAATTGTTGGTTCATTGTGACTTACTCTCAATGTCCAGTGACAGTGAAATTCTCACTTCAGGTTTTTTTTTATGGTTTAATTTACTTCTTCTAAACTAGAAAAAAGTACTTTAACATGTAATCAGGAGCTTTATAGCCACATATGGCTTTCTCTTCCATTTTCCTCTTTTTGCATGTGGTTTTCATGAATGAATCTCTGATAGCCTCTCTTTGATTTATTTTGGGGTCACTTGCAATTCACGATTTAGCCTCAGCTGTTACCAAGGAGCTGACTTCATGCTCTTTCCTGACTTTGCCCGCCATCAGCACCCTGTGGTATTTCTGGCAGGCCTTTTTCTCTGCATGGCTATATTTACCTCTCCATGCCTAGGAGCTTTCTCCAGCTCATTGTAAGCACTGAGATTTGCACTTGCCCACCACCTGTCAATTGGCAAAAAGCTCTGGGAAGCTTCTGCTTTCCAGCCATGAAATGAAATGTGGGTATGCCGAAGGCCCACTCCCTGACCCACTGTCTGAGGTTCTGAGTGCGCAGGCAGATTGCCAGATTATTAATGTAATGTGGAAATATTGAGGCACCAAAATGCTTTCTAATCATGACAGGAGACATTTAAAGTTATATCCAGTGTTTTTGGTGTAAGAATCTCATTCCTCATATCACGTGGGGAAGGTCAGAAAACAACCTCTAACTCTCCTCTTCTGGATATTAAAAATTGGTTGACAATAAGAGCATCATGACTTGTGGATAAATATGTTTTTAATGTTAGAGTTGCAGTGGGGATAGGGGTTTAGGGAGTGATGGATATTTTCTTGGGAGAAAGATCATATACGTCTCATGTCACAGCCATTATAGAGGAAAGGGTTGTCATGAACTTGGGTAGAATGAACTAACAGACTCTTCTGTTATGCTGAATGGAAGAGAGTCTTACAGAGCCAAAGGGCCTAAAGGAAAGTGATTTAAAATAGCATTTACTTTTCAGGATGCCTGGGTGGCTCAGTCGGTTAAGCATCCAACTCTTGTTTTCAGCTCAGGTCATGATCTCACAATTGTCACAACCCGGTGTTGGGTTCCATGCTCAGTCTGGTCGGTGGGCATTCTCTCTCCTCTCCCTCTGCCCCTCCCCACTCTTCTCTCTCTTTCTCTCTCCCAAATAAATAAATAGAACGTGTGTGTGTGTGTGTCTTTAAAGATAGAATTATTTTTCAATTCATTCTCATCTCTTTTGAAGTAATATTCCTCACTATGTTCTTTAGCTTTCTGTAACTCCTTTCTGCTGGTAGCACACTTGTTGCACATCATTTTCTTGGACAAGAAAAGATTTCCCAGTCATTTGTGCATCAGAATGGTTCTCTTATAAATGTAGTCATGTGACCTGAACAAGAGCACAGCTATTATAGTAAGTACGTACTGTGATGAATATGATTATCGATCCAGAATTATCTACATGCTTCTGTCTATAGAAAAGTATTTTTTTTAAAGTCTAGAAATCATATCTCATTCTTTGTAATCATGCACAGATAGCTGTTACAAGCTATAGTTGGTTGTGTAGGGGCGCCTGGGTGGCTCAGTGGGTTAAGCCGCTGCCTTCGGCTCAGGTCATGATCTCAGGGTCCTGGGATCGAGTCCCGCATCGGGCTCTCTGCTCAGCAGGGAGCCTGCTTCCCTCTCTCTCTCTGTCTCTGCCTGCCTCTCTATCTACTTGTGATCTCTCTCTGTCAAATAAATAAATAAAATTTAAAAAAAAAATTTATAGTTGGTTGTGTAAGTATAAGCACCAAAGGACTAGACTTCTTAAATTTTCAGTTTTTATTTTATAAATTTTTGTACCTTCTTGGCAGTGGTAATGCCTCATTTTTGGTTTCAAAATTGTATTATCAGAGATGTCCTTCTCTGATTATCCTCTTGCATGTGGTTCCTGAATGGACAGTATCAGTGTGTAAGCTGTTCAAGCTGACCTCAGAATTTCATTTCTTTGGGGATTTCACAGATATTGAATAAAACTGTACTTTAAAAATACAGCTATAGAAATGTATTCTAATCATTTTAAGGAAATGCCAGTTTTTCAGAGGGCTTTTAATTGATTTTGTACTGTGGACAAAAAGTATATCCTTGCATTTGAAGATTGTCTTTTTACCAATATAAACTTAAAGTTGGTGACCTAGGAGTTGAAGCTCAGCCGCTGGATGGGAAACAAGCAGAGAAGTGTGATGACCTCTTTATGTAAATTTTCAAATAGAATTTGTTATTTTGGTTTCTTCGCTTCCACTCCCTTAGTTTATATTATCAAGGATATATTATTTGATCTGAAAGAACATTTAATCTCTTTTACATTTTGGATGCCCAGATTTTGTAGTCCTGTTTTACATAAAACCCACCCAGATGCAAATTCTATTCACCTTTAAGGCCTAGCTGTTAAGACTGTTCTTATCCTAACAGCCAGCCCTACCCTACACCCTACTCACCACCTTGCAACCCTCAGAAGAAAATTGTCTTCACCTTCTGCTTTAAACTCCTAATCTGTCATAAGTATCTTCTTTATACTTATTCATAGTTATCTGTATACATAAAATCCAGTATGAGAGCGTGAGCAGGTACAGCAAAGTGTTCGACATCATGCTCACGACAGTACAGTGCAATTTCGTATGTGTTGAATAGATGACTCCATTTTATGTAAATGAATGGCCTTGTAGCCAAGGGGCTTTCTATTTATGTTTTGTTGTCCTCTCTAAATGCTGCCCGGGAGCCCTGTGAAGGTCATGTGGAGCGGTAAGCCCCAGGGCTGGGAAGCGGGAGACCTGAGTTCCAGTTCCAGCTCTGCCACTTACCTTTCTTCCCACAAATCACTGAGCCTCTGTGACCTGCACTTTCCTCATCTCAGAAATGAGGCTGTTGTGTTATATGATCTGGCAGGCTTCTTCTCATTCCAGAACTCGCTGGTAGGGTTATCTGTCATGGAGAGTGCCATGGCGGTCTTCTTTATTTTTTCTGTGTATCACAGATATTATTCAGAATCCACCACCGCATGAATACAGATGTGGTCTGTCAGTGTGACAAAGACTGCTCTCAAGAGGAAATTACTGGCTTTGACAGCTACCCAACCCTGGGTTTAGTTTTTGAGATGTCACTATAACAAGTGTTATGGCCAGCGTATCCAATTCCTCATCTACATATATGGTTGAATATGCTGTTCTTGCTGTAATAGCATGAGGGCTATTTTTCTTTTAATCCAACTGTCACATAAGATACTGCTGCCACGGTTTCTTTCTTATGACCAAATGTTGCTAACCCTTTCAGTCATCCCTGAAGTTATTAATAGCCACATATCATGAATGTATTCATGCCATTTTCCTTTATAGAAAAAGGAATCGATTTCTTATGTTTTTCTTTTGTCATAGATAGCTAACTCCTGGGGAAAATAATCTTGATAATATTATGTATTGTGTTAGTAAAACAAGAATAGCTCGTACTTAATAAAATGAATTTGGATTTTATATGAGATATTTAAATTAACATTATTTTAAGGTGTGGAAAAAAATAGGCTCAGAATTAGGAGTTACACTTAGGAGTTTTAGTTGTCTTCCTTACATATATCCTAAAAATCAGAAACAAAAAATTTCCAGTACTGTGTTTTTATCTCAGTGACATAATGACTCATAATGAGTTTGCCAGCTCATGTCTAGCCATCTTGTCTACCAATCTCCTACCCAGTCATTCTCCATCAGGCTACCTTGAATACATACACACTTGCCATTTAAAGAGTATTCCAACGACCAATAGCATCAGCACCAGGGAGCTTATCAGTAATGCCTAATCTCAGGCCCCCCCTCCAAAAGTAGACTCAATTGTGTTCACTTCAATATCCCTGGATGGTAAATATGCACATTTAAGTTTGAAAATCCTTGGCCTACTCTTCTGGTTACATTTTGGATGAGAGAAATTAGCATTACTTTGTTTTTGTTTTTTAAGCATTACTGTTAGTTGTCCTTCTTGATTTCAGTAGTTTTTCATTGCCTACCAGATGGCCCCTAGGTTCCTTGGTCTGACATGCAAGGCCCTTACACATGGAGAAACCTCGTGTACCTTTTTAGCATGTCTCTCAGCATTTCCCAAGTCAGAAATTCTACTCCACCATTCTGATCTGCCTGCCATATACTGATCCTGTCATTTCTAGCATTTTCACTCATGCCAGGTTCATTGCCCTCTCTTCTCTGACTACCCCATCCACATATCTAACTGGCATCCATTCCTTAGAGCTTAACTGAACTCTCCTAGGTAGCCTGCCCTGATCACTAGCCCAGAAAATTTCTTTCCTCTTCCGTAGAACTCCTATAGCATTTGTCACATTAAGGCGTCTAATAATAGTAAACACCATAACACTGGCAACTAACATTAACTGAGTATTTACTGTGTGCCAGGTACTGTGTTGAATGAATCCTTATAGGATCCGCATGGGTTAGACCCTGTCTATCCCCATTTTACAGAGGAGGAAAAAGTCTGGAGAGGTCCCAGAATTTGCGGAAAGTCTCTTGCTGGTGCGTAATGGATCCAAGACCCAAACTCAGGCAGGTTGACTACTGAGCTTGTGCTTTTAATCACGGTTAGAGTTGCTTCTCACTTCATTTTAGCGGGATAAGCATCCCAAGGGCGGGAACTATGGCTTTATTCCCAATAAACATGACAAAGCAAGGCATTTTCGCTCCACCCAGGAATGTTCTTGGTAAACCAGTTGCATAATTAAATAGTTTGCCTCTGTTCATATGAATTGGTTTGGTTTAGATTGTTAAACTTGAGATTTCATTTGGTTATCTGTACTATATACAAAAGGAACTGTTTACAAAAATGTGCAAAAGGAAGCTGATACAGCTTTCTATCACACAAAACTATAGCAGGCATCCCAGTTCAGGTTGTTTTAAGAACCGATGTGTTACGCATCTTGTCTTTGGAATTACATCATAATAGGAAAATATTTCCCCAAATACTGGGAAAGCAAAAAATAATTTTAAATTGAGAAATGGGGTTTGGTAGTTGGGCCTGCTCCTTGTCAATCTGTGTCCTAGAATGAGCTATTTGCCACCTTTCTGCAATGCGTCTACCTCCTCCCCAGAGCACACGTATCACATATAAAATGTCTCTCTTCCATCAAGTGTCTGAGAGATTCATGAACTCTGGGTCCATTTTCTTGGATCCCATTGCTTAGATCCCCTGTGGCTTGCTTTGATCTTCTGACTGCCTATCCCAGAATGGGACTACGTTCTCTGTTGAGACAGAGACTGCTATGTCTACTTGACCAAAGTGTTTGGACTATCTGAATCCATCTTCTGTACATTTCCCCAGCCCTGGTCCTGTGTAATTCCAGAATGCTTTCCTTTCCTTGCTCAGGTTTGGGATAGCTGTCACTCAAGTCATGTCATACCCTCTTTGGCATCCAGGAGAACTTTGTCTCCTCTATCTTTGATTTCCTATTTCAGGGATAGCAAATTGTTGGCACGAGTGCCATCAGCATCTTCTGTACCCATGGCCTGCATGCCTCTGAAGGGCTCAGAATTCTCGGCATCACACCCCAAGTCAGTTCATTAGCATTGCCACACATGGTCAGATTGACTTGCTCTCTGTCATCGTTGTACCAAACCTTTCCATCTGTTCTGCACTGCAGGTGAGCTTGCCTTCTGCTTCATGGAGATGGTCATGGCCTCTGCCTGGGTTTTCTTTCCTGCCTCCTCTTCACCCTCAAAGTTCTCAATTTTCTTTCAATTCTAGTTGTAAGGAATAGGATCTCTCTCTCTCTCTCTCTTTTTCCTAATTCCTCTCCTTTATTCTGATCTCATCCCCTCCCTGTTTTCTCATGTAAGACCTTTCTCCATCAGCCATTTCCTCTCCTTTTATAACTTCCAGACTGTCTACAGACATACTCTAATCTCCCAGCCTAGAAAGCTGCTCCCTGAACCTAAGTCCCTCCAGGTAGCTCCCCCTCCTTTTCTCAGGTTTCATTCTTGTCATCTTCTCTGGGTGTTGAGCACCCTACCAAGGAGCCCTGTCCTTGATGCTCACTCCCTCCGCCCTCCCCTCAGCTTTCCTGACATTGTATCATTCCAGTGCCAGTGATGGCAGCTCCCATTCATTAAGCACCTGCTAGCATAATCTTACTGAATCTGTGCGGTGATGCTACACATCAGCTATTACTTATACCCATTGTACAGGTGAAGCTGAGCTCTGTTATCCCTAATTTCAAGTGACAGTGGACCTAATTCTCAATTATTTTAACCTTTGGTTAAAGAAAAAAACTGACATAGGAAACTGACAAAATAAAAATATTTTATTTGATGACAGTCACATTGCTGATACTTGTTAATGGTCATGTGTTTTTTTTTATACTTCAAAATTTTGTCTTTTGATTTAAGAATACCACTGCCTAATAATGGTAGAGTAGACTGAATTTACAGTTAAAATAAAATGCGTGAACACAGTTAGCACTAAGTATCATTCCACCTGTGTGGAAACAATAAAAGTTACAACATGCATTTCTCAACCCAAGTCAATATTATTGCTAAGGTTTCTTGTAATCCATCCATGACTTCAAATAAAAATCTTCTCTGCCTTTGGCATATCCAAGGCTCAACCCAAGGAGAGGCGAGGGCAGTAGAAGAGGCACACTCTTCCCTTTTTGCAGAAACCTACCTGTGTTTGATGGAGAGAGTGTTCAATGAATATATGAATATATCAATGAATGAATGAATGAGTAAACAGAAAGGAATAGAATAAAGTTCGTTAAAGTTTGCATCTTCAAATTATGTGTTAAATTGGGTAGAGCATCTGCTTGTCCTTAATTTTATCTGGAACTATCACAGATTATCTTCCTTATGGGGCTTTCATTTGCAGATTTAGATGCAGAAGTCTTAAAAAATACGAACTTGACCACATATTTGTATAGAGATTTAAAGTGCTATCAGAAAATTATTACAGTAGTTTTAAACTCTATCAGAAAGCTTTTAATGGAACTCTGCCATCAGAGTCCAATTCATTTAATTGAATGGAACCTTCTTCTTCTTTCTCTCTTGTACATTGCCTCATAGAGTAGTAGAAAAGTTTCTGCAGTGACCAAATTTGCTATAATGTTGGTGCCATTCATTCTGTCGGTTACAAGTTGGTCATGACAACAAGTTGGCTGGATCTTCTTTTCATGGACAACTTATATTCACAAGTTGGTTGTTTGGGGGAAATCATCAGACTTAGTTCTTCAGGGTTATTTCTTTTCACTGATTCATTGTACAGAGATCAGATTTTGAACCCTCAGGGCTCAGTTACGCTGTATGTATAGTTACCCAGTGCTAGATGGGGTTCAGTTAAACAGGAAGGAAGGAAAGATAAATGGTGGAATATATTTACTTGTCAGATGGCAGCATCCATCTTGGAGTCAGGAATCTTGGGTGGAAAACTCCAAAGTTTTTAAAAGTGCAATTACCTCCTCAATCATTTTTATTCCCAATTAATGTTTGATATAAACACTATAGGCTAGTGTAGTATTCAGTCCCATTCAGTTTCCTCTCTATTTTAGTTTCTAATTTTCATTCTAGTTCTTAGTCTTTGTTTTTTGAGGGCGAGCTTATGGTATAATAAATCAAATTAGTTTTAGTGTGTAGATTTATTTTTCTCTAATGACTTACTAACCAAAATATACGTTCTTCTTATGTGAACAAGCCAAAGTGGATGACTGACAAGGAAAGGTATTTCTAATTTTATTTAGTAGCTGAAGTAAATTCCTTTACCACAAATTAAATGTGAAATAAATGTATGATCCTCTCTTAATGAACAAAGCGGGTTGAGAGCCAAACAAACTTGTAGTAGATCTCTTTAACCAGTTGGTGGTGCTAAGCACTCTGATAAGAAACTAATTGGAACGAGGCAGTTAAGCTGGAGCCTTCCTTAATGTTATTTTATTAGGTCTTGAAAAATTAGTATAGAAAATATATGCCCAAATTATTTCATCTTCTCAGTTTAAGAACCAAACCAAATCCCTTTGCTAGGCAGCAGAATACATTGCTAGTAAACTCCTATTAAGATGTCATTGGCTCTCATAGTGTTCACATAGTGGAAATTACATGGTTGTGTGACACCTTGCTCCATCCTGGAAATGGCCTTTAGCTTGTCATCTGGGGAATTGAAGTATGGGTGGTAATGTATGCCGGAGTGATAGACCTGGTTCTATTTAGGATCTGAATTTAGAATTTAGAAATACTGATTACTACTATTCTTTTTTTTTAAGATTTTATTTATTTAAGAGAGGGAGTGTGTGTGAGCGGGAGGGAGAAGCAGAGGGAGAGGACAAGCAGACTCTGCACTGAGCGTGGAGCCTGATATGGGACTCAGTCCCAGGACCCTGAGATCATGACCTAAGCCGAAACCAAGAGTCAGATTCTTAACCAGCTAAGCCACTGATTGGCGCCCCTGATTACTACTATTTTTTACTACCAGTGTGCTTTTTTAGGGCTAGGGTTAACTCTTTTTAATCCCTTGTTTTTTTAGTGCCAGAGAAGTCCAGTAGAGCAATAATCTGTTGCCCAAATGTGTCCTGAGATGCAGGCAGAAGCATAGGGAGGTCTTGGGATCAGGGAGAGCAGGTTTTCAATTTTGCTACACACTTCCTAACCATCACCCTGTAGTCACTTACATAAATGCTTTACAGCTCAGCTTTCCCAACTTAAAAAACAGGAATAACAACCTCTTTTCCCCAGAGTTGGCATAAACATTAAATGAGATAATGAGTGCTCCTTGGGTGTTATTTCCCTGCTCTGCCCTCATTGGCAGCAGAGGCTGGGACTCAGTCCTTTGGAGCCCCTGCCCTACCCCCGGGCTTAGCCAGGCCTGAGGACCAGGGGTCCTCTTTGTGTCTGATAATGCCTCATGCTCCACTAATGAAAAGATGTTTCTAGGTTGTGAAGTTCCACAGGGATTTTGTAGACTCTTAGACTCACGGAAGAGAGATTCAGATAGTTTACCTGGCTTTCAAGTATTTGCCTCTCTATCCTGGTAATATTTGTCTATTGGTCAAAATCTGCCTAAACATTGGAGACTAGGGAGGGCGATACAAGATTGCTAAAAGGTGTAGCAAAGGTGTTCCTCACAGCTGGTTTTCCGCTCATTTATTTGTTTCACAAACTGTCACCGAACATTACTGTTCCAGTGATGAACCCCAGAAGAGCCTCTAACCGTCGTTGAGCGCTGCAGACTCCAGGGAGTGGAATGCTCCCTGCTTGGCAGGAACTGATAGGCAGCCCTCATCTATGCAACAGGAAGATTATGTAAATTTAAGTATTCTTTATAATGTTATAGAAATCAGGTATAAGATTGTGCATTTTTTAAAATTCTGATAATGAAATTTGTTTCCTTTTCCATAGCATATTCTGTATTTAGAAGATTGACACATGTTGGCAGAGGCTTCACTGTGATGATAAAATCATAAAACAGTATTAATTCATTGTGTGGCTATATAAGAGATATATTTTTTAGAAATGGCACAGCTAACATGGTTGGTTAGATCTCACTGATTTTGGATTTTTGAGATTTAGAGACTACAGAATCGTGGCCTCGGATGGTGGTAGAGACGTCAGAAATCATGTCCACCGTCTCTCTCCTAGCTAAGAAAATGGAGGTCAATGAACTTAATAGCTTCCCCAAGGTTACACAGACCTGGATCAAAACTCGGGTCTCCTGACTCCCAATTCAATGCCAGCGTATTATTTTTCTGCCCTAACTTCTACAACGAGGAGCCATTTTCAGTGTAAATAAAAACAAGTGTGTGTCTGTTCAGCCTTCCTAAACTTTCATACTAAACCCAGAGCATTATTTCTGCCGAATTAAAAGAGTGAAAACTTTGTATCCAAGACCATTGATGAAGATGCTCCCACATATGTTTCAGAGCAGAGCTAAGGAGAGGGGCAGGGAGGGAACCCTAACGCAGCTCGCGGTTCTTAGAGCACACGAGTGCCTATGTTTTCATCCCCTCCCCCTGACCCCACTTCCCCTGCCTGCCTCTCCTGCTCTCTCCTCTCTTCCTAGATGAATGACATCCTATGCCACAGGTGTATTAGTAATTTCTGAGTTTGTTCCCCACTAAAAATGACCTCATTGTCTTGTGCTTCTTTTCCATACTTATTCAGTAACAGGAAAATAAACCAGCTCTGAGTA
Source organism: Meles meles (assembly GCF_922984935.1). Taxonomy (NCBI): domain Eukaryota; kingdom Metazoa; phylum Chordata; class Mammalia; order Carnivora; family Mustelidae; genus Meles; species Meles meles. The sequence continues at coordinate 122,927,496 of NC_060071.1, forward strand.
CAGCCCGCAGCAGAAATCTTGTGCTCTTTATGCAAGTTTGATTTATAGACGTGTACTGCAGAGCGGAGTGACTATGAAACATTCATCTTCCCATTGCTAGTTGCCATGGAGATCAAGTACACAGAGCAGTGTCATTCCAGTCCTGGTGATGCCTGCAGTAGTTTATCCCTTTGTTGTTCTTGTTTCTTAAGCAACTGCCTCGCATTCTTTCATCATTACAATTAATCATGCACACAAGTTTTTATCTTTCATCTCAAATAGAAAGTACTAAAAATGTCTGACAAAAATAGGGAGAATTTAAATATTCTTGTGGCTTTAAATATGCATTTGCGATTTTTCCCCCTCAGTCCCATTGGAAAATAGGTCATGTAGAAAAAAAAAAGCACATATTAATGTACAGAAATTTCAATCAAGAAAGCAATAGAGTAATCTGAGCAAAAAAGCAATGCTACGCTCAGGAAATCTTAAGGAGCTTCAGACTCCCAATGCTTGGAACTAAATAAGTCCGCATGTTAGATAATGCCAACCAAAAACTGCCCCTGAGCTATATATGATCAACTCTCCTTTTGTTTTGTTTTGTTAGTCTTCTTACAGATTTGAACAACCTGAATATTTGCTGAATAGATCACAGTGGATTTTAGGGTAGGGGGGCTTCTTTCTTTAAAGATTAATAAAGTTCGAGGGGTTTTTTTGTAGTTTTTTTGGGGGGGGGGGGTTTTTTTACAGAGTAAGGAAGAGGAATTCTGTTTAATCTTTCTTATTTTTTGCCCCAGTTTCACGTTACATGGTTCATAGTACATACCATGCCAACAATTAATAAGTGTTTGCTGATTATCTGCCTTCTTTTATTGCATTTCTGGCCAAGTCTGTTAGTTAAGAAAGCATGTTTAGAGTAACTGCTCCTTTGCTTATTGGCTGGGAGACCTTTGAGAAATGTCTCATTTAGCTTGGTTCCTTTATCTGTAAAGTGAGCAGCTGTAAAATTAGGATAATACGGGGTTGTGGAGAGGGTTCATTCATGCAAAGCGCCTAGCTGTATGCCTGGCCTAATATGAATGCTCAGGCAGGAGGCCTGCGGTAGTGGTGGTCATAGTTGTTACTCCTAGGATGACTGCTCTTATGACTAGGACTACGCCAGGCCAGAGCTGAGCTCTAACCCAGGGAGTGAGGCTTCCTTGATCTACCTTGATTTCAGCCCAGGACTCTGTCTTTAGGGTCCAAGGTGACAGGTGATGGCCAGTGCCTTCACCTGGGCTGCATGGACTCACTTCATCTCAACACTTAGGATCTGAGGATTTTGGCCAGGAAGTATTGGCAGTGGCGCTTTTCTCCACAAATGGAGAAGAGAAGGCCATCCTCAAAGTTGCAAATTTTTATGACCTGAATTGTTTCTGGCAAAGGGCTGTGTTGGGGTGCATGGGAGGGAGTGAGCTGCTCGCTTCTGTCTTGCTAGGGAGAGTTCCAGCATTTGTCTACAGAGGCCAAAATATGATCTGATCTGCACCTCTCCACCCCAGTGCTCCCACGTTGCTCTGCGGTGGCTGCAACCCTCCTTCAGCTCTTCTCGAATTGAAGTTTTCCGAACTGGTGGCAGACGCATTCTTGGTGGAAATTCACTCTCCTTGGCAGTCCTCCAGGGCACACGGCAATGCCTATTTATTGGATTTAGCTTGTTTGGTTAGCCTTGTATTTTGTCTGTTTTGCTTTGTGCAGTTCTTTTTCTCTTCAAATTTTCATGTTTCGGTTCCTTGGACCTCATTTCTCTTTAGTTTGCTAGCTGGCTTCGTAGCATTGCTAAAAGTTGTTTGCTTGAAGCAATCACAAAATGAGTAGCCTTAGATTAATTTATCTTTTCTACCCAAAACGGGATCCATAGCATGTGAAGTAGGTGCACTTTCGTTAATGATTAAAACAAAGTAGGCTGGGGCGCCTGGGTGGCTCAGTGGGGTAAGCTGCTGCCTTCAGCTCAGGTCATGATCTCAGGGTCCTGGGATCGAGTCCCGCTTTGGGCTCTCTGCTTGGCACGAAGCCTGCTTCCCTCTCTCTCTCTCTCTCTGCCTGCCTCTCTGCCTACTTGTGGTCTCTCTCTGTCAAATAAACAAATAAATAAACAACAATAAATAAATAAACAATAAAAAAAAACAACAACAAAACCAAAGTAGGCTGTATGGTTTCCCCTTTGCCACATTCTAATACTATGCCAAAGTGTGCCCAGCTCTCCTTGTTTAGCTCTTGGTTGCTTCCTATCCCCCAGTCGGTGGTAGGCTCATGTCAATTCTAAAGAAGAGAGCGTAGTTTAACTTTTCCAAATCCTTCTGTTCTCCCTTCCCGGGTGCTCTTCCTGCTTCTCCCCACCAGCTAAAAACTCTAAAAGACTCTTATGCCTTCTAAGTGAAGCTGTCAACACTCAAAGTGACATGGGTACTCAGTAGACAGATATTTTTGTGACTGCAGTGGACACAGGAGTGTATAGCTTTCAAATCAGGGACTGAAATTGAGACCCTCTGTGGATTCTTGGTAACAATTCCAAATCCTCCCTAGGTGCCCGATCGTTTGTGCGGTCCTCACCTTATACTTAATGTGCAGTGGGCACGCCGGTCTTCTCCTTGCCCCCAGTCACTTTAGGAGGTGTCTCTGCCCTGTGTGCTTTTGTCCTCAGGCTTGTATGTTTTTGTTTTGGAAATAAATATGTGTTAGCATCGTGTGCATTGCAGACACTGGGAATATGTGAAAGTAAATGAGACAAACACTGCCCTGCCCTCCAGGAGTTTATAGTCCAGTTAGAGAGATGGATAGTTAGTATCCAAGATGGTTAACCCTGGAAGGTGACTGCAAAGCATTGTGGGAATATACAGGATACTTAATGAAGGCTGGGGAGCGGGCATGAGGCTGACTTCAGAGAAAGTGATAGCCAGTGTGAGACCTGAGAAATAGAAATAGGCAGGCAAAGAAAGAGTGTGTGTCTCACGTAGAGTGCATCTGCAGAAGTCGGAGTCCATTGCTTTGCCCACCAGCTTGGATCCCCTAGGACTCGGAGGCCAGCGTGGATCTAACCTGAGCACCTTTGACTCCTGAAACCCATTGCAGTTCACACACTTGGCCCTTCCTGCCCAGCAAGACCAGACTGGACTTAACCTGAGAGAATTCCTTTGGCCTCCTGTTCCACTAGCAGCTGAGTATCCCAGATATTCTACACTGATTCCCATTGCACTGCCATTTAGGACCATAAGTATAGAAGAGGAATTGAAATTAATGGATTGCACTAGCCAGTTGACTTTGAGAAAGTTACTCAACTTCTCTGTGCCTAGTCACCTCATCTGTAAAATATGGAGACTAGAGAACCTACATCACAGAGTTGTTTGGGGGATTACATGAGGGAATACACAGGAGAACAACTATGCCTGGCCCTTGGTAGACACTCACTGTTTATTAATGTTTTAATGACAGTATGTAGGCTATCCTAGCGAGAGAGACAAGAAAACATAAGAGGTTTTAACTTCGGGAATAATTTTCCATGGCCAAATGGGTATTAATCTTGAACGGTCTACTCCTCCTCTCCAGTATGGATAATGGAGAGACGACAGTAACACAGCACCCTGCGCAGTCAGGGATACTGACCAAGTTAGCTTTGTTTCAAGTCTGAGATTTTATTCTGTGTTGATTTTGTTCCACAAATTCTCTAAGTTTTCATGAAATGAAATGATCTTTGCACTTCACAAAGTGTGCTTTAATCCAAAAGGCAGTCATGATGTTTACCTCAAGTTTATAGTTTGGGCCTCCCAGGACCAGTGTTTCCTCCTTGGGGACAGTGATAATAACAGCTACTGGTTGATCAGGCAGTAGATGACAACTCTCTCTATTGATTTATTCTGCAAATACTAGCTGAGCACATGCCACGTGCCAGGCACTAAGAAGGGTACCTTCAAGGCTACAAGAGCAAATCAGGCAGGGACAGTCTTTCATGGACTGACTGTAAGATAAGGCAGAAAATACCTACTATAGAAGCATAAAGAGGTGAGGGGATTTGATTCTAGCCAGTGCGATCCAGGAGTTTAACAACTGAGTTACAATTTGAGAAACTCCGGGAGGAAGGGCATCTGGAGAGAGAGAAGGCACAGACCAGGAGTGGATGAAGGAGAAGAGTAGGGGATGGAGGAAGAGCAGGGAGTCAGTGGTCGGGAGGGACTGGTAACAACAGTGAGCACACATCCCGTGCTAACAGCCTTCCAAGCCCTCTTCCAAATGCTTTGCCTGTTTTGAATTCCTTTGATCCTCATAACAGCCCTGTGAAGTGGCTGGTGTTATTGCCCCCATTTTACAGATGAGGAAGCTAAAGGCCAGAGCAGCTCAGTGACTTGGCAAAGATCACATGAGCTGATAGAAATGGGCTCTGCCCCGGACAGTCTGACCCCAGGTTGGAAGCACAAAATAAGCACATCCATCATGAGAAGAAGAACCTTTATCTTTCTCTTTTATATCTCTCCTCATGTGCACCCTTGAAAGGGATTTTGAATCGCTTTATCAATCAGGTCTACTACAGTTTACAGATTCTGAAGGAATCATTTTATTTAAGGCCCTTTTCCAGTTCAATTTCAATAGAATAAAGATCTGGACAGCATATAAATTTTCACAGTCAAAAATAGAGCTATATAATCTATGGCTATAACCCTTTTCATAGACCCAAGGCTGTGGATATATGAAAACACCTCAGCTGAATTGTACACCCTTTTTATAAAATTCCCTGATTTCTGACAATTTGGTCATAAAACCTTTTGATAAAAATATCAAAAACCTCATACTGCCAAACTGTAAAATATGACCGTGTTAATGGCCAAAAAAAAAAAAAAAATCTGTATTTTACATGGTCATGACTGCTTAAATCTCATAATGGGAAACATTTATGGCTTAAATAATTGAAGTCCACATTTCTCAACCTTTTGTTAGACCTTCAGACAAATCACAAAATTGACTGGCTGGATTTTCTCCATTACTCTGTCTTCTCCATGCTGGGGTGGTGGGGTATACACGGGGCTGTCAGTCAGTGGTTTGGCCTCAACTCCCATATTATGGGAAACCAATTCAGGCACATTTGTTAACCTCCCTAGATCTCAGTTTCCTCTCCTTCTAGCTTTAAATACCTTGATTCTCTGTGTCCATACCTTTGTTTACTTACTCTTTAAAGAAAACTATGAGGAATAGTATAGTGTCTAGTGACAAGAAATGAAGAAAAATAATTCACTCATCATTGTTCTTAAACATCACTAATTTCAGCATTATTTAACAAATCTTTATTAAGCACTGACTATGTACATGATAAATATGTGTTTCACTGCCCAGGATTACCAATAATTCCAATGTCAAATTGTCAGATTTACTTGGCATTTACCTTCTCTGTTTCCCTACTTCCTACTTGTATCTCCCTTATTGCTATAAGATCGTATACTTTTTATTTAATCTTATTTTCTTATATTCCAAATAAACAGAGCCAGACAGACACCTCTCATCTCCAAGGGATTCCTAGCATGTTGCAAATTATTACTAAATCATGTTTTTTCAGGGTTGGTTTTTTTGTTTGTTTGTTTGTTTGTTTTGGTGTAAAGAAGCCTCATGTGGTATAAAGAAGCCCCATTTAGGCGCCTGGGTGGCTCAGTGGTTTAAGCCACTGCCTTCGGCTCAGGTCATGATCTCAGGGTCCTGGGATCGAGTCCCGCATTGGGCTCTCTGCTCGGCAGGGAGCCTGCTTCCCTCTCACTCTCTCTGCCTGCCTCTCTGCCTACTTGTGATCTCTCTGTGTCAAATAAATAAATAAAATCTTAAAAAAAAAAAAAGAAGCCCCATTTAAGCCCCATAACCTACTGGGTTATGCTTCTTAGAAAGAACCATAGCTGTCAAATGTTCACATCTAATCCAGATGGGTCAGCTGACATCCTAGTTTTAATGGTTTGCAGTGATGAATTTGTCATAGAATTGGAGCCTTCTCTGGGTTATAAATTGCTCAGACTCAAATGTGATGGGAAATTTATAAGGACTGCCATTAGAATAGAATGTTTTAAATTACCTCAGTTGTAGTGGAGGGGAAAATAACCTGATAAGAGGTGTATCAGATGATCATAAAGTTCACGTGACCAAAAACTCAGTTCCTGGGCTATTTGTCAAATAATAAACTGGATAATGATGATGGCACCTGTACCTGTCATTTTTTGAGTGCCCACTATTGCCGTGATTTCGTTCAGTCCTCACAATAACCTAATGAGTTGTACACCGGTATGATTCCTATTTTACAGATAAGAAAACTGAGCTTAGAGGGGTTGGATAATGTTCCCAAAGTCACACAGTTAATAAATAGCCAGCAATGTTCTAAGTTGCCTGTTGTCACCTTCTGTTCATCGTATTTAAAGTGAGAATCATTATCCTTGTCCTCAAGTCAGCTCTTTCCTTTTATTTCTGTCAGTGATACCATGTTTTTCCCAGCTTCATGCTCGCAGTCATCATTGATTTTTTTTCTTTTCTGTCCTTGCTCTAAACTCATTCAGTCACCGGTCCCTTTGCTAGTGCAGTGTCTTTCTGCCGTCAGCCCTCTTCCCTTCTCCTCCGTGCAGGTGTCTGGGCCCCAGGCCCAAGTGCACATGCTAAAGGCCAGACCTTAACTCCATGTTCACAGCCGGCTACCCTCTGCCCCTTCCCCTTAGAAGTTCTTCCAGCTTCCCTCCTGATGAGCTGCTACCTTCAGACCCTCTGTGCACGATAACTCCTTTCTGGGATGTCCCCTCCTTTGCACCCCAGTTTGCATCCGGACCCTTCCTCAGGATGAGATTGGGTCCCCTCCTCTATTGCACATTCTGATCTATCCATTCCTCAGGGACTGTCCCCTCTTCTCAGCACCTGTGGCGATAGTTTCTGTATCTCATTGTGCACTAAGTGCGTGCCACCTGCCTTGCACTACTCTTCTGTGTGTGACCCTGCTCTCTGTCAGTGGTGTTTGGGGGTGGGGATTAGAACACTTATGGACATCTGGAACATTGCCGTGTGCCCAGAAATGCGCCCTATGTGCAGGTATGAGGATAACAATCTTTATGGTAACTGTAGTAAATCTCTCATATTGAACTCATTGAGTTATGAGCTTTCCCGTTCATCCCCCAAACTTTATGATTCAGACACCCACTGCACGGCAAAAGGACCACATACATTCATGTGCTAGTCGGTTGTTTGCAAAGATGGCCATAATGACTCCCGCCACCCCTGTTGGCACACCCCTTTGCAGAGCGCCTTGCCTCTTTCCCATCAGGAGGTGAAGTTTTTCTCCCCTGTCTGAATCTGAGCTGACCTTGTGACTTAAATTGACCAAAGGATGTAGCAAAAAGTAGCAAATTACCAAACTTGTGGGTGATCCTGGGAATCCCTCCAAAGGATCCCATCTGAAGCCATGCCTTTCACCCCACTGGCCACTGAGTTTTTGTCCTGTTGCCCACACAAACATGGTTTGAGTTGCTTCTTTCATGACAGTGCATTTCAAAGTTCTCTATCTCTATAGAAATGGTCTTAAAAGTAGATAATGAATTTCATTTACATGCCCTGATACTATAATTGTGCATTCTTTATAATTTCCTAAACCTAATTTAAATCTAACATTGATTTTTTTTAAATGCTAATATTTTCACAAGACTAAGTTAAAACAAAAACAAAAACAAACAAAAAAAACCCTTGTGTTCTTGATTTGCAAACACCTGGAACTTCCTGTCCCCTCTCTCCTACCCATTATATAGCAAAAGCTCTGTATTTGCCAAATAGCAAAACAGCCTTTATTTGACAGTGTGTGTTTTAGTTCTGTGCTACTGTTGAATCCCACTCACATTTTCTTTTGTGGAAAATGACCATTTCTTCCAAGAGTATATGATTGTTTTTTTTTTCCAAACGCATAGTTTTAAAAATGAAACTTCATTTCAGAGTGATCTTTGGTTTTATGAAAGTGAAATATTTTTTACGGTTCTGTGGCTGTTCGTCATTTTAAAACCTATTAGTTGTAACAGGTCAGCTTGAAAAATGAGGAGTTCTAAATTTAACTTAGACAAAATACCTCACGATAGATTCTGAAACTATACCAGTAAAACTGTGTTTAAATGATTCTCGAATTTGTTTTTTAAGGGATAGTTTTCTCCTTTAAATGTGTTTTCAGGAAAACACAGTTTTTCAAATTCCGGTAGGCACGTAGGAGCGCCAGATCCACACTAACGCAGACGTGATATTGTTCGTAGAGCTTCACTCCTAATAACTGACCTAATGTGTTGTGTCTCCTTTTTCTGGCTGAGAGAAGGAATCCCATTTTTAAGCATTTTATTCAGTAATATGTTCATATTGCCTCTTACCTCATACTGTTTATCAGACTACAAGAATACCTGTGACAAATTGAGATAGCTCATATCATTGCTAGACAAGTACAAGGTAATTTGTATAGAAAATACATAATGTAATAGCTTTAGTCACAGAATATAATTAAATTAGTGCCTAGTGTAAAAATAGTGAAAGGATTTATTTTTAGTTTTCAATGGATCAGATGAATGTGATTAAAATATGTAAATTAAATAACAGCATTCATTTCCATGCTCTTCTTTGTGGCATGAGCTCTCCCTGTTATATATTGTAAGGAGTCCATTTTCTTCTCCCCTCCCCGCTTTTTCAGTAAACCCAGTATTCAAGACAGTGAGTTTGATGAAATAGGGAATGCATTTGTTACATGCTTCGAAGCCTTTGAGCGGAGGGGTTTTAAACTGAGTAGACATATATTTATTCCTCCCTTCAGTAAGTGGTTATTTGGTACCTACTGCATACCTAGGCACTTTCGGGGTGCTTGGGCGTAGAGCTATGAGTAAAGCAAACAAGGTCCCTGCTCTCAAGGAATTCACAGTTTAGCTGTAAGAAGATAGACAACCGAGTAAAAAGTTAACTCCAGACAGGGATAACATGGTGTAAGGAAGGTAAAACACTACAAGAGGGAATGCGTGATGTGCACACTTCGTGGATGCCCCTCCATAGTATGTTATATCATTGTGTTATTGTATTTTATCATATCATAGCATATTCTGTCATTTCTTATATTTCATATAATATTGTGTATATTATACTCATATTATTTTTGTAACCTTCTGTAAGGTTGTAAACCTTGGAAGCAGAGAGATAGAAGGATAAAAAAAGACGTTAAGAGTCCTCAAGACGTGTAGGTTTTCTGAGCATTCCCAGTATACAAAGAAAGTCAAGCTAGTGGACTGTAGTATCCTTTTTTGGTATTCCCGCCGTCTTCCCACATTTGTTTCCAATTATCAGTAAAGTTCAGTTCAACAGATACCCTGAGTCCATGCTGAGCACAAGAAACTGATGAGTCCACTGAGCTGTTACAGACAAATGTGGCAGCAAATGGGATAGACTTGGACTGGAAAGCAACTTTCCTGGATGGTATCTATCACTTCAATTCATGGTCAGCTACCTTTTCTAACGTCTTATTTATCCTTAGGTTACAAATCATAAATGATATGAAGGACCAAATATCTAATCTGAATGTCAGTCATTTGTAATGTGAACGTAGTCTTCATCTGTTCCTCCTCATTGGAGACACAAAACGTGAACAAATGATCTTGAGACCTACACGTGCGTGCCTCAGTGCCAAAAGGATGAATCACTTGAATACCTTTCCTCTTGAGGAAGGGACTTGTTAAAAATTAACAATCTGGGGCGCCTGGGTGGCTCAGTGTGTTAAAGCCTCTGCCTTTCGCTCAGGTCATGTTCCCAGGGTCTGGGATCGAGCCCCACATCGGGCTCTCTGCTCGGCAGGGAGCCTGCTTCCTCCTCTCTCTCTCTGCCTGCCTCTCTCCCTACTTGTGATCTCTATCTGTCAAATAAATAAATAAAATCTTAAAAAAAAAAGTGAAATACAAAATTTACATTAAAAAAAATTAACAATCTAATAAAATACATGAAAGCTTAAAAGGTATAGACACTTTTAAATGAAACAACACAGATTTGAGGACTCTGTTCTATCCCGGTTATGATTCAGGGTGTCTGATTTAGACTTGGGAATCAGGAAACAATATAGACCATCTCCTTTCTGTGTGTCTTCAAACCATATTAGTCATAACATCCTGACAAAATTTCCACTGAACTAAACTTTCTAGTGATTTATAAGGCATTGAAATGCATTGCTGAGAATACTTATGGAGTCTTCCTTCAGAGATAATTTAAAAAAACATTTTGTTATTAGAAGGCAGAGGTTGATGTTTCATTGTGGCAAAAGTAAGTTCTAGAAGCCTTTCCATGGTTTGCTGCTAGTAATTCCACTCCTTAGATTCCTGCTCGGCTTTACTCTTTCTAACCTCCCTGATTCTGTGGCTTAATAGATTTTCCTCCTGTTTAGAATAAAACTGTAGAAGCCAGTGCTACATCAAGCGCTGCATTTAGTGTCTATCTCCAGGCATGGCCAATGCCTCTTCCCACTGGCTTTGTTCCAGGGATTCTGGAAGAGAGCTGACAGGGCCTCACTGTGACAGGGCAGAACTTTTTCAGCTCTGCTGCTTCTTCTCTTGGAGATGTGCATGTGGTGTGTCAGTGTGTATTACGTACATGTAAAATAATTGAGGCAGAAAAATAGTGTGTATACATTCCAGGTTAAGAAACAAATCATTCCATTCCAAACATGACTGAAGCCCCGTGGGTAGCCCTGCCTACTTGCCTTTCCCTTCCTCTGCCCCAGAAATAATCACTATCCTAAATTTTTAAAATCATTCATGTGTGCCTTTGTGGTTTTTTTTTTTAAGATTTTATTTATTTGTTTGGCAGACAAAGATCACAAGTAGGCAGAGAGGCAGGCAGAGAGAGAGGAGGAAGTAGGGTCCCTGCTGAGAAGAGAGCCTGATGTGGGGCTCAATCCCAGCACCCTGGCATCATGACCTGAGCTGAAGGCAGAGGCTTTAACCCACTGAGCCACCCAGGCACCCCCATGTGTGCCTTTATATTTTATGATGCAGGTCTGTGTATTTGAATTAGTATATAGTACTGTGTTATTTTTAAGCCTCACATAAATGCAGATCTCTTTTTCTCTAATCATTATATTTTTGAGACATATTTACATTAATACATGCGTCTTTCATTTACTTTCCCTGTTGCATACTATTCTGTTGGGTCTTGAAGAGATACAATAACTTAACACACTTTCACCATCTAGAATAAATTGAGAAATAGATACCTGTATTACAGAATAGTAGATTAAAATGTCAGCTCGATTTGTGAAATAGCTCTGTTGGAGGGATGGGCGTGCTAGATAGCAGCCAGGATTAAATAGATTTCCCTTCCAATCATAGGAACCCACATGGAGGCCTGCCCCTGTGGCTCTGGGGAGCAGAGCATTGCTTTGGAGTAATTTACTGGGGTAATATTCCCCCAAAGATGTTCCGCTGCATGGAAATATAGATAGAATGTCTGCAGACTTATCAAATTCTTTGCATTATAGAATTTAATGCTTAAAGTTTAAATTAATGCCTAAATTATAATTTTTTGCCTCAGTGTAGTTACATGGAAAGACTATACCAAAGAACACCTCTGATCTACCAAAAATCAAATTCATAGACCACTTGGAAACTGTCGGTTCATACATCCCTTTTCCATTTTAGCTAATCTGATGCTAATGCTGTATGAATGCTTTATTCTCTCCTCAGAGCTTGTGGACCTTGTTGTCATTCATCCAAAGGCACTTGAATACTAAATTACATATCATTTACTTATATAAGGAAATTGCATCATGATTTTGTTAATTCTTGATAAGAATAGTTTCTTACAGGATTCTGGACTTTGACCAAAGAAAAGATCCTTCAAACTTGGTACAGTCTCTTATTTTACACATGAGGTTAAATGACCCACTCAAGGTCACACATCTAAGCAGGCATAGATCAAGGTTAGATCCAGGTCTGGCAGCCCTAGCACATTGCACTCCCCATTGCAATGGAGTCTCAGTCCATTCAGGCTGCTATAGTAGAAGAATATGTAGCGGGGGCTTAAGCAACAGACATTTATTTCTCGCGGTTCTGGAGGCTGGGAAGTTTAAGATCTCGGTGCCAACAGATCTGGTGTCTGGTAAGAACTTGCTTCCTGGTTCATAGACAGCCATCTTCTCGATGTGTCCTCATGGGGCGAAAAAGGCAAAGGAATTATCCTGGGTCCCTTCCAAGGGCACTGATCCCAGAATGAAGGTTCCACCCTCACAACCTAACCACCTCCCAGGAGCCCCACCTTTGAATACTGTCACTTTTGGAGGTTAGGTTTCTTTTTTTCTTTTTCTTTTTTTTTTTTTTTTAAGTGTTTTTGATTTATTTGTCAGAGAGAGGGAGCGAGTGATCGAGCACAAGCAGGGGGAATGACAGGCAGAAGCAGAGGGAGAAGCAGGCTTCCTGCTGAGCAAGGAGCCCAATATGGGACTCCATCCCAGGACCTTGGGATCATGACCTGAGCCAAGGGCAGACACTCAACCGACTGAGCCATCCAGGCGTCCCTGGAGGTTAGGTTTCAATATATGAATTTTGGGAAGACATAAAACATTCAGTCTATACAAATGGGTTATAGAATTATAGCTTTATTCTCTGTTTTTATCATGCTGATGTTTGTTTTTTACAGCTAGATTTCCTTGACTGGTAGGTTTCAGTGCATTTTGCTTTTTGTTGCTGGCATCTTTTTTGTTTCTTAACACTGCAGGAAATGTTTATCATACCTCCTTAAATTAGTTTTATGGAAGCAATGTATACTCTTTTCCTTCCTTATTTTCAACTGGTGTTTACTTGCTAGCCTTTCCAGCAGGTTGTATAAATAAGTTAAATGTTATGATAAATTATTCCAAAATGGTATATTAACAGTTTGCATACATTAAAATTACGGTGTAATAGTTTGAATCAGATTGTAGCAATCTGTAAATTTGTAGATGTATGTAGTTAATTTTTTAATATAATTTTTCCATGCATAGTTATCTTTGATTTGTTAGTGTGTTTAATAATACAATGAGTACATTTAATCTAAGATTTAAAATACTACCACTAACTCATATATACTCATGTAGTCCTCCATTCTGTCTTCCTGCTTTCCTACCATTAAGAACTACTATTCAGGGGCGCCTGGGTGGCTCAGTGGGTTAAGCTGCTGCCTTCGGCTCAGGTCATGATCTCAGGGTCCTGGGATCGAGTACTGCATCGGGCTCTCTGCTCGGCAGCGAGCCTGCTTCCCTCTCTCTCTCTCTCTGCCTGCCTCTCTGTCTGCTTGTGATATCTCTGTCAAATAAATAAATCTTAAAAAAAAAAAAGAACTACTATTCAGGGTTAAGTGTTTGTTATTCCTTTGCTTTAAACATACACACATGCGTGCATAAGTACGTATGTACATACATGTACACAACCTTATGTATTTCCTTAACATTTAATCTTTCTCATTTTAAAACTATATATAAAAAGAGTGTTAAGATGTATGTAGTCTCTTGATGACTTGCATTTTTCACTTAGTAATGTGTTTCTAATATTTGTCCCTATTTTGCCTATAATTAGAATTCATTTTAAATCTGTATAACATTTCATTGTATGAATTTACCAGAATTTATCCATTTTCCTATTGATGGGCATTTTGGTTTTTTTGCTATAACTAATAATTCTGTACAGACAGTCTTATATCATAACTCCTTGTGCCTATATACAGGTGATTCTCTTAGGAGTAGAATCCCTGGGTTATAAGGCTTGCAAATGTTTACTTTGATAGTGCCAACATTTTAAAATGCCAAATGATATCTCTGAATCATTTGTATTAATTTGCATGCCCATGAGTGTATGAGAGAGTCTGGTGGTCTGCATCTTCTCCAACACTTGGTATTATTAGACTTCCTAATCTTTTCCAGTGGAGGGGGTATAGTTCCTCATGGTGGGCTTGATTTACATTCCTGATTAATAATGAATCATATATTACATATCTTCGTGTTTATTGGTCTTTTCTGTGACATATCTGCTCATGGTTTGTATCCATTTTTCTGTTTTATTTTCTATTGATTTGACCATACTCTTTATAGATGTTCTCAGTACAAATATTTTGTCATTTTAACAGGGATCTTCTCCCAGTTTGTGACTCTCTTTTCACTGTCTTCAAATATCTTTTGAATATAAATAAATTTAATTTGAATTTATGCATCTTTTTTTGTAGTGGAGTGATTATGTTTTATTCAAGAAACTCATTTCAGGGTTAGAGAGGTATCCATATTTTCTTCATAAAATTTAAAGTTTTGCTCTTGAAAATTAAGTTCTTAATTCTTTTCCAGTTGATTTTTTTTTAAAGATTTTATTTATGTATTTGTCAGAGAGAGACAGAGAGAGAAAGATCACAAGTAGGCAGAGATGTAGGCAGAGGCAGAGGGAGAAGCAGACTCCCTGCCGAGCAAGGAGCCCGATATGGGACTCCATCCCAGGACACTAGGATCATGACCTGAGCCGAAGGCAGCCGCTTAACCAACTGAGCCACCCAGGCGTTCCCCAGTTGATTTTTGAGCAGTGCATGATGTGTGGGAACTTTTTCCATATGGATAACCATTATTTTCTGCCCTGGTTTTTTTTTTGTTTTTTTTTTTTAACTGTGCCCTGTTTTCTCTACAGCTCTGCCATGCTGCCTCTGTTCCTACATTTTATATTCTGTTCCATTGATCACCCTGAGCCTATTCCACAATGTCTTCATAAAATCTTAATATCCATATGGAAATTCTCCCTCTTTACTTTTCTTTTTTAGCAGTATATTGGTTATATCCAGTTCTCTGCTTTTCCATATAAATTCTAAAACCACTTGTTAGGAGCCAAAAACCCTATTCACATTTTAATTAACATTTCTTTAGTCTACAGATCAATTTCTGGAGAATTAATATCTTTTTTTTTTTAATTTTTAAATAAACATATAATGTGTTTTTATCCCTAGGGGTACAGGTCTGTGACTCACCAGGTTTACACATTTCACGGTACTCATCATAGCACATACCCTCCCCAATGTCCATATCCCTACCACCCTATCCCATCCCCACTCCCCCTAGCAACCCTCAGTCTGTTTTTTGAGATTGAGTCTTTTATGGTTTGTCTCCCTCCCGATCCCATCTTCTTTCATTTTTTCTTTTCCTACCCCCCCAACCCCCATGTTGCATCTCCACTTCCTCATATCAGGGAGATCACATGATAGTTGTCTTTCTCCGACTGACTCACTTTGCTAAGCATAATACCCTGTAGTTCCATCCACGTTGTCTCAAATGGCAAGATTTAATTTCTTTTGATGGCTGCATAGTATTCCATTGTATATATATACCAAATCTTCTTTATCCATTCATCTGTTGATGGACATCTAGGTTCTTTCCATAGTTTGGCTATTGTGGATGTTGCTGCCATAAACATTCAGGTGCACATGCCCCTTCGGAGCACCACGTTTGTATCTTCAGGATATATACCCAGCAGTGCAATCGCTGGGTCATAGAGTAGCTCTATTTTCAGTTTTTTGAGGAACCTTCACACTGTTTTCGAGAGTGGTTGCACCAGCTTGCATTCCCACCAAGAGTGTAAGAGGGTTCCCCTTTCTCCGTATCCTCGTCAGCATCTGTCATTTCCTGACTTGTTAATTTTAGCCATTCTGACTGGTGTGAGGTGCTATCTCATTGTGGTTTTGATTTGTACATCCCTGATGCCAAGAGATGTGGAGCATTTTTTCATGTGTCTGTTGGCCATCTGGATGTCTTCTTTGCAGAAATGTCTGTTCATGTCCTCTGCCCATTTCTTGATTGGATTCTTTGTTCTTTGGGTGTTGAGTTTGCTAAGCTCTTTATAGATTTTGGATACTAGCCCTTTATCTGATATGTCGTTTGCAAATATCTTCTCCCAATCTGTCAGTTGTCTTTTGTTTTTGTTTTTGTTTTTTTAATATTTTATTTATTTGACAGAGAGAAATCACAATAGACAGAGAGGCAGGCAGAGAGAGAGAGAGAGAGAGGGAAGCAGGCTCCCCGCTGAGCAGAGAGCCCGATGCGGGACTCGATCCAACTGTTTCCTTTGCTGTGCAAAAGCTTTTGTACTTGATGAAATCCCAATAGTTCATTTTTGCCCTTGCTTCCCTTGCCTTTGGCGATGTTCCTAAGAAGAAGTTGCTGTGGCTGAGGTCAAAGAGGTTGCTGCCTGTGTCAGAGAATTAGTATCTTAATGATATTGTTTTCCTATCCATGAATATGGTATATTTTCTATTTATTTAGGTATTTTTTTTAAACCTTTCAGAAAATTTTTGGGGCCCCTGGGTGGCTCAGTCAAAGTGGCTGACTCTTGATCTTGGTTCAGGTCATGATCTCTAGGTCGTGAGATCAAGCCCCATGTTGGGCTATGCGCTGGGTATGGAGCCTGCTTAAGATTCTCTCCCTCTGGGGAGCCAGGGTGGCTCAGTGGGTTAAAGCCTCTGCCTTCAGCTCAGGTCATAATCCCAGGGTCCTGGGATCGAGCCCTGCATTGGGCTCTCTGCTCAGCAGGGAGCCTGCTTCCTCCTCTCTCTCTGCCTGCCTCTCTGCCTAGTTGTGATTTCTCTCTGTCAAATAAATAAAATATTAAAAAAAAAAAAAAAGATTCTCTCCCTCTCCTTCCACCATCCCTCCTCCACTTTTCCCTCTCTTAAAAAAACAAAACAACAGCAAACATTTAAAAAACCTTTCAGAAAATTGCTGTAATTTTCTGCACCATCATACCTACTGCTATCAGCATCATAATCATAATGGTTTTTCACTTTTATGTAGTTTCCTATATACCAGGATTTATTTTGTGTTCAGTATTCATAGCAACCTTATGAGGTAGATTCTTGTAATAGGAGATACTTTACACAAGAAATCGAGGCACAAAATGGTTAATTGACTCACCTATGATCACACAGCTAATAAATGGCAGAGGCAGAATCTAAGCCAGGGTACTTAGATACAGAATTTGTGTTTTTAATCACTATTCTATATTGAAAATTGATTTTTTCCTCGTGTTGAATTTATTCCTCCATATTTTTATTGAGATATAATTGAAATAGAACACTGTGTAAATTTAAGTTATACAGTGTGCTGATTTGATACATTTATGTATTGCAATCTGGTCACCACCAGATTACACCAGGTGTAGCATTAGCTTACACCTATATTGTGTCACATAATGATCATTTCCATTTTGTGGTGAGAACAATTAGAGTCTAGTCTCTTAGTTTTGAATTATACAATTATACAATTCAGTATTTTATAGTTTTTGTTTCTATTAAAATGGTAGCTTTTGAAAATGGTTTTTTTGGGATGCCTGGGTGGCTCATTAGGTGAAGTGTCTGCCTTCGGCTCAGGTTATGATCCTAGGGTCCTGGGATCAAATTCTGCATCAGGCTCCCTGCTCAGTGAGAAGTCTGCTCCTCCTTCTGCCTGCTGCTCCTCCTGCTTGTGCCCATTCTCTCTCTCTCTCTGACAAATAAATAAATAAAATCTTTTAAAAAACGGTTTTAAAATTACTTATAATAACACTTAAATAGAAATGTAATTGATTTTTGTATATTGATCTAATATCTAGCAACCTTATTAAATTCATAGATTTCTGTGGATATTTTAATGAAGATAATACTATCAGTGGAAGATAGTGACTACTTCCTTTCTTCCTTTCCAGTTCTTATGTCTTTAATTTCTTTTCATTGACTTACGCACTAAGACTGGTACTTGAAGTGGTGACAGTGTCTTATTTCCAAACTCAGGGGGAAAGACTTCAGCATCTTATCACTTAATTTTATCATAACTATAAGCTTTTATAATTAGACCTGTGTCCAATTAAAGAAGTTCCCATCTAGTCCACTACACTGGGAGTTTTTTGTTGTTGTTGTTGTTGTTTTATCAAGAATGGGCATTAAATTGTATTACATGATTTTTCTGTATCTATTTAGATAAAGATAATTGGTTTTTATTTTTAATGTGGTGAGTGACATGTGTATTTTAGTATAAACCCTATTTGGTCATGCCTGTTATCTTTTATATACAATTGCATTCAGTTTGCTAATATTTTACTTAAGATGTGTGTGTGCACACACTATGTGTACACACTATGTTTACACACTATGTTGAAATTCTGTACCCATTCAAGATATGCTTAGATAGAAGGTGCCAGTCTAGATGAGGGTCAGTCAGCATCCTTAACCCCTCAGACGTGGGTTATCATTTTTCCTTTCACTTTTCTCTTGCTACTTTGCTCAGGGCAACTTTCATGCAGCTCTTTGGGTATCAGCCTAATGAGGGGAAGTTATTCTGTGAGATAATCCTTGGTGGATAAGCCCCGAGTCTTCACTCCTGATCTCTTCTCTTATGAAGCCACCAAACCAAAGCTGAAGTACAGATACAGACCCTCACCCTCAGGAAAAAAGTGGTTTGGGGATGTCGAATTTCCAATAACCACTTCAGGTTTGAGCTACCCCAAGAATATGGCCTGGCCCCACCATCTTTGTAACTCAGTGCCTTTGAAGTAGTTTTGTTTTAGTTCTTAAGCAACATTTTTGTTTTTTTTTCTTCAGTGGGGGAATTGATTGGACTATCCAAAAACAGAAAGTCACATGAATTATTAAGTACTTTTTCTCTCAAACTTTTCATTCTAAATTCTCATTTCCAGATATTGATTTATTGGACAGAGCATTGGATTTACCAAGTGTTGGAAAAGACTAAGCTTATTTGTTAAGAGCTGTAGAAAATATATGAAATTAGTGATATGTTTCTAGTTTGAGGATTCTGGCATTTCGGTTGTGCTCTATCTTCTGTTGCTATCTGAAGGATATACCAAGGTTTTCAGAACTATTGTTCTTCTGTTGAATATCATTAGAAGGTGTAAGCTAAATATTTATTTCCATCTGATGTCAAGGCATATTGTCCGGAAATAGTGGTATAATTTAATGAATATGCCATTGAATCTCAACTTTTTTATTTCATCTATTATTTATGAGAAGAAACAATGTTTCCTGTTTTCATCAAGGTGGTATATCTAAAAATCACTTTTCTTGAACTTGACTTCAAGATTTATTAAAATGCATTTTTACTATACCTACATCTAGTATAAAATAATTTAACTGTTTGAGTGTTGATAAATCTCTAAGGAAGGCCACCACCAGGTTTGATGATTCACTGGAAAGACTATGCATGTAATTTACTTATGGCTACAGTTTGTTGCAGAGAAAGGTTATGAAGCAAAATTAGCAAAGGGAAAGGCACATGGGGTGTAGTCCAGAAGAAACTAGGTGCAAGCTTCTGAGAGTCCCCTCTCAATGAAGTCACACAGGAAATGCTTAATTCTTCTAACAGCAAGTTGTGGCAACCTGGGAAACTCATTCAAGACTCAGCACCCAGGATTTTTATTGTGGGATGATTATATAGACAGTCTTTACCTGGCATGTACCAAAATTCCAGACTCCCAGAAGGAAAGCATGTGGGGTTCAACATAAACCATATTGTTGCAAAAGCAGTTTTAGGCACAGCAGTCCATTCATATATAAGTTAATGGCGGTGAGAAACTTCTGAAAATCTGTTTCCAGATGCCAACCAAGGGCCATCCTCATAAGCAGGATAGCAATCAGATCTGCTGTGTTACCTCTTTTCTGTGCCTGGAATTATGGCTAAAGCTTTTAAAAAGCACTTACTAGGTAGCAAGCACTGTTCTTTTTTTTTTTTTTTTTTAAGATTTTATTTATTTGACAGAAAGAGACACAGCGAAAGAGGTTACCCAAGCAGGGGGACAGGGAGAGGGAGAAGCAAGCTTCACACTGAGCAGGGAGCCCAGTGCGGGGCTCAATCTCGGGACCCCAGGATCATGAACTGAGCCGAAGGCAGACACTTAAGGACTGAGCCAACCACACGCCCCAACAAGCACTGTTCTTTATTCATTTTATTCTCACAACCATTTGCTGGATAAGGAACTGAGACACAAAAAGGTTAAGAAACTGCCTATTAACATAGGCAGTAACCTCTTCGATATCAGCCACAGCAAATTCTTTCAAGATATGTCTCCAAAGGCAAAGGAAACAAAAGCGAAAATGAACTTTTGGGACTTCATCAAGATCAAAAGCTTCTGCACAGCAAAGGAAACACTCAACAAAACAAAAAGGCAACCAACGGAATGGGAGAAGATATTTGCAAATGACAGTACAGACAAAAGGTTGATATTTGGGATCTATAAAGAACTCAAACTCAAGACACACAAAACAGATAATCGTATCAAAAAATGGGCAGAAGATATGAACAGACACTTTTCCAATGAAGACATACAAATGGCTATCAGACACATGAAAAAATGTTCATCACTAGCCATCAGGGAGATTCAAATTAAAACCACATTGAGATACCACCGTACACCAGTTAGAATGGCCAAAATTAGCAAGACAGGAAACAACATGTGTTGGAGAGGATGTGGAGAAAGGGGAACCCTCTTACACTGTTGGTGGGAATGCAGGTTGGTGCAGCCACTCTGGAGAACAGTGTGGAGATTCTTCAAGAAATTAAAAATAGAGCTTCCCTATGACCCTGCAATTGTACTGCTGGGTATTTACCCTTTTCACTACAGATGTAGTGAAAAGAAGGGCCATCTGTACCCCAATGTTTATAGCAGCAATGGCCACGGTCGCCAAACTGTGGAAAGAACCAAGATGCCCTTTGTTGGGTCCCCCCAAAATTGGGTACCCCAATAATAGGTCTGTGATTAAAGGAGTGAGACTGATACAAAGCGAAGGTTAGGCAAAGCTTTATTTCGCGCCAAGCATCAGGAATCAGACCCACCGTCAAACAGACTGGTCGGGGTGGCCCCTTACAGAGGACACCCCTCCCTGCTTTCCAGGCTAACTTTTATAGAGCAAAGGCCATGTGGTTGGGCCTGGCCACATGCAGGTGGCTAATTGAATTACAATTCACCCCACAGTAGCCATGGAAACTAGCCCATCACCTTGGTAGCTAGGAGACAGTATGCGCCCCCACAGATTAAATGTCTCCACCTGGCCTTACCCACCTTGTACTTGGACTTTGTTATCTGGGACTGGTTTCCGGGACTTGCCTCTAAGCAAGTTGGGGGAGGAGGGCAAGGTCAATCCAAGTTTTACAACAAAATGACAGTTCAATCGGGGTGGGGCTGCTCTGGCTGAATAGGCCCTTACACCCTTCAGTGGATGAATGGATAAGGAAGATGTGGTCCGTATATACAATGGAGTATTATGCCTCCATCGGAAAGGATGAATACCCAACTTTTGTAGCAACGTGGAAGGGACTGGAAGAGATTATGCTGAGTGAAATAAGTCAAGCAGAGAGAGTCAATTATCATATGGTTTCACTTATTTGTGGAGCATAACAAATAACATGGAGGACATGGGGAGATGGAGAGGAGAAGGAAGCTGAGGGAAATTGGAAGGGGAGATGAACCATGAGAGACTGTGGACTCTGAAAAAGAACCTGAGGGTTTTGAAGGGGCGGGGTGGGAGGTTGGGGGAACCAGGTGGTGGGTAATAGGGAGGGCACGTATTACATGGAGCACTGCGTGTCGTGCAAAAACAAAAAATACTGTTACGCTGAAAAAATAAATAAAAATTAGAAAAAAAAAGGTTAAGAAACTTGTCCAAAGTTGCACAGTTAATAAGTAGTTAATCAGCATTCAAGCTTGGGTCTCAGATTCTGTGATTTATCAAATGCTTTATTGTATTTTTTTTAAGTTTTATATATTTATTTATTTAACAGAGAGAGAGAGAGAACCCACAAGCAGGGAGAGCAGCAGGGAGGGAGAGGGAGAAGCAGGCTTCCTGCTGAGCAGGGAGCCCGATTAGATTTGGGGCTCCCTCCCAGGGCCCCTGGGGATCATGACCTGAGCTCAAGGCAGATGCTTAACCAGCTGAATGATCCAGGTACCCCTATTTTGTGTGTGTGTGTGTGTGTATGTTTAATTTTCATTTTGTCCCACCTCATGGTTAAGATGTTTCATAAAATTGTGATTAAAAGAAATTGTCTTCATCTAACTACTCTTTCAATCTTCATTGTTTCATGGCTCTTAATTTTCAGTTTTGGAAAAACCATTCTAATTATCATATGTAAAATTTTCCTGATCTCTTAAGCTTTTCTCAGCCTTTGTGTTTCCGGATTAGAGGATCTGAATCTTATTTTTCCCATATCCCTACAGACAGCTTGTTTGGTCCTCGACCACTAATTTAGTTCACTATTTTTTTTAGACCTCCTTTTGGTATCTTCTGAGCTGTAGCCATCAGAACTGCAAACAGAGAAGGTATCACTGCACTGTGGTTTATGAACAAAGACAGGACAGCATTTTCAGCATTTGATTTCCTTCCTTGTAATTCTCATCATCGTGCTAGCCATATTGTCTACTCAGTAGATTGGACAATGACTTGGGGAATGGTCTTTAAATGCGCCTAGTTGGCCATCTGGGATATAGCTGATAACTGGCAAGACTGATGGAGCTTGCTTCTCTGCACTTTAAAGTGTATCTAAATCTAAATCTAAAGTGTACTTTAGATTATTTCTTTTCTGATTGAAATGAAGAGATCCCCTATTTACTATATCCATTCCCAAGAAAATACATGATAGCTTCAAGAAAAGTCTGAGTGTTAACACATGTGCTGAAATATGATACAGATGTTTAACGTCCTACTGTAATATTACTTCACTGTTCAGAGTCACCTGCTTTTTTTGATCCCTGCCTAAGCCTGCTTGCTTTATTCCATAACACCTGTTCCCAAAATATATTTACAGCCTGTCGTCTTTTCTAAATGGTTAGTACATATGTTAGAAAAAGGTTGATTTTTTACCAGTGTCATTTAGTGACTACCATAAGGATTCCCTATTATTTATTTTCAGTGTTATTTTATTTCAGTATAATACTGTAATGGTTGTTTTTACATAAATACCATATAAGAACTCTTGATATATGACTGAGGTATGATAGTTATTTAAATATTCATGGATAGAAAACAAGTTATTTCTAGTTTTAACTTTTTTTTTAAGATTTTTTTTTTTTTAATTTGACAGAGAGAGAGATCACAAGTAGGCAGAGAAGCAAGCAGAGAGAGAGGGGGAAGCAGGCTCCCCACCGAGCAGAGAGCCCTACGCGGGGCTCGATCCCAGGACCCTGAGATCATGACCTGAGCCGGAGGCAGAGGCTTAACCCACTGAGCCACCCAAATGCCCTTAGTTTTAATTTTTTTTAAAGAATTGTAAACTTTTCCACTGCATGATGATAAATGTTGTTGTACTTCTAGGGACTTAGAAAGCTTATGTGGTACAAGTCATCTAGTCTTTAGACATTTGCTACCTTCTATTCCAGGTCTTTGCATTTGTGGTTGCCTGTTTAAACATTGCATCAACAGAAAGGGCTTCCCTCTCCAAAGTGACTTCACCGTTCTCCCCCCGCTACCCCCAGATAAATCTCTACTACTGGTTTTATGTCATTCACAGTACTTACCAATCTCTGAGACTATCTTTTGTCTTTGTTTGCATATTGTTTTTTCTCATACTTTACTATAATAGCTCCATGAGAGCAGTGGTGTTATCTGCTCTGTTTTGATTACCTCTGGATGTGCAGGTTAGCATAAAGCACGTGGTCATTTAGTTTTTCTTGAATAAATTAATGAATTAGTTTATTCAAGACTACAGAAAAACAACTTATTTATGTTAGATATGATATGTGATCTTTATTATTCAAGTGTATTAGATTTTCTTTGGGTTTCACAGAACTCGAAGAGGGTATCCAGACTGACCATGGGTTTAGGTTCTGATAAGCAGCTAACTAAAAAGTTAATAATGGTTATACTTAATCTTGAGGTTTGGCTAATATTTCTGATGCTTTGAGCTCTGAGGATTGTGTATTTGCATAAATCATCAAATCTACAATTAATCAGGACTCCTACCAACTTTCAAGATACCAAATGCATACTTTTTCATTTTTGTGTGTGTTCATTGGAAATATTTTAAACGCAGAAAGTTATTGATAGTAATTTAAGGTAACTCTTGTGCTTCAGCTACCTAGCTTTTCTAGTCTTAACATTTGCCATATTTACTTCAGATGTTTAAAGAAATAAAAGTATACATGGAGAGTTGAAAACCCCTATGCATTTTTCCCTAATTCCTTACCCTCTCTCTCTCTAGAGAGAATGGCAATAATCCATATCTTGGTATTTATCAGTCTTGTGCATATGCGTTTAATACAACCGCATAGATATCCATAAACAGTATGTTACTTTGTTTTGCATGTTTTCCAGTGTTATAATTGTATTGTATCATTCATATCCAAGATCTTGATTCTTTCATTCTACATAAAGTTTTTGAGGTTAATCAATATTACATGTAGTTTTTGTATTTCATTTGTTTTCATTGCTGTATAAAATCTCATTGAAAGATAATTCTGCGTTTATATACCCACTTGCCTGTGGATGGACATTGACATTGTTTGTAGTGATTCACTCTTTCAAAATACTGCCATAAGCTTTCTTGTACCTTTCCACGTGTACACATGTGCAAGAGTTTCTCAAGGGCAGTGCTTTACGATCTTCTCACCTTATTGCATTTATAGACAATAAGTATTTATAAAGCACTTTTAGGTAAACAGACAAGTTGCTTTCGACTGTCTGTCTGCCTGAGAGGCTTTGGGGCTCAATATTTTGCCGCACCTATAAACCAGAGTTTTGGGAAGCTGCATTCTAGAGCAGTGGCCTTTGTATTTCTCTAAAAGATTCTTAAAAACAATGTACTTCCTTGAGCATTTTTAGACTGATCGGCTAATCCTTTTTAAATGGTGGCAAAGCATATGATTTCCAGTGTCTTGTAAATATTGACATTAAAAATAAAACTATTCTTTGGCTCTTCAGTGTATCCAGTGGAATCTAAATGTCATTATGATTTAATTTTCTTTCAAAAATGTGTGAGTAAGCATTTAAAATGGTATGAACAAATTCTTCTTTAACAAAGATTTAGATTCTTTTTGAAGTCATATTTCTGGTTCTTTCTCCTGGTAAATTTTATCTTAATTATAATATTCTTTCATCATTTTGATTTTCTTTAACTTCTAATTTTTTAAAATCAGATTTATTAAGGTATAATTTATGTATCATACCTTACCATACTATATGTGTACAGTCATACGAGTTTGGACAAAGTATATAGCTGTGTAACCAGCATGAAATCAACATACAAAATATTTCTATTCCTTTCAGTTCCTTACCTCTACTCCCAATCTCTGACACCACTGATCTTATTTCTATCCTTATGTTATTGCCTTTTTCAGACTGTCACATAAATGGAATCAGATGGTATGTAATCTTTTGTATTGGTTTCTCTCAGTTGACCTAATGCATCTGAAATTCATCCATGTTGTTGCCTGTGTCAATAGTTTCTGATCATTGCTGAGTCATGTGTTATTTTATGAATTCTACTACAGTTTATTCAATTACCAGTTGATGGACATTTACCAGTTGATAGACATTGGGTTGTTTCCAGTTTGGGCCAATTATGAATAATACCCTATAAACATTTGTGTTCTGGTCTTTGTTTGGATATTTGTCTTCGTATCTTTTCGGTTAATAAATGTAATTTCTGAGTTACATGGTAGGTGTATTTTATAAGAAACTGGCAAATTGTTTTGTTTTTTCATTGGCAAGATGGGAGACTGCCAGTTGCTGCTCATTGTTGCTGGCACTTGGTATTGTTAATTTGTTGTTTTGTTTTTGTTTTTAGCCATTTCTAATAGGTGTATAGTGGTATCGCCTTGTACTCATAATTTACACATCCCTATTGACCTAAACAATTTTTCAAGTCCTTATTTGCCATCCATATCTCTTATAATGAAGAATGTGTTCAAATCTTTTGCCCATATTTTAAAAATTTTTTAAAGTACTAGGTTTGTAAGAGATTTTTCTATATGCTAGATACAGGTTCAGTGTGTAAGTTTTGTTTTCATTTTCTTAACATTTTTTAAAAGGCAAAAGTCTTATTTTGAAGTCCAAATTATTAATTTTTAAATAACTCATGATTTTTTTTTGGTCTTATCTTAGAAATCTTTGCCTAGGGGCACTTGGGTGGCTCAGTGGGTTAAAGCCTCTGCTTTCTGCTCAGGTCATGGTCTCGGGGTCCTGGGATCAAGCCCCACATCAAGCCCCACATCGGGCTCTCTGCTCAGCAGGGAGCCTGCTTCCTCCTCTCTCTCTGCCTGCCTCTCTAACTACTTGTGATCTCTGCTATCAAATAAATAATAAAATCTTAAAAAAAGAAAGAAAGAAAGAAAGAAAGAAATCTTTGCCTAATGCCAGGTGTGATGGTTAGTTTTATGTTTGAACTTGGCTAGGCCATGGTACCCAACTTCTGATCAAACAGCAATCTAGATGCTGCTGCAAAGATATTTTTAAAATGTGATTAACCTTTAAACAGCAGACTTTGAGTAAAGAAGATTACTTTTCATAATGTGGGTGGGCCTTCTGTAATCAGTTGAAGACACAAGAGAAGGGGGGGAAAAAAAAACAAAAACCCGAGATCCTCCAAGAAAGAAGGGTTTCTGCCTCTCAACTGCCTTTGGACTTGAGAGACTATAACATTAACCCTATCCTGGGCTTTGTTATTTTACATTGATCTGTTTGTCTGTCCTTGTGCCAATACCACACTCCTAATTTTATACCTTTTTAGTAAGTCTTGATAATCTAGTGGTATAAGTCTTACAACTTTGTGATTTTTTCAAAATTGTTTTGACTGTTCTTAACACATTGCATAAATTTCCACACTGACATTCTTAACTGCTATGTTGTACTGCCTCATAAGTGATACTAGTTTTCATTTTAGTGAAATAACCAAGATAACCAATCTAACCCCAAAGCCTGTTCTCATATTAAGGACACTGATTGCCCCTCAGTAAGCCATAGTTTATAACATAGTTGTCATTTTTTTTATCATTCATTTTCTTTAAGTGGTTAACATTTTTTTTCCATTTTACTGTTTACTATTTATTATCATTTTTCAATTTATCCTAAACCACCTTCAAAAGAAAAGAAATGTGGAAGAAAATTCTCAGTTTAGGATCAATTTGAAATATGATAAGAACCTCTGATTATGAGGTCGATTAATCTGAGTCCTTTCACTTGACTGTGCAACCCAGTATTTGAGAGAAAGGAGTCCTATAGTAGTATTAAGAAAGGTATACTTGGGGTGCCTGGGTGGCTCAGTTGGTTGGTCATGTGCCTTTGGCTTAGGTCGTGGTCTTGGGGTCCTGAGATTGAGCCCCACATCAGGCTCTCTGCTCAGCAGAGAGTCTGCTTCTCTCTTTCCTTCTGACCCTCCTCCCTGCTTGTTCATTCTCTCTCTCTCCCCCCTCAAAAAAATAAAAGAAAGAAAGAAAGAGAGAAAGAAAGAAAAAGAGAAGGGTATGCTTGTAAAATTTAGAAAAAACAGAGATTCAAAAAACTGTTAATAGGCTAGATGTGGAAGAGAGTATACTGGTAGTAACACGAACACCTGTACTCATGTCTGACGTTTCTGATAGAATAGCTTTATTCCAGAGTGTTTGTATACACTGAATTTTGCTAGAAGTTCTCTAACTCTGTGACTTCCCTGCATTGTAACTGGGGAAGAAGCATCACTTGGCTTTCATTAGAATTAAAATAGCAAGACCTTATAAAGTTATGGCCAGACTGAATCAAGCTGAATATCACAGGATCCTGAGTCATAACCCATCCACACCAGCTTAGAAATCATTGTCTCCAAGAATAATAGGAACAAGAGTCCATATGAGCCCAACAGTACAAATTAGCTTGGTTTGGTAAAGGTTAAAGCATGTTCTTTGCGTTCTTCAAAAACTATTTATTCAGACGTAGATGTAAAAGAAAATTATGATACATGTTTATAAATAAGCGAGGTATTTGGGTTTTTTGTTTAGTTGCTTGGTTTGTGTTGGGGGACCTTTTTTTTTTTTTTTGGCAGCTTACCATAGCTAAGTAAATTAAATACATTCTAGGTCATTGAAAAATAGAACAGATTTATGTCAAGTAAGTGATGTGGTTTCATAGGATTATACTATAGTTGATATAATCACTAAAGTAAATAGGTGATATCAGGAAGAGAACAATAAAATGGGTGCGGTGGTCCTGAGACAAACCTATATCTACAACAGAATTGATAAAAGGAAAATATAAAAAACAACCTAAATTTCATCAAAGAAGAGGTGTCTTTCTAATGTCTTTAAATACAAATGAAAGAAGTAAGACAAAGAGAATAGACTAAAAAGAAAAATAGTCCTGTAAAATGAGTCTGTCCACCAGAGCTTAACAAAAACAATGGGGCATAGGAAAAAGGGGGATAAATATTGAATACAACAGCTACTGAGTCATGATCAAAGGACAGGAAGATGGGTGTGTTGGCGAAGAGGAAGGTTGGAAGAAAGCAGAAAGTGCAGTTGAGGTCAATTCCAATGATGTAAAGGAGGAGAGGAAAGTAATACCATGTGGGCCATGTCCAAAGGTAATGAATGTATATCGTACTGCTGTGCACATTGCTTAGCAACACGCAATTTAAAAAAAGAATGAAAAAGGAACTACAAAAAGCAATTAAAGGAAGAAAGAGGCATATGCCTTGTAAAGTGATCAGGGACAAGGTGAAAATGAGAAAAGGCAAGATGAAAAGTGAATTTAGACCTTGAAGAAAGCTAAGATAAAGATTCATTTGCTAATTGTCTCTTAGGTCAATTAAAAAAATAGTTAAGACACTGAATGGTAATAACTGCCCAAAGTAGACATACTGATTGCCACTAAAAATATACTCCATATTCTTTCAAAACATTGAAAATAGATTTAGATATTCATATGGTTTAATATTTTAAGAAAGTGTATTTTAATTTAGTATGACAAAAGCTGATCTGTGAAAATGATTATTTTAAAAATATTATTTAGGAAGGCATTTGGCAGTGATTTCCATCCTTCATTTTCTTACTTCAGATATGAATTGTTGCTTTGTACAAATCTAATACCTTATTTAAAATATTTGGACTGCGGGTAGCATCCAACATGTTTGTAAAGTTCAAAAGTACCTTTATGTAAATAAGATAAGAGCTTCTAAAGGCCAGTAGACGAATTTAAAAATAAGCAAATAAATCGATTCATCCCATACTCAGGAGTGAAAATAGAGTGCATTTCTGATATATGAATTCAACCTTGTACATACTGAAAGCCCTACAAACCCCAAATACCACCATTACCACAGGATTCACCTGGTGAAAGATGTTGTCTCAAAGTATTCTTCAGAACCATCCTTTAATGTGTCCCAACTGCAAGCTAGAATTTGTCCTCTGACTTTTGAAAGAGCAGAGTCTCCAGTCTTTTCTTCCCCACCCATGAAGCAAGTGATCAGCATTCCACACTGTTGGAGAGAAGGCACAGACTTAATTACAGATATACAGATGATTGAACAAAAAAATGGTAATAATCAGGCTCTTTCTACTATTGAGTTTCAGAACCTGAATGTCATCACTCATGATATAGCACAACAGCACCTTCTGCCAATTAGAGGCCTCGCTGCTCACTGTTTGGAGAGTAGTAAATTAAAGTGCACAGTTGGTTCTCAAAATAGTTACTCAGTGTCTTAATATATGAAGGGGTGCCTTTTGAGACACTCTGTTTTTCAGATAGTACTCAAAATTT
Source organism: Meles meles (assembly GCF_922984935.1). Classification (NCBI taxonomy): domain Eukaryota; kingdom Metazoa; phylum Chordata; class Mammalia; order Carnivora; family Mustelidae; genus Meles; species Meles meles. The sequence goes on from NC_060071.1 coordinate 122,957,211, forward strand.
ACCAATTGCTAAAGCTGAATACTTCTAATTAAAGCAGCAGATCAAAACAACTGCTGTACCCTTTCATAGAGTAAAATACTGTATCATTAAGTCTGAAACACACTGATTCTTGGGCACGATCATAATATGTTCCACTAATGAAAGAAAAAAATTCTGCCCATTAAACTATGACACAATGCTATGATACCAATGATTGTAAAATGTCTCACAATTTTAGATTTTTAAATTGTGGAAAAGGTGTCTCTGAGAATCAGTGAAATAAGAAAATATGCAGCCTAAACCCAGACAGACATTTCATAGCCACCCCATTCTGAATTCTTTTCCAGATTTTGTGTATTTAATACTATCTCCACCCAGTTTACTTTATTCTGCCTTTGAAAACCCTTGTCATGGCTTCATTACTCTGTTTCTCCAGATGTAACTCTGACTTCGCGCAGGAACAGTTTTGGCCATCTACCTGGAAGAGTTGGGCCTCTGACCCTCTGGGTTACACATCCTTCCCTCCCTATCCTAGCCTCCTGAGAGGGTGTAGACATGCTCTGAAATGCTCACTGGACTCTGTCTTGCCTTGTGAGCAGAACCTGGCCATCAGGGCATGAAGACCCAGGGCCATGATGTCTATACTGCTGTGGTAAATCTTCCGATCAGTACTGGGTGGGCTGGAAGGGTTGCGTGGGTGCTCTAGGTTACAACACTGGCTTATCACTGCAGGCGTTGAATTCGTCTGGCGGGAGAGTACATGCATAGAAAGTGACTAGAATTCACCGAACTTTAGCCGTGACAGGCAGCACCCTGGGGGATAAAGTTGCTCTTCGGCTCATTCGTGGTTTACTCCCCACCTCTTTTTTTCCCCTGACCCAGTGTGCTCCTTCACAACATCAGATGGGTGTGATCTCCCTCACAGCACAGAGAAGCCTAGGAAGAATTATCCACAAGTGGGCTACCTGCACCCATGAGCACGCTTTGAACAGGAAGTTGCTCTAATTCACATCAGCCATCCCAAACAGGACCAGGAGCAGCTCCTCGTAAGGATGATGTTTGAAGTCTTGGAGAGAGAACCTGTCAGAGAGGCCCAGTACTCTCTGACCTGAGGAGCTGACCCTGGCAACCCCACCTGTTTTGTAGTTCTGTTCCATCCCTCCTTCCAGCCCAGCACCTCCGCTACTGGGAATCATGGTAGAGCCCACTCTGGAGCCCGCATCGCCCCTAGCTCCAAATCTACCCAGCTTCCTGCAAGAGTGATCCGTGCTTGCCTCATTTCTCAAGTCAGTACAGAGTGGCTTTCACCTTCAAGAGCTCGGCTGAATGATTTTGCTGAGTGCACCAGTAATCTCCTAATTGTTAAATTCACTGGTCACTCTCTAGTCTCTGACCTCTTTTCAACATTCAGCCCTGGTGGGCACCTGGGTGGCTCAGTGGGTTGGGCCTCTGCCTTCAGCTCAGATCATGATCCCAGGGTCCTGGGATGGAGTCCGGAGTTGGGCTCTCTGCTCAGCGGGGAGTCTGCTTTCCCCTCTCTCTCTCTCTGCCTGCCTGTCTGTCTACTTGTGATCTCTGTGTGTCAAATCAATAAATAAAATCTTTTAAAAGAATTTAAAAAATTAAAAATAAGTATTAAAATTCCCTAAGGTTCTGGACCTGCACCTCTGTGTCTTTGCACACGCAGCATTCTGTATCTGTAATATTCTTCACCTTCCCTGCCTGCATCTGGCCCTCTCTAACCCATCTGAAACTCCACGTAGGTAGCACATTCTGGAAGAAGTCTTACTGTAGAGTAAACAGGAGGAGATGTGGCAAATGACAATAGTACCAACTGAGGGAAATTGTTAATGTATGAAAAGGCATCTCTTTCATATGAATGTAATAAAAAAAGAATATGTTAAATGTAAATTAAGCTAGTTGTTATAGACTTTCCTCATTCTGTGGAGCCCCTGGAGCTTTCCCAAAGGACAAATTAGGAGACTTTATCTTCCTTTTCATCATTTACTCAGCCATCAGCTCAGGACCATCATCCTGCTTAATTGCATTCTGACGCCTTCCTGAGCAGGCCCCATCCACCATCAGAGCACTACCTCTCAGCAGTCTCTGTTCTTTCACTCTAAGACACACAGGAACAATGCAGCTTTCCCCCCAGCTTTTCTGAAAATAGGAGCACAAATGGCAAGAAATGCAGTACAAATTGGGAGATGTCAGTCCATTAGGAGTGACGCAGGGAATCTGATGGAGTCAGGGGGAGGAGGTGTAAATTGCAGGATAATATACTGGGGAGGCCAGTCCGTTAGTAATGCAAGGAATGTGATGGACTTAAAGGAAAGGTATAAATTACAGGGTAATGTAAAGAAGAGGTCAGTACATTAGTAACATGGGGAAACTGGCAGATTTGGGAGGAAAACGTGCAAATTGTAGGATAATGTGAGGTAGGGGCTTCGCTGTTAACAACGAGCTCCCATCCTATCAAGGACACTTGCTGGCCATGCATCCACTGGCTGGAACTTTAGGTATTTTTATGGCTCCGTCTCATAACAGATCTTTAGGTCTTTTAGAATTCTTGATTAAATTCCAAGCTAATAATATAGCACAAAATTATTATTCTTGCCCAACAGAGGAAAAAAAAATAAGTCAGAAAGATCCCCTCAAAACTTCTGAGTGCCTGACCCTATAAACCTCATATTTGTCGATCCTAGCAAAAACACACCTTTTTGGGAACCCTTTGCTGCACACAGACACACAGTCCTTCCTCCCAGAGGCTCTGTAAACAGGACTGTTATTTCTGGGTTCAAGATTCAATTTAAAACAATCAGCCAATAAAACTTCTAAGCAATTTTAAAGTATAACAGATAATGAGAGACTTTTCTCAATGGACCTCTCTTGTTTTTAAAGATCTTACGAGTGAGGCATTGACTTCCCTTTGTTTCAGAATGTCTTTTCAAGGACGTTTGAATAGTGAATAGGCTTAGAAGATAGAGTTAGGGTTTCCTTCCAGAACAAAAGGCAGGCATGCCATTTTTTAAAAAACTCGGTATTCCTAAACTCAGGCAACCCTCTGCATGTGTCACCATCCATCTGGGCTCATCTGCATCATCCCATAGGATTTGGAGGGTAAAGGGAACTGACACAAATGTGCTGACCCTCATGCTGCTTGCTGCGCCGTGAGTAATGGAGTCCTTTGTCTGTGAACCAGTCATCCTGGGGCTTCTGCCGGGGTCCCTGAATCCAGGGCAAGCTACCTTGGTAGCTTGCAGGGAGGCTGAATTCCCAGATCCTTCACAGTTCTTAACAGTTTTATCAACAAGGATGGGATGCTGACAGTGACATGGCTTTCTGGAAGAAGGATGAGGAAATCATGGTTCCTAAAGGATTTGAAGAAAGTCCATGGGAATTAGTAGCAAATATGTTGTCCACATTAGATGGTCAGCCAGGCCGTAGTGGTCGCCTGCTTTGTCACGTGTTAATGCAGAGGACTGGGGAGGTGGGTAGTCTAGTCATGGAGAGCTGCCCAGAGAGTGTCTGTGCTGTTGTTAACCCTCCTCCAGGCCAGAGGACGTCCTCACCACTATGGCAGTCAGTCTCAAGTCTTTCTGTAGTGACAACTAGTACAAAGATTCATATTCGGTGGGCAGAAAGTTCTTCCTCTTTTTCAGACAACAGCTATACAGACAGACACCTATGTTGGGTGAGAATGAAGGGAAATTAGTGACTGCTTTGGGCAGAGCCCAGGAGCAGCCTTAAAACTTCAGTAGATTCTCTTGGGAGCTGCAGAGCAGAGCACACAATGCCTATTAAAGAGGAATGCAACAGCCAAAGCATCTTATACCTCACCTCCTCCTACGTCTATGGTGTACACTGTAGATGCAGCTGGAGGTAAGGTCTCCAAGTTTTTATATTGTTTAGCCAACTAATTAATACACATTTAAATGTCCGTATTTGGAAAATCATTATTTTCAAAAGCAGGGGAATGATAAATTCCAAATTCAGGAGAGTGATTACTTCTGAAGATGAGGCGCGGGGCTGAGATCAGGAAAGACTGCGCCGTCAGCTACAGTAATGCTGGTCCTTTTCTAGTGAAGTGTGGGGTGAGTTTGCAAGTTTGGGTTTTATTATCATGCTTCATAACGCAACTATTTGTTATATATATACACTCTTTATATGTATCACCTATTACATAATACATTTTTGGAACAAGCTTAGGGAAATTTAGTTTGTAATTAGATTGAATTGCTATGAATTATATAACGTCTGTTAGATTTCTGTGTGGATTTCAGCAGGGTGGAGGATGATGTCTTCCTATGAGATTCCTACAGCATCCAACAGGAAAATGGCATATCTACATGCCTTTGTGGGAGAAATCCTGGAGAGGTTCAGACTTCTACCTTTTCAGATGGTAGATATGTCATGAAATTATAGCGGTGCCCCTTTATGCGCATACTCGCTGTCTGGGGTTTTGGTTACCTGCACGCCGCTGCAGTCCAGAAGCAGAGGATCCCCTTTCTGATGTGTCCTCAGAAAGTCAACAGAAGCCTGATGCTTCATCACAGTGCCTACGTCATTCACCCCACCTCATCTCATCACATAGGCATTCTGTCATCTCACATGGTCACAAGAAGATCTATGCCAGCACAATAAGATATTTCGAGAGAGACCACATTCACCTAACTTTTAGTAAAACACATTGTTATAATTTTCTATTTATTAGTTATTGCTGGTCCTGGGATACCTTGTTGTTGTTGTTTTTAAGATTTTATTTATTTATTCATGAGAGACAGAGAAAGGCATGCTCCCCACGAAGCAGGGAGCCTGATGCAGGACTCAGTCCCAGGACCCTGGGATCATAACCTGAGCTGAAAGCAACCGCTTAACCAACTGAGCCAGCCAGGTGCCCTGGCATACCTCTTTTTATTGCACTTTGCAGGTATTGCATTTTTTACAAGTTGAAGGTCTGGCATCAAGCATGTCTATTGGCACCATTTTTTCAAGAGCTTCTGTTCACTTCATGGTTACATTTTGGTAATTCTCGTACTCTTTCCAACTTTTCATTATTATTATTTTGGTGATCTGTAATCAGTGATTACAACTTGCTGAAACTCAGTCGATGGTTAGCATTTTTAGCAATAAGTTATTTTAAAATTAAAGTGTGCGTATTGGGGGTTTTTTAAGACATAAAGCTGTTGCACACTTAATAGAGTACAAGTAGAATATAAATGTAACTTTTATGTGCACCAGGAAACCACAAATTCATTTCAGCTTCTTTATTGTAATATTTGCTTTATTGTGGTGGTTTGGAACCAACCCACAATATCTTTGAAGTATGCCTGTAATCTTTTACTGGGCCTAATTTATAAACTAGACTTTATGTATATATAGGAAAAAAAATAGTATGTATAAGGTTTGGTACTATCTGCTGATTTAGACACCCCCTGGGTCTTGGAACGTATCCCCCATGAATAAGGAGGGACTGTTGCATTGCAAATTAAGTGCTCTCATATTTGCTCAAGCTAAGACTAATTAGAAATTATTTTAGTTTGAGGTCTAATTGTAGATACAGTTCGTTTTCATCATTCCTAAAAACAACTTGTGAACACTTTCTATATTTATAATGCTGAGGGGACATTACCCAGGCATTTGAGAAATTGGGAAAATATTATGTGTACTCTACCAACTTCTCTGTCCTTGGGGATTGGGGAAGCCCGTCTTATTTCCCTTCCAAATTCTCTCTTCTCTATCGTCAAGAGAGGGAAGAGTTCTTCAAACCTTTCTCAGGAGGCAAAACTCTAAGGAGAATTTTGTGCTTCTTATGACCCCCGAGAATGAGTGCAGCTCCTTGCTGACAGCTTAGCCTAAAACAAGGTTTCTGAGAGCTCCATCCCTTATCACACGTGGGAGGATAGCACACTTCTTGGTCTTGCTGACCTTGAGAGTTAAGACATTATATTCCTTGTGAATTCACCCTTAGGATGTTGTCATCATACTACTAGCTAAATATTTTTTATCACCTACTTTAGATCAAATGCTATTGATACTTTGTTTCAATTATTCTTTTTTCTTTTCTTTTTTTTTTTTTTTACAATTTTATTTATTTGCAAGAGAGCACGCAGGAGCAGGGGAAGGGGCAGAGGGAGAAGCAGATTCCCCGCTGAGCAGGGAGCCCAGATGCAGGACTTGATCCCAGGACCCCAGGTTCATGACCTGAGCTGAAGGCAGATGCTTAATTGACTGAACCACTCAGGCGTCCCCATTTCCATTTAATATTTACAGCAACTGGTGGTGGCTGTTATCATCCCCCACCATTTTATACTGAAACGGAGCTTTGAGATGGGTGAAGTAACTCTTCATGTTCTCCTAAAGATAACGCAGCCTAGGTCTTACAGATTCTGAAACTCATGCTTTTAACAGTACCAGGGCCTTGTCATTTAAATCCACTAATTCTAATAATATCACGGGAGCATATAAAATTTTTTTTTATCCGATGGAAGTCAGAATGCCACGGGGTTTGGTGACCCGAAGTGGTGTGGAAAGGACGTGGCCTCTGGGCAGGAGGGAGGCTACCCTGGGGGTTGCTGAGATCCAATCACCCGTTTTTTTAATGAATTCCATACTTTTTCTTCTCATCAAAACAATGTCATCAGTATCTGGGTGGTTGATGTTTTTGGACAGGTTGGATTAAACATTCCTAAAGTGTGAGGGGTGAAGAGAACAAGCACGTGAGAGAGATTTTTATTTGGCTAAGCATGATTATATTTCTTTACCATGCCGGGATGAGACCGAGTGTCCACAGGTTTGTTTCTGTAAGAATGCAGGCAGCTTAAAAAAAAAAAAGAATGCAGGCAGCTTGGTTTCTGGTATTCTCGTGAGGGGTGTGAAAGTCATTTTCCTCCTGGTCCTAATGAGGGAAGTCAAGTACTTAAAGAGAAATGGGTATCACAGGTGAGTTTGAAGTGTCTATCCTTGGCTTGATAAAAGAAAGACTTTCCTCTGACTTAGAGAATGCTTAAAACCAGGACCTGCAGTGTAGAGCTAGCACGAGTGAGCCTCCCCTGGGGGGACCTCGGGCTGGCAGCATGGTGGGAGATGAGTACTTGGTGCTTGAGCACCCAGGAGGAGAGCCCCCAGCTGCTGTGCTTTTAGGAGGGCATTTTATAGAAGACAGTCCACTACCCAATTCTTTGCAATGATTTTCTCTTGCTACATAATTATACGTGCCTCATTTTGGGAGGGCTTGATACAAAAATCAAAATACCTTTCCTTGTAGTAAGAAGATTTCATATCACAAATTCTTCCTGAGGACCACGCAATCTCATACATAGTAATGTTTGAAATATAATGCATAATTTGAAGGCCACTCCATCCTACAACTACGTGAAGGCCTTGGAAGCTGATCAGAAAGAAATTTTTATTTATTTATTTATTTATTTATTTATTTATTTTTTAAGATTTTATTTATTTATTTGACAGAGAGAAATCACAAGCAGGCAGAGAGAGAGGAGGAAGCAGGCTCCCCGCAGAGCAGAGAGCCTGATGCAGGGCTCAATCCCAGGACCCTGAGATCATGACCCGATCCGAAGGCAGAGGCTTAACCCACTGAGCCACCCAGGCGCCCCAAGAAATTTTTATTTTTGTTCAGTTCTCCTGGGCTTCTCCTGAGGGCCAGTTCTTCGATTCAGTGATCAGATCACACAGTATTGATCCGCTAAACAGGTGTTTACTGCACACTTAAAACAATGGGCTTCGTTCAGAGTTTTCCCCTTTGGCAGAAACAAGGAAGGTATAGTCCCCAGCCAAGAATGGATTGGTTTCCAAAGTTTGGGGAAGTTGAATCTGGAACCTGGACTATAATGACCAGAAGGGTAATTAAAGTGATAAGTGGAGTAAAATAATGCTTGATTTCCCAGGCTAGCCCACCAGGCATCTTCAATTCCTAGTGTGGTTAGCCCTTACCCTAAAGCCCATGTGTCCTGTTAGTGTTACAATACAGGAAGAAAAGGAAGGGCAGTCTCTTCTCTGCCTTTCTGGGCTCTAGACTCACCCTTTCTTCATTGTCTTTGTACCTCAGAGGTCCCCAGTGTCCTTGTATCATGCTATTACAAAAATTACTAGCTGCTCGTCCCTCACTCTGCACCCCATCAAAACTCTTAATTTCCTCTTTGTAGCTGATATCAGCCAGATGATAGTGGGGAAATATTTCAATTAAACTAATTCACACTTAGGTATGCATGACTGATACCCCTTAATCCACCCAGAGGCATTTGCATCATTAAAAGAAAATGTTTATTAAATTAAACAAGTATAGGGGCACCTGGGTGGTTCAATCAGTTGGACAGCTGCCTTCAGCTCAGGTCGTGATCCCAGAGTCCTGGGATCGAGCCCCACATTGGGCTCCCTGCTCAGTGGAGAGCCTGCTTCTCACTCTCCCTCTGCCTGCCGCTCTGCCTGCTTGTGCTATCTCTCTGTCAAGTAAATAAATAAAATCTTTTAAAATATATTAATTAATTATTTATTAATTAAGCAAGTATAGATTATTTAGGACCTAAAATAAAGTAAAATAGAAAATTAAGGCAGAGAGCAAAGGAAGTTATGTTGGGCTATAACAGGGAAGAACAGCCCAGTGTGGAGTTTACTTCCTGGGGCTAGCTTCCCTAAGCCAGTCCTGGGTATTTTTGTTATTTATTTATTTATTTATGAGAGAAAGAGGGAGAGAGAATGAGAGCATGAGAAGAGAGAGGTCAGAGGGTGAAGCAGACTCCCTGCCGAGCAGGGAGCCCAATGTGGGACTTGATTCCGGGGCCAGCCCCGTTTTTTATCACTTCATTCTTCGCACTGCTTCTGAACTCATTAGTTCCAGAAAAGACCAAGTGTTGATGTGGTAAGGCAGCAGTAGACACGCCATTGCTGGGGATGAGGTTTGGGGTTTCGGCTGGGGAGGGCCGGAGTTATTGGCTGATGACATCAGTGACCAATTGATTACAAGTGTGAGTTACGTGTAAGGCATGGACATGGGCTGAAGGAAAGAGACCCAAGTATCACACCAAACAGAGACCAGAAATCACGAGATCACTCAGCAAATTGAGGTCCCATCAACTGCAAGTAGTCTTGTTCCTGCCTTCAGACTTAAGTACAGTCAGGTCAGGAGAGGAGACCCTGGGTAAACAATTACCCTACAGCTAGACCATCCTATACCTCTCTCCCTGCTGTGTCAGATAATGCGAAGGCTGTGGTCACTGCCTGTAAGCCGGGCCCTGCTTGACCTGGGGGTTGCGGTAGCTTCTCTGATGGGGTGTTTCTGGAAAGAGTTGGGGTCCAGTCGGGTCAGCCACATGAAGAGGGTGGGGACGGCCAGGCCACGTGGAGAGCATCTCAGGCAAATGCACACTGTGTGCAAAATCCAGTGGAAGAAAACTCTGTGGTGCCTGCGAGGAGCTGCTGGTGAGGCTTGAAGAGGGAGGACCCATGGGTGCAGGAGCCCAGAGAGAGACACATAGCGCGGGTGGCCCAGTGTTGTGGCCATGTCAGAGGCTTGGAATCTCACAAGTCTGGGGTTTGACTTTAAGCCTTTAAGTGAAAGAGCGAAAACTCAGACTGTGTGGCCCCGACTATACGTATAACTGAGGTTTAGAGAAGGGAAGGTTAGAGGTTAGAGAAGGGAAATCTAAATTCCACCAAGGCCTCTGCTCCAAAATATCTTTCCAGTCACTCCTAACACTGTGTCTAAACTCCTATAATTGAAAAATCCTTCCGTTTTAAAACTCAGGTTCCCTAACAATCAAGCCTTAGGGCGACATTTAAAAAAATTGTTCAGACCTCCAGTCATCCTTTTCTAAAGTGACTTTTCTTTGTCTCTCTGACATCGCTTCCTCCTTCACATGCCCAGGACTCACCTGTTGGTCTGTACATCAACACCCGATTTCAAGAAAGGACTTACGTGAACTTTATGATGCAATTTTGAATCAGTCTGTTGCCTTCTCCTAGGATGTCAGTGTGTGACCTTTTGTAACTCAAATTGTCTAAAGTGATAAGTGAAATCTGTTGGTTCTCACAGCTGAAGCAGGAGAGGTGAGATGTGCTTGGGTGTAATTTGACTGGGGCTGGGGCTCGGCTGTGTATCTCTGGTATTCTTCAGCCTTGCCCATGGCTGAGTCCACTGTGCCTGTCCTGGCACCCCCTAGGGTTGCAGCACTGACTGCAGCTGTCTCCCACCCTCACAGCCTGAGCTGAGCACTGCTCTCCTCAGGAGGGTCAGAAGTCCTGGGCTTCTCCCAAAGGTTGTGGGACACTCCTGCACCAATGATGAAGACCAGGAGTGTCTGCTAATCTGAGAACCAGTCACTGTGGGCAAGGTGGGGGCATCCTGCACACCCTTCCGACTGTGGGCGGGATCCTCCCCTCCCAAGCCACAGGGATGCTGGATACCAGTAGGGTGGGGGCAAGACTGAGGGCATCTTAGAAAGTGTCAGACAATGCTGATGGCCCAGGGCTATTTATATTTAAATTTTTTTGTCCATTTGTAGAATGTTAGAGAAATGTGGGTATCAGCAAATAGAGGGGAAGAGAATTGTTTTTAGAGTGGACAGTGGGACCATCCTAAGGGTCCCCGTGCCAGACTTCCTCCTGACATTCAGTGACCAATCTGCTAGTATGGCTCAGGTTATCGAGTGATTGTTGTCTCTGACATTCCCCATGCTGTAGGCATTTGAACTTGGGCATCTCTGACCTTCAAAGAGGCTGAGTATGTGGCTGTGGTGTGTGGAATTCAAAAACGATGTAGATCCTCTTTGTTTAGGATAATTATGCAGGATAGGATAAAATAATTATGCATTATTTAAAACTATTATTCAAAGAAATTATAGTGTTCCTCATTAAATGTATTAGAATAACTTTATAAACTGGAGTTTCGCAGGAGGAGAGGAAGGTGCAAATAAGGGTTATTGGTTAATGAAAGGTCTGACGATCTTTGTACTCTATCTACCCTATCTGAATTTAAATACGCTTTAAAATTCAGTATAAATGAATTTCAGGGCTTTTTTGATAGGAATGGTTTCATTTTTTAGAATATTTACTTGCCTAAATGATACAAGGCTATATTGAATTCTTTAGAAATATTTCCAAATAAGGCAAATATATATATAGCATTTAAAAATTTTAATCCCAGGTCTTTTCTTCCCAACCAACTATGCTTTGTTAGTATTCACACAGATATTAAAATGAAAAGGAGAGGGATGCCCAGGTGGCTCAGTCTGTTAAGTGTTTGCCTTCGGCTTAGGTCATGATCTCCAGGTCCTGGGGTCGGAGCCCCTGCTCATCGGCCTCCCTGCTTAGTGGGGAGTCTGCTTTCCTTGTCCCTCTCCCTCTACATTTTCCCCCTCCCCCTCTTCATGTGCTCTCTTTCTCTCAAACAAATAAATAAGATCTTTAAAAAATAAAAAAAATAAAAGATAAATAAAAAGGAGCATGTACACCCTCGTCAGCAAGAAGGATGGGCAGGATGCTTCCTAGGTGCTGGGGACAGAGAGAAATGAAAGGCCTACTTCTTGTCCTCAGGGAACGTCATATGATCAATTTGGGAAGAAAGGCAAAAACATGGAAAATAAAGAGTAGCAGGTTATTCACAGCCTTGTCCCACTGAGTGAGGTGAAATGAGGAACAGTTGCCAGGATGGATGGATCCAGAGGGTGGGCCTGCAGAGGATGGGAGAGGTGTGGATATTGGCAAGGAAGGGAAGAACATCTCAGGCCAAGTAAGTTTACATTTGTAGTTGCATTTTATTCTGTTTTCCCTCAACTTATTATTAGAGCACTGCTCAATTCCAAGATTTTCTTTGCTATATTGATATTTTCTGCAGAATTGTTAGATTTGGTCATATGGATCCCTTCCAATTGTTTGTGTATTTTCTAACATTTCTGTAATGACTCCCTATGAGTCTTTCAGAATTATTTTGTAATGCCATAATAATATAATTCTAAATTTCTTTTACAGTGATGAAGAAAGTATTGCCAAAAGCAAACTAGAAAATAAAAATACCAACTGTTCTATCTCTTATGAAATAAATGTAGGGACAAATACTTGTCTATAGGCTCTAAACACTGTCTCATCTACACAGTCACTTTGTTTTGTTTTATTTATTTGTTTGTTTTATTATATTCATTTAGCCTCTGTGTAGTACATCATTAGTTTTTGATGTAGTGTTCAGTGATACACAGTCACTTTTTTATAGCATCTTAATACATTTGGGCCTGTTCCTCGTGGATGTCTTGGCCTAATATATTCATGTGACTTTGAAAAGACATGAGAATTTCACGAAACTGAATCTGACTATAATCAAGTTGGCCAAGTTCTTAGCTGGCTTTTTCTAACACTGAATTGTTGGATTATTCTTCAACTACTAAATCTAGAAGTAAACCCAACATTTTCCCCTTATTATTTTGTTTTTCTTTATTTCCTGCCCTTTCCTGTTCATTTCCTTCCACGAGGCCTGAAATATTCCCTGTTGGGCTGTGAATTCCTTTTGGCCTGGGATGGTTGAATCCCTGGAGGTTTGGAAAATGCTCAGTGAATGCTCCATGAGTGGATGAAAACAATATTTCACACCAGAGTGGAAAGAAATAATGCTGAGGAAATTAGGCACAAGTACATATTATGATTTTAAGTTTCACACATGATTTTGAACTATCTATCTTGTCATAGCAACTTTCCTGCTAGTTTTTTTTTTTTTTTTTTTAAGATTATATATATTTTTGTATTTGACAGAGAGAAGGCACAAGCAGGGGGAGCAACAGAGGCAGAGGGAAGCAGACGGCCCGCTGAGCAGGAAGCCTGATGCAGGGCTTGATCCCTGGACCCTGGGATCATGACCTGAGCTGAAGGCAGACACTAAACTGAGCCACCCAGGTTCCTTCCTACTAGTTTTACCTAACCAGAAGCTACCCTAGATATGAAGGTGGGCAAGATTTATAAGCCTAACAGAACATGCTTGAACATCAATTATTTTGTAAGGCAGACCTGTTATCTGTGACATAGTAACACATTGACAATATAGATGCCAACTTTAAAAAAGATTTTTGGCTTCCTCTTCTGCATAAATAAGTTCTTTTAAGAACAACTTATATGTTATAAATTTTACATGTGTGTTTCAAACCAGTCAACGCAACGAAAATTTGATCATGATTACTAGTTTTTCAAAGCCTTCCTTCATTTCCCAGCAGGCAGTTTCCTGTCAGAATTCATTTCCCATTTGGAAAATCTCTGTCTGACCCACGGTTTTTTGGACACAATTCATCCTTCACATAGTTGAGTCTACCCACTGTCATCAATCCGCAGCTTTAAAGACCCCTTTATATTCAGAGTGATAAAATCTATCTAAAACATCAGAGGAAAGAAAACTAAGAAAAATATTTAAAGATTTTGTCCCTGTGATTTTTCTAATTAAAAAAAAATGCTTTTAGTATGTATCTGTTTCTGTTATTATATTCTAAGAAATTAAAGTAATAACCGTTACAATTGAAGCAAGATGTGCTTTCTATTCTCCCTCAATCTTTACATGATTAAAATTAAGCTTTGGCATAGCTGCAATATAATTCAGTTCAATTTAGTGAATATATATGGAAACCCTTTTGCTGCGACCCCTCCCCATTACTGTGGCATCTACAAAAACTGCCTTTTCGTCACAATAATTGAGTGTGAGATGTGAGCATTCCAGTTGTGACTGTGGGGAAAAATAAAATTCACTATGGAAGGGGGTTAGGCTGTGAAGGGTTTAGGTTGTGAAGGCATCATCCAAGATGCTGGATCTTAACAATGTATTAGTTTTGCCTTGCAAAGGGGAAAGTCTTTCCAGGTTAGAGGTGCTGAGGTTGGATTCAGCAGGGCATGTACTGACTCTTGGACAAGGAAGTCCCATGATGAGAAAGGTCTTCATCTGGCTGCAGGATGTACCATGGAGTAAAGAGGTGGGTGGTCCACTGGAAGCCATTGTCACTGACTGGGGCCTAATTGATGAGGTCCTGCTTCAAGGGTAAAGGAGATGGATATGTGAAAGGAAATGTGATAGGATATGTCTTAAAAGTCTTAAAAATGTCTTAAAAGTCTTAAGTATGTTACCCAGAAAGGAGATGATAACCTCAAAAGCTGATTGGATATTGGGAAGCAATGCAAAGAAAGCTGCCCAGGTTTGCTCCAAGGGCTGGGAGCCTCGGCAAGCAGAAGAATCCTGGTGTTATATTAGCAGAAATGGAGAATTAGAGAGAGAAGTGGACTAGGCAGAGCCTGGAGAGGATGCCCATGGCCAGGAGGGAAGCCAGACAAGGAATGGTCAGAGGAGATCCAGGAAACAACAGTTTCATGGAAACAAAGGGAAGACAGTATTTCAGGAAGACAGAGTGAACAGAGAAGTCAAGAAATAAGAGTCTGAGTTTGATTTTGTACAGGGAAAAGACAAAAGGTTAGCCTTTCAGTAACTTCAGAAAAGTGATGGAAGTAGATGCCAGATAGCAAAGACCCTGAAAAGGCTGGTGTGACTGGTGAGACTATAATACAAGATCCTTCAGTTATTTCCAGTAAGAAACCCCTTTGAAGGAAATCCACTCCTTCCCAGACTAGTAACAAAATGCTAGCCTGTTATTAATACCTGTAGATTTAAAATGTACCTATTTTCACATTGTAACTCAAAAACATTATTTTTACAAACCATTTGGAAATAATGTTTTTATTTTGATTCTTCTCTTTCAAAATTTTGCTTATCCCTCTCTGAGATTTATTTCTAGGTCATTGATTCAGATTCTAAAACTAGTATTTTCTATAAGCTTATTTTATGCCTACTAGAGTTTAAATTCAAACATTTTCTGACAGTAGCAACTGAAATAGCTTCAGAGACATTTTTTACATCCATCTTGCTTTTTCTTTGTTGATTGTATCTTTTCAAAAATGCCCCAGATTGATAGCTCCTGAGATAGTATGCTATAGTAACAACACACACTTTTTAGAATTGAGAAATACACTTTGGCCTCATTCTGGTTCTTGAAAAATGCCTTTTACTCTTAAGAGGAGCCAGTCAAGAAAAAAGTACGTTTAGAACTGGAGTCACAGGAACTTAGTTCTCTGCCTATCCTTGTTGTATGACCTTGGGTCAATGTTTGGAGTTTTTCTTCTATGAAGTGAGAGAATTGTGGTAGAGGGTCAGTTACATCTATTTCCAATGGAAAATCTCAAAATACCTGAATATACTACTTTATTCTTTAACTTGGTCATCAAGCCTACCATGTGGTATGATTCCACACTGGAAGGTATGGTTGGGTTCCTCTCTCTTCACTGTTCCCTAAAATTACTGCAGCCTCTGTCAATAACAGACCATCATCTCCCCCTTCTCATCTCTTGGGACATCTCTGGTATACAGTGGTACTCCCAGCACCAGGCACTTCCACTATAGATCAGATGCTCAGTAAATATTTGATAATCATATGAATGGGTTGTATTCATACTCTACAGGTTAAAGCAATAAACATTTAGTCTCACAGTACCTGTGGTTAGGAATCTGGAAGTGGCTTAGCTGGTCATTCTGACTCATACCCTCTCATGGGGTTACATTCAAGATGTTGGCCAGAGTCACAGTCATTCGAAGGCTTGACTGGGGCTGGAGAATTCACTTACAGGGGTTGGTCCCTCAGACACCTGCTGATTTAGTGCCTGTGGTTTACAGGAGTCTCTCTTGTCAGGGATGCTCAAATGTGTTCACAACATGGTATCTGGCTTTGTCTGGAGCAAGTGGTCCAGGAGAGTGGAAGAACATGGAGGAAGCCCTCCTATTGGGCCTCAAGGTTATCTGTGGGCACATCTTAAAACCACCACAGCTTATAACATGGAACACCACAATTTGCTGCCTTTGATACTGTCCAGGTTGTAAAAGCAACTGTGATCCAAGTTATTTATCTCACTTCTTATCCGTTAACAGAAGTTGGGTATCAGAATTTCTAGTCTCCACTTAATTATTTCCGGTGACCACTTCCTTTTTATTCTCTTGTACAAGATAACAGATAATGTAAGATGAGGTACGGCAGTAGAAATCATGAAGCATTAGAATCAAAAGATGTCATTTTCTCTCTGCGTGCCACGCTACGAGCTTTTCCTGTCTAGAAATCAATTCACAATGTATCTGCCCTGAGAAACCTTCTTAATGGAGGTGGAGAAAAGTTTAAGAAACCTGTTTCCAGGTGAACCAGTGAGTACCAATTACATAGCACTCGTGGATGATCAGAAGAGCAGGTGCCCCAAATAACAAGTCTTCAGAGAGGAGCACGTTACAGTGAAATGAGAGCTTCTCCGAAAACGGAGCCAGTGACCACCAGGTGTCTTGTTGGTGGTTTTATATGTGAATTTTCAGAAATAGAAAAGTTAGGTCAGTAACAGCTATAATCCCTAGTGGGGGAGGAGAGGTTGAAAAACCAACCAAAAGGCATTTATTAAAGTAAACCAGGTATCAGGCATTGGGTTATTACCTAAATACCTCATTTTGAATATGTTCTCTTTTAATTCTTCTCCATCATCCCAGATCTTTCCTTCTTTGTGTCCTTTCTCTATCCCACTAGGCTGAAACTCTAGGGCAGAGCTAGAACTTTCATCATTGGATCCCAGGTGCTGGAGGCAGTGCCTGGCCCTTTGCTAATGTTTATTGTTGTTAGACTTGAGCTATATTTATTTATTTATTTATTTATTTTAAGATTTTATTTATTCATTTGACAGAGAGAGAGAGGAGGAAGCAGGCTCTCTGCTGAACAGAGAGCCCGACGCGGGGCTCAATCCCAGGACCCTGAGACCATGACGAGCCAAAGGCAGAGGCTTAACCCACTGAGCCACCCAGGCACCCCTTGAGCCATATTTATAAGCAAATACCGTTATGTTCTCTTTCTCCATAAGATCATATAATTTGACTGAAGGCAGAGTAAGTGGCGGAGTTTGGGATTCAAAGCCAGGTCTGAAGTTTGTGCTTTAGCACAGATGCTCTTGGGAAGATTCCAGGAGGCCACTGTGTTGGGAGACCCAAGGAGCATCTTTACCGATCTTCCCTGGGAGAAATTACTTAGGAGGTGTTTCTGTGTTCACCCAGAATGGGTCACTGTGGTTTAAGAGAGTCTTGCAGGAGACAGGTTGTTGATTGGCTAAAAGAATCTTAAGAATAAGCTGCCCGTTGTTTGGGCTACAAGTGAATTTTTGGTGTTACCCGATGTTTTTGTCTCTAAGTGGGATGCTAAGAGTTTCTCATTAATGTAAGGGAAACTCCCCTTTCTCTTTTACCATTTTTTCCCCAGAGAGTCTACCCTGGCTGATGAAGAAATTAGAACTTGGCATTTAGATTAAAAGTTAGAGCTCAGTAAATAAGGAGATTATGTATCAAACCCCTTTGCCAAACCCATCACTACTAAGAAGGGGACTTCTTGCAAGAGTCTAGGCCCTAAACTACAGGAATGGGGGAAGAACAGATGCTTTCAAATGGGGTTTTGCATCTAAATCCATAGGACCCTGGTGATAGGATGTGCGGTGGAGGAAAGTAGAGACTCCTAGGCTTCTGTCCTGGTAGTCTGAGTGAATAGTGGCTCCATTCAGTGTGACAGGAGACAGACATAAGGGGAGAGAAGAGGTGGCTTGATGATGACATCAGTTTGGGATGTGTCTGTGGGACAACCAAGGAAGGTCTTCCATTGAGAAATGGGCATCGAGGTCAGATGGTTCCATGAAAGAGAAGTTGTCACAGGATATCTGGGAGAAGACCTGGGTCTTAGATGTGTGTCTATTGATGTCCCTCTGGTTCATGGATTGTGCACAGAAAAGAGTTAAAATGGCAAAGCAGCCTTTCTTGGCTCTGCTGTACTATTTGTAATCTCTGCAGCTGTCTTTTTTTTTTTTTTTTAAGATTTTATTTATTTATTTGACAGACAGAGATCACAAGTAGGCAGAGAGGCAGGCAGAGAGAGAGAGAGAGCGGAGGAAGCAGGCTCCCTGCTTAGCAGGGAGCCTGAGGCAGGGCTCAATCCCAGGACCCTGAGATCATGACCTGAGCAGGCAGAGGCTTTAACCCACTGAGCAACCCAGTGCCCCTGCAGCTGTCTTTATATCTCAATGTCCTGGACACATTGGGAACCAATGAGTGACCTCCTGATTGTGGACGTAGAAGGGACCTGCCACCTGGTCATGGAGGACGAGGGCCCTTCTCTCTCCCAGGTCTCCCATCGGCTCTTACACAGAGCTTGCTTCTACCCAGTGTGATTTGGCAATCTTAAATGCGTCCTTTTTTTTTTTTTTTTTTTTTCCAGTTTGCTTACAATGTTGTCTATATCTGTTTTGAAATGTCATTCATTTTTCTTTTTAAAAGACAACCACAGGGGTGCCTGGGTGGCTCAGTGGGTTAAAGCCTCTGCCTTCGGCTCCCGTCATGATCCTAGGGTCCTGGGATCAAGCCCCGAATTGGGCTCTCTGCTCGGCGGGGAGCCTGCTTCCTCCTCTCTCTCTGCCTGCCTCTCTGCCTACTTGTGATCTCTGTCAAATAAATAAAATCTTAAAAAAATAAAATAATAATTAAAGACAACCACAAATTCATGCTTTATTTTCTTGGGAAAATACTTCTAAATAAAAAACTGTAGCTTGGTTTTTCTATGTGGGTGTTGGTGTAGTTGGTTGTAATGAGACCTCTTCAATTAGTCACTTATTAGCGGACTCTATGAATTATTTTGGATGTGCTGGCTCTCTGGGTTTGGGAGGGGAGCTTTTTTGTGTGGGTTTTTTTTTTTTTTAATTCAAAATGCTATCTTGAAATGTAACACACTTAGCTTTTATTATATTCTATAAATTTTCCAGCTTATTCTTTATTGTGTGTTAATCTGATAGCATAATTAACATGTCTGACTTCGATTCTTTCCTTACAAACACTGAACACTTACGTCTTTCATTAACTGAAATCGTTCCTCTGTAAACAAGTAACAATTGCAGATTGTACTACCTTCATTCCTTTCTTGTGAGGATTTAAGTACATCCCTCATTTGTTAAATTATAGTCTTTAAAAAAAAACTAGATGTGACATATTTTGTCATTTGGTATAATGCCAGTAGAAAACAAAGGATTACTTGTTATGTATGTATATTTTTTAAGATTTTATTTATTTGTTTGTCAGAGAGAGAGTGTGTATGCACAAGTAGGGGGAGCAGCAGAGGGAGAGAAAAGCAGGCTCCCCGCTGAGCAAGGAGCCCGACACGTGACTTGATCCCAGGCCCCGGATCCTGACCTGAGCTGAAGGTAGATGCTTAACCAACTGAGCCACCCAGGCGTTCCTACTTGTTATATTTTTAATCTTGTTACTTCTTTTATTTAATATTCATTTGGAGGGTCAGTAGAGCCAGTAGAGTGAGGACAGGCTTTAATTCACAGCAACTTGAAAATGTCAATCCTGGGGCATAGGGAGCCTGCTTCCTCCTCTCTCTCTGCCTGCTTCTCTGCCTACTTGTGATCTCTGTCTGTCAAATAAATAAATAAATAATATCTTTAAAAAAAAGTTCTGATTAAAAAAAGAAAATGTCAACCCTGCTACTTCTCCACGGTGTGGCTTTGGATAAACTGCATGAGATCTTTGTGCCTTGGTTTCCTGTATGTATGTAAAATGAAGACAATAATATTTGCCTTGTGGGTGATGAGATTAAGGGAGGTAATGCAAATTACACAGTACCTGTCACATAATAGGTGCTCACTAAATCCTAGCAGTGCCTGTTTTTATATAGTAGAAGAAGCTCTCTTAACCAGTGCACCACCTTAAAAGAAGCTTCCAGTCCCTATGCAAAGCAGTCCTGCAGATTCCCGCAGCACGTTGAATGCTGATAATTGGGAGGCTTGTCTCGAGTATACTCATGTGCTTCTGCTCCAGCTAACTGAGTCATGTTTGTTCCCAAACCTGTTTGTGCTGTTTGTTCTCAAACCTATCTCTGCAGTTGAACTTGTTCTTGTAATTAGGTAGCTTAATTAAATATTAGGCAAACAGAATGTAAGTACCACAGACAGCCACTTTTTCTGTAAAAATTAAGCTTGGAAAGACTTAATAAAAGATACTAAATAAAAAAAAAAATTCTGAGATCACTAGAGTAGTTATTTTCATAGAGACAGAGAGTAGAATGATGGTTACCAGGGGCTGAGGGAAGGAGGGAATGAGGACTTAGTGTCTAATGGGGACAGGGTTGCTGCTTCGCAAGGTGAAAAGAGTCCTGGAGCTGGATGGATATGATGGTTGCACAACAATGTGAACCTACTTAATATGACCAAACTGTACACTTAAAAATGGTTAAGATGGCGGTGGGGGGGGGGCACCTGGGTGGCTCAGTTGGTTAAGCGTCCGACTCTTGATTTGAGCTGAGGTTACGATCTCAAGGTCCTAATATCGAGCCCTGATTCGGGCGCCATGCTTGGCATGAAGTCAGCTTGAGATTCTCACCCTCTGCCCCTCCCCCCAGGAACTCTCATGCTTGTGCTCGCTCTCTCCCTCTCTCTCTCTTTTAAATAAGTAAAATCTGAAAGAAAAAGAAATAGTTAAGATGGTGAATAGTTATGTATTAAGTGTTTAAATTTTTAGAAAAAGCTGTCAGATTAGCTGTGGGTGAGATAGCTATTAGATTGTAGGGGAGAGGTAAAAAAAAAATCAGAGGGATTCTATATCCAGATATCTAAATTGTTCTCTAGTGCCCTTTCAGTTTTCATGCTTGCAGGAAAACTAAAATAGGAAATCATAGCTAATGCATTTTAGGTGTAGCTTGTGCAGGAGAGAGGAGAAAGCATGCTGATCCATGGACCTGGTTTCTAAGATGCAGGCCTTGACATCAATCACAGTATCAGGGAACAAATGCATGCCTAAATTTTAAGTTTAAAACAAAACACGTAAGTTATGGCTGTGTCTTAGTTTGGGCCCTGGGAAAGGACTCCAAGATGGAAATACACATGCAGGAAGTTTGTTAAGGGGGCTCTTGGAACCAGGCCCATGTGGGAGCCAGGGAGGCAGGCTTAACAGATGGTAAACTGTGACTCAGACCTGGCCTGTGCTGTGGGCCGTGCTCGGCCCACCCTTCTGCAGAGATGCAGCAGACAGGATTGGTACCTGTCTTTCCGCGGTGACCAGGCCTTGAATGTGGGGGCCATCACCTTTAGCACGGCAACTTCCTCTGGCTGGGGGGAGCCCTTGAGGTTCTCAACCGGAACTCTGAGCAGGCTGGGGGATCCGAGCCCCCCCCCCCCCACAGTCTCCACAGCCATGTATATCCACGTTCTATGTGTTTCCTTCTTCTCAACGGACTCTTGTTCCAGATGAGAGCATCTTCACTGATTATGAGCCATATTCAGAAGGTCTCATCATGTTTGGTCCTCTTTACATCCAGCAATTGTCCCATCTGAGATCTGGCAAGACCGTGTGGCTTAAGGACAACTGACCGACATGTATGATGTGTTTGAAGCTGAACTGATGTTTGCACTCTGGCCTTTTATAAACTTTCCAGCATCTATTTTGAGATTCATGAGACCTCAGATTTTTGCCTCTTAAGTTTATTTCCAGATGTTTCTGGCATTTGATGATTTTGGGGGGTCAGCCTGTCATTTTTATGCTAAAGGTCATCTTCCTCTCATGCCCTGTGACCTATAGGTCTTAATCTGCGTATTCTTCAGTTACTCCTTTATCTGCCACAGGTAACTACCCACCATTGTTCCTTTTACTTGAGTGTTTTCCCTTTAGACCTACATCTCTTGATCTTGACCCCTAGGCTCTCAGTGTAAGTGATGGCCCAGAATGATCCAGTGATACCCAGGATGCCCAAATGCCATTTCTAGATGTATTCTTCCAATCCTTAGAAGAGTTTATGTTGTTCTTTTTGTTTATTAACCATCGTAACCGTTTTTTAAGTGTACAGCGTGATGGCATGAACTGTATTCACGTTGTTGTGTGACCCAACTCTAGAACTTTTCTATCTTGCAAAACCAAAACTCTGTACACATTGAACAACTCCCGTTTTCCCTTTCTCCCAGTTCTTGGCAACCACCATTCTGCTTTCTGTTCCTGCAGGTTAGACTAGTTGAGGTCCTTCATATAAGTAAAATCCTACAGTATTTATCTTTTTTGATTGGCTTATTTAACTTGATGTCCTGTCCTTGAGGTTCATCCACATTGTGTCAGAATGTCCTTCCTTTTAAAGGCTGAACAATATTCCATTGTACAGGTACACCTCATTTGTTTGCCCGCCTATCGAAAGACAATAAGGTTATGTCCACCATTTGACTATAGTGAATTATGGGGCTATGAACATGGCTAAACAAGTTTTTGTTTATTTTTAAATACAAAGCTTTTTTGTTTCTGTCAGCCTGCTCTGCCTTGAATTGTAAATGCTAAGGAGCAAGTCTGAATCCCCTTGTAAGTGTGACCATAAATGGAGCACAAAGACACTCCGATTACCCCACAGTGTCTATTTTCCTTTCGCGTTTTGGCATGTGCTGACATTTTAGTAGGAAAACTATTCAGTCTCATTTATACTTAGCCCTTCATTTAGCCATGTTTTGTTGTTTCCTTGGTTTCAAATTTTATCTCTTTAGGTGAATTGGGAACTGAAGCCTTTCATTTGACTTGTGATCTTGTACATTCTGGAAGCTCATACATGTAATCGTGGAACAAATAAAGCAGCTGGAGGAAATCTTTCCTGAACAAAACCCAAGTGGGGCATTTGGGTGTGAGCCAAGATTCCGGCAGCTACGGAGGGAGATGTGAAAAGGCTGCCTATATTAAAGCAACAGCAAATCACTTCTGGCCTGATAGGAATGTCCTTTAGGTAATGATCAGATAGAGGGTAGGGACCTTTACACATTTAACTGCCCGGTCACAAAGCGAAGTGTTTACTGTAACCTTCCAAGGTCTCTGCACCAAGTTAATTTCTGTGATATACCTGAAGGAAGAGCAACCTCGTGAGTGACTCCGTGGGCTTAGCATAAATGGACATTCGGAGTCTGCTTAGTCTGAACCCAGCCTCATGCTAGATTACTGCAGGGTCCTGGGCAAGACATTGTCCATAAGTCAACCCAATAATCTTGCTGAAATCACACTGCAGTTGAAAGTTAGCCTCTCTGGAGGCAAGACATTGTTCCTTTCCTCCACCCAAAATTCAGATCTGCAATGCAAATTTAGCTACCAAACAATAGCTAATAATAAATGAAGCCCTGTGTTAACTGACTCTTTTTAGAGGTGAAAGCTTATTGTCCAAACTGATCTAATAATTAAGTAACATTTCACTGGACATTTTGAAAAGATTGGTTATTTATTTTATATATATATATATATATACACACACACACACACATACACACGTCTGGATTGACACATTCAAAAGCAGAAGCTTGTAATGGAGGTAGGTTTTGAAATCATGTAAAGGACTCTTCCAAGTTCTTAACCATTTATCAATTCATTCAGCCAACAGTACCGATTACCTAGAGCAATACTTCTCAAACATTAGATGCATAAAAGACACCTGGGGGGCTTTTTAAACCTTTCTGGGCACCTGGGTGGCTCAGTACGTTAAGTGTTAACTCTTGGGGGCGCCTGGGTGGCTCAGTGGTTTAGGCCGCTGCCTTCGGCTCAGGTCATGATCTCAGGGTCCTGGGATCGAGTCCCGCATCGGGCTCTCTGCTCGGCAGGGAGCCTGCTTCCCTCTCACTCTCTCTGCCTGCCTCTCTGCCTACTTGTATCTCTCTCTGTCAAATAAATAAATAAAATCTTTAAAAAAAAAAAAAAAACAACTATTAAGTGTTAACTCTTGGTTTTGGCTTGGGTGGTCATCAGGATCATGAGATCAAGCCCTGCGTGGGGCTCCCTCTCGGTGGGGAGTCTCCTTGGGGATTTTCTCCTTCATCCCCTCCTCTCCTCAAACGAATAAATATCTAAAAAAGAAAATTCTTTCTGAGGTCCATCTTCAGAGTTTCAGATTCAGTAGATAGTGTGGTGGGGCCTGAAAACTGTGCCTATATAACAAGCTCCCCAAGCAATACTGATACTACCGGTATGCAAACCATGTTTTGGGTACGAGAGATCTGGAGACACTCAAAATGTCAAAGTGAAGAAGACACGATCAAGTGCATAAGACAGATAGGATTCCTGTGAATACTCTGCAATGTGATTAATCACATTGTATCACTGTGTATGCAGGCACGTGTGTGTTTAAAGGCATTTCGGAGAATCCAGCACATACAAAGGAATAGAGAACTGAAACCACGTGACATGTTCAGGGACATAGAATTTGCATTTTGGGAGCCAAGAGCTCATAACTGGCCAGTGGGTGATTTGGGGTGAGGGGACATGGAGGTGAGGGGGAATATGCAGCAGGAAAGATGCCAAGAATTAGGTAAAGCTCTGATCAGAGTGGATATGTGTACCCTAAAGAATTTGGTTGTTTACTTAACCTGGTATCAGAAGGAATGAAAAAGAGAAATTGTGAAGATTCATGAGAAATCTCAAGGAAGTAAAGTTAGCAATAGCGTAGAATTTAGGCAGATATAATTTAGTCAACCCAATAATCTTGCTGAAATCACACTGCAGTTGAAAGTTAGCCTCTCTGGAGTCTGGTTTCTTCACTTCTGATAGTTTTTTGGTACACCATATGGTGATTTACATGTTCTTAAAAATTACCTGTTTTCCGGGGCGCCTGGGTGGCTCAGTGGTTTAAGCCGCTGCCTTCGGCTCAGGTCATGATCTCAGGGTCCTGGGATCGAGTCCCGCATCAGGCTCTCTGCTTGGCAGGGAGCCTGCTTCCCTCTCACTCTCTCTGCCTGCCTCTCTGCCTACTTGTGATCTCTCTCTGTCAAATAAATAAATAAAATCTTAAAAAAAAAATTTACCTGTTTTCCATTATTTTTGAGGTTCTTTTTCTATCCAGTAAATAGTCAACCAGTCATCCTTGCCCAAAATTGTTTGTCTTATTGAACGATTGGACTACAAAGATATTGACAATGAAGTATCTTACAAAAATAGGCTTTTTTCTTACAGAAGCAATGCATGCTTACTATAAAAACTATAGACCAAAAAAAAGCATCCTATAATCACATCTATTATTTAGAAAATCACTGCTAAAACCCCCAGAGACTAACATCCTGGATCCTTTAGTATGCCCATGTGCACTTTTCCCTATGGAAATAGGGTCATACCATATATTCTGAAAACTAGCAGTCTGCTGGTTGTTGGACACATGCACAATTCCCACTGAATTCCCATTGTTTGGCATTTGGTTTGTTGAATATCCCCTGTGGCAGATGCCTATGCAGAAAGTTGAGGAAGGGGAGTCAGCCAAGCAGAGAGGGTGGGGTGGAGAGAAGAACATTCCAGGCCCTAGCAGAGACCTTGAGGTAAGGAGACCTTGACATCTGGGGAATGGAAAGTCTTCTGTGGGACCCAGAGGACTGCAGGCTACAGAGATTGAAGTCTTGCCGCCAAGAGCCTGTGCTTGGACATCCCAGGCAATGACTGGCTAGAATTAAGTCACTCCAGAAAAGAATAAAAAGAGATAAAAACCCTGTAGCCTATCACTGAACAGTATTCCTTTCTGACCAGATTGTTGGAACACATGGTTGTTTTCACCAACTTGATTTCGACAAAGTTGTTTTGGCAAATTGCTTTCAGTCGAACTATCCAGATCCAAATTAACGGGATCTGGGCACTTCCTGGATCCGGCAGTAAGCCGGAGCTGGCTCGTGCAGGCTCCCAAGCCAGTTCTGCCCACCTTTGCCCACCTCACATTCAGTGATGTCACCTTAGCAGCTTGAAATCAGCAAAATGTATGAATCAGGGAATTTTCCTTTTTTTTTTGTTCCTGTGAAAACCAGTTCCCCAGCACACCACTAGATGTAGCTGAGTGAGATGGAAGAAGCCCCAAATCAATGGGTTTCGGCCTGGGACTCAAACACTGAAGTGGTTCAGCAGGTCTAGGCAGCATTAACTTTGGAGTCAGAAGGGCCAGGGTTTGAATCCTAACTGTCATTTTCCTCCCATCTCCAGAGGAGTAATTAACTTCCCTAAGCCTCAGTTTTTTTATATGTGAAATAGGGTCACTAGTATTTAACTTACAGATTTATTATAAAAATGGATCCTTGAGAGATAGAAGCTATTATGATGATTACTGTAATGAAGGAGGAGCATGAGGGCGTTAAGTTGATTTTGTAATTTGAGTTGAAGTTTGAGTTGCTTCGGGAGTTTTAAGTAGAGAATCCTATAATAACAGCAATAGCTAACATTATGGAGTGTTAATTACATGCTTCTCTGTGCATTATTTAATTGAATCCTCAAGAGAACTCTAAGAGGTAAATACCAGTGATATAATTACCCCCATTCGATAGTTAAGGAGCCTGAGGTTTAAGTGAACTAACTTAGCTGGTCATTGCAGAGACAGGAGTTGGAATGCAGGTTTATCTGAGTTCAGAGTCCATGTTCTTAACCACTGTGCCTATAGGGTCTCTACTCACTAGAGGCATCTAAGCTACAGGATATCAATTTATGAAGCCCATGAGTTTTTGAAGTCTTAGGTGTGAATGTGGTCACACTGGAGGGATCTATAGAGTAAAAGAAGCACGATGCAACCCTGGTATTTAAAAGGCAATGAGAATTTAGAAGAGGAAGCAATGTGGGGCTCCAGGGTGACTCAGTCAGTTAGGAGTCCACCTCTTGATTTCAGCTCAGGTCATGATCTCAGGGTTGTGGGATCGAGCTCCACATAGAACTCCACGCTCAGTGGAGAGTCTGCTTGAGATTCTCTCTCCCTCTCCCTCTGCCACCCCCTCCCTACTCCCAAGCTCATGCTCTCCCCTCCACCTCAAAAATAAATAAATCTTTTTAAGAAAGAAAAAGAGAAAGCAGCATCAGCATCTAGACATGCCACAGGGAAATCAGAAAATATAACAATCAAAAAGGATTCCTTGGATTTGCTAATCCAGATGAAAAGCATTAATAAATCTCAACAAAAGGAATTGGGAGAAGATCATGGAAACTGAGGCCAGCTTGCTTTGGGTTAAGGAGCAAATTGATGATGAAGAAGCAGAGGAAACTGGTGTAAACTGCCTTTGATAAATAAGATTCTAGAGAATTAATTTTGGAATCTAGGGAGCTATTTCACAACACTTATGTATTGGGAAGAAGTAGTGAGTAGAAGTGAAGTATAGGAACATGATTGAAGGAGCCAAGTTCTTTAGGAGGCAAGAGGAATGGGATCAAAGCCTGGTTGAAGAACTATGACTGGATAACACTGGGATCGATCAAGCCTGGGAGTGGGTTTTGTAGGTTGCGTGGGATAGAAGAAGAAAGTGAAGCGATGAGGACAATGGTCCATATAACTAAAGGCATAGCACTATGTGCTCTAAGCCAGGTAGAGAGTAAGTAAAACCAGACAGACACCTGTAGACTGAGAAAATGTAGAGTGGTCAGGGTCCTAGAAGTCTCAGAGAGCAATAGAGCTCTAAGAGTGGAAAGCTGTGTGCAGTGAATGGGATCTTGATATTGGATAATTCATATGCAGAGACATTCTGTGTAGCTGGCAAAACCCCCGGTCTAGCTTAGAAGGTTAGTCTTTGAGGCAGAGTAGAGGTGAAGTTCATCAGAATTGAGGAGATCAAGGGATTCTAGGCCTAGAGTTGTGATTGAGACCTGACATTGGTATCCTCTTGAGTCTTCACCCAAAAAGACTGCATCTTTTCATAATTCTTTGTTATTAATCCAAATGTTTATATCTAAAGATGTCCCTCCCAGTTAAGGTGTAAACCCTTCTGATGAAGGGTGACATATTCTTTAATTGGTGCCTGAGAGATCTGATAGAACCTTCTACCGTCTCTCAGAATCCTCTTCCTGGATTTGGTGGGGAGCGAATATAAAAGTCCTAGGTTCATTTCTTCTCCCTCTAAGGGATGTACAGCTTACACTTTCAGAGGAACAATGTGAATAATAATCACTGTCATTTGTTAGGCACCTGCTACATACCAGATACCGTGCTAAGTACCTTACATAGATTATATCTTTACGGCCTTATAACAACTCAACAAGATGGGTAGAGATTATCCCTTGCCTAGGGTTACTCAGCCCATTAGTGACGGAGCCAGTATTCAAACTCAGGCAGTCTGCCTCCAGAACTCAAGATCCTCACTATGAAAAATGATCTCTTGATGCCTGGGAGACCCAGGTTAGCCTTATGCTGGACATCAGTGTATTCCTGTTCATGAAGGAAAAGGAAAGTAGCCACTTGGAGATCCCTTGTCCTTGTCCCACGGGCACAGTTAGTACTAGGGCTCCTGACTGGCTTCTATCTTTAGATCTTCAGTCTGCTTCCCTCTGGAACATAACTCAAATGTTTTGAGCAGCCATCACCCCATATAGCTCCACTTTCCCCTAACAGTGCCCCTCGCTGCTAGGGGCAATGCGAGATGTCTTCCCAAAGCCCCCTTGAAGTTAAACCTTGGGCTCTTCTTGTAAGAGGGCTGAGGAATGACATGAAAGGCATTTCAGTCTATCACTGTCTCTTGGAAATATTGGAAGGTTGTTTCACACAGATACATTACTGTGATAGAGCTTGTCTATTCAAAGTACAAGGAAGCTTTACTGTAAGAATGCCCAGAAAAGTAATGTTAAGAGGTATACAAGGAGAAGAAAGCCTTTCTTTTGTAATGATAAAAGTGATTTGTTCAGTGGGAAGGACTTCCTTGAGAATCATATTAATTTGCTTCTAAATTAACTTGCTATTTTTTGAAAACTAGTTTCAGCAAGTGATATCTTACCCCATACATGCCCAACTCCAACTTTTGTATTTAAAAGATGCTTTTACCAGTCTCATACTTAGATGAATTTCTGATGCATAATTAGAAAGTACTGATGGAAGAGCAATGGATGAGCATACATTCTTAAAACTGTTCTATGTTGGGCATTTCTTTTAGTGTGTATTCACTGACTTTTTATTTTGACCCATATCTTCAAGAGTAAAAGAATATTTCACCTTATCTTTCAAGAAGAATACAGTTTTGTTTTCTTTCAAAGTCAGGTATCTTCCTAAGTAATATCAATTTTGTACCAATCCCTAATTCCTCTAGTCCCCCTACCCCATTGCCTCCTCCAATACAAACAGAGTGAAAGACACAGGCTAACAAGAAGTAAACCTGGAGAGTCCACCCCAGAATGGTGCAGAAAAAATACCAAGGAGGGTTTACCTTACTCCTTATCATGGGGCCAAAGGCCAGAGGTCCTAGAAATCATAACAAAAATGAAGCCAGGAAATTGAGTTGCACCTAGGATTTTATTAAGGTCCAGGTGTCAGCACTCAGGGGTTGAGGCAAAACCAAATGTTGGGTGGGAGGAAGCAACCAAGAAGCCCCAGAGTAAACAGCGGAAGAATGAGCTGTGCAGAAGGTGCTCAGGGTGGAATTCAGCTGTGGAGGGCCAGTGTCCCGGGCAGTGTTATCATGGGCACCTTAGCTGGCTTGTATCTTCTGCCCTGTGTCATTCACCTAGCCCAAAGTTTCTCTACGAGTGATCCATGGCCCAAAGCGGTCAGTGAGGTCAAAATGATTTTCCTGATGCTAAGGCACTAAAGACCTTGTTTCACTCTGCCGACATTGCGTTCATACTACAAAAACTGGGGGAGGTAAGATCGCATGAATTGTTTTACCTGTTTTTAGCATGAATCAAGACGGTAGCACCCAACTGTATCTAGGAATCATTGTATTCTTTATCACCTTGCCCTCAGAGTTTAAAAAAAAAAAGTCAGTTTCACTTAAGAATATTCTGGTAAAGCAATAAGAAATCTCAATCCTCAAATGCACATCTTTTTAATATGCTCGAAAGTATTTGTATAGCATTCCTGTCCCATGCTACAGCATGGTGGTTGTCTCCAGGAAAAGCTCTTGGCACAATTGTTTAAGTTGAAATCTGAACCGGCCACTGTTTTAATGGAACACTTTTTTTTTTATTTGAAAGAATGACTGACAAACTATCATTATTCAGACTTGAGTATCCAGTCAGCGTTTTCTTAAAAATGAATGAAGTGAGCCTGTCATTTCAAGAAAAACAACTGACAGTGTTTGTTGCCAATGAGGAGATTCGAGCTTTCAAGTGAAAATTAGAATTTGGGAAATTTGTATCCACTACTGTGAGCTTGACAGTTTCTCAATACTTAAAGACTTTTTTCTGGTGAATTCAATGGTGATATTAACAAATGTGGTTTTTTTTATATTGTATAATGAAATGTGTTAACATTTAGAAGATCTGTGTAACTCAGTGAATTAATATTTTTCAGACAACCAATGCATGATTTTACAAAATCATGCTTGGGCAAAAGATCTATTGAAAGTACAAGATATGCCACTGGATTTTAATGTAACAAAGTATGAAAAGTTAATTGATGTGGTTTCAAATTCTACATTGCAGCCAACCTTTAAGAAACTATCACTTAATTGAGTTACAGTGGAGTATAAGAAAAGAATATCTGTAATTATCTGAGAAGACTACCCACCCTTTCAGCTATGTGTCTGTGTGAAGCCGTATTTTTCTTTATATACTACAGTCATACCACCACAAAAGGGATTCAGAAGCAGATACAAGAATCTAGCTATAATTTATTAAACAAAACATTGAAAATACTTGCACAAATGTAAAATCTCTTATCACTGGTTTTTTGTTTTGTTTTGGAAAATTTATCTGGTTTTCATAAAAGCATGCAATTTATGTTAAAATGCAGTGAAATTACTATCAATTTTTAATGAAGTAAGATTTTGACATTTTCCCAGCTAAAATTTCTAGTGGGACAAATATTGACAGATAAAGCCCCTGTAAACAGAAACTCTTCAGGATTCTCAATCTTTAAGAATGGGAGGGAATCTTAAAGCTACAAAGTTGTGAGAACCAACAGTGTGCTACATACCATGACGTGGGCCTGGCCTTGTGCAGGCATAATGTGGTGTACTGGACAGATGTGGACCTTGCCCCCAGAGCTAATAGTCACCTAAAATGAAACAGATAATTCCCATGGAGTGTGGTAGGTACGGTGATGGGAGAAGCAGCAGGTGATATGGGAGTGCACTGTGGGGCACCTGGCCCTGTGTTGGGGAGACTTTTAGCAGGAAGTAATGTCTCTGCTGATTCCTGAAAGATGAATAAGAGTTAATTAGGCAAAGAAGAGAAGTTTATTGCTTTGGGATTATGGGAAAACATGTACAAAGGTCCCCATGCAAGGGGTCATGGCTTCATTGCACAAATAAAAGAAGTCTAGTGTCATTGGATCACAGAGTGGAGGGGATGGCAAGATATGAGGCTGGACTAGAAGGCAGCAGCCAGATTATGAGGGTTTTTGTGAGATCAGGAGTGAGGACCTCCTCTTAGGAGAAATGGAGCATCCTGGAGGGTTTTACAAAAGGAGGGTGACATCAGATTGCATTTTAGACAGATCTCTCTTGACTGTAGAGAATGGATACCTAGAGGTAGCGGGGTACTGGTTAGAGGTTATTGTGGCAATCAAAGAGAGTTGGTGGAATCTGGGCTATGGAATGGTTGAGGTATTGGAGAAATGTATTTGGATTGAAGAGGTATTTTCATGGAGAAGTTTACAGATCTAGGTAAGTAGATTGGTTGTGTTTAGAGAAGAGTGGCGTAGGCATCAAGATTGAATCTAGGGGGCGCCTGGGTGGCTCAGTGGGTTAAAGCCTCTGCCTTCGGCTCAGGTCACGATCCCAGGGTCCTGGGATTGAGCCCCGCATCGGGCTCTCTGCTCGGCGGGGAGCCTGCTTCCTCCTCTCTCTCTGCCCGCTTCTCTGCGTACGTGTGATCTCTCTCTCTGTCAAATAAATAAATAAAATCTTAAAAAAAAAAAAAAGATTGAATCTAGGTTTCAGGTTTAGCACCTTGGAGTAATGATAATGTTCATTGATAGAGGGAATGTAAGAAGTACAAGTTTAAAAAGGAGAAGGAGAGGGGCATCTGGGTGGCTCAGTCCATTAAATCACTGCTTTTGGCTCAGGTCGTGATCCCAGAGTCCCAGGATCGAGTCCTGCATCGGGCTCCCAGCTCCGTGGCGAGTCTCCTCCTCCCTCTGACCTTCTCCCCTCTCATGCTGTCTCTCTCAAATAAATAAAAAAATAAAATCTTAAAAAAAAAAAAAGAAGGAGGAATTCCATTCGGATCACCTTCGGGCTGTCTAAGAGGAGATGCCCACTCAGCATTTGGATCTGCAGTTCTGAAGTTGCGGGGGAGGCAGATCTGGACTAGAGACATAGATGTTGAGTCATTAGTATATTAATTGTAACTGAAGCCAGGGGCTAGATCTCTCAGAGAGAGGATTTAAGCAAGAAGGGAAGACTGCCCAAGAGAGAACCATAGGGAGTACCAACAATGAAGGAATGAAAAGGTACCCAGAGCATTAAGGGAGTCCAGAGACAGATGTAGTCATTTGAGACCGAGGGAGTAGAATTTCAAGAAGGAAGGAAGGATGAGTCATGACCAGTGCTGTCAAGAGGTCAGTAAGATGAGCACTGAGAGCATCTTTTCGATTTAGCAACAAGGATGTAGTTGTTGAGTAATTGACTGCATCCAGAACAATGTCATTGGGGTGGCAGGTTCTCAAGAGCTTGAAAAGGAGGAACAAGAGAGGGGAGGGGTTGGTGGAGGAGAGAGGGGAAAGATGCAGAGAGTGTGGGAGGCAGGAAAACAGAGAGAGAGAGATTGATTTGAAATTCTCATTCTCTGGGGAGGAGCCCATTAGAGAGAGAAGGTGGAAGATATAAGAGAGAAGGGAAAATCAGTAGAGCAGGTTCCAGAAGAGTCGGAAGGGGAGGAGATTTGGAAAGCAGGTAGAGGGAAGCCAGGTCTCCAACAGGGAACTAAGTTCCAATCAGGGCATGATGTGGGGAGGGCATTAGCTGAAGAAACTGAGGGCATAGAATAGTTTAATTAGAAATGGAAGTTCCAGGGTGCTTGGTGACTTAGTTAAGTGTCTGATTCTTGGTTTCAGCTCAGATCATTATCTCAGGGTCGTGAGATGGAGCCTTGTGTCAGTTTCCTGCTGAGTGTGGAGCCATCCTTTCTTTCCCTCTCCCACCGTCCCTCCCCTGACTCTCCCTCTCTAAAAAAATAATAATAATAATTTGAAAAATAAACAGAAGTTCCATGATGCTCAATAGAAAGGTTTAGGAGGAGGAGAACAGTGGGAGTTTGGGTCATAGGAGAAAAGACACAGCAGTATGAGGAAGAAGATGGGAGAGACTGAAGGCCACAGGGACTCACCAGAGTGACCACACTTAGCAGTTATGAGGAGACAGGAAGGATGTACAGAGAACTGTATCTTTAGATATTGGTAATTTAATTACAGCAATCTTAATCTTTTTACACAATGATGCGGTTTTATATCACAACCTAAAAATTACTCTCAACAATAGTGGGGGTTTTTTTGTTGTTGTTTTTTTTGTTTTGTTTTTTTACTGAAACGTTATTTTCTGGCCAATTCAAATTATCCTTATGTGTTTTTGTTGTTTACTTTTATGTTCACCAGGTTAAATCTTCAGTTATGCTACTGCCATTAAGAGTTTCCTATGTAGAAAAATCTATTCATTATGAACACATTTATTGCTTCATTGAGTTGCCTATTTAAAATGCAGAGAACCACAAATTAAATGTAGTGCTTTTTCATTTTGAAAAAAAGCGGATGAATGGGTACTATTTTCTTGAATACATCATGTTTGTCTTACGTAATTAACAGTCCAGATTCATAGGCTAACAGATGCCAATCCTTGCTTGTTTTGATATTTGTTCCTTATTGAAAGGGATGTTTCCTAAGACTTGCGTGTGCCATGTTCTGTATCAAAGGGAATGATAAGGCAGATGTAATAGAGACAGTTGCTTGGTGGTGGCGGGGGTGGGGGGCAGCTAAGTGGTCAACAGAGAGGTTGGTCTCCGAAATCTATTTCTCTGAGGTTAATTATGCAAAGTATAAAACAATTTCTTCACTGAAATTGTAAAATTAAAATATCTCAAGCAGCTTCCATATAAGGTTAACCCATTAAATACTTCTAGATTCCAAGTATATAGCCATCTACTAAATATGCATTGTATATAAGACTTTGGTGTTTGTTCCAGATATCTTCTTTAATAACATACCCTAATGCCTCTCACTACATACTGTGTTGAATATGTGTGAGTGGGGACTATGATATGGTACAAGGGCACCGTTAAATGAAAAATCTACTATTAATCGTTAGTGGATCTGATCTGGAGGTCAGTTTATTTTTTTTATTTCTTTCTGCTGTAACCCTAAAGAGGCCTTGTATTCCATTTCTAAACCATATAATGGATTCTCCTGTCAGTGAAGCTGTAGCAGGCTGATGGAGGGAGCTGTCTCTTTGAGGCCATGTGATACCATCTAATCCCACAAGGCTCACAGTCCTACTAGCTCTGTTAGAAACAGAAGCCCCTGCATTCCCTCTGGTTGTCTCATCCCAGCCCACTCTGATCTTCATTTGTTCTGATCAATCTCCACGTTCCCCCTCCTTCAGACTTTCAAAGGACATGTCTGGCATCCTTTTCCCATCAATGAACTTTCCCACGTCCTTAACTGGCAGGTGAAACATTGCATCTGCCTTCTTGCTTTAGCTGACATTTGGCTCTTTCCTGAGAGCTTTGCCCACTTGGTCTTTCAAGCGAACACTGCTCCAGAAGCAGGATGCTGTTTGGAGACCGTCATTTCCCAGCCCGTGATAAACCCTGCTCTTTTGATCATTCTGCCCTCTGGCTGATCTTCCCTTCATGTGCATGGCACTGTCATCCACCAATGTCCAGGTCACATGCATCACACAGAGCCGCCCCCAGACCCAAAGTCCTGACATCACCTGGGGGCCTCCCAGAACTGTAGCTTTTCAGTTCCTCCACTCTCTCAGTTACAGTGACCTTCATCTCCATCATGTCCGCTCCCTTACCTGTGCCCTGGATCACTACCAGGAAATGCAGCATCTCTAAAATCTCACATCTAGATAGCTGTTTTCCACAACTCAGGACCTCTGATACAATACTGGGTAGTAAGAATGGTTAGTGACATCCCTGTTGTGTTTCTATCTTTTTATAGAAACGCTTCTATAGTCTCACCACTTAGTGTGATGTTGCTATAGGGTTTGGCTGGAAGGGAAAAATCTCTTGTATTCTAAATCTGCTCAATTTTTTCCATTGTAAACAGGCATTGGGTTACTTTGAATGTTTTTTCCTATACATGTGAGATGCTAATGTTTTTCTCCCTTAATCTGATACCCGTAGCACTAAATATTTTCTCCTCCACTTTTTCTCTCCTAAAACTTCTTTTAGTTTAATGTCTGTGCTTTCACTTAAATTGTCTGTTCCTCCTTCCTTTCAGTTCCCCACCCCCTCCTTTTTTAGATCTCTGTACTGCATTCTGGGAGATTTCCTCAGTTTTGTCTTCCAGTTCATTGAATCTCCCTTAAGCTGTATCAAACTTGCCAATTATATTTGCTCATTCCGGGATTTTCAGCTGGCTCCTTTTTATTTCTCTCTCTCTCTCTCTCCTTATTTCATAGCCTTTAAAAAATGTTTTTAATTGAGATGTAATTGATAAATAACATTAAATTAGTTATTAGTCTCCAGTATAATGATTAGATATTTGTATACATTGCAAAATATCCACCACAATGTTTAGTTAATATCCATTACCCTCCATAGTTATAAAAAAAAATTGGCTTCTTCTTGTGATAAGGACGTTTAAGATCCCCTTTCTTAAAGACTTTCAAGTATGCAATATGGCATTAGTAACTAGTCACCACACTGATATTACATCCCGGTGGCTTTATTTTATACACAATCTTCTATATATTACAATCTCACTTGATAGCTGTTTTTCCATTATGACTGAGGATTTTAAAAGTCTTCTTTAGAGTGTTCTGTTCTGTTCTCTCTTCTCAGATGTGAATTGTTTCATTCACTGGACTGTCTTTAATCATGCTGCACATCCTTGTGTATTTTGTAATTTTCTTTTCTTTTCTGGAGAGCATAGCTTCCCTATGGATTTGCTTTACAACGGTTCCTCTGAGGGGTGGTTTTGAGATCCTTAGCTCTGAGACAAGTCATAAATTAAGCATGGCTTGGGATTCCCACTGCAGAGAAATAACAGTG
Organism: Meles meles; assembly: GCF_922984935.1. NCBI lineage: Eukaryota > Metazoa > Chordata > Mammalia > Carnivora > Mustelidae > Meles > Meles meles. Next base: position 122,993,368 of record NC_060071.1, read on the forward strand.
TCTGAGCTTACGGGCAGGGCAGACTCAGATACTAGTCAAGTATAGGCATCTTTGTTTCTAGTCACAGGTAATTTGGGGTCTTGACCCTAAATGAAATAATAGAACTAATCTCATCCCACCCTACTCCATCCCCTGATATCTGTAGGGCATATTCAGTCCCTTTCCCTTTGCAGATACAGAAACGTAAGACCCCCGCAGTCTTCCTAGCACCTGCCCCTACCCCAATTTCCCCATGCCCAGAGAGTCTTAATTGTTACTTACCACTGGGGGTAATTATCCTCTCCTATTTACAGAGGCATGCTTTTCTTGTTTTTGAAAATCATTTTAACTTGTCAAGTCCCCAGCAAAAAATAGAATATCATTCAGATACTTAAATTCAAGAGATTTTAATGAAGATACTATTCATAGAAATATGGGCAGGAATAAAGACTCCAACAAGGTCATTTGAGGTACCCAGAGAGTAGGAACAGCAGCATGCTGTCACCACACCGAGTCCTGAAGAGGCAGAGGAGGAAATGTCATTAATGGGGTCTAGGGACAGCTGGCAGTGTCAATAAGGGGCCTCCTGGTGGGAGCTGAGTTTGAAGGGAAGTAGCCACTGTTAGAAGGCAGGCCTGAAGTAGGGAGGGAGTGAGAAAGAGATATCCTATCTTCTCTCTTCCTACCCTCCTATCTCTTGCTGGTACCTTCTGCTGGCCAAACCCAACGGGAAGACAGCCAACAAGGGAGCGCAAGTAATGTGATCCAGAGGGGTACAGAGCAAAGCAGAGAATACAGATAGAAAATAAACAGAACAGGCTTATATGGTTTGAAAAAAAAAATTTTATCTGTCATTTTTTTTTTTTTTAAAGATTTTTATTTATTTATTTGACAGAGAGAGATCACAAGTAGGCAGAGAGGCAGGCAGAGAGAGAGGAGGAAGCAGGCTCCCCACGGAGCAGAGAGCCCGATGCGGGGCTCGATCCCAGGACCCTGAGATCATGACCTGAGCCGAAGGCAGCGGCTTAATCCACTGAGCCACCCAGGCGCCCCTATCTGTCATTTTTGTATGTTGCAACAGACTGAGAATTTTCAGCAAGTGTTTACTCTGCCCATGTTGACTCAAAAGTCTAAGAATCCCTACTTCGGCCCCTTACCCAGCTGACTTCCTCATTCAGGCACACCCCTGACATTTGTATGCCTGCAACAAGAGTACACGTGGAATCCCACATGCTCTGTGTGTGTGTCTATATATAGTATATCTCCATATTGATTATATAGCAAGGTAAACTACTAAATATACTTTCTCTTCCTACCTTGACAAATACACTTTAATAACAAGCTAGGAGGCAAAGGTTTGATTAGAAACCATCACTTCCTTGGAGGGCCACATGGGACATCTATGGTGAGGGGGAGAACTGGCCCCTGGTCCCCGGCTGTGCTCCCTGTGGAAAGGGACCTCACACACTTATGTGGACAGCAGCCCTCATGCAGAGCTTAATCCACATTTCCTATAAACAGCCACCCTTTGAGGGAGCCCTCAGGAAGAGGCCTCCACAGGCACTGAAAGTGGCCCTGGAGCTGTTTGGATAGGGAATCAATCCTAGGGTCCTGGGTATCTGGAATGCCCTCTAAAAGGTGGAATGTGTGGGCCTGAGTGGGCACATCCCCTTGGTCCTGCATACTCCTTGTTGTGGAGAAGGGTGCAGCCAGATAAGGGCCAGAGCAGAGTCCTCCAGAACACAGGATGCACAACAGGTCCCCTCTGGCCTGGGTCTGCTGCTGGTTCCATTAATCTTGTCCATCAACTTCAGGTCCCCTCTGGTCTGGGTCTGGTGCTGGTTCCATTAAACTTGATCATCAACTTCAGTCAGGCCCTCCATTCCCTTCCCCTTCTAGGTTCTTCTGAGGCTCTTGTAAGGCTACCTTGCTACCCTGTCTAATCTACAGTCTGGGTCCATTATGCTCTTGGTAATGCCCTCAACTTCCCAGCACTGATTTTTCCATCACTCTTGCCTGGCAAAACCGCAGCCCCGGGTCTGCCTGACTCTCCTTCTGCCTTAACGCTGAGGCCCTTGAGTACCTGCAGTGCACGATGTAAGCAGCATAAACGGGTCCAGGCTCGCTGGGCCTCTGTGCCATCACGGGGCCTTCATTCCTCCAGGTTCCCTGGGTCACAGAGGAGCATTTTCAAACTTTGGCCACTTTTGTCAGGCTCCTTTCCCACCATCGTCCCTGTCACGCTCAGCAAATTGCTCCCCATTTCTTAAGAAAATTGAAGTCCTCAAATGACCAGTGTCTTTTCTTCCCTACTTCCCTCTACAATTTCACTGGACACTGTTGATAAGAACCAGGGGGATGAGGAAGATGGCAGTCTCTCACCATTGACTTGCCACTGTGACTCCTTCCCTCTTGTCACAGTGGCAAAGGCGCTGTTCTCTCCACCCCACAGTCTCAGACAGATCCTTCCACTGTAGCTTAGGATTCTGCCTCCCTCTGCTTCCTGTGGACTTGAGTGCCTCAGTTAGCCTCTCTGTCTGAAGCCATCATTGAAGCCGCAATGCCCCCTCTGGTCTCACATCCAGATCCCTTCCAGTCCATTGTGACCTCATTTCTGCCCCAGGAACTCTGCTGCTGCAGCTGCTCTGACCAGGTTCAACAATGACATCTTGGATCAGATACAACAGTGACGTCTTGGTTGCTAAAACCAGTGGGTGCTTTGGTTGTTCTCCTTAGCATTTGACACTGACAAGCTCACCTCCTAAACATGCTCTTAGCCCTTGACACCACTCTCTTCCTGCTTTCCTGGCTGACTTTCCCAGTCTCCTTCCTTTAAATGTCGTCTTCCTCAAAGTTCCCTCCTTACCTGCTTCTCTGCTGATTCATCAGACTCCCCAGCGCCTGACCTGTACGAGGTGTTCCGTCAATATCAAATTATGTGTGTAAATCAAGCTGCTGGTTTCAAATTCAAGCCGTCTACTCAAAAGTCTTTCAAAGTTGAAGCAAGAAGGAGCAAACTTTTTTTTCTTTGGGTAAGGATACACATTTCCAATTATAAATGATGTATTACTTATTGCAACTGGAGTCCACTGAGGGGAAAAAACCATAATAGCTTATTTCAGAACTAATATGGCTATACGTTAGCAACAGAAATGATGTAGCTATCTTATTAGAAATACAACAAAGAGATTACTTAGCAGCTGTCTCCCCACACTGTCATTTCATTTTGCTCTGTGGTTCTTGGCAGAGAATCTAGAAAAGAAAAAAAATAATTAAGCCACTCTGTGTTCTCTCAGACTAAACGATCTCTGCTGTTCTGAGAAACAAATCTTAAAAGGCAATGTGTATTCCATGATTATAGGAAATAGAACATTTTTGGTTTTTTTTTTTTTTTTTCCCCAGAGACATGTGGTTAAACATGATGGCCTCTTCCCTTCCAGGTCTAGTTGTAAAGTTTCTCTTAGCTTTATGTTCCAAATGTAGAACTCGAGGGCCACACACTGGCCTGGGGGCCATCATTAGATCCTGAAACCCAGTTTGAAAAAAGAGAACTCCACAGAGGTCCATTTTAGGGCTTTCTTTTCATTGAGATAAAGAGATACCACATGTAGAGCATTGGGTTGTTCATTCATTCAACAAATAATTATGTTAATAGCCACTTACAGTCATCTTAGAATGGATATTATTTAATGTGTGGAAACCTACTTGGCAGAAGTTGCTGAGTTTATTTGTAACTTTATTTGGTCTTTACCTGCCAAGGTTTCTTCCCCCCACCTCCGACCTGTTAGCAAGATCTACTGTGCATAGACCCACATGTCATTATTGTTACGATTCCATCTGTTCCTGCTGTAGTCGTCATAACAACAAGCTGGGTCATGTTATCTTTGTGCCACTCTATACCTAAGCAGAAGGAAAACTCAGTCAGTCCAGGCAAAGAAGGACTTGTCAAAATTAAATCAGAAGTCAGGACTCCGTTGCCAGATGATTTGTGGAGTTCACACTTCTGCAGCCTAAGTATGAACTAAGAAAGGGATCTTGTGACCACTTTCATTTTAGGTACATTTTTATGGCTCACAGGGAGATAGATGAGATGTACAGATTTCATGGAGGAAATTATTCATGCTCTTAATCTTCTGGCTTTACTCACATGCCCAGGACAGCACAAGGCAAAACTGAATGCAGGGCATAGCCCAGGCAAAGAGCTCAAAGCGTGTCAGCGTAGGAGCATGAAAATCACTGCCTACAGTGACCTAAATGTATGACTTGGGTTGCATTTGAGGTTGTGGGGAGTGGTGGGGCTTGCGGCAAACTGGAGAGCTCCCAAGTTGCCTAAAGGCATGCATGTTTAAAAAAAACTGAAAAACCAGGGGCGCCTGGGTGGCTCAGTGGATTAAGCCGCTGCCTTCGGCTCAGGTCATGATCCCAGGGTCCTGGGATCGAGCCCCGCATCGGACTCTCTGCTCCGCAGGGAGCCTGCTTCCTCCTCTCTCTCTGCCTGCCTCTCTGCCTAGTTGTGATTTCTCTCTGTCAAATAAATAAATAAAAAATCTTAAAAAAAAAACAAACTGAAAAACCCTGAGCTGGCCACACAAACACATGCTTAGCGACTCAGTACTGCCCCAGCTTGAGTTTTAGTCTCTATCTATATCATGCCTGTCCCTTGACACATTTCCTCTCATCCCCTTGGAGTGGCCTTAGCTCACTCTTCCTCTTCCCAGTGCCCACCATCTCCAACTGCTCCCTGCCTCAGACGAAAGCTGCAATCAGAAAATTTCTACCTGTTTTAAAGAACAATGTTAACAAAATGTGCCTCTGTTTGAGAGTGGTTGCTTATAGAGGAACAAACCAGCATTTAAAAAACTTTCCGATCTTTATTAGGTTTTATATTATACATATGATACACGTTCTTCATTTAAAACTCCTAATAATATAGAAATAAAATGTTCACACCATTCTCCCCTCTGCCAATCCCATTCCACAGATAGACGCTAAGAACTGTCTGTGGTGTATCTATCCAGAGTTTTTTCTGAGCATGTAAACTGATGTATACATGCACATACTTATATATGTAGATTATATATAAATGTAATCGTATTAAAATGCTACCGTACCATTCTGCCACTCACTTTTTCGTATAATATAGACAGATTTTCATAATCGTATAATTGTATCACATTCTTTATATCGCATTCTGCTTTTCTTTCAGCAGTTTATCAGTACACAGTAATTTACTTCAGCAGTCACTATTATTGACATTTAAATTGCTTCTAGCTTTTCTGCTCTTTTTCTGATCAGATTCAGCAATCATAGGCATCTCCATGGTCAAAACCTAACTCCTGATCTTTTCCCCAAAAGCTGCTCTCTTACAATTTTTCCATTTTAATGAATTTAATTTAATGAATGGCATCTCCATCGTTTGTGTTGCTTATGCCCTAAACCTCAGCATCACCCCCCGGCTCCCTTCTTTTTCTTCCATCCCACATCTGTCATGTCAGCACCTTCACCGTTGCACCCTGTCCAAGCCGCCATCAGCAGCCTGGGCCTCCCAGCCCAGTTCCCTGCTTCTGCCTTTGTCCCCAATCTGTTCTTGATTCTGTCCTCAACCAAAGAGATCTTTTTCAAATGTGCATCAGGTCTGGCCGCCACTCTGCTCCCAACCCTCCAGTGGCTTCTCATCTCACTTCATAAAAAACAGAGTTTTAGAGTGGTTGACAAGGCCTGAAATGATCTGTTCCTCCTCCCTCATGATCTGCTCCTACCACCACCCCATCCTCATCTGTAACTCTCCTGATTGCTCGTGCTGCTCCATCACACTTGCCTTCTGGCTTTTCCTCAGACACCCCGAAGCACCCCTGTCTCAGGGCCTTTGTATATGCTTTGCTTTCTGTCAGCAGTGCTCTTCCCCTGGATATACACAAGGCTTGCTTCCTAGCGCTTTCAAGTCTTTGCGCAGCCTCCCCTTCTCAGTGAGGGTCTTCACTAGCTGTGGCATTTATAAAAACACACTTGGGTGATTCCTAGCACCCCAAACTTAATGTATCCAAACATTTTTCTCCCTATTTCAGCAAATGGCTTCACTCTTCACCCACTGACTCCAGCTAAAAATTGCCCAAATGTCTTCTTGGAATCATACCTTTCCTTTATCTGCCTCCCTTATCCCACATCCTGATTGTAGTTCATCAGGAAATACCATTGGTTCCCTGTCCACAATACCTATAGCAGAGCTGCTGAAAGTGTAGCCTGCAGGTTGGTGCTGGTCCATGAACTGTTACTGATCTGTAACAAGTTAGGTATAGAAATTGAGAAGAGGCATTAGAAGCTTTGATAATAGTTTAAAATTGTTCTGATGGCCAAGTTCACAATGGCAAACTCATCTCACTGAACAGGGTGTAGACCACTTCAGTATTGGCAAGCTCAAATGGTGAGTCATAAAGTACAAGTTGTGTAATAAATAATCATGTGCAGTAGGACCATATTGTAAAAATGTAATATTTTATTAGGTTTGTCAGCTTGTAAACTGAAAGTGTATAAAAATCTGTGAGCATTTTTTATAGTGTATTTACAAGTTCCAATTTTTGACAATTTTCATTTTATTATTTAACATTATTAATTAGGGAAATAAAATTTATATTAGTGATTTTTCACCCTCAAGTTATTGAAGGTAAAACAAGCCCCACTAGAGGTTATTTCTGAAATACTTTTTTTTTTTTTTAAGATTTTATTTATTTGAGAGAGTGAGAGTGAGTGAGAGAGAGCCCGAGTGGGGTAAGAGGCAGATGGAGAAGCAGACTCCCCACTGAGCAGGGAGCCTGATGCAGGGCTCAGTCCTGGGACTCCAGGATCATGACTGGAGCCAAAGGCAGACACTTAACTGACTGAGCCACCCAGAAGCCCCAGGGAGGTTATTTTTGTTTTTTGTTTTGTTTTGTTTTGAAAATGCCAAGGCTAAAATCTGTATACAGTTGCCAAGACATTGGTGAAGATTGTATCAAAGGTATTTGTTTGGAAATGTTGGGTGAATCCACAGCAAAGAGGTAGCTCAGGCACTACTTCCAAGGTGCTTAGCTCTGGTATTTAGGAACTAGCTAATGACATGAAAGACTAACTCATAGAGCAGTTAAAACTAGCAACATATTTTTTCTTTGCAGTATAATCTCTCTTGTATTCCTGTTAAGATGGTGATAGGAAGAAGATTCCTTTTTTTTCAACTTCGTTGCTGACAAGCATAACTAAGTCAGAACTAAATAATACTGTGAAGGATTACATTGTTAACAAATCCGGTTTGGAGTTTACATTTTGTGTAGGAGCCTGTTCTGATGGTGCAGAAAGCATCCTGGTGTTGTTACCCTGATTAAGAGGCTCACTCCAGAGTGTAAATCAATGAACTTTTTCTCTTGCGAGGGAGTCCTGTGCTATGAAGAATGGGGGTAAAAAACGGGCTTACTGTCACACTAAAACGTGAATTCGGTAAAAGCTGTTATGTTAAATTCTGGGTTATTCTCTTGTGCTATATGATAGTTTGGAAGCAGATCCTAAACAACTCGTATGGCACGCTGAGGTACGATGATAATCGAGAGAACAAATGTTTGAGAATGTTTGATCCACAGAACAGCTCAACATTTCTACAAAACCAGAAGACAGTTTGGTCCAGGCTTGTTAAAGGTATGAATTGGACAAGCAGGGTTGCTAAAGCTCTTCAGTACTTTTAATGATCTCAGTACTTCCATGCAAAGAAAAAATGCAACATGTTTCTCAAGATAAGATCAAAGGGCAAAAACGAAAGTTAGAAGCTTGGAAGAACAGTTTCTACAGATTATTATGACACATATTCCATAATTTAACAATTATCAATGATGTGGGTGATGATCTTGATATTGCACATCTGTGAAAAGCTATCACAAAATGCCTTAAAGTTTGATAAAGCATTTTGAATTTTATTTTTCATCAAAGGAAGATCTATCCCTAAAAAATTCATGGATCCAAAATCCATTTCTTTCATCAAAAAATGATTTAAATTTAACTGTAACTAACAGGATACATTGCTGGAACTGACTTCTATTTAAGTATTTAAAGAACTCTGAAAAAAATAGCACTTTCTTGGGGTGCCTGGGTGCCTCAGTGGATTAAGCCGCTGCCTTTGGCTCAGGTCATGATCTCAGGGTCCTGGGATCGAGCCCCGCATGGGGCTCTCTGCTCCGCAGGGAGCCTGCTTCTTCCTCTCTCTCTGCCTGCCTCTCTGCCTACTCGTGATCTCTCTCTCTCTCTGTCAAATAAATAAATAAAATCTTTAAAAAAAATAGCACCTTCTTCATTTTAGATAAAATTTAAAAGTGAATAAACTGAATTTACTGAAATTGCTCTAAAATCTCTTATTCCATTTAGTGAGACTACTTTCTCCTCCTCCTACTCGTCCTCCTTGTTCCTTTTTCTCTTCCTTCTCTTCTTAATTATTGTCAAAATAAAACACAGAAACAGTTTAGATGTACGTTTTCCCCTGCAAGTAGTCTCGGCAATCTTAGGTAAATCATTAATCAAGAAGCAAGTCTATTTGCCACACTAAAAACTTCAAATATTTCTATATACTGTTCATTCAAACTATACCTATAACTATTTAATATGGAAATTCTTTTTTCCCTCAAGATGAAAAAAAAACAAACCCTACAAGTGTAATAGTGAGCCTATATGTGAGTTGTGCGTATGCATACTTTTAGCAAATAAGCAACGTGTACAATTTTCGTACTTCTTTCTTTTTGTGCATATTATGTTTACCCTGGCAATATTTATTACAATGTAATTTCCTCTTTGTTAAACTAATAACACAAAATTGCGGCTTTTATCTAGTATGTCTTTTTTTTTAAATTTTGTTTTTCTAGTAATTCATTTTTATTAATTTTTACAAAGTATCAGTTTGCAACAGACTGGAAAAATTTTAAAAGGGTCCTTCACTGCAGAGAATTTAAGCAGCACTGCCTTATGGGACTGAATATAAAATGAGAATTAATTCTCTTTGTAAGAATTAATTCTGTTACAAAGTCTCTCTGACTACCGGACATTCTCTCTGTGACTTTATTTTAAAAACAAAATGGTAGTTGAGCCTAAAGCAGCCTCACACAGTGTGAGGTTCTGATACTTACAGGGGTCATCGGATGGAACTGGCAGATAGAGGAGAAAAGAAAGTTAAGACAGATCTAGTTTTTATGCCACAATTGCAGATACTGGCTACTATTATAAGCCTTTAAAAGTCATTTTCCCTCCTTTGTTTTGTTGTAGCTTATTTTATTTAATTCAGTTAATATATAGCATATCATTAGTTTCAGATATAGAGGTCAGGGATTCATCAGTTGCATATAACACCCAGTGCTCATCCCATCCCGTGCCCTCCTTAATGCCCATCACCCAGTTACTCCACCCCACCCGCCTCCTCCTCTGCAACCCTCAGTGTGTTCCCTATAGTTAAAAGTCTCTGATGGTTTGTCTCTCTCTCGCTCTCTGATTTCATCTTTCCCTTCCTTCCCCTAGGATCCTCTGTTTTGTTTCTTAAATTCCACATGTGAGTGAAACCATATGATAATTGTCTTTGTCTGACTGACTTACTTTGCTTAACGTAATACTCTCCAGTTCCATCCATGTCATTGCAAATGGTAAGATTTCATCTTTTTGATGGCTGAGTAATATTCCATTGTATATAAATACCACATCTTCCTTATCCATTCATCTGCCGATGGACATCTTAAAAATCATCTCAAAAGCAATACAGTAAGTGATTACATACTGGAGATCACAGATATACATCTCAGGTTATATATATATTAAAATAAAACAAAACACTTCGTAATGTGATGCAGATAGCTACTAAGTGGCTCTGGGTAAAAATGTGGAGTGTCAGTACCAGGCATGGAATTCCAAAGTCCTGTGCCCTAGATAGCTGTCACAGATGTGAACGTGACAACATACCCTGAAAAACAGTTCATGTCTCAAAAGTGGCTCTGGTGCTGATGGAGACATTTCTTGTGATGTGCGCATGAAGAATGAACAAATTGTTTCATGAGATAGGATTGCGGAAAAAGCCCTGTGTGTCAGTTGTTAAGCTGTATGTGGTCTCTCAGCCCCAACCCCCCACCCCCTTCTATGCTCCTCATGGTGAGGCTGGAACCAAGACTCTGGAAACCGCCTTTCTCCGTTAGCAGCTGCATCTCATCCCGTTGGGTCCTCTAGGGCTGCAGAGACTACCACATGGCCGGAGGGGAAGCAGTGGCTCCTTCCTGTCTACTCTCCATTCTGTGGGGGTCGCCACTCTTCACTCTGGCCCTGCAGGTGCTCCTGGGTTCCCAGCCTGCAGCCTCGGGCACACTAGCAGCAGAAGGCTTTCTAGGTCCATCTCCTCTCTGTTTCTTCAGCCCTGACTATGGGGGACGCTTCGTGGACTCACAGTACCGTATTTTTTACAATCTTTTTTTTTAACTGCATTGTTTCTGTTTCACCTTTTTAGCCCTCCAGTATCTGTCTAACCTATTTCTTATATTAAATTCTCTTTTTAAAATAACTTGTGTTTCTGATTGCCTGACTGGATCCTGACTGAACCCGACTTGGTACCAGGAGAGGGCCCTGGTGGTCTGGGGATGGTGTGCTTGCCTCTTTGGCCCCAAACACGGAACTGAGCCACTTGCCCCCACAAAGTGGAATGTGGGTAATCTGGGTTCATGTGGTGGCATCAGGATTTGTCAGCCCATCCCTTGAGATGGATGGTGGCATAGTGCCTTCCGAAGCAAGTAACTTGAGGCCACCGCACCGGCCACTGGAGTAGTAATGATGCTCAGGCTACAGAATGGGTGGCTCTTTCTGTCTGGACACTGTGTTCTTAGGAAAAAAAATGACGAACTCAAGTCTTTAAACACCCAGCTCAGGTCATAAATGGCAAACCTCAGATGACTTGTCTCCTCTCCACGGCCACCGCCGTGTGTGAGCCACCTCCTTCCTCCCCTGAGGTTTGCAGCAGCTCCCCCTTCAGTCCTCCATTCTGAGAATCCATCTTCATAATGACCTAAATACCTCCAAGCCAGCTCCTTTGCTTCAGACCCCCCCAGTGATTTCCTATTACATTTCAAATAAAATCCAACTTCTTCAGTCTCATCTCAAACTGCTTTTTACCCTGGATGTTCTAGCTCTTTCCCACCCAGGACTCCCATATTTATGTACTTCCCTCTTGTTGGGATTCACTTTGTCTGGCTCTCTGTACGTGTGACTGCTTCTCATCCTGCATGTCTCACGTTCCCTAATTCCCCAAGCTTCCCTATATGGAGCAAACCTTCCACCTTTGCCCCTAGTAAGTGTGTCTTCCTGGAGTCATTTCTTTCACAGCACCTACCACAGCCTGTACACATCTCTGGTATGTACTTGATAGTACATACTTGATATGTACTTGATACATACTTGATATGTATGTACTTGATAGACCTGTCTGGCCTATTGGCTACTGTATTCTTAGGACCTTGCTCCAATATCTCTCACATAGGAGATTATCAATAGGTATTCATTGATCAAATGATCTTGGGAAATAATTTTCCATCGATTAATTTAAAATTTTAGTTCCGGAGCATTTCAAGCATGCAGAAAATACCCAGGTACCTGCCAACTAAATTTAACAGATTTTGACATTTGGCCATATTTACTTCAGATTGCACTTTCTTCTCTCTTTCATTTTTTCAAGAACCACTAAACATAAATAAAACTTGTCCATTTCATCTGTGTTCAAAATTATTAGCACGAGCTATATTTGATGGTCTCATAATATCTTTAAAAGATTTTATTTATTTGGGAGAGAGAGCGAGCAAGTGAAGGATTGGGGCAAAGGGAGAGGGAGAAGCAGATTCTGCGCTGAGCAGGGAGCCCAGTATGAGGCCCCATCCCAGGACCCTGAGATTGTTACCTAAACCAAAGGTAGACATTTAACCAACTGAGCCACCCAGGCGACCCTCATAATATCTTTAATGACTGTAGGATCTGCCTCACTGTCAATCCTGATAGAGGTAATTTGTAGGGGTTTTTTCCCCCCTTCTGGTCAACCTAGCAAGAGGTTGAGCGATTTTATTGCTCTTTTTAAAATCTTCTTTGGTTTCATTCATTTTCTGTATTATTTTTCCATTTTCTAGGTCATTGATTTTTGTTTTTCTATTTATTTATTTTGGTTTACTATTCATTTCCTTCTACTTATTTTGGTTTATTTGCTCTTTTTATAGCTTCTTAAGATAGATATTTCAGTCATTGATTTTAGACTTTTTTTTTAAGATTATTTATTTATTTATTTATTTATTTATTTATTTATTTATTAGACAGAGATTATAAGGAGGCAGAGAGGCAGGCAGAGAGAGGGGGGAAGCAAGCTCCCTGCTGAGCAGGGAGCCTGATGCAGGGCTCGATCCCAGGACGCTGGGATCATGACCTGAGCCGAAAGCAGAGGCTTTAACCCACTGAGCCACCCAGGCACCCCTCAATCATTGATTTTAGTCTTCTGATGTAAGATTTAAAACCTTATATTTCTGCCTAAGCACTGCTTTAACTGCATGCCACAAATTTCTTATTTTCATTATCATTCTGTTCAAAACAGTTTCTAATTCTCCTTGTGTTTTCTTCTTTGACCCATGGGTTACTAAAAGAATGTGTTGTTTAATATCCAAATATTTAGAGATTTTCTAGATATTTGTGTTACTGATTTTTAATTTAATATCATTATTTAATTTCAATCCTTTTAATTTTATTCTAACTTTCTTTTTAATGTCTTGGTGAGTGCTCCATGAGGATTGGAATGGAGTGAAAATCTTTTAGATGTTGAGAGTGAGGCTCTTTAGATGTAAGGTCAAGGTGGTTAATGGTGTTATTTAGTCTTATTACTGTTTTCTGTCTCTGTGTTGTATCATTTTCTCAGAGAGGAATATTAAAATAATCAGCTATAATAATAGGTTTGTGTGTTTCTCCTCTTAGTTCTCTCAGTTTTTACTTCATGTATTTTTTAAGCTATAAAAGTACCTATACACTGTGTATAGGCCTATACACAGGTACCTATACACTTAGGGTTGTTATGTCCTCTTAATTAATTGGTTTGCCCTCTTATCATTATGAATTACCTCTTTAACCCTGGGCAGTATTCTTTATTCTAAAGTGATATTGATATAGTCACTCCTTTTCTTTATGATTTTTATTCTTTTACTACTAACTAATTTATGTCTTTCAAAGTGGATTTCTCAAGCATAAGGTAAAGTTGAGTCTGCTTTTTTTTTTAAGATTTTATTTATTTATTTGACAGACAGAGATCACAAGTAGTCAGAGAGGCAGGCAGAGAGAGGGGGGAAGCAGGCTCCCCACTGAGCAGAGAGCCTGATGTGGGGCTCGATTCCAGGACCCTGGGATCATGACTGGAGCCAAAGGCAGAGGCCTTAACCCACTGAGCCACCCAGGCGCCCCTTGAGTCTGCTTTTTCATTCAGCCTGGCAATCTCTGCTTTTCAATTAGAATGTTTACCATATTTACATTTAATGTAATTATCCATATGGTTGGATGTAAGGCTACCGTTTTCATATTTTCTCTTTCTTCTGTTTGTCCTGAGTTTCTTTTTTCCTCCTTTCGTACCTTTATTTACAGCTCTCTTCTTTTATATGTGTAGATCCAATTTTCCATTTTGTGTTATTTTTCTTAAGCCCAAAGAGCTTCCTTAAAATTTCTAGTAGTTCATGTCTACTGTTTGAAAAAATTTTTTAAAGATTTTATTTACTTTTTTGACAGAGAGAGAGAGTGCATGCAAGCAGGGGGAGTGGCAGGCAGACAGAGAGGGAGAAGTAAGATCTCCAAGGAGCAGGGAGCCTGATGTGGGCCTTGATCCCAGGACCTTGGGATCATGACCTGAGCTGAAGGCAGATGCTTAAAAGACTGAGCCATCCAGATGCCCCTGTTTGAAAATTTTTAAATCATACTTTCATTTTTGAAGGATATTTTCTTTCAGCACTTTAAAGTTGTCATTCTAACTGGTTTCCATTTTCAGATGAGAAGTCAGTGGTAATTTTTGTATATTTATTTCTCTGAACATGTGTCTTTTTCTCTGACTGCTCTTCAGATTTTGTTTTCCTTGTTTTAAACATTTTGGTTAGGGTATTCTTTTTTATCGTATTCCTTATTTATCCTGCTTAAGGTTTGTTTAGCTTCTTGGATCTGTGGGATTTTAGTTTTCATCAAATTTGGACAAATTTGGCCATCATTCTTTAAAAAACGTTTTCTTCTATGTTGTGGTACTCCAGTTACATGTGTTAGACCACTCAGTGTTCCCCCACAAGCCACTGATGGCCTTTCCATTTCTCTTTCAGCCTTTTTTCCAGACTCAGTTTGGAAAGATTCTATTGCTTTATTGAAGTTCACAGAAGTTTTCTTTTGCAAGATCTAATCTGATGTAGGTCCCATCCCATGAATTACTTACTTCAGGTATTACACTTTTCATCTCCAGAAGTTCCATTTTGGCTCATTTTTGTATTTTCCATTTTTCTCTTCATTCTCTTCATGTTTTAAAAAAGAAAAGTCATGGAGCATACTTATAATTAAATGTTTGTGTCTACTGATTCTATGATCTTTGTTGTTTCTGGTTCTGTTTCTATTGACTGACTTTACTCCTGCTTAAGGATCACATTTTCCTGTTTCTAAGCATATATAGTAATGTTTTGATTTGATTCTGGCATTACTTTATTAGTTTTCTATTGCTGTATGGCAATTTACCACAAACTCACACAGCTTAAAAGAGCACCTGTTTTTACCTCATAGTTCCATAGGTTGTAAGTCTGGTGTGTTCCATTGAGTTCTTTGCCCAGGGTCTCAGAAGGCCAAAATCAAGGTGTTGGCCGGGCTGGGCTGTTACCTGGAAGTTCATGGGAAGAATCTGATTCCAAGCTCATTCAGGTGGTGGGTAGGATCCACGTCCTTGTGGCTGTAGGTTGGAGGGCCTCATTTACTTGGCAGCCAGGGTCTCTTCCTAGAGGACACCTACACTCATTTTCATGTGGTCCTCTCAGCCTTCAGAGCAGCAGTGGTGTCTTAGATCCTTCTTGTGCTTTGGGTCTCTCTGACCTCCTCTTTTGCTTCCAGCTGGAGAAAGCTCTCTGCTTTTAAGAGCTCATGTGATTAGATTAAGTCAAACTGGATTATCTCAGCTGGATAATATAACAATCGCAGCGGATCACCTCATATCCATAGGTTCTGGGGACTAGGGAATATGGAATCTTGGGGTGCCATTCCTGGAAACGCTGTGTACCACAATATGAATGTCATGATGTTAAGAGTCAAGGTTGGATGTCTTCTTTTAAAGAGTATTGAGATTTGTTCTGGCAGGTTTTAAATTTACTTGTAAATCTGTTTGATTTTCAAGGGGCCTCTTTATACGCTTTGCTACTAAGTTAGCCTTCTTCCTGAGGTATGGCCTTTCTGGCTTCTGCTCAGTAACCAAGGTATCCATTGAGATCTCACCACTCTCACTAGTGGGAACCTCAACATGTGCAAGCCCTGTGTGACCGGGAGGTGGTTCAGCCGTCCCACCCCTGCAGATTCCATTCCCAAGTCATTGGCTTCCCACCCTCGTCCTGTTTCTCTGTCTTCACAGCTCTGTGCTATCCTTGCTTAGCATTGCTTCATGTCCACAGGGTATTCTGCTAGACTCAAGGGAAACCCATGATTTCTGGAACTATTTTTTGCATAGTTCCTTCCCTGCTGTACTCTAGCCCACAGATTTCAGACCTTTGGCCGCCCCCAACCAATGGGGCACCAAATGCAGGATGGAGGTACCAATCCAACCTAGGTGCTGGAAATTTGGAGGAATGCTGTCTGAACAGAATTTTAAAACAATTACAAAAATGACTAAAAGTCTATCTTTTAATTATCACCATGTCTGTGCAATTCTGACTAATCAATGATAAAATACTCCTGGGGTAGGGGTGGGGGTGGGAGGTAGGGTTTTTGTTGGCTTATGTTCTAAACAGCTGCCTAGGTTCCTTTTGAGTTTTAAGAATCCATATGGAAACTTTACATCACAGTTGTTACTTCTTCCCTCTAGTAAACAGCTACATGTGTTCCTTTTGAGAGTCTGCTTAGCTTAGCACAGTTCAGAATCATCTGAACTGGCTTCAACGATGGTTTATGTTTCCGTCATCCCGTGGTATAAGAAACTCCCATGTTTAAAAATGGATTTGGTGGGGCGCCTGGGTGGCTCAGTGGGTTAAGCCGCTGCCTTCGGCTCAGGTCATGATCTCAGGGTCCTGGGATCGAGTCCTGCATCGGGCTCTCCGCTCAGCGGGGAGCCTGCTTCCCTCTCTCTCTCTCTGCCTGCCTCTCTGTCTACTTGTGATCTCTCTCTGTCAAATAAACAAATAAAATCTTTAAAAAAATGGATTTGGTGTCAGCAATGACAGCACATAGCTGTGAAGATAAACAATTTGAGTTATTAAAATCTGTCATTTTATGTGGCCACTTAAGCGTTGAAATTTGTGTTTAAAATGTGGAATGGTGAAACAGTGTGGAATGTGAGGCATCATACTTACATTTATTAAGCATAAATTTTAATGTATACCTGAACTGTTTTACTAAATTTGAATAATATTTTATAAAGTGATATTGATTCCTTTTTGCATTGTTAATAGTTTTAAAAGCAGAGAATTAATCAAGAAAATAATGATATTTACTGATTATTACATGATTATTGCTGGAAGTAATTTTGTCATATAGAGGAAAGAGTGTCGAAAAAATGATATGCTTCTCGTCTCATCTCAGCCAAACCACCATCCCCTGCTTGAGTTTCCTTCCCTTCCCTGCACCTCAGTCTAGATGGTACCTCTAGACAGAAAGCCGGGGTTGTGATGAGGTGCTCCTCACTTGTTTTTCTTCTCAGAGATCATAGGTCTTGCTGTCTGTTCCATCTCTGAAAGTCATTTTTAAAAAGATTTTGTTTATTTGAGGGAGAGAGTGCGCACAAACTGGGGGGAGGTGCTCAGGGAGAAGCAGACTCCCCACTGAGCAAGGAACTGGATGCAGGGCTTGATCCCAAGACCCTGAGATCATGACTTGAGCCAAAGGCAAACGCTTAACCAACTGAGCCACCCAGGCACCCCTGCCATTTAAAAAAAATTTTTTTTTCATCATTTATGGTGGAAGAGCTCATGGTACCCTCCAAGCTGGATTTAATTTTTTTGGTTATATTCCTATTCCCTGGATTAGCCTCTGAGTTCCATAAGTGTAGGTGCCATATGGTATTAGAGTTCTCCAGAAAAACAGAAACAACAGGGCATGTGCACGTAGGGGGAGAGAGATTCATTTTAAGAAACTGGCTCACACAACCAGGGTGCGGGCAAATCCAAAGTCTACAGGGCAGGCTGCAGATTGGAGATTCAACCAGGGTTTCTATGTTGTAGTCTTTTTTTTTTTCCCCTATGTTGTAGTCTTGAAGCAGAACCGCTTCTTCTTCTGGAAACTTCACTCTTTGCTCTTAAGGAAGGCCTTTAACTGATTGGACGAGGCCCACCCACATTATAGAGGACTGTCTGCCTTATTCAAAGTCTCCTGATTTAAAGATTAATCACATCTACAAATTTTCTTCTCACCAACATCTAGACTGGTGTTTGACCAAACCGCTGAGCATCCCAGCCAAGTGGATACATAAAATTAACCACCACACAGATGTTATTTATTTCTACACCCTCAGGACCTAGGGTGGTGCACAGAAATTAAGAATGAACAAATAAGAGGCTGGTGTTTGGAGATAAGGAAATAATTTTGGAAATAAGGCTGGAAATAGAGGTTGCAGTAGCTTTGAGAGACTTGAGTGAGGGAGTTAACTATATGATGTGGGCAGAATGGGAGTCTTCTCACAGCTTTTCTGAGGGAAATACATGACGTCGTCTGTCTTGACGGCACTGTGGAGAACGAGGTTGAGTGTGCAGAATCGTTATGGTAGCGAGGGGAGAATGGCAAGGACCCAAATAATGCAGTGTCCTGGGGATGAAAAGATCAGCAACGCGGTAGTGGGACCACTGGGAACAAGCAGAGAGCCGCTGGAGATAGTGTAAAAAGAAAGGCAAGAGGCATGTAAATAGTATTTTGTTGGAAAATTCCACATTTACATTTCCTTCAGTTTCTTTGTTTCCTTAGTGCCAGGACTTCCCAAATGCTTTGGAGAAAGCTCTAGAAAGATGTGAATAAAACCCTAAAAGACAAGCCAACGTGAAATTTATTCCAACAACTGGCGTTTATACTTATAATCCCTTACTTTAAACTGTTAAGGTTTCTCTGTGACCTATTCCAGTCTTTAGCCACATGTAATCATACGATTTTGTATAGTTAGAGTAATACTGTGTATATCATTTCACGTTCTCCTCTGAGGAAGTTTATATCAACATGACCTTCACATATATTATGTTTAACAACAGAAAAGCTTCATGGTAAATTGATGAGCCATAATTTACTGAGCTATATTCCTTTTGGGAGACATATGGATTTCCTACTGGGATTTTGCCATTATAAAAGATGATGGTTTAAATGGTTTTCTACCTGAAGTATTTTTAACATCTTGATTGCAATATAATTGACATGAAATAAACTTTTTAAAGTGTGCAGTTTATAATTTTTGGCACCTACACGCTAATGAAATCCCACCACAATCAAGATAATGAAGATGTCCGTCATCATCTAAAGTTTCCTTGTATCCCTTTGTAATTATTCCTGTCTTCCTGGCCCTTCCCACCTCCCTGCTCCCCCTTCACATGCAACCATCAAACTGCTCTCTGTCAGTGCAAATTAGTTCCCATTTTCTAGAATATTATATAAATGGAACCACACAATAGGTACCCTACTTCCACCTAGCTTCTTTGATCCAGCGTAATTATTTGAGATTTATCCCTGTTATAGTGTGTATCAGTGGTTCATTCCCTTTTAGTTCCTGAGTAGTAGTCCACTGGGTCAATACGCCACAGGTTATTTATCCATACCTAATGGACATTTGTATTGTTTTGGGTTTCGACTGTTGCAAACAAAGCTACTGTGAATATCCAGGTCCAAATCTTCAGGTAGGAGCTTTCTCTTCTCCTTGAGTTAAGCCCTAGGGATAGAATGGCTGGATTATATGGTAGGTGAATACTGAACTTTTAAAAATTGAAGTAGAGTTAAATTCAGTGTTATATTAGTTTTTGGTGTACAACATAATGGTTCAACAATTCCGTACATTCCTCAGTACAATAAGTGTAGTCACCATCTGTCACTAAGTAACATTGTAACTCTTATTGAATATATTCCCTATGCTGTCCTTTTCATCTCCAAGACTTACTTATTTTAGAACTGGATGTTTGTACCTTTTTTTTTTTTTAAGATTTTATTTATTTATTTGACAGAGAGAGAGAGAGATCACAAGTAGACAGAGAGACAGGCAGAGAGAGAGGGGAAGCAGGCTCCCCGCTGAGCAGAGAGCCCGATGCGGGACTCGATCCCAGAACCCTGAGATCATGACCCGAGCCGAAGGCAGAGGCATAACCCACTGAGCCACCCAGGCATCCCAGGATGTTTGTACCTTTTAATACCCTTTATCTATTTCACCCTTCCTCAGCCGCCCACCTCCTCTCTGATAGCCACCCGTTTGTTCTTTGTATTTAAGAGTCTGTTTGTTTTTCCCTTTTTTGTTTGTTACATTCCACATATGAGTGAAATCATATGGTATTTGCCTTTTTCTGATTGTCTTATTTCACTTAGTATTGTACTCTCTAGCTCCGTCTGTGTTATCATAAATGGCAAGATCTCATTCTTTTTATGCCTGAGCAATATTCCTGTGTGTGTGTGTGTACACATACATACCACATCTTCTTTATCCATTCATCTATTAGTGGGTACTTGGGCTGCTTCCAAATCTTGGTTATTGTAAATAATGCTGCAATAAACATAGAGGTGCATATGTCTTTTCAAATTAGTATTTTCATTTTCTTTGAGTAAATATCTAGTAGTGGAATTACTGGATCATATGGTATTTCTTTTTAATGTTTTGAGGAAACTCCACACTGTTTTCCATAGTGGTTGCACCAGTTTTCATTCCGACCAACAGTGCATGAGTGTTGTTGTTTTTTTTCTCCACATCTTCATAAACACCTCTTATTTCTTGTGTTTTCAATTTTAGCCATTCTGACAGGTGTGAGGTGATAACTCATGTGATTCTGATTTGGATTTTTCTGATTAGTGACGTTGAGCATCTTTTTATGTTTCTGTTGGCCATCTGTATGTCTTTCTTGGAAAAATGTTCAGTCCTCTGCCTCTTTTTTACTTGTATTATTTCACTTTTGTTGTTGAGCTATATAAGTTCTTCATATATTTTTGATATTAACCCCGTATTGGGTAGATCATTTGCAAATATTTTCTCTAGTTCAGTACGTTGCCTTTTCATTTGCTGGTGGTTTCCTGCACTGTGCAAAAAGCTCTTTATTTTGGTGTAGTCCCACTAGTTTATTTTTGCTTTGTTTTGAGAAGGCATATCTAAAAAAATGTTTCTACAGATGATGTCAAAGAAATTACTGCCTGTTTTCATCTAAGAGTTTTATGGTTTCAGGTCTCACATTTAGGTCTTTAACCCATTTGTATGTTAAATTTTTTAAGCAACTGCCAAACTTTTCCAAAGTGTTCACATTTCCTCTAGCAGTGAATGAGACTTCCAGGTGCTCTGCATCTTCATCCACAATGGATCTTTGTAAATGTAGCCATTTTTGTAGGCTTTTTTTTTTTTTTAAATATTTTATGTATTTGACAGAGAGAGAGAGAGATCACAAGTAGAGCAGCAGACAGACAGAGAGGGGGAAGCAGGCTCCCTGTGGAGCAGAGAACCCGATGCGGGACTCGATCCCAGGACCCTGAGACCATGACCTGAGCTGAAGGCAGCGGCTTAACCCACTGAGCCACCCAGGTGCCCCCATTTTTGTAGGTTTGCAGTGTTTATCTCATTGTGATTTCCAGTCATATTTTCCTAATGACTAATGATTTTGAAAATCTTTTCATGTACTTATTTTCCATCCATATATCTTCTTTAGTGAAGCGTCTTTTCAAGTCTTTTGCCCATTTATTCTTGTGTTGTTTGCTTTCTCGTTACTGCATTTTGCGAATTCTTTATATATTACTTTATCGCGTACAAGCTTTGCAAAGATTTTCTTCTAGTCTGGTGGTTTGTCTTTTCACTCTCTTAATATCTTTGGAAGAGCAGAAGTTTTTAAAGTGTGTTTTCTTTGGGTACATCTTCAGAAATAGGGTTAATGGGTCAAAGAATATCTTTTGTGTGTGCGTGGTTCTAGTTACCTCTTGTTGGACTGCCTTTGGAGTTTGAAACACTGTATTTGGGCAGTAGTAATATGTTCCCTGGGGACTTGCCAACTCTGGACTTTATCACTTGTCTTTGTGTTTGCTATTTTGGTAAGTGTAAAGTGTTACATTATGGTTTTATTTCATTCCACTCATATGGCAAGTTAAACAGTTAGTTACTTAAATTTAGTATATTTAAATTTTTGATTCTTTTGGCCATTTATCATTGGGAATTTTGACTCATTCTTACAGATTTTAAGAGTTTTTTATATAATTTAGATGTCAAATTTTATATACAATATTTATCATAAAATATTTTCACATCAATATTTACCTTTTATCTTAGTTTTACCCCCACCTCTCCTACCACTTATTTGTAATTTCTCTTATTTTTTAATTAGTGCATCTAAGTAACCACTTGAGATAAATATATTATTCTTTTTTTTTCTAAATCTAGGAAATTATGTGTTAAATTTTTCTTCACTATAATTTTATTATGGTTTTATAATTTTATTTAGTGTAAAGTTAGGGTCTAAGTTTCTTTTTTTTTTTAAGATCTTATTTATTTCTTTGATGGAGAGCACAAGCAGGTAAAGCAGCCGGCAGGGGAGAGGGAGAAGCAGGCTCCCCACTGAGCAGACAACCTGATGTTGGGCTCTATCCCAGGACCCTGGAATCATGACCTGAGCTGAAGGCAGTTACTTAACCGATTGAGCCACCCAAGCACCCCTAAGTTTCTATTTCTTAATATTATTAAAGAATAATCTGAACAGCTCTCCCTTCTGTTATACTCAGATTGTCCTATATTAAATTCTCATATAACTTAAGTCCAGAATTTTCCAATTCTGTACTTGGGTCCCTGGATTTCTGAAGTCAGCAATGTACTTTTAATGTGGGTTGCTTTATGACATAATTTGATATTCCCTAAGGCAAGCCCCCTCCTTATTGTGAAAATTAATCTCTGATAATGATTTTCAGAATTTTGTATGTAACAGATTATCCTCTTGTTATTGGAAAAAAATGTATTAAATATATAAATTAACTTCAAGTATTGCCGTTTTTACAATATTTTTTACTTATTTTTTTCTTCTATAACATATTTGTAGTCTTATTTATATTGGATTGATATATCCCACCTTAGGTTAGTTACCAAGTAAGTACTCAATAAATGTGTGTTAAGTACAGATATATTTTGTCCTTCTTATAAGGGAAATCAATTTTTTGGAAGATTTATTTATTTATTAGAGAGAGAGAGTGCACACTCCCATGAACAGGGGAAATGGCAGAGGGAGAGGAGAGAGAAAAAGAATCCTTAGGCAGACTCCCCACTGAGCTTGGACCCCCCCCCCCAAAGCTGGGGCTCAATCCCAGGACCCCGAGATCATGACCTGAGCTGAAATCAAGAGCCAGCGGCTTAAACAACTGAGCCACCCAGGTGCCCCAGGAGATAGAATTTTGAAACAAAAACTTAATAGCTGTTATTGCTAAAAAGGAGTGCTAATGTTATTTTGGAGTAGGTTTTATATGATAAATATTCTTGAATTATTTTGTTTCTAAGATTCGTAGTAGATTTCTTTCAGTTTCCTGAGTTTATGTAATCATGACCTCTGTAGTTAGTGATGTTCCTGTCTTTTTTCGTTCTTTTTTGGTGGGGCAGGGTGGGTAGGATAGAGATGGAGAGAGAGAGAATCTCAGGCAGGCTTTAGGCCTAGTGTGGAGCCTGATGCAGGGCTTGGTGCGAGGCCTGATCCCAAGACCCCACGATCATGACCTGAGCTGAAATCAAGTCAGACACTTAGCCAGGTGAGCCACCTAGGTACCACTTTGTTACCAATACCAAGTGATGTCCCTTTGTTACCAATTTTTCTCACTTGTTTTTCCTGCCTTATCAGTATGTCAAGACCCTCTAATAGTTTATTAAATAACCTGTCTGAGAAAGAGTGTCTTTGTTTTGACATTGCCTTTAGGAAACATGCCACTAATATCTGTTTCTCCATTAGGAACAATAATGGATTTTTATTTTAAAGTCTTTGTTTTGCTTAGTTTTCAGAAATTAAAAATCAAGAATGGACATAATACTTTATAAAATCCCCATTTAAGTCTTCTAACATACTAATACAATTGACCCCATAACACCATGGGCATTAGGGGCACTGATTCCCTTGCAGCTGAAAATCTGGGTATAACTTTTGACTCCCTAACACTTAACCATAATAGCATACTGCTGACCAGAAGACTTACCCCTAACATAGTCAATTAACACATAATCTGTATATGTATTATATAGTGTATCCTTACAATTAAGTAAGTTAGAGAAAAGAAAATGTTGTTAAGAAAGTCAGAAGGAAGAGAAAATACATTTACAGTACTGTATCTCAGTTTATTAAAGAAAATCTGTCCAGTCAGGCCAGGTTGGGCCAGGGGCAGCGACAACTGTGGACCTGGCCTCGGGGGACAGTAATGTTCTGCAGCCTAGTGACCTTGACTCAGCAGAGGCAACAGTACAGCTGCCTCAAATGCTTGGAGGTGTGCCACCGGCTTGTGGCCATCAGCAGCTGTGTGCACATGAGTGCCTGGCCTCTGGGCCGAGGGGCTCCCACAAGGAGGGGTCTTTGTCTTCTTGGAGGGGCCCAAGACCTGCAGCCACCCCAATGCAACTGGGAAGGCCAGCACACAGAGGACTCCAGGGGTGGCTGATGCCTGGGGCCAGGGGTTTCCTGCACTGCACTCTGCCCACTCTGGGACCTTTCCTCTGCTTTAGCCTGCCTCCTGCCTGCCAGCCCTGGGTGCTGGATCCAACTACCCTATGGGCACATGGGGCAACCTGCAACCCTGCTTAGTCTTGGGGCCCCCAGTGGGCTGCTAATGGCCTCTGTGGGCCTCCCCAGATACTCAAAGGGCAGCAAGGGAGAACTCCACAGCAGTCATCTTCAGTTGGGTTCCTTAGAGACTGGGGTAGGCAATCATAAATATATGCTTTGTGCCTTTTGCTGTCAGCTTTAAAAAAAACTGCATATAAATAGATCCTTGTAAGTTCAAACCTATGTTGTTCTAAGGGTCAACTATAATTATATAATTACACACATATATATGTATATATATATACATATATATATATGAATAATTATGAATGCCAGAAAATAGATGAGGGGTGAATTAACTATATTATAAAAAGAACACATTTCTTTTTGGTTCACAAATTTTTCACCATTTGCTCTGAATTTTCCAAAATTTTCTTTTCGCAGAGACTTGAGCACTCATTTATCTTGTTGCTAAGGCTTCTATAGACTTCACGTCCTCCCCTGTCTCAGCAGCATCTCCAGTCTACTCATTCTACTCTCCTCTTGATTCTCATTGATTTTTATTTTTTCAGTTAGGTGCTCTATCAAGTCAGTCAAACTCTAATCTTCAGAATGTTCCAGGGGTACTCACTTTCCTCTAATAGTTTATTTCCTCACCATTGCTCAAAACTCAAGTTTACAGCTATCCATGTAGTATTAATTAAAAAGGATTTCGTAATGAGATTCCTCTAATTTTGATTCCAGTGCTTCTAGTAAACTCGAGTTTTGCTAAGGGCTCTTTTCTTGAGCACAGCCCAGCATCTGTAGGAGAAAAACCTAATTAAGAAATTTAATGGAAAATTTTCAAATGTACACTTACTGCCCAGTTTTTAAGCACTAATATTTTTAAGCACTAATACTTTGAAGCATTTCTCTGTTCTCTTTTCCCACCCCCAAATTATTGGAATGATCTCTGTGCTATTATTCTGCAAAAATCTGGGGAGGAGATCTGGCTGGGAGGTCGTGATTAGGGCATTCCAGGTCCATGGCTTACACACCCCAAAATTTTGCAGGGCTGTGAATAACTTTGGACTGATGGCATAGCACAGTGATCCTGATCCCAGGGTTCATCCCATATCCCCACAGAAACCTAGAATGGTTGGAAAGGAGCTGTCCTGAGGTCTTGTTCTAGTACTCCATGTAGTGTGTCCATAGCTTTGAGCTGGTGGTTTTCTGCAACCTGGCTTTTCCTTCCATGTAAAATAGGACCTATGTGGATTCTTGACAAAGGTCCTCATGATCCCCAAAAGCCCAGAATAATTATTAGCTGGGTGTAGAACCCTGCTGTCCATGAAGAGACAGACCGGGTTTTCCATCCTGGTTTTGGTGCCAGCTGGATATGTAACTTCAGAAAAGTTGCTGTATGCTTCAGAACTTCAGTTTTCTTGTCTGGAAAATGAAAAAAAGTAGGTCGGGTGATTTCTAAAGTTCATTAAAGGGGGAAAAAAGAGCTACCTGCTGTTGCTCCGGGTAGAGGGTGGGAATTTGGAAGGATGGTGGGGATGTGAGAGTGGCCTTTCTCCCAGTGTTCCGGAGTATGTGACACTCAAGGGTGGCAGCCCAGGCGCCCTCCGGACAGCTGACTTCAGGGGGCAGGAAGGTTCCCACGTCACGGTGTTTGTTCAGGCCCGCGCTCCAGAGGTTTGTCACACCAAGCGGGAAGCGGAGTTGTTTTATCCCTGCGGTTTGATTGGAACTAAGAAAAGGGTTTTGTTTTGTTTTCTCTCCCCTCTGGGAGCTGTGTTCAGTAAAACTTCCATACGGAGAGGTATTTATTATGAAAGAGTGTCAAGTGAGTCGAATAGCCAGACCATGCAGTCACGGAAGGAAGCCCCCGCGGAGGAATGTGCACGCAGAAGGTGACACCCAGGGCCGCGGTCCCCGCTGCAGATGCGGACACGTGCGTTCCTTCCCAGCGCGGTCCAGAGCGTCCTTCCTCTCATTCCTTTCTCATAAACTCATCCTCTGTGAGCACTCGAAGCCCTGGATGGCTTTCCTTTGTTGGCCCTAGCTCGGGATGATGTTATCAAACGTGAATTTTCCCTTAGCTGTTGATTGCATGAACGGGAAGCCAGCAGAATAGACGAGAGGCGGGGGCGCGTGGGCTGAGGGCTTAGGCGGCTTGCTGTGCACGTTGTGCGTGGGTGTGCATGGGTGTGCGTGGGTATGCGGGCCGGGGCATTGCAGGAGCTGCAGTTACGAAAGTAACCTGTACGGCTCGTAGACTGTTTGGGAACTAGAGAAAGGTGAGAAGAAGAAAATAAAAACCAACTTCATTCCTACCAAGCCAAAGACAATCATTGTTAATATTCTGGTATTTATTCTTTCCTGTTGCTCTCCGAGGTTTTGTTGCTCAAATAAGTGAGAGTTGTTTTTTGTTTTGTTTTTGTTATTTTCATCTTTGCTTTTCTATCATTTTGCTGTTTTTCACTTTTTAAAGACCTCTATATTGACCGTGTTTGTCTGCACTTTTGTTATTTCCTTAGGAGAGGTTCCTGGGTGTGGGAAATACCATATTAGAGAGTATGAGTTTTTTTTTTTTTTTTTTGGCCATTTTTACAACTCTTGATTCTTCTTACTGCATTGCCTAATTAACGAATGACAGTTCCTCCAGCAGCAGATGCCCCTCTCACCGTGTGCTCAGCAATGACCAAATGTTATTTACTTTTCACATTTTTTCTGATACAACAGGTGACAATATTATCTCATTTTTTGTTTTTTTTTTTCCACTGGTTGTAATATTGAACATTTTCACGTTTATCCCCTCTTTCTATTCCTTCTTTTGTGAATTATCTATTCATGTCATTTGCCCATGTTTTTTTCTTTAGTGAGAGCATTTACCTGTTTCCATTTTTATTGCAACTGGTTTTCCAGTTCTTTTTTATTTTTATGATTTTTTTGAAGTGCAGAAATTTTAAGTTTTCATATATTCAAATCTGTGATCTTGTCCTCCACAATTTCTTCCATTTACTTTTATATTAATAAAGTTTTCCTCGTTTTGAGACCAGGTTAATATTCACTTCCATTTTCGTAGTTGGTTTGAATCTGTGAATTTTCAGGCTATCTGCCACTTTCATGTATTTAGAATTCACGTTAGTATATATCATTGAGCGACAATCGAAATGTTTTTGTTTCCAAATAGCCAGTTTTTCCATTATCATTTATTAAATAGTCCCTGTTTGTATACAGTGCCTTCATTATTACATTCTATACTGAATTTTTTTTTTTTTAATACACGTACACAGACCTCTCCAGGCTGTGAGCTTTTCTATTCCCTGGTCTCTTTACACAAAAGACACACCTTTTATTCCCCTAATTCGTATAATATGTTCTCAGACTTAGTATTCCTCATTTTCAGATTGTTCTCAGCACTTTCTGCCTGTTTATTTTCCAGATGAATGGTAGAATCATTTTCGTGGAGTTCCAAAAACCTCCCTTTGGGGTTTTGATGAAAATTGCATTCAACCTATAAATTAATTGGGGAGAATTTGGCATCTTTACAACATTTAGTCTTTCCAACCAGCAATACACATATGGCATGCCCCTCCACATTTTCAAATATCCTTTTGATGTCTCAGTGGAATTTTATATTTTTCTTTATACAAATACAACACATTTCTTATTAAGGTATTTCCCTATTATTTTATATTTCAGATACTTTTTTAAAAGTGGAATCTTTTCCCCCTCAGTTTAGCTCCTCTTTCTAATAGTGCTTTTCCCCAGTGATTGCCAAGTACTGACAGGAATCTTAAGTGAATAGCTTATTTGTTTCTTTCCAAGCTTATAAACTCTGAGATTTAGAACTGGGACCAACCTTAAATATATTTTCTTTTCCTAGATGATAAAAGTGAGGTCATGAACAGTATTTAACTTTATTTAAAGATCATACAGCTTGTTAGGTGAGTGGCTAAACAGGCGAATACTTCCAAACATTCATATTCTTTGTGTCAAGGACATGTAAAGCTTAAATATCTGAAACCAGACTCATTGCCATCCCCCCTTGTGTTAATTTCCCGTGGCCGCTGTCACTGTGTGCCACTGACTTAGTGACTTAACACACTTGTATTGCCTTTTAGTTCTGGAGGCCGGAAATCCAAATTGGCCCTCGCTGGCCCAAGATCACGGTGTCAGCAGGGCTGCCTTACTTCTGGAGGATTGAGGGGCAAATCTATTTCCTTACCCTTCCAAAGCCTCGGGAGGCTGCCCGCATTCCTTGGCTTATGTACCTTCCCTCTATTTCATAGCCAGTAGCTTAGCAACTTAGCAACAAGCTCTCTCTGACTCTTACTGAGTCTTCTACTTCCCTCCTTCCACTTTTTTTCCTAAAGATTTTATTTATTTATTTGACAGATAGAGAGAGATCACAAGTAAGCAGAGAGAGAGGGGGAAGTAGGCTCCCCACTGAGCAGAGAGCCCAATGTGGGGCTGGATTCCAGGACTCTGAGATCATGACCTGAACCAAAGGCAGAGGCCCAACCCACTGAGCCACCCAGGTGCCCTTCCACTTTTAAGGACCCTCAAGATTACATAGGGCCCGCCTGGATAATCTGGAATCTGCCCATTTTAACGTCAGGAATCTTAACTCCATCAGCAGCCCTACTCTTCCTTTCTCATGTGACAGTTTCATGTGTTCTGGGGATTAGGATTGGACATCTTTCGGTGGGGGGGGGGGCATTATTCTGTCTACTACAGCAAGGATGAACTTTCAAAATTTCTGTCTAAGCACGTTAGCCATCTACTTAAAGCACATCAGAGCATCTCATGCTCCTTGGATTATGGTCAAAACTCTTCCGTGGGCTTCCAGCTTCAGAATAGTCTATAAGAATAGACTTATCAAGTCTGAAAATACCTTGCTCTCTCTTGTCACGAGGCTCTGGCACATGCTGTTCCCTCTGCCTGGAAAGCCCTTCTGCACCTCCCAACTACCTCTCATCCCTCAGGTCTCAGCCCCATTCTGTATCCTCAGGGTCAATGCCCAGACCTTCCTGCTCAATCCTCTGTCCCACCATCTTGTAGTACCTTCTCTCTTTCCTTCAGAGAACTTAGCACACTGGTGATTTTATTTTACTCAGAATTACTTCATTCTCTCTCTGGCTGGACTAAAAGGATCTCTGTTTCTTTCTTCCCCACATCTTCAGAACCTGAAGCACCTGGTCCACAGTGGGCTCTTAGTGTGTGTCCCATGAATGACCAAATGAACTCAGTAACCTATTTCTTAAAAAAAAAAAAAACATTTTTATTGAATGTGTTCACTGACACATTTATAAAAGCAAAAGGGCTTTTTGAAAATTTAGGAAATAAGTAAATCATTATAAATCCATATAGCCATTAAAAATGAAAAAGACTGGGGCTCCTGGGTGGCTCAGTGGGTTAAAGCCTCTGCCTTCCACTCAGGTCATGATCCCAGGGTCCTGGGATCGAGCCCCACATCAGGCTCTCTGCTCAGCAGGAAGCTTGCTTCTTCCTCTCTCTCTCTGCTGGCCTCTCTGCCTACTTGTGATCTCTGTCTGTCAAATAAATAAAATCTTTTTTTAAAAAATGAAAAAGACTATAGCAATGGGGGAAAATGTTTATATTATGTTTAAAATAGCAGGATACAACATGCTCTTATGCTAGTCAGAAGGCAAAGTGACATAATGATTATAGCAATCGGTTCAAGATCATGGAATGGTGAGTGATACTTTTCTCCCACCTCCAAACTCCCCTGTTCCCATGTTCATATATTCATCACACATTTCCTGCAGCCAGTGTGTGCCAGGGTCTGTGTCAGGAGTAGGAACAGCGCCGTGAACAGGATGTATTGGTCTCTGTTCACTGCAAGGTTATGGCCAAATAGGAGGAAAACTCATAATAATCATGACATTGATGATGTAGTATTGACAGACCATTGCTGTATTCAAGAAAACTGCCATAGTGTGCACCATAGGCTAAAGTAAATATTTCTTAAATCAGGTTCATTATTATTATGGCATTGAGATTTTTAATTTTGTGTGTATGGGGGGGGTTGTAGGAGAAATATACCCATTTTCTTTAGTCTTTAGGCTTTGAAGGAGATTTCCTAAATTGTCTCTCCAATCCCTAATCACTGCTTTTTATACATTCTGGAAGGAAAACATTTGGAATCAGAGTGAACTTCTGGTTACCTTAGTTCAACTACATTAAAAAGGTTTGTGCAGGTGGCCAACAGGACGCCACTGATCCTCCCCAATTCAACCTCATTCCCAAGCATTTGGTAGGTCTTTAGCACCCACTTCTAGGAAACTGACAAGGCAGAGTTTTGCCACCATAAATTCTCTTGGTTTCATCTTCTCACACTTATGCGCTCAGTGTCTGTGCCTCTGTGCTTGAGCATAATGTAAATACTTAATTTGTTTAATAAATATCCTGAAATAGCCTCTTTGAGTTGTTACTAGAAGGGCACGAACCTTTTAACTCACTTAGTCAGCGCAGATCAACACTTAATGTCTTTAATGATGATCAGGATCTTTTTTAGTGGCTGAAAATCTCCGTAATCAATGATGTGGTCCTGCCTGGAGGCAGGAGAGACTAGATAATGGGCAGAAAATGTCACACTGGATGGGACTAGTAATTTGAATCCCTGAAATCAGTATTAGAGTGGCCATTTATGGGAGAGGCCAGTTTCTTCCCAAGGCTAAGAAGAGCCCCTCCAGCACCCCAGTACTCTTAAGTGATCTACACATTGCTGAAACCATAATGAGCCAGTTCCTCTTTCAGTCCAAAACATCTAAAGGCTCTTCTCCCCCGCCCACCTACCCAACAAGGCCATTGCCATGCCAGCTTGCGGCACAGTGGTCACCCACCTGAAAAGTAATTCTCAGTGCTAGGCAGGAGCGGAGAGGACTGGGGCCCGGGGGTATCATGGGATTTCTGAGACCTCGTTAAGGCGGGTACATCCCCTTTTCCTTCCCAGTCCCTATACCGACCTTGAGAATTTTATTTTCATTTCAGGGATAGGAAACAAGTCCCATTTTCTAGCTGTTATATGAAGGAGCACTTCCAGCTTTCAGTCCTAAAATATCCCTTCTGAACTTGGAGTCCCTTGGTCTTAGTCTTGCATTTGATTAATTTAGCCATGTTCACATTTTCTGCATTTCATAATTTTCTGAACACTTGTCATATGCCCTGCGAACCTTTATCTCTTTTGAGTGAAATTCTCATATTAAAAGCCCTCATGGTCATTCCATTTGGTGTGACTTTGTGATTATAAGTGGACTTTATTAATAGAGAGCTTCTGATAATATGAGGTAATTGTTTCATTATGAAACGTTATTCATTTTTTATGTTGTTTATTATTGTCCACAGACCCAGAGGTTTCAAATGGGAGCATGTTGTAAATGAAAGCATAAGTAATTTATTGTAATTATTCTGAACTAAGGCCAGATTTCCTACTGGCTCAGTGATGCACATCAATTGAAAATGGGCTGAGATATAAAATCTTGTTTTCTTAAATATTACTTAAAACAAAAGCATAAGCAATTAAAAATATTAATTTTTATAAATTCCTGCATCCTCCTTTAATGAAAAAACAAAACCTGACTTGATCAAATTTTAAAATAACGTTTCTATAACTAAGCTATATGGAGTAAGTCCCCTGGATTTCTGGTGAGGCTAAACTAACACAGTATAATTCGGCCATGTCATAGTCCCTAGGGTGACTGTCAGGTCCTGTGCTCTCCTTTGAAATGTGAGTGCTTTTAATTAGATGAAGCAATGGCTAGTTTTTGTTTCTCTATTATTATATTATTATCATTCCATTGCCAGGGCTCCCAGTCTGATCTAATTGTAAAGGAGGCTGGAAAATGTGGTTTAGCTATGTTTTCGGGAAGAGAGGGAATTAAGTTTTGTGGAACGTATAACAAGCTCTGCTTCGGAATCAAACTTCACCCATGTCAGAATGGATAACCCATTATCCCAGCTCCTTTTCCTTCCGAACTGTTCTATATCCACCGATTCGAAATGCCCCTTTTGACCTTTGGTGAATTCCTATGTACGTGTTCTGGATGTTGTTCTCACTCACTGATTGCTGGGTCTTAATCACACTGTTTTACTTACTGAAGCTCTATATTCTATTTTGCTACTATGTGCATTTTCTAAAAAATATTCTGAATCTTCTGGCACATTTCCTTTTCCAGATAAACTTGAGCTTCACATTTCCTAAGAAAGGAAAAAATAAGCAAACAAAAAACTCTCCAGTCTCCCTATCATGTATTATTAAATCTATGTTCTACTCGAAAACATGATACTATTAGAGAAGATAAGCATTATTTGACAATCGGTATCTTCTGACTCCGAGGAAGTATGCTTTTAAAAAGCAAGCTTTCTATCACGCAGTGGCTAGCAATGTTATTAGCAGGGATTTCTAAACGACTTGAATGTTTATGGTTCATATTTCAACTTCAAGTCTGTTTGTTGCATTAGCAAAATGAAGCTCATTAAGCCTTTTCTTTTGGATCATCTCTCCAAGCCTCGGAGTCCACTAATACTCCGCTTTCTTGTCTGGGAGTATGTAATCTTTCCCACATTACACTTGAAAGTTCAGCTCATTCCTAAACCTCCAGTCAAGGATATGAACTTGTTGCTTTCAGAGAGGCCACATCTGTGCACTGAGCCATTACGCCATCTGTTAAAGTGGTCAGAGTTCATTTTATTGCCTCCTTTGTGGAAGGACTCGTACTGTAAAAGCGTGTGTTATTGAAAACATAATTTTCTTCATCATTATGCTTTCTTTCTAGCCGGATCATAACCTGCGAGAAATCTATTGAGCAGAGAGTGAAAAGCTCTTCAGAATAGCTGTTCTTAAGAGATTAAATGATTGCCATCTCTGTCCCATTTCTTTTATCTCATAATCAAGTTCAAGATGATACTAGATATCTCAGCTGAAGTGATTATATATTTGAAATAGAAATGGCTTTATCTCAATTCATATTTCACACTGTTGAAGGCAGGATCATTTTTTCCCCATTTACATTTATATATGTATGGTTCTTTACAACTGTCTGCAGGGTTAAAGATTCAAAGTACTTTTTGAAGGCAAAAATAGCTAATAGGAATTCGGTTGTATTTTTAAATGTTCTGTGCACAAAGACACTAAGTTGTATGTGAAGATCCAGCTTAGATTCATCAAAATTTAGAGCCGTATCAAACCTTGGCAAGTCATAGCCCAACCGTTCTTGACAAGTGAAGAGTTTGGGCTTCAGAGCAGCTAAGACACTTGCTCAAGGTCACACAGCCTCACTGAGATGAAAGCTCCCTCCTAGGCCGTTTCTGCTGGATCCTGCTGCCTCCCCCCTGCCATATTCAGAGCAAACCTGTCACACAGATCTGCTGTGGGGAAAGAAAGACATAGGAACCAGATTTTTTTTGTAATTGGTTCAAAGATGTTCACTTTGGGTTTTATTCTTTATCCTTAAAGCTGCCTGATCTGTGCTGTTTTCTTACATCACAATTTCTCTTCCAGAGATTCAAACTGAGAAAAAAGATCATGTCACTGTTTATTAGCAGCTCTGCTAAAACACTTGCTGGAGAAGGAATATGACACTCTTTGCCGGAAGTGAGACATTGGGCTGTATGTTGATTGCGTTTACCCACATGCCCACAAGTAGTCAATAATCAAGCATACTGAAATTACATTCTTTCCTCCTTTTAAAATATTTCTAGCTTTAAATAAGACTCCTCATTTTTAAAACCTAGTAAATAGGACAAAGTGAGTCATTATTTATAGTTAATCACTTTTGCCAGCTGTGACTGCATTTCACATCCATTTTTCTGTTTTGTCTTGGACTGGAGAATCTATCCTGTCGCTCTGTAAGGAAAAAACCACATTGGTCCCATCAATAGCCTCTTTCAGCACATAATCACAGTTAAGGCGCTACAAATAGAGATTTTTGTTGGATGCAGCAAGAAAAGTAACTTCTTCAGAATCCAGAACTGTGGAGAGTAACCCCAAATCTTGAGAATCACACCTGACAAGAAAATCTGAATTATTTTAGGGTTCATTTCAAAATGGAATAATCATTTCACAAATATTGTATTTCTGAGTGTCTGTTCTATGTCTACCAAGTTCCAGATACTGCAAGGTTGAGAAAAGACTTCAGATAGGATCCCTGGTATGTCAGGATGCTTTAATTTGATAATATCAGTGATCCATTTCAGACTGCCTTGAGCAGTCCTTGAATCTTAACTTCATTGGGTCAGGTGACTAAAAATTTTGACCTCAGGCATGGTTTAGGCCTGGTTTGATTAGACTCCAGCTCACTCTGCTGTTCTTCTGACTCTTTCTCTCACTGTGGATAGCCCCATTCTCAGGCTGATAATTGACATTTATGCACATGTACAGAAAGTTTTGGATCAATGCACCATTGGCTCACAGAACTGGGGAGATTGCGTCCTTGTGGTAGAAAAAGGACTATTATATCGCCCAGCCTCACCTCTGCATCCCCGCTCTCCAAGCCTTCTTCTTAACTCACAAACAGAATTCCTAGGCTTCATTATGGTCAAACCAACTCCTTACCAGCCAGCAGTGGCCAAGGGAGAAATGTCATGTGCCAACTGGCCAGTTGATTCTTGAACCCAATCCCTGTGGTGAGGAGGGCGGGATTATAGTGCTTGGCTTCGGCCAGTTAGCTGCCCCTCCTGGAACCTGGCGTGGCAAGCCATTCACCCAAATCCCACAGCTGCTGAGTAGCACAGAGGTGTAGAATGGATGCTGCGGAAGAACCTAAAAAAATCCACCCTGTCTTTCATTTAGAAAGTTGAGCCTGGTCTTAATGAGGCCAAAGCTTTGCCTGGCGTGTGTCATTCTTCATTCTTGATCTGGTCTGGCCAGCCTTTTATCCTTCCCAATTCAGCCAACGTGCCCAATTCCCCCACCTGCTCGTGGCCAGTCCATGGCTATACCTCTGTATCCACAAGGCCAATGACCTCTCTTATACTTAGGAACGTATTGTCTTCCTGCTAAAAGAATAATGACTTGCTGACAGACTAAATAGTATTAAGTAAGACGCGTGTATTAGACAGAGAAGCCTGCTCCTATCATTTTCTGGTGACCCCTGGCAATTCAGTTGTCTGGAGCTTCAAACTTCAGAGCTCTTCTGAAAGGCAATATTTCATTTGCTCTAAAAATGTTTCTAGAGGAACACTCTGATCTATTTCAAGTAGTGAGATACCCCTCACCTGCATGAGAATCTGACGTGACTATGTTATGGCTGATGGCAATTTAAATGCCCCGGGAGAACTTCCATCTCTCAAAATAAACTTTCTGCCATGTCTCAGCCTGGGTTCTTCCTGAAAGCAGGGCTTTGGGTGAGGAATGGCTTGTAGCTTGTTTGGGAAAGAACCTCTGTGAGCAAGCGCAGAACAGAGACTGAGGGCAAGCCAGCACAGGGGTCTGTGAACCAAATTTGTTACTAATGGAAGCGACTAGAGCTCGATCCCAGCAGAACCTCCAAGGAGCCGAGAGGACAACTTCAGAGTTGTCTGCCTGCCTGAGGGACAGGAGAGAGCCGACATCCTCTGCTCCCTCCCTGGGCAGGGGTTGGCCCATGTGGTGTCCACTCCTTATTTTTTCACACTTCCAGACGGCATCTGTGCGAGGGCCACACCTGGGTGTTAGCAGTCTCAGGAAGACAATGAGAGACACTTGGCATTGGGTGCGCCGAGGGGTAGTCCTCCGGCCACGACCAGACTAAAAGATGGGGGTGAGAACATGAGGTGGGCACACAGGGAGTCCACAGCCAAAGTCACACAGGAACCTGGAAAAGACCAGAAACCATCTACACATCTCTTTTATCTTTCCTGCGTGTCCGAATGGCTTTTCTTAACACGTGTCTTTAAAAAGGTAAAATTAATAAACACATTACCAACCGGATTGCCGTAGAGCCCTGCAGGACTCTCATCAACAAAGAGGCAAGCACGCTGGCGGAAAGAACCAGCGGGCTCCTCAGAAGAGAAGGCTGCTTGCGGGAGAAGCTGTCATCATCACATCTTCAACTGGCGGGTCCTCTCATCCCCAGCAGGGGCTCCTTGCTTGGAGGGTAATTTCTATTCTCACTGTTCAGTCAGGATGACAGCTTTGTCCCTAATGTGATGGCAGTTTTGACTTTAGTTTAAATTATTCCATAAAGAATCAAAGAGAAAGAGATTCTCTTTTTTTCCCCCACCCCAAAAATTCCACTAAGAAAACTTTTCTAATTTAAATCTTTGCCTCCACATTAAATTTCTCATTCATGTTGCAGGTGAATCAAATATAGCGTCAACTTTCAAAACCCTATGTGACTATCACAGTGACTCAGAATAATTGCTGTCTGTCAGTGTATTTGCTGGGAACACAGATATGCCTGTCACCGGCTCCGTTATCACACCGAGAGCTTGCCTCTCGAGTGCGGTCTTCTCTGGGCTCAATTCAGAGCCTTAGTGTCGGCAAGGCAGAGCACTGGGGCAGTTATCTGCATAACCCATCCAAGAAACATGTGTGCCTCAGCTGCCCCTGAAATCACCTGTTGTTGTTTTTTTAAGTCCTTAGAGCAATTATTGTAGTAAGTGTAGATGTAGCTGGAATGTTCCAAAGAATTGCTTCCAACTGTGGTTCCTCTAGCCTGGTAGTTTTGAACAAGGGATGCTTTTGTCCCTCAGCGGACACTTGGCCATATCCAGAGTCGTTTTGGGCTGTCATAGCTGGGGAGCAAGGACAGAGGGTGCTACGGACATCAGGAGGGTAGAGCCCAGAGCGGTTGCAGTGCCTGGGACAGCCTCCCACGGTAAAGGATTAGCCAGCCAAACGCTGCCCTGGTTGTTGAGGGTTTACACATTGTAAAATAAGGCGATCTTCTCAGAAAATTCGTACTGAAAGAAAATATTCCTTCAGTTGAAAAATATCAGTAATATTAAAAAATACTTGGGGCTCCTGCGTGGTTCAGTTGGTTAAGCGACTGCCTTCGGCTCGGGTCATGATCTTGGAGTCCTGGGATCGAGTCCTGCATTGGGCTCCCTACTCAACAGGGAGTCTGCTTTTTCCTCTGATCCTCTCCCTTCTCATGCTCTCTCTCTCTTGTTCTCTCTCCTTCAAGTAAATAAATAAAGTCTTTAAAAAAAAAACAAGTGTGTTTAAAATATATATATATTTTAAAATACTCTAAGACAAAATAACCCCAAAGAGAAGTTTCCGCTCACCATTTCACACTCAAGTTCTGCCCAAATGAAATTGATGTTTATAAGATTGTAATTATAATGCATACTAGTTTATATTCTTGTTTCCACTTAAAAAATCACGTTTATATTCTCTATATCATTTTGATAGAGAATATTCCATTGTTTCAATTTAATGAGTTTAAACCATTGCCTCTTTCTTTTCTTCATTTTTAATTTTAAATAATCCCCCCCCCCTTTTTTTAAGTATCTTGGGGAAAAGCACGTACTCCAATCTGAAATCTGGCTTGGGAGACCTGGCCATGTGGCTCTCTTGAATTACTTTACAAAAAGTATTTTCCAAGAAATAGCTATTTTCTAAAGATTACAAGAAATAGCTATTATGTAAATGTTTTCACATTTACATATTATGTAAATATTTTCACACTACTTGTGAAAAACAGTCACTATATATATTTTTAAAATTCGAAAACCCCCTCTGTTTCTCCTCAGAATGTATTAAAGCAACACTCTGGCCTCCCTTAGTGAGAGATTCTCTGTGAAAGCCTGGCTCCTTCTGGATGGGACCCACCTAGCCTCTGGGTCTGCCCAACTAGGTCGGGCTGTTGGAGTCCACACAGCATCACAAAAAGAAGAGAACAGAAGCTCGCTTAACAAGTCAGGATGTAACAGACAAATGTTAAAGCTCATGCTGATGAAAGTAATTATAACCACTTACAGGATGAGTCAGAAAATGTTTATATTTTAACAGAAAACTGTCAGAACCTAGCTAAGTGGACACAGTCTGGTCTTGCCTGAAATTCTCAATGTGTCCCAGTGTCAGCCTGGGTGTTCTGTGTGTCACAGTTCAGTGTTGCCTGGAAGCCCCATTCCACACCCTGCAGGATTTTCAAGCACTTCTGAAGCGTTTTTACAGTATCTGGAAGGCCCATGACTCTCACGCCTTCCTCTGCATTAATTCGACTGATAGATCATCAAACCATCCCCCACAGTTGTTGCTGGCTTGTGCACCTGCTCCGGTGGAACTCATCTCCTAACTCAGTCTTCAGCTTCGAAGTCAACACAGAAGCCCCCCCACAACACACACACACACACACACACACACACACACACACACACACACATACCCCATCTGTAGTAGAGTCTGCCAGTTGCACTTGTTGGTGAAGATACAGGAGGTTCTAACAAGTAATACAGACACCTTTGAACCACACGGTAAACGTAGCAGTTGAGTAAAGGATTTCTGATCGCCACACCCCCACAGACTTTCCCAGGGGCCATGTCCCTTCATGGAGGATCCCCGCCTCCTGCCTCTCGGTGGCCTATTCTTCCTCATCTCTCTCTTATCTGGCCTGTCATCCCCTTGCACCCGGGAATCCTAAATTGTTCGTGCTGAGTTACACAGAGCAGCTCAGCTCTCCTGAGTCTCTGCTCCACGAATCAGTCCCACATCTTCCTTCTGCATCTCAAAAGCAAGCAAACCAGGAAGCTTCAATTTAACTGGTCCTGTATTTCTAGAAAGCAGTTACTGTTGTTAACAAACAGCATTTCTTTTTCTCTTGTACATCTGTGGGGGCTTTGTTAACTCCTTTGAAAAGCCAGTTCTGAAACAGATGCCCGTGTACTCGTCTGTATCTACATCCACTTGTCTGGTGGAAGAGCTGCTACTTAGCCCGAAGGGAGTGCTCAGGCTTCGGCTGCAGGGCAGGTTAGACTCAGATGTGACTAGCTTCTGTCTCAGTTTCCAGTTTCCTGCTCTGTGTTTCCCT
Organism: Meles meles; assembly: GCF_922984935.1. Taxonomy (NCBI): domain Eukaryota; kingdom Metazoa; phylum Chordata; class Mammalia; order Carnivora; family Mustelidae; genus Meles; species Meles meles. The sequence continues at coordinate 123,032,462 of NC_060071.1, forward strand.
CTGTGTTGTTCAGCCTGACACTCAAGTGGTTCTTTCCATCCGTCTCCTGCTCTGCGGCCTTGTTTGCCGGAGTTCATCTCGCTCTTTGGTCTCTCTCCTACCTAGTCTGTGTTTACAAAATGTGACTGGGCATGGAGACTGCAACTGACTATTCCTTATGGGTCCCTGAGTGAGGTTCCCGGGGGCCTCCATCAGCATGTGTTCTCTCTCTGGCTGGTTTCCAGACTCTCTAAAAGCAGTGATGATATACTCTCTTTCTTCGACCCCTAACACTTCGTGGAAGGTGGTAGATATTCCCTAATGTTGTCAGGTGTTTCTCCAGATCTGTTGATTCCAGAAATTCATGTACTCTGCAAACATGAGTCTCCTGTAGTGAGCTGAGAGGTAGGGACACAGCCAGAAACAAGAGAAAGTTCTCACCCTCCTCGAATTCATTTCTACTTGGAGTGAGAGGTGGTGGAGTATTTAGTGCTCGGTGAGTGCTGGTAACACCAAAACAGCACACCCTCCTTTCAGAACCAGAGCAAGTGCCTGCCAAGGGAGAGTGCGGTAAACAGGAACGATGAAACTCGCTACCTAATGACGTTTCTTCATCGGCGCACATTGCTTCTAGCCGCCAGCCACATCTGCTCTTCGATCACGCGGCGATTCAAGTGTGGGTGCTGTGAAACCTTCCTTCTTCAGGATAATTCCATCCTCGATGAAAAAACAATATATTTCAGCTTTTAAAATTATAGCTCTGAAATGTGAATTTCCTCTTTACCCTCCTTGAGACAACCAGACCTGCTCTTTGTCTCAAACACACACACACACAAACACACACACACACACAGAATGAGGAAGAAAAGTCAGAAGATAGGAGGTATTTTACCACGTCTCATTCTAAATATAAACACGATGTTCACATTCATTATGTGAATAAAATGCCACTACAAACTTTATGAATAAATGTTTCCATTTTAATGATTCTTGGTTATACCGTGCCCATTTTATGATGGGAAGTTTTGGCAAAGACAGCAAGAAAAATAAGTGAATGCAATTACAATGAAGGTTATTTACTGAGAAAAAGGGATTCCCTTTTCCACAAACATTCAGCATTTCAGTAAGTGAATAAACATACTGAGAAAATATTATCAGAAGCAGTTTATTCCAAACATTACTTTTCTAGGTTATCCTCTTAACCTACCCTCTGGGATTTATAGTTCAACCATACGAGTTCAGAGTGGAAAGAAAAAAGGCCACCGATCTAATCCAATTCCTTGGGAAAAATACTTAGGCAATATTAAGAATCTTCAATTATCTAATTTAATAAGAGGGAAGGTTTATTTTCCGTAGTCAGTAACATGTGATACTGATTATTTCTAATCCCTTAGAAAAGATCTAACATTCTGCTTTTGGTCCTGTTATAGCATGAAATCATCATGTATATTTTACCAAAAGAAGTAGCAAGAATAATGGCCTCTGCAGTCTGCAGTCATTTTACGCTAACACACTGCAACATGGTTTTGCCCTGGGGCAGAGAAGTAGGGATTTTCTGTACTTCAAAAGAATGAAAAATTATCATCACTATCCAGAACCATTATAGACTTCAGAGACTTTGGCATGAAATATTCAGAAAGTTTATTTTAGAATTCAATATTTTAAAAGCCTGCTTTAAAACTATTACAGTGATTAGTGGCTCTGTTACTTGGGCCCGTCTTTGCTTTAAAAAGCCCTGTGTCATGGTTGATACCATTTGTTGGTTCAACAAATAATTTGCACCAACCACAGGAGCTCCACGTAAGGAATGTAATGTATTATTTTAGAAGGCCTCCCAAAGAGGAATTGTGACCACTACTCATCAGTTACCCTTTCAAATACCCTTTTTTTGAAAAAGATTTTATTTATTTATTTATTTGTCAGAGAGAGAGAGAGAGCACAAGCAGGTAGAGCAGTAGGCAGAGGAAGAGAGAGAAGCAGGCTCCCTGCTGAGCAAGGAGCCCTATTCGGGACTCCATCCCAAGACCCTGGGATCATGACCTGAGCCAAAGGCAGCAGCTTAACCAACTGAGCCACCCAGGCATCCCTCAAACACGCTTCTTAAATAAATGTTACTTTTCCTGGTCCTGGTTGAAATGTGTGTTTCTAATGCTGTGATTTTTGTCCTTCTGACATGTGTTAGCTTACCCATGTGGAGGGGGTGCTGTTTCTCTGCCCCTGTCAAGGGAGCAATGCTCCTGTCTCAGTGGTTTTAGGGACACACAGGGCCGACGCAACTGAAGCCACCCACAGCCTCAGCCAACCAGCCAGAGGCTCCCATCTTTACCGCTCTGCACCAGAAAAGCTTATCGGGTGTTTGTGAGGATTTAACACCACTTCAGAGGCCCGTGAAGACTTCTGGAGCTAGAGTTAGCCACGTGAAATTGCAATACAACCCCTTCTCCTTGGACTGCTCTGTATACATAGGGAGGCCGCCTTGCAGTAGAGTATTTAGAGAGCTTTGGTTGGGAGTGTCGTGGTCCTGATTTGTGTTCCAAGTCTGCTACTTACCAGCAGTGTGATCTTGTGAAATTGGTGGACCGCTTTCAGCTCAGTGTCTCTGTCTGTAAAGTGCACCCATCCCAGCATCATGCCAAGATTCAGTAAGACGAGGAATGTCAAGGCAGCGCAGTGCAGGTGTCATTGTCCCCGTCACTGCTATTTATTCCCCAAACATTTTTCTTATCTCTCGTTGGTTTATTCCACATTTCTGTTGTGTGATGCATATGTATTTGTTGGTATATCACAGAAAGAATGTGCAGGTTGATTAGAAAAACCATTTCTGCTTTTCTTTAAAAACCTGTGCATTTGGTTTCATTCCTATAAGTGTATGGAATATATTATTTTTGTAGGTTTTAGTAAGTACCTTTTCCTTTCCTTCCCTCCGTAGACATTATCAATGTAAGAAAAAAATAGGCTTCAAGTTTGCCTTCAAGTAGGTACCTCTCATAAACATGCAAAGAAATAAAGATTGTGGAGCGCTTTTAATGCGTGAGACAAAAATAATCTGTAAATAACGAAATAACTTTTGTTTCATTTTCCAGGGAAGTAGATCAAGACTCAGATGGTCTTGTCAGCTTTAAAGACTTTGAATATGCCATGAACTATGGACAAAATGAAGCCTAACTATTGTGAACTGCTTTTGGCAACCTCTGGGGAGACAAATAGGTTGTAATGTGTATTTAAACGTCGAACTCCACTCTGCTAGTGATGTAATTATGCTGCATATTTGTGATTAAACTCTCCATCGTGGTTTTCAGATGCTGGTATTACTTGCATCGCAGAATCCTAGAGGCGGTCATTCCACATGGTCTTCCACTGGGGCTCGTAGCCCTGACCCAGGCTGCTGCTGGGTCTGCCACTGGGGGTGGCCCCCACACCTCCTCTTCACTCTCAATCCACCACGCCCACCCGCACTGCAGGCTGGGGTACTCCACTCACCAGTCCTCACCACCCCACCTGCTTGCTCTGTGATTCTCATTGGTTCCTAATGTCTGGAGAGAAGTTGCTTTTTCCTGCCAATGGTACCAGTTTCCTTCTTGCTGTCAACTTTGTTTGAACAAATAATAGCACCTGTGTGTACTGAGTGCTTAACGATGTTCCAAGCAATGAACAAAAAAGCACTGGAAAAACAAGGACTTAAGATTTCTCTAGGATAAAGTACCAGTGTCAAAATCTTCATTGAAAAATGGCCCTAGGGCACTCGCTATACAAAATTTTAAGAAACTGGGGTGCCTGGGTGGCTCAGTGGGTTAAGCTGCTGCCTTCGGCTCAGGTCATGATCTCAGGGTCCTGGGATCGAGTCCCGCATCGGGCTCTCTGCTCAGCAGGGAGCCTGCTTCCCTCTCTCTCTCTCTCTCTGCCTGCCTCTCTTAGATCTCTACTTGTGATCTCTCTCTGTCAAACAAATAAATAAAATCTTTAAAAAAAATTTTTTTTTAAGAAACAAATAGGGCTGGCACAAGTAAGTCTTCTCCAGCTGGATACAGGGGAAGAACAGCGTGTGGTATGGAAGGATACTGGGGGCAAAAGATTTATTTGGGGAGCGCTTTCGGATGGCTTGGACCTGGGGTTTGTGTGGCTACCCAACTGACCTGTGCTGCACACTTCCTGGTTGTGGGTGGTGGCCCCACCTGGATCAAGAGCCTGAGTTGTGTGCGTTCACATTCTCCATCTTTTGCCCATCCGTGTGTGGGGTTTGGTAATGCTGTACCCAAACAGAAACTGTGGCCTGGGACCCTCAGCACTTATTTCAGATAAATGCCGGTATCAGTGCCAATGTTTTATCTCTAAGTGTTCAGGAATCACAACATTAACATTACAAAAACATCTAATTCAAATTTTAGAAGTAGTAAACATTTAAAGATCAAATAAAAATATGCATTTGTAAAATAGAAACATTAAACAAGCATCATTCAAACACAAATTACTGGCAGATAAACTTAAAAATAAGATCTTAAACTGTTACAAATCAAAGGAGCCTTAGGAAACAAAACAGTATAATTTGATGTTCTTAGAATAGAAAAAAGGACATTAGGTAGACACTAATAAAGAATGGACTTTAGGGGCACCTGGGTGGCTCAGTTGGTTGAGCGCCTGCCTTCCACTCAGGCATGATCCTGGGGTGTGGGATCGAGCCCTGCATCTGGCTCTCCTCTCAGTGGGGAGCCTGCTTTCTCCCTCTGCCTGCTTCTACCCCTGCTTGTGTTCTCTCTCTCTCTGTCAAATAAACAAATACAATCTTAAAAAAAAAAGAAAAGAGTGGACTTTAGTTAATAATACTACCTTCACAATTTTTCTGTAAATCTAAAACTGTTACAAAAAAAAAGACTTTAAAAAATCTTTTTCAAAGACTAGCAAACTAAACAATATCAAAAATGAAGAAAACTTTGAAAATCATTGAGAAGTACAAATGAAATATTATTTTATTTTATTTTTTTAATATGTTTTTAAATATATATTTTTTAAAATTTATTTATTTTTATTTGCTTATTTACAGCATAACAGTGTTCATTGTTTTGGCATCACACCCAGTGCTCCATGCAGTACGTGCCCTCCCTATTACCCACCACCTGGTTCCTCAACCTCCCACCCCACCCCACCCCCTCCCGCCGCCCCTTCATAACCCTCTGGTTGTTTTTCAGAGTCCATAGTCTCTCATGGTTCATCTCCCCTTCCAGTTTCCCTCAACTCCCTCTCCTCTCCATCTCCCCATGAAATATTATTTTAAAAAGCAAGTGGATCCAAGGTATCCTTGAGTATCCTGTGTGTTTTAGTACAAATTGTTCCAGCTAATGGAAAGCCCTTTGTGACTTTGGTAGAGTTTGTTCAGGAAGTGTTTTCATCAGAACTTCATCTCAATATATAAGTGATATGGATTTTAGATTTTTTAAAAATCAGAGTAAGCCACGAACAAAATGCCAGTATTTCAGAAATTGCCATGATGCCAAAACCTTGAATTGCAGTCACTATTTGGACCTTGTTTCTCCCGGGAAACATGACAAGAGAAAAAGAGGATTCACTTTCTCCAGTTGACGTGGGAGGCAAGAGGCCAGGCTGGGAATAGCTATCGGGCAACTCCCTTGGCCCTGGATTAGTCCAGGCTTTTTTCGGTCTCAATGACAGAAGTCTACCCTAATGAGTTTAGATGCAAAGGGAACTTACTAGAAAATACTAAGCTAGCTTATGGAGTCTAACATAAGGAAGGCAGTGGTGCAGCCGAGTTTCAAGATAACCAGGAGTGCCAGTACCTCCAGACCCTGCCTCTGTGCCGTAATCACCATCAGCCTCTCTTAGTTCCAATGAGGAGCTGGCCCATGATCTGTCCAGTTGCAAGTCGAAAGACCCCAGAAAGAGGCTCTGGTTGACCTATGGATCAGTCAACTCTGGTCCATCTAGAGGGTATAGACATGGCCACTGGACACTCCCAGGTGTACTGGGAGTGGAAGTTGATAAAAAGCTAGGCAGCCATTCCGTTTTCTTAGAGGAAACTGCACCTAGTCTAGGATGGAGGGCACACCTAGGACTGGCTGCTTAGGAGGGTCCAGGCTCTCAGCAAAAACCAAAAAGAAAGGGAAGGTGAGAAGCTGTTCGTGTCATCCCCTCCTTATCACTTCCCCTAGGCCCTATCCAAATCCTCATCCTCAGAGTTTTCTTTTTAGCTTCTCAGTTCCAGGTCCCAGTCCCTACCCTCATCTCCAGGACACATGATACTGTCTGTAGAGTGTGACCTTGCCAGTCTGCCCTCAGTTGAATGGATGGGCATCTATGCAAGTCAATCAACTCCATCCCTTCCCTTGGAAGATATCAAGAATGAGAGTGAGTGAGACACAGCAGTGCTCCTCTGAGTGTCTGAGTGGGTGGTTATGACTCAGGAGGAAACGGCAGACATGTTTTCCACCACAAGGCCTGGAAAACTGAGGCAGCTGATTTGTAACAAGAGCAGAAAATGAAACAACTAGAGGAGAACAAGAAAGAAGCTAGAGAAATCCTACGCTACTTGCTTTCTGATTAAAGCTTGTGTGCAAAGCCCAGTCATAACCCTTTGGGTCCTATGAGGTAACCCTGTACCCTTCCAATAAATCTTTCTACTCAAGCCAGCTGGAGTTGCTTTCTGTTATTTGAAACCAAGAGAACCCTAACTTACAAGCATAGAGCCAAGGACAGAGTCCTAGGTAACATCAACATTTACTGGGGCAGCAGAGAGAAGAGTCTTCTAAAAAGAATAGCAAGAGATAGTTGGAAATGGAAGAGGAAGGACTTCTGTCTCCAGCATCCCAGCCTCTACTTGACCTATCACTATAATCAACTCCAGTCTTCCCCTGTGCCAACGGCTCTCAAAGAGCTCACCACAGATCTCCTGCAGGCAAGCCTACCAGTGCCTCTCAGACCTCACTGCACTTGTCCCTTCTCCCTTTAGGCTCCATGACATTGCCCTCTCGTGGCATTTCTGTGCCCATTTTTCCTACTATTCTTTCCTGATTCCTCTCCTACAGCCATCCCGTATTATTAGTATTCTCCTGTAGTTGGCCAGTCTTTTTTTTTTTTTTTTGAAGATTTTATTTATTTGACAGAGAGAGAGAGTGATCACAAGTAGGCAGAGAGACAGGCAGAGGGGGAGAAGGAAGCAGGCTCCCTGCTGAGCAGAGAGCCCGATGTGCGGCTTGATCCCAGGACCCTGAGACCATGACCTGAGCCAAAGGTAGAGGCTTAACCCACTGAGCCACCCAGGCCCCCCTGTAGTTGGCCAGTCTTGATCAACATTCTCTACAGATAATTTTCTGTGCTCCCCAGACTTCAACTAACACCTTTATGGATGTGACTCCACAAACAAATCTTTATTGTTAGTCTTAACCTTGCTCAACCCAGACCAGTTTTCATTTGCCTGTTGGACATTTCCACCTCAATTCCAAACTCACTGAACTAAAATCAGACTTGTTGTTTCCTCTAATTTTCGAAATTGCTTTCTCACTCTGTGTTTTCTATTTCTGTTAATGGCAACCACCCGGCCACCCACCCTGAGCTGTCATCCAAGCCAGCTGCCTCAGGGTTCTTTTCAAGTCTCCCCCATCTTCCTCCGCTCTGACACTCAGCCAGTCACTGTGTCTGCAGTAACTCTGTGACATTTTCTTCCAGCCCATCATGGTCTCCCCGCTGTGTTCTGATTCCCACTCCCATCCTCCCATCCAGTCATTCGTTTTTCTTTTCATTGGTATAAAGAAGAGTAAAGGATGTGCTGATAAGTAAGAAACAGATCCCGCTGTCAGGAAATTTTGTCTAGCATGTCAATTATCTTCCCAAAGCACAGACAAAATTTATTTTTTCTCTGCTCCAAAGCTCTTAGTAGCCCCCCTTTCTATCGGATAATGTCTCATCCCTTAATATGTCATTCAAAGCCCTCTATAATCTGGTCTCAACTTATATGTTCAGCTTCATATTTCACAACCCCCTATTCATCCCATCCCACAACTAGGTGACTCACACCTGCACATGGTCTCTTAGCTCCAAAACACCAAAATGGCAAGCATATCTTTGCCCCAAGTAGGAAAGTAACAGATAACCTTGGAATTAATATCTGAAGAAAATAGGAAAATGCAACCATAAATAATAAAATTCAATGAAAAAAATACTGGGCCACCTTCATCCTAATGAGTATCTCCCCCTCACAGTTGTCACTTCTGAAGAGGGAACGGGGCCTAATTATGCTAAGTATTTTGTAGTTTTAAATATTTTATTCTTGAAAATTTATTGAGATAATTTTAGTTAGCTTTTTTTACACGTGAGGAAACAAGTCTCCAAGTCTAAATGACTTGACTCAGGCCAAGTGATGAGGTGGGTGGAGAGTGTCAGGATGATGATTCAAACCTGTCAGCCTTACTAAATACAGATACCTTCCTGCCATGCTGCATTGCCTCCAGTGGGAAAAATCATCCATGACATTGGTCCATATTCTATAATTACACTTTGTTTTTGACCGAAAATGAGTTTATCCAGATTCATTGGCCATCCCAAGTGAAACATCCAACACAAAATAGGCATATTAATTCCCATCTTAACATGTCACTGGGCTTAATCCAAACTCCATTGGGTAATTAATCAAACCCACATTCCATTGGGTTATTAATCAGATCAAAGATTTGCCACCAGACACAATCTCTTTTAAAGTGTGCTGCAGGTGTACTGAAAAGAAGGGACACCTGCATCTCAGTGTTCATAGCAGCAATGTCCACAATAGCCAGATTGTGGAAGCTGAGATGTCCTTCAACAGATGAATGGATAAAGAAGATGTGGTACATATATACAATGGAATATTTCTCAGTGATCAGAAAGGATGAATACCTACCAATACATCGACATGCATGGAACTGGAGGGGATTAATGCTAAGTGAAACAAATCAGTCAGAGAAAGGCAATATCATATGCCTTCACTCATATGTGGAATATAAGAAATAGTGCAGAGGATCATAGGGGAAGAGAGGGAAAACTGAATGGGAAAAAATTAGAGAGGGAGACAAACCATGAGAGTCTCTTGACTCTGGGAAACAAACTGAGGGTTGCAGAAGAGGAGGCGGGTGGGGGATGGGGTAACTGGGTGATGGGCATTAAGGAGGGCACGTGATGTAATGAGCACTGGGTGTTATATGCAACTAATGAATCATTGAACATTATGTCAAAAACTAATGATGTATGTTGGCTAATTGAATTTAAATTTAAAAAAATAAAGTGTGCTGTGGGCTCTAAAGACAATTGTTAAAGAAGAGTTCTAGAAATGCTCTAAACAATGGAAGCATTTTTAAAATAGATGTGCATTTTCATAACACTTATCTGTGTTGTACAGATTCTGAACAGTGTATTTCACCAATCATATTATTTGGTGTTCACACTTCACTCACAGAAGTATAATTTAGGATTAATGAAAACAAGCCATAGGTTACTTTCCTTTTTCTTGTAACTTTTGTGGAATCTGTTTAGAACTACAGAATTAGTTAAAATAACACATGAATTGAAATTTAATGGCATCAGAGTAGCTGCTCACAAAGTGACTTTCATACACAACCAATTTAAATCAGCTTGGTCCCATGGATTGAAAAGTGGCTTAAGCAATTTAACATGAAACAGTTGAACATGACAAAATATTAAGTGCTCAATATAAATTTCTTAGATTACTAAATTGATAAAATACTCAGAAATGTGAATCAAAAAGAACATTACTGTAATTTCACAGAAAATGCAGATTAATTTACATGAAAATATAAACTGAAATCCAAATATACTCCCTATTTTATGGTTTACTGATCCTTGAAAAAAAAAAGAGGAACAAAACAGTTAAGTTTGCTATAGTATGTGACTTTAGGAAGAACAAATTCAATAAATTTTTGATTTATAGAAAAAAATTGACCAAGGATCTAGAAATACATCACAAGTATTATCATAATAACAGTCATTGTAAAGTAGAATCCAGGTTTGGTCATCTTCATTTTAAAGAAAGAAGCTGACCTCACTTTTAAATGATGTTTCTAAGGCCAAACATGGCAGCGATAGTGCTAGAGTCCATTTCTTTCTTTTCTTTTCTTTTTTAAGATTTTATTTATTTATTTGAGAGAGAGAGGGCATGAGCAGGGGGAGGAGCAGAGGGAGAGAGAGGAGCAGATTCCCTGCTGAGCAGATTAACCGATGTGGGACTCATTCTGGCTTGAGACTTGACCCTGGGACTCTGGGATCATGACCTGAGCCAGAAGGCAGATACTTAACCGACTGAGCCACCCAGGTGCCCCTTGAGTCCATTTCTTCATCAAGCCTTCCCTACTGCTATCTGTATTTGACTGCTCATGGGATGAAACTTGTTTATTTCTGTCCCCCCCCCTTTTCCTTCCCTTCTTTCTTCTTTTGTTTTTACTATCCCTCTCACATTCACAAATAGAATTAAATACAATGGGCCATCCTAGATCCGATTGGACCTGCTCTTTTTTTTGGCTGTTATACAAAACTTACATCAACGATTTCCCCCCCTACTACAAATAAAACCCAAAATTCCAAGATACTTTTTGTCTTCCATTAAATATGGAAACTTCTTGGCCATTATCTCTTCAAATACATCTTTTGCCACATTCTTGAAGAGAATGTCCTGTCAGACTCCAATTATACATATGTTATAATGAGGATATTATCTGAAATGTCTCTCAGTGTCTGTTCTCTCCCCCACTGCCACCTCCTCCTTCTCTTCCTCGTCTTCCTCCTCTTCCCATCTCTCTTAGTGTCAGTTTAGTGATGTTTACTCTCATTTATTGCTAGTGGGAATGCAAAATGGTACAGCCACTTTGGAAGACAGTTTGACAGTTTCTTACAAAGCTAAGTATAGTCCTACCATATGATCCAGCAATCATACTCCTACATATTTACTCAACTGACTTGAAAACTTCTCTCCACATAAAAACTTGCACATGAATGTTTATATCAGCTTCCTTCATAATCACCAAAAACTAGAAGCTACCAAGATGTCCTTCAGGAAGTGAATGGATAAACAAAATGTGGTATAGTCACTCAATGGAATTATTTTCCAATGATAAAAAGAAATGAGCTATCAAGCCACAAAAGGACAGGGGTGAGTCTTAATGTGTGTATTAAGTAATGAAGCCAATGTGAAAAAGTGTAAAAAATTGTGCCAATGTGACATTCTGGAAAAGGCAAAACTATAATGGTGATTAAGATTAGTGATTATCAGGTTTTTTGCTGGGTGTGGGTTAAATAGATGTGGGTTTTAGTGTGGCAAAAAATACAAGATAAGCCTAGAGCATCTTGTAGTGCTAGAAAGTAAGGTAGTGCTCAAAAAGCAAACAAAAACAAAGACCAAACAAGACCCCCCTTTGTGACAGGCGATATGACAAAGGAACATAGAAACCAACAGAAAGAGTGCCCAGTGGCCAAAGTTGGAATAATCAACAAAATTGATAAAGTAGTATTGGGTTCTAACCCAAAGTAAAATAAATATCCTTGAGTCCATACTGATTCAAATAAATGATTGAATAAAGAAATAAAGGGAAGAGTAGAGACAAATCTCCTTTGCAGAAGAATTCCAAGTAATTTATGTCAGTTCTCTGCTCTCAAAGAGAGGGAGCACAACTCTCCATTTCTTAAGTGTGGACTGAATATAATAACTCTCTCCTAAAGAGTACGGTACATAAGCAGGGGGTGGGGCACAGAGTAACAGTGGAGAAACCTGACAATCCCTACCTCAGCCAGGTGATCAAGGTCAATATTAACAGTAATAAATCATGTTGATGCTGTGAACCCTTATGTAGGTGATGAAAATGACACTTTACCTCTCTGAATTTTCTCCTCAAAACCCACAACCCCAGTCTAATCGTGAGGAAAACATCGGACAACTCTCAGTTCAGAGACAGTCTACAAAATGCCTAATACTCCTCAAAAATGTCAAGGTCAGCAAAAACAAGGAATGCCTGAGAAACTGTCATAGCCAAGGAGACATGTCATGCCTAAAGAGACATTACATTTGGTTGTCAGGATGGGATCCTGACATAGGAAAAAGATATTAGATAAAAATTCAGGAAATCTGAATAAAGTAAGGACTTTAGTTAATAATATTGTACCAATATTGATTCCTTCACTATAACAAAGGTACCATACTAATATAAAATTTTAATAATAGGTTACACTGGGTTTGAGCTATATGGGAACTTTGTACTATTTCACAATTTTTCTGTAAATCTAAAGATGTTCTAAAATTAAAAGTTTATTTAAAATTTTTCATAGTACACTTTTACTATGGTGGAACTATATCCCATGCTATTATTTAAATTTCTAACCAAAGTGTAGATGTCAATTAAAAATATGCAAAGGGATACATAGCTTTTCAATATAATGTTATGGGATACTTTAGCAAAAAACTTTGAAGACCACCAGTTTATGGCACCTTTATAGGACTCTTTGAACACTCAAGGGTCAAGCCTTTGCCATGGGGAAGTATATTCACAGCCTCTTATATGATTTGGGTTGGTTTCTGACAAAGAGACCTCGTATAGTTTAAAGTACCTGCTTTTGAATTGCATTTAGAGAACCTTCAAAAAACTAAGAAAAAAGTACCCAGCTGTCCTATTATATTACTTTCAATATACATTTCAAGGAAAGAAATCCCTTAGCTTTGGACCTATTGAAAAGAAAGCCCTTTATTCTTCTTTTGAACTTCATAATTCCTCATAACACTGAGAAAGTTATAAGGTGCCATCCATCCACAAGGTATGGCTCCTAGATTCTCCCTGTGTCTCAAAAGACCTGTTAATATAGCCAACACATGGAAACTTCAGTGCCCATTGATGGATTAATGGGTAAAGAAGACGTAGTGTGTGTGTGTGTGTGTGTGTGTGTGTGTGTGTGTGTAATGGAATATTATGGAATAATGGAATATTATTCAATGATTAAAAAAAAAAAGAAGAAGAAATCCTGCCATTTGCAACAAGGGTGGACCTTGAGGGCATTATGTTAAGTAAAATAAGTTAGAGAAGACAAATACTGTGTGATTTTAATTACACACGGAATCTAAAAAAACCAATTCACCGAAACAGAAAATAGAATGGTGGTTGCAGGACTGGGGGAAACAGGGAGGTATTGGTCCAAGGGTACAAATTTCTAGTTATAAGGCAAATTAGTTCTGGAGATCAAATAAACAGCATGGCGACTATAAATAATAATATTATATATTTGAAAGTTGCTAATAAAGTAGATTTCAAGTGTTCATACCACAATTCTTTTTTAAAAAGATAATTATGTCAGGGGATAGAGATACTGACCAACCTTATTGTGGTGGTAATCATTTCACAATATATAAGTGTACCAAGTCATGACATTGTGCACCTTAAACTTACACGACGTTATATGTCAATTATATCTCAATAAAGCTGGGGGGTGGTGGGAAACAGCCTGTTAATGGATGGAGCACACGAGCATGTTGTGGCTAACTCTCCATCATGTTCCTTGAACTCCTGGCAGCTTGGCCTCAGCTTGATCCTGCATCATAGCCATGGAAGCCGGCATGGAAGCCATATCGTGGGCGAAGACAAGTTTGGTTGTAAAGGTTAATACTTTACTCATTAAATTTAAAATGGTGTCTTCATCTGTTCAAGCTGTTATAACAAGAATACCATAGACTGGGTGGTTAATGAACAAGAATCTTTTATGTTTCAGTTCTGGAAGCTGAAAGTCTGAGATCATGGCACTGACAGATTCTGAACCTGTAAGAGCCTACTTCCTTGCAGATGCTCATTTTCTCACTGTAAACTTACCTGAGCATTAATCCCACTTATGAAGTCTCTGCCCTTATAACTTAATTGCCTCCCAAACATCCCACCCCCTAACACCAACACCTTGGGGTTAGGATTTTAACATATGAATTTGGGGGTTGGGTAACAAATATTCAGACCAGAGCAAATGGTAAAAAGCATTAAACCTTCATCTCATATACAGGTCATACTGTTCTAGTATGTATCAAGGGTCCAAATATTTATTTGTCACTTTCAGGTGGCTTTTATAATTCTCTCACATTTCCTTAAGTATTAACTGCACCTATAAAATAATATATTGTTGTCTTATCTTGACTGATCTTTGTAGGTATTCATCACTTTTATTGGGCTTGTTGATTTTCTTTATTTTCTGTTTCATTATTTCTGCCCTTCTTATTTTTCTTCTTTCAATTCTGCTTTCTTCCCCTAGCTACTTGAGAGGCTGAGGTCATTGATTTTCAGCTTTTTTTCTTTTCTTATACTTATATTTAAAGCTGTGAAGGTCCTGGGGTGACTGGGTAGCTATCAGTTAAGTATCTGACTTCAGCTGAGGCTATGATCTCGGTCCTGGGAGCAAACTCTGCATCAGGCTCTGTGCCCAACAGGGAGTCTGCTTGTCCCTCTGCCCCTCACCCCACTTGTTCTCTCCCTCTCTCAAATAAATGAATAAATAAAATCTTTTAAAAAAAATAATGAAGTAAAGCTATGAATGTCCTAAACTGCTGCTTTGGCTGCATCTCCCAAGTTCTCATGTGTCTTATCTTCATTATTGTTATCTTCCTGCTCATTGTTGTGATTTCTTCTTTGGTGCATGGTCTAGTCAGAAATGAATTATTACATTTTCAAAAATATTTTTGGTTTTCTAGTTTTCCTTATTGCTTTTACTAATTCTATTGTGGGCAGAGGACTTATTTTGAATATATTCAATCCTTGAAACAATTCTCTTAAGTCCTTTAACTTTCTAATGAACAAAGATATCTTCCCATGCAAACATCACCCCATATAAGAGAGCTATTGTGAGAACTTAGAAAGTGATTGAGGATGAGAGAAATATTCTGAGACTAACTCCTGATCACCCTTCAAGGCCCCATGCCGACAACCCCTCCTGTATTACAGCTCTCCTTCCTGCATTAAGAAACTTTTATACTTTCTTCTCAAGATCCGTAGTAGCCTCTTCAAAGTTCTGCCTGTGTTGTGGTGTGATTGGCACACTTCCATATCTATCTCCGACTTTTTATTATGAGCTTCCTGAAGCTAGGACCATGTGCTTTTTTTTTTATAATTTTTAATATATTTTTTAAAGATTTTATTTATTTATTTGGCAGACACAAGTAGGCAGAGAGGCAGGCAGAGAGAGAGGAGGAAGCAGGCTCCCTGCCGAGCAGAGAGTCCGATGCGGGGCTCGATCCCAGGACTCTGGGATCATGACCCGAGCTGAAGGCAGAGGCCTTAACCCACTGAGCCACCCAGGTGCCCCCCATGTGCTTTTTTTAATTTTTAAGGTCTGGCACCATGCCTGGTGTATGATGGGATTGGGCACACTAAGGAATGAGAGGGAAATCTCTCTGAGAGGCAGTGTGATTTGGAGCTAAGTAATGGGGGACCTGAATTCTACTCTCCACTCGGTGTGTGTGCTCTTTGGCAAGTCAACTACTTTTCCTGGGCCTCAGTTTCCTCTTTCTCATCAATTTCAATGGCAAGGTTGGCTTAGATAAAGTGCCTCATTGCCCATTTATACATAAATAAGTGTTATGTGAAGAAAAGAGCACCATGGCCAAGCTTGGGAGCTTGGGAATACTTGGTCAAAGATGATAAATGGGTATTCTTATTACAGTAGGAGTCCCCCAAACTTTAAAAGGCTAACATCCCATTATGGCACTGCAAGAAACAGATAGAATGTTCAAAGTTTCTCAGACTTATTTAATGGGCCATAGAACTGTGTGTGTGTGTGTGACTGTGTGTGCGGTGTGTTGAGAGAGAGCCATCTTAAAGGACAATGTTCCATGGCTCTTACCTTAGGAAATGATTGATTAGCTCGTCTCTAAGAAATTGTCCAGTTCCACGTTTTTATGACTTTTATGAAGATGTTGCCCAGTTTTACTGTCCCTGGTGCCCAACTTGGATAATGGTGTGACTATGAACTCATGGAACCATACACGTAACCTCTCACTCCCTCAGCTCCAGCTTCCTCATCTTCTGTTGCGCCCCCCATACTGGAACAACTGTACTTGAAACGCCTGTCAGGAAGGATGGGGCTGAGGTGCACACATTTAACTTTGGGCCTCTGATAATGAGGTAATGTCAGTACCAATGTAGAAGAGCGGCTGCTTTGAAAATTGAGGCATAAGACAAAGAGAATGATTTTATTTTAATTTAAAATTGATTTTCTCAGTTCTACCACATTTTTTTCATGATATCACAGGTGTCACTGTTTAATATCTCTAATTTGAGCCATAACTTAATATACCAGGCTTTCATGCCCATGAATTCTTAAAGCAGCAACAGATTATTAATGTTATGTTAATAAGAAAGCAATAATGAAATATTATACAGAGTTCCCACTCCATATATTATTAATGAAGACCTTTGTGTTTTGGTGGGCCTGATACTCTATGATGTGGTGGTCGAATAGATTAGAAAATGTTTTTGCCTTCTCAGCAAAAAGGCCCCAAATCAGGTTACGTGACTAGAAAGTATTAGCGACAGGTAGCGAAAGTGGCTATGAAGCATTGTGGGACAGGAGGCACCGAACTTATTTCAATCTGAGGTGCCAGGAATAGGAACATTCTTGTTACTCAAGAGTGAAATGAACAATTCTGTCACCTGTCTTTGAAATAAAAAAGAGAAAAAACAGGCCTACTGCAAAGCTTAGTCCGGGCCGTGCTAAACTGCCACATGCACTGAGTCTAACGTTGATAGTAAAAACCAAGGTTCCCTGTATCCCTGTCATGGGCCGACACTGTTCTAAACACTTGGCATGCGTTGCCACATTTAATTCTTGTGGTGACTTTAAGAAGGAGGCATTATCTTTATTCTCAGGATGGGGACTAAGCATAGAGACATGAATGGCCTTTAATAGTAGTGGCAGACATGGGGTTTGAACCTGGACAGGCTTGAGCCCACCCTCGTAACCTGAACACTGAGAACAGAGACTTGTCCTGTCAGGTCGCAGCTCTGGGGAAGCACCTCAGACTGTCCCATCCAGAGGAGCTTCAAGTGTGTCCAGTAATGTACTCATTTGCCTGCATCTCAAATGTCACCACAAGGGGCGCCTGGGTGAATTAGTGGGTTAAGCCTCTGCCTTAGGTTCAGGTCATCATCTCAGGGTCCTGGGATTGAGCCCCTCATCAGGGCTCCCTGCTCAGCGGGGAGTCTGTTTCTCCCTCTGATCCTCCCCCTTCTCATGCTCTGCCTCTCACTCTCTCAAATAAATAAATAAAATCTTGAAAAAAAAAGG
Source organism: Meles meles (assembly GCF_922984935.1). NCBI lineage: Eukaryota > Metazoa > Chordata > Mammalia > Carnivora > Mustelidae > Meles > Meles meles. The sequence continues at coordinate 123,049,730 of NC_060071.1, forward strand.
AAAGGTCACCACGGGTCTCACAGTGACCAACACCCTCAGGCCAACTATTCTGTTCGAATGGGAGTAGAAGTCCAGAGAAATCTTCCAGTTACACCGTGACTTTGTATTAGAGGTGTCCCCAGTCATGTGCTCAGACCAACATCACCAGAGGATTGGTGACCTATGAAAAATTACACACGCGCACCCCCACCTTCTCTTCTCCTCCCCCTACATACCCACCCTCATCCTCCACCCCAGCCGTCAGCCTTGCCCTGCCCTTGGCTGTTACGGTTTTGTCTATATCCCCCAGCCATTTCTCACATGAGACTGATCTCCTCTCCTCTTGGCAGGTGACCTATGCTGTGTTGGACTTTGTTCAAAGAGTACTGGCTCCATGTTCACCTCCTCAGTATGCCAGTCATACACTCAGGTAGGTGAGATGCATCCTGGTCTCACCCCACTCGGATCATCAGGAGGAAGAGATTGTGTAACCCACAGATTCCAAGATCCCAACAATCCTGTCGCCATCTTGGCTTTGCCCACCGCCCTCCCTGGGCTTTGCCAGACATATGGAAATTCTGAAAAGCAAAGTGCCATTTTCTTCTATCATTTGATTTTGAAAATGGGGGAGATGATACAAAGTTGACTTAGCCAATGCCCTTTCCGTGCAGATACAAAGCCCATCGTAGCTGTGATTTAAATACTAATTATATGCCAGTTTTCGTTTTAAGGGTTTTTTTTGTTGTTGTTGTTTGTTCCTTTACAGTCAGGGGAGTGACTAAAAGCTTATTCATTGGCAGGATTTTTCTTTTGGAAATGAACATGCTGGCACAATTTTAATTGGGTTTTAGTTGTTGTTGTTGTTTTAATTCTCACAGTGATGGCTTGGCTATGTCTTTTGGGACTGCAGAGGGAAACTGGCATCTGGTGTTTGAGGATTCTGGGGATTTGCACCATATTTATGTGTAATAACTATACAGTAAATAAACAGAATGAATAATTAAGTGAATAATGAGTTTCTCAGAAAAGAGGATTCTTCGGAAGACTTCGATAGAAATTCTCACGTGTGTCGCACCCTCCCTCCCATGCAGCGATCCATGGTGCTCTCAGTGTCATTGCCCTGGTGGAAACCAGCAAGGACACCTTCCAAGCTGAAATCCAGCATGCCATTCATCAACGTGGTTTGACGGAAACAAGATATTTTCTTTCCGTGGCAAGGAGGTTGGATTTATGTCTCTTAGAATTATCTTTTTATACTCTAGAGAGAGAGATATTTGCCTCTTTAAAAATAAAATCCACGAGATTAAATTTCATTGAACAGTTTCTCTCTGAGGGACTAAAAACTTGAAATTCCGGGAATTCACTGCAGCTGGTGAAATTACATTAATGCATGTTAATACTCATATTAACCAATCCAAGGTGCCCTTGCTTCTGGATGTGCCCTGGGCCCAAAGCGAATCTTCCCAGAGGTAAAACCACTGTGTAATGACTGTTATTTCATGTGTGTGTGTTCGTGCATTCACTGATAAGTTTTTACATTCCCTCATTCATTCAGCAAGTTATTGAGCACTATGGCATGCCCAGCACTGTGCCAGGCTCTGGTGATTACGAGGTGATGAGCAAAACCAGACCCAGTTCCAGTCCTTCTGGAGCCCGAGTTCTTCTCAGGCAGACAGCCATCACATAATGCAACGAAGGGTCAGTTGCAGCTACGACAGGTGCTATGAACGCAGCCATGGTAGTGTGCTTGCGCCGCCATGACAAAATACCACAGACCGGTGGCCTCAACAACAGACACTTATTTTCTCATAGTTCTGGAAGCTGGAAGTCCAAGACCACAGAAGCAGCAGATTTGGTCTCATCCGAGGCCACTCTCCTTGGCTTGCAAAGGGCCACCTTCTCTCCGTGTCCTCACCTTGTCTTTCCTTTGTGTGTGTGTGTGTGTGTCTTTGCCCATATTTCCCTTTCTTATTTCCAACTGGACTAGGGCCACCCTAATGGCCTCATTTTAGCTGAACTACCTTTTTAAAGGCCCTATCTCCAAATACAGCCACATTCTGAAGTATTGGGGGTTAGAGCTTCAACATAGGAATTTGGGGGGACACAATTCAGCCATAACAGAGAGGTACCTGGTACATACGGAGATACTGAGAGAGACAGGTTAGATACCCAAGCAGGGACGTAAGATGAGCTTGCTGAGGATTAGGTGGGGATCTCAGGGACGACTAGAGCTATCTACCAGAAGAGGAGAAGAAGGCATTCCAGGAAGAGGGAGGATCACATGCCAAAGCCCTCCAAAGAGAGAGAGTGAGCAGTAGCAGAGACCAAAGGGAGGCAGACTAAGGTGACTAAGGAGCCATGAGGTAGGGCATAGCGCCTAGGCTGATGCTGACAGTATAGGCTGGGGGCCAGGCCGTGCAGGGACTTTCATCTGTTTCCCAAGAGCAGTAGGAGACCACTGAAGGTTTTAAGTGAGGACAGAAGTGGCACGACTAGATTTGTCGTTTGGAAATATCAGTCTGGCTGCAGTGTGGAGAACAGACATGCAGGGCTCTGGAGTGCCTTCAGACAGGCACTGGATATAGGAGAATGCTGTAGGTATCCAAGCAAAAAGGGAAGTGGCTGGATTCAGGAACCAGGGTAGGAGCGGAAAGAAGTAAGTTTGCAAGAGAAATGAGGGACAATGGGTTAAATACGGTGAGGCACTGGGTGACAGGAATTGGTGACAGCTTAGATCCGTTGGGCACCAGGTGAGGGAGAAGATGAAAGTTCACCTCCTGCACTTCTGACTCCCATAACTGGGTAAACAAAGTACGAGTCAATGGGATCAAGAACACCTGGAGAAGGGCCCATGTTCAAGCTGAGTTTGGATCATACTGACGTCAGTAGACACCAAAGACCCCTTGGCCACTTTCTGTGCCTCAACACAGATGCACGTTGTTCTGTTTGGAACACTCTTTCCCACTTTACTTCACCACTCAACCCCTTTGCATCTCAACCCAAGGGCCAACTTCCTCAGCACTGAGTTGCTCAGACTAGGCCACATATCCCTTTCACACACTCTTATAACACCTGTACTTCAACTACAGAGCAATCATTACAGTGAAAATTACACAGCTACCTGTTTAAATTCTATTTCTACCACTAGAATGGAAAGCCTGTGAAGGCCAAGGCACTATCTGGGATTAGTTATTAATACAGCAGACCGGTGGTTCTAGTTTGACTAGAACCCGACTCATTGTGTCCGAATCTTGAGTTCCCTGTGTCCTACCAGTGTGAATTTGGGCAAGGTCTTTAATCTTGCTTCACCGCAATTGGCTTTGTGTACAAAGTGTGGATTATGACAGCACATACTTCATAGAATTGTTGGCATGATTAAATGAGTTCATTAGCAAGAAGTGTTTATAACAATGCTTGACATATAATAAGCACTCAATGAGTGTTAGCTATGATTATTTTTCATCACTGAATCCCTAAGTATTTGATGGACAGATGATCAGATAAGTGGATGGACCAATGAGTAGGTGGATTGAGGAATAAGTAAGGTGAGAAAAAATAAGACAAGATCCTTATTAAACTATGTTGAATGGGCACAGTGGAAAAGCAAGGAAACCTAAATCGTTATTGTGAAAAGAGGGGCTGGCTCATTCTTCAAGACTTAGCCAACTTCCAACATGTTGTGTCCCATGAAGGTAGATTTCTCCTCTATGCTCACTTTCAGTCAGGGCCTTCAGGAATCCCCATTAAGTTTTCTTTAACAGTAAACTACATTATTTGTTTCTGGACTCCAATAGAAGGGGAAACAAATCACCACACCCCAGTGCCCCCTTCTTAATTAAACTGACTGCCCATTTCCCAATTTCCCTGTAAATTTTTTTCAAAGATAAAATTTAAAAAACTAAGTTTAATCTGACTTAAACAATAAACTGAATTATTAATTCCTTCTTGTGTCCTCCCCTTTAAACATTGATGGGATTCCTCTTCTGTGTCAGGCACTGGGAGGGGTACAAGGTGGCTACCAAGTCAAATAAGACACTGTCCCCGTCCTTGAGAAGCTTGAGTCCTAAGAAACTTTACAAAGAGATTTTAAATACATATTCACGATAGATAGACATGATCAAAATAAAGCAGATACACAAGCAAGAGCTGTTTTCTGGACAGAGGGCAGCAGCCTATTACAAATCACCCTCACCGTAACTCTTGCTTATCCCTTCTGGGGGGTCTTCAATGGTGAAGGTACCACAGGGAAAAGCCAAGGCTGCTTGGTCTGAGCTTTAAAGGTATTTTCATCACTGTCACTATATTTATGAAAGCAACTCGTGTCTCATGTCTTCTTTTTTGCCCAAAGGATTCTCTTTCTGTAATTTATTACAAAATTCAAGGCCATTTCATTAGGGGGAAATGCGCCATATCATTATTATAACAACTCCCCCTATTTTTGTTCAGTTTTCAAACTGACAATCTAAAGACTATTTTTAGCTCAGTCATGTGAGATTATTTGTTTCCTTCTGAGAAGTTTTTCCTTCGGACTAGTTAACATGAATTTTATGCTCACTTATTATGTCACATGCTCCAATTCAATTTATTTTAAAGCAGATTCTTTGGGGAAAACTGTAAAGCTAATTTGAATTGATTCTTTAGAGATTCCATTTTAAATGACGTGCTATAAAATTGGCAGACAAAGTGAAAAAATGGAATTGAATTTTCTTCTTCAGCTACTCATTGGATTCAGAACTCTTGCTTTTCGACACTGCCAAGGGTTTTGATATAATGTTTTATGCAATTTTCATAACATTTATCTTAAACTCCACCGCCTTTAGTTTGGTTGTTCAACTCAAAATGGTTTCCTGATATTTCCGTGGGGAAAAAAAAAGCAGAGTTCCTGCTACAGAAAGCTTGTTTTCATACAAGCCTCCTGCCATCCACAGGGGTGCCCGTCTATGAAACATCTGGCACAATGCAGGTGTTTTAATTCCGAAGTGAATATTGAACATTTGTGGACAAACTTGCTGAGGGAGGTGTGGAATAAAACAGCATCCCCCACTTCCTCCCACTCTGCACAATTTATATTCCTCCCTCTCATATTTGATGGATTTACAGCTTGAGGAAAGCGTGGGAATAATAGGCAAGACGCCAACGGCTTACTTTCCCGTCCCCCACAGACACCGAGAGGCGCCCATTGTTCGTCAGGGCGGCAGGGTCCAAGCTAATCAGAAACAGCCGTCACCGGGTGGGGACAAGGACCCTGGGTCCGGGACATCTGATTCCACTCGATGATTTATATCCAATTATTACCAATCGAATGGAAAATACATGGAAAACACATGTCTGCAATTTCCCCTTGAGACACACTTGTTTTCTTTGATGTGTTTTTAAAAGGGAGTTTTATTTCACACTTCTCCTTCCCTGGAATGCCCTAAATTACAACTATCATTCCTACTGACCCAGCGAGTCGGCTCACGGGCAGACTCACCGGAGGTCTCTCTTCCCACAGTGTGCTCAGCCACCCTCGAGTGGGACATCAGGGACTTGGAGTTACTTTCCTAAACCCAGGTTGGTCCCGAAAGAAGCCAATCATTGCTGCCCCTGTTTTTGCTCTGATTACAAAGAAGGTAATTGTGTGAAGGGAGTGCACCTGTCAGTCAGGGTTCAAAGGAAAAAGCAGACCTCAGGCCCCCTTCTCTGTTGGAAACATGATGCCTAGGGCTCACGATTGATATGTGTGGGGCCCACAAAAGCTTTCATTGTGATTAAAATTAGTGTAATAATGAATCTATAATAACGAATCCAGCCCAGATATTTGTTTTCTACTAAAAGAGCCTTAAAACAGCAATTTTGGTTTTTTTTCTTAATGGAGGAAGGGGTCCATGAAGGTCCAATGTCTCAGGCCCACAAGTCATCACGCAGCCCCGAGCAGAGCACATATGAGGAACATGGGCCAAGGGATTGATTATAGGGTCAGAACTTCTGTGACGACGGGAGCTGGTGGAGAGGTATAAGCAAGCCTGTGCGGGTCTCTGCGTGTGAAGGCGGCGGTCAACAAGGCCAGCCATTGGAAAGAAGAGCTGGTTGTGAAGACAGGTGGTTCCCCACCTCGCGTTCAGAAGACTTGGGCAATGTCTGGAGACAGTCTGGCTTTGTCACAACTGGGGTAAATGTTGCTACCGGTATCCAGGGATCCTGAGAAACATCTTACAATACACAGCACAGCTCCACACGACGAAGAATTCTCAAGAATTATCAAAAGAGCAATAGGGCTGCGGTTGAGCAACCCCAAGTTTAAAGCAGAGGAAGGCCGGAACTGCAGGGCAGGGAGGAGGCCACGTCTGTCTCCCCAGGCCACCAACTTCCGGGGCGGGGGGCGGGGCGTGACCTGCGGAAGGAGCGGGCCCTGCCCTTCGCGGTTGAGTTACACTTGCACCTGGCCGAGGACTGGGGAAGCTGAAGCAAGAGAGGGGGCTGGAGGCCTGGCGAGCCACCAGGTAAACAAGGATTGCCTGATGCAGACGGGCAATGCCCGCCGCAACGCATGGTGCCCTGGGCCGCCTTCTGAGCCTAGGGGCTGCAGCTTCTCTGCAGAGGTGGCCCTAGAGTCACGCACTGATTTCCCCCGTGGCCAGCCCTGACTTGGAGCCACACAGGGAAGGGAATTCGAGAGAAGGTGGCTCCCGCTTTGCTACACTGACACGGTGCACGGCCTCCCGGGGAGCCCACGTGGAGTTCTGCTCACTGGCACTCTTCATGAGCAGGGTCGCAACCGTGCACACCCTTAAAGCGGAGCTGGGAAACTTGTCTCAATCTACAGATGCCTGGGGTGCTGCCTTAGACCCCTGGTCGTGCAGCAACATCTGTTCTTTCGTTCTGAAAGAGAGTCATGGTTGGGCACGCAGCTATCCAGGCGGACTACACGTCCCAGCTTCCCCGGAAGGGAGAGGTGGCCGTGTCACATGACTGCGAGGGCGAGCCTGCGGTGCTGGCTCCAGAGGGGACCCCCGGACACCACTTGTGCCCTCCTCCATAGGTTTTTGCCCCCTTCCCACTAGCTGGGACCCACGTATGGAGGCGATCCAGTTTCAACCAGTCCTTTCAACAAGGACAAAAGCAGAACACAAGACGGAAAGATTCTGTGGTCCAGAGAATCCTTACCTTAAGCACCGGTTTTTGTTTTGTTTTGTTTTTTTTTTTTTTTCTTAAAGAGTTTTGAGTGAGCATGTTAGTCACTTAGGTTGTAGATGATTAAAGCCAACTCCACTCCACCGAAGATGGGGAATGTATTTGCTCCCATAATTGGGAAGTCTGGGGTAAGAGTTTCAGGCATAGCTGGACCTAGGGGTCCAAAAGATGTCACGAGGCTCTCCATCTCCCAGCACTGACTTGCTGCTGAAGTCCAGAAAAGATGGCACTGAGAAATCTCAAGCTTATTTCCCTAGAGCTCATGATCTAGGAGAAGACAGGAGAGCCCCTCTCTCAATGTGTCTTTTTAATTATGCAGAGCAAATGCCGAGCAATCCTGCTGGGGTCACAGGCTCCCCCTGAACCAAGTGCTATGAGCCCCAGAAGAAGGGAGATTCGAATAAATCTGTACAATCAGCTGCTGCTACTGGGGAACTTAGCCAACATCACCAGGAGGAAGACAGTGCCGACGAGGGGGTAAGGTCAGGGTATATCCACTGGGGTTCAAGGGAGGGAAAAAAATCATGCTCCTCTGGGTTGGAAAGGCTTCACAGCAGAGGTGGGATTGGAGCCAGGTGTTGAAAGACTAAGAGTTTAAAAATGGACACAGGAGAAAATACTGTACTTTCATTCCTGACCATTTTCAAAGGCTCAAGCAAACTCAGTAGCCCCGTGGGATGAAAGGAATCGTGTTGTTTTTCTTCCCTTTGCCGTTGGTTCACCATAAGAAGTGTTTCCCTTTGAGCCCAGAGTCCTTCCAGAGTCTGACCAAAGTAGGGGAAGAGTCTGGGTCTTGGGACACAAATCTCCAACACAGGCCCTCACACATAAAGCAGGAAGAAACGTTTGCTTCTCCACAACCTGAAGAAAGGTTGGTTAAGTGTAACTGGCAGTTCCCTTAATCACTCCAGAAAGGCTTGTTATGTAAATAAATGACTCAAATATGAAGTGACTTACCTTCGGAAACATGCATTTCTTTTTTGTCCGTTTGTTTGTTTTTCACGTTCCTAGCATGGTTTCCTTCAGTTTGGAGTGGAATACACTTGTAATTTTAATACCCGTGTATCAATTCCAAAACTCTCTGGTGCTGGGATCTTAGGAATATGTTTTTATTGAGGTTGTAAGTAGCTTAGCGATCTCCCAAGCAGTCAGGCCGCCGGAGCCTGGGGCTCATTTCTGCAGTACAGGGGTCAGTCCTTTGGGATGGAAATGCCTCTGTGGCCAAGCAGGGTGCTACTGGTTGGGTCAAGTCAGCTACTACAAAAGGTGGTGGTGATGGCAATGATGATGATGATGATGATGATAATGATGATGGTGATAGCAGCTATTGGTCTTATAGGTGGCGCAGCGAGGATATAAACCCCATTTTCCCCTGTTCCGAAGAGACTGTGTTGTACTGTCTTTCCTAATGAACTGAGGTAGCTTTCATTGGCTCAAGGGCTGTAAGAGCATCTGGGGATTTATTGTTTCCTGGTTATTTGACGATGAAATGATTTCTTGAGATACAGAGCTCTTCTCGTCGGCAAGTCTGCGCCTTCATGCAGGGCGTGGGAGATGTGCTTCTAGGTGCCTTTAGTGGACTCTCTCTGGACCAGTTTGTCCTTAGAGCACATGGAAAGTAGGTCAGCAGACCAACTTCTGTCGTCTGTTTCTTTGGGGGGGCCGAGTCATAACACTCCCGTAAGGACAAGAGTCCTAGAGCGGATTCCTGACGTCAGGTGGATGGAACCACATAAACCAGTTTAACGTAAGTGGATTAATTTGACTGTGGGGTAGGTCATGTTATTAATGTTCTCAATCATTGGCTCCCCATTTCAGTTCCCACGCACTGCCATGTGACTTGCAGGGTCTCTTATGGTGGGAGAATACTTCTCCACCCCCTTGATTCTGAGTTTGCTGCCATGACTTGCGTTCTCATGAGCAAATGGAGATGTGAGTGGAAGAGACTAGGTGCCAGGTCAGAGCGGAGAGGTTCAGGAGACTTTGCTCTTCCTTTCTTGAAAATCAATGTGGCCGTGTCCTTCCTCTCCTGCTCTCTATCCTATGGTGCAAATGCAAAGGCTAGAGCTCAAGCAGCCATCTAAGTCCATGAGGTGGACCCATTTCTTGAGATTGATGAGGAAGAATATAGATAAGAGATGATGTCTCTGATAATTGAAAAAACTCTGATCTGCTCACTTCCAGTCTTGGTTTATCTTAGACATTTCAACACATACATGGAATATCAATACATATATATGCTATCTCAATACATTTCTGTCTTGGCTAATTTATTTTTATTTGGGGTTTGCTATCATCCTGAATTAAGCTGAAGTTAATTTTAACTAATTTAACAAGGACTGATATATCGATAATGTAGGCCACAGAGAGCCAGCTTCCCCTCCTGTCCCCCCTCTATAGCATAGGTTCTGTATAAACCAATTCTAGTTTTAATTAACAGGTACTTAATTAAATCACTTCAAGCAAATGGCAGCAAACCCACCCCAGTGTCATCACTCAGTATCTGCTGTGATTCCTGCTGTGCCTTCAGTTCAGAGCCACGCCCCCATCCTCCCTACCCCCCACCCCTGCCAGTGTCTCTAGTACAGACACAATAGAAGGAAGAGCTGGATTTAGAAATAGAGTGCTCTGGATCTGCAAGCAAATTCACAGGTGCATCCATCCTTACCACTTTCTCGGACTCCCCGACTGCATTCCAGTTCCCCCTGGGGTCATCAGTTGCCCCTTACTGTTGCCCTTTCTTCCTCTTTCTGATCAAGCTCAGTTCCATCTTCCATCCCTTGAAGTCCTGGATCCCAGTCCCGCCTGCCTAGGAAACAACCACCTCCCACAATAATCCACTCTGCCCTGTAAAAAATTAACCTTTTCATTTGTTTGCTTGCTCATCTTACAGTTCTAGGTATGAGAGAAAGGTAGGGCTATAGGTACAGTTCCTCAGGAAACAGACTTTGAGACAGATACTTATTCAGGAGTGGGAACAATACCTGTCAGACAGTGAAGGAAACACAGGACAGAGAACAACGTGGAAATTCAAAGCAGTTGCAAAAGAAGCCTCGCCCATCCCACGGGGCACTCTGAAGATGAGATGGCCTTTCAGAGACAGTTCCAACTGAGGCAAGGGGTGAGTGCTTTCATCCTTCCAGGGTCTTGGCAACATGTTACAGTATCCACTCCAGGTGCACTGAAGGATTCTAGCTGACCATGGTGAGACTCTTGGGGTGGTTGACTGAGACCCAGACCCTGAATGTTCTTTATATGTCCACAGATAATTAGTCTCTCCATGACAAAGTCACACCAGCTAAATTCAGACAAGACTAATGAAAACATGGGAACTGGCTTGTTAACACTGAGACTGTCCTTTTGCTATGATTAAAGTGTTTGTATTGTTACTACTCATACCCCTTTCTCTGGGTCCAAGTTAAAACAGGAAATGAGTGGGCTCCAAGAAATCTGTAAGAAGAAAACATGAAGGCATTTTGCGTTAGATGGAATGAATAAGAAGCTGGGCATGTTTGGTGAAGATAAAATATGTTTCTTCTCTCAACAACAAAAAAGAGAAGTCTTAGGAGAAACTCAAAAAGGTGAAAGAAAATCACGGTCCAAATAGAGGCAAACTAAAATAACCCATGATTTTGAATAATTGGTAGAGTGTGATAAAGGAAAGTCAGTCTGACCTTGCCACAGATTATTGCCTGTGGTATACTCCTTTGAATCACTCAAGAGTTGTGACGTTGGACCCAAGAGGGAGAAATACGGTCCTAACACAATCCTGGGCTCTCCAGGAAGTAACATATACCTACTGAGAATAACTCAAATGCAGTTTATTGATTTTCAGCTCTTGGACTTAAGCAGTAGACCCAGCAGAGAGCTGGAGACCAGAAGGTCCAGCTGCAGACCAGAAGGTCCTCCTGTTGGGCAGAACAAGGAAAAGCACAGATCAAGCTGATAGGAGTTGAAGGGGCTCAGCGGGGAAGCAGATTTCTTCATCTCACTCTGTGTGGAGTTAAGAACTATTGTCTCAAGTTCGTGAAATGAGAAATAGAATTTCAATACATTAGTTGAAGTTATGAAATTAACCAACAGAAGAATGAAAAATAGTACTGCAACTACCAAACTTTGGAAGGAAGAAGGGAAAGTGAAGGCAGAGTAAGTAAACTTTCAGCTTCCAATATTGATCAATAATGAAAAAGATGAAAAAGATGAGTGAGCGTATTATCCATGGTGACGGAAACCATCAAAAGACCCAAAAATAGAATAATAGGTCAAGCAGTTGCCTTTGGGATGTGGTTGCAGGTGGAGATGGTTTGAGGGGGACAAGGTTGCTTCTGTGATTTTTCAATTTTTTTTATCTTATACATATATTCTTTCCAAATATTGAAAAATACGACATATTTTCATATTGATTTTCATCGATTTCATTGATTTTCATATGAAAATCACCAGGCAAAGTTTAATTATTAATCAGAAGGATATTTGGCAAGTATAGACTCCATGCGGTTCGTGGGACAGGTCTCTTACATTGTGGGGAAGCCCCGTGAAATTCCCCTCCCTAACAATGGAGAACACATCTTTGGTGTTCCCCCAATTTCCGGGCCTGTCACCACCAAAAAGAATTGGCTCCACATGGACACATCTTGATTCGCGGGACTCCATTTTCTCTGCTTACCACTCCTTTGTGTTCTGATGACATGGACCAGTGTGAGAGTTGTCGGACTTCTCCTTGAAGTGATACGTTTCAATCCCGTGTTGCTCAAAATAGGGAATAACGTAACTGGAACAGTGGTTTCCAACTGTGGCCACACATGGTACTTTCTCATGGAGCTTTAAAAATATACCCCTGTCCAGGCTCAGGCTTTGATATTAATGACAACAACAGCCAAAATTCCCTGGGTGTTTCTATCCTGCAGTTCAAGTTGAGAATCTCTGACCCAGGCTCCCGTGTTTTGGTTCATCAGAGATAGAAGCAGGTTCATCTCAAGTTGGTACATGCTTCCTTCATCATCAATGGTCCTTGCAAGCAGTGCAGTCAAACAAGTCTTCTAAGCACAGTATCTGAACCTCTTGGTAGCCCCTCCTACCCTGGAGTTCTCTCCCTCACTTTCTTTCTCTGATCACTTTCTCTGATGCTCTTCCTCTCAGTCTGTTCATGGGGTGCCCCTCCCCTGCCTTCTTGGGACTCTTCTTTCCTTCCTGGTCACATCTGCTCAGGGATTTCAACTACCTTTTTGACCACCACTGTCACCACACTGAGGATGGCTTCCAGATCTTCATCTCCACCCCAGATCTCTCTCCAGAGGTCCAATGGTCTACCAGATATTTCCACTTTGATATCTCACATGTTCCTCATCCAAAACTTGCCCCCAAATGGCACTCCTCTAGTGCCCAAAATCCTTTCTCCCCTCTTCCCTGCTGTGTTGAATGACACCAGTTATCCAGTTCCTTCAGTCAAACAAACCCAAGCTCCAGGAATCCCCTGGACACTTCCTTTCCCTCCTCCAACTAGCATTCAATTCATTCTGTCTCAGTTAACCCCCTTCTGCTTCATCTCTGTGGCCACTCTGGTCAGTCTGTTATTATCTCTTTCTTGGATGTCTGCAGCAATCTCCTATCCAATCTCCCTGCCTTAATCACGTCCCCTTCTGATGCACACTTTGGCCAGAGTGATTGTTCCAAAGCACAAATATGACTGTGTCAATCTCCTGCTTAAAATCCTTCCATCACTTCCTCGTGGTCTTCCAAGTCCAAACTTAGAAAAGTCCAGAGGCACGCAGTAATTCACTCCTCCCTGCCTCTCCAGTTTCAGCACCTGCTGTTGCTAACAGATGCCCCATGTATCTCACCATACTGAGCACCTCCAACCTAATCGCAGGCCCCCTAATCTGCCTGCCGGCTTCCTTCATGTTTTCTGCTGTGTATCTTGGGCCTGGACTGGCCTTCTTGACTTTCAGCTGTCTCCTACTTGTGCTTAAAACTTTTGCTCAGATCTCACCATCTCCAAGCCATCTCCTCCCTTGGTACCTATCCCGGGGCCTGGAAAACATTCAAGAAGTGTTTACAGAATGAGTGAATACATATGTTCTTAATTTCAGAGAGGGGATGGAATTACTACATGAAGAAAGTGAAAAAGATGATTATAATTTATCATTACCTCTCAAATGCATTGATTTTTAGAAGAAAGTTATCAATGTATTCTAAAGCATCCTCGGGGTCCCACAGAACCCTCTCAAAGGCTCCCACCTCTTCATTTTAAATAAAACTACTTTCATTTCATCTATTTTATATGTTGGTCTTCCAAGAAAGGTCTAGTTTGAACAGTGTTTTGTGGCCAAGAAATATTTGAAAACCAATGGTCTAAATTATTCAAATAATTAAAATTAGAAGTGCAGTTTCTGTTTGAATTACTCTCCCCCCAAAGTTCTCGTCTCTCTGTTTGTTCTTACAGCAGCATACCACAAGGATGTTTTCTCCTGGTTTAATTTCGTGTCCTAGTGACATACTGCCTTTTTACTAGCTTTAAAAAGAAATCGTTATTTTGAATTGATAGTATAATGCATATGGTCACAAAAAAGGAATTCAGTGAAAACTCGGACTCCCACTAATACTCATCCTCCATCTTTGAGAGACAAACTGTAGCCAACTTCAGCACATCATTCCAGAGACTTCCATGCATGGATCACTGCTTTGAGGGACAGGGGCCCCATTCCCTTGCTAGGGACAATGGAAGAACAACCCTTCTACACACCACTGATGGTTTAATCATTAAGAACTTGGAGAGGCCTTGGAAAGACACCTGGCCCCACTATCCAGTGACTGTCAGGAAGAAGGGCTTAACACCAGCTCTCCCAATATCAAAACCATTTTTTGACAGACAGCCTCTAGCATTTGCTTGGCTCATATCCAAATACCCATTTCAGTCAGCTTATTAACTTACCTAGGGGTACATCTGCCTCCTAATATATTTTGGAAGTGTTTCAGGAAATTACACTCTTAAAATGAGATGGTCTGTGGATGCTTTACTGAGATTTTTTTTTTTAACTGATTAGAGTATTTGACATTTCAATAGATAGTGTTGGGACATTTGACTCTCAAATGGGAAAGAAAAGAAAAAAAATTCCTACTTCATGCCCATCACAGAAAAGAATTAAAGATCTGCAGATCACGGCACCTGCCTGGCTCAGTTGGCAGAGCATGCAACTCTAGACCTTGGGTTACACGTTTGAGCCCCATGTTGGGTGTAGAGGTGACTCAAAAGTAAAATGTTTTAAAAAGATGTACTGAAGATCTAAGCACGGGAAAAAAATACTCTAAAATGATTAGAAGAATATAGAACACCTCACAATTTTGGAGAAGGAAAGTTGTGTGTTTGTTTTTTTAAAATGACGTAAAAAAAAAAAGGCAAACTCTGAGTAGAGGAATATCTGATTACACCTAACTAAAAACCTTTGTCAAAATAACACCATGAACCAAATTAAAAGACAAGTGGTAACAGCTAGCAGACAGATCTATTACTCTCCCCAATGTATATGATTCCCACCGGTAAGGCAGAACAAGATATACAATGAACAGAAAAGCAGGCAAAGGATATGAACTGAAAATGTAGAGATGAGGAAGTAAGAATGGATGATGCATGGGGATGCCTGGGTGGCTCAGTCAGTTAAGCATCCGGCTCTTGGTTTTGGCTTGGTTTGTGATCTCGGGGTTGTGAGATCGAGCCCTGTGCCAGGCTCTACACTCAGCAGGTGGGTCTGCTTGAGAATTCTCCCTCTCTATCTCCTTATGCCCCTCTCTCTGTTCATGTTCTCTCTTTCTCTCAAATAAGTAAATCTTAAAAAAAGAAAAAGAATGGAAGATGCACGTTTGAAAAGATATCCAACTTCATGGAGGGAAGTACAATTGAAAGAACAATAAGATACTTTCTGCCAATCATATTGGCACACATTTTGAAGTTGGAGAATATGAAATATTGGCTGGGATGTGGGGACACTGGCACTCTCATTCACTACTGTCGAAATTGTAGACAGATACAGACGCGTTAGGAGGCAATTTGGCAGCATCTTGCAAATTTGAAAATGTGCCTCCCCTGTAACACAGCAATTCCATTTCTAGGTATTGCCCTAGAGAGACTCCCACACATGTGCACGAGGGGCCGTGTGCTGAGTTTCCATCTAAATGGCCACCGGTAGGGGAACGGCTGAGAATACTGTGGCATTTTGTGTTCCAGGCTGTCTGTATCCATCTGCCAGGACTGCCAGGGACCAGGTGGCTTAAATAACAAGAGATTTGTTCTCTCACAGATCTGGAGCCTAGGAGTCCGAGATGAGGCTGTCTGCAAAGTTGGTTTCCTCTGAGGTCTCTCTCCTTGGCTTGTGGACAACCACCTTCTCTCTGTCTTCTCATGGTCTTCCCTCTGTTACCTGCCTGTGTCCTGATCTCTTCTGATAAGGACAGCAGTCATATTGGAGTCGGGCCCATACTAATGACCTCACTTCACCTAATTATTCAAATAGATAGTCTCCAACTCTAGTTCTATCCTGAGATCCTGGGGCTGAGGACATAGATGTACAGATTTTAGGGGGACAAGATTCATCCCGTAATATTGTCCCTAAAAGGAACTAGCAAGAGCCATGTGTGACAGTGCAACTTCATCTCAGAAAACAACATCGAGGGGCGCCTGGGTGGCTCAGTGGGTTAAGCCTCTGCCTTCAGCCCAGGTCATGATCTTGGGGTCCTGGGATCGAGCCATGCATCAGGCTCCCTGCTCAGCGAGGAGCCTGCTTCCCCCTCTATCTCTCTGCCTGCTTCTCCGCCTACTTGTGGTCTCTGTCAAATAAATAAATAAAATCTTAAAAAAAGAAAACAATATTGAGTTGAAAGAGCGTGATGCATAATGGTACCTAACGTATGATACCACTGCCCACTTACAAAACATGCACATGAACCTACACAACTATCTTATGCATGTATATCAGCATCTAATGTCCTGGAAGGATCATTCAGATGCATTAGAACTTGCCTCTCTGTTGGTTAGTCAAACATGACTTTAGTCGTAGTATTTTATTTTCTTAAAAAATATTGCAAAGCAATACAGTGAAATGTGAATGGATTCTAATTCTGAGTAGCAGAATTTGAGAGTTTGGTTACAATATTCTTCGTAATTTTCCATATCTCATATATACATATATATTTTTTTTAAGATTTTATTTATTTATTTGACAGTAAGAGATCACAAGTAGGCAGAGAGTCAGGCAGAGAGAGAGGGGGGAGCAGGCTCCCAGCTGAGCAGAGAGCCCGATGCAGGGCTCGATCCCAGGACCCTGGGATCATGACCTGAGCCAAAGGCAGAGGCTTTAACCCACTGAGCCACCCAGGCGCCCCTCTCATATATATTTTTTTAAGATCTCCTTATTTATTTGAGAGTTGAGGGAGAGGCAGAGGGAGAGAGAGAATCCCGAGCAGACTCCCAGCTGAGCTTGGAGCCCAACGTGGGGCTCAGTCTCAAGACCTTGAGATCAGAACCTGAGCCAAAACCAAGAGTCAGACGCTTAACCAACTGATAGCCAGGTGCCCCTGTATCTCTTATATTTTTAAAGAAGTTTAAAAAATCAAAACGGATGACCAACTCTCCATTCCTCAAGACACTTTAAATGTATTTTTTTGTGAAGTCAAAAACCATGAAGGAACTGCATGCTAGGACTTCATTTCATCTCTGCCTCACTAGAAAAACTCTTTCTTGCCGCATTTCGAGGACACGCAATGCAGAATGCTTTAGGGATCAACTGGGAGCTTCCTTTTGAATCTGTTATAGGAAGATGGTTGATGATCTTGTCCACTACCTCCCACTATTTATCCCTTATGAGGACTGATTTATTCTGGAGATATTTTTATGAGCTGACTAACATCCTTTTAGATTGAAGAGGGGCATAAATAAATAAATGAGTATAATAGCAAATGCCATAAACATTTCTCTGCTGGTGAATAATAGGCTCGTGCCTTCAGGAGGATGAAAGCAACCTTTCCTGAACTCCTACCATGTGTCAAGCACTCTACCATAGGCTTTAAATAATTGTCATCTAAATATTAATTTTTAGGACCTTAGAAAGTAGATTATGAGGAACAGTTAGTTTAAGTTACGTGTCCAAAGTCACAGGGTTTGACTAACCCAGACTAACTTCAAACCATAATAGAATATAATATTTGGGAAGTCATAGCATTTCCTGATTATGGAGGGGATGGAAGAGGCGAAGGAGACAAGTTTGTGTTAACTTGTTCAGAATCTACGTCCAGTGCAACAGTCCTGTGAACCAGAGTTTTCATCCTAATTTTGAAATGAGGAGACTAAAATTCGGAGAAGTTTTATATATATATTAAGATGCTCAAGATGAGGGTGCCTGGGTGGCTCAGTCAGTCAAGCATCTACCTTGAGCTCAGGTCATGATTCCAGGGTCCCGGGATCAAGCCCCACATTGGGCTTTTTGCTTAGCAGGGAGTCTGTTTCTCCTTTGTCCCTCATCCCACTCTTGTGCTCTTTCTTTCTCAAATAAATAGAATCTTTAAAAAAAAAAAAAAAGACGCTCAAGATGACATAAACCCATCTGTGAGGTAGGTCTGTTTCTAGAATAACAGAGAAGATTCAAGGTGAGGATCTTCCATGAAGAATGTTCACACTGGCCTTACTTCCTTTGTGCCATTGAGCTAGTCAGCTGGGGCGGCCATAATGAAGTATCACGGGCTGTGGGGGTGGGGAGTGGTCAAGCAGTTCTTTGTCTCTCAGATGTGGAGAATAGAAATCTGAAGTCAAAACATTGATGGGATTGGTTTTTCTGAGACCTCATTCCTTGGCTTGCAGATGGCCAGGCTCTCCCTGTGTCTTCACATGCTCTTCCCTCTGTGTGTGTGCCTATGTCCTAATCTCTTCTTTTTTTTTTTTTATATTTTATTTATTTGACAGACAGAGATCACAACTAGGCAGAGAAGTAGGCAGAGAGAGAGGAGGAAGCAGGGCTCCCTGCGGAGCAGAGAGCCCAATGCGGGCGGGGCTCGATCCCAGGACCCTGGGATCATGACCTGAGCAGAAGGCAGAGGCTTTAACCCACTGAGCCACCCAGGCGCCCCTGTCCTAATCTCTTCTTATAAGGGCACCGATCACACAGGAGGAGGGCCCGTAATAATGACCCCTTTCTAACTTAATTACTTCTTTAAAGACCCTATCTCCCTTATGTGAAGGCAATGTGGCTATGACATCTGTTACCGCACTGATCGCCAGACTTTATTTGGAGGATCTGGCTGGGTAGACAGTTGTCCCCTTCCTCCCTCAACAATCCATGTGCCTCCCTCCTGAAGCTAAGCACTCGGTTGAACAGGACGACCTTCCCTGATAGAGGAGGACCATTCTTCGGTCAAGGGTATATGAGTAGCTGCACACCCCTGCTAGGACTTCCAAACAAGCTCTCAAGGTTAACTTGTAGGTGAATGTAGGATAGTCAAGCTTCCAAGATTCTAGACACATCCAAACGAGTAGCTGCATGTGGCAATCTGCCTTTCTAAACAAACAAACAAAAAAACAGACCCCATCTCCAAGGTGTGGTCACGTTCTCAGGCACTGGGGCTTAGGACTTCAGTATATGGATGCAAGGGGGACACAGTTCAGCTCATGACACCCACCATTCATCCTGGTTAGGCTCACTTCATGCTACTAAAAAACAGGATGTTTTTAGGAAGTTTCTACGGTCTGGGGAGCTGGTAGTCAAAAAAAAAAAAAAAAAGAAAAAAAAGGAAAGGGAAAAAAAAAAGCCCTAAGTTTAGATCTCTAGAGAGATGATTAGGGCAAAAGCTGCCCTTTCTGTGATGAATAATTCCGTATGAACCAGTCTAATTTCTTTTGATTCACGGTGCCTCTTGCTTTAGTTATGGTGCTGTAAAGTGTTCAAACACAGCTACGAAGAGAGAAGCTATTTCTTCTCTGCGTGAACAAAGTCCTCGGACGCCCAGATGAAAGCACCTTCTATTTCCCCCCAAATTTACCACCAGACTTGAAAAGGACAACAAATGTCAGCTCAGATGGGTGATTCTCTTTGTTATGATTCCTAAATGGTCCATTTGGGGGTGGGGGAGTGGTCTTCCCAGGTCCCACGAACTGACTTATTTTCCTTGGAATAGAAAATTTCCAGGAAATCTCTTCTGCTTCGCCCAACCATCAAGTGATTCAGTGATAATCGGCAGAGGGTAATGGTTTTTCTGAAGAATGCTCTGTATCTGTTTTGAGATCATTTGGGAGGAAAAGAAATCTTGCCCCCACCATTTTATTTAAAAAAATCTCCATTTCATAGGTGCCACGTGGCTCGGGACACTGTTGTTCCTCATTTTTATTGACTTTCTCTCCTGGTGTGTATTGAGCCTCACAGCTTTAATTATCACTTCTATGCAGATGATATTCAAATTTACACTTCATTTCCAGCCCTTTCAGATGATGTCACCCTTCGCCTCGCCCCAGACTTGGCTCACATCTTGTCTTGGATGAGCCACAATGTTCTCTGATTGAATATGGATGAGACAGAGGCTTTGCAGTTTAGTTGTAAATAAACTCTACATGCATTGAAGTTAATTTACCTCATTGATATCCCGGTCTTCATGTTAAGAGCAAGGGTGTTCAGTGCCTGACTCTGATTATCC
Organism: Meles meles; assembly: GCF_922984935.1. Lineage (NCBI taxonomy): Eukaryota > Metazoa > Chordata > Mammalia > Carnivora > Mustelidae > Meles > Meles meles. The sequence goes on from NC_060071.1 coordinate 123,069,551, forward strand.
GCCTTCACTGATCGGAGAACTGGCCGGCCAAGGGTTTAATCTCTACCAGATAGCCCAAGACTTGTGACAGTTTCCATCGCTCCTCATTTTGGCCAGAATTCTGGTTATCTCACAGCTGAAATCCTGCCATGCTCTTTGGAAAGGCCTCCAATAAACCTCCTGTTTACGGTCTACTTGGAATATGGCTGCCCTTTGGCCTTGCTCTGTGTACACAATCCCAGGATACATTTTCCTTCAGGCAGCTGCTCTGGTTTCTTGTGCACTGAATAAAATGTAGTTTCTCAAGATCTTGGCCAGATTGTCTGCCTTCACATAAACTAGCTTTTGAAATGACTTAAAATTACGGGCCCGTTTTCTCAAGAGTTGCTTGCTGTTGTGTTTCATCATGTGGTTGGAGATGTACCGTGCATCGCTCCTCAACATTCTATAGAACATGTGTCTTGAACAAAAATGTGTATTTGAAAACACCAGGAGTGAGCACTAGCCTGTGGGAGCCCGACACGTGATAAGCGATAAGCACTCAATTCATACTTGGTAGAATAAAACCTGGGTAGATGAATTTGTAATCCTTTGCCCCATTTGTGGTATTTGGTGCCATAGTTATTTATAATATATTTTTATCTACCTCTTAGATTATTATGTAACTGCGACTGTGTAATTATTATTTCTACTAGAACGTATTAGAAATCTCCATTAACGTAACTGAAGGGTATAAAATAGAATGTTTGGAGTTGTCAGTTAGCTGATTTGTCTTGTGTTGCTTTTCTTCATTATTTCAGTGCAGCTAACAGTTCGTTCAGCACATTTTAATTAAAAACAAGCATATGTGGGTCTGCTAAGAACTTGAGGGTCTAGTAGTGCAGTTAGACAGGGATGGCAAATATTTCTAGCAGTGACCATATGATATCTTCCATTCATCTCGGCAGTAATCCTCCAAATCTAATTATTGGGAGGATGGCAGCTGTACTCGGTTAGGCTTTTCTTTATTTTTACAAGGATGTGTTTTTTTCAGCCCATTGTGTTGTAGAAAATCAGCTGCTGCCTGAGTCCCTTCCAAGGCTGAAATCCCTGCATCCATGAGACTTTCTTCCAGTTCCTTCCATTGAGGTGCTACCCATTGGTTCCTGTCCATGTGCCTCTGGCCTGAAGGTGTTCCAAGGAAGCTTACAGCCTTCTGACAAGATGGGTTTCTCCGTTTGTACAAATACATTGGGTGTGTTGTTGTGACCTGAAGGTATAACTGTGGAGCATGTATCCCCAGGGGAGGCTCAGTAATAGATGGGGCATCAACCATGTGAAGGCACCATGTTCTACGGTCCGGTCTTGAGCTTTGCAGACTCAAGCAGGGTTCTATTGGCTTTGTCTCTTACAGAGGATGCAGAGGAGAATGTGCTCATTTAAAAGGAGAATTGAAACAATTTTAAAAATATACACTCATACGGAGCGTCCCTCTAGTGTAATCGTTGGGAATAGGGACTCTGGAGTCCGACTGCATGGGGTCCAGTCCTGTCTGTGCTGCTCACTAGCTGTGTGACCTGGAGCACATTACTGACGTCCAGTGCGTGTGGCAGACAGACTGTAGGGTGGCCCCCGCGATCTCTGCTCCTTGGAATCACAGCCCTGTGTCACTCCCCACACCACACGTGTGGGGAGGACCTGTGATAGCCTTCTAACCAGTGGAAGCTGGCAAAGGTAATGGGATGTACATGATTCTGAATGCATGATTATGTAAGAGCACAGCACCCATCCTGCTAGAGTTTCTCTCTCTCTCTCTCTCTGTCTCTCTCTCTCTCTCTGTCCTTGGCCTTGGGCTATTAGAGTGCTGAGCTGCCTTGTAAAGAGTCCAGCTACACTGAAGGCATCATACTGTAATGACCACATAGAGAGACCAAACAGAAATAGAGAGATGACCAGGAGCTCTCTGTCTTCTAGCCCTGGCTTCCAGCTGTTTGGGTATTTCTAGGCCCTAAACGAGTATGTGAAGAGGACTTCTGTGAGTTCAGAGGAGAAAGACCAAGAACTTGAGATTTCTTGTAGGATAAACTCTGAAGTCCTTGGCCTGGCATTTGAGGCCTTCCATAATCTCACCCCAAACTTATCTCCAAACTTCTCTCTTAATATCCACCATATAAAACAGCCCTTCCAATAAACTTGACTGATTCATTAAGAAATACACCTGCCTCTGATTTACACCCTCTTAATTTAAAGCGTTTGAAATAAAATGAAAGAGAAATGAGCAGCACACACGTACACATAAAATAATTTCAGAATAGCAAGATTTATGTTGCTTGTCATTTTTTTTTAAAAAACAGAAAACTCCTTAGCAATAGTGAGTGAGAAACCTCTCATGCATGACCTACCCTGCCCCATCCCCTTCTGGCAGGGTGGCTGGAGTGGAGGCAGCCCTAAGGTCACCTTGGAAGCTACACGTTGAAGATGGCAAAGCCCCTAGCAGCTGGGTCCTGAACGAGTGTGTGGAGGAAGGTCACCTAGCAACCAGCAAGGCCCTTGTCAACTCACACATAAGTAACAAGTGCATCTATTATGGTTGGCCTTCAAAATGCTGGGTTTGTTTGTTACAGCAGCTAGCTTCTTGGTCAGTTTGCATCATCTTTACTGATACAGCCGGGTAATATGAAGAAGTGGGAAAAAGCTATCACTACTAGCAACAAAATAGAGGTTACCCAGCGTGCTGATAAAGGCTCACAGGACAGTTCCCATCAAGAGGATGGATTCTGGCTCCAGACTGCAGGACGGAAAGCTCTTTCTACCATTTACTGGGTCTATAACCTTAGGCAAGTGCATTAGGTGGGGACGTGTGGTTCTCCAGAGAAACACAACCAATAGGATTTGATAGAGAGAGAGAATGAGATTTAGTCTAAGCAATTGGCTTATGTGATTGTGGAGGTTTGGCAAGTCCAAAATCTGATGGGGAGGCTGCAGGCTGCAGACACAGGCAAGAATTGCAGTTCAAGTTCAAAGGCAGTGTGTTCGTGAATTAGGGCGAGCTGATGCTGCAGATGGAGTCCGAAGGCAGGCCTGCTGGCAGAATTTCTTCTTGCTCATAGAGAGGTCAACCTTTTGTTCTCTTCAGCCTTTCAACTGATTGGATGAGGCCTCCCCAACGTTACGGAGGGCAATCTGCTTTACTCAAAGTCCACTGATCTAAATACGAATCTCATCCAGAAGCACCCTCACAGAAACATCCAGAATAATGTTTGACCGAATATCTGGGCCCTGTGGCCCACACCAAGGTAACCATCATAGGAAGCTACTCTGTCTCTCAGTGCCTCAGTTAACCTCATCTGTGAAATGGAGATAATGAAAGAACCTATCCTATTGAGGAATCTGAAGACCAAAAGAATAAGTGCATGTGTTTAGAATAGTGCCTGCCCATAGAGCTCTTGACTATTACTACTACGAATAATGATGATGATGATTAATTACTATTTTCACGGGCTTCAGCTATATGCTTCACTCTGATGAAAGAGCTAAAAAAAAAAAATGGTCCATTAGTAAGGGGCTATCTTTTTTTCTTGTTGTTATTCCATGAATAAATTTTAATATATTCAATTTTCCCCATAAACTGTTTATTTACTGTTCATATTAATGCAATCTGGTGAAAATATTTACATGACTAGAATCTTTTGCAATCTACTGGAGCATCTCTCCTGCTTTGCTTTTCCTTCCTTTCTGGTGAGAAACTTCATTTTTGTTTTACATGTTTTTGAATTAACTGTCACTTCTCAGGAATGCAGCATCAGCATAAATCAAAAAGCTGATACAGAGTAGAATGATGAAGAATCTGACTCTGGGTTAGCCAGAATTCGGTGTAAAGAAGCCCCAGCTTCTTCACAAAGAATTATTGGGGGGAGCAAATGGGGAGTCCCAACACTGTGCCTGGCACACAATACACTCCGCGAATGGGAACTTGGAGGATTCCTTCCATTAGTAATTCTTTACATTGTTACTGTGTTCCTCCTTGTGCTGGGAGACCTAGCATCCTGGGGCCCTGCGTGACTGTGGAAGAAGTCACCTAGCAACCAGGATTAGCTCTATCAATCTATTACATACGCAAAGTAAACTCCTGTTTTTGTGAATCTTTAAATGTGGGGTTTCCTTATCATTGCACCTAGCTTGTTAGGTGCTCCGCATCAACATAACCACTAGGCTCAGCTAATATTGCAAGAAGGCTACCAACCATTCATGATGTTCTCTTCACCTCTGTGGGCTGCAGAGGCCTGGAACTTCTGTAGAAAGTGTCTGCTCTACAACACTTTATTTACTCCCCGTAGCTACCACCCAGGGACGATACCTCTCTTTTCATGGAAATGTCCTGTTCCCCAGTTGGACAATTCTGTAGATACTGATTTCAAGGTGCAAGAAATGTGACATTTAAAATTTAATATTGGAGCACCTGGATGGTTCAGTTGGTTAAGTGTCTGGCTCTTGATTTCATCTCGGGTTCAGGGAATTGAGCCCCAAGTCAGGCTCCCTGCCGGGCGTGGAGCCTGCTTGAGATTTTCTCTCTGTCTACCTCTGTCCTTCCCCCAGTTCGTGCTCTCTCTCTGTGTCAAGTAAATAAATACATTTTTAAAAAAGCAAGATAAAATAAAATTTCATTTCTTTCTTGAGTTTCTGTTCTACTGTCACAGCCCAATCTAGTTAATTTGAGGTTTTCCTGATTTCTTTTGGAATTGCATCTAAGTTCTGGGCTGTGGAGCTGGGCCTCCAGTCTTCAATGTCACCATCTGGTGTAGCCATCCTCCTTTCTGCTGGGTGTTTCATTGTCAGTGTGTAGTTTTCTCTCATTCTTGACTATAGGGCTGCCCACCATTGGTCCTAGTCTCAGCATTTTCATGTTGCTTATACGTATGTGAGAGTAAAGAGGCTTATTTGAGTGTCCAAGGCATATAGAAGTCTCTGGGGGGCAGTAAGTAGGCAGAAGAAGGGACTATGGACCAAAAGAAATCAGTTAATATTTTAGAAATTTATTTATTTATTTGAGAGACATAGAAGGTGAGTGTGTGTGTGCACAGAGGGGGAGTGGCAGCGGGAATAGGTGAGAGAGAATCTCAAGCAGACTCCCCCTTGAGCGCAGAGCCCATCAAAGGGCTCGATCTCATGACCCTGAGATCATGACCTGAGCCAAAACTACAAGTCAGATGTTTAACTGACTCAGCCCCCCAGGCGCCCCAGTTAATATTTTAATATCAAGAATATAATTCCACCACAAAAAAGAAAAGACCTTGAGGTTAGAAACTGTATCTTGACTATATCCTGGTACATTATCCAGCAAATCAAATTTACCTCATTACATTTTTTGCTGCTGTCATTCAGTGATAAAGAATAGCCAATGGCCCATAAAAACAGAGGGAGAAAAGATTCCCAACCTTTTTTGAAACAGTAACTTCAGTAGGGAAGAGCACTGTTATGAGCTGAATTCTGTGTCCCTATCCACCCCCCAAGTCTAGTCATGTTGGAATAACCAACACTACTTGTTTTCTTCCTGCCATAAACAACTAGACAACCTCATGAGATATCTGATACAATTATTTCAGACATTGGACAGCAGGACTATAATCCCTGAGAGAAGGGGAACAAAGCAAGGTAAAAGAACTACTAGGGAACTATAAACTGAAAGTTTCTCAGCATCCACAGTTCTCTGGGAGACAACTGAGTTCCACATAATCAATGTGGAAAAATCCCACTGACCACTGTATTTGTTTTCTATGGCTACTGTAACAAATTGTTATAGATTTAGTGACTTAAAACAATGTGTTTATTAATCTTACAATTCTGTGAGTCAGAAGTCTGATATAGATCTCACTGGCATAAAATCAAAGTGTTGGCATGGTTCATTCCTCTCTGGAAGACCTAGGAACAAACTCGCATCTTTATGTCTTTCACCTTCATGAGACCACCCACTTTCCTTGATTTATGGCCCCTTTTTCCCATCTCCAAAGGCAACAACACTGAGCTGAATCCTCATACTCTCTCTCTCTTGTTTTTTCTTCTAACAGTTTTTAAAAAACTGTTGGAAATGCCAATATAATCTTCCTATGTTAAAGGCAGCTATTAGCAAATTTAATTCAACTGCTACCTTCATTTCCCTTTATCATGTATCCTAACATATTCCCAGGTTCTAGGGATTAAGATCTAGGCATTTCAGGAGGACTTTATTCTGCATACTACAACCACTGAGGCATTTATTAGAGACCTCAGAAGTTGTGCCATAGTAGTGGAGATAAACTAGCTCTACGGTAATAGATACTCTAGACCCAATCAAACAAAGCTATAAAATAAGATCAAAAGAATTAAGCTAATCCACAAGTCCATTAATACTTGCCAAAACAATTTTCAAAACTCTTCAAAGAAAGGCAACACAATTCAGACACAAAACAATGTGATGTTCATAATTGCAACCAAAAGTTACTAGACATTCAAAGAAGCAGGAAGACATGATTCACAACCAGAAGAAAAATTAATCAATAGGAACAGACCCAGAAATAACAACAATAATAGAATTATCAAACAAGGACTTTAAAATAGTTCTTATAAATATGCTCAAAAGGAAATGACATGAGGAAAGAAATGCAAACTATAGGAAAGAAATGAATAGAATTTCAGTGGAACCAAATGAAATGTAAGAGTAAATGGATAGGTGTAACAACAGATTGGACACGACTGAAGAAAAGATTAGTGAACTTGAAGAAATTACAAAAGAAACACACAGAGGAAAAAGCAGTTAAAAAAAAAATGAAAAGAACTTTAGTGGCATGCAGGACAAGACCAAGGAGTCAAATATATATGAAACAGAAGCCCTAGAAAAGGGGGAATAGAAGATCTATTAGAAGAAATAATGGCCAAAATGTCCCCAAGTTTAATAACTAAAAACATAGGTCCAAAATGCTCAATGAATATCAAGCAGAAAAACTACAAATAAAAGCACATCATGGGGTGCCTGGGTGGCTCAGTGGATTAAGCCTCTGCCTTCAGCTCAGTCATGATCTCAGGGTCCTGCCATCAAGCCCCACATGGGGCTCTCTGCTCAGCAAGGAGTCCGTTTCTCCCTCTCTCTCTGCTGCTCTGCCTACTTGTGATCTCTCTCTCTCCGTCAAATAAATAAATAAAATCTTAACAAAAAAAAAAAAAAGCACATCACAATACATATAATCAAAATTGCTGAAAACCAGTGATGAAAAAATTCCTTAGGAGAAGCCAGAGAAAGAAAGACACATTGTAAACAGGGACACAGACAAAGATATTCACAGATTTCTTGTCAGAGACAATGCAACCCAGAAGATAAGGAGAATGCATTGTCACAGGGCTGGAAGGGAAAAAAAATATCAACGTAAATTCTATATCTAGAAAAAATATCCTTTGAAAATGAAAGCAAAGTAAGGCTTTTCATCTAGGAGACCCATACCATAAGAAATGTCTAAGTAAGCTTTTTAGGTGGAGGCAAATGATAACCAGTTGAAAACCTGAATCTACATAAAGGGAAGAACACTGACGTGGTGAATGTGTGTGTAAAGATAAAATATATGTTTCCCTAATTTAAAATTTTCTTTTAAAGAGAATGGAATGCTTAAGGCAAAAATAATAACAATGTGTTATGGGGTTTATTATGCATGTAGAAGTAAGATGTATGGCATCTTACAAGTGCATTAAGGACCCAAAGGGAGAAGTGAATGCATACTATTGTAAGATCCTTAGGTTATACATTACAAGGTATATCATAATTTGAAAGTAGACTATGATATTAGAGATGCAAATTGTGAACTCTATACCCAACTCAGCCCAAAAATAAAGCAGGTAGCTATGGATATTAAGTGATAATAAGCCAATAGAGAGAAAATAGAATGCAAAAAAAAAAAAAAAAAAATCCAAAAGAAAGCCATGGGGGGAGGGGCAGGTAACCAAGTAAAAAACAAAATAGTTAAAATACTAGACTTATATCCAACCATATCAGTAGCTACATTAAATAAAAACACTTTAATTAAAAGTTAGATTGTTAGACAGGATAAGAAAGCAAGACCCAGTTAACCATTGCCTCCAAGAGATCTAATTTAAATATAAAAAAGGAAAATATAAAGGAATGGACAAAGATATACTATGCAAATATTAATAATAAGAAATCTGAAGGGCTATATTAATATCAGACAAGGGGAGCTTCAGGATAAAGAATATAACCAAAGAAAAAGTGGGACAGTTCACAGTGATACAAAGATCAATTCATTAAGACAACATAACAGTTGGGTATTCAACTAAATGCATATTCACAGAACTTCAAAATACACAGTGTTTGGTGAGAACTGAGAAAGATTTCGAAGTCTACAGTTATGTGTGATTTTGAAACTAAACATGGTGGGTTTTTTTTTTTTTTCAACAAATGGTGATGGGAAAACTGGATAACCACATGCAAAAGAATGGAGTTGGACCTGACACGACATCAAAAATTAACTCAGAATGGCTCAAAGACCTAAATATGAGTTAAATCTGTAGAGTTTTGAAGGACAGAGAAAAAACTTCATGACACTGGATTTGCATTGGTTTTATGGATATGACACGTAGAGCATCAGGTGACCAAACAAAAGTAGATAAAGTGGTCTACATCAAAATTTTAAATTTCTCTGCATGAAAGGATACTCTCAGCAAGAGGCAACCTACAAAATGGGGAGAAAATACTTGTAAATTATATATCTGATCAGGGACTGATACCAGAATATGTAAAGAAGTCTTACAACTCAACAGTAAAAAAAACAAATGGATAAAAATGAGCCAAGAACTTAAATAAACATTCCTCCAAAGAACATATACAAATGGTCAATAATCCAGGAAAAGGTGCTCAACATCACTAATGATCAGGGAAACCCAAGTCAAAACCACGAGGAGATACCACTTCACACCCGTTAACATGGCCACTTAAGCAACAATAACAACAACAAAACCCAGAGAATAACAGATATTGGTGAAGAAGTGAAGAAACAAACCCCCCTGCACTGTCGGAGAGAACATAAAATGGTATATCTGATGTGGAAAGCATATGAAGGTTCCTCCAGTAATTAAACACAGAATTACCCAGTGATCCAGCAATTTCACCAGAGAATGGGAAGCAGGGTCTCGCACAGATATTTGTACAACCGTGTTCATAGGAGCGTTATTCATGAAAGCCGAAAGGTAGAAGCAACCTCAGTGTCCATCGCTTGATATGAGTAAACAAAATGTGGTACATGTGATACATACAGCAGAATAGTACAGAATCTTTTTTTAAAAAGACAAATTCTGACATAGGCTCCAAAGTGAACAAACCTTGAAAATATGCTGAGCAACATAAGCCCGTGAGGAAGGAACATACCCTCTGATCCCTCTAATGGGAGGTCCCTAGACTAACCATGTTCATGGAAACAGGAAGTGGAATGGTGGTTTTCAGAGACAGGGAGGAAGGGCAGGGTGTGGGGAGTTAGTGTTTCATGGGGGCGGAATTTCAGTTGCGGAAGATGAAAAAGTTCTGGAGATGGACAGTGCTGCTGGTTGCACAACTGCGAGACTCTACAGTGCCCTCTAATGGGTATGCTCTCAAATGTTTAAGATGGGAAATTCTATAGTGTGTGTGTGTGTGTGTGTGTGTGTGTGTGTGTGTGTTACTGCAATAAACAGAGAAGGGGGAGGAGAAGGGGAGAGCATTTGAGAAGAAAGCCTCCATATGTTTTTGACTGAGATGATTAAATTTCTTTTTTTTCCCCCTGTTTTTCCACATCAGAGGGAAATTCTTATATTGCAGTCTGGCCCAGTTCCCCGGCTCTGCTCTAGGAGAACTCCTGTGTGCTAGAAAGCTCTGGCCAAGTGGGCCTGTGGGTCTGTATGCTGGCATGGGAACACGTTTTTTCTTACTTCTCAGTTTAATTTAGGGGATGGCACTTCACAAAGTGCTTAAACAGGAAGGAGAAATTACCGACACTGTTATTTTCTTTTACAACAGCTTCAAGATTCAAGCTAAAGCTCCCATTATCCTTTTCCCTCTGTTCCTCTAAAAATACTCATTTCCCTATTGGATTCCACAGAAAAGGGTACCTGGGCTGATCCCGCAGGTGCAGAGGGAGCCGCGACCTCCTGGTCCTCACGGGATCTTGAAGAGATAAGTCACCCTGTCCTCCAGGGACATCTTGTTCAGCCATGGGTGCTCCTAGTGGATTCAAGTGTTAGGCAAACCCCAGACATGAATATGGTCTTCCTTTCTGAATGATAGGATAAAGGGTTATTTTATTCAGTAGTCAATAGACCCTGTGGATAGTTAACTCAGCTTGGTAACAGTTCAAATCTGATGTCAAAGGGGTGTGTTTACATAGAGCAACAGAACATGGGCACTATTGTGGGCACTATATGGGCACTCTAAATTATTATTATTTAAAAATAATAATTTTTAAAATGAAAATAACGTGGAGCACCTGGGTGGCCCAGTTGGTTAAGTGTCTGACTTCAGCTCAGCTCATGATCTCAGAGTCCTGGGATCCAGCCCCCTGTGGGGCTCCCTGCTCAACAGGGAGTCTGCTTCTCCCTCTCCCTTTATGCCTCCCCCACGTGCACATATACTCTCTCTCAAATAAATAAAATCTTTTTAAAAAATAGGAATGACATTTAAATAAAAAATAAAAATTAAAAAATTTAACAATGGGAGTAAAACTAATAACAATATTGGCTAACATTTGGGGTACTTTTCATACACTGATTTACTTAATCCTCAAAATAAGGCAGGTTTTATGACTTGTCCCCATTTCACAGATGAGGAAATTCAGTCAGCGAGCAGCGAGGTAACTTTCCCCATCCCCAAATTTGAATTCCTATCTCTTGATGTCTCGCTGAAAGGCAGACTTGTTTGAGCCTTGCTCTGTGTTGCTTATTATTCAAGTTATTTTGCTAGCAAGCCATGGGAAACCAGCTCAAATTTGCTGGAGTAAGTATGGGAATTTGTTGGCGACATAACCCAGACCATTAGATAGAGCCAGTTTCAGACATAGCTGTATCCAGGTGACCGAATGGTGGTAATCTGTCTGTCTCTCACACATACTTTTTCTATCTCTAGAGTCTGCTTCCCCCTCTACTAACAAAGTTAAAATGACTAGCATCAACATAAACTATATAACTACACACAAAAGTTTAAATTCTAGTAGAAAGACAGAGCTTTTTCCCTCCTCAGGAGTCCCAGCATGAATTCTGGGATTGCATCTTAGCTACCTGTCTGGAGTCACCTAATATCCCTAAACCAATCACTCTGAATAAGTGGAAGGAAACCTTGCACTGGCCTGACCTTATCCAACTGCCCATCTTCATGTCTGGGGGTTAGAGAGGGGTTTGGCTCCGCCTAAACTGTGTGAACCAAGAAAAGAAAGGCCAGTTGAGATACTATTATCCAAAGAAAGAGGGTGTGCATGCAGGCAGCCAAAAGGAATATTCATGATTGCTGCCAGGAGGGCAGTCAAGAGTAGACCCTGGCTCATATCTGATTTCAGGCTGGAGTGTAGGAAGTCCCATTTCATTGGATTAGATGTCCAGTAGCCTTTTTTTCCCCTACAAATCTTGCTGATCTAAGTTCTTTTTAAAGATCCTAACAGGGGCGCCTGGGTGGCTCAGTGGGTTAAAGCCTCTGCCTTTGGCTCAGGTCATAATCCCAGGGTCCTCGGATCGAGCTCCGTATCAGGCTCTCTGCTCAGCCCCCCTCTATCTCTGCCTGCCTCTATGCCTACTTGTGATCTCTCTCTCTGTGTCAAGTAAATAAGTAAAAATAAGTAAAATCTAAAAAAAAAAAAAAAAATCCTAAGAGCTTTGAATTCATGATTCATGGATCACTTAAGAAATGGAGCCACTGCTGTATTTCTGCTTCCATTTTGACATTCATTCAACAGATATTGATGCAGCCATCAAAAAAAAATGAAATCTTGCCATTTGCAACGAAGTGGATGGAACTAGAGGGTATTGTGCTTAGCACCATAAGTCAATCAGAGAAAGACAATTATCATATGATCTCACTGATGTGAGGAATTTGAGAAACAAGACAGAGGATCATAGGGATAGGGAAGGAAAAATGAAACAAGATGAAACCAGAGAGGAAGATAAACCATAAGAGACTTTTAATCTTGAAACAAACTGAGGGCTGCTGGAGGAGAGGGGGTTCGGAGGAATGGGGTGACTGGGTGATGGACATTGGGGAGGGTATGTGCTATGGTGAATGCTGTGAATTGTGTAAGACTGATGAATCACAGACCTGTACCCCTGAAACAAATAATACATTATATGTTAATTTTTTTAAAAAGTTACTGATGAGCTCTAGCTGTATGTAAGGATCAGGGCCCTCTCTTCCATCCCAGCCAGAGCTTATGTCCATGGCCATTTGCTGTGGGTTTGCTTGACTTTGTAAATCACATGAAGCTTTTGCATTTACTGTTGGATTTTCCTGTAACACCATGGATAGAATTTCAAGTAGTAGCAGGTAGTCAATACATGTTTACTGATTGATTATATGACAGTGAAGATCCATCCTTCTGTATTTATTATTTTTTCTCTATAGTTTATCTGCTCCTAGACCGATCGGATCACTAGTGTTGGAAACCTCCCGCCATTTTTTCCAAGAACAGCAATGTAATGCCATTCCGTACAGGTGGTAGAAATGGAAATTATTTGCCGTGGGAACCCCATGTTTATTAATCATTTGCTGGTGGTCAGCGTGTTTGGGATTGGGAAGTCTTACAACTGCCTTTCTTCTCTTTCTGTATTTTTGCTAACGTTGATCTGGAATTTTAATTTTATAGGGTTAAGTTATTTCTGGCGAGGTGTTCAAAGGCTTTCGGGTATCTCTGTGTTTTTGAGTATTAATTTCTTTCTGGTATATTTTTCCCTAATTATTCCACATATAGGACCATGACCATGAGAGCAGGAAAAAAAACCCAAACCATTTTCTGTTCTTGAATTTGAATTTTCACAGCTGCCACTTACTACCTCTCTAGTTATTAGGTTCATTTCAATGTCATTTTCAAGGTGCCGCCAAAATTATAGTCATTTCAATCCGAGTTAATATACATTTAGGGAACAAGTTGGTTCATTTGATTTAAACACAGGACTTCAATATCTCTGTTTACACATGGCTCAAAGCTCCTAGTATAGTTATCGTAGAGCTAGGCTACTGCATATTATTTAACATATTTATTAATTCATTCATCAAATATTTGCTGAACATCTACTCTATGTGAAGGTGGTCAAAGGCACAGACCTCCAGGTATAAAAGAAACAAGTCCTGGGGAGGTAATGTACTACATGATGACTATAACTAATAATGTGTACCATCTATTTGAAAGTTTCTAAGAGAGTAGGTCTCCAAGGTTCTCGCTACAAGGAAAAAAAATTGTTATGATGTGTGGTACGGATGTTAAGTAGACTTCTCGTGGTGCTCATTTCACAATACACATACACATCAAATCGTTATGTTGTACACCTGAAACTAGCATCACGTTAGATGGCAATTATATCTCAGTTTCAAAATAGATACAAATAAATAGGTTCATACTTCACATGCTAGGAAGAGATATAAAGTAAGCTGTGGGGGAGAGCCAGGGGAGGGCTTTCGATGGGGGGTTGTATTAGTAAGGTTGGGCCGCCATAGCAAAATATCACCGCCTGGGGGACATCAACTTCAGAAATGTACTTTCTTATAGCTCTGGAGGCTAGAAGTCTAAGATCAAGGTGTAGGTAGGTTTGGTTCCTCTTAAAGTCTCTCTTTGGCTGACAGGTGGCCATCTTCTCACCGTGCACATACATGCCTGGTGTCTTTCTCTGTGCTCAGTCTCCTTATAAAGACACAGTCACATTGGATGAGTGTTACCCTTACAAACCCACGTTAACTTAAGCACATTTTTAAAGGCCTTGTCATCAGATGAAGTCACGTCCTGAGATATAGGGCTTCCACATATGAATTTGAGGAGGACACCACTCAGCCCATAGCAGGGGGGTTCAGGAAGACTTCTCCAAGAAGACGAGACATCTGAACAGAGACCTGAAGAAGGAAGAAGTCAGGGCTCTAGGGGGATTCAACCAGAAGTGGGGTGTCTTGGGCAAGGGGAGATAATGAGTGTAAAGGTTCAAGGCTGGAACATGAAGGGGGGACAGTGACCAGAGCCCAGTGAGGGAGGCCAAGTTCGTCGCAGGTTCAGGGGGAGACCGGCTCATGAGGAACCTTGGAGGCAGGGTGGGGACTTAATGTTTTTTTCTTTTGAATGTCATCGGAAGTCATAGGATTGTTTTGAGCAAGTCAGAGACATAATCTCACATATGTTTTTAAAGGATTATTTTAAAATTTACAACAGATTTTCTGCAGGTTCCCAAGAATTCAGTGGGAAAGATCATACTGACCATGAAGCCCAGAAGAGTTTCTTAGAATAGTTAAGACGCACACCCCAGGAGTTACTCTCCACAGATTTTTTAGCAATGTCTTCCCTCAAGGATTAAGGTATCAGCTACGATGTATTTGGAATACTGGACTGTTGCCAAGGCTTCTCCTGCCACACTCACTGACGCTGAGTGTATAACAAGGAAGATATCTGGCTCCGTGTGTATATACTTTCTTGAAGGAAACCTTGGGTTACAGTGATCTATCTGGTCTGCATAATTTATAAGGACTGATGTTAAATGGGCATCACTTGGAACAACTCGAGTCAGGACAAGCTCTGAGGTGTCTTTTCCCTCCTTGACAGATGTCATCTCTAGAAATACATGGAGGAACAAGAGAGTGAATAACGGTTACTTTGGACGTTTTGAGGAACTTGTTGCCAAAGCCATTCCCACACATCACACCTAGACCCTATCCTGAGTTCACCAGACCGGGCACATGGAAGCCCCATATATAGGAAGCCTCACACTGGGTTACATATACCACAAACCATCAAGGTATTTCTTAAGGTGCTTTAAATGGCCATAACCATTTTTACAGCATGTTTATGTCGTACTCCACAAGCACAACACTCAATAGAAAATATATTCATTGAATACATGAGGAGTCATTTTCATGGGAACTTATAAACACCAACCATCAATTTTCCCTCTTATGCCTCCATTAAACTTTGTTCCTAAGGGCTGCCTTCCAGGATCTGTAGAAAGTTTCTTCACATAAGAGTATAAAGATATTAGACACACACACACACACAGAAACTTTCTACCAAAGGATCCCGATTAGAGTTAGTAAAATTTTAGATGAGATCAGTTTCATGTCAAAAATAACACTTTCCGGGGCACCTGGGTGGCTCAGTGGATTAAGCCGCTGCCTTCGGCTCAGGTCATGATCTCAGGGTCCTGGGATCGAGCCCCACATCGGGCTTTCTGCTCCGCGGGAAGCCTGCTTCCTCCTCTCTCTCTCTGCCTGCCTCTCTGCCTACTTGTGATCTCTCTCTCTGTCAAATAAATAAATAAATAAAAATCTTAAAAAAAATGTTTAAAAAATAACACTTTCCTTCTTTTTTTTTTTAAGGATTTTTCTTCATTTTTTTTTGACAGACAGAGATGACAAGTAGGCAGAGAGGCAGGCAGAGAGAGAGGGGGAGGTGGGCTCCCTGCTGTGCAGAGAGCCGATGCGATATGGGGCTCCATCCGAGGATCCTGAGATCATGACCTGAGCCGAAGGCAGAGGCTTTAATCCACTGATACACCCAGGTGCCCCTCTTCTTCTTTTGAAGATTTATTTATTTATTTTGAAAGAAAGAGTGAGAGGCAGGGGCAGAGGGAGAAAGAATCCTAAGTGACTCTACACTAGGCCCGATGTAAGGCTTGATCTCACGACCCTGAGAACATGACCTGAACCCAAACCAAGAGTCTGACACTCAACTGACTGTGCCACCTCGTCTGTCTTCTTTTTGAAACACAGTATCTGTTTTATGAAGGGGGACATGGTGAGTAGAAACCAATTTAACCTGTCTATGCCCTGAAAATCATTCAGACATCATTGGAAACAACTTTAATATGACTATGAAAGCTTCCCTCACCCCCACAGAGAGAGAAAATGGACTAACCTGTTCTGGCCAAATAATTAGAATTATATATGTGTGAATAAAGTCCTTAGTAAAACAAATCATCTGTTTTGGAGTTTGGATTTCCGTATCAAGAGCGTGTTTGAACGTTCCCCTAAGGACTGTCTTTGGACACCCGAAGAAACTTAAGGCACAACTCAAACCAGAGCTCAACAGCACATTTTCCAGTCTTGGCACCTAAGGATACAATGCAAAGGAGAAGCCAGCACGCCCCAACCAGGTTCTCAGTGAAGTATCAGGAGGCGCTCCTCGACGGCTGAATTAAAAGACCAGTGCAGCAATAAAGTAATATTGTTTCATTGGCTTTAATAAGCCAAGTTAGAGATAGTTAGAGGTTATTTATGCTAACCCCACCATCAGCGGCATGTGCTCTGTGCATTCCGAAAACAGGAAGCTTCGCTTGGAGTCTTACTATTAAGTCCTGGCTGTGCAGGGGTGGCAAGTGTTATTAAGTTGTTAGATTAGCAAGGTTCTACTGCATTTTCGCTTTAAGCCCGAGTGCTTTCACAGCTGAGCTGTAATGCTCTGAAAATGCCTACATAACAAGATCCAGACGTGGAGCCGAATCCCAAACGGTAAGCGGCCAACGGCATTTATACACTATTACCTTGCTGCAGCCATAAAAAGTTAGCACATCTGAAAAGACACTATGCCTAAATCCAAAAACACAGAGGAAACCAACACAGAAAATGGGCGGCTCTTTCCATAATAACATGCCTTTACAGGGCGGGAAGGTAGTTCCGTTTTCTTAGAGAATACCAGCGTGAACTCCAATCCCTTCTTAAGAAGGCAAGTAGAAAGAATGAACCTAAATTATCCTTTTGATGACTAAACGTTACATTTAGCTCCCGGGAGTCCATGGAACAGAATTTCAAGGAATCACATTTAGCCTCCTGGCCAAGTGGGACTTGTCACATACTTGAGTAAACACGAGGTTTCCTAATAAACTGCCTTTCTCAGAAATCTAAAGTACCGAATCCCTAAGTTCATGCAAACCTGAATTTCTCAGGCAGGAAAAGGAATCAAACTGCAGAACGGCAGAGCTAGAAAGAAAACTCAGGTGCATCTGATGGCAGATAGCTAATGGGAGGAGAAATCACATTTCAGAAAAGTACACTTGAGTTGCCAGTTGAGGCGTTAGCTGGCTGAGGTGCCTGGATCCACGAATCGGTTCAATCTCGTACAAACTCGAGTTGCCTTGGCTTGATTCAAAGTAGCCTGTGACTTTTGTTCCTCGAGGGATAGATGCGGTTGACAGGTGTGCTCCTGGCCCCACACTGGGGAACAAAGAACAAGACTTGGCTTTTGGCTTGGGAGGTTGGACGTGAACACACACACCTGCAGCAAAGCTGGGAAAGGGTGGTGGGATTTTAGGGTCGGGTTTAAATAAAGTTAGGAAGAGTTCAGTGACTTGTGACCTGGGACAAAAAGGTAATTTGTTTCTTTGTTTCATTGCTTGAGGCAGCTTCTCAGAAGAGAAGAGTTTAAGGCACAGCCAGTGAGACAGAAGCATTCCTGAGTCAGGATATCAAGAATGTAGGATCCTGGGGCTCCTGGGTGGCTCAGTGGGTTAAGCCTCTGCCTTCCGCTCAGGTCACGATCCTGGGATCAAGCCCCACATCAGGCACTCTGCTCAGCAGGGAGCCCACTTCCCACCCCCCACCCCCACCCTCTCTGCCTGCCTCTCTGCCTACTTGTGATTTCTGTCAAATAAACAAAATCTTAAAGAAGAAGAAGAAGAAGAATGTAGGATCCAAAAAGATGTGTGGAATCTATCAGTGACTACCTGGGCGGCATCCAAAGTTATCTGGGGGGAAGCTACTACTGTTTCCTAGGAGGATGAATGATGACATTTCACTGGCAAGCTTTGCAAACTTTGGGATTTTAAAATGAAATGAAACCTTTGCGCATGACCCGAAGTCACAGTCATTGTTTTAATAATACAGACAAGCTCCGAGAAACCTTTTTGGTGCTAATGGTTCCACTATCTCACAAACCAACATTTTAGTACATTGATGTCCTTAAATGTATTACATAGAAATTTTTTTAAATGAGGAAATTCTGGAAAAATAAGATAAATGTTATCTTCTAAAGGGAATAAATAAATATAAGTTTGACTGTGCATCTGTGATCCCATTACCAGGGACTGACTAAGTAATTTTCACTATATTAGAGGACATGTGTGGAATGATCTGACTTGAAATATGGGCTCCCCTGACTTGTATAAAATTTACTTGGAGTTAGGTCCCGGAGGGCTACCTCAAAGAGCATGTCAAGCGTCACTTTAAAAAAGTGGAAACCAAGGGGCACCTGGGTGGCTCAGTGGGTTAAAGCCTCTGCCTTCAGCTCAGGTCATGATCCCAGGGTCCTGGGATGAGCCCTCCGTCCGGCTCTCTGCTCGGCAGGGAGCCTGCTTCCCTTCCTCTCTCTGCCTGTCTCTCTGCCTACTTGTGGTCTCTGTCTGTCAAATAAATAAAACCTTTAAAAATAAAAAAAAATAAAAAGTGGAAACTAGAAGAGTGGGGGGGAGGGGAGGTGACTGCCAATGACCAATGAAGAGATGCACCGTATGTATTATCTTAGGTTCTCCCAGAAATGAACTTGGAAATGAATATTCATAGACAAAGATTTTCTAAGGAACTATTCCCCAGGGCAAATCAGTGGGAGAAGGGTGGGGAACACAGGCAGGACAGAGAACCAACAGAAGCCAACCCAGGAGCCCAGCCTTGACCTGCCTCTGGGAGAGCTGTGGGATAGAAGTTATGCCTCAGACTCTGCCCCAACTCTGAGCAAAGAACGGGGCTTTCATACTGGGCACCAGCCCCAACAGTGATCACTGCGTGTATTAAAACCTGTGGACAGGACAAGAAATAGATACTTCAAATATGAGTCCAAGATTTCAAAGCCCAAGACACCAAGTTGGAGAAGCTGTTTGCAACTGAGCTGCTTCTCACACCAGCAACTCTGTGGAGCTTGTCCCACATGCTGCCCTTGGGGGGTCCAGGGTGCGGGAGTGCTCCGAAGGCCAAGACTCACATCTGACCCCAAGCAGCTAACAAGCCACTTTCTTACTCCACCTGTGTCTGGCTGAACCTCTTTTCTCTTTGATGACCGGACACGCTGAGACAATGCTCATCAAGAAGACCACATCATCACGGGGGAGACCCAGATGCAAACAGCGTAAGGGTGTCATGAAAATGGCAGTTAATTAGGACCAGAGGACCTTTAGGGGTTGAGGGTGGAGATTAACTTTCCTTTTGGCCTGGAAAGTCAGATAGGCAGAAGAGAGCAGGAAGGACATCCAGGAGGAGGGAGACAAATTGGGCAAAGGCGCAGAGGTGAGACGCGGCGTGCACTATGATGGCACAAGGGGAAGACAGGCTGAGCTGCCCGGAGGACTCACAGCCCAGAAGGCTGCCTGTCCACCACCCTGGGTCTGAAAATTGGGTCATGGTCTTAAGCCGTCTCCCTGACTCCCGCTCGCTTCAGCTCCTTTCTGATTCTCTGCCCAATTCCCCACTCAGACTGGCTTTCCATCAAGCTGTGTCGTGCACTAGACCATCCTCCTAATTAATACGTGCCAGGTTCCAGGAGCTGACAAGCTTTCAATACAAAGAAACAAATGATACAAGCCAGGACAAAAAGCAGAACAAAATAAAGACAGCAGGGGGTGTTTTGGGTGAGCGGCATCACAGAACAGGCAAATTTCAGAGACTTTTTGGAACAGGGGAAACCTGATGTGTTAATTAGGAGTCTATTTCAGTAATAAGACCGCTCAGAGGAAGGGCGATGAAAGAACTAGAAGGGGCAGCAGAAGGAACCGCTCAGGCAGAATGGGGCCACAGTGTATGAGTGGGGATGTTGATTCTTCTCTGTTGTCTTATGTACTGTGTTGTCTGTGGTCTGTGGGCTCTTAAGACGGAGGGCTTAGCCTTTTGTGTTTTGTAAAGCGCCAGGAATAAAGAGCTTCGGATATAAATAACAATGCGGTTTCTGCCCCCAGGACCCAATTCAACGGGAAGTACTGCAGTACCAAACGGTGGTAGATTTGGGCTTTTCAGTGCAGTGTCTACTCAGGGGAACTGTTTGCTGCTGGGATGGACCAATATAAGGGTTCAGAACAACAGGAAGTGCAGCAAAGGAGGGAGGCGCCAAGACAGCCACGATGGGGAAAGGGGGCTTGCGGAGCCCAAAGTTTTCATCCAGTTGGGGGGGATGCGGTGAGGGGGCGCTGCGGGATTGGAGCCCCAGCCAGGGAATCAGCCTGGAGTGGCTATGCCCTTGGCGCCTCTATGGTAGGATCTTCCAGCTGGGGCTGCTGAGCTGAGAAAAGGCAGTCTATCTTCAGTGCTGCCAGACTGACTTTCCAAAAGCACAACTTTGAACATACCTTTCCACTCCTCAGACCTGGCGGTGGCTCCCAACTGCTAACAGATTCCGTACCCTGGAGGTTTTCTGGACTGAGTGAAACTTCTGATGCCTTACCCTCTTCTTCGGGGAAGAAAGCATGATAATAGTCACTGCATTGTTGGGCTGCTGTAAAAATGAAAGATAATCCACAAACAGCACTAGGGACGTAATAAGTGCTCAGTTAATATTAATTTTCGTTGTCGCTCAAGAGATTGCCTGAGTGCACAGCCCAGCTCTCCACTCCCTAGATAGATGACCTGGGGCCGATTTCCTAATTTCTCTATGCCTCAGTTCATTTTTTTTTTTTTGAAGATTTTATTTATTTATTTGAAAGAGAGAGAGAAAGAGAACACCAGTGAGCAGGGGGGAGGAGCAGAGGAGAGGGACAAGCAGATCCAGGGCTGAGCCCTGAGTATGAGATGGGACTCAGTCTCAGGTCCCTGAGATCATGACCCCAGCTGAAATCAAGAGTCAGACACTCAACCCACTGAGCCACCCCTTTGTGGCTCAGTTGTAATCTTCAGAAGTTTGGATGAATTCATGCATGTAAAGCATCTTGACTAATACTTTGTGCTCAATAAATTTTAGTTTTATATTATTAAGATATGACTATCACAACAGCATCATCATCCATCATCATTTAGATCTGGGAGGGAAAAAAAGTACATTGGGAATATGTTTATTGAAAAGAATCCCCAGAGTTGCTCTGGGGGTCAAGGTGGGGAAAGGGGAACTGGGCTCTCTCCACCCTTCTCTCCACAGAGACTTTTGACAAACCCCTGGGTGCCTGGGACATTTATGACCAGGGAAGGAGAGAGAGAGATTCATTTTAAGGCATTGGCTCACACGAATACAAAGGCTGGAGAGTCCAAAATCTGCAGAGTAGGCCAACAGGCTGGAGACCCAGAGAAGAGTTGCGGTTCAAGTCCAAAGACCAGATCTACCAGTGGCCAAATTCCCTCCTCCTCTGGAGAGGTCAGTCTTTTTTACTATTAAGGCCTTCAACTGAATGGGTGAGGCCCACTCACAATGTTGAGGGTAGTCGGCTTTCTTCAAAGTCTACCCATGTGTTAATCTTATTTTTTTTTTTAAGATTTTATTTATTTATTTGACAGAGAGAGATCACAAGTAGACAGAGAGGCAGGCAGAGAGAGAGAGAGAGAGAGAGAGAGAGGAAGGGAAGCAGGCTCGCTGCTGAGCAGAGAGCCCAATGTGGGACTCGATCCCAGGACCCTGAGATCATGACCTGAGCTGAAGGCAGCGGCTTAAACCACTGAGCCACCCAGGTGCCCCTGTTAATCTTATTTTTAAAATGTCTTCAAAGAAACATCTAGAATAATGTTTGACAGAATATCTAGGTACTATGACCTAGGCAAATTGACACATGAAATTGAAGATCACACTTCCTGAAATGGGTTTTAGACCATCGACTCCCCAAGGGGGCCCCGAGGGGGAACATGAGCAGAGCTGCTGCTGAGTAACTGTGAGACCCGGCCCAGCAAAAACCACACTGTCAGGTCCTCTTGCATTGAGACTTCCTAAAATAACCAGCATGAGGATGTGGAAGTCCCAGGATAGCTGCTGGGAACTGCCATCATGGAGAGTTGGGCCTTTATGGTAAAATGACCCCATCTGCAGGCCTGGGTAGGCCTGGGGACATTTACATTACAGTTTCTTCTTAACTGAGTAGATCCTGAAGACCTGTCCATCCATTTCTGTACCCAGTGGCCAGTATATGCTAGGACAGGGTACCTGTATTCAGTAATTGTTCAATGAATAAGTCTTCACAAATGCCTATTAGTGGCATAGATAAGGGGCTTATTTATTCATTAGAAGTTGAACTGAAAATAGACAGTATGACTCATGTTAGTCCAGTGGTCCATCCACAAGATCTTGACAGCAGCTGGAGCCCCATGTGGGGTCTCAGTTCCACCTCTGACCGTGGGATCTTGGGAGAACCTGCCACCCTCTCTGGGCTCTCTTTCATCATTTGTAAAATTAGGATGTTAGACCAGATGGTCTTTGAGGTTTTTCCAGCTCTCACATCTACAGTTCAGTAAGATCATCCACATGGGGACCGAACACCAGGACATTATACGTGGAATTCGTAGTAATAAAAGAGAATCGGGGAAAGATACCAATGGACTCTGTTCTATCAGCTCTACTCAGTTTCAGAACAACGGTGTCTTGGAAAAACCAGGGCAGGTGGATGATTCTTTGCCATCCTGAGATCTCATTATCTTTTAAGAAACCATTAGTCCTAATGTATAAAGAGGTATTTTTAAAATTACCTAAGTTTTTAAAATGTAAATCCACATAAAGAAGAAATTTAAGGTCCCATAATCCCCGAGCCCTCACATAACCTCCTCTGCTATGGTATATATCCTTCCAGAAGTTTTCTATGAACATATGTGCAATTTGCTTCATCAAAAAAATAAAAAGTGGGACCATGTTATATATTGGTTGGTCTCTATTTTGATCTTCTAGGTTTTAGGACCAGCCTTCCTTCCTGGTTTGTTTCTTGGTGATTTTTCTCTTTTTCCAGGTCTAAAATCTCTTAGCACAGTCTCTCAGATTCTGGATTTATTGTAAACAGTACAAATAAGAAGCAGAGGTTTGCCCCAGTGGCTGGAGGAGAACGTCCAGAGGTCAAATACGGAGAGCTCTTGGGAGGGTCAAAGTAGGAAGGAGTTTTCACAGGTGAACTGTCCCTCAGTTCTGAGTTAAATCATGTCCCCCACAAAATATTTCAAGCCCGAGTTTTGAATGGACGTGATGGAGGATGGAGGATGGGGCCTGAGGTCCACGGAATGTGACTTTATTTGGAAGTAGGGCCCTTGAAGATAGAGCTGTGTTAAGGATCTTAAGGTCACCTGTATAAGACATTTGCATGTTGGCAGAAAGATGGGCCTTAACTCCAACTACTGATACTCTTCGAAGAGAAAGGAGAGGGAGTCTGAGACCTAGACACAGGAGCATACACAGGGAAAGGCCACGTCTTCAGATGGCACAAAGATTGCCGTGATGGTCTCTAAGCCAAGAAGCACCAAGGATTGCTGACCACCAGCAGAAGCGAGGAGACAGGTATGGAATGATTCTCCCTCAGAAACATGGGAAGGAACCAATCCTGCTGACATCTTGATGTGGAACTTCTGGCCTCCAGAAGAGTGAGAGAATAGGTTTCTGTTGTTGGAAGCCACCAAGCCCATGGTAATGTTGATGACAGCCATTGGAAGCCAATACACCCTCTGTATCTCCTACCCTTCTCTCGTGTTTTGTTCTTGTTTCCCTTCTTGCCTGTAAGCCATTGAATGCCTTTCCAGCAGACCTATGTAGTCAGTCCTGGTAAGAGGGGTCAGGCTGAGGTCAATTTCCTAAACAAGAGGAATCATTGGAGTTTGCCCCACAATAAGAACTACATGATAGGGCACCTGGGTGGCTCAGCTGGTTAAGCGACTGCTTCGGTTCAGGTCATGATCCTAGAGCCCCCGGATCAAATCCTGCATCAGGCTCCCTGCTTGGTGGGGAGTCTGCTTCTCCCTCTGACCTTCCCTTCTCATGCTCTCTCTCTCTCTCTCTCTCATTCCCTCCCTCTCAAATAAATAAGTAAAAATCTAAAAAAACAAAACAAAAAACTACGTGGTAGACCAATAGGGCCCTGGCTCTAAACAATGACACTGATAAAAGACATTGTAAGATGGTAAGTAAAACTCCAGTAGTGATTTAAAGTTCACAAAGTATTTAGATCAAAGCCCATCAAAATCCTCAAAATAAAAACAAAGCCACAACTTCATCAACTCCCAGTGCCAATTTTAAATTCACCTCCATCCAGGAGAGCACTGGGGGCTGATTAGGAACACATCCAAATGATTAAACCTCATCTTCTTGGCCAGACTCTTATTGCTGGTGATAACAGCTGAGGAGGGACACTGTGCCATGTGCACTGCAGAGAATTCTGTGCTGAATAAAAATCATTGTGGCTCATAAATACTGTACATTAGAAGAGTTCTCTAGATCTTCTTAGCTATTTGTCTGTCCTGTACTAGCACGACAAGAAGCCAGCCTCAATCTATTTATCCTGCCTTTTATTATTACACCAGCAGAAAAAAAAATGCACACCACACTTTCCAAGCAAAGTTGTAAGAGAGACGGAGAGGCAACATCGTTGGGTAGGACATTCCCATATAATTACAAGGGTCTGTAAGAACTGAAAATCGATTGACTTGGAATGAGTACTAACAGTCTAAAATCTGAGAAACTGGTTTTCAGATTTTTGCTTTGAATTATAGTCAGGAGGTTCATGCAGTATCCATTTCAAAAGTTAATTTATTTTGAGGAAATTTTCTTTTGTGCCAACAGCTTTTATTTTACTTAAACTGTCATTCATCTTGAATGAAATTTACAAACTGTACTAATTGCAATTTAGATCCACCCAAAGTGGAGAAACAAAGGTTAATAGAAGAGTAATGAGCAGATTCACTCAATGGATTTTTTAATTTTATGTGTTTCTCATTTGTTCTGTGAACCAGGCCCCTGTGCTGGGTGCTGAGATGCCAGATAGGACCTGGGGAGTCCCTGCCCTCTCGGAGCTGAGCATCCAGCAGGAGTGGGCCAGTGTTCTTCCGGTGGGACCACCTTAAGGTGTGCATGGGGAGCAGAGCAGCCCCAAGGAGGGCGCCAGCATTAGCTGAGAGAATGCTTGAGACGCAGCCAACAATTTCTTAGTGGGTCAGGCCTGAAGAGCTGGGTCAGGGCTGGGGGGTGGGAAAGGAAGGCAAACAATACAATTGAAATGACGTGTGCAAAGGCCAATGGCTTTGGGGATCATAGGTAATTTGAGAAAGAGAAAAGTGCGGGAGAGTAGGAATATGGAGGCTGGGGTCTGGGAGTAGGTAGGGAAAACCACTGAGTTCAAGTCGTTCAGAGGAGTAGAAACTGGATGAGAGAGGCTATCCTGGCTATCAGGGGAAGAAGTGTGTCCTTCTTCTTGAGGGGCCTGAAAGAAACAGGGAAAAGTTGTAAGCAGGTCTGAAGCAACCAGATTTATGTGGTGCAGCGGGGATCACAGCACAACAGAGGGGAAAGGCTCCAGAAATACAGCTCAGTCGTACCAGTCTTATCAGGAAATGAAACACACTACCTAAAATGGCGGAGTCCACTTTTCTGGAGTAAAGGATAGCCATGTAGTTAATGGAACTCCCCCACCCGCATTTTGTCTGTAGTATAAGAAACCAAAGGAACTTAACCATAGAAATTGTTATTAAACTATTACTCTGACTCTCGTACCCGAAAACAATGAAAAACGAGACAAGACTTTAGCTGTTTTCCCTACTCTGGAGTCACTGTGTTGCTAAGGAACTTGGCGTTGAAAGAAACCATCTTTCATTTCCCATGCTTATAGTAGGCAGGCCCAAAGACAATGTCTGAACATTTCAAACCAAATTCCCTCAGTTGAGGGTGTTATGCGACTTGTTATTTTAAGCAATTTAGCCATATTTGCATATACAAGTAAGCAAAATCTTCAGACCAACCCATTCTATAATCTCACTTATCCCTGCAGGTAATAAACTGCTACAGGTGTGGAATGAGATATAATCCAAGGTCTCTGTGCTTGCGTGAGTAGTCAGACCAGTAAGAAACAGTCACACTTGTTAGGGACAATAGCTGCCTCCTTCTCCACTTACATCTTGGGAATTATTTCTTCTCTCAATTCCAAGGCAAGAAAAACATCATATTTCCTAACTCGTGCTTGCAAATAAGCACCAGAAGAGCTAATATTGACAGCAACTGTACAGAAATGTGTTGGTGGGAGACACGTAAGTCTGCCGGTATAATATCTAGAAATAGAACATTCTATATATTTTCTTTTTTTTTTTTTTTTTGGTCTCCACATGTTATTCAAATGCAACTCATCCATTCATTCATTCAAACAAAATTTTTAAGGCCCCTATTGTAGTTAAGTTTTAAGCATGCAAGGTGGGATTTCATGTCAAATAAGATACAAGCCTGCCCTCCACCAGTTGACAAGTGGCTGAGGAGGTAGACTGCTTTTTTTTTTTTTTTTTAAAGATTTCTTTTTTTGACAGATAGAGATTACAAGTAGGCAGAGAGGCAGGCAGAGAGAGAGAGAGGAGTAAGCAGGCTCCCAGCCAAGCAGAGAGCCCGATGCGGGGCTCGATCCCAGGACCCTGGGATCATGACCTGAGCCGAAGGCAGAGGCTTTAACCCGCTGAGCCACCCAGGCGCCCCGAGGTAGACTGCTTTATGGTACCTCAGAAAAGGGCCATGTTTGCGGGGCACTGAGCTCCATTTCTTCTCGGTTCTAAGAGGCAGCGTGGGCTCCGGAGCTGGACCATCCAGGACATAAATTCCCACTCTGCCACTCACATGTGTCACTGCCTTGGCAAATTATTTGTCCTGTACGAGGACAGGACATTTTTCTCATCGGCGATGGAAATCCTATTAGAACCTAACCGATATGATTGTTGTGAGGATTAAATAAAGGTTTGTAAAATACCTTGAACAAGGCCTGGCACACACTAAGAACCCAGTCAGTTTTTGTTATTATCATAAATTCCTGGCGCTCCTACCTAGGAATCATTGACTGTGAGCCTACTATGTGCAGGGCGAAGCTTAGCTGCTGGAGGTGGCCCCAAAAGTGGGCCTCACACTCTAGCAGGTAGATCAAACCTGTACACAAATAACCATCCTCAGGGCAGATGTGCTCCAGCCTACAAGCCAGCTGCAAAGTGTTAACATCACTCACCTATTGTTGTGTCACAAATTGCCAAAAACTTAGTGGCTTAAACCAACATACATTTGTTACCTCACAATTCCCGTGGGTCAAGGATCTATGTGTGGCTGAGCTGGGTCCTCTCTTCAGACTCTCATCCCGGCTGCACTCAAGGTATTAGCCAGGGCTGTGTTCTCATGTGAAGGCTCAAGTGGGAAACAATCTTCTTCCAAATGCATGCTGACAAAATTCAGTTCTGTGAGGGTTATTGGACTAAGGGCCGTAGTTCCTTGCTGGCTGTTGGCTGGAGACTCCCTCAGTTCTTTGCCATGAAAGCATGCAATCCAAAGACACAATAGAGAGAGAGTCTGCCGGCAAGATGGAAGTCACAATCTTTTTTTTTTTTTTTAAGATTTTATTTATTGGGGCACCTGGGTGGCTCAGTGGGTTAAAGCCTCTGCCTTTGCCTCAGGTCTTGATCCCAGGGTCCTGGGATCGAGCTCCACATCAGGGTCTCTGCTCAGCAGGGAGTCTGCTTCCTCCTCTCTCTCCCTGCCTGCCTCTCTGACTAGTTGCAATCTCTGTCTACCAAATAAATAAATAAAATATTTTTTAAAAAAGATTTTATTTATTTATTTGACAGACAGGGATCACAAGTAGGCAGAAAGGCAGGCAGAGAGAGAGAGGAGGAAGCAGGCTCCCTGCAGAGCAGAGAGCCTGATGCGGGGCTCGGTCCCAAGACCTTGGGATCATGACCTGAGCTGAAGGCAGAGGCTTTAACCCACTGAACCACCCAGGCGCCCCTGGAAGTCACAATCTTAACCTGATCACAGACATACACAGACACAATCACAAACATAATCTGATCACAGGAGGTAATGGTCTGCTCAGGGCAGTGAGGGAAGAAAAACTCTCCACAGTGCCCATCTCTGATGCTCAGAGTCATGCACTATGCCCTCCATCAACACGCAAATGGAAATCCAACCTCTCTATATCTCTCCAGTGGTTTCTTCAGAGTTCGTGTCTGGGAGGATGCAGAAAGAAGCTTGGTTCACTTTCTCATCTTGTCAGCAACCAGAAGCCTTAAGTCAGTTGTTGATATATTAATCTTTGTTTCTGTAGCAGTTTTGGGACTCTGTCTAGTTCTTCTCAAATCCTCCCTGTTGGTTCAGTGTTGCCATTCCCCAGTTTCTACAAGACTTGCTCCAAAATTTCCTATCCATAACTTTCTTTGGAGAGCTAAGCTGTGGTCCCTTGGAACCACTTCACTCAGATGCCCCTAGAACCAAAGAACCTGGGAAGTTACAAATACCCATGGTGGCCTAACTGGTACAGAAGCATAAAAACCTGGACCCCTTACTTTTAGGTAGGATAAACTCCACTGGGTAATTTATTCTCAAAAGCTCCTCAAGGGTTCAGACTGAATCTGGAACTTTACTTGAAATCACAACCTTGCCTGGCTAATTTTTGTTCCATATTCTGCTTTTCCTACTCCCTTACTATTTCTCTGGGGGTAAATTGCTTAATCACTTGCACACAAATTCTCTCCTCGGGGTCTGCATCTGGGGGACCTTCTATTACCTCAAGTAGTCCCAGGAAGCTGACTTTAAGAATAAGATTCTGGGGGTGCCTGGGTGGCTCAGTGGTTTAAGCCTCTGCCTTCGGCTCAGGTCATGGTCTCAGGGTCCTGGGATCGAGCCCCGCATCGGGCTCTCTGCTCAGTGGGGAGCCTGTTTCTCCCTCTCTCTCTGCCTGCCTCTCTGCCTACTTGTGACCTCTCTCTCTGTCAAATAAATAAATAAAAATATTAAAAAAAAAATAAGATTCTGGATGCAGCTCATTCACCAGCAAGATGAAAATGGGGATTTCCATCCCTCATGGGAGGAGGTATTCTGTACTTTTAAAAATTCATTAGAGGGGCTCCTGGGTGGCTCAGTGGGTTAAGCCTCTACCTTTGGCTCAGGTCATGATCTCAGGGTACTGGGATAAAGCCCCGCATCGGGCTCTCTGCTCAGCGGGGAGCCTGCTTCCCCTTCTCTCTCTGCCTGCCTCTCTGCCTGTGATCTCTCTGTCAAGTAAATAAAATCTTTTTTAAAAATTCATTAGAAACTCAATATATTTTTATTTTATATTAGATTGCGTACAGTATCTCATTTTGCTGAATTAAGGACATATATACAAATAAAACTTTGATTAGTACTAGATGATAAAGCATCAAGAAAGCAAAAAAAAAAAACAAAACTTTTTTTATACCTAATATTAATTGTGGCCTCCTGTATCTTTGTACCGTTGCAGTTACTAAGATTTTCACTCTTGGTGAATTGTTATCGGAGACAGATGGAGACAGATCCACGGGCTAGCTTTTGAGAAAGACATAGGAAATAATTATAAGGACTATGAAATTGGGTGGGACTGGGCTTGGACAGGTCCAGAATATATGAATAAACCGCACAAAATGGAGACCTACTCCTCCATGTTAGCTACTGACGAACGTGTCTCTATTGGCTCACACCTATGGGTATCCCCCATGGCCAGCTGCTAGAAGAAGGATCCCCAGTTCGGTTCACAGATAGTCTGACTCAGTACGTTGGCACAAACTGCAACTGGACAGTTGCTGATCTATCCCCCCAACCGGAGAGGGGGCTCTGAAGAAACCAAGAAGACAAACTGTAATGGCAGAGCTTAGGGCATCGCACCTGGTGATCCAATGTATATGATGGGAGAGGTGGCCCCAGGTAAGGAGATAGACAGAGTGAAAATGTTGGTGTGGCAACTGAGTGACCCCCCCAGAGAGCTTTCCTTGCAGAAGAGGCTTTAAGAAACCGGTGGGCAGGATGACTCGTCCTGTAAATGTCAGCCAGTCGTTGTCTGTCATTCCTGTGGTTCCTGTGCAACAGGCACAGGCCCATGAATGTGCTAGCTTAGTACAGAGATGGAGGCTGTGCATGAGCGTGAAAGCACGCGTTCCTTCTCACCAAAACCGATCGAGTACTGCTACTGCAAATGTCTGACCTGTGAGCCACAGAGACTGACTTTATGTCCCCAGGACGGTGCCCTTCCTTCAGAACACCAAACAGAGACTTGGTGGCAAGTTAATTACGTAGGATGCCTCTCACCCTGGAGGTGAAGCATTCTGTTCTGACTGGCCTTGATTAGTGTATGAATTAGTGTATGAATTCACCTTTCTAGCCTGCAGTGCCTTCCTCTACCTGAAGACTCAATGTCTGATATACTGATACAGGATCCCACAAAACATTTTCTATCCGTTTTTTGGCAAAGGAGGTATGAAAACAGGCATATGACTATGAACTCTACTGATCGCACTAAATGTCATTCAGAAGCTTCTAGCATGATAATGTCGTAACCACATTCTGAAGGCAGAGGTGGGTACTAACGTAGAAATGCTACTCTGTGAGGTTGGGCACTGGCCTCCGGAATGCAGTATGTGCCTTAAACTGATAGTCATTACTTTGCATTGCATCTCCAGTGAGTTGAATATGTGGATCTGGAAACCCGGGGTGGAAGGAGTAGTCTGGTTCACTATCACTCTCAGTGACCTTCTGGGCCATGCATCCTTCCCATCCTCATAACTCTAAGACATTGGGTCTAGAGGTTCTAGCTCCTGGAGAAAAATACCTCAGCTGATCCACTGGCGTCTCTCCAGCTGCTCCCGTGCCCAGTGTTAACTGAAAGCAGGCAATTGTAACAGCTGCTACCTGCTAAAGACACAGCAGTAAGGAGCTCAGACCCCTTCGAGGATGAAGATGTGGGTCATCCTACCAGGCAAGCCGCCTCGTCTGGTAAAGGGCTTGCTGAGGATGAGGGGAATCTAGAATGGACAGCAGAGAAATGGGATGATGGATAATGATTATAATCTTGGCACCAGCTACAGGGGCACAGGCTGTGATTTGTTCTCTTAGATCCACGTTCAGTTAGAATCTTGAATAAGCTGTGACAAAATGAACTGGATTTAACGGGACAAGCACACGGATCTGAGTGGTGCAAAGGGTGAACTTTGGTGAATGCCTTTGGTATACTGCCCAGGTCCCCTTCACTGGGTCACTGGATCTATGCCCAGTGATTCTTCTTTGGGATGTATACCCAAAGAAGCCTTTGGGTGCGTCTCTCCTGATGGCTCACACCTCCAGCGTCCTTCAGAAAACTACCTTCCCTTAATTTACAGGAACCACTTCACCCAGAGTCATTCAGAACAGGAAGCCCTGGGTGTCAGGTCCCCCATCCCTCCAGGAAGGCCTGTAGCCAGGGGACTGACTGGTGTGTGGATTTAAAAAAAAAACCCAGTTCCCTTCCAGAGGAGCTTGATCAAGCTGGTTCTTGACTTTAAACTGCTCCCTTGCTTGCCTTCTTCTCCTGCCTATTCTGCTTCCCTTTCTCCCTTACCTTATAGCCTTGCCCACAATCCTTGGCAACCCAAGACACTTCCCTAACAGAATATGAACTCTTTGTGGACAGACACGAGTCTAGGGGGAAAAAAGTCTTTTAATCTCCCCCATACCTAGCCCAGCATGGGATACCTGCTGGGAGTCAATACTCGTTTTTGGCAAATCTCCCTCTTAGACCTTCTCCCTTGAGGAAGGATCTGAATTCCTAAGTGGTGATTGCAGTTGTAGGTTACAGACCAGGACATCTGTAAATTATCAGTGATATATGAAGGCATACCGTATGTCCCAGATTTGGGGGGCAATCTTGATTTTATTCTTTCAATCCTCTTGTCAGACCATTTCCGGACACTGGGCCCAGTTGGTGTGGGGTGTGTGTGGCTAGCAAAGGGGGTGACGTGCTGGCCAGGAAGCAGCCGAGGGAGGGCACTTGAGCGTTTTAACAACCCAGAGACCTTCAAGCAAGACTGGGCTTCAAATCCTGGCTGCACCCCCCCAACCAGCCGTATGACCGTGGCCACATTTTTTTCATTTCGTTGAAACGAAGTTACTAGCCCCTACTTCACAGGATTGAAAATGAGCCCGTGTAGACAAAGGGTTCCGCACTGCTCCTCGACGCAGCAAAGCTCCAGAAATGGTTCCTTTCGGAGCGGGGAGAAGAGCCGGTCAACAGCCCTCAGGGCGGCCTGCGGACGTTACCGTCCTCACAGAGCCAGTGCGGGGAGAGGCCATGCCCAAGTGTTTTCGCTCATTTTTCCTCCCAGGGCGCAGGACACTGTACTTGTAAGCCAACGGGAAAGGGGACGTCATGTCGGCTGGAAGGGCCTGTCGCAGGGGAGAGAGGCCCTCGTCTGCCGGCCAGCACGTGGCGTCCATCCCGCCGCCTCCGGCCCTCCCCCTCCTCCTCCTCCGTGGCGCTGGAGTCGGTGAAGGGCGGAAGCTTGGCGAGCGCGCCGCGGAGGCGGACTGCCACCGCCTGTTTCCTAGCAACGCCCTACCCGCCCCATCCCGCCTGGCGTGGCGTGGCGCGCCGGCGCCCGGAAGCGGGGACGGGCCGCCGTTGCCATGGCAGCGCGGCCGCCGCGCCCGACGCTGGCGGCGCCTGCGGGGAGTGCGGGCTGCGCGCCTCGCGTGGGCGGCGGGGAGGCGTCCCCGTTTCGCTCGCCTTCCCTCCCGGCGCAAATGTTGGGCTAGCCGGGAGCCGCGGGGGCCCCGAGCCGCCTCCGAGAGTGCCGGCGACCGCAAGGTCGGTTACCTCTGTCTCGCGTCCGGGCCGACTGCGCGGTTCGGCGGCCCAGAGACTTTCCAGCTTGTCTCCTGGGGACGGAGTTGGTCACCCCGGTCGGGTCTAGGCTGAGTGAACTGTTTTGGGTTTGGAATCTCCTACCATATTTATTACCTAGGCAAGAAGAGCGCTCACACACACGTGCACACGCGCACACACACCCAAAAGTCCCCACCTTTCTCGTACTTTCACACACACACCCCCCACACCCCATCCCCCAAAGTCCCCATCCCCCACACCCCATCCCCCAAAGTCCCTCTAGTCTTTCTCCTGAAGGATCTTTAATCTTGGAAACAAGATGCACAAAAAGGAGCAGCCTCGAAAATCAGCCTTTGAAAACACCACTGGAAAGAAGTATCCTAGTTCTCAAGGGCCATTTTAAACTCTAAACGTCCATGCCTGGAAGGGTATTCTGTATTCTGGACTTGAATTTGCGTTCTTCTAAATCCCTCTCTGCTATGAGCTGCGTTTGGACAGTTCAGTTGTGGGGTATTGAATTTAAACATGCATGCCCCTCTAGCTAGTGTTATGATTGCTCAGCTAAAGGACCCACTCACAAAGACAAAGCCACACGGCTCTCACTCATTCTCTGGCTTGAGAGTATTTTTAACAGAGGCGGAGTCAGTCACATGTCAGTGAGTTTAATCAAATTGACAAGGGCTCTGAGCGAGAAAGCTTGCTATCTAATGGGAAGACAGCATTAGGAACATGGAGATGCATTCGTTCTCTTTGGACTTAACTTGAATCAGCTTTTCAAATGGAATCTTCACTTGCATATATTTTTCTGGATCTGCTGCAACTGGAAAATTTAAATCAAAATCCTGTTTCTTATCTTCATTTCTATGGTAAATGTGTCTAGGTTGAGATTATGCATTTTCTTGATCAATAAGGAAATGCGCAGCAATCACTATGAATTGAGCACCTTGCTGATTGAGCAACACTTGAACCTGGAGGCAAGAACGACCATAATCTTAAAATGAGAATCCTCCACAGTATGTTTCACAAGCATTTTCACAGCTAACCTTTTTCCACTCCAAAGGATCATTCACTTGGAACTTATTCTTTGTCAGAGTACTAAATCTCTTAGAAAATCACTTTCACATACTTTTTAGTTTGAAAATGTGATTGTGGTTGAGCAAAGAGCTCCTATAATTTATCTCTCTCTCTAGTCTCTTATCCGTAGATCATTTTTTCCCCAGTATCAAAACAGAACCTTTAATTTGCATGTTGGAGAGTAGAGGATAAATTCTGAAAGATAAATGAAGGATCTGTAAAATAATAGTTTCATGGTTAGCACTCTTGGGGGAAAAAGAAAGAACCCATAAAGCTGTGTGTATCTAATGACTTTCTTTTGCATCGGGCAAATCACTAAGATTATCTGCTTCCGATCTGATAGTTTCAATGATACAATAGCAGAAACAATAACCATGAATTTTATAAGGAAACTGTAGCATTTGCAAAACTTGGTGGTTTTCATAGCATCTGATTATTCATTCATTATCCTAAAGTCTTTTACACAGAGGTTATTCATCTCCATGAGCCCAAACCAGCTTGATTACAAGATACTGGTAAGGGTCCACATATGCCCAGTGTGGCAAATGGAAGTGACCGGATTAGCCATTTAACTGGCTGGTTGTTCTCTAGATCAAGATTTAGTTACACACGAGTTAGCCCAGCCTTCAGTCTTTAGACTTCATGAACCACTTTGGAGGGTTAAATAGACAGCAGAGGAACCCATAGGATTTATTGCTATCCTACTCTGTTAATAACATTGGAATGTTAAGAACCTCACTAAATTTTTCCCATTATTTGTTAATGAGGAAATGATCGCCACACGACCAGTCCAGTTAGTTTCCAGTTCCCCGAGTTTCCCTTCTCTTTCATGGTTATTGTTTCCTCAGCAACCAAATACAGGTTTCCCCCAAGTGGGGTGTTTATATGAAATGTTTTGTAAGCTGAAATGGCATACAGCAAAGAAGCAATTAGCGCCTATTTATATGGAGAAATTTTTGAGTGTTCCCAGACCCCAAAAATAACCTCTCATAGGCTTTTCTGATGCCTTAGGACACATCTTGCTAGCGGATGCATAAAATAAATGGAGATAAAGCACAAATGCTCAGACACAGGTCCAGACTATGAGGGTTCGATGCCCAGATGCTGAATGTGATCTCCAGGGAAAGAGCTTGGCAGGGGCCCCTCTCACTGCTGGGGGTGCCTGCTGCCCGTGTAACAGTTTGCAGCAAAACACTGAAAGGTATTTTCAGCTTTTTTCCTGCCTTTGGTAAAAGTGAAAATCCTCTTCTGACTTCTTTCAGTTAGCAAAAAACAGGTACTAATATAGATCTTTGCAAAAGAGAAATGGCATGATGCGAACTTTTGAAAAGCAGGGGTACCCATATTTATCAAACACCAGCTCCATTCTGCATGTCCGCCTTTTCCACTTTTCCAAATAATCAGTGACCTTACGCGTTGCACATCTCATCGTTATTACCGACTACCAGCCTCTTATCTAACCCTGCATTAAACTCGATTTACTGTTTTATCTATACTACCTTAATCATTTAGAAGCTTATCATAATATGGACTCCTTAATGAAATATTTTATCATATGAATAAACTAACCTTTCTCCATTTTCCAGATTCCTCTACTTTTGCTCATTTACCTATATACCTTTATCCTTCTTTAAATATTCATGTTTTCCAGTTTCATTTCTTATGCAACGAAATAAACCAAAATGCTTATCTTGTTACTACAGAAATGACTGTGTTACCACAAAATGTGGAATGTTCTCGTTTAGTGCCTAATGTCCTATGTTTAGCTCTCCTGATCTCAGTAAAATATTCATGCTTCTGTTGCTAGAAGATTCCTCCATCCTGACGTCTTAAAATATTTCCTCCCATCAAGCTGCAAGGCCATCTAATATTCTCGAAGTGTTCCTTTGGATTTAAACAGACCATACAGCATAGGAGTTAGTAGACGATACCGGGAACTCAGGCCAGGACTAATGTTCTGAAGCTGTGTGACTTTAATCAAGTGGTTTTTTTAACCTCTCTGGGCTCAGTTTTCTCATCTGTAAAATGGAGATAACAGCAGTTAGCTCCTTAGGTTTGGGAATTTTGAAGGATTAAAGGCATAATTCTCGTAACATCCTTGGCATGTAGTCAATGCTCGTGCATGTCTGCAGTGGGTATCGCCATCATTCTTATTATCGATATTAAAATATTAAAATATTGTTTTAAATATTTATTCACACATATAATAGAATATAAATTACTTAATATTTAATATTACAAATACAATATAAATATTGTATTTAATATTAAAATATTATTTCCACTGTCATCAATTAACGTAGCTTAAATTAGTTTATTAAACTATCCATAGATAGTATTCTGACAGGACATAAAACAGACTTTTCTGTTTTATGGAGGGAAGGTACAAGGAGAAGGGAAAAGTCCAGAGCACGAGCTAGTGCCTGGTGGGGGGCACATGTCAGTAGCTGGAAAGCTAAGGCACAGCATTGGCTCATTGGGCTTCTAAGGTGATAAAAGAGAATGAAAAATAGAGCTGGGGCAGCTGGGTGGCTCAGTTGTTAAGCATCTGCCTTTGGCTCAGGTTATGATCTCAAGAGTCCTGGGATCAAGCCCCACATCAGGCTCCCCGCTCAGTGGGAAACCTGCTTCTCCCTCTCCTACTTCCCGTGCTTGTGTTCCCTCTCTTGCTGTCTCTCTCTCTCTCAGTCATATAAATAAATAAAAAGTTTAAAAAAAAAGAATAATAGAGCTAACAGTAGAACAATAGTCATAAAATTAGTCATAAATACGTAACACCACGAGAGAGGTGATTTTTAAATACCTGTAAGATTGTGAGACCTACCCTATTGAAAAAATATTAAAAAGTGGGGAATTCTGACACATCCTAAAGACTTAAGACCTAGATGGGAAGGTTTTTTTTGTTGTTCACTTTTAAATCACTCATGTTTTCCTGGCAGACATCAGAATCC
Organism: Meles meles; assembly: GCF_922984935.1. Classification (NCBI taxonomy): domain Eukaryota; kingdom Metazoa; phylum Chordata; class Mammalia; order Carnivora; family Mustelidae; genus Meles; species Meles meles. The sequence continues at coordinate 123,106,453 of NC_060071.1, forward strand.
ACTCTAGAGAGTCTAGGCAGAAACAAATTTATTCTAGGGTGATAAGTGGCTTTCAGACTTGGTTTTAAGGTTGAGGAAGACACTTGAGACTGAGTTTCAGGAATGACTCCCCCCCCCCCCCCCCCACAGAACTGGGCCACGGCAGAAGTTGCTGTCTCTTGTGCCATGGGAAATGCCTGCCCCGTTGGGAAACTGCCCCTGTGGCCGCCAGTTTGGGAGCTACCTGCCTCAGCCACCATCAGGAAGCCTGCCTTCCTGATGTCTTCCTGATGAGACTTCCTAGGAAGTCTCAGTGGCCACTGCCAGCCCCAGAGCCATGGTGCCCTCATGGAACGTGCACCAGCAAGACAGGTGCCCTCCTTTGACACCTACAAGGCTAGTGACCACCCACTGATACCTGTGTAACCCTGGGAAAGAAGCCCTCAATGGCTCCTGGGCCATGCTTGCCGGTAGGAATAGCAGAACCCAGAGGTGAACCTGGAATCATGCAAGCGCATCGTGAGAAGCTAAGTGAGATCCCGAATTTTGGTTCAAGGAAGTCTGAAAAATGAGTCTGTGGCATTCCCACATCCTTAGTAGAGGAAGACATAAGAAAAGGAGGATGGAATGGCTACAGAGCTCTAATCCATCTCGGCCAAGATGGGCCACCCGTTTGGGGGTTACATGTCTGTATGGTCTTTTCTTCCCAAGTGTAAGTTACAATGAGAGCAGTAACACCAGGCCTTCCCTAACATTCAGATGCGCTTGCCCTCTCCCCAAAGGGAGAGCAGGACTTCTCTGCATCCATCTCTGGGCAACGTTCATTTTTCCCTTCAGCTCAGTCACCATCCGGTGATGTCCCACTACCTATGGGCTGACTTGAAAAATTAATCATGGCCCGCCAAACCCTTCATTAAACAGGGTAGGCAATGGGGAGGGAATACAAAGGAAAGTGGCTAATACATATAAATGATGCATAAACAGCAAGAAGAAACATCACAAGCTACTACAGTCCTCACTTTGGCTCTTGTCACAAGTCCATAGTTGGTATTTATAACGTCTTCCTCAACAACTCATTTAAGGCAGTTGTTGCTCCCAGCAAATTTCCTAATTGGCCCAACTTCTTTGCCTGGTGACAGGACCTAAACCTTTGTGCTTAAGCCATCTGAGGTTCTAGATTTGCTGATCATCTCTAACTTTTGCCACCGGTTATGGCAGTACTAGGAGGTACCCCAGAGAATCTCCGGGTCCTCACGAAGCAGCAGTAACCTGAATTTTCTGACTGTCAGAAATCCAGTGATTATGAGGAACACAGGGACCAGGGGAAAGTCGTGACTTACAGTCCAGTGGAACCATATGTTCCCCACATGGAAGAGTCCATAAATCTCTAAACAACAGCTCAAAGACATAGAGATGCAAATAAAAATGTTTCTGTTATGACCAGGCTTAATAATGAGAGCTGCCTTTCCCACTTCTATCGCCTGGTTTCCAGATCTATGAGATCGGCTGAGGGCAGAAGCAAGACCATACACAAACAGCTGGCCTGGAGCATACACCACCCCCTGAAGGAAAGTACCTTGCAAGATGTGGCTTGGCTGTCTTCAGCAGGCCATTTCTCTCTCTGTATGGCAGCCTTCTGAGAGATGGGTGCAGAGTAAGATCACTAAGTCTCCTGGAAGTCAGCCATCTGCTTTTTAAAAATCTGGCTATGAAATTAGTTTCTTGGCCAGAAATAACATTGTGCAGGTGTTGTGAGAATGAAGAGCACGTCTGGTGGATTCATTCATGGTATTGCTGGTCAACACATGGCAGGCAGAGAAGGTAAACCCAGATCCACATGCGACAGTGAGGACAAATGGTTGTCTCTCCTATGATGGAAGAGTTCAGTTACACGAAGCCTATTACCGGATGGCGTGATGTGTCGCCGGCAGCTCAGTGTTAGTGCGCCATTAGTAAGATGGCGCTCGGCAACGCAAAGTACCTGAGCCATCAAACCATGGCTGCTTTAGCACAGTGTAGGGTGATCGAGAAAAGCTGCCGGCTCACATCCATTGAACAAAGTGTCTTGTCCCCTTGTTCTTTAGATTCCCCCGTGCAGTGCCTGTCTTCTGTGAGCAAACCTACGGGATGCATTACACCCCGGTCCACTGCAGGAGGTCTAGACACAGACCCATTCCTCAGACCACCGTGAAACCGATCACCTGTTCCTTTTCCCAAGTCCCTAAGCATCTAGATAGACCCTTACTTTTGATCTCTCTCTTTTTCTATACAAACTGAACAACCAGAGGAACCGTTTCAAGTTCTAACCATTGGGAGAATTGCTATTCCCCCACCTCTTAGTGAATCTGTAATGCTGGGGAAACCCACTATTGATGGAGCTTGTGTATCCTGCAGGACCATCCATGAACCAGGCTCTATTGCTTTTTTTAGTCTCTTTACCTTAAAAAAAACATCCCCCTGAGGGTATACATGTGTGTTGACGGAGACTCACGGGACTAGGTGCTTTGGGAGTGTGAATCGCCTACTCATGCATTTTGGGCTATGGCAACCTGCTCAGGCTCAATTCGCTATATGGTCTACTACTTCCTCTTAGGCCAACTTGGTGGATGAGTGGATCCATACAACACCCAGTCCTGATATGAAGACTGGTCACATGATCACTTGGTTTTCCATTAAAAAAAAAAAGTGACTTTATTTCAAAATATTAAAATCCTCTGCTGTGAATTTCCTACCACAGGCTCCGTAAGTGCCCTTACCCAAGTCACAAATGCTTTGCCCGCCATTAGATATTTTGGATCATAAGGGCCAAATTGCAGAACTGCTTGCATTGGGTCAGCTTAGGAGCTTTCTCTTGCTCTCATTTCCACTCAAACCTGATAACCCTACAGCTTACTTGGTAAATGGATCAGACACCCAAACACAGTGTAGGTTGCTTCCTTCAGAACCATCTGCTACAACCAGAGTCTGGAAGGCTACACAGTCAGAGAGCTACTACAGTCAAGAATCCTCCACCGGAACCACCAGGCCCAAACCATAGCAGTCCTCTGAAAATCCTCATAGAAAAATGAAATGACCATGACCCTGCTTACTAGAAAAACAGCAAAAGGGCCTCCAATTCATTTTTGCCTTCCAAATTCTACCTGAATGCTGGACCTACATTATATCCATCATCCCAACTTCAAGAGAGTTCAAGAAAGACAGTGTTAAACTTTCCAGTCTCTGCTATGGGTTGAATTGGGTCCCCCCTGCCCCACACCAGTTCATGTGTTGAAGTCCTAACCCCTCGTACCTCAGAATATGACCTTACTTGGAAATAGGGTCATTGCCGATGCAATTAGTTAACTTTAGATGAAGTCATTAGAATGGCCACTAATCCAATATGACCATTATCCTTATAAAAAGGGGAAATTTGGACCCAGACATGTGAGACAATTCACTTCTGGAATTTGAGTTTTCCAGCTTGTGGAATTTTGGTGTGGCAGCCCTAGGAAGTAATATAGACTATGTGGCCACCCCTTCCTGTAATTTATGGTGTCCTTCTCGTGGCTTCTAAATGGGGCTTAGCAAGTCTCATCACTGTTCCCAAGAAAAGTCCAGTCAGTGTCTGTGTGCGATTATTGATCATTCTGCAGCATCCATCACTGGGGAGTGAGCCCCCAGAAATATTTGGGGTGCTGTAATTATTTCATGAATATTGTATTTTTTTTAAGATTTTTAGTTTTATTTATTTGACAGACAGGGATCACAAGTAGGCAGAGAAGCAGGCAGAGAGAGAGGAGGAGCTAAAGGCAGAGGCTTTAACCCACTGAGCCACCCAGGCACCCCGAATATTGTATTTTTTTTAAAGATTTTTCTTTTTTTTGTTTGACAGAGAGAGCACAAGTAGGTGAGGTAGCAGGCAGAGAGAGAGGGAGATGCAGGGTCTCTGCTAAGCAGAGAACGCGACGTGGGACTCCATCCTAGGACCCTGGGATCCTGTCCTGAGCTGAACACAGACGCTTAACTGACTGAGCCACCCAGGTGCCCCACGAGTAGCCATATTTTAACTCTGAGATGATTTAGCATACATTTAAGAGAATCCAGCCTGCAACATTTCTATTTTATGTCAAGAAGGAATCTGTTCCAGTTTGTTCATTTTTGTTTAAGAGAATTTAGCCTTGTGGTTAAACAAGTCAGTCTTGTTACCCTAAATAAGAATTCTAATTGCTTTAAGTTTCAGATTTCTAAATTGAAATCTTTCTACATTTATACAGAGTTTTAGGACATTTAACAGTGTTAAGACTCAACATAGTTATAAGGTTATAGTAATAGTTGTAAGTTATCGAAATATAACTAGAGGTATAAGGTTCTACATAGTTTATTAGGTTTTCAAGAATTGTACATACACTTGGGAAGTTTTTTGTTTGTTAAGATAAACACCTGAGTGACATTAAAAGGAAATCTAATACAAATACAAACATGCAGTTAAAAATGCTTAAAGTAATTTTAACTGAATTTATTAAAGCCTCCTGAAGAGTGTTAAATATAGAATAATAAGATTTGGAAGTTAAATTCAAGAGGGGGATTGTCAAACTTTCTGTAAAGGGTCAGGGGTAAGTATCTCAGGCTTTGTGGGCCCTGTGGTCTCCGCTGCAGATCTGTGACTCTGCCAAGCATCCTAGCACGGAAACAACCAAAGACAATATGTAAATGAATAGATATGGCCGTGTTCCCATAAAACTTGACTTACCAAAACAGGCAGTCAGCCAGGCTTGGCTCACAGGCTCCAGTTTGCCAACCTCTGATTTAAAAGATTAAGGATTTTTAAATTTATAAGTTTTTAAATTTATGACTTCAGTAAGTCAAAGATTAATTATAAAAACAATATAACCACTGAATAATCTTCACTGTGCATAAAAGCCACCTTCAAATTATCCTAAAAAGTCACATTGAAATGAGCTGGGTGGCACTGGGAACAGTGTCATGTAGCAGAAAGATGAATTTTGGAGTTTGATACGTAGTTTCCAATCCTGGCTTTTACTTAGGTAGCTACACTATTTGGAGAAAATCGTGTAGCGTCGTTGGATCTTTGTAAAGAGAGTTGGACCTATACTCATTAAGTTGTGATACCCAAAAGAGACCTTACATCAAAGTGTACATTGAAACTAGAAAGTGTCTTTCAAAAATAGAGTATCGTCACAACCAAAGGATAAATGCATTGTACACATTGTTTGTCCATAAAGTATATCAAGAATTTTGAGTAATTTCTTACCCACATTCACTACTTGAAAAATTTTCATCTCAGTTGTAACTAATCTATGCTGTTCTGCTCATCAGAATTTGAATTAATATAAGACTCAGAAATTTGTCTCTTTAACATGAAAAATATTAACATAGGCATTTTATAATTTCAACAGATTCACCAGGGCTTCTTTCTAAGGCCAACTTCTTTCCCAGGAAAAGCCCAATTTTTAAATTTAGTTCATGCTTATGTGCATAGTCTGGTGTATAATTTTAGAGCTAGCAGGAATCTTCGAAATCATTCCATTCAATCCTACAACTGTTTACAGATGAGGATACTGCAAATTTGATGGGCTTGCCAAAAAGCCCACTATTAGGAGAACATTTATAACTTAATTATCTTATAAATGAAAGCTCTGAACCAGTCATGATGGACCCTTTGGATTTGTAGGACTTGTTTGGTGCATATGTTCCAAACCTTACACAAATAATGGATGACTAGAAGGGATGCCTAAGTGATTTACAGCTAAGGGTGCATAGTAACAGTCCTTTCCACGTCTATTAAAGTGAACTATTTAGAATCAGATGCGCAGGAAAAATGATCACTCATTCCTCTGGGTTCTTTTTTTTTTCTCTCGTTTATACTGTAATTCCTCAGTAGGTTTCTTAGGATATATTGGTAGAAGAAACTAGTAAACAAATCAACTCTAACCTTCCTTTTCAGTATCTGTCCACAGATTAGTTTACTACTTCATTCTATTTAGTCTAATCAACTCCCTGTAAGAAATACCACTGAGGAAGATCCTTTAAAGTAGGTGTTTTCATGCTGGCACTGAAAAGCATTAATAGAAGTTAAATGTAGAAATCCCAGCACGCTGAGATAAGTTTACAACTGTAAAATATAATTTCCTTCCAAGTTTTTTCAGATCTGAAAGGTTGAGGATGGTTCGTTAAACTCAAATATTTATGTAGTTTTGATAGTCTCAGAAAAAGGAACTGACTTTCATCTTTCTTTTATCATAATCTTGTTACGGAGTTTGCAACGCAACCTGCTAAACGAGGTTGTCCTCAATGCAGGGGACAGAGATCTCACACAGACATGTGCTGGCAGGAGAAGCCTGAATGTATGGTGGGAGTGAATTCTTTCCCACCAAGGCGCCATCCAGTATTTTCTATTTGTGTAGAATACATATATGTAACTCTGGTTTGTGGTGAAATTGGCATTATGGTTATATATTGTTGTGTAATCTGTTTTTGTCACTTAATACGGATGTTTTCTCTGATGATTAAGTGTTCTTTTTTGGCATGATATTTAATGGCCACATGGTATCCATCAACCAGATGAACCATCATTAATTTACCCATTGTATTGTGGGACATTTGTGTTTCCAATTTGTCACTGTTACAAATAACGTGGTGATGAATATCCATGTACATAAATCTTTGTGCCCCGTTCTGATCATTTTTGTAAGGTAAATTCTTTGACATGAAATTGCTGGTCCAAGGAGAATGAATATTTGTAAAACTCTTTGTACATAATGATCATGATAATACCATTCATTAGACTTTCTATAGGCCGGGCACTGTGCTATAATGAGCATAATCTCATTTAATCCTCACAGTAAATTTATGAGATAAGTGGTATTAATATCCACATTTTCTCAGGGAAACTGAGGCTCGTGCCCAGAAAATGGTTAATATCTGACAGCAGTTGGCAGATCCAACATCTGAGTCCAGGTCTGTCTGTCCAACTTCGTAGCTCATGGTCTTAATCCCTGCGTTATATTGCCACTTCCTTATTGCCAAGACATCTTCCAAAAAAGACTATTACAATTTAGATCTCTACCAGCAATACATGAGTGCGCCTATTTCCCTGTGCTACTGAGGAGCCTTCGATTACGAGGGAAGCTGAACAAATTTCTTCATGTTTGTTGGCCGTTTGTGGATTGTCTGTTCACGTCCTTTGCACAGAATCTGTGTCTGAAATCTTTCCTTTTGAGAGTCAGATGATCTGAATTCTAATCACAGCTCTACCCCTAATTAGCTATGCCATGTCAGGAAAAAATCGCTGCAGAGTTCTGAGTCTTTATTTCCTCTTGTGGAAAATGAGGTGGTTAAATTAAATAATCTCATGGGCCATCTCTCCAGTTTTGTGATTCCATCTGTTGGTCCCTCCATCACCTGTCCTTGTCACTGGGCCATGTAGGAGGAAATAGGTGATCACCTATAACAGATGTCTTCATTTATGCATTTAAGGAAACCTCTACTCCAGGACATCTCTCCCAGCCCTTGGGATTATGTGCCTAAAATCCCACCCTTCATTCCCTGGGGTTCCCGCGGTCTTCATTTGGCCGAGTCTCTCCTTCCTGGTTCAAGCTGTCATATTCTTTGGCTTTACTGGCATCCCTCTCTGATGGCTTGCCTCTGCTCAGATTCCTTCTCAGGTCCTAGAACATGCCATGACTGTCTTGAATCCAAACCTTTGAACACGTTATTCCCTTCCCCCTCTCTTTCTTCCTTTCTTTACTAAACTGAGTCCAAGTGCTGGAAAGCAGCCTAGCTAAAACTTGATACATGGACTTGGAGTCAGTCACGGCCAGGTTCTACCATGTATTGACCATGTGACCTTGGATAATTTATGTATTCTTCTTAACCTTCATTTCCTCATCTGTATAATGGGGGGAATGATAGCGTCTCCCACTTAGACTGTTGTGAGAAGGACGTGAGAGAACACATGCCAAACTTGGCCCATGATGCTAGATTTTTTGAGCTCCCAGGCACTTAATGTGTATGTCTATCATAGCATTTAACATACTGCATTCTGAATATTCATTGTTTTATCTCCATTCGTTAGCACCGTGTCTAGCACACTGTAGGCACTTAGCAGCTGTTTGTTGGGGGAATAAATGAAACACATTGCAAATACCTTTAGGAAACTGGTTTAGTGGTGGTTGTTTCATTTCCTATTGTTTTTCTGATTTATTTATTTGTTTGTTGTACTAACACCATATCAAAAATTGCTTTCCAACCTGACATGTAAGGAAACAAGATTAATGCCCTGAAATAATTAGAAGGTTAGGAACAAGGATGCCCAACCCAGACAGAGAGAAGGGCTCCAAATAGGGAGGTAAGAACATGTTGAAGACAAACTTTACATCTTTTGAGCTTTTGCTGTGGTTACTCTGAGAAGATCCCCCCTACTTTTCTCCCTTACTCTGGCAGAACCTTCGGCCATGTGAGATTTTCATGGGCAGGTTCAAATCCATCCATACCTAGTGATATTTTGTGGTACCTGCTTACCCCAGCTTCACAGAGGAAATGAGCAATAAAATATCTCAAACCAGAGATTGTCATTAAAATAAAAAAAAAAAAGCAATAAAAAAAAGAAAAAGCAAACATGTTTGGGAAATGTACTGGCTGGGAAGGTGGCCAGGGGCTAGAGATAGCAGAGAAACCAAGGAGAAGTATATATGAAAAGAGAGAGGTCTACAGGCTTATTGAAAATTGAGACGTCTTTGGGGGAAGAAAAATCGATACGGGCTATGAATCTTTTAGTATGGACTTGCGGTGAAAAAGCATTGCAGCAGTCTGTGTGTATGTGTTTTTTTTTTTTAAAGGATTTAAAAATAATTATCTATGCACATTAGCTAGTGTTTCTTTAAGGGGGGGGGTGGAAAACCCTCACAAGTACAGCATTTCAAAAAGATTTGAGAATAGCAAAATTGCCTTCCATGTGTAAATGGATGCCTGTCCCTTCCCTAAAGTGCCCCACAGGTTTATCATCAGTTCTGGGTGCCTCAGACATGGGGTCCTCATTAATCAGATCTGGGACTCACCCTAAATGCCTAGTCAGTGTTAGGAAAATAGCATCTACCTTCCCTCACACCCCTCCAATTCCCCAAACCCAACCAATCTTTCTAATGCCTTTGGAGAGTGGTGTGTATTTTGTTGAGTTATGCCCTAGAAACACAATGCCCTTTACTTATCTGTTGCCTCCCCATCTCCCTTGTGGTTTTCATTAGGTCTTCCTTGTCCATGACCTTTCAAGACTGCACATTACCAATACCTCGAGTGCAAACTCGAGGCATTCAGGCAAGATGAGGAACAAAGAGAGTATGCTGGTGGAGGCAGGTCGTCTACTGAACACACCGGACTAAATTTCTGACTTGAGAAATCAAACCTCATGGCCAAAGAATTAATCACGATATAGAAAGATACAGCCCAGGCTTCTGGGTGTTTCCATTCTTTCTGAGTGTACTTGGAGTTTCTTTTGACATTTGATACAAGCATTTTCACAAACATTTTTCTTGGGGCACCTGGGTGGCTCAGTGGGTTAAAGCCTCTGCCTTCGGCTCAGGTCATGATCTCAGGATCCTGGGATCGAGCGATCGATCGATGGAGCCCTGCATTGGAGCTCTCTGCTCAGCGGGGAGCCTGCTTCCTCCTCTCTCTCTGCCTGCCTCTCTGCCTACTTGTGATCTCTGTCTGTCAAATAAATAAACAAAATCTTAAAAAATTTTTTTTTTCTTTTGCTAGTTTCTAGTGTTTCCCCTCCATCTTGATCCATTTTGGCTGATTACGCTTTAAAATGTTAAAGAAAATAGATGTCAGGATAAGAGTTTGAAAGGGACTAGAAGAAACGCACTCCTTTGACTCCATCTAGAATTCCCTCCTCTTCTTGATGTCACTAGCATCTACTCATCTTGAAGACCCAGCTCCAGTACCAGTTCCTGGGAGAATTGTTCCCTGACTCTGCAGTCTCTGTTAGACATGGCTCCTCTGAGCTTCTAGAACCTTCTCCAGCCTCTCCGGTATCGTCTTCCCTTGTAGACCTCACAGTTCTAGATGGCAAGTACCGGACTTTTCCTATCTCTATCCCCAGTGCAGTACCTCACCCGATATTTATTAAATGAACAATTAAAGGAATGAATGGATGGCCGGGTGGATGACTATTCAGAGAAGGAAAGGCTAAAAAAAAAAAAAACCATGGCAGGTGGTAAGCAGGTTTCAGAAAGTGAGAAATAAGAGAGCCAACACTCATTCAAACAATTTATACACGACATCCTGAAGTGAAATCCATTTTTCAGATTCCACTGAAAGATCTGTTATACAGATTTTTGCCCAAAGTATATGTCAGTTCTGAGTAAACCACAGTCCCAGTTAAAACTGTGAAAGGAGGAAGAGCTGTGAGCTACATCCAAGCATATAGTTATAGTAGCTTGCTTTAAATACAGTGAGAGCTGCGTTTTTCAGAAATTTATCCTGGAAAAAAAGTCCAAGAAAAAAATCTATTTCTGTTATTTTTAAGTGTAAATATTCAAATGCGTGCATTCTCCTACAGCGAAGCACAAGCATCTGAGGGATCTGTGGCCGTGAAAAAAGCTTGCGTGGCGGGAGCAAAGCTGACTTGCTTGGTGGTGGTTTGAGCACCAAATGTTTCCCCCACCCCACCCCCCAAACAACAGTTTCCTCTACTTTCCCTTCTCCTAGAACTTGTAAATTCCCTTCAAAAGAACGCCATTGTCTTTACGTTCCCCGAAACTATTCAATTTCAGTTGAAGATCAATTAAATGAACTTTATTTTTTTATTTTTATTTTTTTTTAGTTATTCAATATACTTTACCTAGTATTGTTCTAAATTCATGTCTAGGGCTTGTATATAACTAAGTATAACTTGTATAAAACTAAGTTTTTTATGGTTCCTTGACAGTATAAAATGAAGATATATCTCTGTTTTATTTTAATTAGCTACTAAGGAACAAGGCACTAAAAGACCCGCTATCACACACATCCCCTTTGTACTGGTCCAAGGGGAACCAAGGTAAGTGTTGACAAAAGAAGGTGCTTGAAAGGCCTCGTGCACACCTTGCATCACTGTTGGGATAGTCCTCCTCCAACACAGAGCTGATTATCTCCCTCCCTACCCCTACAAATGCTTCCATGACTCTGTCTCCTACAGAATAAATACCACATTCCATAATGTAAAATCTAGCTTACCCAAACAACAATGCCCACTGCCCCACTCCCACCTCACCCCAACACCGCCCCTCAGGGAGTAAATTCTCTCAAGCTTTTTTACCAGGGTGAGAACATAGAGAGCATACTGGTCAATTAGAGATAGCTCTTCTTTAAAAATCTGGAAGAGTTTGTAAAATCAGAGTGACAATCAGAAGGGATTATTGCACAATTTCCCAAGAAACTATGGCTGATCTGTATACACCATTACTGAACAGCATGTTAACAAGCTTCCACTGAAACAAAGCATGTAACTGACACGATCCACAGTGTTCTGTAGCGCAACCGTGGGGTTGACCGTCCTATCCTCAGTCAGCATCCTCTGTTTCTGTGGTCATTGTTCTTGGCTCCCGCCACCGCTGTTCACTTCCAGAAACCTAAGCACGTGCACCTGATACCTGTCACCTTCTTGTGTTGTCAAACTATCTCACCTGTAGTGCCTCAGACCTTAAAGCTCAGGCTTCCTGCCTCACCTCCAGAGGCTTCATCAGCTGCTATGAATACATCTTGATCATTCACTCCTATTTTTTATTGTTCTTGGTTCTGAACAAATCCTACCAGGCACTGAAACAGCAGGTCCAGCCTTACGGGATTTAGGGACAATGGATTTGGCCAGAGTCCGGTGTTTGGCCATTTCATGCCTGCTGCTCCTGGACCATGTTACCAGGTCTTCAGAACCTCTCAATACTGGATTCTTCCTGCCATTCCCTCCCTCTTCATGCACCTGCCCTTGGGGCCATCAGCGTGATCATTTCTGCTGTTCCACATTTATATCTGTAATGAGAGCCCCTTCCTGAGGGCTTGTTATGTGTGATGTGCTTTTAGGAAGGAAACGGGTAGATTTAGACTGGGGGTTAAATTTGGGCTCTGTCACCCAATACCCCAGTGACCTTGGGCAAGACTTTCAAAGCTTTTAATTCCAAAAGTAGGAATTAACAGCTACTCATGGTATTGAGATATATATGTGTATATGTGTATGTTTTATGAAATTGTGTGTGTGTGTATATGTATGTGTGTGTGTGTGTGTGTGTATATATATATGTATATATATATATATGTATATATATATATATATATATATATATATATAATTGCTCATCTCTTGCCTTCATGTTTAGTGTCTTTCCTTTTACTGTTTCTTCCTTGTTCTGGAATGCTATTTGCCTCCATCCTCCACCAGTCAAAATCCTACTCATATTTCAAAGTGTAGTTAAAACGCCACATTTTCTAAGTAGCTTTCTGAAACCTTGCATATTGATTTCCCATGGTTCCCACCTCTCCCTATTTATATACTTTGTAAGCTGGGTTTTCCAGGGTACATAGACCTGGTCTAATAACAGAGCCACAACAGTTTTTCTCCAGCCACAACCAGGTTTTCTCCAGTCCCGTCCCTGAAGCTGCGGGAACATCTCCACCCAATTTCCTTTGCCCAACTACTTCTTGCCTCAAGGAAGCATTTTATAACCTCTCAGACGACCTTGACCCTAACCTCTTTGTATTTTCCCAATTCTGTACTTTTCCTTTGCAGCACTTACTCAATGAAATAATCACTTATACAAGTATGAGTTAACATCTGTTTGCCACAAGCAGATCAGAAGCCATCTGGGGCAGGAGCCAGTATCTGACTTGTTGGTCTAGTTCAGTGCCTGGCACGTAGGGGATGCCCAGCCAAGATTGGGTTATAAACTGAACACAGCCTCCGTGAGTGCCTTAGGCTCATCCATCCACAGTTAGCCCTGCTCTCCAGGCTCTTTCATTTCCCTCCCATCCTGTTCTGCCAGCCATGATGCTGCCAGTTGCTGTGAGGGCAAAATTGGCGACATCCGCCAAAACTTCTCAAAGGGCTTTTGGCCTTTGGCAACCTGAGGCCACCAGGATGCCACTGATGATCACAGTGGCAGATGCGCATGATCCTCTCATATGTTTTCTTTGATCCAACTCTGGCTGGACTGTCCAGTTGCTCGAAATCATGGGTCTGTGCCGTGTCCATAGGGGTTCCAACCACCACCCAAATGGGAGACGAAATTGTTGCCCCAGCAAGGAAACAATGCGAACCTGAGCACTGGACATGAGACTGATGGAAAGATGGTGTCCCCTCGGGCCTCACTCCTTAAGACTCAGGATGTGACTAAAGGCCATGTTGTGCTTCGCCTGTCTCCTCTTCTCTGATCTGGAAGCACTGAATTTGCAGCCATGTTATACATCACCCTTCCCTCTCCTCTTAGAGCGACTCCTTCCCCAAAAGCCTCTCGGTTCACTGAGCATATAGCCTTCTGCACGTGGCTCTCGCAGGCACACTGGGATTGTCTGGTTTCCTGCCACACGTCCACAGCACTTGATATGCTCGCTCTTTAATTCTAGTCTCCATATCTATCTCCCCTAGACTTTAAATTCCTTTAAGAAAGCGAGTGGGTCTTCTTTGTCTCTGCATCTCTCTCTCTCTCTTCCTCCCCACCATCTCCTGCCCAGCATCTAGCCCAGGTTTTGCACCTACTAGTTGCTTAATAAATATCTGTTGCGTGGATGACAGAATCAGCAGATGAGTAGTTATCAAGGGAGGGCTGGCTGTGCAGAGATCCGTAGAGTCTGCATGAAACCTCAGGAGGGCACACGGGGAAAGGGGAGGGCCGCATGCAAAGGTGATGCCTCTTCTGTCTGACAGCTGAGTCTGTGTCTGAACGTCCTCCTCATTCCTCTTGTTCCCGGTGATGAAAAGGAAGGAAGGAAGCAGTAGATCTCTGCCTTACAGGGCTTCTGCAAAAATCGATACCTTCTGTTTACAAATTATTTCCTTTCCACTCATGTAGAGGTCTTTCAAAGAGAAAAAGAAGTAGAGAGGAGAGGGAGAACCTGAGACTTAACGGCTGGGGAGAGGTCAACACAGACTGCCCAGATTGGTTGGCCAGATGTTTTAGACTAGCTACCGCCACTCCATTGTCCCCAAGATCAGGTCGCACGGCTTTTTACTCCCCTGAAGGAGGCACACATTTTTTCTTGAGGCTGAAGCTTTTCGAAAATACATTTGTCTAGGATGGTAGCTATTTTTTGAGTCCCGTGTTTGCATGCACAGTCGTTCCGTTCTACTAGACACAGTTTACCGCCATTATGCAATAAGTCTTCCACTTCTTCAGAAACATATCGTCTATTTTTACAGTTCCCACTCTCTGTGGCGAATGTTAAAGCCCCAGAAGGAGCGTGCTTAGAAAGTAAGGATTTATGTACCAGCCACGCTAGTGCTCAGGCCTCCAGAGTGTGTCTCCTTCATGGTTTTGCGGATGATGTGGATGGTGGAAACTTATTTAACTTATACTTGACCCGAGTTTCCTAATTGGAACATGATCTTTGTCTCATTATAAGTGGGCATTCTTTATAGCTGAAGGCTTGAAGGTTTGGATTTCTATACAGCAGAAAAAATAAATGTCTCCTCCCTATCGTTCCTTTTTTTTTTTTCAACATTGCAATTAAACTCTGTTTTCCACTGGCTGCCGCACTAACCCCCAGTGAGAGGCCCTGATTCAGAAGCTAAGCCTTCTTCTGAAAAACAGACACAAAAATAACATCTTCAACATCTAGTGTATTTGAATTAATGTGTTGTGTTTCTTAAACCTTTAGAGAAATGGAAGTTCTGAAATTAAAAGAGTGAAATATGAGTCCTATCTGGCCTCAGCCATCCTCCTGATTTACTGGGGGTGCTTACACCTTAGTCTATGCCTTATGGTTCCCCATCTGAGAAAAGAGGTGCCAGATTTCAAGGTAGGTAACGATCTGACATAAATTCTCAAGCACAATAATGTTCTTTCTCTGTTGGGGTAAAAATAGGACATTATATGGGAAGCAGGACAGAAAACGTGACCCCAATTTCTCATAGAATTCCACAGAACCTTCTCAAACAGTGTCATAATCCTATCTACTGAAGGAAGAAGGTTTAGGGGAAGTACAAATTATCCTTGACTTTCAGATTTACTGCTCATGGTTTCGAATATTTGAGTGTGTCACTCTCTCCTTCTATGCCATGTGCTTGGTGATCCCCTGACATTTCTAACTCTAACACTCAGTTTGGAGGAGGAGTTTGCATTACAAAATTTGCCTCATGAGGTAAGCAAAATTTAGCTGTTTGTAAATCATTGTCCTTCCCTGTTGGTTCCCTCGACTCTCTTCCCTCTCCAGGATGGATTCAGAACTTCCTGACCCAGCCTCGACGTGTCTAATAAAAATGAGTGTGCGATGCTGGGGTGAAAGGCACAGCATAGGGGACATAGTCAATGGCATTATAATAGTGTCACATGGTGACATATGGAGGCTATCGTGAGCATAGCGTCGTATATAAACTTGTCAAATCACTGTGTCATACCCTGGAAATTCATGTGAACACTGTGTGTCAACTACACTCACATAAAAAGGTTTTTAAAAAATTTGTGTGACACAGAGGTAATTAAAAACTTCATAGTAGGGGGGCGCCTGGGTGGCTCAGTGGGTTAAAGCCTCTGCCTTCGGCTCAGGTCATGATCCCAGAGTCCTGGGATCGAGCCCCGCATGGGCTCTCTGCTCAGCAGGGAGCCTGCTTCCTCCCTTCTCTCTCCCTGCCTGCTTCTCTGCCTACTTGTGATTTGTCTGTCAAATAAATAAATAAAGTCTTAAAAAAAAAAATTCATAGTAGGGTCCAGGGATCGAGCTCCATATCGGGCTCTCTGCTTAGCGGGGAGCCTGCTTCCCCCTCTCTCTCTGCCTGCTTGTGATCTCTGTCTGTCAAATAAATAAAATCTTTTAAAAAAAAATTCATAGTAGCCACATTAAAAAGCAGTAAAAAGAGGGGCACCTGGGTGGCTTAGTCGGCCAAACCTCTGCCTTCGGCTCAGGTCATGATCTCAGGGTCCTGGGATCGAGCCCCGCATCTGGCTTCCCCTTCCCTGGGTAGTCTGCTTCTCCCTCTCCCACTGCTTCTCTCCCCATGCTCCTGCTCTCTCTCTCTCTCAAATAAAATATTTAAAAAGAAAAAAAACAGTGAAAAGAAAGAGATGGAAGTCATATTAATACTATATATAATGTTTAATACTATATGCAAAAAAAGATCATTTCAACATGTAATCAATATAAACATTTTAATGTGATTTTTACGTTCTTTTTTTAATACCGCGCCTCGGAAATCCAGCGTGCATTTTTTTAACCTTATGGCACCTCTCAGCTCAGATGAGCCTCGATTTCAAACGTGGAACAGCAGCCCATGGCTCGTGGCTGTCTTACTGGGCAGCACAGATGTGGCTTGTGACTGCAGAAAGTTCTGCTGGACAGCATGTACCCAGTCCATTCATGAGGACTTTTATCTGGAAACGTGTCTTTCTGCAGAAGGCATCACCTGTCATCTTTGCTTTCCAAAGAGCGTCAGGCGGTGTCTTTCTAGTCAGCATAACAAGAAAGCCCATTCCTGACTATTTGGACCTGTTTTTCCTTGGCTCCAATTACACTACAGGTCCCTGAAAGTGAAGAAAACCCAGTCAGACGCTCTCCCGGAAAACACCTGTGCTGCCCGCCTCTCCCTCACGGCCTCGCGGAACTCCTCAGCTGGAATGAATTAGCGTCTCATTCCTTTAAGCTCCCAAGTCGTTCTAAAAGGGCCTGCCTTCCACCCACCGCCAGAACTGCTCCGCCAAGGTCTCTGGAGGCGGAGGCCCTGGTTGCAGCATTTGCCAGCTGGGGGCGGGGGTGCGGGGAGGGGGGGGTGTGGGGGGGGTGAAGACCCCCGCTCTGGACAGCCATCACAAGCCACCAGCGTGACCCATTTGATCATTGAGGTGGGGAGAGATGCTCGTTACCAGCAGGAAAGGATGACCCTCCCGGTCACTAGAGCGCAGTGGAGTGTTTCTGGAATTCCCCCCCATTTTCAGGAATCTCTAGCATGTATCACAGAATATGCTTTCCATGCAAAGCGAAAAATGTTCCAAGGCTTCCGTGTGTTGGGTAAAAGTGAGATCATAAGCATGGTTGAGTTTAGTAAGAAGGCTAATGGCTTAACACAATATCTAGAAGATTATCAGTGTGTCATTCTCCTATGTCACATCTGTACTCATAATTAACAATACAAATCTCATCACGCCTAGATCTGTTGAAATGTAGCTGAAAGTGACAAGCGACGTAAGTCAGACCGAGAAAGGCAGGACTGTTCGCCATCGTTCCCATGCACGATCTAAAACGGAGGACACGGTGGTGGTTACCAGGGGAGGGCTGAGGGGTTAAGTCTCAACTTAACCGTGGCGTGTGTAGCTCCTAAAATCGTCCTATGTGCCGCATGTGGTTAGCATCCTGTGGATAACGGGATCTCTGTGGGGCCTACAGCCTTGTTGGTTTGCAAGCCAAATCATAATTTCAGTGCCTTCAGCACTCGCTGTGGAAATTTCAGGATTGATTTGTACTGCGGTGACACTTGTCAATCAAGATGAGTGAAACTAATGGTACCGTTGTCCAGGCCTCTCATTAGAGATAAAAGGTGGTTTGAGACTTCTATTCTGAAATGCTTTTGCTGCTACACCAATATAACTTTCTTGTTCCATCAAACAGCAGAAAGATCTGATCAAAAATTTAAATGAACGCATTTTGCATATAATATTTTGTCTCTCACTATTAAGCTCAGTAAATAGGTTGAAATCTGCATATAAATCACTTATATTTGCCTGCTTGTCTCTATGGGGGTTGAGGCGATGGTGTTTTAAATATCATGTGAAATCTTTAAGAGCTTGCTGGGCACGGGAGAGACTTAGAATTATTTTTATTTGAAAAATTAGGAACTAGAAAGCAGGACTTTCTTTAGAGTTGATGTGGCTTCAATAATTTCAACCAGATGAACCATTGTCAACAATTTGCATTTAAAATATAATTAATTATGTTAGTCTGCCTGTTATTATACTAGGAAATTGAGATACCATACATGTTTGTAATAGGAAATTTCTCAATTGTCTTTTTTAATCCACTATGAAGCTACACATTTATTTCCACAGGAGGAGAGAGAAACAAATCATGCGGCTAAAGTAATACCAGTCTTTTCTAGGATTATGAATCAGTGGATGCTTCGTGGGATTAGTGATTTCTCTCCTCAAATGAAAACCAGATGGGCAAAGCCAAAAACGTAAACAGTTAAGGGAAAAAATTGGCAGAAAAAGTCACATTTGATAATTACATTTGTTGTCCTACCTTCTCTTATGTAACGAGATAGTCAGGAACTCGATTTATAAGATAATGTAACTCCTGAGCTCTGATTTGACCCCATAAAAGTTCAGACTCTGTTTTGTTTGGGAATGATTAGGTAACAATATGATAATTGGGTAGCTGTTTTTATTAGAAACAGAAAATTCTTGTCCACAAAAAACTTTCAGGACATGCTTGTCCTGTTGTTCGTTTAAATGTATAATAATAAATTTATGTTTATGGTTCTATATAAAATATACAATAAGCAAATTTAGCATCTGCCCTGTATGATGAAGTATTTGGAACATCTACATAATTACTGAACCGTACATTTTAGTAATATTCAATGTTTTACCCCCAATGCAAGGATCTAATTTATATCTACTTTTGCACTAGAGAGTAGAAAGTTATGTTAATCACTCAGTGTTTTAGAGAACGTGAAACTGAAGAAATAAGACACAGTTTGCTATTAATCTAGGCAATTTGTCTGGAATCCCAGATGCATTGGCTCACCCATTCACCCACATTCCGTGACAATTTTCATGAGTCGGGGTCTGTGCTGAGCTCTTTGCAAGCATTAGCCCATTGTTCTCCCCACTTTTCGAAAAAGGACTGAGGCTCTGTGGGGCTAAGGCGATTGTCCGACTGCCCGGCCAGGTTGTGGACAAGCTGGGTTTGAGCACAGACACAGACACAGCCACAGGGCTGTGTTCTTAGCTTCTTTCTCCCATCCGAGCTCTGGGCGGGGTGCTGGGAACTCAGTGAGCTGTGGATGCTGGGTTTCTGGAGATAACGCAGCCCTTCACCTAGAACCTGGGAAATCTAGAATTGGAGGATGCCATGGAAATCTTCCAGCCCAACTCCATTTTATCCCAGATAAGAAAACAGTGGTTTAGGAGGGTGTTTTACTCTCAGTGTATATGGTAGATAAGTGTATAGATATACATGTAAAGATAAAAATTATGAATCAGTTACTTAAAATGCTGATACTGTCCTTTACTAAATACTGCAGTATCTTTGTAACTTGAATATGTATAAGCTAGTACTTTGGTCTATTCTTTGCTCAAACATATGGTAAGAATACGGGTGTCAGTGAGTATTATAACTATGGCTAAAATAGAGATTAAAAAATGAAATAACAACTCTGGTTTATTTAGTTCAACAAATATAAAGTGAGTGTCTCTGTGCTGACTACAGACATAAGGCTGGGTATATAATGACGGACTCGACATACTGGGTGCTTGTCCTCATGGCCGTTACCATGCAGTGGGAGGAACAAGATAATTCATGTGGTTACCGTGCAGTGATAAGGGGAGGTTCAGGGTGTCATTGGTGCATAACAGGGACACCTACCCCAGTGAAGGGGCGCCAGGGTTGGAGAGAGTGTTGGGGAGAGGGCAGGAAAGAGAAAGGCGATCCAGATGGAAGGATATTCGTATGCCAAGATCTCTTGAGAGATATCCGGAGCTGTTTCGGATAATCGTGGCAGATTCGTTCCATTTGCTTCTCTACTTTCCACTTTTGCCCCTGACTCTAACTGGAGACTCATCTGCAGAGCCCACATTTGGGAGCACCAGTGCGCTCTCTGGCTGCTGGCTGGATTCGGCCAACGGGGAGCCCCAGGAGGAGATCTGGGTGGAGGAGGGTGACTGTGTTCAGGTCCTTGTGGGGTGGTTTCTGGCTCACTGGTGGTGGTCTAGAACACTTCTCCACCTAACCCCCTCCTGCCGCATCCTGGAACTGCTCCCTCCTAGAGGTGATAACAGCCCTCAGGCACTGAACTCTCCCCAAGCATCCCTATCCCACCACCCATCACTTTGTACAGTCCCTTTGTTAAGGCTTCCTTGAAGTTCCCAATTCTGCGTACAAGGACTACGGAAGGGAAGAAGCAGGAGTGAGGAATGGTGTTGATTGGTGAGGTAGGTGGGGGTAGAGTCACGAGTTAAGTTTATAATCCAGATGAACAAAGTTGGGAATATAGCCCAAGGGTAGCTTGGGCCCAGATCAGGGAGAATGTTATAGGCCCGAGGTAAGATTCTGGATTTTATTCTTAGAAGGCTGGCAAGGCATTGGAGAATCTTCCCTAGAAAAGTCACAAGATCAAACTGATCTTTTCCAAAGATCACTTTGGCTGCCGAGCGAAGAATAGGCTGTTGTGGCAAAGGGTGGGGACCGCAAGACCCTGTGGGAGGGGAGTGTCCCCGCCCCAGTGAGAAACTGGCTGATAGCTGGCAAGGTCATGAGAAATGGTTAGATTCTGGATCTGTTTTGAAGCTTCTGCTGACAAGGCATACTTTTAGTATGTGGTAATGGGTTCTGGGAATTTAATGAACTAAAGTAAACATGATTGGGAACACCTTGGTAGCTCAGTCAGGTAAGTATCTGACTCCCAGTCTCAGCTCAGACCTGGATCTCCGGGTTGTGAGTTCAAGCCCTGTGTGGGCTCCACTCTGGGAATGGAGCCTACATTAAAAAAATAAATAAATAAAAAAAAAAAGGGGTGCCTGGGTGGCTCAGTCAGTTAAACATGTGCCTTCAGCTCATGTCATGATCCCAGGGTCCTGGAATCAGGCCCCACATTGGGCTCCCAGCTTGGTAGGGAGACTGCTTCTCCCTCTCCCCTGGCCCTTCCCCACTGCTTATGCTCTCTTTCATGTGCTCTCTCAAATAAATAAATAAAATCTTTTATAAATAAATAAAAATAAATAAATAAAGTTTAAAAAATAAAATAAACATGAGTGTTGTCCTTCTGGAACTTCTATTGTAGTTGAGGTGTTAGACATTAATCAAACAATCACTCATATAAATATAAAGTTCTAACTGCTTAAGTGCTCTGGAGAAAAACAAACTCAGGACTCCCTGTGTATATAGGGAAGCTGAACTGGGTCAGGGGATGGGATGTTATCAAGGAAAACTTCCTCTGGGATCCAAAAGATCCACGTGCTCTGACAAGGTGGGCATGGGATGGGTGGAGCCGCTAGAGGCAGCATGTGCAAATGTCCTGGGGATGGGAGAGACTATCTTCAAGGATGAAATAGAGGCCTGGGGGAGGGCAGTTAGAGGGAATCTGTGGAGATAAGTCTGTGGGAGAGAAATAGAGGTTAAACTTCAGATAGCATGCCTAAGAAATAATTGAAATATGGAAATCAAAAGGGAAGTTGAGATGCTGTATTGATATCATCTTACTGTTAGTTTAATTCAGGTACCAAAAGTGGGACATGGGTGTGCTTTTCCCATTGATAAGCCACTGATATTATTTGATCAACTCTGTATTGATATTTCCTTCACTGAGCACACTTTCCTTGGGTAAAAAACATTTAAAGAGAAAAAAGATGTTAAAAAGAAGATGTTTTGAAAAGGTATTTGGTTTCTTTGTTAGTTTATGGAGTCATCCCAAGAAGAGGCAGACCAGAGGGAGGGGTCACACGGGGTTCACATTTAGACCCATTTCCTGCCTTGGGTTTACACTGTGGACTGGCTTGATTTCTTGATCTGCCTTCGAGCTCTGTTTTTCTTTGATTAAAAAAAAAAAAAACTAAAGTTTTTTTCACATAACATAAAATTAACCGTTTAAAACTGGACAACTCAGCGGCACTGGTACATTCACAGTGTTGTGCAAACCTTGCTCTTCGGTTCCAGATCATTTCTGTCCCTCCAGAATAAAGCCCTGGACCTGTTAAGCAGCTCCTCTCCATCCCCCACCTCCTCCCAGTCCCACTAGCCATTTACCTCTTCTGGATCCTTCTTATAAATGAAATCATAGTTTGTGACTTTTGCATCTGGCTTCTTTCACATAATGTTGTTGACGTTCATCCATATTTTGATCCATATCGTGGCAGGATCAGTACTTCCTTCCCTGCTGTGGTTGAATACCATCGTGAGAATGTTTCAACTCTGGTTTATCCACTCATCTGCTGATGGCCCCTTGGGCTGTTTCCACCTTGTAACCATTGGGAATGATGCTGCAGTGAACGTGTGAACACTGGGGTACAAGTATGTTTGAGTCCCACTTTCCAGTTCTTTTGGGGAGATACCCAGGAGTACCGTTCCTGGGTCCCATGGTGATTCTACACGGAACTTTTTGAGGAACCTGTCTTTGGGCTTTTTTGATTACTTCTTCGTTTGGGTCAGGTTGAGGTTCTGTGGGCCTCATCCAGCAGACTGCTGGCCCTGCAACTGAATCTGATTGATTGGAACCCCAACAATGTTCCTGAAGGTTCACACCACCTGTCCAACAGTTGGTTGAGCTGTTGCTGTCATTTTGTCCCCACATGATTTATTTCACAAAATTACATACTGAAAATGAAACTTCGCCTCTCAAGGGTCCTACTGAACATCAAAGTATGGAAGGTGGGAAGAGGTCTTGACACCATGGAGATGTTGAAGTCCCTCCCCATGAAGAGGTCACTGAGTACAGTGGACATTGTTGGTGTCCAGGCATGTCTTCCAGGCCCATCCCTAGCTCCAGGTGCTATACTCCCTTGTCCAAAGGCTTTCTTTGGCCAACAGAGCCCACTCTTCCTCAGGATGCAGGCTGGAAACACAGGAAGAATTCATGGTCTCCCCTCTCCTCCATGGCTCCCCTCCACAGCTCCCCTCCCTCAATGACTGGTGGCAATCTAGAGGCCTCCAGAGTTCCCCAGCTTGGCAATGTACCCTTCATTGGCTTCCTTCCCTTCCCTGTGCCTCTTCCCCACACCCTTGCACACACCCACTTGCCATGTAAACCGCTTGTCCCAGAATCTTTGTATCAACTTCTGCTTTGGGGGTGAGGGGGTCCACTAAGACAGTTAAGATGGTTAATTTTATGTGTCAATTTGGCTGTGTCATAATGCCCAGTTATTTGGTCAAACACTCTTCTCTGTGTTTCTGTGAAGGTGATTTTTTGGATGAGATTAACATTTAAATAGTGGACTTTGAATTAAGCTGATCACCTTGGTGATAATGTGGGTGGGTCTCACCCAATCAGTTGAAGCTCTTCATAGAACAAAGACTGGCCTCCCCTGAGAAGAAGGAATTCTGCCAATAGACTGCCTTTAAACTTGAGCGGCAACCTAAACTCTTTCCTGGGTCTTTAGCCTGCTGGCCTTATCCTGGAGATGTGGATTTACCAAGCTTCCATAATCACATAAGCCAAGTCCTTAAGATCTCTCTCTTCCTGTCCATCTCTCTAACTCTCTCTATATATACTAGCACTATTCACAATACATACACATATTCGTGTCTCTGGAGAACCCTGACCAATAGAGTCAATGCATGACCTTGTTTTGCAAGCAGTGATTTGCATGTGACCTTTGCTGCCAGGATCCGCGTCCGTTGAGCTAGTGGCATGCGGGGACGGAGGGAAAAGCATGGGTCCAGGAATCACTAGAGGGGCGGGTCCAGGAATCACTAGGGGGGCAGCTCCATTCACAGATCCCAAATCAGGTAACCCCCGCAGGTCTCTGAGGTCCCTTTGGGGGTCAACTTCATGTTTAAAATAGGAAAAGTAATAGCTTCCTTGTCCAACTCACATGGCTGCTGTGCAAATCAAATAAGACAGAGTCTTTAAGCACCCTGAAAATGACAACGGACAAACACAAAGTATTAGGTATTATTTTTGATTGGCTTGTAATTCTGCCACACACATTCTTGAAAGAGTGTATTGGCAGCAGTTTTGAAAGCCAGATAAACACGGGACATCCATTCACCCATTCAGCACCTGCATAAGCTGTCCTTTCTGTCTGGAATGGCTTTTCTTCTGCTACCTCAATTCTTTTTTTTTTTTTTTAAAGATTTAATTTATTTAGTTGACAGAGAGAGCTAGAGAACACAAGCAGGGGCAGTGGCAGAAGGAGAGGGAGAAGCAGGCTCCCCTCTGTGCAGGGAGCCTGATGCAGGGCTGGATCCCAGGACCCTGAGATCATGACCTGAGCTGAAGGCAGTTGCTTAACCAACTGAGCCACCCAGGCATTCTAGTACCTTAATTCTTAATTTTGAGGCAGGGGAGGATGCTGGGGGCAGAGGGAGAAAGAGGGGTCGAGAATCATGCTGTGGTCTCTGACTTGAACACGTGTGTGGATAGTGTTGGCATTAAACAAAAGAACAGAGTAGCTTAGCGAAATTAAGTATTGAAGATGACTTCTCCATTTGAAGGATGCTCTCTGACATTAGAGTACATTACCAAAGGAAGAATATACTTAGGTGTATGTGTGTATGGGGTGGGCAAGCGGGATGGTGAGTTTTAAATGGGGCCAGTTCCGTTTGCAGTATTTATGGGAAATCTAAATGATGATTCACAAGATCACCACTCCCAGTTGAGAAATGGGCTGGAAATAGAGTCGCTAAGATGAGCAGCTGACAGTTTGTGCGTTACACCATGTGTCAGACACTTTACTAGGTGTGTTATAGGTATGATCTCAGTTAACCATGACACAGTCAGTCCTGTGAGATCAGTCCTTTTATCGCTCCCATTTCCAAGATTCCCTAGCTAGAATGTGGCTAGTTTGGGGTTTAAAGCAAACCACGTGCCTACGTTCATAGGGATATGTGAGTTTCTTAGGCAGAGGGCAGACAGCGGAACTCTAGGGAATGGGGACATTTCCTGATAGATCACGAGAAGAGGGTTTCCTGGAAAAGATCGAAGGGCAGAGCTTGGCGAGAAGAGGAAAGCTGTGTAGACGCTGGCTTAATGAATCTGAGAGAGGAGCACGTTTCCAAAAATTGTTCACCTTTTGCAGGGAGACCAAGCGAAGCACGAATGATACCCAAACGTTGAATTTAGCAACTGGGAATGGTGTTGGTGTTGGTGTCGGTGTTGAGGGCATGGGGACCTTCAGTGGGTGGGTAGATATGGGAAGGGCTTCGGGCTCTCTCATGGGCTTTCAAGCCAGGCAGGGTCACCTGGACTTTCCCAGGCTGAGAGCCACATCGCTGACTTCTCTGATAAAGGAGGGCCACTGATATTGTCACATCATTGATCTCTCTGATAAGGTAGTGTTGCCTCAGGCATGTTCTCCCCCCCCCCCCCCCCCCCCCCCCCCCGCCGCCCCTCCCAGCAATTTGTCATTTGCTTTTTTTGGTCTTACCAGGTTCCCAGCTTCTCTATAATAGTGTGACTTAGATTTGTCTTTGCTACAAGTGTGCAGCTTTGAATGATGAGTCTGTCTTTTCTTTTTCTTACCTTTAGTAAGTTTCGTCTGACACTGGAGAGAAGACGAGATAAAGATAAATGGAAGCGTGGAGATTGGGAAGTTAGGGCAGCTCTCGGTTTGTTTATCTTGGGAAACAGTTATGCAGAGGGGACGTTTTTCATTCAGTTCCTGGTTGCTGCATAGACTCAGATATAAATCAAGGTCTCCTCATTCCCCAGTATACCCCCTCGGAGAGGAAGTTGTTGCCGTAAGTTAGAATCTTTACCAAGTCACTCCTGTTCCGTGGTGTCCTCTGAGTTGCTTCATCTCGAATCATAAATGCCATCGGGAGAAGATGTTGGTGGTCTTATATCCCAAGAGTGGTGAAGTTATGGCATCAGTGAAAAAGAAAAGGAACGCTTTAACCCAGATCTAGTAATTATGAATAGTAAGATGACCTCCCGACTACTTGTGTTGGAAACCGATGAGAATAAGCCTTTTAAAAACCACTTTAGGAAGCGCAGTCAGTCAGGTAAGAATAAATACTATATGCCATCACTTACATGTGGAATTTTTAAAAGCCAGACTCATAAAAACAGAGGAGAGGGGCGCCTGGGTGGCTCAGTGGGTTAAAGCCTCTGCCTTCAGCTCAGGTCATGACCCCAGAGTCCTAGGATCGGGCCCCACATCAGGCTCTCTGCTCAGCGGGGAGCCTGCTTCCCCCTCTCTCTCTGCCTGCCTCTCTGCCTACTTGTGATCTCTCTCTGTCAAATAAATAAATAAAATCTTAAACAAACAAACAAACAACAGAGGAGAATGGTGGTCACCAGGAGCTGAGAGGTGGGAGAATTGGGGAGATGTTGCCTAAGGATACAAACTTGCAAGTAGGAGATAAGTTCTGAAGACCTAATGCACAGCAGAGTGATTATCTTAATAGTACTGTATTATAGGCTTCAAAGTCGCGAAGGGACTAGATCTTAATTGTTCCCACTGTAAAAAAGCAATGACAATTATGTGCATGATAGAGGTGTTAGCTAACAGCGCAGAGGTGACCGTACCAGGATGCATAAATGTATCGAATTGACATGTTGCACACCTTCAACACACACAATGCTATGTGTCACTTATATCTCAGAAAAGCAAAAAAAAAAAAAACAAAAAAAAAAACCAAACAACTTTAAGAAGCAATTAATTAAAAGATTGCATTGTGGAGGTCCCAAGTAGTAAATGGCTACTTGCGGCTTAGGATACAATTGCCAATGTCATTATTACACAGAGATTCCGAAACTGTTGTATCTTAAACAATTTAGATGGAAACAAAGGTGATGGGTTCTGGGAAACTTTAAAAAACTCCAAAGTGACTCCCATGAGGACGGAAATGGTTAAGTATATGAAAATAAGGCAATTTTAGAGAAGATTGTTGCATGAGAGTTTATAACATGAGATTTAAAATATACATAATGAAAGTACGTATTGTAAGTAGACAGCCATTTCATCTACATTTCCTAAAAGTTTGTATTATATTTAAATTGCCAAAAGGCTTCTGTTTTATATTTTTCTCATGGAATATTGCCTGATACACACTTGCCTTATATTGGGGCATATAAATTATTCCATAAGCCATGAACTCAACTGGGCTAAGTATTTGGGCCCTGAGATTCAAAGATCAGCACCTCTAAGTACAGTAAAGAAAGAGTTGGGCTACTCGAGTAAAAGACACTGACTCTAAAGGCCAGCCCAAGCCTTGTGTCCCCAGAGAGCGTAATGGATGGTCCATAACATGCCTCCTGAATTGATTTGGTGTTGGCCCTGGTTGCTGTGCGGCATTGCTCTGATTGTACAGCAGAGGCCGAAGAGAACTGTCTCATCCAAGGTCATGCTCCTTTTCCGGAGCAGTCTGCAACCAATGGCTGGGCTTCCTGGTACAAAGGTCCAACCCCAATGCCCCAACTCAGAACAACTCTGGAGGGCCATCCCAGCTCCAGAGCTCCTAGTGGAGCTGACTGACACTTAGTACTGCTGTAGCTCTGCTTTGCCTCTTTCCAGCCTTCTAGTCTTCCCTTCTCCCACAGGTGTTCATCTCAAAAGCACTCCCCAAATCAGTCTCCTGCATGCCAACCTCTGCCTCAAAGGGAGAGGGGAGACCAACTGTGGAAGGGTTGAAGAACGTAGTGAAAATTATGAATATGATTCACTTGAGCCCACTGAATATAGACTTCTTTTTTGTCAGGCTACAAGAAAAGTAGACAGGGAGTAAACATCTTGCTTTTCCACACTAAAGTATGTTGGCCATTGGGGGGGTGGGGGAAGTGCCCGTAATATTTTTAAATGAGGGATGAGATGAAATTATCTCTTTATGAATCTAATAGTGCCAGTGAAGACATTTTTATGTTACCAAGTGACTTGCTTAACTGGTTTTCCTCTGTCATCATTTCAGGTCCCAATACCACAGTTGTTTTTGTTTTTGTTTTGTTTTTAATTGAAGTAGAGTTGACATAAATATTATGTTACTTTCAGGTGCACAACATAGTGATTCAGCAATTACCTGCTTTATGAAATGCTTACCGTGGCAAGTGTAGTTAGCATCTACCATCACACGAAGTTATTAATATATTATTGACTGCATTCCCTATGCTACTTTTCATCCTTGTGACTTCCTTATTTTATAACTAGAAGTCGTACCTCTTCATGCCCCTTCACCTTTCCACCCAGCCCTCCACCTCACTTCAGCTCCCCTCTGGCAACCACCATTTTCTCTCTATCTTTATGAGTATGTTCCTGTTTTGTTAGTCTGTTCATTTGTCTTGCTTTCTAGATTCCACATATAAGTGACTTATCTCACTTAGCATAGTACCCTCTAGTCCATCCAAGTTGTTGCAAATGGTAAGATCTCATTCTTTTTATGGCTGAATAATATTCCATTGTATATATACATACCACATCTTTTTTTTTTTTTTTTTTTTTTTATTTATTTGTCAGAAAGAGAGCACAAGCAGGCAGAGAGGCAGGCAGAGGCAGAGGGAGAAGCAGGCTCCCCGCTGGACAAGGAGCCCGATGTGGGACTCGATCCCAGAACTCCGGGATCATGACCTGAGCCAAAGGCAGCGGCCCGACCAACTGAGCCACCCAGGTGTCCCATACCACATCTTCTTTATCCATATATCTACTGGTGGACACAGGATGCTATTGAAAATGAAGCTGCAATAAACATACAGATGCATATATTTTTTTCAAATTAGTGTGTTCATTTTCTTCTGGTAAGTACCCAGAAGTGGAATTACTAGATGGTACAGTACTTCTATTTTTCTTTCCTTTCTTTTTTCTTTTTTTTTTTTTTTTTTTTTAGGAAATGCCATACTCCAACACCACTGCTCTTAAAGTGAAAGACTAGATTTTCCTATAACCCAAACGCAACTCTAAAGGATTTCATCAAAGTGTTTGAAGATTCCTCAGTTTGGCAATTGATTTTTAAAAGTTTTGTTGAAGAAAGAAGAAAAAGATGTATGATTGGATGTATTTAAGTCTCATCTAAATGCTGCAGCAGAACACGAACAAATATTTCCCAAAGGACAAACAGAAACTAATGCGTGGGTTACAGATCTGTTCATGCTCTCTGCCAAGTTGGAAAATCCAACCTCCGACTTTGGTTATGCCTGCTGATTAACCTGGACTCTGCCACTGTGAAGAGTGTTTAGTGAGAACTTCTCCCTACCTTCTTCCTGTTCTTCTCCTTCTTTCCTTCCTTCTTTCTTTCTTTTTTTAAAAGTAATTTCTAGTAAACTCGGGACCCCCCAGATCAAGAGTTGCATGGTCTACCAACTGAGCCAGCCAGGCTGCCCACCCACCCACCTTCTTCTTTTGTGTTTAACCCAAATACCCGGAACTACCCGACAAAACCATAAAATACTTGGTAACTTATGAGATGAACTATAATGGTGATCTATGCTTTTCTAATTTTGTAGAAAGAAAAGAATAATAATAATAATAATAAAGGAAACTGAATGTGAACAGTAACAGAGACAGTAGCATGAATTTGACTCGGTTTTTCGGTCTCAGGTTTTATGCATGTTTAAATTTAGTAGGGTGCCTGGGTAGCTCCATTGGTTAAGTGTCTGCGTTTGGCTCAGGTCGTGATCCCAGGGTCCTGGGATGGAGCCCTTCATCAGGTTCCTTGCTCAGTGGGTAATCTGCTTCTCCCTCTGCTCCTCCCCTTGCCCCTTCTCTTGTTCTCTTTTTCTCTCAAATGAATAAATAAAAAATCTTAAAAAAAATAAATTTAGTAAAAGATGCCAAACTGTTTTCCTAAGTAGTTATACCAATTCATACCCTCTATCTGTATTTTTTCTCAGAGGATCCATTGGGGTAAATCATTACCAACACTTGGTATAATCATTTTTTTTTTAATTTAAGGCGTTTTGAGGACAATTCTACTAATAACCATAGACACAAAAATACTAGTAATCTGACTCCAGGGATGTGTAAAAATGTGATACATGTAATGAATAAGTTGAATTCATTTAGAAATGCTATCTGGTTCGGCATTTGAAAACCATTCATGTAATTTCCACATTAACAGAATAAGAATTAAAGTCACAGAATAGTTTCAACTGATAGAGCAAAAGCATTTCACAAAATTCAGTGTCCATTTATTCTGATATATTGGTACCTCATTGGAGTTCTAATTTATTATTATTATATAAGTATAATTAACATACAGTGTTATATTGGTTTCAGGTATACAATATAATGAATCAACAATTCTATACATTTCTCAGTGTTCATCAGGGTTAGTGTACTATAATTCCCTTGATCTATCTGTGGTTTTAATTTTAATTTCCTTAATGGATTATATAGTTGATCTCATTTTTACATGCTTATTTACAATTTGAATGTCTTCTTGTGCTCTGTTACTTCAAGTCTTTACTCAATTTTAATTGCTTTGCCTGACTTTTGCCTATTGATTTGGATACAAGTGCTGTATCTGTTACATATATTGGAAATATCTTTGCTCATTTTATTACTTGATCATTTAGTCTTTTCCTGGTATTTCTCTCTCTCTCTCTTTCTTTTTTTGTGTCTCTAGATTGTAATTTTTTATGTGATGCAATTTATCAATGTTTTTAAATACATCTCTCCTCACCTAAGGTCATAAAGATATTTTTCTATGTTGTATTTTAGAAGCTTTGTTATTATTATAAATTATTATTATTTAGTTTTTATATTTAGATCTATAACCCACCTCAAATTATTTTGATCATATGAGGTCAAGTTGTGTTCTTACGAAGTCAGGTGCCTTTTTGTTTTTTACCATCAATTTCTAATTGCTTATTGCTGTTTTATACAAATATAAATGATTTTTGAATATTAAACTTACATCCAGAGATTTTGCTAAAATTGCTTATTAATTATAATTAACAATGAAGAATTATTTTGAATTTTATACATATAAAGTCATGTTTTCTGGGAATAATGACACATTCTTATCATCCTTTCCAATCTTTATACCATTTATTTCTTTTTCCAGTATTTTTGAACTAGCTAAGCCTTTCAGTATAATGTTGACTGGAAATGGGGATAATATGCAATATCATCATGTTCCTAATCTCAAATGAAAATTTGGAGCATGCCGTTATTGAATATGTCTGCCATAGGGCTATTTATTTATTTGTTTTTAATAAATGCATAAGACTGAAGGAAGTTTCTTTCTATTCCTAGTTCGCTAAATATTTCAAGAAGTGTAAATGGATATTGAATTTTGTGAAATGCATTTGCTTTACCTATTAAAACTACCCTATCAGGGGGAGGGCACCTGGGTGGCTCCATTGGTTAAGTATCTGTGTTAGGCTCAGGTAATGAACCCAGGTCCTGGGATTGAGCCCCTCATCAGGCTCCCTGATCCTCAGTGGGGAGCCTGCTTCTCCCTCTCCCTCTGCCGCTCCCCCTGCTCGTGTTCTTTCTCTTTCTGTCAAATAAATTAATTAAACAAAAATAAAATCTTTAAAAAAAACACAAACTATCCTATGGGTATCCCTGGGTGGCTCAGTTGGTTAAACGTCTGCCTCTTGATTTCAGCTCAAATCGTGCTCTCAGGGTCATGAGATGGAGCCCCATCTCACCAAGTTTGCACTTGGTGAAGAGGCTGCTTGAGATTATCTCTTTCCCTCTATGCTTACCCCCTGCTTGAGCTCTGCCCCCCCATTCCCAGCAAAAAAAAAAAAAAGAAAAAGAAAAGAAACTATCCTATGACTTTAATCTTTTATTCTGTTAATGCGAAGAGTTATATTAATGGATTTTCCAATGCTATAATATTCTTGATTCCTAAATAACTCAACTTGTTCATTACATGTATCACATTTTTTCATATTACTGAGTCTGTTTATTAGTATATTGCTTAGTATTTTTCTTTCAATGTTCATGAGTAAGATTTTCCTCAGATTTTGTTTTCTCATAATGTACTTTTTAGGTTGTGGTATTAAGGTTATATTGCCTTTTTAAAGTATTGTTGGGAAGTATTTTTTCTGTTTAATGGAAACTGGTGAGTAAGAATGACATTAACACATCCTTAACTATTTGGTAGATGTCACCATGGAAACCAGCTGCATCTGGAATTTTCTTTGTGGGAAAATATAAATAACAAATTCTATTTCTATAGCAGATACAGGACTGTTCAGATTTTCTATTTTTTCTTGTGTTAGTTTTGGTTAAGTTTTGGTTTTTGACACATCTGTATATTTCATTCTAAGTTTTAAACCTATTGGTATAATCTCTTTTTATTATCTCCTTAATGTTTGTAAGGCTTGTAGAGATGTTACCTCTTCATAACTAGTATTTGCCATTTGTGTCTCTTCTCTTTTTATTTCTTGCTCATTATTTCTAGGGCATTATTAAAATTTTTGGACTTTTCAAAGAACCATGTTGGTTCTTTTTTTAAACTGTGTTTGTTCTATTATATGCTTGTTTTCTCTTTCATTGATTTCTGCTTCTATTTATGTTTTCTCCCCTCCTTCTCCTTTTTGGGGGTTTATTATGCTATGGTTCCCTAACTACTACTACTACTACTACTACTACTACTACTACTACTTCTTCTTCTTCCTCTTCTTCTTTTTAGAGAGAAAACAAGAGTGCGTACATGTAAAGTGGGGAGGGGCAAGGGGAAGGGAGAAAGAGAATCCTAAGCAGGATCCGTGCCCAGTGCAGAGCCCAGCGTGGAGCCCCAAAGGGGGTTAAGTCTCACATTGGTTGGGCTCCATCTCATCACCCTGAGATCATAACCTGAACCAAAATCAAGAGTTGGATGCTTAACTAATAAGCACCCAGTTAGGTGATTCTCCCTAACTTCTTGAGATAATTGCTTAGCTAATTGATTTCTAGTTTTTTTATTTTTGCAATTCTATGCATTTAAGGATGAAATTTCCCTCTAAACACTGATTTAGACATGTCCTACAAGTTCTTCTGATAGATTATGTTTTCATTATTATTAATTTCAAAATACTTTCTCTTTTGCACTGTGCTTTCTTTTTAACCTGTACTCGTCATAAGCTATACTATTTAATTTCTAAATATTTTAGGTGTTTCTAGTTTTTTTTAATTATTAACTTCTATTTAATATGAATCTATTTAATGGCAGCCTAAGAATATGGTATGATTTTAATTATTTTAAATTTGTGATACAACATATAAACAATTTTGATAAATTCTCTGTATGTGTTTGATAAGAATGTGTATTCTGCAATTGTTAGATAAAGTATTCTTTATATATTCTTTAGGTTTCTTAACCCATACTATTCAATTACTTTGTAGTTTTACCAATTTTTTTTTTGTCTGTTGCTCTCTCAGTTATTGAGTGGAGTACATTAAAATTTTCCATTATCTTTATGGATTTGTCTGTTTCTCATTTTAACTCTGTCATATAGAGATCTATAACTAACTCCTCTCCAGTAATGCTTTTTTTTTAAAGTCTACAGAGAAGGAGGCAAACCAGAAGAGACTCTTAACTATAAGAAACAAACTGAGGATTGCTAGGGGTGCCTGGCTGGCTCAGTCGTTAGGCATCTGCCTTTAGCTGAGGTCATGATCTCAGGGTCCTGGGATTGAGCCCCACATCAGGCTCCCTGCTCAGCAGGAAGCCTGCTTCTCCCTCTCCCACTCCCCGTGCTCGTGTTCCCTCTCTCGCTGTCTCTCTCTCTGTCAAATAAATAAAATCTTTAAACAAACAAACAAACAAACTGAGGATTGCTGGAGGGAAGGTGGGTGGGGGGATGGGATAACTGGGTGGTGGGCATCAAGGAGGGCACTTGTAATGAGCACTGGGTGTTGTATGCAACTGATGAATCACTAAATTCTATTTAGTGAAAATACTGAAACTAGTAATGTACTATATCTTAACTGAATTGAATTTAAATAAGATATTTTTAGGGGCACCTGGGTGGCTCAGTTGGTTAAGAGTCTGCCTTTGGCTCAGGTTATGATCCTGGAGTCCCAAAATCGAGTCCTGCATTGCACTCTGCACTCAGCAGGGAGTCTGTTCTCTCTCTGAGCTCTCCCATGCTATCTCTCTTATTCTCTCTATCAAATAAATAAGTAAAATCTTTAAAAAAATGTTTAGTGAAAAAAAAATAAAGTCCACTATGACTGATATTAATATAGTTATAGCAACTTTCTTTTCATTGTGTTTGCAGGGTGTATATTTTTCCATCTTTTTACTTTCTTTTTTTTTTTAAAGATTTTATTTATTTATTTGTCAGAGAGATAGAGAGAGTACAGGCAGGCAGAGTGGCAGGCAGAGGCAGAGGGAGAAGCAGGCTCCCGGTGGAGCAAGGAACCCGATGTGGTACTCAATCCCAGGACGCTGGGATCATGACCTGAGCTGAAGGCAGACGCTTAACTGACTGAGACACCCAGGCATCCCTTCCATCTTCTTACTTTCAACCTTTCCATACCTTTATACTTCAGATGTGACTAGTGTAAGCCATGTGTTGTTCTAATTTAGTATGAAATTTTTGTCTCTTAATTAGAAAATGTAATCAATTTATTTTTTTTTAAAGATTTTGTTTATTTATTTGACAGAGAGAGAGCACAAGCAGGCAGAGAGAGAGGGAGAAGCTGGTTCCCCGCCAAGTAGAGAGCGTGATGTAGGGCTCAGTCTTAGGACTCTGGGATCAGGACTTAAGCTAATGGCAGAGGCTTAGCCAACTGAGCCACCCAGGCACCTCCAATCAATTTACTTTTAATGTCATTATTGACCAATGTAGATTTAAATCTATCATCTTACCACTTATTTTCTATTTATCCTACATGTTCTTTGTTTTATTTTCTCTCCTCTTTTGTCATCTTTTTAATTAATTCCATTGTGTTATTACCTTTTTACATTTTCCTTTTTTAAAAGACTTTATTTATTTATTTGACAGAGATCACAAGTAGGCAGGGACGCAGGCAGAGAGAGAGGAGGAAGCAGGCTCCCTGCTGAGCAGAGAGCCCAGTGCAGGGCTTAATCCCAGGACCCTGGGATCATGACTTGAGCCAAAGGCAGAGGCTTTAACCCACTGAGCCACCCGGGTGCCCCAACATTTTTACATTTTCCAGCTCTCTTTGCTTGTTATTTATGCATTTTTAATGTATAAATAATCACTTCTTTTTAGTGGTTTTCCTGTATTTTGCAATGTGCAGTTTTAATTTATTCAAAGTATGATATAAATGACTGTTTTTACTTCTTCTCTGATAGTGCTTTAAACTTAAAACACATTAACTCCATTTATTCCTCACATTTTGGACTGTTTTTGCCACATATATGTATATATTTACATTGTATATGTATTCATATATATAGTATATAATGAATTATATATAATAATTATAAAATATATATTTTATATATATATAATATGTGTATATGGGGCTCTCAAGCCCCAAAGACATTGTTATTATTACTCCATACAGTAAATATATATTTAAATTTATCCATGTGTTTATCTTTCATTCTTTCTTGCAGATACCATTTAGGGTCTTATTCCTTCTTAAAAGATCTCCCTTTCATATTTGCATTAGAGTAGATCCACTGCTAAAAAAAATGGTGTCAGTTTTTGTTTGTCTGAAATGTATTTATTTTAGTCTCATTTTTGAGGAATATTTTTGTTGGGCATAGAATTCTAGGTTGGCATTTATTTTATTTCTGCACTTGGAATGTATGATTCCACTGCCTTCTGGATTCCATTGCTTTGTTGAAAAGTCAGCTGTAAGTCTTATAGTACTGCCTCTGAACCTAATATATTATTTTTCTTTCGGTGTTTTTAAGAATGTCTCTATGTCTTTAGTTTTTAGCATCTTTATTATATCTGTATATAGTAGTATATAACTATATATATGTTATACATATATATTACTTGGGTGTTCGTAACACTTCTTGAATCTATGAAACTACTAATATCTTTGCTTATCTTATCATTTTTTCAGCCATACTCCACTTCAAATACCAGGCTTACCTCTCATAGGTTTTCTCTTATTCAAATTTTGATCCTAAAAATTATCTCTGCTTTGATATTTCTATGATATCTTCAGATGTTAGGGGTTTGTGTGCATGTGTGGTGTGTGTGTGTGTGTGTGTGTGTGTGTGTGTGTGTGTGTGTTAATATGCTATCTAGCTCTTCTAACTTTTCTCAGAGGCAGCATTAGTATAAGACATATCCTTAGCCACTGTTAGAAGTTTTGATTAATATTTTTAAAAACAACTTAACTACAATTGAATACCTATCTGTGTCCTGCATGGCCATAAAGTTGTTTGCAGATATCAAAATTGAGAGAAACACTAAAGTAAATGGTTTCGTAGGGAGCAAAGTAAAGACAGTCAGGGACTGATTGGGAATGAACTTGAAGACTTTTTGATAAAGTTGATATCGTGCTCTAGATGATAATAAACATGACACATTCATGAATGTGGGAATAAAAGTCACTGGAAGTGAGGTGTAAATGAAAAGTGAGGTAAAGATTCAAAAAGAGAAACCACTTGGAAATTGAGGATCCCTGAAATGACTCTGCAACCTATGACAGAGAGGGAGACTGAACTGTCTTTGATGAATATGGGGACCAAAGAAGAATTAGGCTGATTATTACACGAATCCTTTCTCTATGTTATGCCTCCAAACATGGTGGCCTCTGTACTGGTAGATGACAGACATGAGGAATGGTAAGAAGTTATACAATTAGATGGCAGGGGGTTCAAAAAGGAAGAGAAGTCCACATGCACATAGAGGAATGATGATTTGCTGCCACAATGGGAAGCTAAGAAATTCAAGCATACCTCATTTGATTACAGTTCACTTTATGGCAGATATACTGTTCACAGATACTCCATTTTTTTTTTACAAAGTGAAGGTTTGTGGAAATCCTGCACCAATCAATTCTGTCAGCACCGTTTTTCCAATAGCATGTGCTTACTTCATTTCTCTGTGTCACATTTTTGGCAATTCTTGTAATATTTTACACTTTTAAATTATTATATTTGTTATGGTGATTTGCGATTAGTGATTACCACTCACTGAAAGCTCAGATGATGTTAACTATTTTTTTAACAAAAAAGTATTTTTAATTAAGGCATGTGCATTGCTTTTTCAGACATAATGCTATTGTGCATTTAATAGACTATAGTATAGTGCAAGCATAACTTTTATATGCACTAGGAAGCTAAAAAATTGATTTGACTTGCTTTATTGGAATATTCACTTTATTGCCGTGATGTGGAACCAAACCTGCAGTGTCTTCAGGGTATGCCTGTACCAAGCCCTCTTGCCTTCATCCACTTCCAGCTTCCTGCCCTGTCACATGTCAGTCCTGTGAGAATGGACAAGTTCTCTTGAGGATCCTATGAAAAGCATCTGTATCCTTAAGAAAGGGCAGGTTTCAGATATAATTAGGAAGTGGAGGGAATATTTTGTGCAGTAATGGAATATGTTAGGAAATCTGCTTGGCACTTAACAGAGGTTCCAGAGGATGAAATGGAGGGTTTGGAAGAGAGAAGAGTGCCCATAAAAACACTTTCATGCCATTGGAAGAGTGTGATGATGAAGTTAGGGTTGAGATATTCTAGCAATCAATATTGAGACCACTAATGTTTATTCATGACAGTGTGAGAGTAAATTGAAAAATGGTTGCTGACAACACAGCATCCTTCAGATAACTTAGAGCCAAAGAGATCTACAGATGGCTTTAACCGAATTAGGAAATGAGTAACACAATAACAGGCATAGTTTTTATAAATGATGTACATGGATAGGAATAACTTAGAGTACAATGATTTACTTATTCAACTTAAATTGCTATAAGAAAAAACCCTTAAAGACCAAGATGGCATTATAGCATCTGCTGTGTGCAACACTATGGTGTTACGAGGCATAGATATTGACAGCAAGTAACAGACCAAATTCAAAAGAAAGGCCACAATATTACAATCATCCTGAATTCCATTAGGCAAATAGATAACGTTTCCATCTCCAGGAAGTAACAAATAAGAGAAACAAGAAAAGACAAGACAACAAAGAAACCATGGTGGCATTAGTAGAGGGAAGTTCTTGAAACACTACTGTTAGAAGAAAATGTAGCCTAGAACCAGAGGCGTGGTTTGGAAAGAGTAACCACTTCTCAGAAAGTTGTTAGTGGATGGGATCCTACTTAAGCAGACATTCTTGAGCTCGAGACCATCACCTTGCATTTGAGATGCCAAAGGCTAAAATGGCATTTCTAGAACAAATGTGATACATGCAGAATCAGTGCAGATACAATTCAGAAAAAATATAAAGTGTAAGGTATTGTTACATTTCCCCCCACCAACTTTGTATTCTGTCAAATTGGTCATTTTCATGATAATACATTCATAATTGAGAGTGGGCACAGAGAGGTCATATAAAGGTTTTTGCAATAACATTTTACAACCAGCATATTCTTTGATTTCTTTTTTCCTTTTAGACCATGCTTTAACTTTTCTTCCCAGGATTTTTTCCCCCTGTGTAAGTTATCTTTAAATAATAAAATCCTTTTTCTTGCTCATGTGCGTCTCGTGTAATGACTTCAATGAAACATATAGGTCATTTGGAGCACAGAACTGTTTGGTGATTCACATCATTACAAAATATGTCCCATTAAGTTGATGCACAAGCTGAACCAGAGTTAATGAACCTGCCTTCTTGCAAGATAATTCAAACTTTAAGAGTGATATTAACTTAAATAAAATAAGAAAGGGATGAAAAATCAGGTTCATTGTACACCAGAGATCATGATCTTTATCCTCTCAGTTCGTAAAAGCATAAATGTTGCTCAGTAACCCTCAGACCATTATTAGCGTGGTTGTAGAGCACATATACATATGTAATTAAGTACCCCTCTGTGGCCATAAAAGGATGGCATGTGTTTCCACTGGGAGTGCGCAAGGAACTTGATTCTTGATTCATAAGCCTTTAAGAGAGTGTGGGTACCTTTAGCCTTTCTGGAATGCTGCATGGGAACTCATGGTAGAGCTCCACTTCCTATTCAAAGCAAGGGTGGGAATGCTATAGCTCCTGGCCATGTTAGGCCCACTACTTGTTTTGTAAATAAAGTTTCATTGAAACACACCCACACCTATTCATTTGCATATAGTCTGTGGATCCTTTACACCTGTAAGAGCAGCATTCAGT
The DNA here is from genome assembly GCF_922984935.1 of Meles meles. Lineage (NCBI taxonomy): Eukaryota > Metazoa > Chordata > Mammalia > Carnivora > Mustelidae > Meles > Meles meles. Next base: position 123,145,616 of record NC_060071.1, read on the forward strand.
AGTTGCAACAGAGACTATATCAGCTAGAAAGCCAACAATATTTACTCTTTGGCTCTTTAAAGAAAAACCTTTGTTCCGTAAGTGAGGACCATATCCATAATTGCAAAATGAGTAAAGCCTATATTCAATTAATGAAATATCATTTCAGAGCAGAATATTTACAATATATACAGTGTCAAAGTTCTAGGATCCACTTGACCTATTTAAGAGTCGATGTCTTTTTTCTTTTTTAAGATTTTGTTTATTTTTTGACAGAGAGACAGCGAGAGAGGGAACACAAGCAGGGAGAGTGGGAGAGGGAGAAGCAGGCTTCCCGCTGAGCAGCAGCCCAATGTGGGGCTCGATCCCACAACCCTGGGACCATGACCTGAGCTGAAGGCAGACGCTTAACGACTGAGCCACCCAGGTGTCCCAGGAATCAATGTCTTTTTTAAAAGCCGACACTCGGTATTTGAAACCCTTCCTCCATTGTCAAGGAATAAAATAAATAAATAAATAAAAACAATAGCCACTAGTTTTGTAAACCCTCCTGAAACACAATGTCTCGTGTTCCCCTTCTGGCTCTGTGGCAGCTGTTAACCATCAAATACTATTTCTAGAACTGTGCTGACATCAGTCGACGATCATACACAAAGCTGTTTGGCAAGGCATGCACTGTGCGAGTCTGTTAAAATGAAACGGCTCTGTTAAAATTAACTCTATGCACATCACAGGGAAAATCTCTACATTGGCCAAATCAAACCCTTCCTCTATCAGTGGGAAGAGCCATTTTCCAACCTCTAAAAAAGGTAATTCAGACACAGGAGGGAGGGGGGGAACCCTCCAAAATTAAAATGATAAAACAAAAATTTGCTTGACAGCAAAAGTACTTCCAAATGTATGAAATTGAATCCAAAACTGAGCCTGCAACAAATTTAACTGACAAGAAAGTCTGCATAATGGACTTGGTTTTATTATTAATGCTAATATGGGTACATTTTTGTCCTATTGTGCTGATGGCAAGAAGATAAATGCCCACCGAAGGCATTAAAATATCTCCACTCTGTTGAAACCCTGATTGTAGTTAAAATGCAAACACTTATTCTTCACTTGTAAGGAAAAAAGAAAAAAAAAATTTTAAAGGAAGTGCTACTCTGCAGGTCATTGTAGAATCAGGTAGAGCTTTGAAATAGAATTGCTTAAAATAACTAAATGCAACCCTTAAAAACCAGTCCTTTGTGAAATTTTAAATTATATAGATACCACTCTGTCGAATGATAAACACATTCCTCATAATTTTTCGTTAGCACTTAAAAAATGAGGAATTAGCCTTACAGAGTCCTTATAAGTAGTGATGGAAATTTACATTCAGGGCAAACAAGTCAAAAGGAGGAGGTGTTTTTTTCTGTTCCCTCCCCTCTCTCTGCTCCCTGAGAATGGATCAATCCTTTCCTCCCACCCCATCCCCCCACATCACCCAGGGGGACAGGCAGCAGCCAGACAGAGATTGTGAGCGGTGGGGACTGTGCCCAAGAATATCTGGCCGTTTTCAGGTCTGTGAGCCAGGGATGGAAGCTCCGTGGTTGTTGCTAGTTGGCTGCGCCAAGCGTCTGGAATCCAGGGAGCTCGGGCCAAGCCAGGCTGTGTCAAGCCAGTAAATTAGTTCATCCGAGAAGCAGCAGTAGGGTTTTGCAGACCAAGACTTGCAGAAGGTCAGAAATTCTGGGCGGTTAGTAACCGCAGGAAAATAGAATAGAGGAGTGTCCGTGGTTAAGGTGAGTGGACTCATGTTTGCTTTTAGGGGGCATGTGTGTACTCCCCCCTGGATACGTGCAGCTGAGTAGTTACAGATGCTCTGTGTGAAACTGCTCAGGCTAAACCCTGATCCCAACTGCTGCCAGCTGCTAATTACAAGCAGACTGTTACAGACCTCCAGGATGTAGAAATTATTTAAATAGCTATTACACCTGTGCTCTAAGCCTGTGCTAATGGGTCCAAATGCTCCCCCCCATTTGTCTTCTCTATTCATTTATTCAACCTTGTTCTACTTTCTAGATTGCTTCTATTGGCGGTAGACAGAAATTTAAGATGGTCCCCAAGAGACTACCCCTCGGCAGTGGGCACACTCTGTAGAACCTCCTCTTCTTGAGTGTGGGTGGACCAGCAGGTATAATGGGCTATCATCCCTTTGATTAGGTTACTCATCAATTGACTTGGAGTTTCTCAAAAGGGAAAATAGCCTGGGTGGGCCTGGCCCAATCAGGAAACTCTTTAGAAGAAGGTGAAGGGCCAAAGAGATAAGATCTTATTGGCCTAAGAGAAAAAACAAACTGTCATGTCCTGAGAAGAGGGAAATGTGTGGTAAGCACCCAGGGGAGCCTCTAGGAGCTGCAAGCAGTCCCTGGATGGTACAGATACAACAAGATGAATTTTGCTGACAACCGGTGAGTGGGAAAGAAGACCCCCAAACCTCAGGAGAGACCCCAGCCTACACCTTGATTTCAGCCTGGTGAGACCCTGAGCAGAGACCCCAGCGAAGTGCACATGGACCTCTGACCTATGGAAACTGTGAGAGAATAAATTTGTCTTGTTTTAAGCCCCTAAGTTTGTAGTACTTTGTTACACAGTAATAAATGAATACAGTCTCCGATAGAATGTCCCCCCCCCCTTGGAAATGTCTTCTATTTGTGCTGTTAATATGGTAGCCCTAGCCTATCAAGCATTTGAAAGGAGGCTAGTGCAACCGAGGAACTGCATTTTTAAATTTTCTATTACTTTAATAAAACTCGAGTAGCCTTATGTGACGGGTGGCTGCCCTATGGGGCTGTGCAGTTTTGGAGCAACAATAATGAAGACAATGATCCTTTGATTTTAACGATATTGATTACAAATAGCTCTCCTCTGAAATCAATTTCCCAAAATTGAATCTCAAACAAACTCTCTAGGAAGACCATCTCCTATGGTTTCTCATAAGCCCTGGCCAGGCATGACTGGCCTCTGTCTTCAGCCCATTCCCCTTGCCCGACCATAAGGCTTCCTCCACTCCCCTGAGGGCGGCCAGCTAGTTCTCAGCTGAAGTCTTCTGGACCCTCTTCCCTTCATTCCACCTTTGTCTATACCTACTTAATACTTCAGTCCTTCTTCCTTGGAGAATTCCTGGATGCCCTGCATTAGTTAGCTGTTACTGTGTAACAAACAATGCCAAAACCCAGTGGCTGAAAAAAATAATCATTTTTTCATTGCTGTTCATGCACCTGTGGGTCCACTGAGTCATCTGATAAAAGCTGGGCTCACACACGTGCCTGTGGGATGGTGGAAGACTCTGTTTTAAACCGGAAGTGACTGGGACACATGAGCAGGGTCTGGTTCCTCTGGGTATCTCTTCTCCTGCTGGGACCAGCGTCTAGCCTAGGCATGCTCTTCTCTGGGTAAGGGGAGAAGTACAACAGGCAAGTATAAACTTGGCTGCTCAGGCTTAGGCTCAAGATTGACCCAACATTTGCCTCCTCTTGGTCAAATCAAGTCAGAGAGCCAAAGCCAGCGGTGAAGGGTGAGAAGTGGAGTAACCCCTTTTGTGAGAGGAACAGCAACAGTCACATGACAGAGGGCTTGAAGACAGAGAGGTGTGAAGAATCGAGGCCCCGATAGAATCTTCCATATTTCCTTCATTTAAATTAGACCCCTGGTTCTTAATATCCTATAGGGGAGACTTTTCTTTCAAGACAGTAGTACGTGGTAATTCTGTATTTTTTTTTAATATTTTTTATTTATTTGACAGAGAGAAATCACAACTAGGCAGAGAGGCAGGCAGAGAGAGAGGAGGAAGCAGGCTCCCTGCGGAGCAGAGAGCCTGATGCGGGGCTCGATCCTAGGACCCTCGGATCATGACCTGAGCCGAAGGCAGAGGCTTTAACCCACTGAGCCACCGAGGCGCCCCGTATTTCTATATTTATTTGTGATGTTATTTGTTCATTGGTGGTCTCCCCACAACACTGGGAGCTCAGGGGGCCAGGAATCATATTTATTTTATCTCCTTCTGGGTCACCAGAACCTATGACACTCAACTATTTATTCAATAAATGAATGAACAGAATGTCTGAGGACCCTTTTGAAAGCTGAGTGTGTTCTGATTGGCGGGGTCTGATAACAGCTAGTCAAAGGTTGAGCCGAATTTGGCAGCTGTTCCCAGAGCATGAGGAGATATTTAACAAATTAATTTATGAAAGTCAAGAGAAGTAATTAAAAAAATGAGAATGTGTGTGTATAAAATTCATATGTGTATGTATGAATATATACAGGCAAGAGAGTTGGAAGGAAGGAAGAACAGAGGGAAGGAAGAAAGGAAAAAGGAATCGACAAGTTGTAACTATAATACAGAATCCTCTAATAACCAATGAGTAATCAACCAGACTCTACTTCATGTAGGCGCCAATAATAGAATGATAGAGTCTGTGTATATAATACAGTTTATGTTTGAAGAAGCGCCTTTTCAGTTGGGCAGGTGTCTCTAATAATACAATAATCCTAAGACCCAGCACACATAAAGTCCACTTCTGATTTGCAGCTGTATCAGATGTTTTCAGAGACTCTCTCTCCCTCTCTCTCTCTCTCTTTTTTTCTCATCACCTCATGGCCAGTCAAAATCTCAAAAATTTAAAAAGCTCCTCTGTCTCCTGTTGCTATACTCCCAATTGTTCTGTCATTTGAGAATTCTCTGCAATGTTTCTCAGCTTTGTTATCGGGGAATTCGTAAAAAGCATATGGAAAGGATCACTGAAATATAGTTGCCCTTGCTTAGCTGCTGTGTTGCTGGGATGAATGTGGAGGTATCTTTGATGGTCACTGAACCATACAGAATTTCAGAGGCAAGCACCGGTTTTTGGTTTGGTGTTGGTCTAATTAATCTTAGATTCCGGGAAAGGCTTCACGTGTTTTTTCATTTCATTTGCACACATGATATACATACGCGTGTATATGTCCCTTTTATTCAGGGTCCCAAAGAGCTGCAGGGTGTTTACGATGTATTTCTTTCCTACAAGCAATGTCTTGAACTCTGAGTCACTGACAACAGTCTAATCATAGCAATGTGAGCCAGCAGGGTGCAGGGTTTCTAACTGCCTGAGACACAATGTCTTCTAAAACGTGTGTGTTTGCTGTTTATACTGATGTAAAAGCATGCAGAAATATTTATTGAGCACCTACTATCTTCTAGGGCTGGAAACACCAGTTCCTTGTCTTCACAGGGCACACCATCTCCTGGGGGAGGCAGACAGGCGTAAGCAACTGATTCCAGAGAAGTGTGATGCAGAGATGTGTACACAGTCAGGGAGGACTTGAAAGATGAATTGATTAATTTTGCCCAGAGGATGCTCTGAGAGGAAGGTGGTACTTAAGCTTTGGAGAGTAGGAATGTGATACGTGGATAAGGAGGAAAGGCAGACCAGGCAGGAGGTGAATTTGAGAGATGTCAGGATCCAGATTGTGAAGAACCTACTTGTTATTCTAAGAAGTCTGGGTCTTCCTTACCCTCTAGGGCAGTGTTTCTCCAAGTGTTGTGCTCAGACCAGCACCATCACCAACACTGGGAAACTTGTCAGAAATGCAAATCATTAGTCCCCACCTCACACTAACTGAGTCAGAACCTCTGGGAATGGAGCCCCACGATCTGTGTTTTAACAAGTCCTCCAAATGAGTCTGACAAGAACTCAAGTTTGAGAACCACTGCTCTTGGTCACGAGGAGCCATGAATACGTTTGAGTGGGGAAGTGGCTGGACCAGATGTAGATCTTGAGAAAGATGTCTCTGGCCGCGATGTGGAGCGTGGATTTGAATTGGGAGAGAGGATGGATGTGAGTCGAGGCAGTGAGACCTCTGGGAAGCTGTAGAGAGTGTCAGTGGGAGCCGGGATAGCAACTGGGATAACCGGGATAGCTCGTCTTTGCTCAGAGTCAGATACCGAGACCTTAAAGGTGCAAGGGTTATCGAGAGCTTTCATACCTCATTCCCTAATCAGCGGCGGAGGAGTCCTGAGGCTGTTGAAGAATTACTACAAAGAGCTTATGAATCCATGTACTCGCATAGACTCAGTAAATCATGGTGCTCACACACGTGGGAACTACTGCTCCCACTGTATGCAGATGTTTACTTGGTAATAATATACATAATCATTTAAAATAACTTCCAAATTCTTGGCAACCTTTTGTCATTCTGTGTTTATATCAGAAACTAAAATACGGCTACCATTCTCTAGGGGATTCCAGAAATTCTGGAAATATTATAGGGAGTCTTCATGCTTGAAAAAGCTCCCAATCCTAGATAGGGTGTCTGGAGTGCCACTGGGTTACAACGGAGACCCAGTGCGGCATCTGAAGTTCACAGACACAGAAACTTAGTTATGGTTTCAGTGCTCTGCTATTTCTTTCTCTTTATAGGGTTGAGTTTGTAAGTACTCAAAAGATTGTTTAGTTTCTGTTAGTACTTTGCATGTGATTAGGGTACTGGCCACCACGTAAGTGACGATTCTTACATTAGCACCTTACAGTCTAAAAACTCCAGATCTCCCGAAGGTATGATTAGCCGAAAGATTCATTTATTTTACGACCTAATTATAACTTCTTTTTACAAAGAAGAGATCTCTTTATTAAAACAGATAGCAAACATTAAAAAGCAAAGAAGATACCCCCACAGGGCAAATTACAAAAGAAAACATATATCTAAGTACATTTGCTACATTTCTCACCCATCCTTGAGTCTTATCAATCATTGCTCATCTTTGTTTTAGCTTTAGCTTTTAGCTTTGTTAAAGCTTTGTAGACAATTTCTTTTCGGCTGCGGGAGTCTTTTTTTTTTTTTTTTTTTTTTTGACAGAGATCACAAGTAGGCAGAGAGGCAGGTAGAGAAAGAGGGAGGAGGAAGCAGGCTCCCCGCCGAGCAGAGGGCCCGATGCAATGAGGGGCTGGATCCCAGGACCCTGGGATCATGACCTGAGTCAAAAGCAGAGGCTTTAACCCACTGAGCCACCCAGGCACCCCTGGTGGAGTCTTTATATCTCCAATCAAAGCTTCTGGCTGCCCTTGACTAGTACCAGAGCTTTCCCCAGTCTCCTGATTCTCAGAGTCGCTAGCGTGGGGGTCTGTGCATGTGTCTGGTAGCATTAATGAAAGAGATGTGCTTTCCAGGGCGTGCGGCTCCTCTGCTCTTACCTACCTGCTGCAAGGTTGAGAACGGTGAATTCGTCCTTCGTTTTATTAAAAATCTAAGACTTGGGGGCGCCTGGGTGACTCAGTTGCTAAGCGTCTGACTTTGGCTCAGGTCATAATCCCGAAATCTTGGGATCGAGCCCCGCATTGGGCTCCCTGTTTGACAGGAAGCCTGCTTATCCCTTTGCCACTCCCCCTGCTTGTGTTCCCTCTCTCTGTGTGTGTCTCTCTCTGTCAAATAAATCAATAAATAATTCTTAAAAAAAAAAATCTAAGACTCATCCTGAACTTTGTTCAGTGGGAGCTGGGATGCCTCTTAGCAGGAGAGCCTTACCTCTGACTGCTTGCTGTTACAACTGGTTTCTCCTCAGTTTTCCATTACACAGTTTTCCTCTCCATGTAACAACCACCATGAAAGGAAGCTCTTATAGACATGTAGAGTGTAGTTATATCAGCATGATAGGATTTTATGTCCTGTTTGTATTAGGCAGGGATCTTCAGAGAAACAGAAGTCATTGGATGTGTATAGATATGTGTGTTTTGCCCCATAAAATTAACCATCCCATGTCCACCTCTCATGCACTTGGCACCCATACACATTCCTTAAATCGTACTTCATCTCCAAATAAAGACAATGACAAGTCATAGCTGCACCTGACATGACACAACTATCCGGCATATAACGGAAATCACATTAACTGTTACCCCAGAAAAGGATGCAAAGTCCTTAGGTGGTATTTACCCTTCTCTTTAATAGCCTGTCATTTAAGTATGATAGTGTAAAATTAACAATATTTAAATACTACGATATCGGGGCACCTGGACGGCTCCATCATTAAGCATTTGCTTTAGCTCAGGTCATGATCCCAGGGTACTGGGATGGAGCCCCACATCAGGTTTCCTGCTCAGTGGGAAGCCTGCTTCTTCCTCTCCCACTCCCCCTGCTTGTGTTCCTGTTCTTGCTGTATCTCTCTCTGTCAGATAAATAAATAAAATCTTAAATAAGTAAGTAAATAAATAAATACTATGATATAAAGTCAATATATTTTATGTTAACTTATAAGGTGAGAAGGGAGAAGAAAACAAAGATATTTGATATTTATATATCTCTCTATAACTGTATACATATAAACACAACAATGACTCTTTTTTGTGTGTCTGTAGCTGATCATGCCGTCGTAGCTGGTATTTAGAAATACCTTTTCCCAGGTATTTACCTACCAGGAATTACCTATTTCCGTTCTGTATTCCTTTTGTCTTCAGCAAACATGGGTCGTGGTTCTTCACGTGGTGGGTGACTCAAACCTTCATTCCTGAAGGGTCTGGGCCATTAATAGTTCTGCCACAGTTGGCTTGCTGTTGTTTCCACCCACCTTTATCACAGCGCATGGTAAGACTACAGAGACCCCATGTGGATCTTCTATCCTCCAGACATAGACTTCTTTACCTACATTGTGGGGCAGCAGTCCAATTTCCCCTTCGTAACCAGGAGTAATTACCCCATTCAGGACAGAACTTCCTTCTTCGCATGTTGATCCCAAACTGTGAGGAGCCCCCAGCACCTGGGGGGCTGTCTTAACTTCCAGGTTAGTGGAGTCATTGTTGCAGATAGAACATTGCCCTTCCATGATGGAAGCTGGCCAACATCATCAACTGGGTAGCTAGTGGATCACCCTGGGGAAGGATGCTGTATCAGGGACGTGGCGTTGGTCTCAGCAACAGTGGTGGTCACCAGGCTAACCTTGGCAAGTGAAAGTCCTTGTTGTTGAACCCATGTATAATGTCCATCCCTGCCATCCTGGCCATTTTATTCATGAACCCATTGGTCCATGACAAGACTGGCTGCAGGCTAAGAGACAGACTGGTATCCATAGAACCACTCATCCTATCACTTATTTATTAAAATCCGTCTTTGTTGGGGTCACATTTTTTACCAATTCAGAGTGGTCTGCCTATATAGCTCTTCTCTAGAACAATTTTCACCAAATTTCCAATTATAACCCTTCCACATCAAACCTCACATAGCCATAGACCATGAATCTGTATCTAATTGCATGTCTGGACATTTCTCCTTCCAAGCCAAATGGGCAACCGAGTGCCCTGCTCCAAGGTCTGCCCCCTGAGGGTATTTCACCTCCCACTGCCCTTCACAGATGTCGCAGAAAGGGGCTGAAGTGCTGCAGCTGTCCACTTTTGGGGAGTGGCTACATATCACACAGAACTATTGTAAACAAGGCCCACGTGTTCTCTTCTTCCAAGTGATCACATGGAACTCTCCACGAGGCCATTGGTATAGGCTGGGAAGAGGCGGCCACAGCAGGAGTGGGGACCCAGGGAAGAATTGATGCTGCAGTTTGATTCCAAAGGCAGTCTTCTGACAGAATTCTCTCTTCCTAGATAGTGGTTGATCCTTTTCAATTAAGATCTTCAACTGATTTGATAGGGCCCACCCACATTGTGGCCGGTAATTTGCTTTACTTACTCACAGTCTACTAATTTAAATGTTAATCCTATCTTTAAAAATGCCTTCATAGAAATATCTAATGTTTGACCAAACATCTGAATACCAAGGCCTAACCAAGTTGACATGAAATGAACCATCATACTGTTCTTTTCTAATAAAAAAAAGCTTGTTTTCCCACCCTCCACCATTCCTCCCCCTTTTTTCCCTTCATTCCTTCTCTCCTTCTTTTTCTCTCTATAAGCATTTCCTGAGAGCCCACTAGTTTCCTGATCCTATAGGCCTACTGATGATGCTGAGCTGTCTCCTTGGTAACCATCTCTAACCCAGAATGGAATACAGACTGCCTCCTGAAGCAGACGATCTTCTTTAAAGAGATCATATATCCCTTTCCAAATTTAAACCCTAACTTACAAAAAACACAATTTTACTATTTCTTTTAAACAGAAAAATAGCCGTTTTACAAAGAGATTAATGACTGATGCTGGCATGAGCGCTAATTTAGATGCTGCTGATTTAAAATTTGCCGGGATTCGGTCAGAGATCAGTTCAGAAATTACTTTTGTATTACAGGGTTTGTCATGGAAATGAATGGCTTAAAAATATTTCAGAGGAAAATATTAAACCCGCTTTAGAAAACAAACTGTGTTCAAACCATTTAGGTGGTAGACTATATAATTAATGGAACATGTAAGTTATACTTCATTTTAAAATACATTTATTAAAGCAGGTCCAAAGATGTCCTATATGTCAAAACAAATTGGAAAAGCTTTGTAAGTCTACTTTCAATGATCGTATTACGCACAGACTTATTTATCATAGAGGCTGCTTTTCTAGACATGGTACTGCTACCCATCCAGTATGGAAAGAGACTGAAGCCCAGTTCCCATGGAACCATGCGCCCAGCATCACACATCGCCATGCTGCAAACCTCACGTCTGTTCTTTCCAAATCCCCAGAATGAGCACAAACCACCCACCATGGTTTGTCTCCATCCCAGGCTGCAGCAACGTTCATGATGCCATTCGTAGCATCAGACGTCTTCTGCCAGTCCCAGTGGTCTGCTGATCTGCACTCAGTTTCCTGGACTGTTTCCATGACGGTGCCTCCAAGTCTTGTAAAACTGGTATTTAAAATCCCTAGTGATACTCTCCCTTGAAATTGGGTCCAGCCTTACCACACATACACTTTGGCTAGTCATTAATGGTTCCAAGCGTTTAACCAGAACAAAAATAAGTATGGAAAAGAGAGTCCATCACCTGTGAAACCGTGCATTACGAAACCCATTTTAAGTGGCACAGCAGAGAGTGAGGGTTTACTTTGTTTACTTAGAGTTACATAGTTCTTTTGAACTTTTCTGGGTATCAAAAAATGCAATGACGGTGGTCGCTAAGAAAAGTCTGTTAGACTTTTCATCCACTTACTAGAGCATGACAAGATCATGAACAAGGCTATCAAAGATAGGATATGTGGTCTTGAAATATCTGTTTTTCAATCAGATGCCCCAGTATGTCCATATTTTATATAATATGGTCACCAAGTGATCAAGAAACACTTCAAACTTCATCCTATTCAAATGCAAAAACAAGGGGCACCTGGGTGGCTCAGTCCTTAAGTCTCTGCATTCAGCTCAGGTCATGATCCCAAGGTCCTGGGATGGAGCCCCCACATCAGGCTCTCTGCTCCGCAGGAAGCCTGCTCCTCCCTCTCCACTCCCCCTGCTTGTGTTCCCTCTCGCTGCATCTCTCTCTGTCAAATAAATAAATACAATCTTAAAAAGCAAAGAAAGACCAAAAAGTGCAGAAAGAAAGTGCTGGCTTATTCCATGAGCAAGTACTGGATAGAGGTAGCTGATCTGTCTACTTAACAGGGAGTTCACTGCCAAAGAGAGAAGGTTAGCATGAACCAAGCCTCTCTTGGTTCCCTGTAGGTAGGACTCAGGAGCCAGGTGTTGAGTTTTTGGCAGGCATATTTCCATCATCTCTTCTAGCCCATGGCACACATCATTAATCAACCATGGGATTCCTTCCTGCCGAGCACAAACATGAGCTCAGAAGCTTTCCAAATGTAACTGCTCTCAGAAAGGCACTCTCAAGTGATAGGAGTTGGCATACAAGATAAGACCTACTAAACATCTCTGGTATGCAAAGTGGGGTTTAGAATCCAAGAGGGTGGTTAAAAGATAAGAGTCTGCCTATAATCTAAAATGAAATATCCTTATGGTCACCTGAAGATCTTCATAAGAAATCCTGAAGGATGGAGGTAAAGGAGATGTAATTGTCACAGGACAGGTGAAGAATGAATGGCAGTAAAAGCACAAAAAGGCCAGTAAGTCTTTATTGAACAATAAATTGCCAATAAATAATAAATAATAAATTACCAAGAAATAATATGTTGATACTATGTTGATAATATAATAAATAAAAAATTACAAAAAATAAATAATAAACTACCAACAAATAATAAATTACCAAGAATATAAAATCTGAGCTTTTAGGAGTTTTCTTCCCATTTTGCTGTTCTACATATTTTACCGTAAGTTTCTAAATTCCTTTACTGTACTTTACATGACAGAATTCTAAAATAATGGCACCTCCCCTGAATAAAGGAACCTCTTCTTCATCTTCTCCATTAATGAACTATTGATGTCTTGTGAATAAGTTTTACAGATCTGTCTGTACACCAATTTGTTCCCCAGCCTACGTAACCCTTCTAGGCGGAATGCTTACCATTAGCGCTTTGTTTCGTTTGGGTGTTGTTTTTTAATTACAAAGGACGTCTCAATGAATATTGGCCCTCCCGCTGAAGTTCATTTACTGCTTATTGACTTTTCGGTGTTATGAGCAAAACAACATTTATTTTCCTATCAACTTAGCTGTTCACAGAATGTGACTCACTGTATGTAGGTCTTCTTTCCTATTGTATATTGTTCCACCTTTGTTTATGGTTGGATTTTTTTCGTTCACTTATTTTTAAACAAAGAATCCATTCAACGAAGAAAATAGGATATAGTATTAGCTGCTATTCTTATCCATTTTAAAGGAGGAATGCCTTTTTTGCAGCAATAACTCACCTGCCCAGAGGTCATTTTTTCAATCATGTCAGTCATAGAGAACACGGCTCAAAGAAAAAGGCCTCTGAGAAGTTAAAATGAACACTGTAGATCTCCCTCCCTAAGCTCGTGCATTTTATTTCCAACTTTCTTCTCTGTCATTCAGCAACTGTCTTCTTCCATTTTAGACATAATCTTAATAAACCTGGTTACCTAGTTTCTTAGCCCACAAATGTAGAACCAACTAATTTGAATGAGATTGAGAAGCCTCTGGAAATCGACATGATGGCTGGTGACAAAAGACAGAAAAAGTATGGGCTCAAGGATGCAAAAATTGTAGCAAATAGAGGCCATTTGAAATTCGGTCAGATAGTCCTACACATAGCAATAATCTCCATTACCCTGGAAATCGTGTTCCTAACTATGTCTCTGAATTACCGAGTTTATTTCATGTTCAATATTTTCCATTTTAGAAGAAGTGAATGTATAACATATTTTGGGAGACTCCTGGATAATGGAAGTAATACAGTAAAATGAGACTAGGACAGGCTTTGGAGTAAAACAGATATTTTTGCTTCCTGCAGTTTAATTAAGGTCTATAGACTCAGATATAGACCTTAAGTGGGGACACTGGGTGCCTGCATTGGGCTCTGCATTTAATTTGGGGAAAAAGGAATATAGGAAGCATGTCACCTCATTCCTCTTTTCTGGGTATTATTTAAAATTCTTTTTAAAATTTCTAAAATAGACTTTTTTAGAGCAGTTTAAGGTTTATAGTGAAACTGAGGAAAAGAGAGGCTCCTGGGTGGCTCCGTTGGTTAAGTGTCTGCTTTCAGCTCAGGTCATGATCCCAGGGTCCTGGAATAGAGTCTGGCCATCGGGCTCCTTACCCAGCAGGGAGGCTGCTTCTCCCTCTGCCTGCTGCTCCCCCTGCTTGTGCTCGCTCTCTGTTTCTCTCTGGCAAATAAATAAATAAAATCTTTTTTTAAATAATTGAGGAAAGGGTGCAGAGATCTCCCACGTACTCCCTGCCCACACATATAGAAGCCTCCCGCATGGTCAACATCCCCTAGTAGAACGGGCCATTTGTTACAGTTGATAAACATCCACTGATGGACACATCATTATCACCCAAGATTCGTGTTTTACATTAGCGTTTGTTCTATGGATTCGGACAAATGTATAATGACATGTGCCCATCACTATGGTATCATACAGAGAAGCTTCGCTGCCCTAAAAATTCCTCTGTGCTCTGCCTATTCATCCCTCCTCTGACCCTCCACCCCTGGCCACCACTGATCCTTTGACTGTCTCCACCGTTTTGCCTTTTCCAGAATGTCTCATAGTCCGTAGCCTTTTCAGACTGGCTTCTTTCACTTCAGCATTTGCGCTTAAGCTTCCTCCACGTCTTTTCCTGGCTTGATTTTGCGTTTCTTTTTCATGCTGAGTATCGTCTGTTGTCTGAATGCACCACAGTTTCTGTATCCATTCACCTACTGGAGGATATCTGGGTTACTCCCGAGATTTTGCAGTTATGAACAGCGGCTATAAACGTGTGTGTGCAGGGTGCTGGGTACATATAAGTTCTCAGCCCCTTTGGATAAATACCGAGGAGCACAATTGTTGGATCCTATAGTAAGAACATATTAAGTTTTGTGAGAAATTGCCAAACTGTCTTCCAAGGTGGCTGTACCATTTTGCATTCCCCACAGGGGTGAACGAGAGAGCATTCCTGTTCTTGCACAAGCTCACCGGCATGTGATGTTGTCAGGGTTCCAGATTCTGTCCATTCTATGAGGCATGTGGTGGTTGTCCACTGCTGGTCCTTACCTGCACATCCCAGATGACGTATGATGTGGAGCCGGTTTGGGGGATTTTCGAGTGAACTGTAAATGCAGTCCTGCTCTCCACTTCAGATCACAGAAAGTTCCTCACCAGACTCTAAGGATTTCCATTCATTCATTCATTCACTCACTCACTCACTCTCTCAGCCGTCCACAAATATGTGTGCTTACTGCGTACCAGGCACAGTGTTAGCTGTTGGGGATAAAATAATGACGTAATTGTGGTTGTTCAAAAATAGTATCAAGAATGTTTCCTGTTCAACCACCACCCAAATCCTGGGAAATATGGAAGCTCCCCACTCTAACACTTGACATGCATCCGATTTGAGTTGACATTAAATTGGGTCAGCATTCATTAGTGACAGAGGGAATTGGGATTAATGTTTTGTTTTCTGTTTTGTCAAGATTTATTTATTCAGGGTGCTTGGGGGGGCTCAGTGGGTTGAGCCTCTGTCTTCGGCTCAGGTTATGATCTCAGGGTCCTGGGATCGAGCCCCGGGATCAGGCTCTCTGCTCAGCAGGGAATCTACTCCCCCCCCCCCTGCCTGCCTCTCTGCCTACATGTGATCTCTGTCTGTCAAAATAAATAAAATCTTTTTTTAAAAAAAGATTTATTTATTTATTTTAGAGAGACAGAGAGAGAGAGAGAGAGTGTACATATATGTGTGATTGAGAGACAGACTCCCCGACGAGCATGGAGCCCCATGCAGGGCTTGATCCCATGACCTTGAGGCCATGAGAGCCTAAATCAAGAGTCAGATGCTCCACCAACTGAGCCACCCAGGCACTTCTCAAAATTCATGCTGAGTTTAATTCCCTCCCAAATATGGAGAATTAGCTGAACCAAGGAAGATATGGGATGAGAGACCTTGATCTTGAGTTGGCAATCAACACACAGAAGACTTGTGTCCTGCTCTACCGTCAGGCATTAGCATGACATCAGCCCCTGCAAAGACCACACAGATTGGTTTTCGGTCAACAAGAGAGAAGGCCTTCTTACTAAAAGGGTACAACCCCTGGCTTTGACAAGTGGTATTTTGTTGAACAAGAGCAGGTCTTCCCATTAGGCTAGTCTTCTACCATATCTTAATAACACCTTGAAAAAAATACTCATTATTTAATATTTCTATTTGCATCAAAAAGTTTATCTGAGATCAGTTTTGAAAGATGGGTTTGTATGTTGTAGTTATATAAAACAGTGTTTACTACTTTAAGGACTTAATAAAATACCAAAGAAAAGTTACTTTAATTTGAGGCGTAAAGAAAAGGGTCAACGTTATATGACATTCCAAGGGGCTTGTCACAGCTTTGCCCAAGCGTAGAAGAAGAAGAAGAAAAAGTTAGTCTCACATTATCGTGGGCTTTATTTTCTTCTCTTTATTGATTTTGGCCTTGGCAAGTCTTGGAATTATGGTCTCAGAGACCCTGGGGATTCCCAAGTGATCACCTGCTTCATTTTACTGATCAGGAAGCTGAAGTTCAAAAAGGTTAAGTGATGCTTATGGTTGTCTATTGTATTGGTAACAGAGAATTTACTGGACACAGACACGGGGGGAAAGGCACAGCTGTTGTTTTTTTCTTAGAAAAGGCTCTCGGGCAGCACAACATCTGGAACACGCTATTTGGAATATCTTCTATGGCTGTCGAGAGTTTCATAAACAAGTCAGAGGTACTTTCATAAAAGGAATTATTGATCAGTTGTTGCCACATTGTTTTATCTGCAGCGCCTAGGTTAGCTCTTTTCCACTCGATTTGATAGCAGTTAACAGCACTTTCAACTTTTGCCTCTTTTACTTTGCTCTAAGTGTGCCAACACAAAATGTCCAGGGTTGTTCCTTTGAATTTCACAGATTCCTTCTGTACCACTTCGCTTTAGCAATGGGACACACGCTCGCTGTTTATCTAATAAAATTGAAAATGTGTGTGTGCATGCATGTGTGTGTGTAAAACCTAGCGGTCCAGGGAATTTTACTACCCAGCTTAACAACTCAGTAAATGGGATTTTACATTACAAGCTTTTTTCCCTTCTCTATGATGAAGAAACGATTGGTCTTTTAATTTAAAGTCTTCTCCTTAAAAAGAAGGTTGCATCAACTACAATAAATTCTGGATAAAAATGTTTCTGCTAATTAATTTTTCACCGAGCCAACCAGTCTGCCAACCAAGCTGCTTCTTTACTTGAATTCCAATTGATAGGGAAATATTTTAAAGCAATAGATTTGTGGTTTCTTTTCTTCTTTAACTTTTTTTTTTGATTATTTAAAATCCAATACTGCAGGGCGTAATTATCTTTTTCAACAAATATTTGCTGTGACTTTGGAATCAAGTTGTACTATTTTAGGAGCACAAGGTAAATAGAAATGCACTCAACCAGGTATGGAAATCCTAGAATCCAATCAACTATATGGCCATGAAGAAAGCTCTTAAACTCACGGGGCCTCATTGTTCATGTTTATAAAGTAATAGAGTTGGGCTAGAGGATCTTTAATGTGTCTTCCAGTCTGAGATGCCATGTCTCTAATGTCTCTTTATACTTGACTTGTCCAAGCAGGATAGGAGACTTATCCAGTCCCAAGACTTCAAATGGCATCTAGATGTGAATGATTTCCCAACCTCTTATCTGTAGCCTAATTTGTCTCTGGAATGCTGGATGCATGTACCAACGTAGTTATTTGCTATCTCCATTTGCATGATGAGTAGGCATCTCTAATTTAACATGGCCACAGCAGAATTCCCAATCCACCCCACTGACCTCCAGATGAGCTTTCCCTTCATTTTCCCAAATCTGGGGGAAGGCTATGCCATCCACAAGTTGCTTAGGATGGAAATCTAGGAGTTATCTTTGTTCTCTCTCCCTCTCCACCAACGTCTGGCTATCGGCAAAGCCCGCTGACTCTGCCTTTAATAGCTATCCTGAGTCTTTCCGTTCATGTTCCTCTCCACTCCCCTTACCCTCAGCCAAGCCCTCGGCATCCCTCTCATAGACCATTGCAAACACAGCCCAGTTTTTGGTCTTCCTCTCTGTAGACTACTTTCTGCACAAAAGGTAAAGTGTTTAAATATATAAATCAGACACTGTTCCTCTCCTGCTTAACACTGTTCTGTGGCTTCTTATCACAACTAGGATAAACTGGAACTCCTTACTCTGACGTACAAAGCTCCAAATGATATGGTTCCAGTCTCTGTCTACTGCTGCATCTTTCCCTTTCAACTTCCCCCAGTTCCCTCCAGTAACTCTGACCTTTCCCATGCCTCTCTGAGTCAGGCTTCTCCAGAGAAGACCAGCAGTGCATTGATGTTTGTGTTTATATTTACTTTTGCATTTATATTTATAAAGAGATTGGTTATAAGGAATTGGCTCATGGGATTACAGAGGCTAAGAAGTCCCATGATCTGCCTGCCATCTGCAAAGTGGAGACCCAAGAGGGCCAGTGGTGGGTTCTATCCTAAATCCAAAAACCTAAGAACCAAGAATGCTGATAGTCTAAATCTCAGTCTGAGAGCAAGAGAAGACCAATGGTTCCCCTGAAGTAGTCAAGCAGAGAGAGCAGATCTTCCTTTCTCTGCCCTTTTGTTCTCTTCAAGTCCTCAGGGGACTGATTAAATGCCCACCCAAATTGGGGAGGGCAATTTGCTTTAGTTAGTTTACCAGGTCAAATGTTAACCTTACCTAGAAACACCCTCACAGACACACCTGGAAATAATGCTTAACCAAATATCTGGGCAACCAAATGTACTGTGACCCAGTCAAGTTGACCCAGAAAATTAACCATCACACATTCCAACCCCGCTCCTCTCTTAGGATCCTTGTGATAATTCTCTCATCCACCTCAAGTTCTTTTCCCATTATCTCATGGCTGGTTCCTTCATGTTATTCAATTATCACCTTGAGAGTCACCATCTCCAAAAGAATCTTTCCATAACCATCCAACATAAAGTAGCCACCCAAGTTACTATTTATCGTGTCCTTCTGATTATCAGCAAAACATTTATGACTATTTGATAGCTTTCTTGCTATTTGTTTATTTCTTCTTTGCTCTCTTTCTCCATAAAATATAAGTTCCATAAAGACAGATACATTATCTTGACCACCAAAATATCCCTAGCACCGGAATGGTACTGGCATATGATAGGATCTCAAATACTTGTTGAATTAATGTTGAATAAAGGAAATCTCTCAGAAGCTTAAGAAACCTAGATAGTGTTAACCAGGTAATATTTTTTGTACCCTTAAATATTTGCTCACAAGTGAATAGAGATTTTGAAAGGAAGTTTCTGCATTATGGACACATTAAAATATCTTGAGATCTCTTAAGGATTTATCTAATAGAGATGGTTGCATAAGGTAACAGTTGTTATAAGCCCCATATGAAACACCATATGATTGAAAATCAAGAGGAAAAATAGTCAATAGAAACAGGCCCATAGGTAATCCAGACACTGGAAATAGCAGAGAAGGCCTTTAAAATAACTATGATTACTATGTTCAAGAAAATAGAAAAGATGACTTAGAATCTATTAAAAAAGAATAACATGAGAATTCTAGAATTCTAGAATTGAAAAACCTGTCTAATATTAAGAACCTATTGAATGGGTTTAATAGTAGATTAGACACAGAAGAACAAAAGAAAGACAAATTAATAGAAAACATTTAACTGAAGCACAGAAAAAAGAATGGAAAGAAAACAGAAGAGAAGATGTAAGAGATATGAGACATGGTGAAAAGTTCTAACAGGTAGGTAATCAGAGACTTGGAGAGAAGAGAGAAAAAGAACGGGACAGAAGCTATATTTGAAGGGTACTAGCTGGGCATTTTCCAAAACTGACAAATAACATCAATTTACAGATTCAAGATGTTTAATGAATGCCAAGTAGGATAAATACAAAGAAATCACACCTTGGAGCATCATATTAGACTGCTGAAAACTGAAAAACAAAAACAAAGGAAAAAAATATTAAAATCAGTCAGAATTGTGAAGCTAGGTGAAGCTGTAAAGGACCTAGACAACCCAGAAACTGGGAGGTTTGTCCTTGAATAATCTAGAACACAATGTGAATTCATTTTAGTTATAGCTATAGTTTTATTTGTAACAATAGGTTTGAAAAAATAAATTACATGTTGTCACATATTGGATTCATCATTGTTACTTACTAATCAGCATAGTTTTCATTCATTGATTCACTCACTCATTCACTCATCCATTCAACCATTCTCACAGATATTCATCCAAGCACCTTGTACATGTCAGTCCAGGGTTATCCTCTTGGGATACGGGATAGAGATACAGTTTTTGCCTTCTCAGCAGTGCCCCACATACTTAAAAAAAAAAGTATTTCTTATTACTCCTATCCATTCTACAAAAATACACATTTTATAGATGAAGAAACTTAAATGAGGAGATATTAAGTAAATTTAGCATGGTTACAGAGCCTGTAAATAGCAGAGTGGTGATTCAAACCCACTGTGTCAGATGTCAACATTCATATTCCCTCTCCCGGACCACCTCATCTCTATGGAAAGTCATCACATTTCCTTTCTGTTTATCCCAACCCGACAGATCCTTCCAAGTGCAACTGAAATCCTTCATTCTCTCTGAGCTC
This sequence comes from Meles meles, assembly GCF_922984935.1. Classification (NCBI taxonomy): domain Eukaryota; kingdom Metazoa; phylum Chordata; class Mammalia; order Carnivora; family Mustelidae; genus Meles; species Meles meles. The sequence goes on from NC_060071.1 coordinate 123,165,752, forward strand.
TTCTTTGACTAAACCATGTTGTCTCTTCTCCTGAAGGCCTATAGCATTCCCCACCTGTACCACACAAGTTAGCACCACTCTTTATTCTGTCCTGTTGAAAGATACACCAAGGAATTTGTGAGGTCTTCCTCAAAGCCCTGAAGGATGAGGTCTGGACATTCTTCTTCGTTCTCTTGTACCTAGCACAATGCTAGGGAGAAGGAATGACCAGAAACCCTCTATCGGCACTGAGAAGGAGAAGGATGGTGGAATAAGTAGATTATATAAAGCAGAGTGAGCTGACTTGGGAAGTGGAGAGGTAAGGAGGCACAATCTCCTAAATCCATGGGCTGTAAGAATAAGTCACTGAGGAGAGTTGAGGCTGAGACTTTCTGGTAACATACACCCTAGTATGATGAACTAGGAATAATTTTTAGAGCAATGCGAGAACACATCCATCCAAATAAACTAGCCTTTCTATTTTGACATCACCAAAAGCAAATTCCACCACGTCACCTGGCCTACACAGCCTCCTGCCAATAACAGATTTAAGCACGTCCTGGTGTTTCACGCTCACGACTACCAAGAAGGGATGAACACTTTTCATTTAAAAATTTTCCACAGGCCTGCACATGTGGATCTGCCCTTGGAACTCCATTCTAGAAATTAAGATAACAGACTATATGGAGCCCTACCTAGCTTACATAGTGGGGCAGACTAAATCAGTGCCTCTACAGGTTCTCACTTCTGCCAAATTCCTATGAAAAGGAAACACTGCCCAAGGGAATGAGTTTAGGGCTCTTGTTTGCGTTACTCACTTTGTCTCTAATACAAGTTCCCATTTTACTTGGCACATATTCTGAAGAGACACACATGGTAGTCAATCCCACTTTTCAGGTAGCATGAATCAGGGCACACGAGGATAAGGAGGGTGCCATTTTCACAGAAAGGGAAAGCTTGATGATCAGGATGATCTCTGAGGCCTAGCTCCGAACCTCAGCCCTTTGCATATGTCTCTCTTCCTCCGAATTTTGTTCAAATATCAAATATCAAAACAAATATCAAAAACAAATATCAAATATCAAATATCAAATATTTGATATCAAATATCAAAACAAATATCAAAAATTTGCTTCAAAGCCATGGCATGTGCCTTGACCAGCACCCCCCCTTCCCGAAATTGATAACTGGATTCTTGTGTTGCTTCCCTGTCCTGCTAAATTATCTGGTAGCATAGGCTGTCTAAAGAAAGCCCCTCAATCTCAGCTTGGAAGCTAGGGTGTCTTTATTCACCAATGAAGTACCTTAAATCAGACTGTTGGTCTAATTTCTGGGTCCCTGTTGCTTTGCCAATTCCGTACCTGAGTATGCGAGGGTGCCCTGTGATGGCGGCCGCAGCAGAGTTGGGTGCCAGCTGCAGTGGATATCATCACAGCTCCTGTCAATGACTTGGTGCCAGCCTGGTTCACTTCTGGGTCCAATGTTGAGTCTTGCTCTGGGTCCTGATGCCTCCCAGTCTATCCGTCCTGTTATAGCCATGAGGCTGCATCCAGTTGGGTTCTGAGATACAAAATAGGTCTTGCTCAAGAATAGATCCTTAAAACTCCCCTGCCCAAGATCTGGAATTATTCTAGTCTCTAGAATTTTCTAGAATCTAAATGGGTGTAGGGCTAAGGCTGCACAGGTAGGGTTAATGGTTTCAGCTGTAAGGGGAGGAGAGCTGGAAGCTGGGGAAGCGGGGGCTGTCGGGGAGTAGTAACTAAGCTTCTCTGGAGAACAGGAAGAGAATGAAAGGAAAAAACAATAAAGAGATTATTAATCCCAGCTTCATCTTCCTCTTTTATCTCTCTTCTGGTGGTTCCCAGGCCCACGTGGGGCTCAGACGCAGAACGTGAGATGAGCGATGTGGTTGGTCCAGGGACCACATCCCAAGAAACACTGTGGAGGTAATATGACCACAACCAGTGGCCCAGTGCGTGTGGCTTCATGGGGGAAGTCGTGTTCACATCTAGAAAAGGACCCATTCGGACTCTAGAGAGGACTCAGTCAGATCCAGTGGTTGGGACAGGTCTCAGCACAGCATCCCAGGATGTTCTGTGGTCCTGCAGGAATGGTCCAGTACGGGGCCCTGAGTGGGGCTGCAAGCGAAGGAAGGCAGACTTCTCCAGCCGGGCCAGGGAATCTTGGACTTCTTGGGTCTCCCTCCACGTTCCCATGAGAGGCCACTGAAAAACCTGTTTGAAAGAATGGTTTGTTATTTGTGCTAGAGGAGATCGGATTCAGCTCTGAAGAACAGCCTCCTCCAAGACCCAACAGCCATCTTCTGGGAACATTTGCTTCACACCATGCTCATGCAGTGTTGGCTGGCCCCGAGTGGTGTATGCAGCAGGCGCCCTGCCTTCAGTACCCCCATGTGAGTGGCTTGAACCTCAGGGATATGGCTGCAACCCCCATCCCCACCTTACCTCATCACTAATAACCTTGAGTCCCTCAGCAGCAATGCATCCTCAGATCAATCTTCTTAAATTTTTTTTTCTTAGTTTATGAAAGCAATATATAGTTACTGTGAAAATTCAAACACAAATAAAGGACTTTACTGAAATTGTTAAGGACTTACGAAAGTGCAAAGATAGGCAGTTGCTCATGCTCTGCTCTTGGGCTCTGGAGGAATATAAAGATGTAAGGAAAGGACCCTGTTTTTTTTTTTTTTTTTCTTAAAGCTTTTATTTATTTATTTGAAAGATGGAGAGAGAGAGAGCCGAGTCGGGGGGTGAGGGGAAGGGCAGAGGGACAAGCAGACTCCCTGCTGGGCAGGGTGCCTGACACAGGGCTTGATCCCAGGACCCTGCTTTTAAAGAGCAATCACTTAGCGAACAACATAAGCCATACATGCAAGCACGTGGATTGCAGGACAGTATCTGGTAGCTTTTGTGAGTTGCAAAAACAATAAACACATTTGCAATGTTTTCCCGAGTATGACCCGGCTGTCATCTGTGTAAGAATTACTGAGAGTTTATTAAACACGCTCATTTCCAAACCCAACCCCAGTCCTATTGAAACAGAAGCTCTGGAAAGGAGACTTTGGAAATTGTGTTACTGAAAAGCACACCAGATGAATCCTTGCACCACAAAGCTAAGAACCAGCGCCTCAGAGCTCAGAAGACAGAAGATGTTTCCTCCTTCAGGTGACCAAACGCCAGTGTGACAGTGACATAGGGGAGTCCCCAAAGGGGGCTCCCAGGGAATAGCATTGCAGAATTCATCACATTGTGATGCAACTTCCTTTTCCTTGTCTGCCCGTCTTTCCAGTGGATTAGGAGCTCCCCGAGGGGAGAGATTTGTCTTCTTCTCTGGAATCGAGTCAGCCCACAGCCGGCTCTCAATAAATGTTGGCTGAACAAATGAATAACTGTGTGTGATCTAAACAGGTTTGAGGAGGTCTAGGACTGGGTTCTGGGAGGAGAACGGACACAGGCAAAATTTTAGTGATGGGAAAATCAAGGTCAATAGTCAAGTGTGTTGGAGAGAAAGGATAATTTAGGCAACTAAGTAGGGTCCTCAAGGGCTCAGAGAGGGCTATGCTGTGTATTCTGTGATTGGTGGGGAGTCACCAAAGATGGGAGGCCAGAAAGTGATGGAACCAGAATGCATTTTAGGACAACTAATTATTTGGACATGGGCAGCTTCCCCAGGAGGAGGAAGTGAGTGGACACAGGCAGCCGTGCCGAACCCTGGGAAGACTTAGGGACTGGCTCGGTCAGTCGGGGCAGGACTTGGGGAGATTTTCTACTCAAGCATCAGAATCATCCAGAGTCCTCACCCCCTCCGCCAAGAAAGGTTTATTCTTTTTCTGGCACCCATCTGTTTGGACTCCCAAGTCTGATGGGCTTTTCTCCTTCGGCTGCCCAAGGAGCACATTTCATCTGATGCAAGGATAACTGGGAAGCTTTGCTCAGGATGCTAGGGACAGAAGCAGTGGTCAAGAGATAAAAGGGGCTGAGCCAAGGCAGAGGCTGTAGGGACGGTCAGGAAAGGCCAGGTATAAGAACAACTTATGAGGAAGAACCTATAGAATTTGGTGAATGAAAGTAGAGCAGAAAAAAGAGCATGTTAAGGATAATTTTGAGGTTTCTGGATGCTAATTAGAGAGCTATAGAAAGAGGGTGTTTTGGGCTGCCTGGGTGGCTCAGTCAGTTAAGCATCTGCCTTCAGCTCAGGTCATGACCCTGGTGTCCTGGGATCGATCTGCGTCAGGCTCCCTGCTCAGCAGGAAACCTGTTTCTTCCTCTCCCACTCCACCTGCCTGTGTTCTCTCTCTTGCTGTCTCTCTCTGTCTCTCTCTCTGTCAAATAAATAAATAAAATCTTAAAAAAAAAAAAAGAGGGTGCTTAGAGAAGAAGGACAAATAATTCAGTTTGGGGCATAATGAGTTTGAATTTGCAGTAACAGCAAAATTTTCATCCATCCAGGTGGAGGGGTCTTAGAACTTACTGGAGACAGAGATTTGAAGTGCAGGAGGAAGGTGGGTGCTGGTTATTGAATATCTGTGACCATTCGAAGGCATGGCAATGGATGTGATAACCCAAAAAAGAGCAGGTGGAAGGAAAAGAGAAAAGGGTCAATGATAAACACCAGGATTAAGAGATGGACAGCGGAGGAGGAGCCAGCGAGAGAAACCAAGAAGGACTGGCTGGAAAGTTAGATGGAAAACCAGGAGAAAGTTGAGTTCAAGAAAGGCAAGGGTTTCCAGAAACGGCAGTAATAGTGTCACACAGCTCAAGTAGGTAAAGTAAGCCATAGGGCACTCATTAATGCATTGGCGGAAGCCATCCGTGGGAGCCAGGCTGAGGAAGGCATGGGTGGAAGGGAGGTGGATGGGAACTATGGCCCCCACTCTTTGCAGTAGTGTCCACAGATGATCACCTTCCTCGCCGAGTAACAGTCTCAGGACTACTGAACGCAAAGGAATTCAACATGATGGAGGGTGATAGCTTTCATTGAGACGTCTACTCCAATTCTCTTCAATCCACCCTGCTTTCCTTTAAGACCCCGACCATTTGTCCCTGCGATTGTCCAGGGCTGCTGATGGTAGTGTAAGTGAAAGCCTTAACGATATTTTGCCTTCTTGTTTTGTAAGAAATTATACCACTGCCACATTTAGCTTGTTTGGAGAATATTCTGAAAAACTTGCCATCCTGGTTCTTGTCGATGGAAGTTCGTATTTTCTCACTCTTTTAAGGAATCGGTTCTTAGCTCTTTGAAGCAAAATGATCCATCTCATGTTGGAAGTTTCTTATTGTCAAGTTCATTGTCATCAAGAAGAGTCAACAGATGAATTACAGGTATTTACTGCGCTGTGATTTCTACAAGACAAAGAAAAGGCTAAATAAAGAGGATGAACTGAATATTGAAACACTTTCTTCTCTATTTAAAAAAAAACCAGCAAAAATGATGTGTTTCCTGTCATTATGGAAGTTTTGTTTTGCTTTGTTTTATTTTACTTTTATTTGGCCCAACCTTGAATGTATTACATTCTTCGGAGTCAAAGAGAAGACTCTACCCTGACTGTAGTACCAGAAACATGGGAGCCCCTGGGTAGCTCAGTAGGTTAAGCCTCTGCCTTCGGCTCAGGTCATGATCTCAGGGTCCTGGGATGGAGTCCCGCATCAGGCTCTCTGCTCAGTGGGGAGCCTGCTTCCCCCTCTCTCTCTGCCTGCCTCTCTGCCTACTTGTGATCTCTCTCTCTATCAAGTAAATAAATAAAATCTTTAAAAAAAAAAAAAACCACCCTATTTTACCCACACAGAAAGGTACCAACAGCCAAGGTAGTTAAATTCACCATAGGAGCAACTGGCTTATTTCATGGCTACAGGTGACCCCACACCCAAGTGTTACGGCAAGAGGAATCTGGTCATAGAGAGAGAGTGGAGGATCAGCACAATCCCAGTGCTACTGCTTGAAAAACAGTGCCTAGGTTGGTACAACTGGGAACCAAGAGAGACCATGGGACAAGGCCCTTGTGTCAGTGGATAGAAGCACTCTGGATGATCTAAGCAGAAAATGCATTCATGTATAGCATGGTGGGTGGCCCACAGGCATCTTCAGGAGGATTGGAAACCAGCTCTAAGGTGACACAGCTTGGATCAAGGCTCAAAGTCATGCTGTAGACTGGTCTGTTGATGGCCCTGCCATAGACCCCAAGGACGCTGTCGTCTGTGCTAAAGCTGCTGCCATCACCATGGCCTCTGTTTGGTAACTCCCACTTCTTCCTATGGCCAGCCGCAGGGGCACCTAGATTACTGCCCTCCCCTCCACCGTAAGGAAGGCTACAGAGGTGGTTTCTGGCATTTCCAGTTTCTGGTGGGGAGGCGGCTCTGCCTCCCGATGTTGGGGGTTCCCCAGACACAGAAAGGGGGGTCTCATCCTGGGCAACCAGAAAGACAAATGTCATTCTTGCACTTGAGACCATGGACTGTGTCTTCACCTTCATCATGGGCCTAGACCTGTGCCCTGAATGGCGTAGGTGCCAACAAAATTTTGGTTATGAATGCTCTGCCAACATCCATTCAGGAGTGAGTTACACCTCACAGCTTACTGTTCACCTACAGCGCTGAGCAACTTTGCAGTACAGGCAGGCTTTGCTTTTGAAAGCTATGTCTCCGTTGTTGAACCCATTGTAATGTGGCCATATTATATTCACATTTTTTTGAGGGTGGGGGAAGGGGCAGAGGGAGAGGGAGAGAATCTTAAGCAGGCTCCATGCCCAGTGTGGAGCCAGTGTGGGGCTCCATCTCACTACCCTGAGGTCATGACCTGAGGCGAAATCAGGAGTCAGATGCTTAACCGACTGAGCCACCCAGGTGCCCATAGATCCACATTTTTTTTTTTTTTGATGGGCTCTATATTAAAGTCATTAACAAAACTCACCATCCACTCGATGAAAATCTCCTTCTGACCCCCATGAGTACAGTACAGTTTACGTGGTATAAAAATGAAGGGAATAAAAGTGTTTAAACCTTCTGGTCTCTGTTAAGTTAGAGAGCGAAAAGATATCCTCAGCATTTTAAGACAAACATCTCCAAACTGTATTCAGGGTGGCAAGCGATATCATCTGTAGTGTTATTTGACAAGATTGTTCTTCCTCATCACTGTCCACTGAAAGAGAAAGCATGGAGCTGATTGACTGGCAAGCCATCCATTTTCTGTGAAATAAGGAAAGCACTGGGGACTGAAATGGTAAAGTTCTCAAATATCTTACATCCAAACAGCTACCTTAAAACGACTTCCACAGAGGCAGCGCTTTCTTCCTGACAGTAATGTTTGCCATTTTAACGTACAATATGGTGCCTTGCAGACACTGGAAACTCAATGAGCTTCTTGCTGGTGATAACTGCTAGAGATAACATAAATTGCCTCTTATTTTGGTAACAAAAAACTTGGTGTTTTTTTTTTAGGGGGGGGCGTCCCTAAGGAGGAATTTTCATGTCATATGCCGGAAGTATAAGTGAAGCATTAGACCTACTGTGTAGGCATTACTGATTTTGATGTATTTTTAAAAGATTATTATTACTGAGAGATGAGCCTTTGTTGCAGAGAAAGAAGGGTTCCCGTATACTACTCACCCAACTTCCTGTAATATTAATATCACAAATAACCAGGGCCTGTGTCTCAAAACTAAGAAATTGACATTGATACAAGCTGTCAATTAAACTACATACTTCTGTGGAGTTCCCTACCATTTCTTGTCAACACAAAACTTTAGTACTTACTTGAACTTGAGGGTCCCACCCAGCTAGGCAACTACATTAATTCGGATGGACTAGCGTTAGATACAGAAGGGGCTCAGAAAGATTATAAACTCTACCATTTTTTGTGCCAAACGTCAATGTACTTTAAATTTTGGCCCCAAACGTCTTGCACGCCTGCTCTGATTTCATCCTCCCCAGAAAACTGAGAGGGTGGATACTACCACACCCACTTTGTAGCTAAGACAGTAGGATTTGGGATTCCAAGCAATGTCTGCCAGATAGCTTAGCTGGGAAATGTCACAGTCAGGATGTGGACTAAGGTCTCTCAGATTCCAAAGCCCATGGCCTTGACCATCACCGCTACAGTACCGACTGAAGGGCATTTGTCACAGGTGCGATACTACTGCTACCTTTCCATCTGCAGTCTTGCTCAGGACCCACCTTTTGAAGGTCATCTGATCAGCTGTGGCAGGTGATCCCAATGCGGGGGCGGGGGGGGGGGGGCGGCGGTGGTCCTGTAATGAGGACATGTGACTCTACGGGAAGGAGGCGTTGCCTGTGATGTGTGGAATCCTCCCAATCCTCAACATCCTGATGCTGCACACGCACACAAGACACTCTCCCCAGCAGCAGCATGGGGCTGCCCAGAGCCGCTGGGGGGAGCCCAGTGCAAACATCCCCACGTGCCTTTTACTTGTGTTTCAGGGCTCCATTAACGCGTGTAAAGTGATCTGAAATGCAGGAATGAAAAGAGCTGGGGAGCTGCAGGGTGTTGGTCATTACCTGAGGTGAGATGCTGAAAGAGGGAGGCCCAGGGAGACAAAGGGGGTCTGGGGAGAGGCAAGGCCTTCAGCTCAGCAGCCAGCTGGTTGGCATAGAGCCAGATGGGGCTGTTTCTGGCAGTGCTCTGCCCCAAGCTCTGTATCAAGGCCTCCATTGCAGTCCTGCTCAGAATTCCTACAGGACTGAGCCAAAGCTGGGGAAAAACGGGTCGAAGGACCCAAAGTGCAGCCAGTTCTGTGACCAGTCCTACAGACAATGAGACCGTCTGCAGATTCCGGGATTTGGTCAGTGAAGGAGCGAATGTGATCAGTATCGAAGCTACGAATGACGCAAAGTGAGCTTTGTTCATTCCTTTTGATGAGCATGGATTCATAATAGTGATTTAGTATTGTCACCTGTGGGAGGCAATAAATCCTTACAAAGGGATAGGTAAAAATAATGAAGTCTAAGTCATGTGCTACTTCACCATCACCCGAGTGTGTGTGAGTGACAGGGTGAGGCTACTGGTTTTACAGACGTCAGCCTCGTGACGTCATAGGGTGAAGGCTGGTGGCATTTTATTACAATGTAAAGCATACAAAGAAGCAAGTGAAACATCTTTCTACATCTTTCTTTCACTGTAACTTGATACCACCTGTATCTACAAAGTCAGAGAGCATTACGTGGTTCTCTCCAACAGGGCAAAGAAGTCTGCATCTGTGTGTATATCAACGGTGGCTATGTATACAGCCTATTCTAAACTGTTTATGGTGATGGAGGAGAAAAAGATTTGTTTGGATAATTCAAAGTTTATATTAGGCTTTCGTCATGTTTTTATGTCCTGCTTAGGCTAATAATTGGGTTGTTCTCCATCTCTTGAGCCCACAAAGCGAGGTTGTGGCTGCTGGCAGTCCCGTATAGCTTGGCAACCAGAACAGGAGGCCCACTGCCCCGACTTCCGTTCGAGAATTCCAGAGGACTCCAGGAAGTCTGACATGGGGTTAAGGATCCACTCTAGGGCCAATCCTATGGTCACAGAGGGAGGGTCACACTCGAAGCTGCCTTCTCCCACTCAACACCAGGACCATCAAGTGAAATGGAAAACGCCCAAAGGAGAGCCAGGTAGCCGTCCCATCTTTGTCTCTTCCAGCTGAGCAGGGAGAGGCTGGAAAATGTTGTTGTCCCCAGCCTCCAGCAGGGGACTTCTCCATGGCCAGGATCCATGACAGACATCAAGTTTGTTCTCTTCTGGGTGTTGCATTTGTAATGGATTCCCCCTGGAGTTGTGTCTGTGCAAGGCTTCATCACACGTAACATCCTGTGTTGCCCATTGAAGGGTCATTTGAAGCCACCAATGAAGGTGTCCTTCAGGTGTGCATCGATTCTTGCCTGATCCAGCATAATAATGACCTCCTAAGTCTCCCTGTTGCTGCCTTGTTCCCTTCTAAATCATTCTCCCTACAGGTTCTAGAATGATTCTTACAAAAATAGTCCCTTTTAATACTGCAATGGTACATTTTATGTCAACTGGATTGGAGCATGGGGTGCCTAGAGAGTTGGTCAGATACTAGTTATGTCTGTGATGGTGTTTTGGATGAGATTAACATTTGAGTTAGTAGACTAAGTAAAGGGGATTGTGCTCCCTAATGTGGGTGAGCCTAGGGTGAGCCTTCTAATCAGTTGATGGCCTGAATAGGACAAATGAGCTGATTAAGAAGAGACTCCTCCTGTCCAAATGCCTTGAGCTGGGACATCAATTATTTTCTGCCTTTGGAGTGGAACTGAAACATTGGCTCTTCCTAGATCTCAAGCCAGACAGCTTTCAAGCTGGAACCTCACTATTGGCCTTCTGGGGTCTCCAACGTGCTGGCTGCAGATCTCAGGACTTGTCAGCCCCCATAATCCTGTGATCCTATACCTTATAATAAATCTCTTTCTCTATATATTATATCCTACTAGCTCTGTTTGTCTGGAGAATCCCGACTGATACAAATACCTTCCTATTTACTAACTTCATTAATCCATTCATTTAAAAAAATTTATTGAGCACCTACTATTGACTGGACACCATTTCATGTTCTTGGAAATTAGCACTGAACACAGCAAGGAATCCTGGCCCAAGGAATTTTTCTTCGTGTGAGGAGGCTGGAGGCACCCGTGATGGAGGGAGACAGATGATGAGTAACAGGAATAAGAGGATTAGGAATGTGTTGGAAGGTGGTCAGTACAAGGGGCAGAAGAAAAAGCAGAGCAGGACGTGGAGGACCAAGACGCATCAAAACGGGGACAGTTGAACAAAGGCTTATGGGAAATAAAGCGACTTGTCATGTGGACATTATGATAAAGTTCATAGTGGGGGACACTGGCCCCTGCTACATCTCCAGTGGGATCTGCAGGAGCTTCCTCCTTAGAAACCTTTGTTTTAGCCACACAGCTCCCAGGTAGCCCTGTGGTCTACCTACCTTGACCTTTGCCCAGGCCTACAAAGTCTCCTCCATGAAGACCTTCTTCTCCCTACTCATGTTTACGTCTTACCCCCTTCTTGTCTGGGAAGATCCGTTTCATGGCTTCTACCAAGGATGCCTACTCCAGTGATTTCTTGACCCTTTCTTGGTGTCCCATAGACTTGGATTTGAGCTGTAATTGACCCCCTAGGTATTGTGCAACTTGGGGCATGTTTGTCCATCTCTAAAATGAGAATAAAACCATTTCCTGCTTAGGAGGTTAAGAGACTAGAAATGAGAAAAAAGCACCTAACAGGACTCTGTGACTCTTAGCAGCTGTAATTATTGTTCCCACGTCCCTCCTCCCCTGTTCCTCTTCTCCCTGTGCTCCCAGACACCCCAGGGCCTGCCCCTCCATGGCTGGTCTCATTCAAGAGTGATCTCCAACCAGCCTGACTTCCCAGCCCCGCTCCATACCCTGGCCAGATGTCCTCCCACCTTCCTCTCATCAACCTCACCCCAGACCACATTCTCACTTAAGACTCAGGTGTTCTCCTGGCTTCCCAGAGCCTCTCATCCCTTGCTGGGTAGGGTATTTCTTGATGTTTGGACTATTCAGCTCTGTGCTTTAGCTCCCTGTAAGCAAGCCCTAGACCTGCTGGACCAGATGTATGGCCCCTCTTGGGAAGGGAGTTAATGGGGTTTCTGTAGTGGGGAAACAAAGCCACTTCTGTGTTGACCACAGAAGGATGTGTGAAGACCTTATATTTTATATCTGTTTTAAATGTGCAAATTGAGAGGACAGTACACGGAGCTCCCACATACCTCATCCCCAGTGTACCTTGTTATTAGCATCTTACATGATGTTAATGTGTTTTTAAATTTTTTACTTTTTTATTATTATTTTACTTTTTTAGAGAGAGGGAGAGAGAGAGCAAGCATGCATGCAGGTGTATGGTGCAAGGGAGAGACAGAATCCCAGGCAGTTTCCATGCTCAGAGTGGAGCCCGACACAGGGCTGGATCTCACGATTTTGAGATCATGACCTGAGCCAAAATCAAGAGGTGGATGCTTAACTGACTGAGCCACCCAGGCATCCCCTTACATGTTAATGCGTGGTACATTTGTTACATTAATGCACCAACACTGATAAATTATTGCCACCTAAAGTTCATACTTTATGCAGATTTCTTTAGTTTTTTTGGCCCCAGAAACCATCCAGCAAACCACAATACACTTAAGATTTTGTTTTTTGGTTCCAGTATCCTGGGATGGAGCCCTGCTTCTCGTTCTCCCTCTGCCACTCCCCACCTTGTGCTCTCTCTTTCTCTCTCTCTCATTCTCTCTCAAATAAATAAAACCTTAAAAAAAAAAAAAGATTTTTAGGGGCACCTGGGTGGCTCAGTTGTTGGGTGTCTGCCTTCAGCTCAGGTCATGATCCCTTGGATAGGGCCCCACATCGGGCTCCCTGCTTGGCGGGGAGCCTGCCTCTCATTCTCCCTCTGCCCCTGCTTGTGTTCCTCTCTCGCTGAGTCTCTCTCTGTCAAATAAATGAATAACATCTTAAAAAAAAAAAAAAAGATTTTTATTTTCAAGTCATCTCTATAACCAGTGTGGGGCTTGAACTCATGACCCCAAGATCAAGGGTCATATGCTCTGCCAACTGAGCCAGCCAGAGGCCTCTTACCACAATACATTTAATTGTCATGTTTCCTTAAGCTCCTCTTTGCCGTAGCATTTCTCAGTTTCTCAGCATATCCTGGTTTTGCTCACCTTGATTGCTTTGAGGAAGTGCTGCTCAGGTATTTGGTGAGATGCTTTTCCATTGGCATTGCTGGTATGCACAGAAGGACTTTAATGCAGGGGATTGCCCACAGGTGGTAGAGGACAGAGACAGGGGAAGGTGAATTTACCCAAAGACTCATTGCCTCTGAAAGCCATTAACATTCCTAAGCTGGGGTGTTAACAGAATGTGACAGAGTTACCCAAGCCAGGAGTTGGGGTCCCCTGGCAGAAACCTCAGCCAGTTGCCATCACTGGCAGATGTCATCAGAGGCAAGAGGGAGGTGAAGAAACTCTTTGTTTTCTTCTTCTTCTTCTTTTTTAAGATTTTGTTTGAGAGAGTGAGCATGAGCGGGGGAGGGGAAGCAGCAGTGGGAGGGGGAGAAGCAGATTCTCCACTGACCCTGAGATCATGACCTGAGCCAAAACCAAGAATCAGATGCTTAACTGACTGAGCCACCCAGGCACCCCGGTTCTTTATCTTCTTTCCTCCCACCCTCCACTCTTTTCACTGACCATACCTCACCTTAACTAGCCAGCCCAGGGGTTTGTGGACTCAGCCTGCGAATCTTCTCCTAGCCGCACGGAGCAGAGGGCGCCACTGAGAATTGGCTCTAAACACAAAGTGGCCGGTGATGGGGACAGTTGGCCTTTGAACCCATAGCGCCCGTGACACTAGTGCCGCGGTCGTGCACCTGTTTGCCTGAGCTTGGGCTCCGTATGAGGAGGGCTTTGAGGGTATTGTTTGGTTTTTATACCCAGAGCCTAGAACAGTACCTTGATCATCTTAGGTTTTCCATGTTTGAGGTATACACACTTGAATGAATGAATGAATGAATGACAGTTTCTTTGGACCAGCACCTCTTCTGGTATGCTCCAGCTTTGAGGACTCGCTCCCCATCAGCACGTCTTTCCCGCTTCTCATAACCTCCTATTGCTGTGAGATTACTCTGAGCCTCCCATGTGCAGCCTTTGGAGGCCACGAACTGTGTGACTACAGCCTAATTACACCAATTTTCAACAAAGGGATCCAATTCATTCATCAAGGGAGTAAGTAGGCAAGTTTTACATTCATCCTTCTGAGCTGTTGCTCAGGAAGGTCATCGTATCTTCCCATGATGCCACCATGCCCAGCCTCTTCCTCGTGAGCTGCCCAAGGAAAGGAATAAATAATTTTTAAGAATAAAATGTCTCTGTCTTTTCAGCTAAATGTCACCCAGCCCTCACCTGCTGGTATTCAAGTGGGTGGGACACATCATCAGAGAAGTTGCATTTCCTTGCAGCGGAGGGGAGGAGGCAGTGGACCGCCACAAACGGAACTGACTGTTGCTTTCCCATGGGTGTAGGAGGGCAGGGGAGTCACACCCGGCTGTCACCAGGTCTGGGCCGGGACGCCCTAGAGCTCACTAATAGGACACCTGGTCTCTGAGACACCTGAGGTTCTAGGATTTTTCGAGGACTGTCGGTGCCAAGACTGCACGTAGAAAACCAAGTTCCACTTGCGAGAGCCTCGTGTCTCCGTGTGCCCAGTAGATCTCAGTCTCTGATAAGAAACAAAGGTGCTTAGGTCGCAGGGGCATTCTTCAGCCCCAGAGTTTTCCTGTTTTCTGCCGGCCTTGGACAGGGTACCCTGGACAGTCACAGGACAGAAATCTGACCAGCCAGCATTCTCATTTAGCAGAGACGACAGTATGTTTAACTTTCCTCTGGTTCCCATTCTGGTTAGTTGCTCTTCTAATGAAGGTAAGAAATGGTGGCTGCAGAAACCTCCTTGCATTTTGGTTTCCGACACCACCTTTTCCATGTGCTTGATGGGGGAATCATTGGGAGGGCAGGTGGCGCACTTGAGAAAGCAGAGGTTGTTAGAAGTGTTGGGGACTGAGGTTGAGACCCCTCAGCTCTTCCATATATCAGCTGTGTGTTTTCCCACAAGTTGCTTTATCCTTCCGGACTTCCACTCTCTCATTTGAAAACTAGGGATTCAAATGTCTGTTTTATCACAGAGGTGTGGTAAAGATCACCTGAGATGTACGTGCGAGTACTTTGAAGATCGACAAGTGTAACGTATCACAACTAGTTTTTTTGTGTGGACGTAAAACAGCAGAAAAGGTGTCTTTGATGTTTAATTAATACTAAAAATCTTCCATTACATTTATTTAGCTATAATCGGGAAGGAGGTGGGCACGAGTAATTTTCAAAGGGACGTTTTCCGCTCCCGAAATAGAATTCAGAAAACACACATTTGATTTTCCTTTTGGTGTCGAACCACAGCACCATTGTTATTAGCAGTTTTACAGAATTGTGACCTTCAAACTTGGTGATATCAAAGACTGAAAGCGAGCTCCCAGTCCTGAAGCCTTTCAAACAGGGCCTGCAAACGAAAGCACTTTTATTTTGAATTATGGGCTAATAGAATTGTCCTCTTAAATGAGCACTTGCAAGTTTAAATGTTGCCTTCCAGGTGGGCTGCAGTAAATGAACGTGCTGAGAGGTGGCTGAAAGCCCTTTTGGGGACAATGAGGGGAATCTGTTGTAGGGGTTCATGTAACACCCTTCCTGCAGTTAAAAGAGAAACCTAGAACTTAGATTTTCCTAATTGTTCATAAGCTGATTTGTGTATACATCTAGGACGATAATTTACTTTCAGTTTACTGAATTTGTGAATTTTCACATTTGTTTTAATTTGTAATTAAGTTTTCTCTATGAGGCACACCATGCCACCATTAATTCATTCTCATTGATTTCTTAGAAGATACATGAGTGCATATTTTGATGCAATTTTTGAGGTCTTTTGGAAATCAAACGACTATGTGTTGAGCCATATGGGCCTTTGTTATTTAAAATAGCACACGATAAAGTAACAGAAGCAAAATGCAAGGGGGACCTGTTAGAACACAAAAAACTGGAAGACTGTGTAAAATACTGTTATAAACACACCCATTTTCAATCTTGTTTTTTCTTTTGCCTTATATTTTTGAAATCTGTCTCTATGGATCCCCATACTGTCTCTGAACCATCTGTGAAGGTACCGAATCCCAAGTGCACCAGGCAAACGTACGGAAACCAGTCACTGCCCTGTGCTTTCCACGGGGGCTGCAGATAGACACCAACATCCGCCTCCCCTCACTTGTAGCCAGAGTGTTTCTTTTAACATCTTATGCTAGGATTTGACACCGAGCGCCCGTTCATCCGCGCACACGGTGTCCGGTTTTGAAAGGGACCGAAGGTTGTTGTGTTTCGCCGGGGACTGCCGGCGCTCCCGGTGCTGCCTGCGGGACGTGCGGGCTGCAGACCGGGCCGCGGGCGGGCGGGCGCGCGGCGCGCACTAGGACCCAGCGGGGCTCCGGGCCCGGGTGGGAGCAGCGCCGCCGACCCCAGGCGGGCGCCGGGGCTGGAGCCGGGGTTCCGGCCGCGTTCGGCTGCAGCTCGGCCGGGAGACGGCGCGACCCGGCGGCGGGGCCACCGGCGAGTCCAGCGCCGCCGTAGCCCCCCAATGCGGCCGCGAGAAGCAGCGGTGGGGGGGCCGGCGATCGAAGGTAACGAAAATGGGGCTCATTTCCTGCCTCCTGAGCTTCTGCTCGGGCTCAGCATTGTCACGAGAAGCCCTCACTGTTCTGGCTGCTGCATTTTGGGGCACCCGTTGATTTTTTTAAGGTGTCCGCCCCCGTATTTCCACCTGGTTTCAGATTGATTTATAGCCTGCAGCCCGAATGGGAAAGATCCAGGGATAACAAGTTGAATATTTTCATTAGTTTTGGCTCAAAAGTAAGTTCATTAAAAAAAAAAAAAAAGTTTCTCAGGAATTTGTGAATAGCCGTTTAAAAAATGTTTCTTTTAAAATAGCAGACAAATGAATCATTTCCAGAATTGTCAAATAATGGATGTCATTCTGTTAATTACTTCCTAGGGCTTTACTTTTGTGGGCTCCCCAGGCGTTACTTTTATTTTCAAGGAACTAACGTGTTAAATGTGGAGTTTGGCTCGGGCAGAGTTTACAGCCTTGCTGTCGCAACTGTTTTGCTATCAATTATAAGCAGTGTCAGATCTGTGGGCAGTTTTCAGCCTCTTTTCCAACACTGTAGCCGGTTATCCTAATATGACATCTACAGATGAGCGTTTCCTTTGAGGGCAGCGAGAATATTTCTCTTTTTGGAGAAGCGTTGTTTTGAGGAGAAAAACCATGATTACTGGCTGGGAGGCTGAGGAGAGACTATTTTTCATGCTTTGTTTATACTCCTGGGATGACATTTGGGGAAGGGAAAGGCAGGCTTTCTGGGCAGCTTTTAATTGTGGGGTTATTAATTTACTTAATTTATTAGTTTCAGTCGTCGGGCTCCGGGAGCCCTCTGTCACATGATGTGCTTAAGGTGACACATTTGGTAGCAGTTGGGACACACTGCAAATGTAAAAATGTGCGTCCTGTGGACTGGTCGGCTGGGAGCTCCCATGTGGTGCTGGTGTAGGTAGGGTGCTCCTGGCTCATTGAGGAAAAAAGGGAATCATTTTCCTTAGCTAAGGAAGACGTCCTGTTATATTCCTTTTGTTCCCTGTTTTTCATTGATCGCCAGCTCTGCCTTAGAGAGGGGAGAGCAGCTCCGAGTGCAGAGCACTGCACAGATGCCTACAAACCACTTAAACTCTCACACTGATTGGTCAGCTAGATTGAGACTTAGGAAAACAGCCACCCCAAACCTTCTTTTAAAATCCTGCTGTAATTTTCAGATTTGCGTTCTCGTGCGCAGATTCCTGCAAGACTGCCTTTTAGTTTCGGGTGCAGTTTGCTCGCGAGAACCTTTATGTTTAATTTTTCGTTGTTGTTTCTATCTGGATAAAGTAGGCCATTTTGGTGACAAATTTCTTTGCAGACGTCAGCTACTAGCTTACATTTATAGACATATCACTTTACAATACATTCTCCATGATTTCTCCTCGGGAGCTGTACGATGCAAAGTTGTTCAACTTAGAATAATTTTTCATAGGTGGTTTTTGACCTGAATATTTAAACAGCACCATCAGCAGACGGGCGTCTTGCTGGATCTTTACTTTGATCATATAAGTGCCCTATGCATTAACATGTTCCACGCACTGAATTTAAGTCTGCAACAGTGAAAGAAAAAGGCACTGAAGAGCCAACAATCACAATCAGCTTGAACACTGGGATGGGAAGTTGTGGCATCTGTTTGGGGAGAATGCATTTCGCATCCAAGAATAGGGCCATTCTTCACCTCTTAAGAACAGAAATTAATAAATATTGTGGAATTCTGTGTCTGTAAGACGAAAAAAAAATATAAGACCCGTGGACATCTTCATGTGAGCCATAAAGCACTTTAGTAAAAGAAGAAGTATCTCAGAAGTTGTTAAATGTATAAACACTTTTCTGATTGGCTTCAAAATTTAGACACAGGAAGTGGATGGTATCTAATAACCGATGAGTGGAGACATGGTTGTCATGGAAACCGAGAATAGTAACCCCCCCAACACACACATACGCTACCATAACCACCACTTAAAAAAAAAAAAACAAAACCTGCATGTCATCACAGATGCCTGGAGAACATGTTGGCTTCTGTAAGCTTTCCCACAGCATCTGCTGAAACCCGAGACCGTGCCTGTCAAATCAAGGTCATTTTACAACAACAACCAAAAATGCAGTGTCCTGGATTTCATAACTATATTTTATTAAAAATATGTGAAGGGGGAAAAAAAAAACCTTAAAGCGAGGATGAGCACACGTGCTTACTTAGCAGTTGGCTACCTCTGAGTTGTATAAGGAAGGGTGAAGAAGGTTTTTGAGCCCTTATTTGAGCCCTTAATTGTGGAATCAAACTTAATTTGTAGAACCTACGGTTAGGACGAAGCTCTTTTTAGGGCAGTAAAGACTGGAGTGTTGCCCATAGATGAAGAGTCACTTGGGGAAGGTATAATGAAGAGTCTCTGTTTGCAAGAGGGTTCAAAGTTGAACGGTAGCAATTGAATTCAAAGACTGGCATTTTGGAGCTCTGGACTAAGGCTGTGTGAGTGGGGATAAATCCACTGACTGTCTGGGGCTTTGCAAAGTACAGGGGAGGGTGTTCTCAACAGCCCAGCGGGGAGAGGAAAACTCCCACTAAACAGAGCTAAACTGTTTCAAAACTGCGGTTAGTATCTGGTTAACTTAGAAAAGTTTACTCTCCGTTTGTGGATGAGGAGCGTGCGTGTAGTTTTCAAAATCAGAGCTGCTACTATTTTCATTATCTTGGTAATGGTTTCAGTGAGGAGGGGGGAAAAGGGAGAAAAGCCTGGAGACCCTCCCCCTTTTCCCTTTGCTGAGTGAATAATAACCAAGGAGGCCTTCTCCTTGATTTTGACTTGGATGGTCAACATGGACACTTGTAAATATCATGGCCAATGTGTTTCTTAACGTTTGTCTAATCTGGGCAGTGATAGTCTTTAAATTCTAAATTCTTGATATTCATTTAGTGATATCTTCCTTCCAATCATGATTCATAGCATTGTCTTGCTTTATCTTAATTGAAACTTGTCAGTTTTAAATCTTACTTAATTAACACTTTGATCTTTTTAAAAAGCAGCAAATTTTCCTTGTTTTTATGAACTGATTGCATGGGGGAAGACAGAAAGTGGAAAGAATCCTGACTGTATTTTAATGTTTATGTAACATCCTTCCCCGTGCCATAGGAGTATGGGCTTTAGAAGAAATAACAGCGATACAACAGTCACCTGTTGGGTTGATTCAGCATATACATTTCATGATCCCATGTTGTCAGATATTTTACTGATTGGGATTTGGTGAAAAAGATTGTGTTTAATGACACACGGTTCTCTTTTAGCAAAGAATTTCCTGCAGGGAGCTTTCTTATCTATAAGTATGGTCATTGGCAGGAAGCAAGTCAGTTGCTTGTTTTTACAAACCAAAGGAAATGAATGGGATTTGTTGGTTTCTAGAATCTGCCTTCCTTCTCCATTGTCTGTCAGATAGTTTGCTCAGAATTTCTAAAGCTACTCCAAATCTTTGGCATTTCTGTTTATTTGTTTTTGACTTTGGGATTAGAAAAATTGGTCATTATTCTACTATGTACAACTTATTTTACCAATACAAATGAACAAGACGTTCAATAATATTCTAATTCGTTTTCAGTTGTCAGATATACACATACTCACTGAAGCTGGCATTTTTGGATAGCTATGCCAAATTTCTAATAATCCTGAATACCAACTAAATGCCAGTTTCATGGAGAGGTAGAGGGAGAGAGGTAGCTTCCTTCTTTCTTTGCTTATCAGAAGAAAATTCAAAAAGACTGAATGTCAGGTATATGCCTACTCTGCTGATGGCAAAAGATTGGTGTGGGGGGGGGTTTAGAAATGGGTGTGTGTGTGTGTGTGTGTGTGTGCTAAATCCAGTGTACAATCCATGTGAGAAAAACAGATCTTAACGTTGAAGAGATTTTTTGTGCAAAACTCTGGATTACTTTTTGGATATTGTCAATAAATGCATTCGGTTGTTTTAATTTGTGCATGTTTCCAATTCTGGAAGAGAAACCAAGGGTACTTGAAAGGAAAATAAGTACAGAAACCTACATTTGACGGAAACAGCCCTGGGAGGATGCGTAAGAGTGTCGGAGGGAGAGAATGGTTCGTTGCAATGGTTTTCACACATTTTTGAAAACATCATTTTTGTTTTATATTTAGCACCGAATGGAATCTTATGCAAGACCCTAATACATGAGCTGAATAGGAACAGAGCTGCTTGGGGAGAACCAAGAGCCAGGAGCCCAGAGCCTGATGTCTTCCCCTGGGCTCTGCCTGGGGCTCACCCTAGAACCCTACTACCTCTTTGAAACAGTCTGAAAATCACTGCTTTTAAAGTGTCCAAAATATTCTCCAAAGAAGGCCCAAGGGAATGGCTTGCAGAGCCTTGGAACCTCTTAGCTGGCGACAGAACTTTTGCCTTGACAATTTGAGAGGCGCTTGTGTTCAGAGTGAGTAGGAAAAAGGCACGTACTACAAGGTACTTCAGTAAGCCAGCCTGTGTCTAGCAAATGATTCGGTTGGCCATAAATATGGCAAAGCCCTGGACCAGTCTCTGATAAGGGAAGGGAAAGGATGTCTTTAAGGGTTATTTACAAACCAGGACCCCCTTTCCCTATAAGTTACAGCAACATCGCACAGAGGTATTTGAGAGACGTTGGCTATGCTTATTCCAGAATATGTGGGTTTATTCTTTTGCCACTTCAGGATCTGTTATATCACTGGTTTTCTATTTGTCAGTGAAAATTATTTCATATTAAGTGTCACTCATGAAATGAAAGTTTGCCAAGCGATATAATCTGCTTGGCAGACTCAGTCGTGTTTTGAGTGTTGAGTAAAATGATAACACACAGATGATATTTGAATATCATCAAATGTATTTACGTTCTCTCCTTTCTTGTACGATTGACTGAAATGGCAGCATTGGGGTTGGGCTCAGTTTTCCTCGCTTACATCCCAGAGCTACGCATTTGAAGATTTCTAGGGATGATGGGCAGAGAAAGCCCCCTTCAGTTCTGCTCTGGATGTTCATGACCCCTTGATACACAGGCATGTGGTTATGGAAGTGAGGAGAAATCAGGGGACCCTTCAGGCAGACTGTAGCGCATCCTGCTTCTTGTGGCTACAGCCATCCTCCCTGCAGCGTTTTCTGGGGGATGCGCAGTGTGGGTGTTTGTAGAAGTAGAGAGGACAGACTTCTCTCTACATTATCCCATTACTGCCACCCCCTGGTTCCTGTTACCTGCATGGGGTTGGAAATGACAATTAGAATAATCAGTGTTCTGATTAGAGAAGTTGCAGGTTTTCCAACAACTTGGGCCAGAACCCTTTCTTTGTTTCTTCTTCTTTTTTTTTTTTTTCAAGTAGGCTCCACAGTCATGGTGGGGCTTGAACTCACGGCCCTGAGATCAAGTGTCCCAGGCTCTACCCACTGAACCAGCCAGGCATACCAGGGAACTTTTTCTTTTCTTTCTTCTTTTTTTTTTTTTTTTTAAGAAAATATTTCCTCTACAAAGATGAAACTAGTACGAGCACAAAATATTTGGCTATGGTAGTGGATGGAGAGAAGATGATTGTGGGTAACTTTTATTTGTTGAATTGTGTGGAAGAAAGCTTTTCATGCGTAGGCTCTTTAAAGCTATCTTATTCCTCCTCCCACTGCATTTCAAAGAAGAATGAGGGTGTACGCAGAAAACCAATGGAACTGTCCCAAGGCATATTCATGAAACTAGACCAGTGATTTCTCTTGAGTGAGCATTTAAACTTTTATGTTCTTGGGGACTTCTGGTTTTGAGCTCAAGGATGCGGTCCAGTTACTGGGACCTGGCAGAAATGGTAACGTAGGACATGAGAGGTTACTCGGAGTGTGGGCTGGGTACCTTTCTTAGGATTCGGATCATAACAAGTTCTCCCTGAGAGGGGATGGTAGTATATTATAGAAGGTTAGATTTTAGGTAATCTCAGGTATCTCTTCACACCCTGACATTTTCTGATTTGGCAAACCGAACATTTTCGGAGCCTTTAAAACAATTGCTGTTTAATGACGAGTTAATACAGATCTCTAAATTAAGGTAGTCATTTAGCATTTATAGTGGTCTCTTGAAAAAGAAATAACTTGCTCTTGGGTAAATTTGGCTGTATTGGGTAATAGAAAAAATGAAATCACACTAGTAAGAAGGTGTCCTTTAAAAGGTGCCTCCCCAGGGTGCCTGGGTGGCTCAGTGGGGTGGGTGTTTGACTTCTGCACAGATCTTCATCTCAGCGTCCTGGGATGGAGCCTGCCCCTTTCCTTCTCCCTCTGCCCCTCTCCCTACTCATGCACAGGCTCTCTACGTGCTCTCTCTCTCCCTTTCTCAAATAAATAAATATATATTTTTTTAAAAAGTTGCTTCCCCTGTATGACTTTAATTGATTCTTGTAATAACCTAGTATTCATATACCACTACCACTGTTACTACTAAGTAATGATAAATTTGTATTAATGTCCCATTTTACAGATGAAGAAACTGAGCCCTGTGTTCCTAGGGCCACATACTCATTGGTAGCCAGCCAGTTCTCCTGACTGCCAAATTCCAGGCATCCTTTCCACCCCAGTGGCTACCTCTGAGCTGTTCACCTGTTTCTGTTCCAGGGTTGATGACTTCCCCTTCCATGCTCAAAATGGAATCTCCTCCTGGGAAATATCACAGGGTGGGGTAGGGGATATTTGATGGAACTTTGGCAAGAAATAGGGTTTTGCTCCTTGACCTTCTGTGTTCCCACATCTGACCAGTAGGGATGCAAGGAACTTTTTAGTTCCCTGGTCAGAGACTATCTTTCTTAATTCCTTTTCATTTTTTGAATTTTCCTTCATCTACCTCTGAGCGCACTCACCTACTTGGTAAAAGAAAGGGATATGACTTTCCTGGATTACCCCTATATTACACTGCATCTTTCCGTTGTGACCTCTGCAGAAATGGATTTCCTATTCAGTGTTCGCTTTTGTAATTCACAGGGCTGCCCAACAGACTCAGAGGTACAGATACAATGACATCTCCTTTATTTTTGGAGTAAAAAATGGGGCTTAACTTGTCCCATCAGCGGGCTGTCTAGTATCTCCTTCTTGGGAGTCCGCTACCCCCAAGGCATACAAACCCCACATGGGTTGATACAGACCGAGTGGAGTGGAATCACTTTGACTTCCTCACCTAAGCCCCAGAGCTCTGCTCCTTGCAGGCTGGCCGAACAGTCTCCAGCCACAGAAATTTCGTGGGCGCTTGTTCGTGCAGGTGGCAGCCGTGGAAGGTTGGGCTGGTGGGCACTAGGACGTCAGGCCCAAAAGGGAAGTGGCCAGTGCATTAGCAGCTCCTGCGACCGCTCTTCTCTCTCTAGATCTTTCCACAGGGTCAGAAATGAAGACGTTTTAGGAGAAGAATCATTTTTTTTTTAAAGATTTTATTTATTTATTTGACAGAGAGAGATCACAAGTAGACAGAGAGGCAGGCAGAGAGAGAGAGAGGGAAGCAGGCCCCCTGTTGAGCAGAGAGCCCGATGTGGGACTCGATCCCAGGACCCTGAGATCATGACCTGAGCCGAAGGCAGCGGCTTAACCCACTGAGCCACCCAGGCGCCCAGGAGAAGAATCATTTTTAATAATCCTCTGAACTTGAAAATGAATGAAGACCCTGGGAGAGTGGTCTTTAGTCCAAACAAATGGGAACAAGGGAAGGCAAGCCAGTTCGGAGTCTCAGAATTCAGGCAGAAATGTTCAACCAGGGTATTCGTTTTGTTGTTGTTTTTCTCTCTTGCCACCATTGTCCTGTTTCCCAGGTTGGAAAACTTGGACACCTCCTTGTTTTCCATCCATGTAGCTCATTTATCACCAGAGCTGCTTGTTGCTTTCTTGGAAATCCACCTTTTATTCATCTCCTTGTCCTGAGGGCCAGTGCCTCACACCAGGGAGACTGCGGGTCACCTCGAAGGGGCTCTGTCCCCCTCCCGGTCCCTTTCCTTCCTCTGTAGTCCTGAAGACTTGTCTCCCCCCAAAACACTCTGGAAGGGCCTCTCCCACTGAGACCTGTGTGCGACCTTGACCTAAGACCCAGTGATATGCAAAGAAGACTCAGTAACGTGGAAATCCTGAATGGATTATTGTGATGGTTAATCATAGAATCCCTGAGAAGCGCTTGGCACAGAGCCTGGCACGGAGCTGCAACTTACCATAGCGATTTGTATTGTGTCATACTGTGTTGTTGTGTCCCTCAGCACCTGAGAACCTGTGGTGACTTGCCCTGGCTCCCCTTACCCAGCCTGTCTTCCTCTGTCCGGCAAGAGCTTCTGTGATCTGGCCTTACCCATTACGGCTCAGGGAATGTATCTAGAACTGGTCCCGGGACTTGCCCTGCTCCTTCCAGCTCTACTGCCTTTGTTTACATGGTTCCTAGTTCCTAGGATACCCTGACCACAGCCGCCTTCTTCTTCTGCTCGCATGTTGGAAAGATGGCAGTTTCACCCATCCTGCAATTCCAGTGTATAGAGAAAATGCAATTTATTAATTTTTTTCCTACAGGGAACCTTCTTCCCTGGTGCGCACCTGCTGATTAGCAGGAAAAAGAACAATAACTTCTGATCCCATGTATTTTAAAACTCAGTGTGGTCAGATAATCCAAACAGTCCCTTACAGTAATTCGTAGTCTTCCTAGAAGAATAATGCCCCTTTGCTCATGCTGTCCCCAATCCTTTGCCTGTGATCCTTTCCCGAGGATGAGCAGATTCAGGCTCCTTAGGTGGGGTGACCTCTGTTTCTGGGCACAGGGTCTCTTGCCCGCTGGTGCTGCTTATTTTATACTAGCAGTTGAAGCCTGTGAATCTGACTACATGTAATCTAATCCAGTGGTTTTCGAAGACCCACAGTAAGATAAAGAGACATTGTCAGAGCACCTGGGTGGCTCAGTCTGTTAAGCATCCATCCAACTCTTGGTTTGGGCTCAGGTCATGATCTCAGGGTTGTAGGATCAAGCCCCACATCAGGCTCTACACTCAATAGGGAGTCTGCTTGAGGTTCTCTCTTTCCCTGTGTTCTGCCCCTCCCCCACCTCCCTCCCCCTCAAATAAATAAATCTTTTTTTAAAAAAAGATACAGATACGTTGTCAGGAGACCCTAGTAAGTACATATGGTCATTGTATACATGGATGGACCATAAAAAAGATAGTATTTTTCTTGCTACACCCCAAGCACTCTGATCTCCTCCATTCCCTTTTAATTTTATTCTTTTTAAAAAAATTTATTTATTTATTTATTTTTAAAAGATTTTATTTATTCGTTTGACAGAGAGAGATCACAAATAGGCAGAGAGAGAGAGAGAGGGAAGCAGGCTCCCCGCCGAGCAGAGAGCCTGACATGGGTCTCTATCCCAGGACCCCAAGATCATGACCTGAGCCAAAGGCAGTGGCTCAACCCATTGAGCCACCCAGGTGCCCCTCTTTTATTTTATTCTTTTATTTAATTTGAAAAACCTCACTGGGTTACTCCGTGCTGACCCAGTCCCACCTCAGCTCCCAAGAGCAGCAAACTCTTGAATTTTAGCCATATCCTCCATCAGCCTACTGGTCTGATGGTCTTGGCAAGGGGTCCCTTCCTGTGGCTACAGCCAGCTCAAGGCAAGTGCGTGGTTCTTAGCTCAACCTCCTCCTCCTCCCATCCCAGCCCCTCACCTCCCTGCTCCCTCTGCCTGAGCACACGGTCGCACTGGACTGATGAAGCTGTGTCCCACACTGGTGCAGGCCGTCTCTTCTTAGGGCTCCACATGGTGCAGGAAGATGGGCGCAAGGACATCCCTCTCCACCCAGTGGGCTTTC
Organism: Meles meles; assembly: GCF_922984935.1. NCBI lineage: Eukaryota > Metazoa > Chordata > Mammalia > Carnivora > Mustelidae > Meles > Meles meles. Next base: position 123,191,829 of record NC_060071.1, read on the forward strand.
TCCAGTCAGGAGGCCGAGTCACCCAGGAGTAGGCCACTCCGCTATTCTCTTTTCTTCTCTCCTATTTCTTTCCCATAATTATTGGGACCCAGAAAGGGGTGGATTCTTCTTGAGCTTCCCCTTCACCGCCTGGTCCTTGCATCATCAAGGCATGGAGATTAGAGACTTCCCGGTCCCTGTTGGGTGAAAGTAGTGTCTGTCTTCCAGTAGATTCTTTGAGTTGGGTCCTCCAGATTCCTGGTAAATGGTGGAAAATCCTTTCCCAGGACAAAGCATGACTTTCAAGGCTGTGGAATTTCTGCCTGTGGCAGAGTCTACCAATTTCCCACCTGTGTCCCCCGCTCCCGCTTGTAGCTAAGAATGGTGAAATTCTAGATTCTGGGATGTGAGTAGACGTGTGAGGTTTCTGTCTGGTTTGTTTCCTTGTTTTTCTTTATAGTTTTGTTACATACTTTTAATTTTTTTTAGCCCCAAACTACATATAGTTTCGTTTTGCCTGCTTTCATATAAATGGAAACATCATAGGGGTGTGTGTGTGTGTGTGTGTGTGTGTGTGTGTGTGTGTGTGTGTACTATCTTATGGTTTAAAATATGTTTCTTATAAATGGGAACAAAAAAAATGGGAAAACCTCTGCATTATGGTAACTGTCTAGATAATGAATTTCTGGTCATAGGGTATAAGCATCTTAATGCAAATTGGTTTCAAAAGTGCCTGTGCCAATTTATGTTTCCACTAGTAGTGAATATGTTTTTCTGTTGTTTCATGTTCTCAAGACATTTATTATTGTTAGACTTTAAAAGTTTTGCCTGTATAATAAGTGTGAAATAAGCTCATTATTATTTAAATTGTTTGGTTATGAATAAGTTTGAGTACCTTTTCATAGGTTTATTGGTCATATATGTTTCTTTGTTTGTGAAGTTCCTATTTGCCTTTCATCTAGTGCTTTCCTAAAAACTTAGTTTCTTAGGTCTTCTCTGTAGTATCTCTTTCTCTTTACTTTCTGCTTGTATCTTTATTGCTTTTACACTTTTGTGTTTATTATTTTATTTTTCTTAACTTCCTGAGATGGCAGCTTTTGAAATTTTCTATTTTTTAATTTTAAAGATTTTATTTTAAGGTAATCTCTACACCAAATGTGGGGCTCGAACTCATGATCCTGAGATCAAGAGATACAACCTCTTCCAACTGAGCCAGTCAGGTACCCCTGAAGTTTTCTTTTCTAATACAAAAATATACTATAAATGACTTTCTAAGTACTGAGTTAGTACTATCTCAGGAGTGATAGTTTGTAAAATTTTCACTGTTCAGTTCTAATTAACTTCTAAATTTATTATGACTTTTTCTTTGTTCTGCGGGTTATTTAAAAGTGTTTTGTATCTTTCAAGTTGTTTTTTCATTATTGATATCTAACAATTGCATTTTTGTCATAGAACACAGTCTTATGATGTCAATTATGGAACATTAAGTCAAGCTTGTTAACCTAGTTTTTAAATCTTTACTATTTTTATCAGTACTTTGCTGATCTATTTTTAATTGAGAGAAGTGTATTAATTTCTCACTGTTATCACTTTTCTTGATATATTTTCAAGTTACATTATTTGATGTATATATTTAGACTTCTTCTGTCATCTAGGAGAATTGAATCTTTTATTATCATGAAGGAATGCACTTTAATGCTTATGCTGTTTTTTTGTCTTCAGGCATATTTTGTCTGCTGTTCATGCGGCAACACTGGACAACCGTGGAGCATAGCAGCTTCTTCTTTATTAATTTTTGCTACTTGATTTTCTATTCTTTGTTTTTTCAAGCTCTTTGTATTGTAGTATTTTGGATGTATCTTTTGTATGTGACATATAGGTAGATATTGTTTTTAGGCAGTCTGTAAATATCTTTAAACTGAAATATATTATGTTTATATTTATTGTAATTATGGATATATTTCAGTTTATTTTTTCATGTTATTTTATCCCTTCCATTTGTCCTGCCTCTTCTATGTTTCTTTTCTTCTCATTTCTTGCCGCCTTTTGAATTGATGAGCATTCCTTTCTTATTTTATATATTTTTCTATAGTAGTTTAGAAGTTTTACACTATTATTATTCTTTTAGTGGTTCTCTGGAAGTTTTGGCATGTATACTCATCAAAGTCTAAAACTAATTCATATCTTTCCTTTCCTCCCAAACAGTGAAAAGATCTTAGGCAACCTATGCTCCAGTCACTGCTCCTCACTTCTCCAAATTAGGTCCCATTTTTGCTCAGTGTTTTAGGTGTGTCTTATTTTAACTTCACATGTTAGACATTGCTGTTATCATTTTAAAAATAGTAATTTTTGTTCAGATTTACCCACATATTTACTACTTTCTTTGCTTATAATTTCTTCCTCTGCCCCCAGTCGTACCTTACTAGAGTACTTTTCTTCTTAGATTTCATTTAGTCAGAATCAATTAAGGGAAAACTATTCAGTTATTGTTTGTTGCAAAGTTGTATTTTTTTCCTGCTTTCTAAAAATATAGTTTTGCTAGGTATAAAACCCATGTTTGCTATGTGTAGAATTCTAGTTATTTTTCTGTCAACACATTAGAGATAATTCTGTTGTTTTCTGGTTTCTTCCACTGAGAAGTCAATACTAAATCTAATTGTCACTTGTCATTGAAGGGTAGTCTTTATTCAGTAACACTTTATGGCTGCTCTTAGATATTTTTTTGTCTTTGGTATTCTGCAATTTTACTATAAAGTACATGTGCATTTCTCTTTTATATATTGTTTTTGTATGGGTTTTTTGGGGTTTTATGAATTTATGGGTTAAATTTTTTCATCAGTTCTGGAAGATTCTCAGAATATTGTCCCTGCTCTGTACTCTTCTTTTCTACTTCTGGATTTCAGATTAAGTATATATTAGACTTTTGTTCTTTGTCTTCTCTGTGTTTTAACTTCTTTTTCATGTTTTCAGTCTCTATATTATCTTTATGTACTACAGTCTAGATATTTTCAGTGTTCTCTAGTCAATCTTTCTGATCTTGCTCGTAGCTTATATACTTGTTTCCTTCTATTATTTAAACATTTATTTTATATTGTGTGTCTCATGATTTTAAAATTTGAAATCTTTGTGAGTTCAATTCTACTATCTCTTGTTTCTGCTAGTTGTTCATGATCTTTGTTTCCTTACGCATGTTTGTTTGTGGGTTTTGTTTTATTTTGCTGTGACCTAATTATTTTTGAGACTTTATCAATGGGAATTCTTTGAGGTTTGTATTGAGGTAAATTCTCTGGCTTTTGCCAGGTGCATGGTATCATAAACAATCTGCAAAGCAAGGACTTAAAATTTTCAACTTGAGTTTTGGGGTATCAATCACATAATCAGTTCATATTCAAAAGTCATATGAGGGCCTCTTGTGATTACAGATTTTTAGTAAGGACTTTCTCTCCTCTATGCAACACTAATTTTGGTGACAGGAAATTCTGGTAGCCTTTTGGAGTCCTGTCTATAGCAGAGCACCTCCTAGTATACTTTCTTTGTACCTTGGTGAGTCCCGGCTCTGTTAGTGCTACCAAATTTATTTGGTGTCCCCTGTGCTCCACTATATTGTAAAAACAGAAACTCAAGTTCTCCCAGTTTGTTAAATGCCTTCAAGCTGAAAGCTGATGCAAGTGTTATGCTCTGAGTATGCCTAATTTTCTTGTTGCCTCATACATATATTTCAAACTATTTTGAGGAAGTATTTTGTCCAGAATCTTTAGTTGTTTCAAGGATTGGACAGGTATCTTTTTTGCCATAGTGCCAGAAAAAGAACTTCCATCCTTCTTTCTCTTTGTATTCCTTCTTCAGTAGTCCCTGAACATATGACTGCCTCTGGGTAATTGGGGTGAAGATCATGAAGGCAGTAGAAAAAAAACACAGTCATTTTCAAAATATGACCTCCTTCTACACCTATTTTAAGCTCTAACTTGTATTTGTTGAGATAATACTAGCTGCTTCATTAAAACCCACAGTGCAATGAAGCAAAACAATAAAAGTTTATTCCTTACATATCCAAAGTGGGTGTCCTGACAGGAGGCTGGCACTGATTCAGGTGGTGATTGAGGGAACCAGACAGTTTTCATCCTGGGGCTCTACCATTTTCAACCAATGGCTCCTAAGGTCATTGTGCATATTTGGATCACACCAGCAAAAATGGGAAAGAACGTAGAAACTCAGGAGTGACAGATTTTTTTTTTCCTGGCCGTCTTAGATGTGGCAAATTCACTTCATTTCCTAGTTATTAGCTAATACTTGGTTGGGTTGCCGTATCTGCCTGCAAGGAGGGTTGCTGGGAAAGGTATTCTGGATGTGAGCCTCGGAGGAAGAAAAACAGGTGTAATAAACAACCAGTCTGTCTCTGCCATGCATTTCCTCTCTGAAACTGTGGACCCACCTGTTTCTCATTTCTCTGGGCTCCCTTTTCACTTAGAATCAGTGCCACCAACGTTTAGGATTTAATTATCCTGAATTATTTCATGTTCATCCAGTGTAAACCCCCAACTATATCATAACTTTCTTGAGGGTGTGAATTTTGTGCTGAACATTTGAAAATGTCCCCTGTCACGCCATTTTGAACACACAGTGTGCTCTACAGAAATTAAACCTCTGAATGAAAGGAGAATGTTCTTTTCTAAGGAAATGACTGTTCGCATATTTAGGGATGTGGTGTTGTGATCTGCAACTTACTCATTACGTTATTCCTTCACGTTTCCTCCTTAGACTTGAAATTTATCAAAATAAAAATTTGGAGGGAAAAAACCCCAAATCCCTGATGTATGGAGGGCACTACACACAATAGTGGCCTTTCCATGGGGTGACCATTCTAATCTATCTCAGTTGTTTCTTCTGAAATGTCTTGATATCTGCCTTCTCGGCACCTTCTGGGTTGTTCTGATAATTCATTCCTTCATTCTGGAAATATCTTTGAGGTCTGCAGGGTGCTAGAGACTGGGGAACAGCTGGGTATAGGGGTGCGAGATAAGACCCTGCCCCAGGGCCGGTCAGGTGAAGGGGTGTAAACTGCTTTGAGTGGAGAAAGACTTTTGCAATTGATTTTGTGATTGGGGTGGTTCTAGTTTATTTGTAGGATGGAAAGGATAAAATCTTGGTGTGATCTCAAGTCCTTTAGCAGGGACTTTTCACTTCTTTTTCCTTTGCTTTTAGGTCTTGCCTAAGGAGGCCAGTCTTTTTCCAGGCAAGTAGTTAGCAAATCAACAAACAGAGTGTAGCTCTTAAATATTCTCTAGGGCCACGGATAATCTCAGCTGAGCTGGACCCTGGTTTATTGGTCTCAGTGTCACTTTCTGCTTGAGTTGAACTCATTACTTTGTTGCTAGGCTCAATGTTTTCAATTCTCTATTTTTATTTTCTGTTGCTATTGGTCTTAGTAAATGAGAATGACATATGGACTCGAGTTAAACTGTTGGAATCATCGTTTGTTTTCTTTTCATTGCATAGTTTTCTTTCTCTACTGCACCACACTGTGGATGGGAAAATACACTGACATCTTAGTAACTCTAACTAATCTATTATCCACCTGCTCAGATGCAAGCACAATGCATGTGGCAAATTACTTTATATGCCAATAAAGCCTGTGTTTTGGAAAATGTTGAGCTGTTTATATTCAAAACATTGTTTTGAATCAAGCCATCTAAAATATGCAGATGAGGAATAGGAAATGGTATCCTGAATAGCATCCTCAAAATTCCAGGAAGGGTCAGGCTACAAAATACAAGACGTGGCGAGTCTATAATTAGGTGTTGACCATGTTTAATTTGCTTGAGCACCTCCTTGGGCTTAGCTCTGGCACTGGGCAGAGAATAGCTCGAACCCAGAGGAGTTTACTTTAGAAGATGACCCAGCAGGTAAATGTGGTTCCACCAATAGCCAAGACAGCATGGCCTTCATTTCTTATGTTGTTTTATTTGTGGAACAGGGCACAGAATTTCTGGCAGGTGAGAGCAGAGTATAGCATTTTTAATAAAATTGATGAAGTGTAGATGGGTGGGTGCACAGGGCTCTTAAAATTGTGTCCATTTTCTTCCAATTCTAAACCTCCAGTAAATGAGAATCTCAGAATTTTTTTTTTCTTGTGTTTGGAAAGGTTTCTGAAACTCCTCTTTTGGAGATACCGAGTCTCAGCCAAAGACATTAATGAGATATACAGCCCAGGACCTAGCAGACTGGGTAGGATAGCTAACCCCCTCTGTTGATGCAGTGAGCTACTCAGGGGTTGCTTCCCACTTTGAGCGAGGGCTCCTTTTTATCCTTAATACTAAATATTCAGTCACAAAGGGAAAAGGCACGACTTCTATATTTTTGATATGGCTGATGTGATTTTAAAATTAATTTACCTGTATATATTTAAAGATTGATTTATTTATCTTTAGAGAGAGCACATGAACAGGGGAGGGAGAGAGGGAGAAGGGGGAGAGGGAGAGAGAATCCTCAAGCAGACACCCCACTGAGCTCAGAGCTCAGTGTGGGACTCGATCTCATGACCTTGAGATGATGACCTAACTGGATATCAAGAGTTAGTCGCTTAACTGACTGAGCCATCCAGGCACCCCATTAAATCAAATAAATAAATATATATATATATATATATATATATATATATATATGATTTTATTTATTTTTAGACAGAGATCACAAGTAGGCAGAGAGAGAGGAAGGAAAGCAGGCTCCCTGCCAAGCAGAGAGCCCGATGTGAGGTTCAATCCCAGGATCCTTGGATCATGACCCAAGCTGAAGGCAGAGGCTTTTTTTTTTTTTTTTAAGATTTTATTTATTTATTTGACAGACAGAGATTGCAAGTGGGCAGACAGACAAGCAGAGAGAGAGAGAGAGAGTGGGAAGCAGGCTCCCTGCTGAGCAGAGAGCCGGATGTGGGGCTTGATCCCAGCCAGGATCCTGAGATCATGATCTGAGCCAAAGGCAGAGGCTTTAACCCACTGAGCCACCCAGGTGCCCCAAATTAATTTATATATATATATATATATTTTTTTTAATATTTTATTTATTTGACAGAGAGAAATCACAACTAGGCAGAGAGGCAGGCAGAGAGAGAGGAGGAAGCAGGTTCCCTGCGGAGCAGAGAGCCCGATGTGGGGCTCGATCCCAGGACCCTGGGATCGTGACCTGAGCCGAAGGCAGAGGCTTTAACCCACTGAGCCACCCAGGCGCCCCATTAATTTATATTTTTAAAGCAGAGTACTTCATGCAGTATTATTGGGGATGACCATATATCCCGATTTGTTTGTAATAGTTTTGGTTTATGCCTACTGCCTCAGTATAATGACTCCTTTTATTTTCAAAGGCATCCTGGTTTATGCGATAAATTATAGTCATGTTACTTACAGTGGTAGTCAATGTAGGTAGCAGTAGTAGGTCAGATTTGTTCGTACCAGCTTATCTGCTGAGAAAACCTGCTTAAAGTTAAAAAGAAAAAAAAAAAAAGTCAGTTTGGACGCATTGGAGAGACATCAAGGCAATGAGGAATGACAAAACCAAGATTCAGGGAAAGGAAAGCCCTGAGAGATGAGCACAACTTTGGATCTTTTTCTTGAGACATTTGTCACTTCCAAAATTTGTGGCCAAGAGACTAAAAAACTTGGCAGAGCTTTCAACAGACTCATGGGATTGGGGGCATTATAACTGTATTTAAGTCCTGCCAAGGAGCAGAAGCCCTAGTAAACAACCTGGGCTTTCATTTGGAACCCTGAGTCAAGATCAACCAGAAATAGAAAAACTCACACAGGGATTGAAGCCAAAAATCAAATATTTTCAGATTAGTGTCCCTAGCTTAGTTGCTTGCCAGAAACAAAAGTTAAAATCCTCTCTGGAGGAAGATACATCTTTCAGAGCCTCATGTTGTTACTAGAGTTTTTCATATACTGTATCTGTCACCTGGTAAAAAATAACTAGACATATGAGCAGATAAGACATGATTTAGAAATTCAGCAAATAAGATCTACCTGAAGGGTATTTGTCTTTCTCTGGCTGGCTTATTTCATTTAACACCATACCCTGTAGGTCCACCCACGTTGCCACAACTGGCAAGATCTTGTTCTTTTTTATCGCCATTTAATATTCCATTTTATATCTCTATCTCTATCTTTATCTATATTACACTTTCTTTATCATTCCCATGTGGAATTTAAGAAGCAAAGCAAATGAACAAACAAAAAGAGACCAAAAAAAACCAGGCTTGAATACAGAGAACAAACTGGTGGTTGCTAGAGGGGAGGTGGGTGGGGAGATGGGTGAAATACATAAAGGGGATCGAGACCACACTTATATTGATGAGCACCGAGAAATGTACAGAATTGTTGAATCAGTATGTTGTACACCTGAAACTAATATAACAATGTATGTAATTATTTTTGAATACATTTATATATATATATATATTTAAAAAGAAAATACAAAGGAGATGGAAAAAATTTATAGATGTATTCTAGATGACTGAAGTTCTTTAAAGCAAGTATAAAGATGATGAAGAAGAAAAAAAAGATACAGCTAAAAGAAATCCAGGTAGTGGATTAATCAGAGATGGTCTCTCAGACAACTGATGAAAATATATAGAAAATTAAAAAATAAGATGTAGGGGCACCTGGGTGGCTCAGTGGGTTAAAGCCTCTGCCTTTCGCTCAGGTCATGATCCCAGGGTCCTGGGATCGAGCCCCGCATCGGGCTCTCTGCTTGGCAGGGAGCATGCTTCCTCCTCTCTCTCTCTCTGCCTGCCTCTCTCCCTACTTATGATCCCTATCTGTCAAATAAATAAATAAAATCTTTAAAAAAAAAAAAAAGATAAGATGTAAAAATTTGCCAGACAACTGAAAATTACAAATAAGAACCTGGTACTGAAAAATATAGTTACTGAAGTTTAATAGATAACTTATGAATCAATGAACTTTTGAGGTGATTTAAGTCCTCTAAGACTGCGTTGTAGTGTTGGTGATGGTTGCACAACTGAATTAATAATGATGAAACCACTAAGTATACATTTACAATATGTATATTTCATGGTATGTAAATTGTACTTTAATACATGTGTTGAAAATGGATGGGTTCAATGGAGTAGATGCAGTTGAAGGGAGAGTTAGTGAACTGAAATATCGAGAAGAAGAAAATACCCGAAATAAAGCATGGAGAGACAAAATGATAGAAAGTAAATACAGGATTTTGAAAGACGTGTGAAATATGGGAGAAAGGTCTAATATACACGTAATTGGAGTTTCAGTAGGAGAGGAGAGAGAAAATGGAGCAGAAGAAATAATTGGAAAAAATAGCAAAAAATTTTCCAAGCCTAACAAATGACACAAAGCTGCAGAATTAAGAAGACCTAAGGTAGCAATCAGGTTCAATACAAAAAATAAAGAAAGAAAGAAATTAAATTAAAAAAGCTGAAAAGCAGTCAAGACTGGAGGAATAGTTAACTTGTTTTCAAAGGAGCAGCAATAATATTGTCAACCACCTGTTCAATGAAACAACACAAGTTAAAAAGAAAGTCATGAGATCTTTAAACTGCTGAAAGAAAACTATCATTAACTTTGTATTCTATATCTACCTAAAGGATTCCTCAAAAATATGACAAACTAAAAGTATTTTGAAAAAAATTGTCATGAGCCCATCTGTGCTAAAGGAGATCCTAAAAGGCATCCCCCTGCCTTTTTTTTTTTTTTTTAAAGTAGGCTCCATGCCAGAGTGGAGCCCAGTGTGGGGCTTGAACGCACAGTCCTGAGATCAACCTGAGTTGAGATCAAGGTTAGATGTCCAACTAACTGAGGGCTATCTAGGTGCCCCTAAAAGGCATCCTTTGGACAGAAGGAAAATTATTTCATATCAAAGCTCAGAGATGTAGGAAAGAATGAAGAGCAGTAGAAATAATAATTAAGTAACTAAGTATAAGTAAATATTCACTCTAAATATAATTATTATTCCTGTTGTAAATATTTGGTGAATAAAATATATGATTAAAGGAGAACTTAAGTCTGAAGAGATTAAGGAAGTTACATTATATAATCCATCTATTATGTAGGACATGATAAAACTAATTTGTATTAGCCATCAATAAGCCAAGCATGCATGTTTTAAACTCTGGATAATCTTTAAAAGAATGGTAAAGGAACATAGAAATAATAAGCTAAAAGAAAGGAGCTAGAATAATAAAATATACTCAGATAATTTAAAAAAAGGTAGAAAGTGGAGAAAAAGGATCCTGTAGTAGATAAAACTAAATGAATAAAAAATAGGTTTAGCCCAAATATATCAGCAATTATAAATGGAGTATATTTTATATTTAAATATAAGTTTTTTTTAAAAAAGATTTTATTTATTTACTTGACAGAAATCACAAGTGTGTAAAGAGGCAAGCAGAGAGAGAGGGGAAAGCAGGCTCCCTGCTGAACAGAGAGTCCGATGTGGGGCTCGATCCCAGGACCCTAAGATCATGACCTGAGCTGAAGGCAGAGGCTTAACCCACTGAGCCACTCAGGCGCCCCTAAATATAAGTTTATATATAAACTTTATATTATATTAATACTATATTATATATTATAATAAGCTATATATTACATTGACTATTTAAAAGTCAAAGATAATAAGGTTGAATTTTTAAAAACCTATATGCTACTTTAAAGAGATATGCACTTTTAAAAAAAATTAAGAAAGGCCAAACACAAAGGGATGTAAAAAGATATAACATGCAAACACTAGCCAAAAGAAAGGTTGCATATATATATGCATATATTGCATGTATGTATATGTATATGTGTGTGTATATATATGTGTGTATATATATATGTATATATAATTTCTTTTAAGATTTGTTTATTTCTTTGAGACACACACACACACACACACACACACACACACACACACAACACATGCATGCATAACCAGAGGGAGGAGCAGAGAGTGAGGGAGAGAATCTCAAGCAGACTCCATGCTGAGCATGGAGCCCAAAGGGGGGCCCAATCCCACAACCCCAAGATTATGCCTTGAGCTGAAATTCAGAGTTGAGCAGAAACCAGAAAACAGACATCCCATAGAATCATTACTGCCAAAAGACTATAAAAATCAATAAATCCTGGTGAAAGTAATAAAGAAAAAAAAGTACAAATAACCAGTATTAGCCCTACATAGCTATATTAATATCAGATAAAGTATACCCTTTATAAACAAGAAGGACTGTTAGAGTTGAAAAGATATTTCATAATTTAAAAAAATTAAATTCACCAGAAAAATATATTTCTAAGCGTGTATGCACTTATTAAACACACACACACACACACACACGCATGTGCATAATAAGACCTGCAAAGCTGAAAATAGAGCTACCGTACAACCCAGCAATTGCACTATTGGATATTTACCCCAAGATACAAATGAAGTGATCCAAAAGGGCATTTGTACCCCAGTGTTTATAGCAGCAATGTCCACAGTAGCCAAGCTATGGAAAGAGCCCAGATGTCCATCAACAGATGAATGGATAAAGAAGATGTGGTCTATATATACAATGGAATATTACTCAACCATCAAAAAATGAAATCTTCCCATTTACAATGTGAATGGAACTAGAGGGTATTATGCTAAGTGAAATAAGTCAATCAGAGAAAGACAGTTATCATATGGTTTCACTCAGTGTGGAATCCAAGAAACAAAATAGAGAATCATAGAGGAAGAGAAGAAAAAATAAAGCAAGATGAAACCAGAGGGAGACAAACCATAAGAGACTTTTAATCATAGGAAACAAACTGAGGGTTGCTGGAGGGGAGAGGGGTTGGGGTATTGGGTAACTGGGTGGTAGATATGAAGAAAGGCATATGATGCGATGACCACTGGGTACTATATATGACTGATGAATTACTGACCTTCACCTCTGAAATAAATGATACATTATATGTTAATTAATTGAATTTAAATAAAAAAATATAATTTTAGCTATTTGCATTTAGCCATCCTAGTATTTCTGAAATAATAAAAAAATTCTAATGTTTAAAAAAAAAAGACCTGCAAGGAGAAATAGAGATACTGATATAATTAGAAATTTTAATGTATCCTAGTAACTTATATACCCAGTAGCCAATAAAAATCAGGATGGGGTGCTTGGCTGACTCAGTCAGTAGAGCATGCAACTCTTCATCTCAGGGTTATAAATTTTGAGCCCACCATTGGCTATAGAATTTGCTTAAAACTAAAGTCTTAAAAAATCCATAAAAATATAGACAATTTGAACAAAGTTAATTAACAAGCCTGCTCTAATTATGAAACAGTGCACTCAACAAATATAGAATATACACTCCTTTCAAGTGCACATAGAGTATTTACCAGCATTGCCCATGTTCAGTCATGAAGCAGCCCAGCAAATTTTAAAGGACTGAAATCACGCAGAGTATATTTTCAGATCCCAGTGACATTAAACTAGAATTCAGTGTCAGAAAAAGATAACTGAAAAATCCCCATATGTTTAAATATTAAGCAATTATGATGAGTCAAAAAAGAAATAACAATGAAAATTAGCTCGTATTTATTTATGTATTTTTAAAGATTTACTTAGTTATTTTAAAGATTTATTTCTGGGATGCCTGGGTAGCTCATTGGGTTAAAGCCTCTGCCTTCAGCTTGAGTCATGATCTCAGGGTCCTGGGATCGAGCCTTGCATGGGGCTCTCTGCTCAGCAGGGAGTCTGATTCCCTTCCTCTCTCTCTGCCTGCCTCTCTGCCTACTTGTGATCTCTGTCTGTCAAATAAATAAATAAAATCTTTAAAAAGAAAGATTTATTTATTTTTGATAGTGTGTATGTGAGTGGGGGGAAGGGGCAGAGAATCATCAGGCAGACTCTCTGCTGAGCACAGAGCCCGTTGTGGTACTTAATCCCAGGATCCTGAGATCATGACCTGAGCTGAAACCAAGAGTCAGATGTTTAACCTACCAAGTCACCCAGTGAAAATATGACAAGCCAAATGTGGAATGCAGCTAATGCCATGCTTAAAGGGACATTTGTAGCTTCAAATGTATGTATCAGAACAAAAGGCTTGAAAACAAGTGACTTAAATATTAATTTTGAGACTTAAAAAAGGATAATTAATTTTTTCTAAAAATAGTAGGAGGAAGAAAATAACAAAAATAAGAGAGGAAAGTAATGACATAGAAAACAGACATCCCATAGAATCATTACTGCCAAAAGATTATAAAAATCAATAAATCCTGGTGAAAGTAATAAAGAGAAAAAAGTACAAATAACCAGTATTAGGAATGACACAAGGGATGTCACTACATTTAAATGATAATAAAGAAGGGTCTGGGGGTGGCTCAGTTGGGTAAGCGGCTGTCTTCGGCTCATTCTGTGGCTCAGGTAATGATTGCAGGGTCTTGGGATTGAGCCCCACATCAGGCTCCTTTCTCAGTGGGGAGCCTGCTTCTCCCTCTGCCTGCTGCTCCTTCTGCTTGTGCTCTCTCTCTTACTATCTCTCTCTGTGTCAAATAAATAAGTAAAATCTTGTAAAAAAAAAAAAAAAGTAAAAGATAATAAAGGAATGTGATGAATAACCCAGTGGCAATCTTACTGAGTGAAATTTTAGAAGAAATGAACAGATTTTCTAAAAATGCTGCTTACCCAAACTGACATAAGAAAAATAAGAATCTGAGTAGCCCTGTATCTTCTCATATGAATATGTAATTAAAAACCTTACCACAAGGACAACTTCAGACTCAAATGATTTTTCTGTTGAATTCATTAAATATTTAAGGAAGAAATAACACATATTTTCTACAAACTCTTCAAGATAATAGAAAAAGAAGGCACATTCCCAACTTGTTCTAAGAAGTCAGCAGAATTCTGATTGATGCTAAAACCTGACGTGATAAGAAAGAAAAATTCCAGGCCAATTTTATTCATGAATATAGATTCAAAACTCCTAAACAAAACACTAACAAAGTGAATCCAGCAATAAATTACTACATCATGATCAAGTTGATTAGTTCCACATATGCCAGGTTAGGGTCATGTATTTAAAAATCAGGCAGTGTATCTCAGCAAATAAAGAACGAAGAATAAAATATAGAATAATTCAGAATAAAGACAAAAACCATATTATTGGGGCCCCTGGGTAGCTCAGTGGGTTAAAGCCTCTGCCTTCAGCTCAGGTCATGGTCCTGGGGTCCTGGGATCGAGCCCCGCATCGGGCTGTCTGCTCGGCGGGGAGCCTCCTTCCTCCTCTCTCTCTGCCTGCCTCTCTGCCTACTTGTGATCTCTGTCTGTCAAATAAATAAATACAATTTAAAAAAAATTTAAAAAAATTTAAAATAAAAACCGTATTATTATCTCAAAAATGCAGAAAATGTATGTCATGCAATCCAATATTTATTCATGATTTTTTAAAAAACAAGACTCACCCTAATAAACAAAGAAATTTTCTTACTCTAAGAAGGTATCTACAGAGAATATTATTAAGAAGTAGGAAGTTATGCATAATGGGGGATATATTAAAACTTTCCCTTTGCTGGTAGGAAAGGACAAATAGACCGGTTATCATCACCTCTGTTTATCATTGCATAGTGGATCCCTGCTAATGCAGGGAGGCATAAAAGAAATAAAAATATTAGGATTAAAAAGGAATAGGTAACGTAATTATTGGGAGTGTCAATTACTGTACATCTAGAAAATTCAGAAGAAACTTCAGATTGTTGCCACTAGAAAGTGAATTTAGCAAGTTTGCTGAACACAGGTAAATATAAAAAATGTATTTCTATATATCACTAATAAACAGAAATTGAATTTACGTTAGAATAAAATGATCAAATACCTCGGGATAAATCTAACAAAAGTGGTGAAGGCCTCTATATGGAAAAGCATTTAACCTTATGGAGAAGTTAAAGAAGATCTAAATAAATGGAGGCATAGAGCATGTATGAGGAATATGAAATTTTCTAAAGATGTCAGTTAGTGTCAAGCTAAGGTACAGCATGTACCTGTACACGTACAGCTGTACATGTACAGTATGAGAATGTATAACTGGGCATTCTCAGTCAAAATCCCAAGGGGGCTTTGGTGAAATTTGGTAAGCTCATCCTAAAATTTGTGTAGAAACACAGAGGACTGAAAATAGCTAAGATACTCTTGAGGGAGGTAAGAGAAGAGGCATTGCTCCACCAGATACGAAAGTTTATTATTAGGTTAGAAGAATTGACGCAGTTGGCATGGGTGCAGCAGACCAGTGGAAAGAATAGAGTCCAGGGGCACCTGGGTGGCTCAGTGGGTTAAGCTGCTGCCTTCAGCTCAGGTCATGATCCCAGAGTCCTGGGATCGAGTCCCGCATCGGGCTCTCTGCTCAGCAGGGAGCCTGCTTCTCCCCTTCTCCCTCTCTCTCTGCCTGCCTCTCTGCCTACTTGTGATTGCTGTCTGTCAAATAAATAAATAAAATCTTTAAAAAAAAAAAAAAGAATAGA
This sequence comes from Meles meles, assembly GCF_922984935.1. Taxonomy (NCBI): domain Eukaryota; kingdom Metazoa; phylum Chordata; class Mammalia; order Carnivora; family Mustelidae; genus Meles; species Meles meles. The sequence goes on from NC_060071.1 coordinate 123,207,300, forward strand.
GTCCAAAGACTAGACTGGCATATATATAGACATACTATCAGTGACAAAAATGACATTGTAGGATATTAGGGATAGAATCTTTTTTTTATTACCAAAAATTTTTTATGACTAAATTTTACGTGGGGCTTGAACTCCTGACCAAGTGTTGCGTGCTCTATCAAATTGAGCCAGCCAGGTGGCCTAGAATTGTCTTTTTAAAATAAGTGGCTGTGGGACAATTGGATGTGAATGTTAAAAAGTAATAGAACTTGACCCTAAACTTACACCATATGCCAAAACCCCTTCCAAGTGAATTTGAGGTCTAATGTGAAAGACAAAATAATAAAATATGCAGAAGATAATGTAGGAGAGTGTACTCATGATTTTGACTAGGGAAAGAATTCCTGCATAAGACCTAAAAGAACCAGTTATAGAGAAGAAGACAGATAAAACTGGACAATATTAAAATGAAGAACTTAGGTTCATCAACAGAACCTAGTCAAAGATGCAGTTAAAGAGAGCGAGAGGCAGGGCGCCTGGGTGGCTCAGTGGGTTAAAGCCTCTGCCTTCGGCTCAGGTCATGATCCCAGGGTCCTGGGATCGAGCCCCGCATTGGGCTCTCTGCTCATCAGGGAGCCTGCTTCCCTTTCTTTCTCTCTGCCTGCCTCTCTGCCTACTTGTGATCTCTGTGAAATAAATAAAATCTTAAAAAAAAAAAAAAAAGAGCGAGAGGCAAGTTAGAGATATTTGCAACATCATGAGAATTCTTACAAATCAATAAAAGAAAGACAAAATTGAAAAATGGGTAATAGGGGGCGCCTGGGTGGCTCAGTGGGTTAAAGCCTCTGCCTTCGGCTCAGGTCATGATCCCAGGGTCCTGGGATCGAGCCCCACGTCGGGCTCTCTGCTCCGCAGGGAGCCTGCTTCCTCCTCTCTCTGCCTGCCTCTCTGCCTAGTTGTGATTTCTCTCTGTCAAATAAATAAAATATTAAAAAAAAAAAAAGAAAAGAAAAATGGGTAATAGGGTTAAAGAGGGACTTCCCAAAAGGTGGTATCCAATGTCCAAGAAACACATGAAAAAGTGCTCAACTTCCTACGTCTTCAGGGAAGTATCAATGAGAAACTACTTAAAATGTGACCACATTTCCACCACAGTGCATAGAATTAAAAATCACTTTGGATACCAAGAGGTGGAGAGGATTGGGGGAAATGGGAATTCTATACTGGTGATAAGGATGCCTATACTGGTGATAAGGATGCAGATTGGTCCAACCACTTGGAAGACATTTTGGAAGCGTTAGCTGATGAAATTGAACAGAAGCATATTCCTTGAACCTGAAGTTCCACCCTGATGCACAGATTCAATGAGAAGTAAATAGGTGTATACCAAAAATCATGGCCAGGAATGTTCTCGCAGCAGTATTCAGAGTGGCCTCAGACTGGAAATGACTCTGTCCTTCAAGAGTGTAATATAATGTGTGCACCTGCGCATGCGTGTGCCTGCACACACCCACACCCACACACACACACATTTTATGATCTATTTATACAAACAAATGGTATACTAGCAAAAAAGAAACTGTACAAGTTGGGATGAGTCTCATCCACATTCATGTGTGAAGGAAACCATGTACACACACACGCACACACACACACACACACACACACACACACACACACCCCTGTATTTCATTTCTATAAAGTTTAACAAACAAGCATAATGAAACTATGGGCTTTAGGGATGGACGCTTAGATGCAAAACGATAAAAGGCGTAAGAGGTAAGGTAGTAGCCGTAGGGGAGGGCTGGGGTGCTCATTAGGAGGGAGAATGATGAGAGTCTCAGGGATGAAGGCAAAGCTGTATTTTGTGACTTGGGTGATGATTACATGGATGTCTGCTTTGGGATAAATCGTTGAGCTGTAGATTTTGTTTTGTGCACTTTTCTCTATATTTCACAATGTAACATTTTAAAAATCAATAAAGAATGTAACTTTATCACTGTTTTCTTGATTTTCAATCAAGTTAAAGTATCACCCATTGACTTACTATTGTAATTTAGACCTTCTTCCCTTCTTTTGAATTGACACTGTTTATATTACTTAAACACCATTCATCAATGAGACCAGTGATATACTATATGACAAATCCTTTCTTGTGCAACTTTTAGGTGTTTTTTCGTGTTGAAAAGCATCACCTCTTTTTGATTCATGTATATATTTGTATATTTACAAACATAAGCCTTCCTCCATTGGTCCTTCTTTCCTTCTTTCTAATTCTTCACATGCCTTCCACCAGTATCTCTCAATCTAATTTTGCTCTTGGCCAAACATATCAGATAATGTACCACTTCCATTTTGTTTCTCCTGCTCTAATTTTGCCCTCATTGCTCGATGAGCCTGTTTCTGGAATGGGGTTTTGTGTGAGGATTTCTTTTTTGCCTGACTCCTGCATTGTTTGTTTCTTGGATCCCACATTTTCTTTCTTTCTTTTTCTTTTCTTTTTTTTTTTTTCTTTTTTTTAGTTTGCTGCTCTAGGTGGAGCACATCTGCTAACAATTTACTAAGCTAGCATAGGAGATAAATTTTCCAAGAACTTAATCTCTGAAAACATCTTTAATGTACCCTCCTCCCCTTAGTCAGTAGTTTGGCTAGGCATATAATTCTAGATTGAAAATCATCTTTCTTCTGTATTTTGAAGCAATACGCGATTGACTTTAGTTCTTATTGTTGCTGTTGAGAAGTCCCGGGCCATTTCAGTGTTCCTCTTTTCTATGTGAATAGATTTTTTTCTTCATGGAGGCTTCTGGAATTTTAATTTTATCCCTGGAGTGGAATTTCATGATACTATACTTTTGTTGTATCTTTATAGATCACTTCACTGGGGATTTAATCAGACTTCTCCATTGGAAGAATTATGCACCTGTTCTATGAAGTGGTTCTTGAAGATTTTGTGTTTGTTTATGTGTTTGCTTATTTTATTTTTTAAAAAGATTTATTTTATTTTAGAGAGAGAGAGGGATAAAGCACAAGTGGGGAGAGGGGCAGAGGGAGAGCCCTCAAGCAGACTCTCCACTGAGTATGGAGTCCTATGTGAGGCCCCATCCAACGACCCTGAGATCCTGACCTGAGCGGAAACCGAGTCAGATGCTTAACTGACTGCGCCACCGATGTAACCCTGTGTTTGCTTGTTTTAAATCATTTTTTCTTCCCATTTTCTCTGAACACTTAGAAACTCTGGCAGTCAAACTTTGGACTGATCTTTTCTTGTTTTTTTTTTTCCTCTTTCCTTGATAATCTCTTTGACTTACTGCCTTACCTTCTGGAAGGTTGCTGTTATTTCCAAATCGTTGAATTTTGAATTTTGACCATTGTATTTTTAACATCCAAGAACTTAAAATTTTTCCCTGAGTGTTTCTTTTCACAGCATCCTGTTCTTCTCTTTTAACAGAAACAATGGCTTCTCTCATGGAATATATCAGTTATGGTTTTTGATATTTTCTTCTGTTTCCTGCATTATCTCTGTTCTTTCACACCTTCTTATTTTGCTTGATTGTTTAGGTTACTGACTTTCAGTCTAAGTGTGAGAATTGGAAGAGCTTATTGGAAGATTTGTGCTTGAACTGGGCTCATTAGCTGAGGGGCTGCCCTGTGGAGTGGCTGGGTAGTGAGCCAGTTTCTTCAAATTTCAGTATGTGTCAGGACTTTTCCTCTAGGGCTATCCCATTTTTTTCCGAGAGGGATCTTCTCGTCCCATGTGGTGTTCTGAGAGCCAGACTACCAGACTCAGTCTCCCATCTGCCCTCTGTGTTCAGCCTGGTGTCCACCCCTGCTCCCTTCTCTTCCATCTCCCCAGCATTAAGGCTGACTCATATTGGGAAAAGGAGAAGGGAATTGTGTGGTTAATGCCCAGGAAGGGTGAGAACTTGAGGGTCTAACTTCTCACTGTAGAGCCGAACTAACTTCCACATCTCATCTCATTCCCACTTTCCGCTGTATCTATGGCCTCCAGTTCCTGAGCCTTTCTGGGATTCTGTGAGGCCAGTCCACTTACATCGATCAGTTTTCCTCTCCACTGGAATTCTAGTTTCTTCATTATGCCTAAAACAACTAGCACTCCTCCATATACCCATAGTATTCAAGACATTGGTGGACCACTCTCATCTGCTGTTATCCCCTCTCTCATTCTGTTTGTCCTCGTGGGTTTATGTTAACCATCTGAGGGCAGAAACCATGACTTGCACATCTTTAGTTTGCTTGCAGAGCCAAATGCAAAAGCTTAGGAAACACTCATTGATTGTCTGATTGATTGGTTGACTGATGCCCCCCTCATGAATCACTGAAGTACTCTGTCCTTCTTGCCTTCTTGAACCTTCCCCTCCATGTTCTGTCTCTTATTTGCAGGTGTGTAGATCCAGATGATAGCATGTCCTTTGGTGCTACATCCAACACTTGGTGGGTTCCTTCTCCTTTCTGTTGCCTGGGTGCCAGCAGTTCTGGACCCTGCCAGGCATCAGCCCATCACCTGTGCCAAACACTTCTGCCAAGCCACCTTGTTTCCAAAGCATCTGGCAAGGAGGAGTAGGGAGGGGAAGGAGGGACACCTCTCAGATGCCTGAAGGGCCGTTTCCCTTTCCCTCCTAAGCACAAACAGGGTCTCTTAAAATAGCTTTTGGAGCTTTGTGATGTGAATGTAGCCCCACAGCCCTTCTCAGGATTGGCTTATTGTTGAAAAGAAAAATCTCTGGGAGCATTACATGCTCATTGCCAATTTTGAGAAGGGATATCTTGACTGCTGTTCGCTGAGTGGTTTCACGGTAGAGAGCAGCCAGCTTCCAGGCCCGGGCTGGTGTTCACAGTGTCTCTAATTTATGCTGCTTGGCGCTGTGGCATCTGTAGACCTCAGCTGGGTGGGCTTTTTCTCCCTCTGCCCCTCATGCATTTGAGGAAGCTGGGAATATGAACTATTTCCAAGGCTGCATGGACCCTGGGATCCTAGAATCTTGCGGAGCGCTGAGACTACGCTCAGTGATCAGCAGGGCCCTTCTCCCTCTCCTTTCCTTCTTAGTGACTGGGAAAGTTTAAGTGTGGTTGGTTTCTTTGGCTTTCTTGAGGTTTTTTTTTTTTTTTTTTTTTTTTTTTTTTAAATGAGGTTCACTTGATTTTTTCACCAGTAAATTTGATTTGGTGGAAATTATTAAAGATTCTGACAAGAGTGTTGTGTTTTGCTGTTCCCATAACATCTCATGCCATCAGAGTAGTCTTTATTTGCTTTCCAAAGACTAGGACCTGTGACGTTAAAAAAAAAAAAAAAAGTGTATTGTGTTTTAAATGGCCCACACCTAGAGGTAAACTTGAAATGCTTCAGTAAGCCTGGTTTCCTGGTGATCTGGACGGAAGAGTGCCCCTTATCTAGAGATTAGAAGAACACATTGTTTTACACAAAGACAATATGGTTTTAAGTCACCTCGTCTGGAAGGGCACGTGGTAAACACTGAGCTTTACTGTTTAGTTCTTGCCAGGAAAAAAGATGGCCACAGTTCAAATATTCTTAAACAATTAATTTTTTTTTTTAACTTTTGGTGGGTATTTCCCAACCTTAAATTGGTTTTTATTTAATGATACCATCTAGCAGGTCACTTAATTTGTGGCATATGTTTTGCAACTAGTTCATCTTTGAGGGAACTCCAAAAAGTGGCACGGTTAGAAGGCAGACACAGTACACCCTTTAAAAGATGTGTGTTTGATTATGTCTCACAAAATTTCAGGCTGGCTGTATTTCAGTCATGGAAACTTGATTGCCCATTTATCTTTATATTAAAGTGGCTTGAAATCATTTTTGCAAGGGGATTGTTGGGCTCTGCCCACGGGTATGGAGGGCCTTTTACTTAGGTTTGTGTCTTTGCCAAGTCCTTCTTCAAGAAGACAGCAGCTCTACCCCACAGGCCTACGATGTCTTAAATCACACATCCCCATACTTAGCTCAACACAGGAGAGCTGCATTCCGGATGCTGGCTAGAAGTTTCGCTCAAAAATACTGCTACTCAGCCCTGATTGGACCTATGGTGGAACAAGGTGATGTCTATGAATGACTGCAGGTCATCTGACCTGTTCCTGAACTCGGCCTGACACCTAGAAAGCTCCATAAGTGACATGATACGAACCTTGAGTTTTCATTGAATTGTGCTTTGTCATGATACTGTTGTGCAGTGTTGATGTGCAGCTAAAACAGAAAAACCCCAGGCACCCGCTCTGTGTGTTTGTTGCTGTATCTAAACCATGGTTCCTGGGCTTTATTTAACTTGTAGGTAATTGTTGCTTGTCCCACACAGTGGGGTCAAAGATTTTGAATTTGATCGCCTGTGGATGAGGCACATACCTTCTAGCTGTCTCCAGTCCCCACCGTTCCCTATTATTTGACACTTTTTTCATTTGGTTACTTTATCTGTCTGGCTCTTATGGCCATTGGAGTTTACAAATCCTGTTTTCCACAGTGTGGTGGTTAATTTTATGTGCCAACTCGGTGAGGCCATAGTACCCAGATATTTGGTCAAACGCCAGTTTAGATGTCTCTGTGGAAGTATTTTTAGATGAGATGAAAATTGATCGACTTTGAGTAAAGCATATTTCCCTCCATAATGTGGGTGGGCCTCATCCAATCAGTTGAAGACCTTAAGAGAAAAAGACTGAGGTTCCTTGAGGAAGAGGGAATTCTGCCTCTAGACTGACTTAGGACTTGATCTGCAGCATCAGCTGGGTCTCCAGACTTCTGAACTACACTGTAGACTTTGGACTCCCAGTCCTCATACTCTTCTGAGCCAATTCTTTTCAACTAAGTCTCTCTATGCGTCTACACATTCATTGGTTTTGTTTATTTAGAGATGCTTAATGCACACAATGAGCTCTTTCTGGAGACCTGTAGGAGGAAACAGTAGATTTCCTTGTATCTTATGAATACTGAGTCATCTTATTAAAAATATTTCTTTGTGTTGACTTTAAAAGCTTACAACCAAATCTGTGTCTTCTCTGTTGCAGCTTTAGCAAATACATACTGATAGATACAGACTACACACCATGGGCAGCAGAGACTCACCAAGAGAATGATGGTAGGGACACCAGATTCAGATTGTATTGGGAGGGCATTTGGTTAGTGCATTTCATTTGAATCCATCTCTACCTCCTCCTGTGTTTGTTAAGTGTCTCATTCCTTTTGGAATGCTAAAGCAAAACACCCATAGGTTGAGTGGTTTGGAAAACATCAGAAGTGTATTGCTCACAGTTCTGGAGGCTCGGAAATCCATGATCATGGCACGGGCAGATTTGGTGTCTGATGAAGGCCCTGGTTCTCAGATGACTGACTTGGCTCCGTGTCCTCACATGGCAGATGGGACTAAGAATTGCTTTGGGGTCTCATTTATAAGGATGCTGATCGTGATCGCAGGGGGTCTTTTTCATATGGGCTCCACCTTCAGAACCAAATCCCTCCCAAAGACCCTACCTCCCAATACTATCACATTGAGATTCAACAGATGGATCTGGAGGGGAAGCATGCATTGCCTCTATCACAATAAACCATCTTAAATATTTTCTAGAACAAGATAGAGGCGTAAAGAACCAAAAAGATAGTGTACCTTTTCATCCATTTATTTCAAGAGAGCATACACTTTGGAGTCATGATCAGAGAGAGCAGTTTCAATTTTGAGCAGTTTACTAGCTTTGTTCTCGAGGCAGGATAAAGACTTCGCTAATGCATTACAAGCAAGGTAGACCAGGTCACCTTTGGACATGGGTTTTGTGAGTCCATAGTAAGGTTCCCACCGGGCTCTTTGGTAACATTTTCTTTATTTTTGTTGTTTAGCTCAGCTCTTTGCATGCCCTTTCTCCTACTGACCTTTCTCATCTCTTCTCTCACTTCCTGCTTTTGCCTTGTTTGTCATGTCTGGGTATATTCCCAGCTGATTCGAAGCCCGACCATCCATTTTTTTCATCCATGCACCATAAAATACTTTTGACTCTTTTCTCCATGCTGGGTGATTTAAGGGTAGAAATAAAAAGCAGAATAATAAAGATTATGGAAAGATTATAGGCATGAGAAACAGATAGCCTTGTGGCTACCCTCTCATTTCACTCAAGCTTTCCTACAAGGGTCCTTCTCATTGAAAGTTGCCTTGACCAGTCAATTTAAAATTGCAGCCGGCCCCATTCCCTGCCATCCCCGGCATTCCCAATCCCTTTTGCCCTGCTCTACTTTTTCTTTATGCTAAGCACTCTTCATCTTTTAGCATAACATATAGTATATTTATTTGTTGCTTATATATTTACTTATTGCCATTATCTGTCTCCCTCTGCTAGAATGTAAACCCTACAAACACAGGCTTTTTGTTTGTTTGTTTTTAATTGTTTTTGCTCATTGATGTATATACCAAGGGTCTCCAGTAGTACCTGACCCATAGTAGATGTTCAGTAAGTATTTGTTTATTGAATGAATTTCGGTATGGTGAACTTCAAAGATTTAGGGGAATAAATTTCTTTAATATGTCTATCATGAGAGAAACATTATTTTAAAACATATTTTCTTATGTAAATATAACAACAGCAACAGCAACAAAATAAGTAGAATTCAAAGTAGAAAGTTAGAAATGACAAAAGAAAGAGGATTTTGTGGAAGTTCAGATGAAGAAACCTTGACCGTCAAACTAGGCCCAAGGAAGTCTTGAGGAAGGACCAGAACACTTCATCTGGGTGAACAGGAGTTGGTGGGCAGAAATGTAGGTGAAGAAGGCATTGAATCACTTAAAGCAAAGGCAACAATAGAAGCAAAAATTTATGGTTGCTCAGTTGGGAGATCATGTGACTTGATCTCAGGGTCATGAGCTCAAACCCCACATTGGGTATAAAAATTACTTAAAAACAAAGAAACATTTAAAGGGAAGTGTGAAGTGTGATCGTAGGGGCTTATGAATTGAGTTTGACTGGGGCAAATGGTACATAAAGAATACTAGAAAAATAAGGAGAAAAAGTGAGATTGGCTGATCAAAAAATGGACAAAAGATTTGAATAGACACTTCACTGAAGAAATATGTGGATGGCAGATAAGTACATGAAAATCTGATAACCATCATTAGTTATTAGGGAAATGCAAAATAAATCCACAATACTGCACCATCTATTGGAATGGATAAAATTTTAAAAACTGACCATACTAAGTGTTGACAAGGAAGCAAAGAAATGGTAACTCTCATACCTTGCTGGTGGGAATGAAAATTGTGTAACTGCTTTGAAAACAGTTTGGTAGTTCCTTAAAAAGTTAAAAATAAGCTTACCATAGGATCTGGCCATTCCAATCCTAAGTATTTATGTAAGAAATATAAAAGCATACATTCATACAAAGATCTGTATATAAATCTTCATAGCAGCTTTATTTAGAGTAACCCCAAACTAGATTAGAATTACCCTAACCCAGGGGTGCCTGGTTGGCACAGTCAGTTAAGCATCTGACTCTTGGTTTCAGCTCAAGTCGTGATCTCAGGGTGTTGAGCTTGAGCCCCACGTCAGGCTCTCTGCTGAGCATGGAGTCTACTTTAGACTCCCTCTCCCTTTGCCCCTCTCTTTTAAACAGAGAGTGTTCTCTGTTTAAAATAAATAAATCTTTTAAAAAAAGGGGGGCACCTGGGTAGCTTAGTGGGTTAAAGCCTCTGCCTTCAGCTCAGATCATGATCCCAGGGTCCTGGGATCAAGCCCTGCATGGGGCGCTCTGCTCAGCGGGGAGCCTGCTTCCTCCAGTCTCTCTCTCTGCCTGCCTCTCTGCCTACTTGTGATCTCTGTCAAAAAAAAAAAAAAAAAAAAATCTTTAAAGAAAAAAAGAGAAATTACCCCAACCCAAATGTTTATCAGCAGGTGAATGGAAAACAAATTATGGTACATCCAGCTAATGGAACACTTTTGAGCACTAAAAATAAATGAACTCTTGATATGTGGAACAACGTGAATGAGTCTTAAAGTAATTTTGTTGAGTGAAAGAGAAAGAGTATGTATTGTCTAGTTCCATATATTATTGTCTAGTTCCATATATATACATATATATTTCTAGAAAATGCAAACTGCTCTCTAAGGACAGAAAGCAGATGAGTGATTGCCTGGAGATGGAGGAAGGAGGGGTTTTGGAGGGACATGAGGAAACTTTTGGAAGCAATGAGTATGATCGTTGGCATGGCTGTCATGATGGTATCACAGGTGTAGACATATGTTAAAACACATCAAACTGTATTTTCTAAATATATCTTGTATCCCAGTAAAGCTATTGAAAAAGGTGAGGCTGTGAGTCCGTATACCTATGGTCTTCATAGTTAAGCCAAGGTGTTTACATCCTCTCTGGGCTGTTCATTTATTCAGGTGAATTAAAAAAAAGTTTATTGCATGCTGATTGTATGCCAGACACTAGATGTGGCCATTAATAGAACAAGGGAGAAGGAAGTGAGAAGTAAATGAGTTTCATTCTGGAAATGCCGAGTTCAGGGTGTCTGAGGAATGGTCTAGGCGAGCTGTGAAGCAGGCAGTGAGAAATGCCGAATCCTGCTTGGGAGGAGAGCGGGGCTGAGATAATGATTCAGATACGTTCCACAGAGAGAGGACTGCTGCAGCCTGGAGGGTTAAGGTTTATTAAAGTAGAACGTGTAGAACATGCGGCATGAAACCCGATGGACGTATTAGTGTGTATTTTATTCTCCCTGAAGCAGAAGACCTGAAAGAACTCTTTTTCTTCTGCCTTTCCCAAGAAAACAGTGAAATGTTTGTATTCTGCATCTAGACTCCTTTACCTCAGAGGGCTGTGGCAATGTCTTTGTGTCCTGGGGCTGAATGTTGGGTTTCCAGATACTTGGAAGTAACCCGCTCTCAGACTTCGTGAGGAAAGTGGATGGGAGTCACAGATGTGAGGAAGGCAAGATGGGGGTTCTGCGGGACTGATGGATTTCTGGGACTTTAGGAGAGGGTCAGGGGGTGAGGGGAAGTGAGAGACCCATGTCTGCTGTCTTGGAGCATACAAGAATGTGCCAACCTCTGTGATGGGATGGCATCTGGATGCTGGAGGGACTTAACACCAAGCACCCTGACCCTGGGAGCCACAACCAAGGTCCCACTTGGTTTGAGGGAAAGAGCAGGTACTGGGAGAAGGTGGCTGATGGGCATCGTGGAGGTGGTTCTGGGAACTGACTCCCACAGAGCCATTTCCCTATTCTTTGGGCCCCACGTAATTCCCTAAGATGTTTCTCTAACTCTGGGGAAGGGGTAGGGTCCCTAAAAACACTTTTGAAATAAATTCCATTGAGAGATTCTTGAGATTCAGATTTAACTGGATTTGGAAGAAGTAAAAGTAACTTCATATCCCTTCGGCTCAGCATGCACTGATATGGAGCATGGGTATGCCTGTTGCAAGTAAAACCAGGTCAAGATCTTCAGGGAACACACACCGCGGGGAGAGCAGCCTCTCTTCTGGAGGGTTGATTAGGCAATCAGGTGTCGGCAGAAGGAACCAGGGCAGGGGTAGGACCCTCTAGAAATCACTTCTTCCCTTCCCTTGCCTAAATCTTGCAGTAGGACGAAATCACATCGTCTTTAAAGGGTTTGGGGGAGGTGGGTCCACGTCTGACTGTATTCTGTGGTTCTTTTGTGTCTGTATGATACCCACTTTGAGAACCCCACGTGGTGGTGTCTGTGCACAAAACAGATTTTAGTTAAAACTGCACAGCATGGCAGGCCTCTGAGAGTTTATAAAACTCTTTATAATCTGGAAGGAAAAGATTTCTCCATGAGAAACTCATGTTGGTCACCCATTTTACAGGCAAAATGATGGAAGAAGAAATTCTGATCCTCCTACAAGTTCCCAGGTGATGTGTTTCTGGAAAGTCTTAGGAGCAGGTGTCTACTCTTGGCTGACTTTCTAGATTCTGCTAGAAATACTAATCTGGTTTCAGGAAAGATGGGCCATGGAGCTTCTGGCTTTGCCTCCAGTTACTTGGATGACCTTGGCCATATCCCTGGAGACCTCAATTTTGTCCTCTTCAAAGTAGGAATAATCTATCTCATAGACATAGGAAAATACAGGGAATACCTTTACTTATTTCCGTACTTATTGAGCAAATGCTACTGGATATCTCCTCAGGGTGCCTGGAGGTTGGTGAGTTGAGTGAAAAGGGAATGAAGTGGCAGGACTCCATCACGTCAGGTCTTACAGGAGAGAGAAGCAGTGGTTTTAAGCAGGTGTCATGGGAAACTGCTGGAGAATTTGAAAGGAGTCACAGAGTCTGCGGCATTTTCCTAAGAGAACATTCTGTCTACTGTGTGGGGGATGGAAGCGGAGAGACCAGTTTAAGAGGTATGACAGTATCTGGGAGAGGAAAGGAGCTTCAGCTAGAGTGGTGAAGTGGACTGGCGAGGAGGCGGAAGCCTCAGGATGTATTTTGGAAGTACAGTTAATGGATTGGAAGTGGAGAGTGAGGGAAAAGGGGATCAAGAGAGGATTATGTTAGGATTTCTTAAGTGGTGTCATTTCCTGAGATTGGAAAGACTTAGGGCGGGGAAGGGGTTCTGTTTTGGACAGCCTACATCTGAGATGCCTGGTTGGGGACATCAGGAAGGCAGCTGGGTACTGACACGTAGACTCCAGGGAGAATCGTGGGCACATGGGTGGTGTCTACAGCTCTAAGACCTGGTGAGATCACCCAGAGAGAAAAGGGCCCAAGACAGAACCTGAGGACTACAGTGCAGAGTTTGGACCAAGAAAAGATGAGCTAGCCAAAATCATCGAGAAGGCGCTCTGGCTGGAGTTGAAGGAGAATTGGATGTGTAGAGCCACGAAAGCCAAGAGAGAAGGATCCCTTTGGCCAGCCAGCCCTGGTCACACGGTAGACACTCCAGGAGAGTTCGTTTCCCCTTTCATAAAAATGGTATCCTTCATTTATTTTAGGTCTCTTAAAAGATAGAACATTACCTTTCATCCCAGCATAATTCAATTTGCAATGGCTTTTTTTTCCTCTTTCATATGTCTTTTAAGGTTGAAATAGAGAGCCCCTAAGAGTCATGGGTTGGTCACCCTCTACAAAAGCATACATTTACCAGCCTGCAAATCTACCAAGTGAAGATTTCTCTTTTTCTGCCTTAAGTTCACATGATTTAATTTGCCCGAGTAACCTGCTGTCATAGGTTTTCATGGAGTCCTGATATCTAACAGGGTAATTAATGCTTTAGGCTTTTAGGAACTGTTTCAGGTTTTTATTAATCACTGTTGTGATTGCGCATATGAATTATGAAGGAGTTATTTTGGTAGTTGGATTTCCCCTTCAGAAAAATTTCCATATTTGTTCATTATGAACCGATAGCCTGGAGAAGAAGAATGAAAATGGAGACTGTTCCCTGGGTCCTCTGCTGACACTTCAAATTAGCCAGAGTAAGGATTACTTTATAGTAAACAGAAAGAGTGTGAGCTGTTTGAAGTTGGTAGTTAAACGTTTTCTTCCCCACCCCTGCCCCTGTAAATTGATTAGTGATTCTTTGGGACTGCTCCGAATATACGGATTTCGTTTTAAAGATGTGTGAATATCGGAAGGAATTTGTGGGTTTTGTGTGATTGGTCTACGATTCCCATGTTTGGAGGAATCACTCCTAGGACCTTGATGATTCGTGTGCTGTTCTTACGGGAATTTTCCAGGAGACAGAGGTGTCCAGGTAACAGGAAAGAAATAGCAACCTATCCCTCTTTTTCCTTCTAATCTAATTTGGGGGAACATCGTGGATTTTCAAAATTCGATGATGGGATTTGAAATCAGTGTATGAAAAAGGAATGCGATGATTGGTATCAAGTGCTTAGAATTCAGTTCTAAAGTGTAAAAAACAAGATACAATAATGATTTTCTTGGAGGCTCCTCCCCGTTAGGCATTCACCCCAGACATTTGCAGGCGCTGTGCATAAATGCTAGTGTGCCTGCTTGGGAGTCCTGCTTGCCACTTTCCTTGGCATGGGGGAAATGTAGATTTCCCCTGTGTTTACAGGAAATTTTACTCCCTGCCTTTTACTCTGACAAGCGAAGCCTAGCTGCTTTACTGGGAACAGGGCTCTTTTCAGTGATTAGAGTGATTTTCCATGATTCTACCATACTTGGAGCAGATTTTCGAGACTACAAATAAAAGACAAAGTAGTTCTATCACTCTATCGACGGAGACAGCCACTCTGCTGGTATCCAGTGCCTTGACTATTAAGTGAAAATACCTGTTATTGCTCTAACTGCCATTTTTACTCTTCCGAAGTGGCCAGTTGGGATGAGGAGCGGGGGAAGGAGCTGGGTTGGGCAGGAGGAAGTCCATTTGCAAAGTCAACAGCGGAAGCGTTCAGGCAGAGCCTGGGACATCCGATCTGAATTCTGTGTAGATAAGTGGAAGGTTCTCAGCGGCACAGATGGGCCGCTCTGCTAATTCTGCACTAACTCGCTGTGACAGACTATGCACTTTTAATCTGATGGTATTTTCATCTTAATTTACTTGCAACCTGCTTTTTGTAGGTAACAGCATTTCTGACAAAGGTGATAAATTTGCTAAAGCTTCACATTCAGATTCTTTCCGCATATGAATGTTATATAATTATATATACATTTGGGCTCAAAGGTCCCAGTCTGACAAATTCCCTGCACAGGAATACCATTTGAGTGCCCATTCTCTCATTAATTTTATTTGACATTTATGTCAACATTACATTCCTAGCCTAAAAGGAGAAATCACATGCGTGCGCTGGGGTGTATTTTAAAGTGGAGTATTTAGTTTGGCAGTGAAAAGCAGCCAGCCAAGTCTGCTAAAGCAAAATTTTCTAAATCAGTTAATATGAAGTGGTCTAAGTGCACTAAGTTTAAATTGTTCTAACAAAGCCCCAAATGTCGGCGCATGCGGCTGTTTTGATATTTCTAACATTTTTTCCTCCGGGCCTTCCAGCGTTGACTAAGATGGTGTTTCTGGAAAATCAACTTGGGAGCCATCAGAGGTGAAAGAAGGGGACTGAAAATAAGTCGCTCTGGTGTCAGGAGTGGAATTTGCTTGTGTGGGACCCGGCGCCAAAGTCAGAGCCCCGATGCTTCTCCCACCTACGCTAAATCGGGAGCGAGGAAGTTTCTCGGTTAAACACGTCAGTGTCTAGTTCCCAGTTCTGCTGAATGAAGAGTTTCACAAACGCTGCTGCTGGGGCGGGCATTGGGAGCCCCAGCCGAGCAGCACGAGCACCACTGTGTCTCTGACCCGTTGATCACATGGCCATGGCCTTGCTGAGCGCTAACAAAAGTAGACAAAAGTGTGAGTTGGGGTCATTAGTCCTAAACCAGGAACGACTGACTGTTGGTTATCATCGATATCCTCCGACTTGGGGGTCTGGGCTGGATTTTGAATCGGTGGCTGCCCCTAGAGAGGAAAGGAGCTTATCCCTAAGCAGCATCCAAGGGACCAAACGTGGCAGTTTCTTTTGGTTCCAAAGTGCTGACTTTTACATACTTTGTGGTTTGTGTGTTCTTGAGCTGCGCTTTGTGCTTGGCCATAACCATGAATTGCAGACTGGGCTTTTGTTTTGCAGGGAATTCACCCCATTGGAGAAGACGTCTGGCGTCTGTAAGTGGGGAGTGGGCAGCTTGTCAAGCGCTCCTCCCCCACTTGTCTTCATTCCAGCATTCACCCTTACTCCCCACGCACCCCCCGCCCCCCCCCCCCCCGCCCTGCCAGGGTTTACTGACCGCCCAAACACTTCTGCCCCCCTCCAGGCTGTCTCCAGCATGATTCTGAAGTGTCAAGTGGTTGGTGACCCGCAGACCTGTGAACCTGTTCAGAGGGCAAAGTCCCTCAAGATCATTACTAGACTGATTTCAGCTGTAATCTTCTGGAATCATTTTCTCTTGGGGGTCCCTTTGGTGCGCTGGCCTTTAATGTCATCTCTGAAAGGTAGGAATTTATCAGGGACGAGGAAGAGGAGGAGGACGGTTGCAGTTGATGAAGGAGAAACTTGGAGTCTCTGTTGGCCTTCATCCTCATCAGCTCAGATGGCTTTGTTCTCAGCACTTTCCTTCGAGTCAGAGGATTTTGTGTTCTTACCTGATCTCATCTGCTCAAGCTTGTGATTAGCCTTGGTGGGGATCTTTGCGTTCAGGGGTATGCTCTGGTGGTGATGACATGGGGTTTTGTTTGAGTTCTTTTTTTTTTTTTTATTCGACAGAGAGAGGTCATAAGTAGGCAGAGAGGCAGGCAGAGAGAGAGAGGAGGAAGCAGGCTCCCCACCAAGGAGAGAGCCTGATGCGGGGCTCGATCCCGAGCTGAAGGCAGAGGCTTTAACCCTCTGAGCCACCCAGGTGCCCCAAGGGTACTACTTGCAAAACTAAGAGATTCAGAGTTTCCTGGCTGTCAGGGCAATTCTGGATCTGCTAGGACGCTGGATGGGCCCCACACATCTGGGTCACCTTTGCACGTGTAGATAAGCCCAGAGAAGTGAGGAACCAGGTCCCCAGACACTGGCTCAATCTTCCTTTCGCCTGCTAGCCATTGGCTGTAGGATGATCAGAGAAGCTTCTCACCGTGTCACCTGTGTAGTGGAAGGCAAGGTGGTTGACATCCCTCTGCTGAGAGTTGATGACAGCTGTGTTCTAACACCCTGCAATGGACGGGCCCTTCGAGACTGTGGACTTGAACCCCAAGGCTGTAGGCTCCAAGTTGGGGGGGTTGGAACTAGCACTCCAGATCCCTCGAGCCCTCAATTCAGTGATTCCCCTCCACGTGTTCTGGGTGAAAGATGATGAGAAGCACCCATTGCCACGTTCTCTCTCTGCTCTCTTCCTGCCAGCTACCAAATGTATCCCTGCCAGGCCTTTATCACCCCCAAAGAAGACCTAAAATCTTATTAGGGAAGTATTTACCACAGAACTAATCTGTCCTTATTGAGGCCATGCCGGCGTTTTTAACTCAGTTAAATGAACTACTGTTCCCTTAGAAAATATCCATTTCTCTGGAACTCTTGCTACTGGCACCAGCGGCCCATGGGTGTCTTCGTCTCTAACAAACCACAGACCCGTGGCTTGTAAATAACAAGCATTTGTTTCTCACAGCCTGGAAGTGGAAGTCTGAGATCAGGGTGCGAGCATGATTGGGGGAGGTCACAGGCTTCTTGTTGAATTCTTCCCTCATGGAAGGGGCCCGGGGGTTCTCTGGGGTCTCTTGTATTGATAAGAGTGCTAATGACCTAATCACCTCCCAAAAGGCTCTGCCTCTCCTCACACCCTCACGTTGGGCATTAGGATTCTAACATGTGCATTTTGGGGGGACACAAACATTGAGACCACAGCTGGTGGTCACACTTTTCAGCCAGGAAATGGTGAGGGTCTGCTCTCTAGCAGACGGAAGGATTGACTTGGAGATAATTCCCTCTGCCTCCAGTCCTCTTAAAAATGACTCCTCTTTGCTGCTGAAGACCTTGCTTTATACCGAAGCCCCCTCCACCTTGAACCTTCAGGCCTGGGATGGAGAACTGTGTTTGAGGGGCTGCTCGCTCTTGCCCCCCAGCACTTACGGTACCCCGCTCATTGCTTGGCCTGGTTGTGGATGCTCGGGTAAGATCGTACTGTGTGAAGGGGAGCCCATGCCAAGCTTTCTTCTCGTGCACAATTTAGAATTTGCTAGCAAACTAGCTCTGCGGGTGGAGGGCCCAGTCCCTTCTTTAGCAAAATATCCAGAAAGCAACAAGTGTGGCGGGGCTTCTCCAAGTGCAGCTTTATTGGCATCTGGCTTCTTGTAATATATTTTTAATATACTATGTATGCTGTATCTGAGTAAATCAGTAGGTATGTTTCGAAATTAAATATTTGCTAACGGCTAGGTTCTTCTGGTGTTAAATTATTGATAACAAACTTCACAGACACTGTATGAGACTTGATGATATATGCTTTCTGAGTGACCTGCCATTTATTAGACTTTATCTGCCCATGAAATCCATTTCCAATTCAGACCATATCTACTTTGGGATTGCTTGCCAGAAATCTATTCCCAGGTTTCTCCTTATTTCAGTGAAATATCTCTGTCTCAGCACCTTTCCCAAGGTGGCTGATCTAATCGGGGGCCAATCAGTTATCGCTTCTCATTTCCTTTGGCAGGTCTGTCAAACCGGGAAATGCATCTCAGGGACACTCGAAGTACCAAGCGACCCACCCCCTTCGCCCTTTTCCTCTACAGCAGAAGGTTGGAAGGAGTGAACGCCCCCAATCAGCGTCCCGCTCCGGGGTCTATAAACAAAAACAGGACCACCTTCGTGGCTGGGAAAGGGAAGCGTCTCCCTGTTTTCCCCTCGGTCAGGAGCTGTCGGGAACCTCTCTGTGCTAAATGGTGCTCGCTGACTCTGAAGCAATGAGAACTCATTTGCAGGGCCCTTAAATCTATTTCAGCTCCCCGTTCCTATCTGACTTCTCTGTAGACAGGTGCACGCTTCTGGCCACTGCAGGGTCCAGCTGGCAGGAGGACTCTAACTTGTCATCACAGAAATAAAATGTGTCACCTCTGTGTTCCCAACCTCTGTTCTTTCATGTTTAACCAGCACTTTGAATCTTTATAAACATGTCAGGGTTTCTATTTTTATTTCCTAATTAATTCAGAAAAGGAGCAGAAGATGTTGCTAATAATGGAAAAGAGAAAGGGACAGGTAGAGCCGAGGGTGGCTTTTGTTTTTCAGTTTGATAAGACAATTGAATGAATATGGGCACTCAGCAATTCGAGCAGTTACCTGCCAATGCTTTTGGTGATTCATGGGCATTCCTGGAACTGGTCAAATTTATGAACGGGTCTAAACCGATGGAATACCTTGGCAAGTTTTTCTTCCAATACTAATGGACGATGAGACTTCGTTTTCCCGTGCGCTAGGGAGAACAAGAATTTTCACATATATTAATCTTCAAATTATTTGAAATGTGTTCTTTTTAGCACTACTTCTGAAAGTACATTCTCTGAGTACATTAAACCTAATTTACACTTGTCTTGATGATTCAAAATCATCTTTCTAAATATCTAGAACTGTGTGCTTTAGTAATTCCAGAATCTTAACAGTCTCAAGGGTGTAGTGTTTTAATTAAATGAGCATTTCCTCTATTCCACTGTTACCAAAAAGGCTAAAATAGTAGACATGAAATAATGGAAAGAGTTCTAAACTTAGAGCCCAAACTCTGGTTCCAATTTAAGTTTAATCATTAATTGGCTGTTTGACCTTTAGCAAGTCTCTTAACCTCCCTGAGAATTGATTTTTTCATCTATAAAAATGGGGAATTGGACTATAGTATTCTCAAGGTTGTTTAGATTTCTGAGATTTTATAATTTTATGGTGAAGGACCATACTATGCCGTAATCCAGTTGTCCTAAGGGCTTTTGAGGTTAGGTTTTTTTGTTTCTTTATGCTATGGTCCCACATTGCTAAGATTTTTTAGATATTGTGTTGGCTTTGAAGCTTTTCTCCATTCCCTGGGTTGTAAACTATGGCCTCCAGGCCAGATTCGACCCACCACCTGTTTTTGTAAATAAAATTTATTGGGAGAGAGCCACACTCATTCCCTTACATCTACGGCTTCTTTGGAGCTACAGTGGTAGAACTGAGTGATCACAGCCAAGAAAGTACCAATGCCTAAAATATTTGTTATCTGATCTTTATAGGAAAAGCTTGCCAACCTCTGCTTTCTTCTTTGAAAAAATTACCAAAAAAAAAAAAAAAAAAAAAAAAAAAAAATCCTCCCCCCCTCCCCTGCCCGCCCCAGTCTATTACTTTTCATTGCAGTCACTGTCTCCCTCCAGGATTTAGTTTTCATTTACTGTTCAGCCTGGCTAGAGGCGAAGAAAGCAGTGGACACAACTAATCAGAATTAAGTTCAAAGAAAGTCAACAGGTTCTGAGCAAAACTTCAAGGGGACAGACAGGGCAGGTGCTGAGTGCTCAGGCTTAGAGGTCCAGAGGTCTCGTTTGCATTTCTGGATCATTCTAGCTATTCTGTGTAGATGAAGTCTTGCCACCACTGGCAGTTTCTCGAAATGGTTGCTTTTATTGTGCTGAGGCTTCTGGGTTTGTGAATGAAGTCAGCTGAACCCGGGACCCACTCAGCTGGGTGTCCGTCCTGCTCAGCTGCTCCCTGGCTGCACAACTGACCAACCGGAGGCAGCAGCCCCTCCACGGCCCCAGGCCCGTAGGGTCATCTGGGAAATGGGAAGGAGACTGAAGACCACCTAGGCTGTGCTGCAGGGGATAGCGCAGGCTTGAGCTCAGCCCAACCCCTTGTAAAACTGATGCACCAAAGTAGAGAAAATGAGATGAGCCCCAGGCAGTCATGGGAGGGACACTGTGCCTTAAGGTTTACCTGCGGCCAGGTGAGGCAGCCCTGCCAGAGCACCGTGTGAGCTCAGCTTGTGACGGAAGGACTCTCATTCCCGCTAGGCCCTTGTTGCTGTCTGTAGCTCCCGGCTAGTGAGGGGAAGGAGTTCCGTGAGAGACCGGATTGCAGACGTTTCTGGGCCCCTATTGTGCTGAGGCTTCTCAGCAGCAACCTCAGTTCCTATCAGTTTACCAATGAGCGCGCTGTTTTGTGGGCATGGATGTGAGACCATGTACGTAGAGACAACTGCCCCCCGCTGTGGCCTGTCAATTCCTTAAATGCAGGAACTGGTTTTTTGTTTTGTATTTTTTTTTTTTTAAATCTTAGTTCTAGATCTCTGTTGAAGAGAGCAGTGTCTGGCTTCAACAAATCCATGTTGAGTTGATTTGTAACCACCAAGGTTTTCTGGCAGCACAGCTACGTTGACCTTGTGTCTAGAGAGACGGCTGTAATAGCCATACCTCTCAAGCTGGCTCCCTGTACAGTGCTCAGTGTCAGAACACAGCCTCCTCTTGGAGGAACTAGCCCCTCCTTTTGGAGATAGCACTAGAAGGCGGGCAACAGCTGCAGGGGTGACTGAGCCGGGCTGAGGTCTGGGTCGGAAGCCTTGTCCTGGCCTGCTCACCTCGGATCACTGTATCCTTCTGCCACTTCCATCCTGTCGGGCCGCTGAGAGTAACGTCCATTCCTTTTCTCTATCTCTTTGCCCCTCTGCTGTCAAGGGGTGATCAGGCTGTAGGTAATGAAAAAAAAAAAAAAGACTAATATAACTAATATATGACTCAATTTGAAGGTTATCTAAGAAAGGGCTAAAAACATGTATTGCACATTTGAGAGTTGCTAATAGGGGTGCATGGGCGGCTAAGTCATTAGGCATCTGCCTAGGGTCATGATCCCTGCATCCTGGGATCAAGCCCCACATCGGGCTCCCTGCTAAGCGCAAAGCCTGCTTCTCCCTCTCCCACTTCCCCTCCTTATGTTCCCTCTCTCACTGTCTCTCTCTGTCTCTCTGTCAAATAAATAGATAAATAAAATCTTAAAAAAAAAAAAGTTGCTAAGAGAGAGGTGCCTGGGTAGCTCAGTCAGTTGAGCGCAGGACTCCATTGGGCTTAGGTCGTGATTTCCTGGGTCTTGAGATTGAGGCCGGCATGGGATTCTGTGCTCAGCGGGGAGTCTACTTGGGGATTCTTTCCCTCTTTCCCCACCTCCATGGATAAATAAATCTTTTTTAAAGAAAAAGTTTCTAAAAGAGTAGATCTTAAAAGTTCTCATCAGAAGAAAAAAATTTGTAACTGTTTGATGATGGATTTTTTTTTTAAAGATTTTATTTATTTGATCACTTCTTGGCCTTTTGGCTAAGATCAAGTGTAAAGATTTTATTTATTTGACACACAGAGAAAGAAATCACAGGTAGGCAGAGAGGCAGGTCGAGAAAGAGGGGGAAGCAGGCTCTCCTCTGAGCAGAGAGCCCGATGTGGGGCTCAATCCCAGGACCCTGAGATCATGACCTGAGCCGAAGGCAGCGGCTTAACCCACTGAGCCACCCAGGTGCCCCATGTGTGATGATAGATGTTAGCTAGACTTCTTGTGGTGATCATTTCACAATATATACAAATATCAAAAAATCATTTTGTTGTACACTGAAAGTAATATGTTAAAAACAATGTGAATTTATACTTGGAATTTGAAAAAAAATTGGGGCTAACCCATCCTTGATCTATATGTAACTAAATAGGAGTTTCTGGGGCACCTGGCAGGCTCAGTTGGTAGAGCATGTGACTCTTGAGCTTGGAGTTGTGACTTCTAGCCCCACTTTGGGTGTAGAGCTTACTTAAAAGATGTATTAGAGTTTCTTTCTGTTACATATGCTGTATTGGGAAATGAATAGGAAATACTTGATTCATTCATTAAAAAAAAATACTGGATCTCTGATTTGTGCCAGGCTTCTGCTTGTTGCTGGTGTTATAGCAGTAACAAGGACAGACGAGGCCTGACCAGAAAGGAATTCATTTGTAATTAACAAGTAAGCAAGTGAAGCAGTTGCAAATTGTGATAAGAAACAATGAGGGATACAAATGTTAGAGGCCAGCTCTAAGGAGGTGACCTTTGCAAAGAGTCTTAAAAATCCAGAAGGAGCTTCATTATGCAGAGGAGGGAAGAAAGAGCTTCCAGGCTGTGGACACAGCATGTGCAAAGACCCTGAGGCTGTTGGAGGGAGCCTTGGCTCCTCTGTGGGATCTGAACAGAATGTGTGGGAATGTGTGGCCTGGGTGGAGGTCCAGGAGGTAGTCAGGGGCAGGTTGCTGTCGGAGGAGGCTGGGCTTACTGTCGCTGCCATGATTTCACGCGTTCAGGTTTCTGTTGAGAACATCACTTTTGCTGTCATGTGCCGGGCAGTCATTGACAGCAGGCAGTTGATGTCCCTGGACCAGAACAAGGTAAAGCTCTGAAGTAGAGAAGATGAAGAGAACTTTCTGGTGGGTTGGAATAGAAGTCGGGGGGACAGGGAGGTGCTGGGATGCTGACATCTAGGAGGTGGCATTTATTTAGATGAGGGAAATGGAGGGGAGTGGGAAGACAGATCTGGGGGCAAAGTCTAAAGTTCTGCTTTGGAATCAGTGGTGTTGGTGGCACAAGACACGTTGCAGAGCTGGTAAATGGGAATCAGTGTAACCTTTCTTATCCCTGCCACTCGTGAGTTGTTCTGTGCTCTGATGAAGGACTAGCCTTCTTCCTGCACGTGACTCTTCCTCAGGGACCCCTCTGAACCCAGAGTTATACCATAATGCACCTTCATAGTCAGCACAATCGCCCACTTGCAGTAGGTGCCCAGGAAAGCGCTGATGCCCCAAGCATCCCCAGCTCTTAGAGAGAACCCATTTCCAAAGCAAGTAAAAGAAACTGGTTAAAGGGGAAGTGATGCCCGTGAAGAGGGGCTTTTGTGGTGTGTGTGACGAAATGGCTATTTTTCTAAGAAGGGACTTGAGACAAATGATGTGGAAGAAATGAGGACCCGCCCAGATGTCTTTCCCTTGCAGCGCCTGACTTGGCTTTTGTACCTGTAGCCTTGGGTCAGCTGTGTTGGGAGCCGGATCTCACACGCACACCTGTCTTCTCTCCCTTCCATTTCTCCTCCTTTCCTCCTCTTTGCTCTCCTGTTGCCCCCTTAGAGGAGGAAAAAGGCAAAGTGACAAGGAGGAGGGGGAAGATGCGGGAAGACAAAGCCACGGGCTTCACTCAGGTATCATGGGGCAGGGGGTGTCATTTGGAATGCAAAGCTGCTGTCACACACACACACGCACACACACACATGCACACATGGGTCACAAGTAGTTTTGTCTCCCAAAACCAGTACGGTGGACATTATTTTCCCCCCATGGTTTCAGTGTTCTGGAAGAGTGAAGCTAGTGATAGGGGTACCACTTATTAACTTATAAGTGCATTTCTGTGATAGGTCCCATGTCCTGAACTAGTAATTTTTGACAATGCAAAATAATGAGGGCAGTGTATTGCGATTTTAGAAGCTAAGCATTTGTTGCATTTAAAAAAAATTTAAGTTATTTCTTCCCTGTAGGAAAGTAAAGAAATCCGCGATAAAATAATAATTAAATGCTGACAGTGCTAAATTTCTACCCAGCATGAGCTGGCAGCAGTTTCATACCAAAACATTAGGTCATTTGAAGAAAAAAATCTGATTAAATACCTCTGTAGGCTTCTCTGATTAGCCGTTCTTAAAAAGAGTCTGTGACAGTAATGAAAGGGTGCAATTTGGCAGCCATAATTTCCTCTTGAAAGAAAGGTAACACAGAATAGAGGGTACGCGTGAGGTTTTTACGGGAATTTCTTGTTGGTCTTTACTAGCGGGTTTGTTTTACTAATCATTAGTTTCTCGCCGTTCTGAAGAGCCCGCCAAGCAGGAATTATGTGAGATGAAAAGTACGTTGTCTTCCGGGGGTGAAGCTTGGGGGACCATTTCAATGCCAGCCTTTTCTTTTCTTTCTTCTCCCACGCAGTGGGTTTCGCATTTCTGGGGTGAAATGACCTTGACACGGGCAGGTTCGGGAAATGAAGTGTAGGTTGCAGAGATCCTCCGTGCGTCCCATGTATTAATTTTCTGCGTCTGGCAGCTCCCAGCGTCTCTTTGTATTAACTCGCTATGGCATGAGGGCTGGAGGCCAGAATTGACAGAAGATGGAATGATTATGTGGCATATGGTAAATGCAGCCACCACCACTAATTATTCTTTCTTTTCATTTTCTCCTTAGCTTCCACGGGTGATCAGGGGTTTCTTGAATTTGGAAGTGTTTACCTTGTGTCAGGCCCATGATACCCTGTCACTCTCAGTGGATATGGAGTAGCTGATTTTCTGGGCAATAAATGTAATAGGATTGGCGTTTCAAACCTAAGAGCAGACCAATGGCTCATCCAGCCCCAATACTTCCTTTGAAAGATGAAGGTCTTTGAAGGGGAGATTCGCCTGGGAGGCTTTTGCAGAATGGAGCCTAGAAGTCAAGTCTCCCAAGCCCCGGACACAACTGGTTTTCCCTTGGCTGTGATACCTCTCAAGGACTGAAGAAGAATCAGTGTTTTAGTGTCCTACAGCTAGGCTCCAAAGCAACAGAAACGTATTCTCTTACATGTTCAGGAGGTTAGAAATCCCACATCCAGGTGTTGGCAGGGCCATGCAGACCGAAGGCTCTGGGGCAGATTCTGTTCTGTGCTTTTCTCCTCATTCTGGTGTGGCCAGCAGAGCCCCAGTGTCTGCCTCAAACACCACGTGCTTTCCCCGTGTGTGTCCCTATCTGCGTCTCTAGGTGCGTTTCTCGTCTTCTTATAAGGACCCCAGTCATACTGGATTTAGGACCCACCTTACCCCGGGATAACCTCGTCTTAACTAATTGCTTCTGTGAGATCCTCCTTTTCTGAATCAGGTCACATTGTGAGGGTCCAGGAGTTAGGACTTGGGGGGACACAGTTCAGTGCACAATAGGTAGGGTTGGGGAAGGTTTTCCAGGGAGGGATTTTGGGGACATTTAACTGCGATGAATCATTATCACCTTCAACTGTACTTCCAGAGCTTGTTCTGTCTTTATGCTTTTCCTGTCAAGTGCAGGAACCTGAGTCCTTTCCATTCATTATTAATGATGATGATATGTAGCTTTTGCTTTTTAGCGAGGAGTGAGAGCATGCGAGTCAACCCAAGGATTAGCCATAAAAAAGGGATGAAGTTAAAAACGATCCAGAGACAAGATTTGAATTGTAGATATTTTTGTAGAGATCCTCTGGGTTCTTTTTCAGTCTGCATTAAAGCCCTTCAATTTGGAGAGTCGAGTCTATTTATTTTTGTATTTTGTCCTATATTTATTTGTAATTTAGAACAATTATAATTTAGAATATACAATAATTTGTTCTATAATACATGCAATCACAATCATCCTGCCTTTCTCCTAAATGGTTATTTTTTTCTACTCTCCCTCACTCTAAATTCACCTTCTGGAAAGACTGACCATTTTTAATTTCTTCAGTCCTTTCATACTGAATCCATGGTGGCACTTCATTTCCTGCCATTGTACCAACCTGCAGTGGCCATTGCGCCAAGCAGGTCTGCATCCTGATCTCCAAATCCTCCTCCTTCCTCCCCACTCTCCATACTCTGCTCTGGCTCCTCTTGCCCTCTGACATGGTGTTCCCCTGCCCCTGCCGCCCCTCAGAACACAGCCTGCCTACCCTCCCCGGCTTCCTGGATGCTACTCAGAAGTGAACCCCTCCTGAGTGAAGTCAGTAAAATTCCTTGTTAGCTCCTCATTTGGGTCCCACATGACTGCCCTTTAGTGTCTTCTCTTTATAAAAGTAGCAGATTAGTAGCCACAAAAGCCACCTTCTACTCATGCTGCCATTCCCACTTTCTGTGGCTATGAGATGCTTAAGATACTGCCTGCCTCTCTGTGGTTCTGAGAATCCAATGAGATAGACCATTAAAATAATTTGAAGCCCATCTATGAGAAGTACGATTCGTATATTTATCGCTTAATGTGCCTCAATATACTTACCTGTAAAATGAACCAATTAATAATAGTACCTGGGG
Source organism: Meles meles (assembly GCF_922984935.1). NCBI lineage: Eukaryota > Metazoa > Chordata > Mammalia > Carnivora > Mustelidae > Meles > Meles meles. Next base: position 123,233,771 of record NC_060071.1, read on the forward strand.
AAGATTAATTTAGCGAGGCATGTAGGATAGTAAATGGTGTATAGTAATTCACCAGTGATCGCTGTCATCCTCCTCCTCATTGTCGGTGTCTTTGCAGATAAGATGTATGCCCCTGTAGGACGGAGGTTGTGTCTCGGAATCTCCTCCATGCGTGGGATGGAACCTTACCCTGGATGGTCAGTAAACACTTGCCAGCTATGTGCATTCTCCTATGTCTCCATTTTCCTATGACATTAAAATTCTCCCGATCACTCTTTAGCCTGGAAGTTTTTAAATGAATAGAAATCAGCTCTCTGACAGCAGTGTTGATTTTGGCTCTAAACCTAAATTAGTTTGATAGGTGAATCTCTGTGGTAATGCAGATGTCATCATTGAAAAGTGGTCCAAATTCATTTTCTTTTGATACTGCCTCACCAGGATGTACCATGGGCATGTTTGAAATGGAACATCCTCTATTAGTTTAATTGAACGTGGTTTTGACAGCATCAAGGTTTGTGTAATGTCCTCGTGGTAACGCTTTGAAGGCATATGTGAGGGCAGAAGTGTTCTATAAAACGGTAAAGGCAGAAAATTTCTGGGACAGCATGGTGTTCCTTGTGTGTATAGGGTAGCTGGGTAAATGATAGTGGGTCAGTGAGGAGAGACAGAAAAACCATGCAGATGACCACGTGGAGGTAAACTTTCGTATGTTGCCTAAAAATACATGGCATGCTTTGCTTGCACCCTTACAAAATTTGCCAATTATATACTTTTTGGTATTAGTGTACTTTCTGAATTCCTCTTGACCCTCCTCCTTTGGGGTAAATCTTACCAAAACACTTTCGCACCATGTCCAAGTCTGCCCGTGCCTATTTTCTGTATGGATCCAAGAATAGACGTGCCTTTGGGGGCAAATATGAGCAAATCTGTTTTCTTTCCGCATACCAACAGGATGCTCCGAATGGCGCTGATGCTCAAAGTCTGTTGATAACTGACTCTCTTTCTAGGAATATGACTTGGGTAATTTTACCAAGAATTGGTGGTGTGGCAGCAAGATAGTGATCTTTGTTTAGGAGGAGTTTTCCTGAAATAGCTGATTGGGAAAATGTTCAACTCCTACTCATAGATACAATGGTCAAGGAAGGCAAGTGGAGTCTCTACAGAGAGGGGTCCAGGAGACAAAAGAAATCTTGTCCTTTTGATGTGATTGTGAATGAATATCACATTCATTGTGTGGGAACCTCTACACACACTTACACACACACACACACACACACACACACACACACACGTTCCTCCCTTCCAAGCCTTGTGACAGGATCACACCAAACCAACCAGAGCCACAGTAATAGTAATAGCCAGCCTTTCTTGCAAATGCCACTGTCCACCATCTCGGACAACTCTCCTGCAAGTATTTTGGGACGATCCCCTCCTCTGCTGTTTGCTTCTAAATTCATGTTCTGGAAAGCCTGACCACTTTAATTTCTTCCATCTGTAATGGCATCCCATTTTCTGCCCTTGCTGCCCCTTGTACTTGCCCCTGAGAGCCTCCCGGCCACCGGATGACTCCACTTCCTGATCTCGGAATGTATCTCGCACCTGCACACCGCCATACTCTGCTCTGGCCCCTCTTGCCCTCTGATGTGGTGTTCTTCTTCCCCTGCTGACCGTCTGGGGTTACCCTCAGGGGTTTGCATCCACCACCCCTCCTTCCTGGATGCTCCCCCAAACAGGAAGTGATCTCCTCCAGAGGGAAGTCCGGTGGAATTCCTTGTCAGTACCTCACATTGGTCTCACAGGACTGCCTCAGGGATACCTCATGCATCTCCGAGAGCTGTGAAAGTCACATGACCCCTGAAGGAGCTCCAAAGCTGTCAAGGTTACTTGAGGCCTCTGGGAAGCGTCACCCCCTCGTTGTGGAAGCCAGTTCTCAGGGACGCCTACCAGCCACGACATCTCACCTTCCTTCTTCTCCCAAGCCTCCACAGATCCTCACCTTCCACTTGAGCCACTCCGCCTTCCCAGACATCTCCGTGGGGCCCTACCTACCTCCTGTCCCGCTGGCTGGTCCACCAAGTGCTGGTTTTCAGTCAGAAAACTAGACCCCTTCTCTGTCATTCACCGCCAGCATCCTCTTTGGTTGGTCTGGATGTAGGGCATGGCGACTGTTACAGGTTTTACATGACCTGGAGCACCTCTGTTGGAAGTTTCTGAACTGCAGCTCTGTGTGGAGGCCTCAGAGCAGAGCTGGGAGGGGGAGACCTGTGTTCTGAAGGTGGCCTGTCTACTGATGGCTGTGTGATCTTGAGAAGGTTGGTGGTGTCCTCTGAGAGCCAAGCTGGTGTGTGTGTGAAGCATTTGTTTCAGTCACTGGCTCCCAGCACACATTCAGTGAGTGACGTAGCTAGTTTTATTTTTCTTTTGAATATCTTCGGAGATAGCAAAAAGTAAATCACTTGAAAGCAGGTAATACTTGCTGGGTAATGTAATTTTGGGTCCATAGCTATAGGTCATTCTAAAGCAATGAGACTCGGACTTGTAAACCGGCTCTGGTGTCACTTCTAAAACTGGGGACAGCCTGTGCCACCATTCACAAAGCAAGTGCTCCAGGGCTGGATTTCTGCTGTCCTGAAAGTCTGTACCAGGATTGAGTTGTATAGGTAACTTGGGGCTCACCTTCTTGCCTCTAGTCAAGACTGGCTATGGGAGGGGGTCCCCATTTCCCTTCCCCAGTGGTCAGGGGCTGCATGAGGCCACCACCTCCCAGCCCCAGGCCTACGCTCATTATTGGTTCGTGCGAGGAGGACCACCCTGGCAGACCTTCCCTGTTTTTGGAAGACTCCCTCCTTCCCCAAAGTACATGTTTGAGCCCATACAGCTTCCTCTGTGTCCCCAGCTGTTGCTGCCCCATCCCAGAGCTAGGGAGTAACTTTTCCCGTCCGGGCCCCCTCCCCTCGGCGTTCAGAGGACCTTTGTGCCCAGATGCTGTGTTCGCAGACCTTCTGACACATTGCATCACAAAACACAGTCCTGTGAGCTTGTAATTGCATTTTTCTTACTCCTTTTGGTAGCACTGTGCCTTCCAGAAAAGGCGAGAGAGAATATGAAGCATTAAATAGGGAGAAGCTCTGTGTTATGAGCGGCCTCAGTCTGCTCCAGTGGCGATAAGGAGGTACCAGATGCACTAAGCATCTCAGGCAGGTCATGAAATCAGGCAGCGGCCCGTCTTGCCCCCTTGTCACCCTGACTTTCCATCAGAAGGGTGCCACCTCTCCTGCTTCTTCCCTCACCCATGACCTGTCTGGCTCTGCTGTACCCCTGGGCTCCAGAGGTAACCGTCCCTCCTCACTGCGCCCCCTTGGGCCGGCTCATCCTTACCTGATGATGGGGCTTGCCGCAGGACCTGGGATGAATCTTGACCAGAAGCAGTGTTTGACGAGCTCAAGCCCTGAATCCTTATTGCCTTGTCTAACTTTGACCTTGACTCCTGTTTTGTGTGTGTGTGTGTGTGTGTGTGTGTGTGTGTGTGTGTGTGTGTGTGTTTAAACTGATTCTCCAGATTCGTCCCCAGATCCCTACCCTACCCTGCGTCTGAGCCCAAGCCTCCTGCCTTATTTGCCTGGCTGAGAACCCAGGAACTGGGGCTTGTGCTGACCCTTGACCTGTCTGCAGAGCAGAGCCTGACTGTCCCCAGACACCCAGCAGATGGGCTCTGCCCGTCCCTGCAGCTGGTCTGCCTGTTGGCTTGAGTGAGCACTGCTCCTGTCCTGCGTCCCTTGCCGGGTCAGGGCATCCTGTTTGCGGATGTCACACTACATTTTTCCTGCAAATCACTCATGTTTGCTTGTCCTGCCCTTGGTATACGGTGGAGAGACTTCATGCAGCTTTTTTTTTTTTTTTTAAATATTTTATTTATTTATTTGACAGAGAGAGAGAGAGGTCACAAGTAGGCAGAGAGGTAGGCAGAGAGAGAGGGAGAAACAGGCTCCCCACTGAGCAGAGAGCCCGATGCGGGGCTCGATCCCAGGACCCTGAGATCATGACCTGAGCCGAAGGCAGAGGCTTAAACCACTGAGCCACCCAGGCGCCCCCTTCATGCAGCTTTTAACCATAGGTTCCTGGCCTAGATGGGTCGTTGATAGAAATTACCTGGAGAAGCAGAAGCAAGTCTTCATGTCCATCTTCACTGTCCCATCAGCAACTATGTGCTGTGAACTTTTGCATCCATGAGGTTACTCTATTTTAAAGCAGTTCTTAATTTTTAAAGCAATTTTGTCTACACCTGTGTTTTGCCTTGTTTTGGCTTTAGTGCCTGACTCCCTGCACAACGTGGGGCCACATTTTGTGTGATGTCGGAGACATCCTTCCAGGGCTTATGGTGGGAGGGATCTCTGCCTTCCACACCTGCCCCACCCTGGTGCAGGGAGCCCTGTCTCAGCAAAGCAGGTGAAGTGGGGTTGTTGCCCAGCAGAGGGGCTGGTAGAAGCCCGTGGTAGTGCCTCCCCAAGCGAGGTTAGAGTCCTTTGGAATGGGCCACCTTTTGGGTGTCTTGCTGAGTCACACCATCACTCCCTTGTGTCTGGGGCAGGAGCTCCATGAGACTGCCGTGGAATTTCCAGACCACCTTCACATACGTTACTCTCTCAGGAGCTTTCAACGGGGTGCATACTAGCCCTCCAGGAGGAACAGGAGTGGAGAGACAAGTTTTTTTCATCTTCTTATGGAAAGGACTACTCTTGAAGGAAACGAACAGGTTGAGGTAACGAAATTACAAGATGAAATCGGTGCCTTTTGCGCCTGGTGTAAGCTCAGATTTATGAACACCACTCATCCTCTGCTCTGGCCCTGTGGATAGTCAAGACCTTCGGTGACGGTGGAAAGGTTCCGGATCTAAGCCCTGCCCGGTGCAGCTTGGCCGACGATCGCCAGACCACAGCTTTGATAACTGAATCCTTGTCCACCGAGCCCTTTTCCTGCCCTCCAGGTTCCGATGGCTGCCTGCCAGGCCCTCAGAGGCAGCTCTAATTGGGTTGGCATCTTTCTCCTTTTGCCCCATCGCTCACAGCTCTGGATCCCCTGCCTGGTTGCTCCGCAACATAGCCCAGAATGCAGGTCTTCCGGTTTTCTAGCTCCTTTCTGTCTCTTTTCCCAAATCAATGGATACTTTCCACCCCACACCCCTTTCTGGCAAACTAGAGACCGCATCCCCAGGATGGACCAGAGACCACTTGGGAATCAAAATCCTAGGTTGAACCCAGAAGCATTCCTTGTCAATAGCTGAAAATTGACCCGCCCTTGTGGCTTGCAACTCTCTTCTTCTCTTCCTCCCCAACTCCCAGGGGGGCTCCTCCCCTGCCCCATCCTGGGAGTTGGTGTACTCATTCTCCCTCTGCATGTTTCAGTAGGGAGGCCTGTGCAGGGGTGCCAAGCTTCCTGGGGTAGGGAGCCATGTCCATCCTCCTCTAACCCCCTCCACCCGAACATCCTGCCCACCCACAGATGCCAGGCTCATTCGCAGGTGATGTCCACAGAGAGCCAAAGCTTCTCTAGGCTTTGCCCCAAACAGCAGCAGAGAATAATACAGTTGCAGCATTCCTTATTTGTTTGTTGTACAGTGAAAACTGACCAGGTCAAGAGAAAATGAAAAATTCACCACTAAAAAAAGAGAATATTTCTAGTCTTTTCTACAATCTAGGAAGGCATTTTGATGCAGTAAACACATGCACACGGAAATCATTAGACTAGAATTATTAAATTAGGCAAAATTCTATGAAGGCTTAAGGCACTATAAAACACTAAGAGACCAGTCTGGCTATTATTTACTAGGGAGATTGCCTTTAATAAAGGTAAAGAAAGTGGTAGAATATCACCCAGGAGAGGAAGATGCAGTTGACAGAAAAGGAAATGAATGGCTCTTAAATATACTGAAAGGTGCTTATATCCTCAGGGCTAGTAAGAGAAATATAAACTAAAACTTTTAAGGATCATTTTTAACTGTTGGATTGGTGACGTTCAAAATATAGTTGGCCCTTGACAAACGTGGGTTTGAACAGTGTGGGTCGATGTACATGTGGGTTTTTCTTGGAGAATATAGTACTGAAAATGTATTTTCTCTTCCTTATGATTTGGTTCATACAACTTTCTTTTCTTTAGCTTCCTTTGTTGTAAGAGTACAATCTAAGGTACGTAGAACATACAAAGTTTGTGTTAACTGACTTACTGCTAAGGCTTCTGGTCAACAGTAGGCGAGTAATAGTTAAGGTTTAGGGAGTCCGAAGTTCTGCGCGGATTTTCAGCGCAGTGTGGGGTGAGGCGTGTCATGTCCGCACCCCTAGCCCCCTCCTTGTTCAAGTGCCAGCTGTGGTCGATGGTCCTCTGTTAGCCAGGGTGAGGAGAAACGGAGCTGCATTGCCAGTGGGAGTATAAATTGATACAGCCTCTAGGAAAAGCACACTGGTCATATTAATTGAAGCAGAAAATGCATATATCAGCGGACAAGCAAATCCATTTCTTGAAATTTATCCTACAGATGTACTTTCACTTGTACAATTAAGGCAGCTCTGAATGTACCACCAATAGGGAATGACAATAGGGAAGTAGGTTGAGTGAAAAACGCCAGGTGGGGAGTTGACAAAAAGCATTTGATATCTCCCTCCCTCCCCCACTTTGGTAGTATTTGCTGTTTTTCATTTGTTCTGTTTTTGTTTACATTTTGCTGCTGAGGGGTGGAATTGCGTGGCTGGTGACAGGGGTGATAAGATTACGTTTTGATGTTTTTTGAACATTTTGAATTTTATACCGTATACAGAAATGACCCAAGTTTGTTGTTTTTTTTTTAAGGATTTTTTTTTTTAAAAGATTTTATTTATTTATTTGACAGAGAGAGATCACAAGTAGGCAGAGAGGCAGGCAGAGAGCGAGGGGGAACCAGGCTCCCTGCTGAGCAGAGAGCCTGATGCGGGGCTCCATCCCAGGACCCTGAGATCATGACCTGAGCCAAAGGCAGGGGCCCAACCCACTGAGCCACCCAGGTGCCCCGACCTGAGTTTTTTTTTTTTTTTAAATCAAAATAAGATAAAAGTAAACAAAAGAAATGAATAACAACAACAAAAATATGGACAAAGCCCCAACTTTTTTTTTTTTTCTTTCCTCTTGCTACATTAAAATTTAAAATTAAAGGAAAGGAAGAAAGTCACTTAAGGGGAATTACTGGGATTTTTTTGGTTTTTATTTTGTTTGTCTTTATCATGCTTGAATTTCATATGCCTTTTTATTGGTTAAAGTGAAGAGTATTTTTGGGTGCTGGAAAACTGACTTGAGTTGATTCCTTACAACTGCAAAAAGTGACTTTATTTGCATGATTCTGATGAACCAATCCGTCATGTCTGCGCTTTTCCCTTGATCTGCCAATCTTTATTTCTGAGATTTGAGTAACCCTTGAAAAGTTGTGAGCCTCAAACCTAACCTAGACAGTCATTTTCTTTGACTTCCCAGTGAGTGGTGGAACTTGCTAGAAAGGAGCCTTGGGGCCTGCTGCCCGGAGAATTAATCTCCTGGGCAATCAGAGAGAGCTGTTCAGGGCCGTGGATCCTAATTGGGTATTGAACATTTTGTTAAATGACTCAAGTTTGGCCTTCCTGCTTTATTAGAAATTACAAGTTGTATATTTGGGGATTACACTTCCAGAGTTTTGATTTCTTTCTTTATTCTTTTCTCACTTGCAAATTGTTTAGGCAAAGGGCTCCTTTCATTGGGCTGGTCTTTTAACTCTATTAACCCACAAGGACTACTTTATAGTTCTTCTTTAGCAAATTGTCCCCTCTGTGTAAAATGGGGAACTGTGTGGCCTCTTTGCTCTGAGGGCCACATGGAACCCCCCGGGCCAGGCGCGGTCTTTTGGAAATTTTCAGATGAAGAGGCCGTCTGTGAATGCGTGCCAAGTGGGGTGTTTGAGAGAGCCCTTCATGTTGACTTACTGTCTGTCGCCTTCAGTTAGGAGAATTCACCACAGCCCACGTGGAGACGCCCTCCAGGCTCCCGTAAAGAGCTTGTTTTATTGTGTACATAGACAACTTGGCATTAAAGGCTAACTTCCACTGAGGGCCGTGTTTACTTTCCTATTGTGAACTACAGCCACTTGTTCGTGTGAATGGGGTTCAACTTGTCTGTCCGTTATTCATACCTGTAAGTCAGACACGATCTGCGTGGTTGTGACACGTGTGAACTGCGTGCTCGTGTTTGGTGGTAGGGACTGGAGTTTGGCTAATATTTTTCCAGAACGTTTCCACAGTCCTTACAGCCTCACTTAAGCAAACAAACAGTGATATCCGTCACGGAACAACTAGACACAGTTCTGAGTGCTTTTTCAGATGCTCTTTACAATGATTGGCCCAAGGCCTATCCTAACATCGTGTTCTATAGAAGCAACTCTCAGTTCTTTGAAGAAGAAAGATAAATCTCAGGGCAACAGATTTCCTTCTGTTTTCCTTCAAGTGTTTGGCTCTCATTCAGTAATTAGTTATACAGAGATCATTAAATCATGAAAACGATGGCATTTAGGAGTATTACCTTTTCTTAAGTGGGGATTACGAGACTCAGAATCTCTGGGCTCCCGGCTTTTTGGGGTCTTATGTAAGAACTTTTGCCATAGTATGAGATTAAAACAAAAACAAATCAACCAAACAGCTCCAGCAAGAGAAGGTTTTGATGTCTGAGACTGAGTCACAGGTGAGGCCCTAAAAATAGCGTATACCTCAAGACAGGCAGCTGTCTTGCAGAAAGGAAAGAAGGAATGCTGGGGGTGGCAGTAGGTAGATTCCTGTTCTGTGAGCCCGTCACGAGAGTTTACTATATGCTCAGCACCGTGCTGGCTGGGAACACAGTCTGTAGGGATGAAGTGGTCGACCAGATAGACGTGACCCACCATAAGGACTAAACTTGAGTCTAGGTGCACTGCAGAGCTGTGTGGGGGCAGCAGTGGATACAAGGGTCCCCCCTCATGCCTCTGTGGAAGCTGATATCACACTTTGGATTCCCACTTGAATGGGACATTGGTGACGTTGGAGAGAGCGGGGGGCACCCATTTTTGTCACAGGTAAGAAGGGTTGCAGAGACACAGCGGTGTCGGTAGGAAGGGCAGGTCGGACCCGGGATGGGTTCGAGGGAGGGAGGAAGCATCAGATCCTATTTCTGCTTCTATGACTTTAACTGGAATCCCACAAAACTGATCTGAATAGCCCAGAAAACTAAAAATAGAGGAGATGAACCCCTCAAAGTTAGACTTACAGCCCTTGGAGCCCTTAGCACAGCGGGGTGCCTCATGGAAAGGATGTTTTTCCCCTACCTCATCATCCTGTCATTTGCTGTTTTTAAAAAGTGGGCTGTTTTGCCTTGTGCTGTGGTAAAAATACTGCTTTAATTCTTCGTAAGTAAATGGAGTCTTAAAGCTTAAACCTCTGCCCTGGGCAAGGAACCAGAGGATGTCATTGTGCATAACTTCAAAGGCTGATAAGATGTTTAAGGTCGCCACTCTTTGAAAGAGTTCCTTTCTTTTAAGGCCAGCCAGAAACATCCGTGTGCTCCAGGTCCCACCGTGATTCTGACACGAAGTAGAAGACCGTTTTCTTCACTGCGTGTCTGTTGAGATTCTTGCTTGCATTCCTCTACCCCCACAGAATATATTTTCTTTCTCTGTGCCCTACAACGATCGCACTGTGCTTTATATGATGGATGTCCAGTAAGCATGATATTAAAAGCAGCACCTTTTCCATCTGGAGGAGTCAAAGGAACAGTGGTCTGCGTTGTACCATTTCCATGCTTCCGTGTTGGTATGAAGCAGTCACCCAAGGACTTGGGGGCTCTTGATGTTTGGGGGATTAGAACCGGTGTGATATATAAGCTGGTGAAAAATTAAGCGAGCCACTTTCTCACTGTCTCTGGTCATCCTCCATTTAAAGCCGGTTGCTGACAGGTTAGACGGGTTTAGCTCAGTGTCTACCGTTTGTCAAGGACATTTCCCTCTCTTTTTTCTCATTTTATCCCTGGGCCAGGCAGAATATGCTGATTTCTCTCTCTCACCAGCAGACAGTTTGGCACAGCAGATGCCCACAACCTGTGAAAGCAGGGGTGGAAGATTTTCAGTAAATTGTCCAGGAAATAAGGAAATACTGGCTCTGCTGCTGGAAACGTTTGCCGTTCATTGCACATTTTCTCACGTAGAATATCTTGCAGCCATAATACATTTTTTTTCCCCTACAGTTTGACTTTGCAAACGGAGGCCTGCACAGTCAAGTTTAGGAGGATAAGGCCTCAGAAAAGAAGGGATGGAGTCCTGGAAATGATTCATTCATTTCATTTCATCATTCATTTCATCCACGCCCCGAGGGTGGATGGCGGAACGTGGATGCTTTGATGGCCAAAGATGGTGGCCATTCTTTCGTGTCCCTGTAGCACAGCCCTCGGAGCTCCTGGGTGCTTCTCAGTGCCTGTGGGTGGCTTCATGCAGGTGTGATTTAGGTTTCTGGTGCCTGCTTGTAGTTCCCTCCTCCTTCATATGACTTCTTGGCCCAGAGGGTAGAGACAGAAGTCTCTAATCCTGCCTGATGAAGCCCTTGTGCGTTACTTGGTCCAGGGGCATCACGCTGTTGTTGCCTTCCATAGAAGGAGCCTCAGCCAGCCTGCCAGAAAAAAATGTCTCAGTGGGTTAAGCCGCTGCCTTCAGCTCAGGTCATGATCTCAGGATCCTGGGATCGAGTCCCACATCGGGCTCTCTGCTTAGCAAAGAGCCTGCTTCCCTTCCTCTCTCTCTGCCTGCCTCTCTTGTGATTTCTCTCTGTCAAATAAATAAATAAAATCTTTAAAAAAAAAGTGACGTAAATGAGGACTTGGGAACCTCACAGTTTGAAGCTCCCATTTTCGCATTCCAGACTGATGCCCTCAGGCAGACTGGAGATAGCTTAATACAAGCATATTTGTAACACTCTGGTTCCAACCAGATCAAAGGGCAGAGAGCCCGCCTGGCTTGCAGCCTCCAAGATGAAAACTGGACTCTGGAATGGAGTGTGTGTGACTTGGCCATGCCTTGAATCCGGGAAGAAATACCAATTCTGTTATGGATATTTGAGCCATCAGATGGAGACTTTGAAGTCTCTTTGCCTATAATAAATTGGATTCGAAGGCTTCCTCGCCCTGCTCCCACCTTGGACTCGTTGAAGATTGGGGGTTTCTTCTAAAGTGGTGTTTCTAGTTGGGGCTGTTGGGGAAAAAGATGAGGTGAGCGCTCATGAGGCCGGGTAGGTGCTGGAGTGCTGGTAGCTGGGGCGGGCTCCACTCGGAGGCGGGATCTCCAGGGATGTTCCAGATGCTGCCATGACTGGGGTGACGCGAGGAACTGAAGGTAGCATTCGCTCCTCCCACAGAACATGGAAATGTCGTCAGCTTTTTTCAGACTCTTAGATTCCATGAACTAGTAACATTTCAAAAGAAAATTTCTATTTTTTTTGTAAAGAAAGACTTTAAAAATTACCGTTCTTTATCACTATAATTTCATAAAACAACTGACCTTTGAACCAACCAAAAAAAAAAAATCAGTGAGAATTTGATTTTGGGACAAAATCTTTCTTTTAAATATTATGCAGTTAGCATGATTAAAAAAAAAATCCCAATACATTGTTACGATTTTCTTCATTTTGCCTCTGGCCAGTGAGAACTTTCTCACTAACCACTACTGGTCTGTAAACAGATATTTGGAAACTGAGTTAGGTATTTGAAAATTGTGTCAGGTTACGTAGATTACTTAATATATAGATTATATATACATTTGTACTTATGTAGATATAACCTAAAAGAAAAATCATAATTATTATGGTCATAACATGTTTACATTATTAGGCTTTTAATTATAGAGTCTTTTTACATATATTATCCCATATGATCAGTTAGTGTATGCCCCTAAAACATAAATTAGTCGTAATAGCCTGAGCTAAATAGAATTAATACTAGAAGGGAAACCTAGTGTTTAAATTGTTAGTGTCCTAGAGTCAGATATGAATAATTTTAAAAATTATCTACGGCTTTGATTTTTCTCTGTCTCTTTTAGCCTACTATATTAGCAAGAGTAAATAAGCAGCTAATACTATGATGGTGTGAGCACATCTTTATAACTGTATGTGTAGCCTACCCGCATGCAGGCAGGCATTTGTGATATTTGCTTATTTGTTTGTTTTAAAGACTTTATTTGTCAGAGAGAGAGTGAGAGAGCACAAGCAGGGCAGAGAGGCAGAAGGAAAAGGGAGAAGCAGGCTCCCTACTGAGAGGGAGCCCAACATGGGGCTCAACCCCAGGACCCCGGGATTACGATTTGCGCCAAAAGCAGATGCTTAACTGACTGAGCCACCTTTATGATTTCTTTCTCTTTTTTTTTTTTTTAAGATTCTTTTATTTATTTACTTCGCAGGGAGAGACACAGTGAGAGAGGGAACACAAGCAGGGGGAGTGGGAGAGGCAGAAGCCGGCTCCCTGCCTAGCAGGGACTCCTATGTAGGGCTCTATCCCAGGACCCTGGGATCGTAACCCCAGCCGAAGGCAGACGCTTAACTGCTGAGCCACCCAGGTGCCCCTATGATGTTTTCTTCTAATAAAAAATCAAAACATATATTCTGAGAAACAGAAATATACATGTGGGGAATAATAAAATTATCTAAAATACAGTATGAGAAAATCTGAGGGATGCATACGGCAGGGATTAAGGGGTGAGTGAGAGGAGGAGGAGGGAGGAAGAGAAGGCAGGTGAGTGAAAGAGAGAATTTTTATTCAGAGTAGGGGTGTTTCTAGTCTCAAACGTGTGTTTATTTTTTATTTTTTAAAAAGATTTTAAGAGACAGTGTGTGCCCATGGGGGTGGCGGTGGTGACGAGCCCAAGCAGGACTTGATCGCAGGACTCTGAGATCATGACCTGAGCTGAAACCAAGAGTCAGATGCTTAGACTGAGCCCCCCAGGTGCCCCTCAAACTTGTATTTAATAACAAATATATATTTTGACTTCTACTCAGATGTCTCTGTCTTGAACATCTGAATATAGGTGTTTCTGACTTTGAATGTTCTCTTTGAACAAGATAATATAGCATTTTCCCTTTGCCAGCTCCTTCTTGCTCTCCTAGGATTACAGGCTCCCTCGGGTTCCCTAAAGGAGGATGCTAGCTTTAGCGTTCTGGTTTGCAGGTGCTTCTCTGAAGCAAAACCTAGTGCAAGTCTTGTAGCCTAGTTGTTAAGCCGGCAGTCTTTCTTTTGAAGACCCTCTACCAAGCTAGCACTTCAGTTAGGCATTAATTAATCAGTCAGCTGAAGGCTTCAGACAGAGATCCTTCCACAAACATCTACTGGGTGCTTTCTCCATGTCAGCCCTGGTGTCAGGCAGGGGAGACACTAACAGAGCTCAAGATAAAATAGCATCTGCCTTTGGAGAGCTCATAGTCTATTGGGGAGAAAGACTAGGATACAACAAATAATTAGTTACAAATAGTGATTAATTCTGAATAGGAAACAAATGGGATGCTATTATCGATAAACTTGAAAGAAGCGATGTTGCAAACTAACCAGATCAAGAGAAAATTCAACAATAACTGACAATATTGTGTGTGTGTGTGTGTGTGTGTGTGTGTGTGTGTGTACATATATGAAAAAAAGAAAAGAAAAGGAAAAAGATATAAAAAGAAAAAGGAAACCATTAGGGGAAAAATTGTTAACTCTTAATTTTCTCATGGCGTCTATTTATTGAGTAATTCCTATGCAAAGCTGCAATTTGCTAGATGACTTACAAGGAGTAAAAGGCACTCCAGTTGGAAGGGTAGATCCAGCTGGTCAACTTAACCAGCCCCGTGGCCGCTGCATGACTAGCACTGGTGCTTTGACCAGATGTCCCAGCGTATCCATAAACTAAAAAAAAAATTTTTTTAAATCTTTTGGGGTTATAGTTACATGTCATTTTGCTCTCTCAGTAAAAAACAGAGTGGGTTAAAGCCTCTGCCTTCGGCTCAGGTCCTGATCCCAGGGTGCTGGGATTGAGCCCCGAATTGGGCTCTCTGCTGAGTGGGGGGACTGCTTCCCCCGCACTCTGCCTGCCTCTCTGCCTACTTGTCATCTCTTTCTGTCAAATAAATAAAAATCTTAAAAACAAAACAAACAAACAAAACAAAAAAAACCCCAAATCATCTAACATTTCATGAACATCTATTCTGAATCAGTCCCCGAGCTTGCACTCAGAGAACAGACACCCGATGGGAGAGAGGATAATTATACGCAAAGGTTGAATATAAAGTAGAAAGGGTTTGGTACAGGGGCAAAGCTGCAGGCAACAGAGGGAGAGCTTGTTTGGGGAGGGGGAGCCGGGCAGAAGATTTCTGGGATGGCATTTCCCACCATACCTTAGAGAGTGGGCAAGCATTAGACTTAGAGAAAGTGGCCGTGCCATGCACCTGTTCGGCCACCTTTATAAGCTCTTGGGAATACCCATTAAGCCTCCTTTTCATATTAAAACTAACAACTCTTTGTTTCCGGAGGGCATATGTCTTGTTAGGGAGCAATAATAATATATCAGTTTCCATCAAGTTGCGTTTTATCATCATAATGGTTACGGAGGAGGCTGCTTTTAGCTCCTGCAGTGCATTTTAATGTGTTGCAAGAAACATGGAAACTGACTAAAGGCATAATGGATCCATAATGGATGGGGAGCTGACGAGGCCACAAATGGGACACACCATGGCTGGAACATGAAAGTGCTTCACTTGAAGTCAGAGGCAGGCTCTGCATTAGAAGGAGCTGATGAGCGCCGTCTGGTTTTCACCCAACACTCCTCGGTGACGTGTGGGCAGACTCGCTGGTCTGCGTCTTTTGGTTGCTTTTGCCCTCAGAGTCTGTGATGATGGCCCTGGCCCACGAACCACCAGAGGCTGGGAACGTGGGAGAAGAGGAGGCCCTGGGTCAGTGCGCGTGCGTGCAGCTTTCTGAAGAGCCTGTTAGCCGCGGAGGTGATCCATTATGAGTGCTGTAAAGGGTGCTCTTCTAAGAGAGAAAAGTTTGGGATTAAGGGTGAGCATATTTTGGGGGCCAGGCAGGAAGGCCTGCTTTGCACTTGACGCTGGGAAAGGACAGGCATGGCCTTTGAGCTGTCAGCCCTGACCATTTCTGGAGCCTGGTCAGCTAAGTTGGTGTATCTTGGACGTGGTTTTCATAACTGAACACAATAAATGCCAAACTAACCTTTTGCAGAACTTCTTTGGTGAGAAGAACCCATTTTTACTTTATGTCCTCACAGTGAACGTGTTCTAAATAAGGCCTGGCCCAATGTCTTACATTTTTTGGTCACGCCTGCAGCCCTGGGGGATGGGGGGCCCTCAGAGCCCTTAGTGAGCCCTGGTTGATCACGGACTAATGTGCTCGGGTATTTGCCAGAGAAGGTATTGCTAGAGAACTGCAGGCAGAAAGAGGCACTTGAATCCTTGAATCCAGAACTCATTACATCGAGGCTCTGTCTTTAGAACACTAGTATTTCCCCCCAAATACTGTTCGGTGCTATTTTTTTCCCATTGCATTTGGAAATGGTTGCCTTAAAACCAAATCATCTGTCTACTAGAACTGATCACCCAGTAGAATGAACTTTAGCCAATCCTAGTGTTTCTGATAAATTAGTCTTTCATTGGGTGTTGGGATTTATTTATTTATTTATTTATTTATTTATTTTTTGGTGAGTCTTTCCCCGAATCTTGAGTTTGGGAGCGAGTGAGTTACAGTACATTTTGATTCGGTTTTAATCCATCAAAATCAAGTTAGTTATAAGTGATGGAAGAGCTCACTTTGTGGAGTCTAGGCTGCCTGGAGACATCAGCCACATGCCAAAAGCTTGCTTGTTGCCCAGCAACCTTGCCGGAGGAATAGATTTTCTGCCACCGGCTCCCTTTTTAGTCGAGGTGCAATCTATTAGCATTACTGTTCGAGTCCAGAGAACCGGAGCTGTAGTTTAACTGGAAAGAATGGTCAGAGTTTTTTGTTTTTGTTTTCGAATAACCAGACACCGTGTTTCTGGCTTCTGAGCACCACTGCTAATTTCACTGACTTCTAAATAAAGACTTAGAGTTTATTAATATCACTGAATGTGGCTGAAGCTGAAGAGGTCAGCCTGCTCGGCCCATGAGGAAGCTCAGTGCTTCATTTCGGTAGAAACTATCACGCAAGGAATGGGTGGGCACCCTGAGCACCCAAGTGGAATGTGGACCGGATAAGACGACTGCGTTGGCCCCCAAACTTTTTTCTCACGAGGTCTGGCGGCTCCCGCTTTCTGAAACTTACTGTCTTCCTGCGGAAGCTGTATTTTCTTCAGGTATTTGCCGTCTTGCTCTGATTGAAAAGTGGCTGTGTGTTCCTTCCTTTTATCCTTCAATCAAAGAGTGTCTTTTCTCCTTTTGTAGCTAAATACTTCACCTGCGGGATTGACAGTTTCCATCTACCAGGGGAGTGTGCCTTACTGTCAGCTCTATTGTTTTGCTTACCCTCTTAATGTAATAGCTTTGGGTTGTAGCAAGGGAAGATGATGGCTAAGCCCGGCATCTGGTGGCTGGAGTTATTTGCCTCTGCTGAAATGCAATTTTAATAATGGACTGTATCAGCTCAATGTGTTTTCTTGCCCCTTTGTAAAAGAAGGGAAGCTCTCAGAGCATTAACCCATTGGAGGCTGGAAAAATCAAAGTTGCCGGGAACCACTTAATTAAATGACACTTGCATCTCAAATGAGAAAGCTTGCAAACAGGCTGCAGAAATGCTCTGGACAGGAGAGGAGGGGGTTGCTCCTTTTTCAGGGAGTGGGCATTAGCCACCTCATCGATCCCACTCTTTTTAAGGCCAAATGTAGGAAAGTGCAATTCGTGATTTGCCAGAGAAATGAGTGAACCTGATAAAACCATGGCTAACTCAATAAAACAATCTCGGAATTATTTATTATTTGTTCCAGTCATTCTAAACTTTACTCATTATGATAACTCAGGTATTTGGGTTTATGTTTTCCAAGTAATCTTAGAATATGCCTGACATAAGGGACCTTCGAACCTTCGAAAGCATAAATCGAGTGCCTAGTTTTACAAAGGGACCCAGTGAGTCTCTTTCCCAGAACTGCCTGTGGAGGTGGCAGCCATCTCCTACTCGGCATCACGACTGCCTTCAGACCTCTGGTGAAGTCCAAGATCGGTATAAAGAGGACCAAGAAGTTTATCCAGGACCAGTCAGAGCGATATGTCAAAAGTAAGCGCAACTGGCGGAAGCCCAGAGGCACTGACAGTAGGGTGCGCAGAAGATTCAAGGACCAGATCTTGACGCCCCACATTAGTTTCGGGAGCAACAAGGAAACAAAGCACATGCTTCCCAGTGGCTTTTGGAAGTTCCTCGTCCGCAACGTCAAGGAGCTTGAGGTGTGGCCAATGTGCAACAAATCCCACTGTGCAGAGATTGCTCACAGCGTCTCCTCCAAAAACCCTATAGCCGTTGTGGAGAGAGCAGCCCAGCTGGCCATCAGAGTCACCAATCCTAATGCCGGGTTGCACGGTGAGGAAGATGAATAGACAGCTTATGTGCAGGTTGTATGTGTTAATAAAACCTTACAACTACAAGAAGAAAATACCCACCCAGAACAAAACAAAGGAAACCAGCGAGGTATATAAGTTTGCTCTGAAATGCATAGCTTTGTTGAGAATGAAGAACAGGGACCAAAACCCTGACCAGTGGACTCCTAACAGCAACACCACCCAAAGATGCATTTGTAATGATATGAAGAAGGAGAAGCACCTACTTCTGTAGTTTGCATTTCATTACTATATCCAACAAATATCAAGGCACACTGACTGTGTGTGTGTGCATGCATTAGGCTAGGTGCTTGGGAAAGACAAGATCTTTACCTTCCTACAGTTACACGTAGAGGTGGGGGAACCCCCTCGTTGACACTGAAATAGGTAAGCAAAGTACAGGTTGAGATAAGTACCTAGCTGAGACCCAAGGGGAACACAGGAATGCTGGTGACAGTTAGATAACAAAGTCTCAAGTACTAGATTTTTAACTGTATCTATTACACTACTTAACTCTTTGGGAACCCCTGTATTCTTACCACTAACAGAAACCAAGTTGGATAAAACTTGAAGCCTCTGGAAGTGTTCATTGTCATCATAAATATTGTATTATAGTGGAGAGATCTGTCTGGCTTAGGTGGTGAGCTTCCCACAACACAGTGGGCGTACAAAATCTACACTGAGGGGCGCCTGGGTGGCTCAGTGGGTTAAAGCCTCTGCCTTTGGCTCAGGTTATGATTCTAGGGTCCTGGGATCGAGCCCCGAGTTGGGCGCTCTGCTCAGCGGGAAGCCTGCTTCCTCTCTCTCTGCCTGCCTCTCTGCCTACTTGTGATCTCTGTCTGTCAAATAAATAAATAAAATCTTAAAACAACAACAACAACAACAACAAACTACACTGATAGCCGTCTTAGAGCTCTTCCAATCATAGATACTGTGACTCTGCCACGTCATCCATCCATCCATCCATCCATTCAGTTCCTTCATGTTGCAAATACTTGTTAGACATTTCCAAACTAACTGTTGAAAATTTATGTCCAGCAAAAACATTTTCAAGACCCAGGTGGACATACTTCTCTAGAGAACTATGCCATACAAACTTCTGTTAGCAACTGTCTTGGGACATTTTATCCTAACAAATCTGACTTTTAAAGTCCTAAAGCTCATTCTTTTTCTTTCTAACTGGTTGCATTAGTGTCCCAGGCAACTTTATGTGCAAGATGTTTGTTTGTTTTTGCATGCAGTACTGTGAAAGTCCAGTGTGAGGCTTTGCTTTGGATTTGGGTCTGTATTAAGCAGGTCTCTTAGAGGGCAGTGGTAAAAACTAATTGACTTGGCCAAGGACGGCATCTGTTTTTAGGGTCTTGATCTTACTACATACCACACGGTTATTTGTTGCTGGCTTTGCCACTCTCTCTGTTTCCTTAGAAATATCCCAGATCCTGAAATCTGCTATAAATTTACTGTGGATGGATTTTGCATTTCCTTCCACTCCCATGCTGCACACACCGCTTGGAAGAAATGAAGTGAGAACACAACTAAAAGTGTTTATCCTGCTGTTCTTTGCATTTTCTTTGTTCTCCAGATACATTGTGATATCTGGAGATCAGATTTCATAGACAAGTAGAAACAGCTGGGGGCACTTGTTTTTGTAATTTCATGTTAAATTCATTTCCTTAAAAATCTGTCTTGAGAGGAGTTTTCTTCAGACTTTTCTCCCATTTTGGTGTGTTTCTCTCCCCCACCATAGGATTTACTTTGTTTTTAGCCTAAGAAGACACAGCCATGGTGGACTGTCCCTAATGTGCCTCTCTCTGTCACCCCTTGAGTGTCCTCGGGAATGCTTTCTAAACATGGAAGGTTTGCTCTGTGCTAAGCACTCTGGGGATGACTTAACTCAGTAAATACCTCCACTCACTCCTAGGGGCAAGTAATGCCATTATTCCCATTTGGCTGGAAACAGGCTCAGAAAGTTTAATACATTTTTAAAAAATATTTTATTTATTCATTTGAGGGAGAGAGAGAGAGAGAGAGAGCACTTGCCAGTAAAGGGAGGGGCCGAGGGGGAAGGAGAGGAAGAATTTTAAGTAGACATCTGCCCACTATGGAGCCCAACACAGGGCTTGGTCTCACGACCCTGAGATCATGACCCTGAGATCATGACCCAAGCTGAAACCAAGAGTTGGATGCTTAACTGACTGAGCCACTTAGGCACCTCAGAAGTTTAATCAGTTTTTAAGCCAAAGTCACACAATGTAGGTGAAGAGCAAGACCAAAGTTGTATTTATATAATTTAAAAATCTTTCTCTTGCTGTTGGTCTAGCTGCAATTCCCTCTTTATTTCTCCACTTTAGGCACCCCCCCTTTTTCTTTTAATCTGTGACAGAGTTCTTAAAGTAAAAAGGGGGGGCGCCTGGGTGGCTCAGTTGGTTGAGGAACAACCTTCGGCTCAGGTCGTGATCCCGGACTTCTGGGATCAAGTCCCACATCGGGCTCCCAGCTCTTGGGGAGTCTGCTTCTCCCTCTGACCTTCTCCTCTCTCATGCCCTCTCTCACACATTCTCCCTCAAATAAATAAATAAAATCTTAAAAAAAAGGGGGGGGGAGTGATTTGTGTATTATTTTCATTAGACCAAGTATTTTCTATGTGCGTTTTGCAGAATATTAGCCTGCGAGATGTTTAAGAAGAGTCTTGCATCAAATTAATTTGGTCAAAACTGCACATTACATCCCCTTCTGGGAAATTCTGAATTCAGCTTTGCATATTAAGAAGTCTGAGATGTACTTCAGCAAGAAAGTGTTTTTATTTTAAAATTTTAAAATTTTATTGTTATTTAATTTTCTTAAATTTCCATTTGCACCCTCTTCTTCTTTTTTATTTTTCTCCTAATGCCTTTAAGAGCACAATTTGAAAAAGTCTTCAGCGAAAAGACAAATAATGAACTTGGTGCATTCCACTATGCAACTGAAGTTTTTGAAAAAGAAGTGGAAGAAAACAGAATGCTCTCAGGCCCCATAAAGATCACAACCTTGTGCTTCACCCTGTTCCACTTTAATTTTTTTTTATTTATTTATTTATTTTTTTATTATTATTATTATTTTTTTTAATATGACAGACAGAGAGCACTAGTAGGCAAAGAGGCAGGCAGAGAGAGAGGAGGAAGCAGGCTCCCCTGCTGAGCAGAGAGCCCGATGCGGGGCTTGATCCCAGGACCCCGGGATCACGACCTGAGCCGAAGGCAGCGGATTAACCCACCGAGCCACCCAGGCGCCCCCTGTTCCACTTTAAAACTGTTTTATTTTTACCCACATTCCTCCAAGGGAAGAAATGTGAGTTTCCTGCTCTTTGTCTCCTACCCTGAGACTTGGGATTTTTTTTTTTTTTAATTTTTTTTTTTTTTTTGCCGTCTGTCCCCCTCTGCACCCACCAATGTGTGGTAAGCTCTTTGAGGAGAGGAGCTGGGCTGTGGCATCTTTATGGTCTGACAGTGGCTTAGTAACTACATAGAAAGTAGAGAAATGACCTGCATTTGGAATAAAGGAACAAATGCAGTCTGTAGATCTCTTTTTCTGAGTTGACTCTAGCCAAGTGAATAACCCCCTCTTTGAGTGACAGAGAGAAATTTGAGAAGCTGCAGTAACTCATTTATATCACTAGGGTTCCATTTGGAAAATGATACCTCCTGTTGTCTAATTTAATTAGTAATTGTGTTTTCAGTTCCAATTGAAAGCCTCAGAAGAAAGGATGGTAATAAACTGTTTTTGGTATTATTATTATTATCTAATTATATTTACTATTGTGACGGTTTTAGATTAAGACACTTTGCAAGAAGGTACTTCTCAGTGTTATCTAATTGGTTTGTCTCTTGTTCTTTCCCCACCTCCTGGGTGTTCTGATGTCCGGTATTTAGAATGAGCCCTCTTTCACAGACCTATAAATTGATGCACACAGTTTTGTTGTTATTGATCGTTTGTTTTTGAACACATGGCCTGAAGTTTTATGGCAAGTCCATTCTGAATACAGAGTTTGAGCCTCAAGTCTTCTCTGAGATGTCACCTACGCATTGACAAAGGCAATGTGTTCCCGGGGATGACGGCCCAACAGGAAGACCTGTTGGAAGTTGGAAGTTGGAAGATGGGGGTTCCGCTTTGGCTCTGCCATTACTGGTTGGCTGGCTTTGGACAGTTCACTCACATATTCGTCAAGCATTTTATGGACCACCTACTAGGTGGTCGGTGCTCGGCTAGATGCTAGGACTACACAGATGAGTAGCTTGTTCTTTTTTTTTTTTTTTTTTAATGTTTTATTTATTTGACAGAGAGAAATCACAACTAGGCAGAGAGAGAGGAGGAAGCAGACTCCCCGTGGAGCAGAGAGCCTGATGTGGGGTTCGATCCCAGGACTCTGGGATCATGACCTGAGCTGAAGGCAGAGGCTTTAACCCATTGAGCCACCCAGGCGCCCCGAGTAGCTTGTTCTTAACGAACTTCCTGTTTGGCCTGCAGACTCAGACCTAGAAAGCAACGAGCTCAGGAAAATGCTGTGGTGCTTTGTGGGACGTATGTGAGGGGAAAGTGGGAGCCCAGAGCAGGGAGGGACAACATGATCTGTGATGCCACTGGAAGGCTTCATGGCAGGAGTGATTTGGGGTTGAGTTTTGGGGGGAAAAAATAGTATTATAGAGGGATTACAGCATGATAAAGAATTTGGACTTTATGCCCCTATTAATTTTCTGGTCATGCGAGCCAGTGAAGGATTTTAAGTAGGAAACAGCACAGTTGTTTTTGCATTTTAGATAAGTGTGGAGGTTGAGTTGACTTCATCTCTGGGAGCCTCACTCTTCTCGTCTGTAAGATGGACCCACTTCTCTTGCCTCATAAGTTCGTTTGGGTCACATTTCTGTCTCTGAAATGCGTTGAGATTAGGTGACGTGCAGTCATGGCTTTCTGAGCCCTTACTCCTCGGAGCAGCCCTGTGATGGTCAGTATTGCTATTACGTGCTTTTTAGAGGGGAACTGACCCAGGGACACAGCTAGCGCTCATGGTGCAGTCAGGATCGGAACTCAAGTCTGCCAGATTCTGGAACCCCAATGCGCTGAGCTACCCCCACTGCCGGTAAGGTGCTGGCGAGTCTTTCGTCCTTATCTCCCGCCCCGAAACACCTTATCTGGTGGCTGTATTTTGCCTCCAGTGACCTTAGCAAAGCATTGATGTAGTGGAAAGACTCAAGATCAGCACCAAACAAATGTGCCATTATTTACAGCTGTTTAATCTTTGTCTCTGATAATGTGGTCTTTTATCATTAAATAGATCCAAATTTATGGAGTGGGATATGTGACTTTAATTCTTCTGTACTAACTGGGTGTTATAAACAGTATATGTTTCTGTGGGCACAGATATAAATCTTCCTTCCAGTGGTAACAGAAAATCAATCATGACTCTGACCCCATCCTTTTGGGGAGTTCTTTAGAAGATCCATATTGTGAATAGGTAAAAATAAAATTGAATTGAAGAGGATATGAGACAGTTTAGAACAAGGGAAAGACCTTGGACAGGGTAGGCTTGTCAAGAGGAGTTGCCAAAGAACAGAAGAAACAAAGGTAAGGAAGTAGGCTTGGTGAAGTCAGCAAGCTCTGCTTCTTGAAAAGACGGTCTGGAAAATATCCTACAAGTTCACACACAGGCAGTCGCAATCCAAGGACACGTGAACAGCACCCCTTACAAAAAAAGTTGATTCACTATATTTTCTCTGTAGTAGGTCAGTGCAGGGTGGAAAAAGGCCACATTATCTGCTGACTGTGAATGAATGCCTTCAGGTGTTGCCGCTTGAAGATTCAGGAGGTTCAAGAAGAATCATTAAAAGAAAACGCCATTCCATGTTTCAACCTGTGTTCAGTGTGCCAAAAAATAGCCCTGAAAAATGCCACAGATACACATTTCGTGGTCGGGGAGGAATGTTGTGATCAGCCTTCAGCTGCTCATAAAAAATAAATACTGCTGTGTTCCTATTTGGACCATTTCTTGAAGATCTCTTAGAATAGATTTGTAGCTGAAATTTCACCTCATCTTGAAGAAGAAGAAGAAAAGGAAGGAAGGAGGAAAGGAAGGAAGGAAAGAAAAGAAAGAAAGAGAATTTGTGCCTTACTTAAAACACGAGGCATGTCATGCCAGAGTAAGGTAATGGAATCAGCAGGAAAAAATGCTCCATTGAGATAAAACAGCTGTCTTTTATACTCACCACTTAAGGATAATTCACCTGCTGTTTGTAGGTTATGCTTTAATGGGAAGGAATATTAAGGGAATGAGAAAGAATTTCTTATTAAGTGAAAGCTCATTGCAAAAAATATATATACCCCCAGTTGCAGCAGCTGTTTGAGAAGAGCAGGTTCTGGAATGTGAGTGAAAGTATATCCCCCAAGATCCTGCCACCTGGCATGTGGGAAGAATGGAGTAAATACAAGATGTGCCAAGCCATCAACAGAATAGACCTCGGGCCTTCCGTGTGAGGTTTTTTGGGTGTCACCGCCCAGCTCACTAGTTCTCAAACGTGGATGTATCTTGGAATCACCTGGGGAGTTTGGCAGAGGGGAGGAAAAGTGGGCTGCCCGGTTCCACACCCAAAAATTCTGATTTAATTGCTCTGGGCTGTGCCCTGGGCATGGGGATTTTTAAAAGGTCCCCCAGAGTCTCATGTAGAGCAAAATTTGAGAACTGCTGGCCTAAATGATGACTAATTTCTTTCTCCACTTGTGTTCTTTGCAACTAGGGCCATTTACTACGGGAACTTAAGTTTAGAAGCCTCAGTCCTTCAAAGCCAGGCTCATAGAGCATGTGACTAGGTCTTCAGGTTAATAAATTCCTCTCTTTAAGGGCTAAAGAGTAACATTCCAATGTTCTTTTGAAAAATGAGCCCTGAGATTTTTTTTTTTCCCCATCACAGAGAAAGTGTAAGTATCTTCTCTCTGAACTTCATAGTAGGAAAAAAGCAAAAAGCAAATGAGTGCACCAGATGCAGGCAAAGTTCCCAGTTCTGTAGGTGGGGAGATGGTCAAGCTTTTGTTGACCAAGGTATCTTGGGGGATTGAGTCTTGACCCTAATTTCATGCTGTTAAGAAAAGAAGAACGGAAGGAAGAAAAAGAAAAGAAATAGAGCTACATTCTTGATTAGGTCAGGCAATCAGAACCACATATCCCAACTCAAGTGGGAGCTTTTCTTTCCTTTTTGGGATTTCCAGGGAAAGCCAGACAGTATGGTACAACATAAATAAGAAATGTGGTTTTCAAAGTTAGTACTTTGCTGATGATAAGCTTGGACCTTCAATAATTCACTTAACTTTTATGAGATGGTTTTTCTAAAGTATGAGTAATACTATCCTTCTGTCTTCTCCAAAATAAGATACACTTCGGTGAAGGACATTTAATTCCCTAGAAGCTCTTCCCTCCCAAGCCAGTACATTCTCATGGAGTTATTGAGAGCGGATGTCTTGACTTCAACACCAGCCAGAGAGAAAGTTGGCAAGTCACGGGGGTGGGGAGTGGTATCCAGGTGGAATGAAGGCAAAAAACAGGCTTGGTGCTCCTCAGACAGAATGTGCCCACCAATCTATAGATGCTGTGAAAATACAGATTCTGACTCAACAGGTCAAGGGAGGAGGGGCCCTTGAGAGTCTGCATTTCCCACAAATACCTTTCCAGGGGTTGCCGACGACGCTGATCCCCGGGTCACACTTTGAGAGGCATGGCGGTGCGGAACAGCTCTGTGCTCAGGGGAATGCTTTTCTTAGGGCAGCTGGAAGAGAGTACGCCATGGCCCATGAAGACGGTGTTGTATAGCTATTGTGTAAGCAGCGAATGAATGAAGCACAAACATGAGGATCATCTTGTGTCTTTGAGTTCATGTGGCCCCAAGCACCTTGCTGTGACCAATGCCTATTTATGTTCTGGACTCCCCTTTTTATAGATACTAATTTTTATATACTTTCCATTTTCTGTATGACCTTCAGGGGAGCCCGAGTATAAAAATTTAGGGTTTTTTTCCATTAATTTTTCCCCCCATTTTTATTGAGTTGGTGTGTCGGCCTCTCATCTTTCTCTGTGGTTCAGCCTAACATATCTCTTGAATTTTTGTTACCTACATATATAGCAAGATCTCTTTTATCTGGTGCCTGTGACAGTGATGTTTTTAAAAAATTCAGTAGATAAGTGCTAGAATTACTCAAAATAATCATCTAGTTGACCGCATCCTCATTAGTTATCAGTGGAAGTGGTGGGATAAAAATCAGCCAGCCAACATTGTTATAAGTAAGATCCTCTAATCATATATTTTTTTGCCCAACTGATAGACCTTTGTTTTGCTGCTATAAATCAGTGGCTGTGTTGTGTTTCCCTGATCGCTTCATAATGTTCTTACACATTATTTAGGTTTGTAAAGTTTAAGAATAGATGTAATTTCATGTGTTCTAATTTGAACATGGAGTTTGGAAAGGGAAGAGGGTTTTAAAAAAACAGGACTGTGACATGTTTATTATAAACATGTGACAACGGAACCAGTGATTATGCTGGCGGTGTGTCTATATTGTACCTTGTCGACAGAGAGCTTTTATGTTTGCGCATTTCCGTGGTATTTTCTTTCTTTAAAAAAATTAGAACTGGGGCACCTGGGTGGCTCAGTGGTTTAAGCCGCTGCCTTCGGCTCAGGTCATGATCTCAGGGTCCTGGGATCGAGTCCCGCATTGGGCTCTCTGCTCGGCAGGGAGCCTGCTTCCCTCTCACTCTCTCTGCCTGCCTCTCTGCCTACTTGTGATCTCTCTCTGTCAAATAAATAAATAAAATCTTTTAAAAAAAAATTAGAACTGATGATGTGATGATGTTTCTGGGAAGACTTTAAACACATTCTGGTTTAAAATAGACCACTATGGGGGCACCTGCCTGGCTCAGTTGGTTAAGCCTCTGGCTTTGTCTCAGGTCATGATCCCAGCGTTCTGGGATCGAGTCCTGCATCGGGCTCCCTGCTCAACGGGGAGCCTGTTTCTCCCTCTGCCTCTCCCCCACCTCCCCCTGCTGTGTGCACCCTTTCTCGAATAAATAGATAACATCTTAGACAGGCATAAAATAAAATAGTCCTCTATAACTAGGCTTCTTCTTGAAGTTTCTATGGTTTTCTCTCAGCACTGCAGACCTTTTGAAGTATTAGCTGATTTTCACCCGCCACAGTCTGTTGCTTCTCACTCCCTGAGCCAGTGATTCCCGAACGTTAGAGTCGCCTGAAAGTCAAATGACTACAGGACTGCTGGGCTCCATTGCCAGGGTTTCTGATTCAGGAGGTATGCGGTGACACCTGAGATCCTGGATTTCTCTCGTATGGCCTGTTGATGTTCAAACTGCTGGTCCACCCACCCCACGTGGAGAACCCTGCAGGTGACTTGCGAAGTGTGGTCTGGAAACAGCAGTGTGTATCATTGTTCCTGGGGTCTTGTCAGAAATGCAGGAGCTTAGGCTCCAGCCTGCACTGACAGACTGAGTCAGAGTGCGTTCTTACCCAGGTCCTATGTGATTTGCGTGCACATTAGAGTTTGAGAAGCCCTGCACTGAGTTACTCGTAACGCCATAAACACTCTGATGATAGCTTTAAGATTTTACGGGCACTGAGGCAACAGGAAAGAGAAAATCCTAAAGAAATTGGAACTCTTTGGTACCTAGTAAATCTCTCACAGTGTCTTCTCTGACAAGCTGAGGTCAACTTGACCATGGTTGAACTAACTGAGAAGAGTGCAATTCTGTAGCATTCCGGAAAGTAATTTCCAATTTTTCCTTTAATTCTAAAGAAAAATGACGCGTGTATTTATTTAACCCCCTTACCTGGGCGCCTGGGTGGCTCCGTTGGTTGAGCGACTGCCTTTGGCTCAGGTCAGGATCCTGGAGTCCCGGGATCAGGTCCTACATCAGGCACGATGCTCAGCGGGGGCTCTGCTTCTCCCTCTGACCCTCCCCCTCTCATGCTCGCTCTCATTCTTTCTTGCTCTCAAATAAATAAATGGAATCTTTAAAAAAAAAAAAAATAAAACCACTTACCTAAAAAGCATCATAGTATTTACGAATTGCTTCTCATAACAAAGCTAGCATAAATAATCAGATGCATTCATTGTGTGTTCTGCCAACAAATTTTGGAAATACTCAAGAGAGCTTGGTGGGCAGATGGGCCTAGAGATCAGGAGTTGTTAGAGGCCAGACCACTGCAGATTCTTATCTATCTCTCTTTCTTTCTTTTTTTTAATTTTTAAATTTTTGAGTAATTTCTACACCCAACGTGGGGCTCAAACTTATAACCCTGAGATCAAGAGTCGCATGTTGTACCAACTACGCCAGCCAGGCGCTTCTCTTCTCCACCTTTCTCCACAGCCACCAGACTATCTAGTAAAACCTAAATGTTTTTCATTATAATCCAGAGACATTGTCTAATCTAGCAGAAAGTAAACAATAACAAGAAAAGATTTTCTGGAATAGTCCATTACTCAGAACCGAAAGAGCTCCCTTCCTGAACAAATGAAGAGTCTAATGTATTTTTTCTTTCAATTTGATTACATGACAAGCCTTTGGAATTCTGAGGTGTTACTTTCTTAAAAGAGGAAAGTAGTATCTGACATGGGCAAATATATTTTTTTGCCCCAGGTTTCCAGGAATTATAAGTGGAAAAAAGAGGAGTAGAGGGAGAGAGAAGCAGTATGGAAAGACAATAAAAGGATGGAGATTTTGCAAATATTTTTTGTATTCTTTAGTTGTAAACAAGGCCCCAAAGACAGCAGGCTACATCTTCCGGAGGTTATCTATTTAACATGAAGACTTGTGGCAAGAATTGTTATATAATCTAACTAGTAATTGATATTAAATGTTATATTTATATTAAACACAGACCATTTATGAACTAGGAAGTAACATGTGTATAGATTTTTAAGATACAGTGTAAGAGGGGCGTCTGGGTGGCTTGGTCTGTTAAGGATCCGACTCTTGATTTTGGCTCGGGTCATGATCTCAAGGTCATGAGATAGACCCCCTTGTCAGGCTCTACGCTAGGCTTGGAGCCTGCTTAAGATTCTCTCTCTCCCTCTACCTTTGTGCATTCCTCCCTCCTTCTCAAAAAAGAAATTTGGTGACTGGCTGCTTTGGGGGTTATATCCTCAGACCCTAGAGTTTTACTTGTTTTCTTCTATACAGATTCATGGGTGGGAAACTTTAAGAAGCATGTCTTAAGATACCAGGTCATCTTTTTAAAAAAATACCTTTACTAAGGTATACTTGATACGTAATATGCTACACATATTTACAGTGTGCATTGGTAAGTTTTGACGCATGTATACACCTGTGAATCCGTCCTAACAATCAAGATAATGAAGATACCTGTCACCTGCAAAAGTGTCTTCCTTCTCCTTTGTAATCTCCCCTTTCATCCCTCCCCACCCTGCATCAAGTAGGCAAGCGACCTCTAATCTGCCATCTGTCACTACAGATTACTTCGCACTGTCTGGAATTTTTATATAAGTGCAATCATACAGTATGTACTTTTGGAGGGAGCGTGTCTGGCTTCTTTCATTCAGTAAAATGATTTTCAGATTCATCCATGTATGCAAGACGTAGACGTGCATAGAGTTGTATTAACCCTTCAGTCCCCTTTATTGCTGGGTGGTATTCTATTAAAGGGATATATTGCACTTTGTTTTCCCATTCACCTTTTGATGGACATTTAGTTTTGTTTCTCTTTTTAAAGATTTATTTATTTGAGACAGAGCGCACGCAAGCAGGGGGAGGGACAGAGGGAAAGGAAGGGAGGAAGGAGCAGATTCCCCACTGAGCAAGGATCCTGATGTGGGGCTCCATCCCAGGACCCTGGGATCATGACCTGAGCAGAAGGCAGAGGCTTAACCTACTGAGCCACCCAGGTGCCCCTTGATGGACAATTGAGTTGTTTCCAGTCTATGGCTGTCAGAAACGCAGCTGCTTTGAACATTTGTGTACAAATGTACGTATGGGGGCGCCTGGGTGGCTCAGTGGGTTAAGCCGCTGCCTTCGGCTCGGGTCATGATCTCAGGGTCCTGGGATCGAGTCCCGCATCGGGCTCTCTGCTCAGCAGCGAGCCTCCTTCCCTCTCTCTCTCTCTCTCTCTGCCTGCCTGTCTACTTGTGATCTCTCTCTGTCAAATAAATAAATAAAATCTTTAAAAACAAAAAACAAAAAACAAAAAACAAATGTACGTATGGTTCTATGCTTTCATTTCTTTTGGGTCAGTGCCAAAGACTGGAATGTTTAATTTTTAAGAAGCTGCCAAAATGTTTCCCAAATTATTCATACCGTTTTACATTCTCACCAGCAACATGGGAGCTCCAGAGGCTTCACCTCTTTGCTAAAACTTGGTATGATCTTCATAAATTTTAGCCATGCTACTTACTAGGTGTGTACTGGCGTATCTCTTCAGAGATTTCGTTTCCCTACTGACTCATGTTGTTGAGCGGCTTCTCGTGTTCTTCTTTGCCATTAATACATCTTCTTTAGTGAAATGTCTGTTGAAGTCTTTGCCCATTTTACTGTTGGTTTGGTTATATACTCATTGAGTTTGGAGGGTTTCTAAAAAATATGTTTAAGATATAAGCTCATTGTCAAGTATGTGATAAGCAAATATTTTATCACAGTCTCTGACTTGTATTTTCCATTTTTTGACCAGGTCTTTGGAAGAAAAGATATTTTTTCATTTTATTTATTTATTTATTTTTTTTTAAAGATTTTATTTATTCATTTGACAGAGAGCACAAGCGGGGGGAGCAGCAGGCAGAAGGAGAGGGAGAAGCAGGCTCCCCGCTGAGCAGGGAGCCCGATGTGGGGCTCGATCCCAGGACCCCAGAATCACGACCTGAGCCGAAGGCAGATGCTTAACCGACTGAGCCACCCAGGCGCCCCTATTTTTTCATTTTAGAATATGCTTTATCCAATATTCATTTAATGGGTTGCACTTTTGGTGTTATATCTAAGAGGTCTGGCCTGATATGATTGTCTCATTGGTTTTTCTCAAAAAGCTATAGTTTTACATTTAGAGTTGTGGTGTCTTTTGAATTAATTTTTGTATATGAGGCAAGGTATGTTTGGGGGTTCATTTTTTAAATACATGGATTTCAATTTATTCCAGAACCATTTGTTGAAACAAACTTTTTTCTCTACCAAATTATTTTTATACCTTTATTTAAAACTAGTTGACCAAATATATGTGAGTCTGTTTCTGGACTGTGTATTTTGTTTTATTGATCTGTCTTTTTAAAAAATATATTTATTTATTTAATTAATCTGTACACCCAACATGGGGCTTGAACTCATGACCCTGAGATCAAGAGTTGCATGCTCTTCTGACTGAGCCAGGCAGGCGTCCCTATTTGTCTGTCTCTATGCTAATGCCCTCTGTATTGATTATTGTAGTTTTAGAATAAGTCCTAGGGTCATGTAGTGAAATTCCTCCAGATTTGTTCTGCCTGTTGTTTTGGGCATTCCGAGTCCTTTGTGCTTACACAGGAATTGGTAATCAGCTTGGCAACTGCTACAGAAAAGCCTGATGTTGAATCTAGATCAATTTAAAGAGAATTAACATCTTAATGGTACTGAGTCTTCAATCCATGAACATGGTCTATGTGTCCATTTATTTAGGTCTTTAATTTCTCTCAGCAATGTTTTGTAGTTCTTAGAATACAGGTTTTGCATATATTTTGTCAGATTTATCTCTCAGTATTTCAATGTGTTTATGATATTGTAAATTCTGTCTTTTAAAATTTAATTTCTGATGGTTTGCCAAGATAACGAAATGCAACTGATTTTTGTTTATTCATGTTGTATCATGCTATCTTGCTGAATTCACTTATTCGTTTGTTTGTTTTTTGTAGATTGGCATTTTCTATGAAGATGGTCATATTGTGGAAATACAGTTTTACTTCTTCCTTTCCAATCTGATTACATTTTACTTCTTCTTGTCTTGCTTTCTGACTAGACCTCCAATACAATGTTAAATAGAAGTGGTGAGATGCTCATTTGGTTAAGTATCTGACTCTTGATTTCTGCTCAGTTCATGATCTCAACGTTGAGATAGAGCCTCATGTTGGGCTCCGTGTCGGGAATAGAGCCTGTTTAAGATTCTCTCTTGCCCCCTCCCCACCCCCCTTCTTTAAAAAAAAAAAGCAAAAAAAAAGTGGTGAGAGAAACATCTTGCCTTGTTCCTGATCTTAGAAGAAAAACGTTGTCTTTTAGGTATGATAGTAACTATGGAGTTAGGGTTTATTTTTTCCTCTTTTTATAGATATTCTTTCTTAAGCTGCGGCGGTTCCTTTCTATTCCTAGTTTGCTGATAGATTTTACCAAGAAGCGATACTAGATTTTGTCAAATGCTTTTTCTGTGTTTACTGAGATGATCATATGACTTTTCAGTTTTAGTTGTTACTATGGTGAATTATATTGATTTTGCTAATGTAAAATCAACCCTGCACTCCTAGAATAAACGCCACTTGGGCCTGACTTACCTTTTACATTTATTATTAGATTTGATTGGTTCAACTTCTTTTTGTTAAGAATTTTTGCATGTATATAGTCCTGAAAGATACTGGTCTTTAGTTTTCTTTCCTAGTATATCTTTTTCTAGTTTAGATATTGGATTGATCCTGGTCTCATAAAATAAAGTGGAGAACATTTTCCCTTCTTCAGTTTCCTAGAAGTTTTGTGTATAGTGTTATTTTTATTTTAAATGTTTGTTAAAATTCACCACTGAAATTATCTGGGCTTGGAGTCTTTGAAGGGAAATTTTTAGTTACAAGTTCAGGTTTACTAATAAGATGTAAGATTATTCAGATTATTTTTTCTTTTCCATTGGCCAATTTGTGTCTTTCAGGGAATTTGCAACTAAATTATTGAATTTATTGGCATAAAATTATTCCTTCTGTCCATTTACTATACTTCTAATATCTACAGACTATAGTAATATCACCTTTCTTATTCCCGATATTGGTAATATGTTTTCTTCCCTCCTTTTTTCCTGATAATGCTGATTAGAGATTTAGCAGTTCTGTTGACCTTCTGAAAGAACTAGCTTTTGGTTTCATTGAAATTTCCCTATTTTTTTCCTATTTAATTGATATTTTTCTTTATTATTTCCTTGTAATTAATTTGGGTTTCATGTGCTATTCTTTTTCTAGTTTCTTAAGGTGGAAGACACTGAAGTTATTAATTTGGGACCTTTCTTCTTGTATAATATAAGCACTTAGTATTATAAATTTTCCTCTTCCTTAGCTTTAGCAGTGCCCTACAAATTGTAATATGTTATTTTCATTTTCATTCAGTTCAAAATACCTTCTCATTTTCCTTTTGATTTCTTCTTTGACTCATGGGTTATTTATAGGTGTTTTATTTATTTTTCAGTTATTTGGGAATTTCTCAAATATCATTCTATTATTGATTTCTAATTTAATTCCATTATGGTCAGAGAACACATTTGTATAGCTTGGATCTTTTTACATTTATTGATATGTTTTATGGCCCTGAATGCGATCTAGCTTGGTAAATGTTTCCTGGGCACTTGAATGTGTCGTGCTCTGTTGTTGGGTGTAGTGTTCTTGACATTATGTCAGTTTTGTTGACAGTGTTGTTCAAGTGTCCTATCTTTACTAATTTTTTTAAAGATTTTTTTAAAATTCATTTGAGAGAGATACAGAGACAAAGACAGAGAGATCACAAGCATGGGGAGAAGCAGAGGGAGAGGGAGAAGCAGACTCCCTGCTGAGCTGGGAGCCTGATGTGGGGCTCAATCCCAGGACCTGGAGATCACGACCTGAGTGGAAGGCAGATACTTGACCATCTGAGCCACCCAGTCACCCCTCTTTACTGATTTTTTTTTTCTAATTTTTTTTTTAAACTTATTTGACAGAGAGAGATCAGAAGTAGGCAGAGAGGCAGGCAGAGAGAGAGGAGGAAGCAAGGCTCCTCGCTGAGCAGAGAGCCCAATGCGGGCCTCGATCCCAGGACCCTGAGATCATGACCCGAGCTGAAGGCAGAGGCTTAACCTACTGAGCCACCCAGGTGCCCCCTGAGTTTTCTGTCTACTTATTTTATCAGTTATTGAGAGAAGGTTGCTAAGATCTCTAATTGTGAATTTGCCTATTTTTCCTTACAGTTCTATCACTTTTCTTCATGTATTTTTTAAAAAGATTTTTTTTAAAAGATTTATTTATTTATTTAACAGAGAGAAAGAGAGAGAGAGAGAGAGAGAGATCACAAGTAGGTGGAGAGGCAGACAGAGGGAGAGGGGGAAGCAGGCTCCCTGCTGAGCAGAGAGCCCGATGTGGGGCTCGATCCCAGGACCCTGAGATCATGACCTGAGCCGAAGACAGAGGCTTAACCCACTGAGCCACCCAGGTGCCCCTTCTTCATGTATTTTAACGTTCTTTTACTAGGTGTCTAAATAGTTAGGGTTGTTACATTTTCTGATTAATTAACCCCTTTATATGAAATTATTCCCTTTACCTTGGTAATATTCTGCAATTTAAAATCTACTTCGTTTGCTATTAATACAACCTTTAAATGTCTTTAGATTAATGCTTGTATAGTATATTTCCTTATATTTGTGACTTCATAGTTAAAGTGGTTTCCTTATAAGAAACATGTGGTTTGATCTTATGTGTTTTCACATTTAGTAATCTCGGTCTTTTAATTGGGATATTTAGACTATTTACATATAATATAATTATTGATTTGTTTACATTTAAACCACTCACTCAGCTATTTGTTTTACGTTTCTCTAACCTGTTTTTCATTACTCTTTTCTTCTTTTCTGCCTCCCTTTGAGTGATCGTTCTTTTTTGATTCTCTTTTATCATTTTTATTTACTTGATAGCTATATCTCTTTGTATTTATTTTAGTAGTTACTTTAGCATTTGTAGTATACATCATTGTGATGGTCAACCTTCAAGTTTTATTATACTATTTATTGTATTGTGTAAGAATCTTTAAAGGAGTACGTTGCTATTTCTTTACTCTTGGCCTTTGCGCTATTGTTGTCATATGCTTTATTACTTCTATATTTGTTATAAACCCCACCATTCATTGGCAGTATTTTTGTTTTAAACAATCAGTTGCCTTTTGAAGAGATTTAAATAATAAGAAAAAGGTCATATATATTCATCTACAGAGTTACCATATCTGGTGCTTTTTATTCTTTAGTGTATATCCAGAGTTCCATCTTGTTTCACTTTCCCCCTGCCTGAATGGCTTCGTTTAACGTTTCTTATAGTACTGGTCTGCTGGCAGTGAATTCTTTTAGTTTTTGTATGTCAGAAAAAGAATTTCACTTAGTTTATAAAAGTTATTTTCACTGGATATAAAATTCTAATTTGACACGTTTTTTTCTTTTAGCTCTTTGAAGATGTGGCTCCACTGTCTTGCGATTTCGTTGTTTCTGTTGGGAAATCTACTGTCATCTTTATCGTTGGTCTTCTGTCCCTAATGGGATTTCCACCCCTTCTGGGTGCATCCACAGTGTTTTGTTTTGTTTTTTAACCGCCCCGCCCCCCAGAAGTTTGACTATGATGTGCCCAGGCATGGCTTTCTTTTTATGTCCCTTGCTTGATGTTTACAGATCTTCTTAAGTATGACAATGTTTGTCTTTTTTAATTGAATTTTTTATTTTAATTCCCGTATTGTTAACGTACAGTGTTAGTTTCATGTGTAAAATATAGCGATACAACAATTCTGTACATTACTCAGTGTTCATTGTGATGAGCATGCTCTTTAATCCCCTTCACCTATTTCACATCCCCCCCACCTAAAAATTTATGTCTCTAAGCAAATTTGGGAAATTGTATCTTCGAATAATCTGTGTACCTGGTTCTTTATCTCTGCTGTTCTCTCTTCTCCTTCTTAGACTTTAATTGCTAAGCACGGATAGACAGTCTCTTTCATAGGTCTCCAAGGTTCTCATTTTTTCCAGTCTTTATTTTTCTCTGTTTTATAGAATGAATAAGTCTATTTTGTCTTTGAGTTTATAGATTATCTTCTGTTCTTTTTGTTCTGCTCTTAAACCCATTCAGGAGATGTTTACATTTCAGATTTTAATTTTTCATTTGGTTCTTGTCATTAGGAGTGTATTTTGTTTGTCATGTGTATTAATTTTTGTGCTAAGATATCATGTGCATAGTTTTAACAGGCTTTTAAAATCCTTGTCGGTTAATTCTAATGTGTGTCATCTTGGGGTCAGTCTTTTTGATTGCTTTGGACTTTTCTCTTGAGTACCGGCTGTATTTTCTTGTTTCTTCACATGTCTAAACATTTTAGGTTATAACCCAGATGTTGTGAATGATAGAGTGTAGAGACTCTGGACTGTTACTCTTTTTAAAGATTTATTTATTTATTTGAGAGAGAGAGAGAGAGCATGCACACACATACTTGCCTGAGTGGTAGGGAGAGAGAGAGAGAAAGAAAATCTCAAGCAGACTCCATGCTGGAGTATGGCACCTGATACGGGGCTGTCTCATGACCCTGAGAGATCGTGATCTGAGCCAAAACCTAGAGTCAAGTGCTTAACTGACTGAGCCACCCAGGAGCCCCTGGATTCTGTTATTCTTGAAAAATATTGATTTGTCTTGTATGTCATCAGGCAGTTATCTTGAGTTCACTGTAATTCCAGCCCTTGTCCTTTTTTGTGGTGGGCAGTAACTAAATCTCTTTACGCTTTGTTTAGCTTTAGTTTATCTTCTTCTAATCTTCTCCCCACACAGTTAGTTACAGATTGAGGTAGAGTTTTTACACAAAACTTGGGGTTTCCTTCTCCCAGACTCTCTCCTCCCTGGGATATTACCCCCTCACTTTATAGCTGCTCTGTTTGCCCTGGACTCCGCCTTCTGGTTCTTCAAGTCCAGAATACCTTGGGTTTCTAGTTATGTTTTTAAGAGCCCCACATAGCCTGATCAGTTGTTTTTCTTTAAAGAAGAGAAAGTCCACCCATCACCTTCCCCTTCTTTCAAGTATAGACTCCCCTATAGTTTTTGCTTCTGACTGCCTTCAGGTAGCATTTTTGTTTGTTTCTTTGCTCATTTGTTTGGTTTTTAAATGTAAGGTCAGTAGTTGTTATTTTCAAGAGGATTAGTCTGTTAGCAACTACTTTATTATTACAAAAAGCAAACCCCTCCTCTTTTCTGAATTTTTAAAGTTGTCTCCCTGGCTCTCGGTTCTTAAATCTCCCTTGGCTTCACCCCTTCAGTGGAGACATTGCTGCCTCCCCCCTGCCCATGCAGTTCCAGTCTTGACTTTTGCTCTTCCTGGAGGGATTGTGTGCTCTAGCGTCTCCATTCCCATTGGTCTCATCATCTCAGGGCAGCCTTCATCCCTTTACACCTGACTTTCTGGCTCCAGGCTCTCCACCTCCAAACCGTCTTCAGCACCTTTAGCCAAAACTTCCTAAATACTACCTTCACAGGTTCTGCCTCGCTCAGCCCAATTTAGCCAGATCTTCAGTGCCCAAGATGGTGGTTTCTTCCCTCATAGATGGTGATAAGTCAGTACTTCTGGAAGCTGGTTGCCCTTGCATTCTTTCTCACACCTCTTTCTCCATAGTTTTCTAGCTTTCCTGAAGGCCAGGGATGCAGAGTGAGAGCCAGCACATCACCTCAGCTGCACATCTAGGACTGCACTCTCAGCATTAGCACAAACACCTCTGAACTTGAGGGACCAGAAGAATGTGGTTTTCCTTCAGGTATATTGGCGTCCTGTGGCTTGCACTTGAGCACCCGCAGGCATCCCCAGTTGGGCTCAGTCTGCCTGTCTGGCCTCGGTTACCTCCTCCCTCTTCACCATCTCCTCTAACTCGGCCCAGCTTCCCTTTGAGCAGGCCGACCATGCTCGCTCACGTCTCTGTGGATGACTGCTTGTGAGGAACTCCTTCCAGTTCTTGTTTCTTTTCGTATGCAAGCTATTCCCCAATTGCCAGAGACTAAAAGTCATCTCTCCCCATGCTGGGCCTTTCTGTTTATGTTTTTGAATTATTTAACAAGGTTTTATTACAAGTAACAGAGACTCCTTTGAACAAATTTAGTTTTTCTTGGAATGGGGAAACATCGATTATAAGGAGACCTGGGTGTCCACCTTGTCATTTTCCATTTTCTGAATCCATACGTCTCATTCTGAGAAGATAATCTGATTGACTGGGCTTGGGTCTGGTCTGTGCCCCTTCTCCAGTCAGTCTGGGCCAGGGAGCAAGGGGACGTGGTTATAAACATGGTAGCCTGGTGTAGAGCCTTTGAGGCATCTGAGGGGTGATCAAGGGAAAAGGTACACCCACGAGGGGGCAGTAGTGTACACAAGCTTTTTTAGGTAATACTTGGGCAGGTTTGCGGGGGGAGGGGGGTTACGGGGGGGGGGGGGGCATTCCTTGAGAGCAAGAGTCCAGAGTCCAGAGACTTTAAAGTCCAGAGACTTTAGCAGGGGGATTGAGGAGGGGAGGGTTATTCCAGGGAGAGGATAATTGGAGAGGGTCTCACCTGTGTCCTGGTGATATTCACCAGCTTGTTGGGGAAGGTCTAGGTCAGGAAGCTCCGAAGGGCAGTAGTGGCCTAGGGGGCTTATAACTACAAGGTTCTATCTTATCAATGGCTAGCAGACACTGGGTGTGGTTTTGTAAGGAATGTGAAACACAGAAGCTTTAAATAGCTAAAAATCTGCTTGTCTGGGCTATTAAAAAATTAATTGGATGTGCAAAAATTTGACTTTGGCACCAGCAGCCTTTTGAGCTGACGGGTCTCAGAGTTCCGTGAAGAAATAGACAACCTAGAGGCCAGTGCGTAGGGGTCATCTTTGGCTCATTTGTATAACACCCAGACTTATCTCTGTTGATCCTGATATTTGAGAGGATAGAAAGGAGAAGGAGACAGTTTCCATAGAAAGTAGAGGCTCCTACAATTGTTCCAATTGTTCTTTTGGCTGTTGTCACAGTTTTTTCTTCATTATAGATGCTGGGGTACATACCAGCTCCTGTAAGCTCCTTGATGTATTCCCAGATATTAGTTAAAATGCCTACACCTTATTATGGATGGTAAATGTGAAATTCTGTTTGTTGCATGAATGAATGAATGAATGATTTTCTTCTTTCTGAAATACCCCCAGTTTGGCTGAAATCTACCTGTAGGAGGTCATATTCCTTGTGGCGCTTTCCCTGACTGGTCTTTGTTTTTTCTTTCTTTTCTCTTCTAGGCTCCTCTGTATCTATCACTCCTTTGATACATGCCATCTTATGTGGTTGTGTTTGCACTCCTACTGAGATCATAAACGTCTCAAAGGTGTGAAACTGACATGCATGTCTTTAATCTTTCACCTTGTTAGAGTAGTGCCCTGCCCAGGGAGCGCGGAACACTAACCCATTTGGTTGGGGTGCGTGCTAGGTGGAGGACCTGGTCCTCACGTGAGTGGGAAGAGCAGAGTCTGGAACTATGGTCCTGTTTCAGGAAAGCCTTGGTGGTGGCCAGACGTGACTCATCCTGGAGAACCAGACCAAACTGGAGGTCAAGTGATAAAATCATTGCTGGGGTGAGTGTAGAGAGTCGGCCAGGGTCTGTGGATGGGTGAGCAGTTCAGGGTGGAGACTAGGAACAGGAAATGCTGGCCAGAGTGCCTCTTCTGCAGAGTGTCTGCTTTGCAGAGCTACTGGAAACCTGATACTTGGTGCCCAGCACTGAGCTTTGCATGCACGAGACCACTAAATACTGTCTTGCGTTCTGGAACCCTCAGTGGTGTTTTAATCACGGAAGTCAGAGCGAATGTCACAGCACAAAGACGAGTTATTGCACGTAGAATACTAAGCATGTGTTCATCCTTGAAATTTCGTTTCCTTATTTACTTCTCCACCTTAGAAGAGTGGAAGCTTGCCTTTCCATCCCTCTGTAAGGATATAAAAGATAAAAGCAACAGAGAGAGCCGGGAGAGAAGAAACTATAGCCAGATTCCATTTTCCTAAAGCTCGGAGTCCCTGAAGCATTGATCTGCGCGATAGCCATCACTGTACGCACAGTATCTGCACACAAATAAAATGCCCTTCTGGGTGTAGGTGCTCCCCAGACAGTAATGCTATGTACCCTGCTTCCCCCAAAACGTACAGCGTGCAGACAATAGAAACTATTAATCTGTAACAAGTGGTTGCTTCATTTGGACCACCTGGATGCTGTGTGTATGTTCACACCCAGTGGCATTTTGAAAACCCTCAGCCGTGGCCAGTGGTGTAGGCTTGTGACCGGCACCCCGGCAGAGACGAGCACACCTGCTCCTGGGTCCTGGAGGCATGGGGGATGGCCCCTTACGCGTTTCTCTGGTACCGCGGGCTGCGGCCTGGTTTCTGGGGCACTTGGACACCCTTGGCATTTGTGACTGGGCCGTCTCAAAACCGAACCTTTAACCTGTCGCTACATGTGCTGTTGGAACAGTGAGGTGGGTACAGGCGAATCCGTTCTGACTCGTTGGTTTCAACCTAAACGGTCTGCAGTGTATTTGAAGCACTTCGGGAAAGTAAAACCTAATTCCTCTCTAAATGACAGCGTGTGCTGCCATACGTTGACAATGGTGACCTTCTTCTTAGTGGCTGTACCTCCTGGAAGAAATCTTTTTCTGCCCTTGTCCAAAGTGGATTGTCGATCTGGAACTGGCCTTTTCAGAGTAATACGGAGTAACGCCCAGCTGGGAATGTCCTGGCATCTCCGTGCTGTCGGCACAACAAACAGGTGACGACTGATTCCGCTCGTGGACCTCTCTTCTTTTACGGCGAGCGCAACAGATAGATACACGGGAAGCCTGGAGTAAAGGGAAGCTACTAGAATGGCAAAATGCACAGATGGAGTGGGGACTATAAAATTCCTCGAAAGCGCAAGCTGAATGTGTGATGAACTAAAATTAAATGTAGTCGTTCTAGGCAGTGTGAGTAGTGGAAAGAGGGCTGTCCTGACACTCTGCGCAAACTCTGTTCCTAGCAACTTATGTGACCTTGACCAACCCCTTTGGGCGCCGCTTTCGTATCCGTAAAGTCTAGTCACGGCAGATGCCGTCCGTGTCCAAAGCTTAAGGATCTTGCTCTAAGACTGTGGTAAGGAGCATTCGTTGGCTGTTTAATTGCACTTAAGTGAGGTAACACTGCTCTTGTCCCAGAATGTGATTTACACAGAGGTTCGCCCCAGGAAGGAGGTGAGGACAGCCATGAGCTTATACTGGCAGATGTTAAGGTCTCCAGTCTGATTGATGCTGAGGCCAAGGGCAAATCCATTTACAATGGCCAGCTCCCTTTGAGACCCACAGCAGAAAAGCACAGCGAGGTGCAGAATGTTGCCGCATTGTTCGCAAAGCTGAGGCTCCAGCCGGGTGGGATGGGAGCACAGTGCTTGGTCACCCGGCTGGTAGGACAGCTTCTCTCCATTCGTCACTCTCTTCTTCCCTCCCTTGCCGTTTTTCTCTTTTTCGCATCTTCTCTGTTCTGGCTTGGCTCGTTATTATCTTGTCTCCCACGGTCAGCGTCCTCACCTGGTTCTCCAGCGACCCTTCCACAGTGGCTGGAGGAAACAAGGACAAAGCCATGTCCCCTCCCTTCTGGTTCATCTGGAAATGCTAGGGACTTTTCTCTGTGGAGGGGAGGGTGTGTGTGTGTGAGTGTATGTGTGTGTGTGTGTGAGAGAGAGAGAGAGAGAGAGAGAGGGAGGATGGGAGGGAGGGAGAGAGAGGAGGGAATGAAAGAGTAGGAGATTGTTTTAGTTGTGCTAATAGTGGATAGGGTTTTGAGATAACAAATCAAACTCAAAATGCTAGTATTGGAGCCCACATTAGACAGCATGGAAGTTGCATTTGGGAAGTAGGGTTTGGGGGAAGCAGTAACTGTTAGTTTCTTTCTTATATTTCACTCGTACTACTTTTGACATGGGAAGGTCTAACCTTATGCCACCCAACAGCCCTTGCTTCACAGCCCTGAAGGGGCTCCCCATACCTGCCCCTTTGGCATGTTGATTATTCTGAGCTGAAGGCACGTGAGAAACAGCCGAGACAGGAAGGGCTCTCCCCCCGCCCCCTTGCTACCTAAAAGAAGGGCATACATTTCCTGTGAGGAAGGTGGCCTCCCTGGACCAGGAAGAGGAGAACATGGTACCGCTGGTGGCGGAAGCTGAAGCTCAGATGAGTCTGTACAAAGAAACCTCACTGCAATAGCACTTTTCTACCCCCCCGGCGTCTCCTAGTCACTTCCCACAAATCCCTCATTCCTTGGCTTTGTCACATCTCCACAATGTATCCCTCTTGGTTAAAATGGCATATATACCCCTGGGTCTAACCACCTGGGGCTTAGTCTTCTTTCTGTGAAGCCCCCTGTGATACGTAAAAATGTTAGTATCACATAAAATTTGTTTGCTTTCCCCGCTTTTAATCTCTGTCTTTTGTCAGTTTAATGTACAGGCCCCAGGTACAGAACCTAAGAGGGTAGAGGAAAAGTCTTCCCTCTCCTAGAGTTCTGAGCAGCTGATCCTACTACCCTCAGTGTGGCTTCCTGGCTTGCTCTGGAGGGAGGCACACATAATTGTTGGTTCTGTGCTGTGGGCAGATGATTTTAGGCAAACAGGGGTGTGCTGTTCTGAGAAAGCAATAAGCTCTCCCTTTTGCCTCTGGAGAGTCTACACTG
The DNA here is from genome assembly GCF_922984935.1 of Meles meles. Lineage (NCBI taxonomy): Eukaryota > Metazoa > Chordata > Mammalia > Carnivora > Mustelidae > Meles > Meles meles. Next base: position 123,276,051 of record NC_060071.1, read on the forward strand.
TTAGGACCGCAAAACCTCATTGAGCCTAGGTTAGTTTAGGTCCTGCATCTTCAGGCGGTGACCTCTAGGCTTCTGGGCAAACAGGGCGGTAAGTGAATGTGAGTTATAATGTGAACCAAGTTATAATGTAAACCAAGCGGGTCTTCTGAGAACCCCAACCCCTGGGACGATCTGAATGTGTCAAGTCAAGTGAGTCTGGACACTCACAAATGCCCCCAGGCCCGCTCTGGCCAGGTGTGCGCATCTGGAATGGAACAGGGGTGAATGTGGCCTTTGGGAAAAGACAAGTGCTGGTGAGCTTGGTCACTTGGTTCAATCTCTGACTTCAAAATCATAACTGAACTCCAACAACGTCTTGTGATTCTGAACATGACCATGAATGACCATGACCAGGGATCCTCTGGACATTGAGGGGGAGCTGCCCACCCCAGCCCCAACACTAATTGGCAATGTGTACTGGTGAGGTGCATAGTCACGTGGGTCCGGGGCTTACACTGGACACACAGCCCTCTCTACGTGATTAAAGCCCTCAGGGGATCTGCAGGACGGGTTCCGGGGAGAAGCTGACTTTCACTGGTTCTGTGGATGTCACAAGACTTCTCCAGGACCCCTGTGCTGAGTCTGGGAATTGAAGCCATTCTCAGACCAGATTCCAGATTCTGTGTATAAAGAGGAGCAGAGGGCAGAGAGTATTGGGGGGTGAGGTGGCCTGGATTCTCTCTCATCCCAGCTCCACCACTGAATGGCAGTGAGACCCTACACAAGTCACTTACCTTCCTGAGCCTCGCCGTTACCTTGTGTGCAAGGAGGAATCCCCACCCTGCTTTCTGGCTTTTCTCAAAGCCTCTGCGTGTGTGTGTCGGAGTGGGAGGCCCCTCTCGTGGGGAGTTCTGCTTGCCAATTTTGATCTGCCTCTTGTCTGTGTGGGTCCCATGAGGAAGGAGGAGGAATCCGGGCTGAATGGTGAATGAGAGCTGGAAAACCTGGGGGATGCCTTTCTCCACAAAGCCCATATTTGTGTGACAAGATAAAAATATCTCCCACAGTCTAACAATGGATCTTTTTGAAATACTAAAGAAGTAGTTTTCCAGATTGGAAAAGAGCATATTAGATGTAAGCAGGTGATCATGAAGTCTGTGAAGGTGAGGGTTGGTACTTTTAACATTTTTACTAAAAACTAAATTTTTTCTTCATTCTACAAATATTTAAGTGTCTATTACGTGTCATGCACTGGAATAGATATGGTAATGAACAAAGCAGACAAAATCCCCGCCTTCTTGGGCCGATTGGCTAGTGGAGAGATGGACAAGGGACACTATAAATGGTCCATGGGATCTGCACAGAGTACTACATGCAGTGAGAAGGATGAAGCAGGGGTGGGTTTGGGATGCTAAGCCTGATGGCCGGAGCACGCTGCTCTCCCGCAAGGGGGTGAGGGATAATGGCAGGTACATAGGGAGAAAACAGGACAAGTTCCTCAGGTGGAGGGCGCAGCAGCTGGGACACCCTGATGGGGGCCTGGCTTGATCTAGGAATAGCAAGGAGGCCTGGGTGGGTGGAACAGAGCAAGGGGAGGGAAGGAGACGGAGTAGAGGAGCTCAGAGTCCATGTTGTTGTTGGTGGGCGTGGATGTCCCATGACATAAAGACGCATGGGAGTGTTTTCAGGGACGTGGTATGACCTATATTTTAAAAGGGACACTTGAGGGCCACCTGGGTGGCTCTGTTGATTAAGCGCCTGACTTGATTTTGGCTCAGGTCATGATCTCAAGGTCCTGAGATGGAGCCCAGTGTCGGGCTCCTAGCTCAGTGAGGAGTCTGCTTGTCTCTCTCCCTCTTCCTCTGCCCCCTACCCCGCTTGTGCGCGTGCTCTCTCTCTCTGACAAATAAATAAATCTTAAAAAAAATAATAAAAGGGCCAGTTAAGGGGGACCTGGGTGGGTCAGTTGGTTGAGCGTCAGGCTCTTGGTTTCTTCTCAGGTTGTGATTGGGGGTTGTGAGATGGAATCACGTGTTGGGGTCTGCACTTGGCATGCAATCCACTTGTCCCCCTTCCTCTGCTCCTCCCCGGCTCTCTCCCTTCTCTCTCTCGCTCTATTTCAAATAAATAAATAAATAAATAAATAAATAAATAAATAAAATCTAAAAAGAAAAAAAAAAGTAAGGGCCAGTTGATAGTGATTATTTAATTTTTTTTTTTTTTTTTTTTTTTTTTTTTTTTTTTTTTTTGCTACGTGCAGAGCCTATCATGTGGAGTGGGAGAAAGACCTAGAATCATAAGGTCCCAGAGTATGTGATGTTCTAGATCCTGCTACTCAGCGTGTGGTCCATAGGCAGGCAGCACGGGTGTGCCCTGAGCACTGGTTAGACACGGAGGGTCTCAGGCCTCGTCCTCCTCCGCATCCTCGGACCACCGCCCACCCTCTTCCGCAGGCTGCTCTGCAGACCCAGTTGCCATCATCTTCTGCCGGCTCTCTTCTGGGTCCAGTGGCTCCAGGTGCAGGAAGGCTGGTCACCCTAGAGGGTCCGTGAAGGTGTCATTTCTCACGGGGAGCAGCAGTTTGTCACTGCGCCGCCGGTCGGCCCTCTGTGGCCTGGGTACCACGCCTGGAGTCTCAGCCATCTAATTTTGGCTCCGCTATTATTAACTTCTGAGGAGCTTGGGGCGCACCGCTTCCTGTGCCTGGATATCAGGCTGCTTATTGATAAAATGGGGTTCTAATCATTTCTCTTCACAGGCAGGTATTGAGGCTTCATTATATAAACGCTTTTGAGAGCTGTTCTTAAATGTGTGATTTCTGGGCTTCAGTCACTAGGTACCCTAGCGCATTTTTTTTAATTTTAATGAGTGTGAAATCCTCTCCCTACTTCTACTCATTTAATGACTGCAGCATTGACGAGCAGATAGTGGCAAATGCCTATTAATGTTACTCACGGATTAGTGCGGGTTAAGAAACAAACCAGACATTGACCTTTCTTGGCTGTTTCTGAATTAGTCACACACTTCCCATTATTTGTGTATGTCAGCAGAATGACCTAAATAAAGTTAGGGTTGATCTCTCTGAGAATATGTTTTGGGTTTCTCCTTACAATAAAGTTAAAGGCAAGCTGATGTATGACTCGTGATCAAATAGAAAGACCTTTTCAACATAGCGCTTGCTCAACTGAGGAGTTATTATTGAACGTTGGTTTCTGGATGTGGTCAAATTCTCAGGTTTCTCAAGTGTTTCCTGGCCTGCTAAGGGCTGTCGTAGAAAGCAGTCTGCATTTGTCCCTGCCATTTTCCATTGGTGGGGCAACTCGATCGCTTCAGTGGCCCTGTGTCTTACCTTACCACCTTAGAATTCCAGATGAGTCCAGGGCTTACTGGCGTTGGGCGTTTTCTGATCTTTGCCATTGTGCCATGCGATGGCCTTCTGGGCTTGCCTCACTGATGATTTAATCAGCTGCTGTCTGTGCTACATAAAAGCAGGTGGGTTCAGGGGCACTGTTTCATGAGCTGTGTCATTTTAGGCAACCTACAGATTAAAGCAGGTGAGCTAACAACACAGCATTCACAGCAACCACCAAACTCCCTTGGTCACACTGGGTCTCTGATCAAGTTTAGGCTGCAGAGATAAAATCAGACCACCACAAATTAGCCTGGCAGAATCCACAGAGGGAGCTAAGTCCCGGATCATGCTTTTTTCCAGACCTTGACTCTTCCACCTTAGATTCTGTTTCACTGCCCAGGATGGTGATCATCTTGTCTTCTGGAATACATGAAGGCCTATGGAAGAAGAATGTGCTTTATGACAAGCTCACGTCGGTTTGGAAGCTCCTGGGCTTAGTGGGGATTGGATCTAAGAGCTCAGGGTGTCAAGTCTCTAGATGGGCTCATTGGTATTGTGGAAATGGTAACTGTTGGTCCCATGGGCCATGATGGCCATGTGAGGGAATTCGGGATGGTAATATTGTAAAGTGTCATCTTACAAAAAGTTCATACCAAGAAGAGCATCTCTCTCAAGCATTATGAAGCCACTACTGAGAGATTTCTCCCAGACCTGGGGTTTTGAATTGGGGTGGGGAGTGGGGAGCATGGGTGGAGTGGAGACATGGCAGCTGGACCAAGTTGTCATGGACCCTCCCAACACTGGCCTCACACTGAACTGTGGGTCTTGCCCTGCTCTCTAATGCCCCTGAGAAGAGCACCAGTCTTTATCCACTGGGCCAGATCGAAGGACCAGTCCCTTGTGAATTATTGCCAGGACAGATCCTGGCAATAAATGCTGTCATTTTGTTCTCCCAACTTCTCACCAAGTTGGTAAAAGATGGCTCGCTTCTGTCCCAAGTCTTGCCAATTACTTCCCATCTTCAAGTGCACAGGAATTGTAGTGTTTGGTGTTTGGACCTCTATGTGGCATTGTAGCCATCCTGCAGACACCTGGGATCGGTTCTTGACACGTGGCTTGGAAAGTAAGGGAGCATAATGCCATAGATTTTAGTCTCCTGCGGGTTTGTGTCTCCTCAATGCACGTGAGTGGATTAGCAATAAACAGGACCACTTGGCTGGTGTACTCCCTGATGGAGTGACCCAGTTAGAGGCTTAGCCCGGGGACAGGAGGAGCAAGACTAGTTGGGGACTGTCAGGGAACCTTCCCAGCTGGGGCTGGGGCCTCCCGCTATTCTAGTCAAGGGTACAAACAAGTGTCAGAGCCAGGGGGAAGGTCTCTGCTATGGCTTTAACCCCTGGGTCATTTCCTTTCTGGCCATGTAGATAAATAGAGTAGAGTAAGATGAAAATCCGATGGGCCCCGTGTTAGAGCTTGTTCCCTCCATGGTGTCGCACCGCGTCTTTGGGAAGCAGCCATTGTAAGTGGTCTTCCGGGTTTTCATCCAATTGTTCACCAAACTTGAAAAATTTCCAAACTCTGTAATGTGTTAATGTGCCCAGCGTGGCAGGACTCATTACAGCACCCTCAGCAATGACCATGCAGACTTTCAGAGTGGTCATGACCTAGTGAAAGTCACACGCTTGTAACTAGCCAGGCTGGGACAGACGCCCAGCCCCGACTCCGTCTGTCCCACTATTGTCTCTCAGATGGTGAAGTGGCTCCATCTATAAAACGTGTGGTTGCTATGAATTACTGTTGTTGGGAAGGAGAATTGGAAACATTCTCATTTCTAGATTACCTTTCAAATATTCAAATTCATGCACCAGTAGCATATGGCCAGAACTTTTATTTTTTCACTCAGATGTCTTCCAATGTGCTTCATTGAATTCCAAATCCACATCAGGTTTGAATTTTGAAAATGCCAACTGTATACTAACTGAATGTGAGAAATGAAGAAAACTTTCATAAATGTTTTTTTTAAAATAAATGGTGATTTATTTTTCTGCATTCAGATAAACCAGCTGTATGGATTTTTTTCCCATTTTGTTTCGTTTGCATCTTGATAGTATTGAGGGAACAATATTGCTGATGTATTCTTAGCTAATTTTCTGCAAGACCATTCCACAACGGCACGCATCAAACATCCAAGGAAAATGGACCATGGCGTTCCTTCCCTGTCACCTCCGCTGGCCGGGAACGTGAACTTAGCTTCAGGTGGATGGAGAAGGCTTGGTTGCCCTGAGACAGCTGTGTCTGCTGTGTCTTCTGGGTCTGTCCAAAATTTTGGTCCAGTAATTATCTGACTCTGTCGTCTTCCCTTTTGGAGTTGAGTTTCATTCACAGGAGCTGTTCATGTTTGTGTCACTTACCAGATAAGAGATTCTCAAGCACTTTAGAACTAATAAAGGAGGGCTTTTATCTGCTATCTTTTCCTCAGATGCAGAGAAAATTAGTCTGAATGTGTGTGTTTTGCATGACCTCAGTCAGAGGCCCTTCACTGGAGAGAACATTAGTGTGGAAGTCAGAAAACTGCCCGACAGAATTCAGGGATGGGGTCTTTCTTTTTTTTTTTTTTTCTTTTAAAGATTTTATTTATTTATTTGAGGGAGAGAGAGAGAGAAAGAGAGGGAATGACTAGAGGGGGACACAGGGAGAGGGAGAAGCAAGCTCCCCACTGAGCAGAGAGCCAAATGGGGGGGCTCGATCTCCACCCAGGGATCATGACCTGAGCCGAAGGCAGACACTTAACCGACTGAGCCACCCGGGGCCCCAGGGATGGGGTTCTAATAGTTTCATAAGGTTTGAGATGCCCACTTGTGGAAACTTCCCCCAGCCCTACCATCAAATATAGGAAAATGTACCACAAAGTGTGATTTAGGCATTGTACGTCTTCAAATCTAAGTCACATTTACTTTAAAGGAAAACCTTATTTCGCGTGCTGCTAAGAAAAAAATGCTGTCTAATATAATTAGATGCGCTCATTTCAGAGAGTTCAAATGTAGAAAAATGTGCATTTTAGAATTGGTGAAATGTAATTTAATTATGAGTTGAGCTGCAGTTGGGTTGTTGAGATAATGCTAAATTTTATCATTTTGTAGATGTAGATTTATTTCTAACATACAAAAAAATCTAAAACACCCATGTGTCCATTACCCAACTTTGGCAGATCTGAACATTTTACCACATTTGCTTTAAATATTAAAAAAATAAAGAAAACATCCGGTCGCCGGGGTGACTCAGTGGATTAAGCCTCTGACTCCTGTTTTGGCTCAGGTCACAATCTCAGGGTCTTGAGATTGAGCCTTGCCTTGGGCTTTGTGATAAGGGTTGAGGAGAGTCTCTCTCCCTCCCTCCTCCTCCTGCTCATGCAAGCTCTCTTTCTCAAATAAATAAAATCTTGGGGTGTTTGTGTTCTCTCTCTCTCAGATAAATAAAATCTTTTAAAAAATAAAATCTCTTAAAAAATAAATTAATAAATTTTTTTATTGCCAATAAAACATTGGCAACACTGTCACAGGCCCCTGTGTGCCTCATGCTTCAATCTCGGGATGCCTCTCTGCCTTGTGACCCCCACAATCCCCATCTTGATTTGGTGCTTATCATTCCCACACATGTTTGTAAACATGTTTGTATCCACAAATACATTTAACATTTTAAAAACACCGTTTGGGGTATCTGGGTGGCTCAGTCAGTTAAGTGTCTGTCTGCCCTTGGCTCAGGTCATGATCCCAGGGTCCTGGGACCCAGCCCTGCAGCAGGCTCCCTGCTCAGCGGGGAGTCTGCTTCTCCCTCTGCCTGCTTGTGCTCTCTTTCTCTCTCCCTGTCTCTCAAATAAATAAATAAATCTTTTTAAAAAAGTTTTTAAAACTTCATTTTTCTTAAGTAGGGAGGATTAGGATAAAGCACATTGATGTAATTCATTGCATCCTTAGATTAGAAAAGGAAAACATTATATTTTATAGCTTCCCCCGTGACTCCCTATGTATTAGTGGCTCATCCTGGCATGGGCATAACCCTGTTGAGGGCACATGAGTTAGGTTCCGTGATTATCTTCCATACAGAGATAGAGCAAGTTCATGCACACTGAGGACGGCGAGCTGCTCTGTCCCCCACTGGAGAGGCCTCCCTGGTCAGTTTCTCCAGGAGCTGACCCCTGTAACTCCCCAGCACCCGCTCCACGAATCAACAATCAGACTGGCGAATCAACAATCAGACTGGCGTTCCCGCAGCTCCATGGCAGGGTTCCTTGCTGTTTGGAATGCTTGCTTTCTGCAGAGTGGTGAAGTGGCTTAAGGGATCCACCCGGAGGAGCAATGTTTGTTTCAGAGCCACGGATAGATATTAGGGGGGCACAGGGACCATTCCTTCCTGTGCCACTTTGCAGCCCTGATTATGCCTGATGGGTGCACACCCATGAGCTTGTCCCTGATCACTCAGGTCACTGTGAATTCCAGCCTTTAAGACAAGTCTCGTCTTTGGTTTCCTCCTCAAAGGCCCTTGCAACAGAGTACTGCAAAGCAGCCTCTCCTTTTGAATGGTGGTGGTCCTATCATTGCCAGTCATACTGGATGCACCTTGACCCTGGGCCTTTTGAGCGCTTGCATTAAGAACTGGGTTGTCAGGTGAGTGATTCTCAGACACCTGCAGCTCACGTGTGTATTTGATGCAAATATCACGGGTGTCCCTTATGCCCTTGTGCGGAATGCTTCCAAACACACGTCAGAGTCCCCCAGAGTGAGCGGAAAGGTGAGCCCTGCTCTGAGCGAGATTCAGGCCATAAGTTTAATTCATGGTGATAAAAGCAAAGCCAAACGATATAAAATTCCTTCCTTCCACAGAGGCTGGAAACTCGGCTGCGCGGAGCCCGGTGCAATAAAGAAAAAAAGGCCAGGGTAGCCCACAAAAGTCTGTTTATGCGTTCTGCCTGATTGAACTGCACATTTCCTCGGACGGGTTTTGCATTCTAAAAAAAAAATAAAATTTAGAAGTAAAAATTCCCCTAAAACAAGTTCTCATATCAATTTGCCTAATAATCGGTTCACCAGAAATTCAATTCCATTTTGGGAGTTTTTGCATTCATCACTAGTATCTCAAAAAAATTATTGAATTTAAAAATGAAAATTAAGCATAAACTAAAATGTAAAAACAAGCTGGGTGTGCCCCCGAAAAGGCTCTATTTATAAACCTCATCATGTCAAAGAGATGGCCAAAGAAGGAAAGGACATTCCCATGTCAAAGCACTCAAAAAGGTTTCAAATTATAGGCAAATTTCTCATTAGGTGACTGGCTTTAGGCTAATTGACCTGGAGTCAATGGCATCCAAAAGTTGACACTTCTGTGCTCAGGGACACTCTCTCAGGCCTGTCTTCATCTTATTTCAGACCAAATTCTAATCAGCTCTCTTATTTGGTTTCCCAGCCCCTGGCATATTAGATGTGAATCAAACAGGGAGAGAATGGCGAGAGCCAGGCCACTTCGCATGGTGAGAAGGCCAGCTGATACCCTGACAGCCAGGAGCAGAGAGCAGAGGCCAAAGAGAATTAAAATGTAAATATAGGGATTAGCAAGTCACAGGAGTGTGGGGCCTTTTCCAGTGCTGGTGACGTCCTCCTCCCCCGCCTGCCTTGGCACTCTGGCTTCTGTGAGCACCCCTGTATCATGTGTGTGATGCCCCTCACGTCATGACAAATATTCATAACAGGCTAAACCACATGCTGTGTACTTTGCCCAATTCATTGTTTTGTTGTAAAATCCAATTTAGAAATGGTTTCATGCAAAGGAACCAAACTGTACCCTTGAATCGGAGCATCCGCTGGAAGGTACCTGGTTTCCGCCTGCCCTCCATGAGAGGACTCCCCATAGGATGCCTTCTGCTTCAAGGATACCCCCTCCCCGCCTTACCCCCCACTCCCTCACCCCCAGCCAAACTAGAACAATTCTGTGGTCTGGAAAAATTTCACTTCTAAGAAGTCCTCTTGCCCAAAAATACGTAGCATGACCGAATCCAGTTAATTCTTTTTTTTTTTTTATTTTATTTATTTATTCGACAGAGAGAGATCACACGTAGATAGAGAGGCAGGCAGAGAGAGAGAGGGCAGGCAGAGAGAGAGAGGGAAGCAGGCTCCCCGCTGAGCAGAGAGCCCAATGCGGGACTCGATCCCAGGACCCCGGGATCATGACCTGAGCCGAAGGCAGCGGCTTAACCCACTGAGCCACCCAGGTGCCCCCCCCGAATCCAGTTAATTCTTGATCGCGGCGGTAAGGTGGGTAGGAAGTTGTGATAGCCCAAATCCTGATGAAATCCACCTTCAGTCACCAGGTGCCTCTAAGTGTGGAACAGTTTATTTCCTTAGGGTGGTGTATTCGTCTGGAGAAAGAGAACCAACAGTTCGTTTCTGTCTGTCTGTCTGTCCTTCTATTTGTTAAGTATTGTTACTCCCGTTACTTGAAGTCGTTTCCAACCAACTGCATTCGTGAGTACACCCAGAGGCAGTGTGGCATGTAGAGAAGCCATTAGATCAGGTAATAGAAGATGGGATTCTGCCATTTTATGTGGGACCTTGGGCCACTTACTTACTTTGGGAACCTCTGTGCTCTCTAATGAGAGGTGAGGTGGGTGATGCTTGCCCCACTAATTCATTGTCTAATCTCGTCGTAGTCAAATGGGGTGACCAATGTGGAAATGCTTGCCCATTCCCGACAAATGTAGATACAGAAGTCCAAAGTAAATGTAAGGAGCACCTGTTTTCTTGCTGTGGCTCTGCTCCTTAAGTTTGTAAGCACTGCTCATGGTAAGGTCCAAAGTAATCTCCATCTACCCTGCTAATACTCAAAAACTAGCTAGCCTTGACCCTACCGTCATCTTGAGATGCTTTTTTTTTTTTTTTTAAAGATTTTATTTATTTGACAGACAGATCACAAGTAGGCAGAGAGGCAGGCAGAGAGAGAGGGGGAAGCAGGCTCCCTGCTGAGCAGAGAGCCTGATGCGGGGCTTGATGCGGGACTCGATGCCGGGCTCGATCCCAGGACCCTGGGATCATGACCTGAGCTGAGGCTTTAACCCACTGAGCCACCTAGGCACCCGTTGAGATGCTTTTAAGAAGTGACATTGCTGTCACTACTAAGGTGTATCAGTTTTCTGTTTTGCTTTGTCCTGGGGATGAGTTGATTATTATTATCATAGTATGTAGCCAAGAATGATTCAGTTTGGGAAAATGATAGGAAAATTTTGCTTATGTTTTGTAGGGTGATTTTGCCATAATCCCCACGAATAAAATAGTGGTTTCTTTAAAACATGCCAGTTCAGAGTCACGGATCTGCCCTTTTAAAGCCTACAATTGATTGTTTAGTGCGAAAATTGTATTCAAGTGAAGCGCATCAGCATGCAAATCTAAAGTGTGGCCATTTTCATCTAGATTGAATATTATTAACTAGCCCAAGGGATGGGATGTAATTAAGATTTTGAACAGCTTACTTTTGTCTACTGCCATGAGTAACCTCAACATTTAGAGTGGCGTCCTGGATTGAATAATGGGAATGTGGCCCGATGTGCCAACATCTATACATTTTGCCTCTTAGGTATAATAAAAGAATATTTGACTTTTCCCCACGGGTCTAAACATTTGATGAAGGCAGCGATTTGAACTTGAAGCAAAGAAGAGAATGTTCAGATTCCAGGAAAATCGCATTTCTGTCTGAATGATGGCAGATTTCCATCTTGTTAGTCATTCACTCATTCTAATACCTTCTTCCATGGGCTTAGGAACAAAGACCAAGTGGGGACAGATGAAGCCCTTGTTGAGGGTTTATGCTTTTGCCTAGTTAAAGCTGTTGGATTTACAACTGCTAATGCAGCCTAGTTAGAAGGAAGGACAACTCTTAGCTTGGATCCACTTCAGAAACTTTGCAAGACCTCCCTCTGCCTTTCATGGGACTGCTAAGGCACATTTCTGGTAGCATCTTTATTCTGGTGCCATTCGGTGATAACTTCTTCTTGGGTGAGATAAGATGTTCACCTTTTTTTTTTTTTATTGCCCTACCTACAGCATTTGTAAAGAAAGAAACAAAGTTGTCTATTTCTCCCAGGAGAAGTTAGTGAGAGGATCCATTGCATCCCTGTACTACCTTAAGCAGCTACCCAGCAGACTAGGTTGGCACACAGCTCATTTCAGCCATCCGTATTTTCAGGTGTACCATATGTATTTAGTACATCATTTGATAATGCTAAAAAATATTAAAGCAGTGTGAGACGAAAGGAGAAAGAAGATGAATGTTAGCATTCCCCTGGGGTTCATGGGTGAAGGAATTAACACAGCGTGGCACTCTACCCTAGCTGTGTTTGTTTCCATGGCAACAGCTACGTACATGTTTCAGACTATCTACAGTGACACAGTTGCAGAAATAGTAGCTTGCAGGTTTCTGATATCGCATCAGTGGACAGGCAGCACGCACTATATTAAGTAAGTGTAAAAGAATTTAAAATATAGCTCTGATTCAGATGTATATTAGCTCGGCTGAGCCATGTGTCGGGGTTTTTGTCATTCCCCTGCCTCACGACAGCAAAATCTGGGCAAAGTTGAAAGTTGCAAGATTCCAGTCAAACAATTGTCCTTGCTTGGGTAAATATCAAATGAAACAAATGTGAGTGAGTTACAAAGGTAAGAAAATGGCCTTGGCAGATGACATATTTAAGGTTATTGTCAGTGAAGCTAATTTTTTGGAGGGGGGGTAGTGGTGGGTAAGGAATGAAAGGTTTGGTTGAAAATAGCTGAGTCTTAAAGCAGATCTGATGTGCAACAGAATCTGTAACTGATGCTGAGTTTATGTTCACTAAGGTCTTGGATCGTATCGTTGTAGAAATTGTTTTTATGTAAAAATGATCAGGTGAGGAGCAGAGAGGTTGATTAGGTGTGCAGTTAAAGGGAATTTGGGGCTCCATTGTCTTTGCCGTATGCTTATGTAAATATCTCTCTTCCCGCGGGGATGACCCTGGTTTGTCTTTGACATTTGCTGCTACTTTTTGGTACCATTTGCCGGTCTCTGTGTTTATATCCTGCCGCCACCTTGTAGCCTGATAAGACTTGAGTGTTGGTTAGAGGGCAACCAAGTAAAGATGATAGACTTTGTAAGTGTGTGACTTTGCAATTGGATCGTACGGTAATTTAGGAGAAGTGTTCAAATATGTATTTATTTACGTGTTAGACCTCTGCTTTTGAATAGCAGCCTAAGTATTAGGTTAATGGATTTCAATGTGCACGTTATGATTGCGGGAGCTTTCAAGTATGTTGTAGTTCAATTTATACTGAGTTTTTAATGTCAAAATATTTTTATTTATGCCCCTTATTCAGTTTAAGCCACATTTACCTTGAAAAGACTGTAAAATGGCATGGTAATTTAAGCTAATCTATTCATTTGAGGAGGATTCATTTTCTGACCATAGGTGGACTTTTACAAAGAGTGGCACGAGATATGCAACTCTTCTGGTATGTACGAGACTGTGTTTTACGTGCACAGGAAACTACAGCGCCTACTGCGTGTTGCTCTTTGCAGTAATTATTTGATTAGGTGTTAAGAGAACACCTATCCGAGGGGGGAGGGGCTCGGGCACTCTGCAGCTTCCGGAACACCTGGGTGTGTGGAGGGCTGGGACAGATTTTGAATTATAAATCAGGGACTTGAACCCTGGAATAATCAGCAGCCTGGTGGATAGATACTATTTGCCTTTCTAAATAAGGTGATCCAAAATGAAACTGATGTTGAAGCCTCCCGTTTATTGCCTGTCTGTCGTCTGAGCCACCCAGGGATGGGAAGGGACGTTTGTGTTTTCTCTGGAGAATTAACGTTTTGGTGGCTCATGCTCAGGGCAGCTCCCTTCTCAGAGGATGAGCCCCTGTTCCTAATGCCACACTTGTTTCTGTTTTCCTTGTGAGACACTGGCCTGTTTTAGGGGCTGAGGGGAGGGCAGGTATGCAGACCCCCTCCCCGTGCCCTGTGAACATGGGGGGCAGCTTCTCCGGTGACAGCTGCAGAAAGCCACCTGCGCCTGTGCCCCTCCCCCCCCACCCCCAGGCGGAGGAACCAGATATGGTCGGTATGAGGGTTTACATGATTTTCTGCTCTTACACTGGAGGGGCCCTGGAAACTTTGGGTTTATTACCCTTGGGCTCTGAAACCAGAAATCAAAAAAGTGTCTATGCACTCCTCGGGATGACTAACTCAACTTTTGTCTCTTTGGGAGCACTAGAGCAAGGCCTTCCAGCAGTTGAGATGTTTGGGTTTTCTTCTTTATTATCATCTAGAAATATTATCCAGTATAAAGAAAAAACAAAAAAAAAACCCCAAAACTCTACACACACACACACACACACACACAAAACAAAAAAATTAAGAAAAAAATACAACAACAAACCCACCAGTCTATACCATGTTGTTTTAACTCTTTTTTTTTTTTTTTTAAAGATTTTACTTATTTATTTGACAGAGATCACAAGTAAGCAAAGAGGCAGACGGGGTGGGGGGGGGCAGGCTTCCTGCTGAGCAGAGAGCCTGAAGCTGGGCTTGATTTCGGCTCCCTGAGATCATGACTTGAGCCAAAGGCAGAGACTTAACCCACCGAGCCACCCAGGTGCCCCTTAACTCTTTTTTAAGACTAGAAGAACACACTAACCTAGATGTAGAGCTCTAAGCGGAACCAGTCATCTGAATGTAAAATCCTGGCAGGGCTTGTAGGAAGCTCAATTCCTTCCATTTGAAGGGCCAGGAAATTGATTTAGAAAAAAGAAATGTGAGGAATTCCCAAATAGTGGCAGCACAGAACGAATAAGAGAAAGATGAAGGTACAGACTGATCTTATTACCAATCTTCAATGGTCACAGAATTGCCAGGATACACTTCCTGTGGCGTAGCCCATTTGGAGTGTCCACGGCCCAGAACTTCTGAAGGTCCTTGGTGATCATGGGGTGAGAGCCAGTCTGCGGGCTGGTGCCCAGGACTTTTCCCCATCAGTCCCTCTTCAGCCGCCTCGCTGTCCAGATCTTCTCTTCCTGAAGCATCTTACGGTGCTGCCCTAGGGTGCTAAATACCATGTGTTGGCCATGTCAGGAAGTTTCTGGGCTTTTGCTCTGGCCACTGCCTCTGCCCGGATGCCTTTACTCCCATTTTTCCAGGTTTGATTCCAGTTCTTCCATAAAACCTTAAAGAACTCTCCCTCTCGCCCTCAGTGGGATGACTTCTCCGTCCTTCACCTTCCCGTAACAGTTTCTTTGTCTGCAATTATAGCACTTATTCCGCAATATGAAGATGAGTCGTGTCTGTCCTTAACTGAGCTGTAAGCGTTTTAATGACAAGACCGTGACTCGCAGACTTTTGTTGCTTTTACACAGTACTTCAGACTGCAGCATCTTAAAAATCTCATAAAGGTATATGTTGTTGAATCCTCTCCGGGGCTCGTGTTCTCTGCTCAGAGACAGTCTGGGGTATACTGAGGCTCCTAGGGCTGTGACTGTCACCGCACTAGGCATCTGGACCAGTTCAGTCTCTTTGGCATGCTTCCAAACTTCTGGATGTTTGGCGTCATCTAAACACAGAAACCCACTGAATGGCTGATTTTTTTTTTTTTCATATTTAGAGAATCATAAGATTTTACAGCAGAAGGAATCTTAGGGAGATGAACTCCTATTATAGAGGAGAGAATTGTGAATCTGAACTGTAAGGGACTTTTCCAAAGCCATATGGTTAGTTAGAGACCCAGGCATGTGGATCCAGCCGATAATCTCTCTACTTGGTCCTGTCTCCTGAACCTTCCTGGCTGTGGCCTTGGGTTTCACTTAAAACATCACCCGGCAGCTCGTACTTTCTGCCCTGAGTTGGGATTGGCCGGCTTTCTCTATTTAAACACCATCATCGAACAACAGTCCTGTTACCCAGCCTTTGCAAAAGGCTGATATCATTGGGATAGAATTAAAAACAAAAGTGGACTCGAGTTTAGCTCTGGGGCCCTGGGAGCAGTGCTAACAATTCATGAGCCATTGCCTTACTGAGGACACAACAGCTGCTGAACTTGGTCAAGTTCAGACCCTTAAAAAGAGTGGAAAAAAGAAAGCACATACTTTCCAGTGCCTGGGCACCACAGAGCCGGGCCAGCTGGGCACAGCACCATGGCAAAAAGATCTCTTCAGTTTCAGAAATATGAGCCCCCGAGCTGGGGAGGGGTGGGGGGGTGGACAGGGCACGTGGCAGCAACTGGAGCTGATTGGCATTACACCACTCTGAGCTCCCTTCCGCCTGCAGTCCTGTCAGACCCCGCCCCTCCGGGAAGCCCAGGAGCGGCTAGAGAAAGAGCCAGCCCTCCAAGTTGACAGAAGGAGCAAGCTCTCTCTCTCTCTCTCTCTCTCTCTCTCTCTCTCTGTGTGTGTGTGTGTGTTTAAAGACCCGTGTCTGAGGTCGACAGGCTTTTTCAGAGGAACCCTAGGCTTTCTGTGTAAACGTGTACTTCCTCTTGTCCAGAGTTAGCCTGTTAACGGAGTAAAGTGCAATTCAGTTTTCCAAGTTGGAAGCCTGATTAATCTCTCTGCCAGTTACATATGGAAATAAATTAGTAAATGGTCCATCTGGGACTAAACTCCTGCAGAGATGATAAATTATCACCACCGTATATGTCCGTGTTGCTGAAGACTGAGTTGTGCTTCCCAGGAGCTGCTGAAAGATAACAGGATGGTCTATCGTGGTCAGAGGAATAAAATTTAAAAAAAAAAATTACGAGTGAAAAATTTACCTTGAAGTGTTTCTGGGGAGAATGGTTTGGTGGATGCCAAGTTTGCTGCTCTGGATGATTGTATCTGCAGAGATTTAAAAGGTGAGCCTCAAGGGCATAGGAAACATTCTGCTTTCATACTTTCAAAGGCCAATTCAATAAGTATTAATTAGTACCCACATGTCTCTATGGGCAGGATAATTCTGTACCTTACAGTAACATTGTACTTTCTAATTGTCATAGCAAATTCTGGTCTTTTCTTTAAATTTCACTGAAGGTGGGGGGCAAGGCAGTGCCTCTTATTCTCCATCACAAAAGCACTGGGGTCTCGAGGGTTGAGTCTCCTCCCTGCAATGACTTAGATGGCTAAATGGCAGAGCTGGGGTGAGCATCTAGATACCACGCGTTCTGAACCCTCCTTCGTTTCTGCCAGCGTCTCATACAATGTCAGAACATTTCAGTATCCTGGCGTTCACCCAGCAGTATCGGGAACTAAAGCGTTGTATTTATGCCGCTTTTCTAGAGGCAAAAGCCATACCTTCTTGATCACGAAAAGTTTTTCTTTTCCTCTAATTAGAGATGTTGAGTGATGGTTAACTTTTTTTTTTAATATGCCTCAATTTGTTTAAATTGAGGTGTCATTGACATCTAACATGATGGCAGTTTCAGACGTACAGCAGAGTGTTTGTGTTCGGTGTTTGCGTACATTTTACAGTGATCCCCACGATATGAGTCTACTTAGTATCCGTCGCCTTCCATAGTTACAAAATTTTTTTTCTTCTGATGAGAACTTTTAAGGTCGGTTCTCTTAGCAAGTTTCAAACAGACAATGGGGTAATATGAACTATAATCACCATGCTGCGTATGACTTGTTTATTTTATAACTGGAAGTCTGTACCTTTCGACCCTTTCTTTACCCTTTTCTTTACACCTTTCTTCCCTCTCCCCACACCTGGTTTAACTTCTTCCCTGTGATTAGGACACATACCGCTATCCACATGAATTATTTTATAAAACTAAAACCACAGACGTCTTCAGGGGCTTCTGAGTTATGGTAACATTTTGCCCCTTTGCAGAAGGGCCTGAGGCTACTGTGACATCTAGATTCTCGTGCCTGCTTTAAAATTTTCTTTTGTGTCCTCCTCCTGGGCAGAACTTGAGTGGTTAATTCTTGAAGCAGCAGAGGCGCACACCTCTAGTTTAAAAAAAAAAAAAAAGTGCAGAGAAGCAAACTGGCTTTAGAAATCTTTGAGTCACCTGGTTTATCAGATACCAATTTCTAAACATAAGCGGCGGATGCTGCGGGGTGGTCTTCACACGTGCAAGAGAAGCCACAGGCCCCTACCATCTACCTGTCTGAACTTGGAAGTCACCTTGTCTCACCCAGACCGCCTTCACGTTTCTCACGTCTCAGCCAGACCTGCTTGCTCCACGCATCTGAACGGCCCCTCACGCTTCCTCGCCTCGGGGCCTTTCCTTCCGTTTTGGCCTGTTTCCACCTGTCAAAATCCTGTGGGGATCTCAAGGCCCATTATTACTGTGGTGGTCTTGATGCTTTCCCTTCCCTGCTCTCGCCGCCCCAGCCAGAAACAGATGTCTCCTCAGAAACCCTCTAGCTGTTGATTAAAGGAAATCACACTGTCTGTATTTGAGTTGCCTGCATATGTGTCTTGTCTCCCATAGTGGATGATATCCTTCTTTTTCTTTGTTTAAAAGGTTTGTTCGTTTATTTATCTATTTATGTTAACATCTTAATTTTATTTTTTTTTCATTGTTCCAAGATTCATTGTTTATGCACCACACCTAGTGCTCCATGCAATACGTGCCCCCCCCTTTTTTTTTTAAAGATTTTATTTATTTATTTGACAGAGAGAGAGATCACAAGTAGGCAGAGAGGCAGGCAGAGAGAGAGGAGGAAGCAGGCTCCCTGCAGAGCAGAGAGCCCGATGCGGGGCTCGATCCCAGGACCCTGAGATCATGACCTGAGCCGAAGGCAGCGGCTTAATCCACTGAGCCACCCAGGTGCCCAATAGGTGCCCTTCTTAATTCCCACCATCAGGCTCACCCATCCCCCACCCAATCCCCTCCAAAACCCTCAGTTTGTTTCTCAGAGTCCACAGTCTCTCATGCTTTGTCTCCCCCTCCGATTTCCCCCAATTCACTTTTCCTTTCCTTCTCCTAATGTCCTCCATGTTATTCCTTATGCTCCATAAGTAAGTGAAACCGTATGATAATTGACTCTCTCTGCTTGACTTACTTCACTCAGCATAATCTCCTCCAGTCCCATCCATGTTGATACAAAAGTTGGGTATTCATCCTTTCTGATGGAGGCATAATACTGCATTGTATATATGGACCACATCTTCTTTATCCATTCGTCTTTTGAGGGGCATCTTGGCTCTTTCCACAGTTTGGCGATTGTGGCCTTTGCTGCTATGAACATTGGGGTACGGGTGGCCCTTCTTTTCACTACATCTGTATCTTTGGGGTAAATACCCTGTAGTGCAATTGCAGGGTCATAGGGAAGCTCTATTTTTAATTTCTTAAGGAATCTCCACACTGTTTTCCAAAGTGGCTGCACCAATTTGCATTCCCACCAACAGTGTAAGAGGGTTCCCCTTTCTCCACATTCTCTCCAACACTCGTTGTTTCCTGTCTTGTTGATTTTGGCCAGTGTGACTGGTGTGAGGTGGTATCTCAATGTGGTTTTGATTTGAATCTCCCTGATGGCTAGTGATGATGAACATTTTTTCATGTTTCTATTTGTCATTTGTATGTCTTCTTTAAAGGTTTATTTATTTATTTGAGAGCGCATGCCCTCGCAGGCACAAAAGCAGGGGGAGGGGTGAAGGGAGAGGGAGAAGTAGACCCCCTGCTGAGCGCAGAGCCCTGTGTAGGACTTGATTTCAAGACTCTGAGATCATGACCTGAGCCAATATCTAGAGTCTTAATCTACCAGACCACCCAGGTGCCCCCAAGGACAATCCATTTCTTAAAGGCATGGATTTTTGTCATCCACTGTCTCTCTCTGAGCTTCTCCCTCCCCAATCCTTAGTTGAATGCTTTGCCTGTATTTAAAGCTTAGCACACAGTAGAGTAGGGTAGTTTTATTTGACAACGACAGAATAAATGTCTTTGAGTGGGTGGATAAATTAATAATCAAAGGCATATCAGAATTACTTGGAGGGCTTGTTAAAACAAATTGCGGGGCCCCACCTCCAAACATTCAGATTCAGTAGATCTTGGGTGGGAGCCAAGGATTTGTATTTCGAACAAACTCTCAGGTACATGTCTGCTGCTGTTCCAGGGACTATAGTTGGAGAATCACCGATCTAAGGAATTTATTTCCTGATGTTCTCTACATCTGAAGTTCATAAGATAACATCATTCTTTTCATGAGAAATCTATTACTTTGGCTTTCTTGAGGCGTAGGCTAAAAAAAATAATCTTCTATCAGAAATAATTATGCAATCTATGTCCTGTACCAACTTTTCTATTTTGTAAGATGATTGGCTAACTGTGGGCCAGTAATCTGTAGCTTAAGCATTTAATGAGCTTGAGTCTGATGGGGTCTTTCCCGTCAGGAGCAAAGCCAGAGTAATTTTATTTGGTAGCAACAGATGAGAGCATCATTGACTTTGGAGCCTGTGAACCTGGTCAGCCCAGCAGATCAAGCCCGGTCCACATGCTGGGTTGCTGGCCTTGAATGTGGCTGGTGCTCAATGGTTGTCCTTTGTGTAGACAAGTGTTTCAGTGGCAGCTGGAGACCAGTGTCACAATGACCATTGTGGTAACGTAAGCCAATCTCATGCTATCTGTGGCGTGTATTTTCAAATTTCTGGGTCCTTTTATGCCCTGTGAGGTGGTTTCAAGAACGCTCTATCCGGAAAGACCTAGTGGTTCAATAACTTCCCAAGAAATAAGAGGTAACTGTTGCAATTGATTTTTTTTTCCCCCCTGAAGTGTTGCATCTTTAAGAGTCAGGCCAGAGATGACATCCATTGTATTGGAGAGGGTCCTTTCTCCTCCTCTGCTCTAATCCTGACTTCCTTCTGCTCCTCTCCACCAGTCACTAGAGAGCATCATCTCCTAAGACCGGCGTTCGTGTGATGATGGAGGCCTGCCTGTCCTTTCTGTGACTGGAGCAATGCTGACCTCGGTTTCCTGGACCCATTCAGACTCAGGTAATAAGGCTCTGCCTTCCCCTGCTCACCTACACCTCAGGGAGATTGCACTGAATAAATGAAATACCAAAGCTATGTTTAAATGCAAATACCAAATTGATTGTTTCTTCATCAGTTGGTATCCTCTCCCTCTTCCTCTCCCAATCTTCCTAATGATTAATTTATGCAGCTGATCAGACTGACAATGTGGTCAATCCAATTTAGGCATTAAGATAATGAAAACATTCAATCACATCTTTATTTAAAATTTTAGTGTGCGTCCTGGACACACAAAGCAACAGGAACACTGCTGGGAATTTTCATCTAGAAACTGCCTTCTACCCGTAGTTCCTCTAAATCAGTTTCTTTCCCATAATATCATGTTTTACTTGAATTCTATTAATCTTTCTAATCTTTACCTTTTAGTGGATTTCATAAGTATTACTGAGTATCTGTTATGTGTTCTTGGGGCAGATGGGAGTAAAAAGAATATAAGTCGTAGCTCTGTCCTTATATAGAGTCACGGCTTAGCCAAAGATCATGACTCAAGGAAATGGCAGATGGTGGTGTTCAGCGTAGGGCCAGGGCTGCGTACTAATTAATGGTAGCTCTCTGGTTCAGGGAATTGAGAGACTTTGAGGACTGGTATTGAAATAATCAGGGAAGAACTCATGGAATTGGGGAGCCTCCAGGGAGCTTTTTTTTTTTTTTTCCTGTGGATCTTTTGGCCAGGCCAAGGGGAGAGGAGTAACATGGTGCCCGGATAGGTAGGTGGGAATGAGCCCACTGTGAGCCTGGACAGTCAGGCCCCTCAGTAGGTGGAGCAGACAGGGATCAGAGGACCCTGCTCCTCTGTCCTGGCCAGAGCCAGCTTCCCCCTCAGAGCCTGGGTCCCTGAGGGTTTCCTTGGGGAGACTCCACCTGCCCTGTTACAGAGGGCCTTGGCTAGAAGCTTCCTTCAGGGACAGTGGTCATCGTTGCCATGCCCCTGGCTTGGCTACTACCGGACTGGCCTTTTCTGTTTCTTCTGTCCTGTCTACATCTGGCCTCTGCTTGTCTACCTGATTATTTACTCTTCTCTTACACATCTGCCCACTGCCTGCCATGCTCAGCCTGGCAGGTGTGGCTTGACAAGGCCTCAGGGATAAACCGGAGGCCATATGAGGTCAGTACCTTGGTGATTCACAAAGCACCATTCAGAGCCGGGAGGTTGAAGGGGAGGAAGCAGAAGCCAAAGACATGAGTCTGTGAGTCGATGCCGAGAGTTCTGAAAGCCAGAATTCCGTGAGGGTCCCGAGGCTGAAACTGGGGCCACAATCAGGGATGGGGAGCCGAGTGCCCTGCTTAATTCTGGGAGAGCCCCGCAAATCCTGCGCGCACCTAGCTCTTTTCCAGTGCTGCTTTTGGATGAAGCGGTGGTGGCTTTCGCTGCCCTGGGTCTTAAAGGTGCCGCTGAGAGTGGCCTGCCAAGACTCCTGCCCATCCTGTCAGGCCTGTCCTGACTCTGGTCCGCCTGCCTCAGCCTGCCCTGGTGCTCCCAGAGCTGAGGGCCTTGCCGACCCAGGACCAAGGTCTGCCTGGAATCGGAGCCCTGCATGGTCAGCCACCAGGAAGTAGAACTAAACTAAGTCTTTGTGTTCTCTTCCCCCCAAAGCGATTGCCTAAGTGATGGTGGGCGTTTGTGTTCAGAGACTAGTGCAGGGACCCATCACTGCCCATTGGCCAGGTGGGGCCTGCTGCATGTTCGTGGACATTGTCCAATGGTTGGGCAAAATTCAAAGAAGGGTAATATTTTGTGTCGTGTAAAAATGAAATGGAATTCAGATTTCAGTGTCCCTAAATAAAGTTGTACTGGAACACGGCCCTGTCCATTTGTGGATTGTCTAGGGAGTCTTGGCACCCTGGCAGAGGCATGTAAGTGCAGCAGAAATAAAAAAATATTTACTTTTCGACCTTATGCAGCAAAAAAATTGTCATCCTAGCAGATTGCCTATGCAATTGTGTGGCATGAGTGTTTGCAAAATTTGAGGTGTGGAATATTTTGTCCCACAAAGAAAATGAGATTGAATGAAGGACAAGTAGGATTTGCGTAAGAGAGGAGAGAATCCTAGAGAATCCTCAGGCAGACTCTCCTTTGGGCAGAGGAGCCCAACAGGGCTCCATCTCAAGACCCATGAGATCCTGACCTGGGCTGAAACCAAAGAGTTGGATGCTTTGAACTGGCTGAGCTGCCCAGGCGCCCCTGAGCTATCTTATTTTAACCAAATAAATATTTTGTTTTAAATCAAGTAAGCATTGAAGACTTAGCATGAGTAAGTCATGCCATTTGGCCTTGGCAGTATTTTCCCAGTGTGGTGGGACTTTATGATACTGTTGAGTGGCAACTATGGTCAGAGTTGGAGATAGGGGTTCCTACTCCTACCAGCTAGCTGAGCCGGGGCAGGCTGTGGTATGCCAGCATGAAGAGGACTCCCCAAATCTCAGGGTTAGTACAACGGAAGTTTATTTCTCACTCACCCAGAATTGGATTGTCAGTGCGGCTGTCCTGCAGTCAGTTTCCAGGTTCCAAGTCTTGTCCGTCCTGTGACACCTACGTCTCAACATGGGACTTCTTGGTTACCCTAAGATGTGTAAAGAAGAATTGAAATACACCCACCCTTTCCGAAGTGCCTTAGACCAGAAGTGACTCAGATCAATTTCACATCTGCAGTCCATTGGCCAGAATTAGTCACATGACCCTCTAGTTGCCAGGAGACTGGGAAGTAGGGAGGAACATGAGGGATGCTTGGGGTATCCCCTGCCCTGACAACATTGGGTCATTGTGGGAAAGCCCATATTTTTTCTGTGCTGTTCTTCATTCATCATTAAAAGGTAATTAACCCAGCTGTACGTTTTTTCGCATCGTTTATGAAAGGTCAGATACAATGTATGGAAGAGCCTTACGTGATAGAATGAGTTGTAAAATATGTAAGAGATAACCGATACCTGATTTCTTTTCTTTTTTCTTTTTCTTTTTTTTTACCTAATTTCTTTATAAGCTTTTGAATGGTGATGAACTGGGATCAGGGTAGTCGCACACACCCCAGTACGCCTGGGACTGTCCTAGCATTTGCTAGTTGACCTAACATAATTATCGGACAGTCCTGCCTTTCACACCCAGAAATATCATAGTAGAGACAACAAATTATGATCACCCCAGCCTGACCCCCTTGATCATCCTTCAGGATTAATATTAGCTACTGCTTAGGAGCCTTTTCTGAGTCACACTGTTCTAAGATTTTGCCTGCATTGTTTCATTTAATCTTCAAAGCCAACTTGTGAAGTGGGTACACGTAATCTCATTTAAGCTAAGGTAGCAGAAGCAGAAAGGTTTGCCTTGAATCCGGGTCTATCCTGCTCTTAAGCACTCCATGGGACTGCCTCATTTATCCTTCTCGAGGATTGTCCCCTTGACTGCGTGGGGCCCCGCTCCCCTGACACCAGCTTGGGAATGGTACCCAGACCAGACGCTGGTAGAGGGCTAAAGCCCCGAGTGGGGAAACTCGGCCTTTAGGACCTCGATGAGAAGATGAGACATGGACTCCCTCCGTGATTCTCCAGGGCCAGCAAGCAGCAGAACCCGTGAGTCCCTTCCCCTCCACTCCCCTGGCATCGACCAATGCAGCTTTTGTTAACACTGGGCGCTACATCTGACGCAGGCAGAAAGATTTTATTTTGAAATCTAGGGTGGAGGAGAACTCTAGCCAGTGAAGACTTGCCATGTGCAATGCAGTTGACTCAAGCAGGCTCCTTCCCAACACAAATAGCTAGGAGGGACTGAGCTCTGTTTTCAGGGAGCTTATTTACAAATTTGTTTATTTAAAAAAAAAAAAAAAAGCTGAACCACAAGCAAGGACCAGTTTGCTTGCAGAATAATATCAAACAAAAACCCATTATTCACGAGATGGTATTAATTTCCCTGGTTTCTGGCCTTCCTAATCAGTGTTCAGAACTGAACCCGTGGAATCAAAGGGAAGAGTTTCTGAAAAATGAGCCAAATGTGCATTGCTTGCTTTAAGAAACCCCCCAGAAAATGATACATGTGGTTTCAAAACGTACAAAGAAAACTAAAGGAATTCCATTATGAAAGAAAAATTAGATGGAAATTTCTAATCCTGTCTCATAAACAATATAGGAATAACTTTAAAATATTCTGCTTTAAGCATGCATTTAATTTGTGCTCTGGGAACCAAATAATGTTGCTAAGATAAAACATTCTAATAATGATTTATGTAAATTTATTTGTACAAAGTAATGGTGTACTTGCCTATAGCAAATTGCTTGGAATATGAAATGACATTTATGAGGTCTTTCCTCTGAATGAAGACAATGGGGAAAATGAGAGACTCCAGAAAGGGAGGAAGAAAGTCGCGTTCAAAATGGAGTCTGATGCCTTGGCCTCAGAGCTGTCCAGAGACAGCTGGAGGGTGTGTGACTAGTCAGCAGACACAGTTCAACATGTTTTCCTGTGATGCTCCCATTATTCAAGCCATTTTTAAAATCACACCAAGAGTGCGTGTGCGTTAGATTCTTAGAAGGCTAGAATCCTTTATTTTGGTGATCGTACACTCTGCAGATACCGGAGCTCTTTCAGAATACGCGATGATAGATCGCTTATTTTCATGGTGCCCTCATAAGGCAGGGCGCTTACAACATGGGGTACAGAGAGGCCAAATGTAATTAAAAATTGGGCAATTAATCTCCACTCCCAGTTACTTTAATACCAAGGAGAGTTATGCTTATGTCATCAATGGGGCCCAAGTGTTAATAAACAAGACACACACCCTCCCAAGGACTGATTCGCAGACCTACCGGGAGTCTTCCTGTTGGCTGCCCAGTTGGCAACTTTGATAATGGCTCTAGGTGTTTCCTGGAAAACTTTAATTAAATTCAAATCCCTATATATGTAACAGAGTGAGAGAGTTTCTGGAGCTATGGTTTGGCCTTATAAGTAACCAGTATAATTTGTCGTAACCTATACGATTTGGAAAAGGTATGATATTAACACCTTTAGTTTTAGAAGGCATTTATTTATTTTTTCCCCCTCAAAGTGTTTTTACGATCTCCCCTGGTTATTGCAATCATTTTGGTGAGATAGGTAATTACGGTTTGTTTTCTTTCCATAGGGAAGCTTAGAGCCGCAGAAGTCACAAAGCAGGGGTGCCTGGGTGGCTCAGTGGGTTAAAGCCTCTGCCTTTGGCTCAGGTGATGATCTCAGGATCCTGGGATTGAGCTCTGTGTCAGGCTCTTTGCTCGGTGGGGAGCCTGCTTTCCCCCCTCTCTGCCTGCCTCTCTGCCTACTTGTGATCTCTCTCTCTCTGTCAAATAAATTAAAAAAAATTAGAAAAATCTTAAAAAAAAAAAAAAAAAAGGAAGTCACAAAGTAAGGTCCCAAAGCAAGACACCATGGGTTGGGGTGGGGGGCAGCTTCCTCACTAACTTTGCTGGTCCCGTTGTCATCACAAACTAAAGCAATTGAAAGAGATTTGTGGAATCTGGAGAGCTTGATTTATTTACAACCAGTTCTGAGCCTTGGTCCCTTATAGGCTGCTGTTGAATTGCACCAACTGTCCTGAGAGAGCTGGGTTTGTCTGAATGGACAGACCGATTTTGTAATCTGGCTATTAGCTGTAGTGTGGCCCAGGCCTGAGGGGCCGACGGTAGAGCTCCTGAGAGAGGAGACATAAAGCTTACACAGGACTTTCAAACAGTAAAAATCACCCCCGGCTTCAGGAAAGAGGGGAAGGCCATGGTTTTTTAGTAGCACCAGTTCAAGTGCATGTACCAGAAAAGCCGTGACTCATGGCAGGATTGGCGTTAGTTTTGTGGCCCAAGCTTCCCAGAGCTAGCTGATGGATGTCAGGGCCGCCGTTCCAGATTCCAGTCTTTGCTCTTTCTAGCTGAAGGACTTTGAGTGTGATTTCTGAGCTGTGGATTCCTGGAAAATCATGTAAGGTACCTGAGTCTTCATTTCCCCATCCATAAAATGGGAACACTGATCTCTACTTGGTAGAGCGGGCATGAGAATGAAATAAAATCATTCTCATAGAATATGGGGCACAGTGCTCGGCAGCTAGCAAATACTCCTTTTATGGCAGCTCTTAAAATGATGATAATTGCTACTGCTTGAGAATGTATGCTTCTGACTGGTCACTGGAAATGTGATTAAAATCCATCTTTTGGGGCACCTGGGTGGCACAGTCGTTAAGCGTCTGCCTTCAGCTGGGGTCATGATCCAAGAATCCTGGAATCGAGCCCTGCATTGGGCTCCCTGCTCAGCGGGAAGCCTGCTTCTCCCTCTCCCATTCCCCCTGCTTGTATTCCCTCTCTCGCTGTCTCTCCCGCTCCCCCCATCCCTGTCAAATAAATAAATAAATCTTTTTTAAAAAGCCATAGTCTTTTAAAAAATAAATAAATAAAAAATAAAATCCATATTTTATTTAAATGAGAACTAATCTAAAAGATTTTGGGGCACCTGGGTGACTCAGTGGGTTAAAGCCTCTGCCTTTGGCTCAGGTCATGATCCCAGGGTCCTGGGATAGAGCCCCCCATCGGGCTCTCTGCTCAGCAGGGAGCCTGCTTCCCCCTCTCTCTCTGCCTGCCTCTCTGCCTACTTGTGATCTCTGTCAAATAAATAAATAAAATCTTTTAAAAAATAAATGAATAAAAGATTTCTAAGTCAGTTATTTCTGGGTACGGGAAGGTAACAAGGTAAATACAGGAGTCCATTGGTTTGCTCATTCAACAAACAGCTCTCGAAGTCAAAGGCCCTTTGCAAACTGTTTTCGAGGGATGGAGAGGCCAGAGACAGAGACAGAGTTCTGGTCTCAAGGGATAAGGGAGATTTCTTTTTCTCTCTCTCTTTTTTTTTTTTTTTAAACGTAGACACTGTGCAGGCCATGTTAGTATAGATGGTCTTTGTCTTCCAAAAATTCAGAAATTAAGCTGATCTAAGTCCTTAGCTGTTGCTCAAAGCCCTGATTCTGGTCCAGACTCTGCAAGTTGGTTCTCTTCAGAGCGGTCATCTTGGCTGACTGTGGAAGTAGGTTTGTGTCAAGATAAATGGATGGAACGTCTTTGGTCATCTGCTCCCCCGGCAGCTTCTGCCTGCAAAGGAAGCGATTCACATTCTTCCCACATGTGTTCTTGGCCATGGTAGGTCAGGCCCCTAGGCTGAAAGTGTGAATACACCCTTTTGTTAGAATTCATTTCCATTAGAAGCATATAGACTACTTTCTTATCGAGGGTTGAAATGAATCCAATGTAAAATGTGTTGACTTTTTTTCAGATGGCTACGTAGTTCTATCACCTTAGAAAAGGTGTTTCACAGAAATTCTCGGAAGGAAGATAAGGAAATGTGAAACATTCTCAGGCAAAATGAGAAAAGAAATAATAATTCCCAGATTCCGGATCCAGTCTGGTCTGTTTCAGGGGCTCCTGGACCCTGGGGGGCCTCCCGCATGGAAGGCGGAGGGAGTGCTGAGGTTCTCTGCCGGAAGGTGTAGTCTAACGGGGGCGGGGGTGGGGTGGGGTGCAGAGGGCAGACAAACATGCATAAATAAGCATTCAAAGATGAACTTTTCCCCGGTCCAAGGCAAAGAGAAAAATAAGCTCAATATAGTGAGTTCAGTATCCTTACTTGGCAAAATAAAAAGTTGGCAACCTACGCTCGTCCCCAAAACTATTTTTGAAATCTTATTGTGGTGCAAAATCACGATCTGGGAACCTCCCTGACTTGAGCTCTCTTGCTTCTCGTTGGTGCTTTCTCACCTCCCTCTGTACCTTCCTTGCTGGCTCCCAGGGCTGTTTACTGGGAGGTCCCCAGCCTGTGGCTTATCCTTCTTATTAGAAAGGAGATTAGCAAGTGTTAGAGACATACCAGCAATTAAGACTTTCTTCCTGGTTTAAGGAAGAGAAAAAAAGCATTTGAAAAGATGAGTAGGCATCTGCCCATAGCTGGATTAAGAATGCGCAGTCACACATGAATCTCTTGGTGGAGGTCGGGCCGACCCCATCTCCGAAAAGGCAGAGGGAGCGGTGACTCCCCAGGACACCTGCTATATCATGTTAGCTGTTTCTCTGCACTGGGTACATGTATGTGTCCACACTTACTCACTCTTGCTCTGGTATATGCCTTGGAACTCCCGAAGTGGATATTTGGATGCTAACGGGATTGAGTCATTTGGGCCCAAACTCTTAACAGTGCTTAAAGCTTGGAGCTCCATCAATGGTGCTAACCACAGAGCACAAGACGGAGAATTTAATAAGATAGAATGAGCCTCAAAGGAACAATCAAAACTCAGAGCAGGGGCATCTCCCATGGAGTCAGAAGAGCTGTTTTGAAGTTGGTACCTCTTGAAAGAGAATGGCATCCAAATTGGCCTTGGTTAATGTAACAGCTTACAAGGAAGGAGGGGAGGATGCTCTTGTAAATAGTCATTCCAGTCCAAGCAAATGCCTCTGAGGAGGTAGACTTTTAACAGCTGACACTCCAAGCCTCGGAGAAGGAGTGCTGGTGGGTTGAACGTACCTGATGGCAGGTGGGGAAGCTCACTCTCCAGCATGACTGCATTCCTGCCGGAAGCTGGGGAGACCGCACTGCCGCTGAATACCAGAGGATAGCATTCCCTCACATCTAATACATATTCTCCAGGGGCACAAAAAGAAGCAGGAGATCAGTTGTGGTACTTACGTGAAGGTCTCCGTTACTCCCCACTTAGAGTTTCATAGATTTTAGCTGTGATTACTTTGATCTGGTCAGTGGACTCCCTCTCTCCTGAATCAGGCTTGGGTGTACTGGCAGACAGCTGGGTGATGCTAAGCTGTGTTCAAGGCCTTGATGATTTCTAGAATGTTCCATCAGGGGCCGCTAAGGTAAATAAGGGAATGACCTGCTCTTTTACAGGTGTGTGACTGTGCGCTAGGTCGTCACGTGCTTAATAAATGCTTCGAAATAGTGATGGACCTATTTTTTTTTCCATTTTATTTATTTTTTCAGCGTAACAGTATTCATTGTTTTTGCACAACACCCAGTGCTCCATGCAAAACGTGCCCTCCCTATTACCCACCACCTGTTCCCCCAACCTTCCACCCCTGACCCTTCAAAACCCTCAGGTTGTTTTTCAGAGTCCATAATCTCTTATGGTTCGCCTCCCCTTCCAATTTTTTTTTTTTAATAAACATTTAATGTATTTTTATCTCCAGGGGTACAGGTCTGTGAATCGCCAGGTTTACACACTTCACAGCACTCACGATAGCACATACCCTCCCCAATGTCCATAGCCCCCTCCCCCTCTCCCAATCCCACCTCCCCCCAGCAACCCCCAGTTTGTTTTGTGAGATTAAGAGTCATTTATGGTTTGTCAGTGATGGACCTATTTTTATCATGGCTTTTCACTTGACACCTCCCATGAATATAACTGAAATGTTAGCGTTACAAGAATCTATTGTATACCCATGTACCGCATATGTACCTGGAAATATATGTGCCTCTGTGTGTGTGTGTGTGTGTGTGTGTGTGTGTGTATGTGTATAAGTACATAAATTATGTCATGGGACACTTTATAGGATTCATCATTTTCTGAAGATGTTGGAATATCTATATTACCACCCACTGTAACCGGTTTCACTTCTCCGTCATTCAGTCTTTACTTCTTTCTTAGCTCTTCTATCTGGGACACTTAAGTAGCCTCTGGATATATGTGTGCTTAACTGAACAAAAATGTCAACAAGCTGCTATTTATTTTCTTAAACAGCTTGAGCGGAGATGTTTGGTTTGATTGCCGAAAATTGTTAGCTTATCACCGAGCTGTCCTGATGATTCTTATTATTCAATTTGCATTGCTTACAATAGTAATTATTACTACATAAGAGAGCATGATGCTTTTATTTGTATAGTTCTTTCATTAATAATTTAATTGACTATTACATCCAAGTGGTTCTGGGACACGTACATCAGTGTGCTTAGAGACTGGCCCTGGGCACCTGGGGAAATCAGGATTTAAGTGTTGTAAGGCTTGGGCTGGGGAGAGAGGTGGTAGGCAGGTCCTTTGGCCCTGACATCCAATTGGTTGGCTGTAGATTTCCCTCATATTTATTTCCAAGCATTTTACTGATTTACCAGCAGTGACTCTCATCTGATCATTTTAACAACCCAAAAAATAAGATCATGGTATAGTTATTTGGCTCACAAAAATGACTGGATTGGTACTGATTTATGAGTGGAAAGATATCGATGGCTAAAAACACTGTATTGACCCAAAATGATTGAATTGGTGGCTTCAGTTAAATAGAATCTGTGTCCATGGGGCCTGTTCTTTAGAAATGGTAAGATTTTATGGTCACA
This sequence comes from Meles meles, assembly GCF_922984935.1. Lineage (NCBI taxonomy): Eukaryota > Metazoa > Chordata > Mammalia > Carnivora > Mustelidae > Meles > Meles meles. The sequence continues at coordinate 123,306,722 of NC_060071.1, forward strand.
GCTTAGCTGGAGTTTCTAGACTACTGCAGCTGTGTGAGACATATGTTTTGATATATCTTGCTATAGAAGAACTTAGTTTGTGGAATTTTTTAGTGTAGGAGAGTACTATAAATTTTGTCCAAATTCATATTTTATATAGTAAATAAAATAATAATTTGATATATGCCTTTGGAGGCATGAGAACCTGACTTGGGTGGATGTCAACCCATAGTGATGTTCAAGGAATCGCATTTTAAAACTCTGAATTCAGCAGGGAAAAGACAGTCAACAAAGGAATTCCCATTTGGCCAGCCTAGCCTGACATCTGGGAAGATCATGGAGGAAATTTTTCATGTCAGAAACTGGAGTTTGTTAAAATGATTGTCAGGGCGCCTGGCTGGCTCAGTCAGTTGAGCACCCACCTCTGGGTTTTGGCTCAGGTTGTGATCTCAGTGTCATGAGATCGAGCCCCACACTGGGCTCTGTGCTCAGTGGGGAGTCTGCTTGAGATACTCTCTCCATCTTCCTCTGCTCCTACCCTTCCTCCCTGCACTCTCTCTTTCTCTAATAAATAAATAAATCTTTTAAAAAATAAAATAAAATGATTGTCTTCTCCTTCACCAGCCTTGAACAACATTCTTTCCATCCTTCAGAAGAATGGACTAGTCCCCGGAAGTAGGATTGGCTTCTTTCTTCAGTATGGGCCTTTCCAGGGACTGAAGCAAGGGGTGTCTCGGGGCCCTAGTCCCCCCACACTCTCTGTCTCACACAGATACAAGCCACTCAGGCAGACCTTCACCGTGTTCATTGTAATACAGGTGCAGCGCCCCACGAAGCTCCCCAGCCATCCCCTCCTGGCCACCCCACGCTACCCTGAAGCCCCTCCTACACAGATATTCCAGAATGGCCACAAGTCCTTGGTTTTCCCTTCTTGGCTCTTCCTTGTGGGCTGTCCTTGGTGTTGACACCACCCTACAGATTTCATTTTCCTAGGTGGGCCTCTGAAGATTTCTACTTGCAAAGACAGAACCCGGTGGGTGGGGGCCTCCGTCTCTGTGTTCTGCTGTCTGGAGGAAAGTTGTTCCTCACTCACGTGGCCCAGGGGCTCTGTTGTCCTTGCCTCCATGCTCTCTGTGCTTCTGTTAGTCTCCACCAGGCTGCTGCAGGGCACTTGCTGACAGCCTCCCAGCCTGGGACAGAGCGCTGGGGTCTGGGCTTGTGTTGTCAACCTAATGACCTAATGAGTTCCTTCATGGCCTTGGTGATGTCGCCAAGGCCCCACAAGGAATTTATATGCACTCGAAAGAGACTCCTTTAGCCATCAGAATTCAGCTCTCTGGAATATAACCAGGAGTTAGGAAGAACTAAGAAAAGTCTCAGAGGACAAAATAGCTCTCTCCAAAGCCAAGCATTAAACTTTAAGTAGATCTTTGCTAGGTTTATGTTTTGAGTGTGACCACACTCCCAGTTAACTTGGCTTTATGATTCTCTTTGCTTTTATAGATGAGAAAAACTGAAGCCCAAAGAGGCTAAATAATTTGCCTAAACTCTCCAAGCCATGAGTGGTAGAACAGGTTCTTAGGATTCTAGACTTAGGAGGGTAATCGGGTGTTCTGGAGGGTGGCAGCAAGATAAGGAAGAGGGTTGAACCGGCTTTAACTCTTTTATTTAGAAAGTAGTAGAAAGATACATAGTAATTGCAGGATGGTTCCTTTCAGAATGGCCACTTTGATTTTTTAATTCTAGTGTGTGACAAGTTATCAGTTGGCTGAGAAATCCCAGCTCATGGAACTGTGCTTCCTGATTATGCCAATGAATGTGAACTTACTAGAGTTCCCTTTGCCGAACAGCTAGTTTATAGATGCTTATAAACTATTTTTTGTATCATCAAGAGGAAGGAAGCCTCGGCTTGGTCTGGGTCGTGGTGATCAGCCTGGCTCTGGTGTGCATGGGCAGGAGATGGACAGCTCCTGGAATGTTCCAGCGTCGGGATAGACCCTTCCCGCATGACTGAGGATGGCTGCTTCCTGCAAGAAAGTCCCTGCACAGAAGTGAATGGCCACCAGCTCGTTGACATTCGCTGGTGTCCTTCTTTGGTATCAAGCTTCACCGTTTTCAAAGTACTGTCCTGCACATGATCTCCTTGGCTTACAACAGTCCTGTGTGTTAGGCAAAGCGGGCAATGGTATCCTTCCCATTCTCCAGGTGAGGACAGTCAAGCTTGGAGGGAGGTGTGTGCGTGGCCGCACTGCTGGGGAGAAGCAGGAGCCGAGCCCTTGTCTAGATCACAGATTCAGATCCTCCCGCCACTCGGAGTGCCTGTGCCATTCGTGCCTGGCTGGGGAGGGCAGCAGACAGTAATGGAGAGATTCTTGCCCTCCTCCAAGGAGCTTTCTTTCCTGGTTGGAAAAGGCCAGTTTCACAGAGGAGAAAAAGGAATGCAAACAACTAGTCACGGCATAAACCACTTTGCTCTGAGATAGAAGAAACACTTGGGATGACATAAACTAGAGAAAAAAGACCTCAGAACCTCAGGCAGTTTGTGAACAAGGGTTTCTTTATCTGCCAGCCTCAGTCAGCGATGAGGCAGCTGGTAGGGCCCCACAGCTCTGCTTAGTGGGCTGCGGACCAGGCTGGGACGTCCCTCTCTGCCCCGGGAAACACATGCCTTGGGATTGCTGCTCCCTAGGGGGGCTCTGACCCTAATCCTGGCGGCAAAGAGCCCAACTGGCCTGCCCCACCTAGCTGCACCCTGGACCGGGAAGAGGAAGGAGGGTGGCTGTAGGTCATTAGATGTTCTTCTGATGCGGGGGGGGGGGGGGGGGGGGGGTAAGGGCATCCTTGGGTGGACCGTCTCAAGATTGGGTCCAGCTTGTCTCTGCAACTAACTCAAGTTTGACTTTAAGCCAGTTAGTGGACCATTAGGTCTCTGCTCTTCACATCTGTAAATTAAAGAGTTCTTAACTTCACTCATTATTCAAAGAGGCTCAAATCAAAACAACAAGGAGACACCATTGGTCATTTGTCTGACGGGCAAATACTTAAACATTTCAGAATATCCAGTTCTGGAGAGGGGTTGGGAAACAGGCACACTCCCCCAGTTTTCACAGCAGGGAACCTAGGGGGTACATTTGGCAACATATGTCAAAAGTTACATGCACAGGGGCACCTGGGTGGCTCAGTGGGTTAAAGCCTCTGCCTTCGGCTCAGGTCATGATCTCAGGGTCCTGGGATCGAGCCCCGCATTGGGCTCTCTGCTCAGTGGGGAGCCTGCTTCCTTCTCTCTCTCTCTGCCTACTTGTGATCTCTGTCTGTCAAATAATTTAAAAATCTTAAAAAAAAAAAAAAGTTACACGCACACACCCCGCAGGTTAGTCCTTATGAATGGATCCTGTGGATTTCCTCGTGGAAATACCAAAAACCAGAGAATGAGGGGGATCGTAATGTTGTTCATACTAGCAATAGCCCCAAATCGGATACACCTTCTGTACCCATCACCAGAGGATTGGAAGAGCGCCTATCCTTGGCACAATGGTCAGCATCCCACTTATGAAATAAGTAGGTCATGGGGTTGTAACATACAACATAGGGAAGATAGTCAGTACTATTGTAGTAACTTCATGTGGTGACAGGCAGAAACTGGACCTAATTGCGGGAATTTACTTAATAATGTAGAAATATTTCGAATCATTATGATGTGTACCTGAACCCAGTAGGACTCTATATATCAATTAGACTGAGATAAGAAAACGGGATGAGTTGGCGAGGGCACAGAGATATAATGGGAATAAGTAATAGTGATACCAGTATGCAGTTTTTGAGTGTCATCCACATTCTAAGAAGTCTACACGTATTGACTCATCTGTTCCCCATGTTCCAGGTGGCAAAGCTAAGGCACAGTGAGGTTAAAGAAACTCAAGATTATAATCTCGTTAGAAAGTAGCATGGAGGGGTGCCTGGGTGGCTCAGTGGGTTAAAGCCTCGGCCTTCGGCTCAGGTCATGATCCCAGGGTCCTGGGATCGAGCCCCGCATCAGGCTCTCTGCTCAGCGGGGAGCCTGCTTCCTCTCTCTCTGCCTACTTGTGATCTCTGTCTGTCAAATAAATAGATAAAATCTTAAAAAAAAAAAAAAGAAAAAAGAAAAAAAGAAAGTAGCATGGATGTAAGAGCACAAGGTAAGCATCCTGGGGTCAAAACTGTGTTCATTGCCTTCTTTCTCAGTGTGTTTGGGCAGAACACAGTTCAACATGGTGTCCTGGCATGCTCCCATTATTGAAGCAGAAATCCCAGAGCCTGGAGGGCCGATAAAACAACAGAAACTTCTTTCTCACAGTTCTGGAGGCTAGAGGTCTGGGATCAGGATCCAGCCTGGTCTGAAAAGGAAGGCTCAGACTTGGACTTCTCGCTGTGCCCTCACCATAGAAGGGGTAGGGAGCTCTGTTCCATCTCTTTTTTATTCAGGAGGATGGAGCCCTCCCCAAAGGCCCTGCCTTCTAACACTGTCACACTGGGGATTAGGATTTCAACAAAGGAATTCTGTTGGGGGTGGGGGAGTCACAAACATTCAGACCATAGCACCTTCTTAAGTGAAGAAAAGCAAGTTGCAGGAAAGCGGGGTCCTATTTATGGCAAAAAATCAAGTCATACATATGTGTGTATATATGTGCATGTATGTATATATACTCATATTTTTATTATTAGTTTTTAAAGATTTTATCTATTTGATAGAGAGAGAGCATGAGTATGGGTAGGCAGAGCAGAAGGCAGAGCCAGAGGGAGAAGCAGGCTTCCTGCTGAGCAGGGAGCCCCATGTGGGATTCTATCCCAGGACCCTGGGATCATGACCTGAGCCGCAGACAGATGCTTGACAGTCCGAGCCGCCTAGGTTCCCCGAAAGCAGGATACACAGCAAACAATAGGGAAATTAAGGACTCAGGTAGGAGAGACGGCAACTTTTTATACATTCCTCTACTATTTTATCTTAAAAAAAAGGTGTATTTGTGATTTTTACTTTTTAAAAAATTTTTAAAATTTTAAATTAACATATAATGTATTATTAGCCCCAGGGGTACAGGTCTGTGAATTGCCGGGTTCACACTTCACAGCACTCTCCATAGCACACACCCTCCCCAATGTCCATAACCCAGCCACCCTCTCCCTCCCTCCTCCCCCCAGCCTGTTCTTTGTGTGATTTTTACTTTTAAATATTTACATAAGGTAAATCAGTTCAGGTGGTAGGACTAGGGGTTACTTACATTTTCTTTAAATTTTTCTATATTTAAAAATTATCTCATAAATAATTTTTTTTAAGATTTTATTTATTAGAGAGAGAGAGTACAAGCAGGGGGAGCAGCTGTGGGATGGGGAGAAGCAGGCTCCCTGCTGAGCAGGATCCCAGGACCCTGGGATTACGACCCGACCCGAGTGGAAGGCAGAGGCTCAACCAACTGAGCCACCAAGTGCCCCAGTATTTGTACTTTTAAATGAAAAGATTGGACATAACCTCTAAGAGTCCCTTCCAGATTAGAAATTTCCTGATTGTATTCATTAAGCATGAACCCAGCCCTGTTTCTTGTGTAGCGTGTAATGAAACCGTGTTCCCTCCCCACAGGTCCAAGCTGAATCAGTAATGGGGACAGGGATAAACACACCGGAGACCCATAAACCACCAGGAGCCCACCATTCTCTGCTGGGGACTGGTTGGTCTTGCTGGGCCGACACTCATTTTCTTCCTCCGCAAAGAGTTGTGTCTGATTCCAGGTTGAGGAGAGCCAACGAGAGGTAGGGACCAGTGAGAGGTAGCTGTCTGTGCTTAGGGGCTCTGGTAGGTTCCAGAAGGACTTGATCCTTCTGACTTCATGACTCTCCCCACCACGGACAACAAATGCTGACTAACACTCATTTTGTGCAGGCACTGTGATGGTCTCGTTATACGCAAGCAATAGGGTTACCATTATTCTCTCCATTCTCTCCATGAAGACACAGTTGTGCCCCCTAGCCTCTGCCTTAGTTTTTTTGTTTGTTTGTTTGTTTTTGGTTTTTTGTTTTTGAGTAGTGGAAGGGGTGTACCTTCTCCCCACTCCACGATCTGTGTGCCCCAGGGAATCAGTGTAGTGACTGGAACAAGAATGGAACTGAGAAAACTCCCAAGAGCAGGGAGGAGGTCAAAGAGGGTGGTCAGATTCTTGTGTATTTGTCCCAAGCCCCCCGTCATTTTCTATCCCATGGTAAAGAGTCTGCTTTAATTGGGAGCAGGGGACACTTGTGTCTGTTCATACCTGTTCATACCTGCCTTACAGCACTTACCATAGTGTGTAGTATCTGCTGGTATGGGTTGTGCCCCTCCCTATGGTGTGGGTTCCTGGGGACAAGGTCCTGATTCATCTTGCTGATCCACGTGCCTAGAACCGAGCCTTACTTAGGACTCCAGGAACGTTTCCAGTGGGATTAGAGGTTGTGTGTTTGGGCAAAACAGTTGTCTGAGCTGTCAAGAGGCATTGAAACCAGGTGGCACAAAAACATATCCCCTATAGTTGCTTTTATTTGGAAGAGAGATGAGAAAGAGAAGAAATACGTGGAGTGCCCTTAGTTTGGCCAAGTCGTACTTGGTAGCAAAATGGCTGCTCCCGGGGGTGCTGAATGCGTTGGTTGCTCCCGTGTCCATTTGCTTTCAGTAGAGACACTTGTATGCCTCAGTGAGCCGAGTCGTGATTTAGGAGGGACAGGCACGGAAGGAAAAGAGATGAAAAGGAGGGGAAAAAATGAATAGAAGCGATGGGAGCAGAGACACTGGTTGCTGGTAGAGGTCAAAGTGCCAGGGAGGCTCTGGGGCGACGGGCCCTGCCTTTGCTTGCTGACTTCTCCCTGCCCACACCCTCAGTGGTGCTCAACGCCGTACTCATTTGGAGGCAGCTGGTAGAAACTCTTTCTTCTATGCGTATGCATGATTTATAGAAATGAATAAAGCTAATGAGATGCGGACTACCCTGATATTCTACCTCAAGAATCAGTCTGTAAAAAACAAAAAAACCACTGTTCATCAAAACCTAAAAATGGGAATGAGCATTGCAAATTAATTTTAAGATACAATCCAGAATGATGTCCCAAGCCGACCACATCTAGACAGCTCCAGAGTTGAGATTTCAGGGGAGAATTCCAAGAATGTCTTTCACTTCTGTCAGTGGTGCCAAAAAATCTTCATCTACTAGAATGGAACATGACCTCTCGGTACCTAGAATGATAAACAGCTCAGGTTGGAAGTGTCCGATCGCTCTTCCTTTCTTTGCAATGTTTAAATCTGTGAGTTTCAGGGAGACCCTTCTGCATGTGGCCAATGGCACAAAAGACACCATGTTGTGTGGCCATCTTGAAAAGTTCCTGCGGGGTATTACTGAAGAGTTAAGCAAGTGCGTGGATCCCACTTCATGAGCTCAGTCAAGAAGGATTCTCAGCCAAGGTGTCTGGGAAGGGGAAATCACGCCAAAGTTTTCCAGGTGTTGCTGGAATGCTGGAGTGGTGGTAGATGCCATGGCCATGGGTATGTGACACCAGGATTGCTTTTTAGTGTGTGGAAGGATAAGAGCTCTTGGCTGTGATTCGGGGGAGGGCTGTGTGCATGAAGAGCCGGGACCTGAGCTGCCTCTAAACTCCCAACTTAGCGTAGGCTCTCCCCTGCTTTGGGAAAGGGGGCAGGCCTGGGAAACAGGAGTAAGCTCGAGAGGCATCTCCCAACTTCTCCCGTACACGATACTTCCTTGTTCTTTGGTGCCCCATACCCATCAGCTGCTGTGATCTAGAGAAGACAGGCGTCTGTTCCGTCTGCATTACACAAAGCGGGGGGACCATGGACTGATAGACCTCCCCAGGGGCATTGGTCCACAGCCAGGCTATCGGGATCCCAGCCTCTTAGGGCCCAGAGCTATGCTGCCACCTTGGCCCCAGTGGCTGAGGCTGGAATGAAGGGACCCTAGGAGCCAGATGCCTTAACATCCTAGCCCAATGCCTTTGACCTTGAATGATTTTTTCTTTCAATATCAGGGGTTTCCCTAAGGAAGAAAAGTTAGGATCTTGATTTCTGTCTCATGATTGGGAGAGCTCACCAGAGTTGCCCTTGGATTCCCGCTTTTCCCTGCTCAATTTCAAATAGCCTTCTGGCCTTTTCTCCAGCCAGCAAGAGCTCAGGATACTGACATAGAGCCTCTGTGCTCCCTGCTGTACTATCAGGAAATATTCATCAATGAAAAAATCCAGTGTTTCTAAATCTTATTTTATTAGACCAAAAGCTGATTACCCAGAGTGGATGATGCTCCCGGGTAGGGCCTGTCTCTCTTACTCACTGCCATGACCCCAGTCCTGTTCCTGGCAGGTCACCAGCTTCCAGGGAGGACAGATGTGGGCCGGGATGCCTCTAAGGCTTTCTTTGCATGCTGGTCTCCAGGTTCTAAACACCCTTTTCTCCCCTGCCCTAGCCTGACCTCTCTTTAAATCCTGTCCATCTTCCCATGTCTATGCAGATAGTTGTCCACTGAACACCTTCCTTTTCTGATCACCCCAATTCTACCAGCATCTGCTGCTTTCTGGCACCTGCCCCACACGTCGCATTGTGTGTTTCAAGGACTTTCCTGCAATCCTAGTTTAAGTGCTGTATGTGTCAAGGACTTGCTTTTTTATTATTGTCTTTTTAGATTAGAAATCCTTAAAGGCTAATAGCATCACTCTCAGCTTTGGTTCCTGAGATAGACTTTCTTCATTAATTCATCAACGTATTCATTATTCATTCAAGCAAATATTCCTTATGAGTTGTGGGCCAGAATCTGCCCCGGTTCAGGGGAAACGGTGAGAAACACGCTGCTGAGGCCCCTGTTCCTGGGGCACCTACCTTCTGGGGAAGGAAGACAGACACCAAACAGACAAGAGTTTGCCGATCACGGTCCATGCTTTGAAGGAAGTCAAATGAGGTGTGAGAAGGTACCATGGTGCTGCTGGCTTGGGAAGACTTCTCGGAAGGGAGGACTTTTCAGCCGAGGCCCGAGGAGAAAGGAGGGGGAAAGCGAGGGTGGGGATCATTCCTATCCTGGGAGCCGTCAGGTGTGTGATCACGGAAAGCCTCTTCTTGGTGCCCGGAACATCCTGCCTTTTTTGGTTTGGTATGTTTTTTGCATTGTTATTTAAAAATAATCATAGACTTAGAAGTTGCACAAAAAAAGAAAAAAGTATAGAGAGGACCTGTGTATCCTTTCTCCAGCTTCCCTCATGATAACATCTTCCAAAACTGTACTGTCTCATTAAAACCAGGAAACTGACATTGGTACCTTACTGTTAGGTAGACTACAGACTTTATTTGGAGGACTTCACCAGTTTTTAATATGTATTTGTTGCTTACAAAGGACTTGCCTGTGTGTGTGTGTGTGTGTGTGTGTGTGTGTGTGTGTGTTATGTTTTAAAAGTCTACATTTCTGGGGCGCCTAGGTGGCTCAGTCGTTAAGCGTCTGCCTTCGGCTCAGGTCGTGATCCCAGGGTCCTGGGATGGAGCCCTGCATCAGGGTCCCTGCTCAGCGGGACGCCTGCTTCTCTCTCTCTCTCACTCCCCCTGCTTGTGTTCCCTCTCTAGCTGTGTCTCTCTCTGTCAAAGAAATAAATACATAAATCTTAAAAAGAAAAAGTAAAGTCTACATTTCTTCATCTCTCTTTTTTAAAGATTTATTTCTTTATTAGAAAGAGGGAGAGTGAGAGAGACCGCGCACGAGCTGGTGGGAGAGAGAACCCCAAGCAAGCTCAACACCGAGCATGGAGCCAGACTCCTGACGTGAGGCTCAATCTCAGGGCCCTGAGCAAAAACCAAGAGTTGGACGCTCAACTGACTGAGCCATCCAGGCGCCTCCTCTTCATCTCTTTTAAACCTGCTTTGCTAAGTTTGTTTCAGGAATGTCTGACTTTTTTATCCGATAAGCATTACTCAGACACCTAGTAGGCGTCAGTCCTGTGTTGGGTATTGGAGATACGGGGATGATTGCTACCGTGGCAAGCAGCAACTCGGTGATGGTCAAGGAAAGCTGTCCAGGAAAAGGGCTGGAGTTAGCTCTGTGAGAAGGTCTGGATGTGAGAAAGGATGGCCCATCCTGGAAATGCCAGAAGCAAGAAGGGAGTGATACCGCCCGGATCGGGCAGCAGGTTTAGAGTACGAGGAGCCCAGAGTGCCAGGCTGGGGGTTTGGGGACTTGGAGCCTCTTTGAGGATTGCTGGTTGGCTCACCAGGAAGGGGCTCAGAGAATGATTGGGATTGACTGACAACCCAAAATAGGTGACTTTCTGTCCGCTCCATCCTTTTGAGCAATAAAGACTGTGTCTACTCTGTGCAGAACTGACCTGGGAGCTGCTCCTGGCCACATCCCCAGGCAGAGCCCGGAGTAAAGAGGCGATCCCTTCTCCAGCCACTCTGACCCGGCAGCATTTGCCTGGGAAGCGCACGTGTTTGCATATCATTGACATTTGTTGCACACGAAGGAACTAGGTGTTGGATGCTCTTTAGCTGTTTCCTGTAAGTTTTCTGAAGAGGGAGATGCCTGTTGACTCCTGGGTCCACGTGGATCAAACAGCACCCATCCGCTGAAGAAAGGATGTTTGCATCTAATCAGGGCACTTAGTATTTGGCTCTGACCTTTCGAACATGTCGTTTCGGGGCAGCAGCCCGCACAGCTCCGCTGGAACACTCTAGAAAGGTGTAACTAGGATGTCCTTGTCATTTAGAACAAAATGCAAGGAAAAGAAGCCCGCCCCCATCTCCCCGTCAAGAAGGAGGTTTGGCTCTCCAGGGGAAGGAAAGAAGGAAAGTGAACAGAGGTTTCCAGATAACCGTGCTGTGGGCTCCCAGGAGAATTCCAGCCCTGGCTGGGCTGCTAGGGTCTCCTCCGTGTTCCTCAGCAGCTGCCTGGGGAGGGTTTTTGGTACCCCTGCCTCCTGCTGCGGGGCTGATGGTCCTAGGCCCGAGCTCTGGCCGTGCAGATGGGCGCCTGGCTCGCTTGTTCAGCGCATGGTCCACTTTGAGCTGCTGCTCTGACCTCAGGTACAGGGCAGGGAATGTGACCCTCAGTGGGGACTCCTTATACTGTTCAGGCAGTTATCCTCCTAGCAGAGGTTCTGGGTTTTGTAAGGTGTGTGATGAACCTGTCCTCTAAAATCTAGTGGGCTCTTGCCCAGACAGGAGAAGCAGGCAAAGCTCTGGTGGGAGAGACGGGGCGCACATCTCTCTGCTCGCAGCCGTCTCGTGTAGGGGCCTTCCTTGGCCCTGCGAGGGTACAGGAGCCAGAAGTGGGACTTACTCTGGGTAGCTGCCTGGACAGCACCGTATGACCCACTGAGTGTGTAGCCTGTGCCAGAGGCATATGGAGGGAGAGCCCAACCAGGCAGCAGGAGTCCCCTCTCGGGGCTCCCCCAGCCCTGCAGATCCTGGAGCAAGTCTCTTCATCTCCCTGGACCTCATTTTCCTGCCTGCAAAGTAACAGGAGTGAACTCGATGATCCTCAGGTTTCGCCCGAAACTAACATATTGTCATTGTACGCTAAAGGCTAATGGTTGGGGTGCGGGCTGAAACTCACTCAGATGACAGTGAGTTTTGTCGGGGGGAGGTGGGCCGCTCCTCAGTGGGTTGTCAGGGAATGGTATTACCTTTTAGGAATTCCTGTTCTAGGCTTTCCCAAGCTTTTTCTGGTCTACGGGAGCAACGGTGTCACTGTCACCTTGTCACTGTGAAGTCATTGAAAACGGCCCTGTTGCTTTTTTGAAGGTCATATCCTGCGTGCACGACTCTTTCCTGAACCCCCTTATTCAGAGGCCCAATTGATGGTGTGTGATTCAGAAACCAAGATGCTGAAGGGCGCCTGGGTGGCTCAGTGCGTTAAAGCCTCTGCCTTCAGCTCAGGTCATGATCCCGGGGTCCTGGGATCGAGTCCCGCATCGGGCTCTCTGCTCAGCGGGGAGCCTGCTTTCTCCTCTCTCTGCCTGCCTCTCTGCCTACTTGTGATCTCTGTCAAATAAATAAATAAAATCTTAAAAAAAAAAAAAAAGAAAGAAACCAAGATGTTGAGATTTCCTCAGAGTCTGGCCAGATTAGCTTTGCCTTCACACGGCAGGAGCCAGTTGGGGCGAGTGGTGGAGAATGACCTTTTCTGGCCTCTTTGGAGCGCTTGCAAATGAAATTTGTTTCCTTTTGTCCTTTTCCACTCAGCAAATACAGACTTTGACTCTTGGCTGTGAGTGGGGCTGGAATGAGCGTGGCTAATCTCTGTTTAAGGGCTTTATCTTTTCGGGGCCAGATCAGCCAAAATTCTGTGCTGCCGTCCCTGACTGGGACCTAGAGGTGTCTTGATGGTTCTGTTCGCTGAGGCTCACAGCGAGCGGAGAGCTCCACACCCCAGACACAGTAGCTGGCAGATTGGGAGGGCAGCTGGATAACTTTTTGGTAATTATTTGTTTTCAGGCGTGCCAAGGCTGCACTTGAAACTCAAATTATTCACAAGCATAATAGCCAAGCTCCCAGTTCACGTTCTATCTCCCTGCTGAGTACAGAAGGAACGGGGCAATTTTCTGAGAAGTGCCTTATAAAACACTTGTTAAAAGTGCATCAAAAAGGAAATTGGTGTCCACGGTGGACCCACATGCTGAGTCTGGGGAGAGAACAACGTGCTCATCCCGGGAGGGAAGGAAACCACTCACTAGAGAGAGAGCCCGAGGGGCTGCCTTCACAAAGGGATTTGGTACATTTCTAACATGGGGACAAGCAGAGCGGAGCTTTCGAGGCCCAGAGAGCTAGCCCAGAGGAAGGCAAAGGGAACCGCAGACGGCAGGAGATGGAGGGAAACAATGGATAGTTCTAGAAAGGCCTTGAGAGCCTGAGGTGTGGAAGCAGTGGGGGCTGTAGTTGTCTGATCGGGTGTTTCCTAGCTCCCCGCCCTTCCTCCAGATGTTCCGGTCACTCTGACTTGGAGAGTAGTGCCCGTGCAGGCAAGACAGATGTCCTGACTGAGCCTCCCATCCCCGTATAAACTCACCCACGTCTGTTCCTCGTTTTTCCCAGATCTCTCTCACCCTTGTTTCTCTGTATCTGCAACTCCCACCTCTGCTAAAGGCTGTTTGGAGACGTCGCCAGGGCTATAGAACAGGGCTTAGCTCTGGCTGAGACTCTCAGTAACTGTCTGCCCCTTTTGATCATTCTTTCTGTGTCTTCCATCGTTGGTCTGTTCAGGTCATCTTTTTGCTCGGTGTGCATTTATTTTATTTTATTTTTTTAAGATTTTATTTATCTATTTGACAGACAGAGATCACAAGTGAGCAGAGAGAGAGGAGGAAGCAGGCTCCCCGCTGAGCAGAGAGCCCGATGTGGGGCTCAATCCCAGAACCCTGGGATCATGACCTGAGCCGAAGGCAGAGGCTTTAACCCACTGAGCCACCCAGGCGCCCCTCGGTGTGCATTTATTGAGCAGTTACTGTCTGCTGAATGCTCTAGGTCCTCCAGATCTGGCAGTGAACATGACAGATGAGGGCTGGCCTCTGGGGGAGCTCACATGGATTTGTTCATTTTTATGGCACAAATTCTTATGCCTAAGGGGCCATCACGGAAGGAGTGCTGGCTGGATAAACGTCTCAGACCTTTCTGGATCACCTGTCCACAGTTAAATGCCCACATTTCTTCAGTTGGGGCATGTCCCCCTTGAAAACAAATGAAAAAAAGGTAACCATAACAGAGATTTCCGTTACTACGATTCCAGGCCTCGGTTCCAAAAATGCCGAGCTCGTCACTCACCTTAGTCTGTATGTAGTTTTTTGGGTCAAACAGGTGCAGTGACTGTCAGTCTTTCAACTTCTAAAATCAGCCATTTGGTTAGTTGTTCAGCACGTATTTATTGAAGACCTACTGTGTGTCATTTGCTCTGCTTATGTTCTGCATTGCCAGCAAATCCTTTCCTCCGTGCCTTAGCGAGGATTCAAGCTGATAGTATGAGTAATAAAAAGGAATGAATACGGGAAAGGTAGTCTCTGTGGGAAGGATGTCTTCTCATCGGGTTTCTGCTAAGGGGCTGGTTGATTTCCACGATTTTCCACAAAGCCAGTAGAAGTACAGTCTTTGGCTTCCCCTCCCTTTCCCCAATGATAGGTACTATTATTTGTTCCCATTTTCCAGATGAGAACACTGAGGTTTCAAGTGGTTAAGTTACTTTCCCAAGGTCATATAGTTAAGGGCATGGAAGCAGGATTTGAACCTCAGGCTCCGGCTCCAGGTTCCATCCTTGCACCCGCTGTGTGGTGTTGGATATGCCTTTGTGAGCAGGCTTAGGTGTCTGGAGGCAAACTCAGAATCACATGCTGACTCTTGGGGCTAGGGCTGAAAAAGAATTGCCCTCAGACTTACTTGCTGGTTGTCTGGGGCTGGTCTTCCTGTTTTTCCAGGCACACATCTTTACAGGGGTTTTGTGGGTGTCTGGAAACAGTGGGCTAGCTCATAATGTGCTGAGTAGCATTGCTTTGAAGGACAAAGGAGAAACATTGTGTTTAAAGAAGAAGCTATTGCTGATGTCCGTTATTAACTAGTGGCTCCAGAAAGGCCAAGATGAACTGAATTGTGTAACTTTCCTGATAATTATGATTGTAACAGATGCATGGGTCGTGGTGTGAGTTGGAGTTATTAATAATGGTGATACAATTCATTCCCATTTTCTGAGAACCTACTGGGAACCAGACATGCTGGATGTCTGCCATACATTATTCCCATCTTCCCCAAAGCCCTGGAAGGTGGTGGTTGCTATTCTGCTTCGCAGAAGAAGAACCAGAGGCCCACAAAGGTTAAGTGACTTGCCCAGGACCACACAGCTTATTAATCACTAACCCAGCCCTCACTGCCTCTTAAAACTGAGGCTTTCCACTACCTACCTCATTTGTTCAATTATTCATTAAATTTTTTTTTTTTTTTTTTTGCTGAGCACTTACTATGTGCCAGACACTGTTCTTGGGACTGGGGATGCCACGGGAAATATGGCAGATGAGGTTTTTGTTTCTTGGAGCTTAAACCAGGCAGTGGTGGCCTTCTAGAGCCTGGGACCCCGCTTAAACTAGGCAAGGGGGAGAATGGGATCCAAGTCATACTATGAAGGCCTGGAACCTATAAGGCCCAAAGCCTCTTTGTAGGCGGGATTTAATCAGGGAAAGAGAAAAGTACAACTTAAAGGGAAAGTACAATTTTAGTAGAAGATCCAGAATGGGCACTTTGGGGTTGGCAAACTTGTGGTTTTTAGACTCGGGCAACTTGAGAATAACCTGCAGAGGGTAGGCCATCTGTCTGCCATTTTGGTAGTCTTGCCGCCTTGCTTTCCCGTGCGCGAGCCCCTAGCACTGGCCTTTGGACAGGTGAGAAAGCTGATGCTTACTCGTCCAGCAGGCACCCCTCAGCGTGACTACATGGGCTGCATAGCTGGAACTGGTCTGGAGCTGGTCTGGTTCTTGTGGCAAGTTTAGCATCTCCGGCCCATCCGTTAAATGCTGGAAGCATCTACCTTCTCCCCATTGTTGTGACAGACCATTCCTACGAATTTCCAGATATTCAGTTCTCCAATTGAGAACTTCAAAAACGTGCTTGTTTTTCCCACTACACCGAAACCCTTTTGCTTTCTTCTCTTGGTTGACTCTACACTAACTCCAAAAGGGGCCAATTTGTCAATTGTTCCTTTTCCCACCTGCCCTGATTTCAGGCTCTGGCTCTGTCAGGTATTTCAACAAAGGCCCATTGAGTACTCCTTTCACGGAGGGTTTGGTCAGGGAGGGGTCAAGGTCTTTTTATGAGAGAATATCAGAGAGGATTCCCTTTAAGCCCCTAATCTCATTGATGACAAAATTGGAACATGGGAAAAAATTTGTGCAAGTTGACTCTTCCAGCTCACAGTCCCACATTCAGTCCATCACACTGACCACTTCTCAAGCACAAAGTAGCTTTGGAAGAGTTGGAATTTTGAGCTATTTATTCTGGAATTGCAGAGATGAAATACCATAGCCCATAGCCACTATTCTGTAGAACCTATAAGAAACACAGTCCTTAGTCCCACTCTAGCACAAGATGAGGGACAAAGACAGTGTTGTAGATCATTAAATAATGTGAAGACGGAGGAATTCACTTTTAAAATTCTGATTATATGTTATTGTTTAATGTTAAAAAAATAAAAACATTAAAATCCTAGCAAATTTAGACATGCTTGTCGTGGGAAGTTTAAAGTCCCTAATGATCAAAGATTTTCTTGGTGCGTATATTAACATATCGAATACTGTCATACAAAAAACAGGCTGGCTTTCAGTTTGCAGTGTGCTGTTCTCTCTGAGCTTCTGTTCCCATAAACACCTCAGTTTACCTGTTTCTTTTACAAGCTGCAAGTGTCTGTTCTATGAATGAGCCAGGATGTACTCACTGATCCCTTTTTGATGGGCATGGAGTTCTTTCCAGTTTTCCTCTGTTGCAGACGATGCTGAAATAATTCTTGCACATGCATATTTTTGCAGGATTGTGCATTTCCGGACCACACATCCTTGCAAAGAGAACTGCTAAGTCAAAGCCAACGTGCATTTTAATTTTAATAAATATTGCCAAACATCCCTCCCCACATGACAGGACTTAACTGATGTTCCCATCAACATTGAACAGGCGTGCCTTTCTTTACATCATCATCCATAGTGGGTTTTCATGGAGTTTTTAATTTTGGACCTAAGATTTTTAAAGAGACAGTGTTCTCATTTGGTACACCTTAAATTCATTTTTCATGTTTGTTATTTCTTTCATCCCGGTATAAAGAGTTGAAAGGTATGGTGGTTAGTTACATTTTAAGTAGGCATTTCTTCAAAGGGTTTCGTTTTTGCTCTATGCCTTTAGGTTTTTGAACACCTGAAGCCAAAATCTAGTTTCTTCCCAATCTTTTCCCCTGTTTCCTGCCGGAGCTGGCTTGTTCATTGGCCTCTGGCCCACAGGCTGTTGAATGTGGAGGCATTGGTCTTCTCAGGGCTGTGCATGCAGGGAAATAGCCCATTTCCAAGGCCCCACACCTTGATGAGGGCAAGGGCTGAAGAGACTTCGTGAAGCTGACTGATTTTTTAAGCTAAGCTCCCCCTCAAAACGGGCTTCCCCCAGCAGGCTTTAGAGCACACATTTCCTAACGCAGATGGCCTCGCCAGCCTGGACACCTGGCTGGGGAGAATGAGCCGGCACCTCCTGTGTCCATATTAGTGCTGCTTCCGTGATGGCGCTGATGGTGTCAGCTGTGCTCGTTCCGCCCTCCCCCAGGAATGCTGGGGAGATGGAGATGGGCTTGGCCAAGGAGCCTTTCCACAGAGGCTCTGCTCAAGCACCGGTTAAACCAAGGATAGATAAATTACCCTTCCTTGGAAGGTCACTGTTACAGGGTGTCCTTCTTTTTAAAGTCAAATTAAGAAGAAACAAGATCGTGGCACCTGGGTGGCTCAGTGGGTTAAGCCTCTGGCTTCTGCTCAGGTCATGATGTCAGGGTCTTGGGATCGAGCTCTAGGTTGGGCTCTCTGCTCAGCGGGGAGCCTGCTTCCCTCTCTCTCTGCCTGCCTCTTTGCCTATTTGTGATCTCTGTCTGTCAAATAAACAAATAAAATCTTAAAAAAAAAAGAGAGAGAGACAAGATCATCTCTAGAAAAAATAGTGCAGTGGCCCTCTTGTTCTGGGTATTCTCAGTCTGTTCTTTCTGCCTTTCTCCCTCCCTTAGGACACACCCTGATAGCACACCTATGTACCTATTTGGGGGCACACAGATCCCTGCTTCTCTCCAGCCTGTTTTAGGGAGTGACTCTGGTATCAGTCATTTACATGCTAGTAAGAATGTAGGGCACCTGATTTTAGTGAGGCAACAACAGGTAAGGAATGAGCTCAGGTAGGGGCTTTTAAGGTGTGGCTCCTTACTCTCTGAAATCACTCCATCAAAACAATCCTCTTTTTTATCAAGTGGATTTAGAGTGCTGAGATTAAAGTTAGACAAGGCCAGAGGTGGAGTCATAGTGTCCTCTGGAATCCAGATGATTCCGGAAACCCTGCAGTCCCCCAACCACCCATACCTGAGTGACGACTTCTGAAAATATATTTTCTGTTTTTCAAAAGGTCTTTTAATTTAAAATGTATAATACACACACACAAGCCTTCATGATTTTTCAGATGCGTAGTGAAAATAAAATAAAGTGAATCTGAAGTGTTAAGGCAGGCAGGGTTGATAAAGATTTTACTTGTGGGACTGTCACCCTCAAGCTACAGTAATTCTCCAGGATGGACACAAAGACAGGCAGCATCCCACACATCCTGGCCTGTTCTCGGGCTGACATCTGCATGGCGACACATTACTGACAGGTAGCACAATGAACTGAAAACATATCAGTCCAAAGGCCAGCTCAAGGAAAGCCTTGTTAAATTTAACATGGTCCAGAAGCACCATTTCCAGAACTGTCCGCTGAAGGACAGGACACAGGTGGCCAGTGGTCATTTTTAGGGTTAGGGTCCTGATTCGAGGAGCTACATTTCCTGACAACAGATGGGATCTCCAGAACATCACATTACCAGATGTGGTCTGGTCACCATAGGATACCTCCTGGGACTGGGTTGATGAGAGAGAACTGGCTGACTCACCCTGCACTTCTGTGGATGACATCAACATCCTGGCATTGGCGGCCACGTGATAGCCACCCTTTGTAAAGTTTGTATCTGTTTTGGGATATTCAGTCAACAGTGGCTTTTCTCTCCCGCTGTCTTGGCCTTTGCTGGTCAGCCTGAGCTTTCTACTTGCAAAATCATGGCCTTTTCATTCTGAACGGGACCTTAGGACTCATCCAGTCTGCCGGATTGCAAATTGGAAAACTGAGACATCCCTCCTTAAACCAGTGTTGCCTCCAGGCCATGCAACATCCCATAGATACAGGGGAAGGAAAGGCTAGCCCTGAGGGACTTTTCTGGCATGCTGCATGTTTCAGATTCCTTTAACAGGCAAGCCTGGGAAGTTATTTCTGTCAAAGACATAGGGCACAAAGTTTTAAGCAGATAAAATATAGAATATTCTTTTTTTTTTTTTTTTTTTAGCTGGAAAGAACTTTGGAGAAGAGCTCTTCCTGGCCCTCACTGTCAAAAAAAGATATTGAAGTCCAGAGTGGTTCCAAGTTTCATCCAAGGGGATGGGATTTTAAGGTAGACTTATGGTGGGTTGCATTGGGCTCCAGAGTATTGATGAAGTTTCAGCCTGGAGTGTTAATCAAGGAGAAGGAGGAGGAAAGAGGATAAGAGAAGGGAATCCTGCCAGTGGGGACATGGACTCTGAGGCTTCTGGGAGAGAAGGTGTAAATGGCAGCTGCGGGTCACAGGAGACCTTTACAGATCTTCATCTCAGTGGGCAGATGCTAAAGGCATCATTACTTAGAATGCTTTCAGCGTGGCCTTTTCCTCCATGAAGCTGTGATATCAGGAGCTCAGTAAGATAATGCTTCCCACAGAATGCATTTCATTAAGTCCTGGTCTGCAAACATTCCTGTGGAGGTTGGGAGACTGTGAGGATGCCATGAAATGAGCTAGAGCTGGGTCTATCCAGGAGTTCTCAGATGTGGGAGTGGTCACTCCTCTCCTGCCAGCCCCTGGCTCAGTACTTCAGCAGTGGGAGAGTGTCAGGAGCTGCAGAAGGGCTCTTCTGCTCAGATTCAGTCTAGAGCAATTGCCTGGACAGGGCAGAAAATGGAGTAGACCCAGCCTGTGGATCTGCCGCCGGCAACAAGCAGATCCTGCCGCCAAGGTGGCACTATCAGGGGGCTGAAAAACAAGGGACATGGCCAGTGTGCCTCTAATGGCAAGGGTACCCTTATTTTAGTCCTCTGCTCTGTCCTCTTGCTGGACCGCCCACCTCTAGCCCCTTCCCCCAGAATTCGTCCCTCTTAACGCAAGAAATCTGACATGGAGGCCAACTGGATTTCTTTAGAGGGCTGGCTTTCTGGCTCTCCCCATGATTCCATCTCCCCAAGAGGCCTCCTGATGGCAGATTCCCTTATAGTTGCTGAAGAAGGCAGAAGTCCATGGACAAAACTATCAGATCCCCATGGTGAATTGGCTGAACCTCGTATGCATATGGGGTTGTAGATCTGGCAAAGCCACAGCTCCAAAAGAGAATGCAAAATGTCCTATAAGTTGGCCTCCTGCCCCCACAAACATGGTAATTCCAAATGTCACCTTGGCATTTTCTTCTCAAATAAATTCTGTCTTGTTCATATCACAAGGAAACTGGAAACATGGACTCGAGAACTTCTGTGTTTATTTCTCAGTCCCTCTGATTGACTTGCTGTGTGACATGTTGAACTATTACATTTCTTTCATGGATAAATGTGAACATGAGCTTTGAGATTTTTATCCGTTGAGTACTGGAGGCATGTGGTTTATTCTGAGTCAAAACTATTTGGACTTCTGTATTTTGTGTGTGTGTGTTTGTATGTGTTTAAAAAAGGGTACAAGGCAAAGAGTAGCTTAATATTAATGGATGGTGAAGAGCCATATGGATTTTTTTTAGAAAATCACGGATGATTCAGAAGGTTAGGAGCTAACCTGGTAACATTGCCATCAGGTGTGGGGAAGATTTGGCTAGAAGTGCTATGTCAGCTTGTTGAGAAAACAGAAGTCATGGCATAGGGGAAGTACACTGAACTTGGAGAGGTACTTTGGCTCTCAGAACACATGAAAGATTTTTATGCTTCAGTTCTTTGTAATCTTCTTGTGAAACACAGGAGAAATGCAGGGAAAAAAACCCCATATTGAAGATGGAGAAACAAAGGCACAGAAGGTAGGGGTGATACAGTAATTCTGAGGCAGAGGTGGGATTTGAATCTATAGTTTCTTTTTCTTTTTTTTTTTAAGATTTTATTTATTTATTGGGGAGAGAGAGCGCGTGCACGTATGCACACACAAGTGTTGGAGGGGCAGAAGGAGAAGGACAAGCAGACTTCCCACTGACTGGGGGACCTAACTCAGGGCTTGATCTGAGGACCCTGAGATCATGACCTGAGCTGAAGGCAGACCTTAACTGACTGAGCCGCCCTGGTGCCCCGAATCCGGAGTTTCTTATGTGTCCTGGGATACAGCACAGAGGGCTGCAAGGAAGGAGAGTACACCGAGATGTTCACTTCTGCTAATTCCAAGTGAATGCTGGCCACGTGAGGTCAGAGCTTGGGGCTTCCTGGATCAGGATCTACACAGCTGTTTTCATTTTCACAAATGACCTCCTTGACTTATAGGGTGGGAAGGGAATAATGAATTAAAATACTCTGATAGGGGCACCTGGGTGGCTCAGTGGGTTAAACCTCTGCCTTTGGCTCAGGGCATGATCTCAGGGTCCTGGGATCGAGCCCCACGTCGGGCTCTCTGCTCAGCGGGAGCCTGCTTTCCCTTCCTCTCTCTCTACCTGCCTCTCTGCCTATTTGTGCTCTCTCTGTTAAATAAATAAATATATTTAAAAAAAAAAACACTCTGATAGACATACTCATTTGCAATGTATCTTGTTGATTTATTTACATTAGGAAGAACAAACTGCTTTTCTAATAATGCATGAGTGTATAAAAAAGGACATTTAGGAAACTGCTATGACGTTTACTTTTAACTGCAGATATTTATAGACAGGTCAGGGAAAACAGACTTGGTGCCAGAGATGCAGATTTGGTATGGGCCACTATATGGAAAGATAGGGTTTTATGCTGTGTTCTGGGGGATGGGAGATGTTTCCTAGTTTGGGGGATAGAAATGGTAGGGTTGATAGTTCTCTAGTATTAAGTACCATGCTGTATTTTTCAACAGAGAGGACGTCAGAGGGATACTGATCAAAGTTTGGGAACATACTCCATACTGTGTGGGGTTGCTCGATAATTAAATGAGCTTAAGTCCAGCCCTTAATTCCTCATTAAAAAACCTACTGAGGGATTCTGCAATTTCCCCCTCAACTCACATACTCACTCCATGGAGAACACTCATGCTTCTCCATCTCCTAGATCGCTGGTGGAGGATATAAATTAGGATTACTTTTCTGGAGAGCCACTTGGCAGTAGGGATCCAAGACTTTTTACAATGTGAGTACTCTGACCCAGGGATCACACGTTTAGGAATTTACCTTAGGGACAGAGAGCTACGTGCACCACACAGGAACAAGGCTGTGCATCCGACATTTTCACGGTAGCAGAACCCTGGAGATGACCTGAGTTTCCAGAAGAATGAGGGTGGCTACGTCACTGGTTATTCCATATAAGGCCATGCCAGCATCCGTGCACTCCACATTGTTTATTAAGCTCCTATTGTGTGTCAGGAACAGAAGGGGTGATGTCAAGGCTGATATGGTTTCTGCCCACCTGCAGCTCAAAATTTTGGTGCAGAAACAGAGATCATACACTGTCAAGTGGAAAAAGGAAAACAGCAACAACAATAACAACAACAGGGCATGAAGTGTATTTACAGTGTGTTCTCACTTTCATTGTATGACTAGAAAAACCTGGAAGGCCATCTGAATTAACAGAGGTATAGAAGCTTTGGACAATGCACTTATATCCATATGTTTTTTTCCCTTTTAATTCCTCTCTAGTTTCCAAGTTTTCCACAGTGACCATTATTATTTTTATAATTTTTTTTTTAATGTGACTTTGAGGATGGAGAAGAAGTGAGCAGACCTGGGTTGTAGATCCAACTCCTCCTTCAATTAATGGTGAGCCCTTGAGCGAGTCAGAGACGCTCGTGAACCGCCTGGGGGGAGAAGCCTCAGAAGCCTTCCCACCAGGGTTCCCAGACCCCAAGTCTTTGTCTCTTCTGAGGACACGGCGGGAGGGGGGCCGGGGTGGGGTGGGGGGGATGAGGGGGTTTGTGCTGTGGGGCTGGGAGCCTTCCTGGGAGGCTGGACTGCAGCCTGGCTGCTGAGGCCCCATTCCCAGGGCAGTTTCCATCTCTGGGGCTCTGGTTCTCTAGGCATCTGGTGATGTACTCCACGGGGCAAAAGAGTTTGTGTATTGGGCATATGGTAATTAAATTAAGGAAGTGCCTCTCACCTAGCAAATAAAACTTGACTTGGGTTATCTAAGCCAAATGTCACAGCATCCCAAGAAAACAGATGGCGGCAGCTCCATTGATTGAGCCCTATCTGGTGCCAGGTATGGGGTGCAAAGCATGTTGCAGACATTTCCCTAGCTGAGGCTCCTGGCACTCCCTGAAGTGGGTTGCTCATCTCCTCCATCTTATAGGTGGGGACCTTCAAGAGAAAGCAGCCAACCTGAACAGGTCACTCAGGTAGAAAAGTCTGGGACTCCAACCCCCACTCTACCTTCTCTGAAGCAGCGTCTCTAACTTCTCTGTTCCGCCTCCCCCCTCCAAGAAGCTGACTCTCCTGTCACCATCCACACAGGTGTCTGAAGCCAGGGCCATGTGGGAGGGCCAGTGACAGAAGGCTGGCAGCCTGAGGAAGGCAGAGGCCTAGAACGGGCACAATCATATTTCTGATGAAACCGGACGCAGAGCTGGCTATTCTTAGCCGCCTTTTCTGGGGGGCTGTAAATGAGGAAATTGGGTTTTCTCTCACACACACACACACACACACACACACACACACACACACACACGGAGCAAATATAACCTCCCTCGTGATAACTATAATGAACTTTCCTCCTGCTTGTGATTTGAAATCAAAGGCCAACTATTATTCCTCAAATACCTACATCTCACAAAAGAGTGAAACCCTTGTATCAAGACCTGACCTTTGCTGTCTGACTGTTCTTCCTGAACTATTTTCCTTGCCCGTTCCAGTTTTGCTTATTTAGTAGATATTTAGGTATTTAAAAATATTTTGGGGACATACAGGAGATTCTCAGGGACACACCGATGGGAAACTAAGTTAAAATGAGGATAAAGAATTGTTTCTCGGGACACCTGGGTGGCTCAGTGGGTTAAGCCGCTGCCTTCAGCTCGGGTCATGATCCCAGGGTCCTGGGATCGAGTCCCGCATGGCCTCCTTGCTTGGCAGGGAGCCTGCTTCTCTCTCCACCTCTGCCTGCCTCTCTGCCTGCCTGTGTGCTCTCTCTCCCCTTCTCTCTGACAAATAAATAAAATAAAACATTAAAAAAAACAAAAAGAATTGTTTCTCTTCCTCATTGAAACAATGTTTCCATCAGTATGATAGATACTATTTCCTGTGTTTCAATTTCAGTTCCTCTGTAGTTCAGAGTCTTCTGATTCGTTTTATGTACCATGGCCAGATTAATGTTTCTAAAATAACCACTTTCATGTTACTGTCTCCTATGTTACCTAGAATGCTCAGTTGCTCCCTGTCATCTAGAGTAAAATACAAACTTGTGGGTTTTGAACTCACCTTCCTTCTTTTTTTTTTTTTTTAAGATTTTATTTATTTATTTGACAGAGAGAGAGATCACAAGTAGGCAGAGAGGCAGGCAGAGAGAGAGGAGGAAGCAGGCTCCCCGCGGAGCAGAGAGCCCGATGCGGGGCTCGATCCCAGGACCCTGAGATCATGACCTGAGCCGAAGGCAGCGGCTTAATCCACTGAGCCACCCAGGCGCCCCTCTCACCTTCCTTCTTAACGTGTCTTCAACTTTACCTTTCCAGCCATCTTCTGAGTGTTCCCGTGGGTGATCTTCTTGCTCAGAAGAATCTGTCTCTTGCATGGTTCTCTGAATATGCCCTTGACCTTTCTCACTTTGAGTATGCGCTTTACTGCTCAGTGCGGGAAAGAACCAAGAAGAAAATTCTCCCTTCCCTTTTCCTTTTTCTCAAGTCCTACCCTTTCTTTTGGGCACTACTCAAATTTTCCTTTTTTAAAAAAATGAGTAAAACTTCCTTGACTCTCCCAGCCTGGGACTGACCTGGGCTACCCTATCACATACTATCCACCATTTGAGCCACACACCCTATGGGGCTAGACTAGCTCCGTGCATTGCATATCATGGGGTTCCAGAAGCACCAACTGAACTGCTAACCACAGAATACTGCTGCACCAAGACAGGACCTCTCACCCTTCAGAAAACAAACTAATTCTTCTTGTAGTGTGTTCAAAATGCACATGTTGGGGGTATTAGCTAATTATTTGTCATGCCCTTGCCACCCATGACTAATCCTATTATATGAATGAAATGGAAGCCAGAGGTGAAAATACTTGTATGACCTCACAAAGCTGAGCCTGTTGGTAGAACCCGTACTTGAACCCACATTTCCTTCTGCTAACTTATTAGGGCCACTGTTCCATTTAAACCATGAGTCATAGGCCATCAGGAACTTCTGTAAATATTCTGATGGCTTTTGTCATCCTCTTTTTTTCTCTAAAGGGCCGGATAGTAAATATTTTAGGCTCTGCAGGCTATGTGGTTTCTGTTGCAACTGCTCAGCTCTGGTCCTAGGATGGGAAAGCAGCCACGAGAACTGCGTAACCTAAGGGGTGTGGCTGTGTGCCAATAATATTTTATTTACAAAAACAGGCAGTGGCCTGGATTTGGCCTGCAGGTGCTAGTTTGCTGACCCCCTACTGTAGAAGGTTCCCCTCTCTCTGTTCCTCATATCAAGCTGGAAAGTCAATTTTAGGCATAAGAACTTTTCGGTTTGAATTCTGAGCAGGCCCCGCCATTGTATAGAGGCTAATGTGTGACTTACCACCATGGCTGGGAAGGCTGGCTGCTTAGGATGACTTGGGAAGTTGTGGGTGTTCAAGCAATAGACTGTGTGCCTAATGAGCAGTAGACAACTGGTCATTCCTTGAACACAGGTGTTGGTCTCAAGGAGAATGTACTGGGGACACTCTCAGCATTTGGGGTGCATAACCCCCTTAACTAACCAGCCAAGGGGGATCTCCCCCATCCAAGTATTCCCTTATGCCCAGAGTTTACACCTGTGGATACAGGCTGTCCCATTTCTCACTTCTGAATGTGGACCCCAAGAAAAGTCATAGTTATGACAAATGTGTTACAGTGAGCTCTCCGGTCCTATTATCATCCATAGTTTTTAATTGGTGGCAAGGTAGAGCGCTTCAGCTGCATGGAGGGGAAGAGCGTTGTAGGGAATTGTTCCTAGGAATGACTGATATACCTCTCTCCTGAAAGGAACAGGTAGGTTTTTGGGGGGGAAAAGCCTATAAAATAACTGTGCGTTCAACTTACCCCGGTGACTCCATCCTCAGAACACACACATACTCCCAAGGCAGCCCCCCCCCCAACAGTACTTGTTTTGGTTCTGCTGTTCTGAGGGGGAGGGCTCTTTGCCCTTTTTTTCAATGGAGACAGCATGAGATCCAGAACCAAGAACACACACACACACACACACACACACACACACACACACACACAAGTTTTCAACAGAGACAGCATGAGATCCAGAACCGAGAACACACACACATACACACATACACACACACAAGTTTTCAACAGAGACAGCATGAGATCCAGAACCGAGAACACACACACACGTTTTTCCACGGTCTTCAAGGCATTGTGGAAAATAGCAGAAAATCCTAATTAATTCCAGGAAAAAATATCAATAGTTTCTTTAAAGAATTTTTTTCTGAAGTATAGTTAGCACACCCCGTTACACGAGTTTCAAGTGCCCGGTGTAGAGTCCGCACTTTGCCTTCCTCGCCCCAAATATAGGAGAATTTCAGTGGCCGCTTGATCCTTAAACTACAAAGAAAGAAAAGGAGGAAATGTTTAAATCTTTATGCTTGGGAGAAATCACCTCGGTTTTAGGCAGTTAATGTAAATCGTGAGGAAATCTTTAAGTTGGCTCTCACCTCTCCTTCTATTATAATTCTCTTTATTTTCTGCATAATAATAATAAACCTTGCAGGGATTTAGCCGGTGCCCTGCGTGTCTGTGGGGTGCTTTACATATGCCAATTATTTCATCCTCGGTCAGCCCTGGGAGGTCGGCAGTGTTCTATCCCCATTTCACAGGTGAGGACAGGAAGGCACTCCCAGGTGCGATGACTCGCCCACATCCTCCCCGGTACTCCGCCTGCCGCCTGCCTGTCTTTTATTTAGTTAGTTGGTTAGTTTTTATTTTAATTCCAGTTAGTTAACATATAAATAGGGGATACTTCATCCTTGATCAGAGGCCATGCTAATCTTGTCTGTATTCTCCGTATTGTTCCAATGTCAGTGTCTGTGCTGCCAAATCTTTTAAGTGGACGGTGCCCCAGTCAGAAGGACTTGTAATGGATCTGTCCCTTCCCAGAGCGGACTGATCAGTCTGTCATGCCGTCCTTACTCAGCAAAGATTTCTCACACTTGCTCTCTGTTGGGTAGGACTCTGCCGGTGTGGCTTGTACAGAAGATAGTGGTGTCCCAGGAGGGCCTGGTGGCTGCCAAGAGTATGGGGCCAAGTGAAGGAGAGCCCCTGTGTGATGTCACTTTCGTGAACTGTCTTCAGCCCTGGGGAGCACACCTGTTTCCCCAGAGTGTATGGGTGAGCTGAGCTCGCAGGACAGGTGGAGCAAATCAGAAGGCTCTTGGATTATTATTTTTTTTAAACATTTTATTTATGGGTTCCTGGGTGGCTCAGATGGTTAAGCGTCTGTCTTCGCTCAGGTCGTGGTCCGGGCGTCCTGGGATCGAGGCGTGCGCGAGGCTCCCTGCTCAAGGGGGAGCCTGCTTCTCCCTCTGCCTCTCTCTCTCTCTCTCTCTCTCTCGTGAATAAATAAATAAAATATTTAAAAAAATAAAATAAAACATTTTATTGATTTATTTGAGAGTGAGTGAGAGAGCTAGCACAAGCAGGGGGAAGGCTGAGGGAGAGAGAGGAGCAGACTACCCACTGAACCGAGAGCCGGTTGCCAGGCTTGATCCCAGGACCCTGGGATCATGACCTGAGCCGAAGGCAAACACTTAGATTGACTGAGCCACCCAGGCGCCCCAGGCTTGTGTACTAATCGACAGAGTTATTACTGAAGGGGTTTGGTGAGCTTCGGACTCAGAAGGGAAGATGGGGTGATTTGATTATTGAGTGCCATTGGGAAAGTCAGCTGGCCACATCGGGGGACCTACCCCCACCAAGTAACTAGCTCTCATTGTTACTGAGACTCCAGGGTTCATGCTGCCAGGGTGCAGAGTGGGTCTGGGAAGAGGCCTCACCTTTGAGGAATGCGCAGGGTCCTCCAATGGTCTGCCTTTCTGCCCACTTCCACTGCTCCCTCCCTTTCAGGAGAAGGCTTTAGTTCTTTCCATTCATTAGCACAGTTCACTCTGAGACTGGGAAGTGGGTCTCTCTCTCTGGGATTTTGTGTATGTCTACCCCAATCTTGCAGAAGGATGGCCCTTTCTATTCTAGCTGTTGGGGGGAGTAGGGCAGAGTGGAGACCCTGAGAGTTAAGCACGGATGATGATAATGACCAGTAACACGAATTTAAAGGTGAAGTTCAAGGTCTTGTGTTCCACTGGTCCCCTGGGCTCCTCACTGCCTCCAAAAGGTAAAGCACATACTGCCTTAGAGTTTCATCTTTTTTTTTTTTTTTTTTTTTTTTAAGTAATCTTTATACCCAACGCGGGGCTTGGTTGCCTGACCCCAAGATCAAGAGTTGCACACTCCACCGACTAAGCAAGCCGGGGCCCCCCAGAGTCATCATTTTGAAAAGAGAATGAATGGGAACGATTCCGGGTCCTTCCTGTCCTGAGTCCAGGGAGGACTGACACAAGGGGTTCAGGTAGTTGGGGAGCAGAGCCTCACAGGAGGGATCAGGTTCTTCAGACAGAAAACTGAGTCAGTGAGGAGTTTGTCTCCCAGGAAGCATTATGCCAATGATGAGTTCCTTCTAAATTGATGGGGTGAGGCGGCTGGAGGCTAGGATGGGACCCTGAGGAGGAGCCCCCTGGGGTTGGGGAGGAAAGGGAGCTGCAGCTGCAGCTGTGCCTTCGCACTCAGGTCTGGGCTTCCTTTTCTGTGGTCAGACAGCTCCCTCTTCTCCCCTTGGGTCCCGCCCTCCAGCCCGCAGCTGTCAGCTCTCACGGAGGTATAGACGTGTGGACCCCATGTCACCATACCTGTCTTGCTACAGCCTAATCAGCATTCCCTGAACCATAAATGCCATCAAAGGAGACGATTGGTCACTGACCAAGAGGTTGTGTCCCCAAGGTGACCCATTGTAGAGTCCCCTTGTGGTCCACTGACAAAGATTAAACCCTCTGCTCTGCCAGGAACTGAAAAAGGGCTCCATCGGCTCCTTTCCCAGCCCCTCCTTTCCCAGCCCTGCCGGGAAGCTGTGCAACAGCCAGAGGCCAGGAAGGCGGTCCTGGGTCACAGAAGGGTAGCCCTTTCCTTTCTTTCTCAGTGGAGGTGGGCAGGCCAAGAAGCAGAACTGGCAAGGTGGTCTGGCACCTGGCTAGATGCCCTATGGATCAGACAACTGGGTTCAGTGTGCCGCTTCTCAGCTGGAACTGGGTTCTGTCTGCCGATTCTCAGCTGGGTAACCTTTGGTAGGTCATTCTAACCTGCTTGAGACCCAGACCCCTCATCTGTAAAATGGGATAACAGCACCTGCCTCACAGAGCCCCTTGCCGACTGCGAGGAGACAGTCCGCGGAAAGCGGTGACCTGACTCATAGCAGGCTCACGGGGAGTGGATGCAGGCCAGAGGCCTATTCGATTTGGTAGCCATCGCCAAGAAAAAATGTAAAATAATGTAAAATTGCAAACATAAAACCAGGTTTATGAATGAACATTTATTTCACATGATGAAAGAAAATAATATATATGTATTTCAAAGCAGACCTCCCAAACATCACAAAATCCAGAAAATAACACAGATATTGTTATTAATCAGGTATTTCACATATGTCTGCATTACTTTCTTTTCCTACATTTTTTTGGGCTGTGTGCTCTTTGACCACTTCTTCCTATGACAGCGATTTTAGAATGCCATTTTCCCTCAAGAGAACAGCAAGATAATTCATTCATGCCTCTAGCATGTTTGGTTGGGGCTTGTTTTCCATTCTTGATGGCTTAGGAAAAAAAGCTTGTTTGCTACACAAGCAGTTATTGGTAATGTCATGTAAATCTTTAGGATTATTGTCAGATGTTGGGGAACCTTTCTCAGGTTTTTTTCATATATGAGCCATGGGGCTTCAGGACATTTAAGTGTTTCTGTGTGATAACTAAGCTTAAATACCGAAGGTGCTCATTCCACACGTGGCTGGGGTCCTTCCCAGGCCCATGGAAGGGGCCACGTGAGCGAGGGGTGCTGATGCTTTAAGCCTCTAGGATCTGGTGGCAAATTCTCCTTCTTTATATTAACTGGATCCTGTCTGATTACTATGTCTATTGATACTCATCTCTTTAATTTTATAGTTTCAGGATTGCTAAAGGATGTGTTCTCATTGACGATAAATTTAATCTTACAAGAGTTCCGTGGGCCTGATGGTCACTCCTTCCGTATCATTAACAAAGGTTAATTGTCTACTCTGATCAGTCTACCTCACGTTGATCGCTGGGGCGCGTTCAGTGACATAAAGCAGATAAGACACAGTATGGTGTCTTCCTCTAGTAACTACTCAATAGACTTAGCTGCCGAGACCTGCATCACCCCTCCACTGGCACCTGATTTGGAGCTGGGCACTTGGAAATATAAAATTGGGACATTGTCCCTCCGGGAGGTAGGGATGAGCCCAGCTTTAGGTCCAACTCTGAGACTGAAGCGGGAGTTAGGTTTTGTCTCAAGTTATAAATAGAACAGTCCTTAGGGTGCCTGTGTCGCTCAGTTGGTTAATTGACTCGTAATTTCAGCTCAGGTCATGATCTTGGGGTCCTGGGATCAAGCCCCATGTCAGGCTCTGCACTGGACATGGAGCCTGCTTGAGATCTTTCTCTCTCCGTCTTTGCCTTCCCACCTTCCTGGGCTCGTTCTCACTCAAAAATACATACATACATACATACATACATACTATATTGAAAAAATAGAATGGTCCTCCCTCATTAACCATGAATTCTCTACAGTTAATCTCCATTCATGGATTCTTCAGTCATCAGTAATACTCTATTAATATAGCCACAGTTACACATGAAGCCATATGTTTGAAGAGCACAATGACAGTCTTTAGTTTCCTGTATTTCCTCCAAATCTTTTTATTCTTACCAAGTTCAGCCCCTGCATTTGTCAAAATATGGTTTTCTATTCTGCTATGTTAAAGACTCTCCTGTGGCAGAAATACCTGTGTATGGGGAATCAAGAAATTGGCCTTGCCACTGACTCTGCAGGGTTATCTGTTGGGAAGCTTTTGGTTGCAAATGATAGAAGAGCCATTTCGAGTGTCTATGCGACGGAGGACGTGCATTGGCCTGTGCAGTGGGTCCTAGTTGGACCTGCCCATTCTTTTTTTTTTTTTTTTTTTAAGATTTTATTTATTTATTTGACACAGAGAGAGATCACAAGTAGGCAGAGAGGCAGGCAGAGAGAGAGAAGGAAGCAGGCTCCCCGCTGAGCAGAGAACCGGATGCGGGGCTCCATCCCAGGAGCCTGAGACCATGACCTGAGCTGAAGGCAGAGGCTTAACCCCCTGAGTCACCCAGGCGCCCCTGGACCTGCCCGTTCTTTCTTTAATGCCCATCCTTCTCTGTAGAAGCTGACCACGGGGTCGGTCCCACTCACACCACAGGATTGGAATTTTGCGGTGCTGTTGAACAGTGGCAAGGAAGCTAGCCGTGTGCATTTTGTGACACGTGGCCCTAAATCCCTTTGCTTCTTCGGGCTTCATTTGCCTCATTTAATTAGGGGCTCATCCGACACCATTAGTAAAGCCCTTCCCAAGAGTAACCTTTAAGATTTTATTTTCTGTTTACATTAATTGGTTTTGGTAATGAATAAACAGATCTTTTCTGGCCAGTGCTGTCAGGCCCAGAATGTAATTAGTAAATAAATAGCTCTGTGTAGATTAAATGATAAGTCAGGGCAGTCAGCCTTAAGTGACTTTCTTCCTACTCATGAGTTGTAGATTTTGATTTAGAAAAATGAACCATGGAGGATGTGAGGGAGGAGCCCTGGAACATGGCTGATGAAACCTGCTCAGACTTAGGAAGCCTCTGACTTAGGAAGCGTATCTGCGTAGCAAATGCAAGTTGGTGGTTCATTCGCAGGAGATCCAGGAAGGTCTGGGCAGGGCTTAGCATAAGCATTGGAGGCTTTGCTATGATGCAGGCATCACAAGGACGCCGAGAGAGGTTGAATTCGGATCCAGAGGGAGCTGCTGTTGGCAGAAGCCAGAGGGACTTTAAGTGGCAGAGGAGTCAGATCCCTGTGGATCGCTGAAACCACAGACCTCGACTTTCTCCTTCATCCGCTTCTTCCAAAGCCTTTGGCTATAACCTTGAGACGGGAGTCCAGTCACAGCACCAGGAGAGCTTTCAAGGAAGCATATGGAGGTGGTTCGTGACGGAATGCACTCCTCAGCCTTGGTACCCAAATGTGAAGATGCTGCAGGTGCCGGAGGCGGGAGTGAGCTGCTGGAGCCCATTTCCTCCACTTCGCCAGTTCCCTGGGCTGTGCGAAGACTCCGAGTGCCTGTAGGGCACGGGGGTGCCTCGGTGGGGGGGTCTCACCCTTCTGTCCAGGATCTGTGGGAAGAGGTTAATCTGATTGGTAGTGCGGTCAGTAGATCTTCATGGCGACTTGGTGATTTTGGAATGTATAATAGAGTTGGCAAAGGTTGGTCTGTGCCTCGATCTACTTCTCTGTACTTTAGCTTTTGGAAGATATAGTTCTGGTGTGGTGGTCAGTCATATTTCTAAACTGGCAGGCAATAACTAGCCAACTCAGTGTGCAAAGGGCAAAAGACACAGTTCGAAAATGGTTTCTGGTGAAACCGAGGCGTTAGCTGGAAGTGAAACTATCAGAGCTCCATCCCAGGGGTTGCAGCAATTGGAGAGAGGTTCGTTAGTTGGCCTGGGGGAGGGTAGATTTTTCTTTGATTGTGTAACGGCCCCTTCGGAGCAGCTTGTTCCTTCTGAGGGTCCACCCAAACGGGAGGTGAGGACAGGCTTGGAGTTTCAGTCCTGGCCTCTGGAGCCGTCACTGTTGTGGGTTATTTGTTGTCATTTTCATAATCGTCATGCTTTCCAATTCAGATCGGAGCACAGTGCTGGTGTATGACCATTGCCCTGGATATTTTGGAATTTGTAGATATGCTTGTCTGTTCCGTGAATGGTGTCCGTGTTTTCGGCCGTGTCAGGAGCTGCACCTGGGCGGAGAGAAGGGGGTGTCATGGTTAGTGGCCCATTATGCAAAATGCTATGCAAAACCCAGATCAAACAATCCCCCAAAAATCTCTGATGGAGAAGCCCAGGAGGTAGATTGCAAACAGCAAGGTACATTTCTGTGATCTTGGAAATTAGGCATGGAGAGGATGAAGAGGTTAGAGAACACAGCGGTGCAGGGAGTGCGCTCTGCGGGCCCCAAAAGCGTGGGGACTCGCCTTCCCAGCTCACCTCAACAAGCACCGCTGGCAAATGCCTTAATTTCTTTCAGCTCAGTGTCCTCATCTGTAAGAGGATGACCGCGCCTCCGTCCCTCATAATGGTGAGTGGAAGGAAGAAATAAATAATGCTGGCAAAGATCCAAGCGAGTAGGAAGCCCAGGGGAGCTTTGGGCACTATGTATGTTTTATCATTCTTAGGGTTGCCGAAATTGGGTAGTTGGCATTCATTGTTTTGGCTGTGGCTGGGCAGGTGCCTTGAACATCCGCAGGCAGAATTAGCATTACCTTTGGTTCTCCCTCCGGGGAAGATAGAGACTAGGGCTGTGTGTGTGTGTGTGTGTGTGTGTGTGTGTGTGCGCGCGCGCGCGCGCCCATGTGCACCACCAGCTAGGTTTCCCACCTTTGGTCCTCCCTCCGGGGAAGATACGAGACTGGGGGGGTGTGTGTGTGTGTGTGTGTGTGTGTGTGTGTGTGTGTGTGTGTGTACACGTCACCAGCCACGTTTCCCGCCCATGAAGGAGAGGCAAGCTCTGTCTGGCAGACACGTTACCAACATGTGGCTAGATTTCCAAGCAGTATTTTGTCCACACCTTTGCACAGAGAGCTGACAGGAATTGAGTTCGTGGAGGGATGTAGAACAGCCGAGCCTTCCCTGGGATGCCATTTTAGGTTTTTCCGTTTCTTTGGTTGGAATTGGGGTTTTGCACGTTGTTTGATTAAAACAAAAACAACAAAACAACACCAAAACAACTCCAGAGCAATACTGCAGGAACTCTTGCACCAAGGACCAAGAGAATAGCTTCTGAGTAGATACAGAAACGTGGATTAAAAAATCATGCCAAACACGTGAAGACCAACCAGATTGCGTCGGTAGGTGGCAAAGTACTTTGCTATAAATATTGCAGGACTCCTCTTTCTCTACTTAAAAGAAAAATTGCTTTGCATTTCAGACGACAGAAATGGCTGGACAAGCCTTTAGTTCATGTGCAAGAAACTGTGAAAACAGTGTGAAAGATTTTCTTAAAATGGAGACAGAGCTTGGCCCTGTCTGGGGTTGAAGTTAAAGCCCTTGTCTCGATTTGCCTTCTGTGCATTATTTCTCATACGTTGTACAAGATTCCCCAGGCCCCGGACCATTCATTTTTTTTTCTCCCCCTGTAATCTCGAGGTGTGCACAGGGTGCAACTCGGCCTCAGACCTCTCTGCTTTCACTTTTGGTTAGTCAGAACTTCCATCTGGAGGGATTTGAATATGAGCGTTTTCTGTGGCTTTTCTGTGGCTCCTTTTCAAAGTATTCAAAGCAGTTTAAAAATACAGAATGTTCAGCGATCTGACCAAGAGCTAATGTAAGTACTTATTTGGGGACTATTTTTAAAAGATCTACTAGGGCAGGTCTGAAACTCTTCACTCTGCCTCTGTCTTGGAAGTAGCCACTGAGATAAAAAAAAGGTTTGAAAAACAGGAGACTCCTTCTCTGCAGTCATAATGCTTTCCGGAGTGACAGGAGTAGCAAACAGCGCGGTCTAGAAAAACAGAAGAGCTGCAATTCTTTCTTTAATATTAAACAGGAAACTGAGCTGAGGGGAGCCCTCAGCAACATGGTGGGTTTTTGGCAAACCTGTTCCATCATGACAAGGCTCCATGAAAACGTTGGTTTTTTTTAAATTTTAAATTTTAAATTTATTTTTATTTATTTTATATATATATATATTTTTTTTTTTTTTTTGAGAACTTTGATTTTGTTAAGATGGTGAGTGTTCATGAAACTCTTGGCCAAAACGTGACCCCTGGAAGCAGGTTCTGTGTTGTAGGGTTTTGAAGTAACCAACCCTTTTCCACCGAGCCAAAGGAAATTTGGAAGCAAATTGAAAAACCTCTCAAAGAGTGGAAAATGCTCTGCACTTGTGTTTCGCCTTTGTGCGGGGCTGTCACTCACCCAAATGTGCATATGAATATTCTTTCCGAAGACCTGGGCTTCATTTTAAGGTCAGCCTTCAATTTCTAGAGAATATAATTTGCTGCTATTTTTAGAGCATCATGATTGCTCGTAATAACTAATGGAAAAAAAAAAAAGACTCAACAGAGAAATAAATGTGTACCAGCTGTGTCTGCTTAAACTTGATTAAAGGCAGTAAAAAAAAGTAAACAGAAGAATGAATGTGACAATAGACAAGGGAGAGACGAGTAGCCCTCTCACTGGGAAAAGTTTTGCAGACCTAAATCGTTCGACTTCGGAGGCTGGCGATGTTTAAAGTTTACTTTACTGTTTGTCTTGAGTGGGATCAGTGTTGTAGTGAATAATTTATAGCCAGCATGAATGAGCTCATTAGTCACCTTTTCAGACTTTAAATGAGTTTTGTGGTTGTCATTACTCGAGCCTTCTGTTCAGCCGCCGAGCAAAATGACAGTTTGGCAGTTGGCTGCCTTGTCGTCGGGCAGCCTGCTCCCCTTCAGGTCTGCGTTGCTTTTGTATTTCATTGAAACCTTTCCTTTCTATCCCCGGGCTGGTCTGGGGACTCTCACATTTCAGATGCCTTTTGCACCCCCAGCTTAAATGAGAAGTTTTTCATGGATTAAAAAAAAAAATCTTTCAGTTGCGTCTGCCACAGAGAATGAAGTGGATGGAGAGAGCTTTTTCCAGCAACTGCTGTGTATTATTCTCTTTGTGCTCAGTTTGATAATTCAAGTTATTCAGGGGCAGCAAGCTGGGGAGTCTGTGCGGTGGCTGAGCCAGCGCTCCCATGGTGGCAGGCATTTCGGGCCAGGGGACTGTCGCTGGAGTGTAGAGGGTGAAGGATGGTTCTGCCTCTGCCCTCCAGGGTTTGCATTTTGACAGTCCGGAATGTCAGTATGATGGGGATGGGTGTGGATGAAGAGACTTACTTCAGAAAATCTGCCAGGCCAGATTTCCAGGGCCAAGGAACACCATGTTTTTCCTGCAGAGGGGTGGATAAGATGACCTTTCAGGATCACAGCCAACTGGGGGTCCAGATCGTACGGGGTTGGCTTTGACTTCTTCCTCAACTCCGCGTCTTCCTGGTCCAAAGCATTGAGAGAAAGCAAACTGTTGCAGCTGCCTGCCCACTGTGCCTTTGGAGACTTGCCTGGGAGGCTGGTATGTGAGGAAGACGAGCCTGGGCATGCCAGTGGCAGGTGGGATTTCTTTGGAACGGATGTTGTGAGGTTCATCCCTCCCTTTGAACCTGGCCTGGACAGCCTCCGGAGAGCTCTGACGTCCACTCTCTGGGACCGGACTCCGTCCGGAAGTCCAGGACGGTGTGGCATGCCCACCTTGGTCCTCGGGTAGCCTCTGCTGGCACTCAGGGGGCATGGAAGCCTGCCCGGGTGTCTCAGCCAATGGCCTGGACCTCTGTTCTGCGGGCTCTTTGACGTCTGCTATGAGCAACAGGCACTAATGGCTGCCATCACCAACGTGGGCAGCACCCCCTTCCGGGATCCATATTGTTAGACAGCTGGCCTAGCACGGTGTGAGGCATGTAGGAAAGAT
The DNA here is from genome assembly GCF_922984935.1 of Meles meles. Lineage (NCBI taxonomy): Eukaryota > Metazoa > Chordata > Mammalia > Carnivora > Mustelidae > Meles > Meles meles. Next base: position 123,343,693 of record NC_060071.1, read on the forward strand.
GCTCAGTATTCCTCTCTGGAAGAAATGCCAACTTAAAAAGGATGCCTGGTTGTTTGGGGGCCAGATCTTTGAAGCCAGTGACAGTCACGTGTCTTCGGGCTTGGGGGAATTAGGTGTTACTGGTGCACCCCCAGAAAGACAGCAGTCCATTTGGCCTCTTCCTTCTCAGCCCCCACCCCTTGTGAAGCTGAGCGCTCAGCATGCACTTGTGCCTCACAATTTACGGGCACGTTTTGCTTGCCCCTGAATCAAAAATGTTAAAGGCACATGAGAGGCTATTTGGGGAAGGAGTGAGGGTTTCAAAGCAGAGAGTGTCAGTGAACTGCACTATCTGATAAAGAATAACAGACTTCGGCTTTGGCAGTCCTAGTAAATTGAAAAGTTGCTAATCCCCCAAAAGGAATTTTGTACAGCAGGGAAATAATATTGGCAATATCTTAATCTATGCAATGTTTCCCAGAGACACCATTGAATTTGCAATTTTTACTTTTGTTTCAAAAAGACACTCTTCAAGAGAAGAATTGATTGTCCTCTTTCACATCCTTCTGCAAAAGTAAAACGAGAGAAGTTCCTTCTTGGCATGGTTCACACTTTGGCAGACTTAGCAACTGAAACCCACGAGACCATGGTACTTGGTGTACTCGGTGAACGGAGGAAAACAATAAGAGCTCTTCAGAATTTTGGAGGAGGAGAAGGTTGATGATGCTACTTTTCTTTGACTAATCTGTGTAGTTATTAGATACCAGCTTGAGAGAGCAATAAAAAGAAGCATTTTTTTTTCACTTAAGCGATCGATATTTTTGATTACCGCTGAGCCACATGCTATGAGCAGAAGAGAAGTAGAAGGCAGGGTCCTTACCTCTCAAGGCACTTACAATTTGTTTGATGCTCAGTATCTAGTTGATTTATTTTTTATTACAAAGGTACACCATGCCATATTGATTATGACATAGAAGCTGAACTTTGGCTCTTTGCAAGTGGTGCCTTTTCATTCAGGTTAAAAGTCCCTTTTTTCTTCCTTCTCCTTTATTTGCTGCTTGTGGTTTTTCCTCTCTTGAACCCCACCACTCCTGTCCTTTGTGTCCTTGACCTCCGGGGTTCTCCAAGAAGAATTCAGATGCTCTGGATTGATCTGAAGCTTCCTTTGGTTCCTACCTGGAACACGGCTCCAAACTCTGGAGCCAAGGCTTAGGGGTTCATATCCCAGCCCCATCACTTACAAGCTGTGTGTCCTTAGGCAGGTGGCTAAACCTCTCTGTGCCTCAGGTTCCTCATGTATAATGGGGGCATAATAATAGTACCCTCCTCCCATGGTTACTATGAGGCCGAAATGAGTGAGTATTTGCCAAGCCTAAGGATGCGGTCTGGCACCGAGTAAGTACTGTGTAAGTGTTCGTTAAATCCAGTCGGCCATTGTTCATGTATTCCGTATTTGCAGATTCATGTACTTGCTAAAAATTATTTGTAACCCCCCAATTAATAAATACTCGTGGTGCTTTTAGGGCCATTTGTCGACATGTGTAGAATGGCCAAAAATTTGAATTGCCTAATACACACATTCCCAGCTTACATCTAACAGAGCAATGCTCCGGTATAAATAAGTTTCAGTTCTCATACCATAAACAAGTGTCTGTTCTGTGGTCTGTTTTATACTCTGCTTTTTGTGCTTTTTTGATGGTGATATTCCTGTTTAAAATGACACCCATGGGGCGCCTGGGTGGCTCTGTTGGTTAAGCTTCTGCCTTCGGCTCAGATCATGATCCCAGGGTCCTGGGATTGAGCCCCAAGTCAGGCTCCCTGCTTAGCGGAGGGTCTGCTTCTCCTTCCCTTGCTCACGTATACATTCTCTCTCTGTCTGTCTCTCTCTTCCTCTCCCTTTCAAATAAACAAAATCTTTATAAAGTTTTTTTTTTTAAAGATTTTATTTATTTATTTGATAGAGAGAGATCACAAGTAGTCAGAGAAGGCAGGCAGAGAGAAGGGGAAGCAGGCTCCCCGCTGAGCAAAGAGCCCCATTGCAGGGCTTGATTCCAGGACCCTGAGATCATGACCTGAGCCGAAGGCAGAGGCTTTAACACACTGAGCCACCCAGGCACCCCTCAAATAAACAAAATCTTAAAAAATAAATAAAGGAGCACCTGGGTGGCTCAGCCATTAAGCGTCTGCCTTCTGCTCAAGTCATGATCCCAGGGTCCTGAGATGGAGCCCCGCATCAGGCTCCCTGATCGGTGGGGAGCCTGCTTCTCCCTCTTCCACTCCCCCTGCTTGTGTTCCCTTTCTCGCTGTGTCTCTCTCTGTCAAATAAATAAATAAATAAATAAATAAAATCTTAATAAAATAAAATAAAATGGCACCCAGTCCTAGTGCTGTGTTCAGTGTGAAGTGTTGAGTGTTGCTGAGCCCATGAAGGCTGACTGCCTTGTGGAGAATATACAGAAGCCTTGTTAGAGAATCTTCGTTCAGACATGAGTTACAGAGCTGCTGGCTGTGAGTTCAGTGTCAAGGAATCAACAGTATATATTAAATAAGGTGTCTTCAGGTGGAAATACAGTAAAACGTGGTTATATATTCATCAGTTAACGAAAATGCTGTCACCAGCAGCTCGCAGGAACCTGACTTTGTGTTTCCCCTGGGAGCAGTAGTTCAATGTTTGCTAATTCCTTGTTTGTGGAGACTTCATAGAGCATAACTTCCCCAAGGAATGACAATCCACTATAGATAAATGGGGTCTGGGAGCTCAGAGTGGGAGCTTAGAGCTTTGCCTTTTCTAGAGCAGGCTTCTGACGGCCCAGAGTACCCTTTGGAAGGCGGGAGAAGCAGAAGTAATTCTGGCCACATGGAGTGCCTCAGCTGGGCACAGATTTTTCTATCAGATTTGAAAAAAATATATAATAATAAGATGTAACCACATCTGGTCTTTTATAAGCGCAAATTGTTATAGATCAATCTGAAAAGAGAGAGTAAATCTTCGCCCTCCCCCACAAATTCTTAATTCAAGAATATTTTCCCTTATCTTTGGACCTGTGTAGGAGTTTGTAGAGAAAGTTTGATACTAAAAATGTATCAGTTGAAAGCCTTCTTACAACCAGTCAGTAGACACCATAACACAAGGTTTAATGTGTGTTACACTTGGCGATTCTCCTGTTTGCTCAGAGCATCAGCCTTTTCAGAAAGGAATCATTTTGTTCCTTCTGATTGGAAAGATCACAAAATACTTAAACTTGCTTCTCCAATGTATTTATTTTCGCCCCACACTCTTTCTTTATGAAGTGTTTGCAAATTGGTTCACACATCTAGGATGGGAGAATGTGAAAATGATTCTGAACAAGGAGGGCTTCACTGAAAATGACCAGAAAATCCAAATGGGAGGGAACAATGGGAGCATGGGGCCAGGGTGGACCACAGCACATAATAATATGCCTTCAGCCTCTCACTGAATCAATTTCCGAGTTTTTGCGATTTTATTTTATTATTTCTTTAAAGATTTTATTTATTTTTATAGAGAGAGACACAGTGAGAGAGGGAATACAAGCAGGGGGAGTGGGAGAGGGAGAAGCAGGCTTCTCGCTGAGCAGGGAGCCCAATGCGGGACTTGATCCCAGGACTCTGGGATCGTGACTTGAGCTGAAGGCAGACGCTTAACAACTGAGCCACCAGGCACCCCCTGAGTTTTCGATTTTAAACAGTGTCCCAGCAAACCCTCCTAGATACAGTGTTGCACATTCTGGTGCACGTTTCCAGTAAGTACTGACTGAGTATCCTCTGTGTGTGTCAGGCACTGGGTAGCTGTGGAGAGCTCAGCGGGTCACTGGATCATGGGGGTAGTCAGTCTGCTAGGCAAGTTAATGGTCTTGTGAGAGAACCTCCCTAGGATAAATTCCTAGAAGTTGGAAAATTAGGGTCCGTGGCTGGGTTCACTGAAGTTGTCCTTGAACAGCTGTACCAAGTCAACTTCTTCCCGAACCCTGGCCAACAATGACATGGTTCTTCCTTTTCAGCCTGTGTCAATCTGGTAGATAAAATGAGGTATCATAATTGTTTGAATTTACATTTCTTGTTTTTTAATGAGGTGGAGCCCCGCTTTATGGGTGTAGGCATCATTTTTCTTTCTCTTTGGTGAATTTCCTTTTCTCATTAGGGTGATACTTTTTTTTTTTCCTCCTTCTCATTGAGTTGTTAGTGTTCTAAATTTAAAATATTAACCCCTTTTCCTACGTACGGCAAATACTTCCTTATTTTTTAAAAAAGATTTTATTTATTTATTTGACAGAGAGAGAAAGATCACAAGTAGGGAGAGAGGCAGGCAGAGAGAGAGGGGGAAGCAGGCTCCCCGCGGAGCAGAGAGCCCGATGTGGGGCCCAATCCCAGGACCCTGAGATAATGACCTGAGCTGAAGGCAGAGGCTTAACCCACTGAGCCACCCAGGTGCCCCACTTCCTCATTTCTTTATCTTTCTGCTTGATTTATAGGATCCTGGCTCTACACACAAATTTTAAATTGGCATGCAGTCAGCTATGTCCATATTTTCCTTTTAATTTATTTACTTAACAAAAGTGGTGCTAAGTGCCAGGGCAGTATTATATGTGTTTTAATACTAATTCATTTGATCTTCATCAGAACCCTATGAGAGGGCCTTGCTAGCATTCTCCCTCCTCACCCACGTTTTCTCAAGATGAGGAAACTAGGTGGAGAGAAAGAAGTTAAGCTAGTAAGTGGTTAAGGGACACCATGAACCTGGTTCCAGATGTTCGGCTAGCCATCAGGCTACACCTCTTCGGCCATGGTATTTTGCTGTGTGTGTGTGTGTGTGTGTGTGTGTGTGTGTGTGTGTGGTCTGTAGTTGCTTCATAAATTCTCCCCAACTCTCCTGGGTCCTTGAGGGCAAGAGCTGCCCCCTCTGTTTCTCCAGGTTCCTTCCCTGTTCCCTCCACGCAGTCCTGGACATGGAGCAGCTAGATGCTTCGTAAATACTTGTCAACTGAAGGCATTGACTAAATCTGGATTCTGGATGATTCCCTCACACTTGTGTTTCTGCTCAAAGAGCTGACAGGTTCTGGGTCTCCACATTGCCTCCAGCAGGAGACTTGAGAAGCTGGGGTTTGGTGAGAGCACCTGAGGGAGTGAGCTTCACTTCACGCATTCAACAGTCTTTTCCCTTATCACACATCCCTCCTTCCCTCTTCAGAGAAGCCTCCTGGCTCTGTTCCCTACTGGAGAAATTTGAAGAAGGCTTTTCCCAGGCTACTCCCTCCAGAACCTGTCATGTACACACCAAGAATGCACAAGGGGAAAACCAAGAGAGGATGGCAGGCAAGGGCCAAGATGCCGGAGCAAACCTTACAAGTCTCCAAGAGTGGAGGGACTTCCAGACGTGCTGCTGGGTCTTTCCTCCTTCTGTACTCAAGGGAAGGGAGTAGCTTTTCTACCATTACCAACAGCATTCTTATATATTATCTCAAAGACACTTAGTCCAACCGGTGATTCAGGGGTTTTCTTTGATCATAATCGTCCCTTCTTTTCTCATACTTGACAGTCTCTCTTGGTTTTTCTTTTGAAGGCTTTCAGACATTCATTTTTTCCAGTCTCGCTGACTGTTCTGTAGTCCTTGGGTCTTAAAGTGTGGTCCCTCAACCAGCAGCAGAAGCGTCCCTGGGAGCTTGTTAGAGATGTAAATTATCAGGCCACAGCCCCAATCTATTGAATCTCAAACTCTGGGGGTGGGGGCCAGCAATTTTAATACAGGTCATTTTGGTGCACAGTCAAGGCTGAGAACTGCTGCTGTAATGCTGTGTAATGGTGCTCATGGTCAAAAATTTGGAATATAATAGACACGTGTGAAAGAAGCAGGTCAAAAAATTTACCCCATAACTCTGCTGCTCAGAGGGCATCACTATTTTGATATCTTAGCATATTTTATAATTTTTTAAAACGCCATTCAAAAAAAGTCCATGTTCCCTTTTATATGGATAATGGCCTTGCTTTCTCAGTAGTTCTACTAACTTTGGGCTTTTTCATTGTTTTTCCTTTCCTCCCCCAAAACTCATCTTGAAACCATAATATCATTCTTTTGTTTTTATTTTTAATTATTTATTTATTAGAGAGAGAGAGAGAGAAAAGGAGCATGGGGGGAGCAGCGAGGGGCAGAAGGAGGGACTCTGAAGCAGACTCCGTGCTCAGCATAGAGCCCCACGTAGGACTCGATCTCACCACCCTGTCCTGAACTGAGCCAAAATCAGGAATCAGATGCTTAACCAACTGAGCCCCCCCATGCACCTCCACAATGCTTCTTCTTTTTTAAAAAACTGAGATACATTTGACATACAGTATTGTTTGTGAGTGCAGGGTGTACAACATATATATTTGATATTAGACCATGATTGCCGCTGTCGCGTTCACTAACATCTCTCTGGTGTCACATTATTATCATTTCTTCCCATGTTGAGAACAATTAAAATCTAGTCACTCCGTTTAAATGTTTATAATACAGTTTTCTCACTGATAATCACTGAACTGTGTATGAGGTCTCTGGGACTTATTTATCTACTAGTTCCAAGCCAGTCTTTTAAAGCCTATTTCTGATAGTATAACTTGCGCACTCAGAAATACTCAGTGAGTTCCTCTTGCCCTTTGCGTTAGTGCCTATAAACTGCTCACCTTAGCATTAAAGAGTTTAGTCATATTATGTTTCCACTCTTACCCACTAACATGCATGCTCCGTAAGGAACAAAACCCTTTTATCTCTGGCACCGAACAAAATGCTATGTGCTTGGTAGGTAGTCAATATTTGTTTGAGGAACCAGTGCATCTTCTAATACGATCAAGCCACATTTGATCAATTCTCTTGTGCCATTCATTTCTCCTACCTGGAACATTCTTCTCAAAATGTGCATGCCTGGGACCCATTCTAGAAGACTCTGATCTATTAGGTATGGCTTCCTGGGTGTCCCTAATAGAAAAGCTCAGGTCTATAACATGACTTCCCCATTTCTACAGGTCAGACACCAACCGGTCTTCATTAGGTACCCTCCTTCTAAAGTCATCCCCAGTCCTGGTGTGCCTGATGGTTCCTTTGTGAGCCCAGCTTCAGCGGACAGGAGGGAAGGGGCAGAAAGGAAAAGGCATCTAAGTCAGGCTAGGCCAATCGGGTTATTTCCCTGAGGACATAGACCATGGCAGGAAGACAGAGGCAGTCTGAAGGTGGTGGGTGCACAGAGTCAGAAGTTTTGGCCTTGGTGTTGGCAGCCACAGGTGGTCTAAGTGAGCAGAGAGAGCCAACCTGTAGGGAGGAGATGTGTAGAGGGAAGTGGGAAAGACAGTGTGGTCTCAGAGGGAAGGGGAGGGAGAGACTGCTACATGACTCCCCAGTTCTGAGAAGCCCAGCTGTGCTGCCGCCCCGGGCTGACCTGGGTTCCCACTCTTGTGTCCTCTTCATGGGGGTCAGCCTGAAGGATCCAGGAGACCATGCCTGCAGGCCGGCCTCAGGTTACTCCTCACACACGAAGGTCCCTGGTCCTCCCACCTGCAGTGGCCTGTCACTGCTCGTCTCCTCAGGTGTTACCGCTTCAGGGGGGCTGGGAGGCCCTACACTGAACTATTCTGTAAATAATCATGTTAGCCAAAGAACCAGGGATGGGAAGAGAGGCGTCCACGGTGCCGGGCAGAGAAGCATGTTGGAGAAGATGGCAGAAATCATCAAGGGGAGAGGCACTCCTCTGCACAGGGGAGGAACCCGAGGTTCCACACCGACTGGGGACTGGCTGGGCGGGAGGCCAGGTCTTCCTGCCGCAGGCACGCAAGTGCCTCCAGCCCAGGCCTGGAAGGGGCTGTGGAATCATCAGCTGCTCCCCAGCCAGGATGTAAGTGTTGCCCAAAGTGAGTTCCAGGGCACACACAGGATTCTGCTGTGGAACACGTTTGTAAAAAATGGCTTTTTGGAGACTTATCAGGGACAAGGGAATTTCTGAATGTTCGGGAAGGGTATTGAACATGGAGTTGTCCCAAAGACTTTGGCGCCTGCCCTCTTTGGTCAGGGATCAGCTATTGCAGAGCTGTGGTTCTGTGGAATTTAAAGGTGGAAAGGAGCTGCACCAAAACTCGCTGTGGCTTTCACCAAGTGTGCGAATGGATTCCTCCAGTTAGGACCAAAAGGTAGGCAGATGCGTGTAGTTCGCTCTCCATGTCAGGCTGATGCCTCTTGCTGCCTCGCCCAGGATAAGTGGGAGAGAGGGATTAAGGAATACGGATGATCCCTGACGTATGATAGTTCGACATTCGATTTTTTGACTTTACGAGGTGTGAAAAGCGATACACATTTGGGAGACAACAAGACTTCAAGTTTGGAATTCGGATCTTTCCCTGAGTTAGTGATATCCTGTTTGATCCCCTCTCCGGAGGCTGGGCAGCTTCAGCAAGCCTCAGCTCCCAGGCAGCCATGGGATCACCGGGCCAACAACCGGCACGGCTGCAGCCATTCTGTACCCATACAACCATTCTGTTTTCCACTTGCAGGACAGTAGTCGGTAAGTTACATCATGAGATATCCAACATGGATGTTCAGTGATTTTGCATTTTTCAATTGCAGGTTAATGTACGTGTTCTGTGCACGTTCAAGGTTGGCTAGGCTGAGTTGTGATGGGCGGTGGGTTAGGTGTATGAAATGTATGAAATGCATTTTTGACTCCCGGATATTTTCAGTTTAGGATGATGGGCTTCCTGGGACGTAACCCTGTCATAATTAGAGAAGGTCTGTATGTTTGAGAAGGGAAGAAACTGAAAACACGCAGAAGGAAAGAGAGGCAGGCTCATAAAAGACAGCTTACCTCACCATACTCCACCCTCTACTCAGGGCTTCTCCTGGCCCAAGGCTTGCCTGTTTTAAAGGTGTTGTTCACCTACATGGCTTGTTTGGACACTGGAGGCTAAACAGCTCACACGGAGAATTTCAAGAATGACCTATTTTGTGTGCTTGAACTCTGAGGACAAAGAAAGGACTGGAGTGACAATTAACATGCCACTTCTCTTACTGTAAAGAAATTTTTAGGTATGGTGTGTCGTTGGCCATGGGGAGAGTTGGGAGCTGGTGATGGGTGGGGAGGACGGCAGGGGAGTATTTTTTCCTCTCTGGGTGGGCAAGGGGGCTTGGACAAAAGTGTCTGGCCTTGGTTCTTTTGAAGGGAGATTCAGTCCCTCAGTGGATATACGGAAGGAGGGTGCCACCTACCCTTGACTGATGTCCAGTCGCTGATGTCACCAGTACCTCTGGCGTGAGGCTTCAGAGCTATCTGTCTCTCTCACCTTACACCTTTCGCTTAGTGAGTTTGGGTAGGTCACATCAAGTGCTCAGTAATTAAGGGTGGGGCTGGATGACCGCCAGCCACCCCTGGGCCTCCACCTTGGAGTCATCTCCTGGGTGGGATTTGCCAGACCACGGGTAAGTAATAAGGCTTGTGGTGAGTGTTTTTGAAGACCTGCCACCCCCCCACTTGGGAGCTTTGTTAAAAGGAATGACTCCCAGATCAGTTGGGGTTTATTTGGGGGGGGGGGAATTCAGAAGCCCTGTGGGATTTTTCTCCCCTTCTGGCACCATTAAGAGGTGCTGCAAACTAGAGGGCTTTCTGAGGGGGATCACTGGTGTTTCTGCAGTTCTCAGCTCAAAATGGCCGGTCCACAGGCCCAGGTGGGTTCAGGTGGGGGTGATGGGTTGGGCTTCTCTTCTGTGGAGGAACCTATAGATTTGGCTCCGTGCAAGTGGGGTGCAATCCTATTTTTATTTGTGTCACCACCAGGGTGTCCTGTTGGACTCTCCTCTCATGCTCTCCGAAGGCAGCTTTAGCAGTGGGTGGCCCTTCCTTGGAGGAGCCTAAAGACTTGGAGTAGTGGCTGCGTCGCCTGTCGCTGGGTGGCCCTGCTAATTGTCTGTCGGGTTCCCGAGAACTCAAAATGTGAAGGCGATAAGGCCGGGTTTCTCTCGCGGTTTCTAAGTCGGTCGCGGCGCTGAGCCTCCCCCACCCACCCAGAGGCCCTACCTACCGGCGTGGCCTCTAGGACGGGCCTCTTGCTTGGTTGTCTGTAATGGCCACCCTCCCTCCCTGCGCAGACACGCGCCGGCAGACGACAGGAGGAGCGGCCAGCGGGGCGGGGGGCTGCGGTGCCTTTGTGCCTTTCCTCCCGGGGCTCGAGGTGGGCGCTGGAGGAGGGCTGGGGACCGGCCTGGGAGCCCCGCCAGGACGCCGTAGTTGGGGAGAAGTGGAATCTCTTCTCCCCCTCGCAAGCCTCGCCCGCATCGTAATTCTTTTTATTTTTACTTTCGAGCCTTGTAAGGCATGCGGATGGGGTAGGAGCGTTCCGGCGACACGTTGCCAGCGGCACAGCGCCGGCCCGCCCGCGTGGCCCGAGCCTGGGGAAGGGGCAGGCCGCACGCCGCACGCCCGCCAGCCCCGCCGCCCACGGTCGCGGCCGCCGCAAGTCGCGGGGGCCCGCGCCGGTCATTCCCGCCCCGCGGCGCGGCGGGAGGCGAGTCCGCGCGGCGGGAGGCGAGTCCGCGCGGCCCAGGCCGGCCCCGGCCCTGGCTGCGTCCCCCGGGAAGCGCCAGGGCACGGCGCGCGCGGGGTCGATCGCGGCGAGGGGCGCGCGGGCAGGGGCCGCCCCGGCGGGTCCGCACCCGGGGCAGCCGGCGGCCCGGCCCACGTTTTCCCTCTCTCCGGCTCCCTCCGCCCCCTCCGCTCCGTCCCTCCCCTCCGCGCCCCTCCCTCCCCGCGCTTCCCCTCCTCCTGCCTGGTCATGTGTCGCCTTTTTTTGTTTGCAGTGGAAACAATTTCTCGCCGCTCGGCGCGCCCCGGCCCGACGCGCCGCGGCGGAGGCGAGCGGGAGGCGGGACGGGGCGGGGAGAGCGGCGGGGCCGGCGGGAGGACGCGCGGCGCGCCCGGCGGACGCCGCAGGTCCCATGCCGCGCCGCGACCCCCGCGCCCCTGCCGCCCGCGCCCGCGGCCGCCCCCCGCCGCCTGCCGCCCCGGGCTCGCCGTGCCGCGCTCGCGCGTCCTTAGCCGGGCCACCAAGCGATGCCCGCTGGGCGCCCGCGAAACTTTGTGGGCTCCCGCTGAAGGGCTGCGGCGCCCCCGCGCCCCCGCTCCCCGCTCCGGCCAGGTGAGTTTGCTCCCCGCTCCCGCTGGCGCCCCGGTGGGGTCGGGGTGACTCGGGGCGGGGGCGCTCGTCCGAGGCCGTCTTGGAGGCGACCTCGCCGCTCACGGTGGACGAGGGACTCCGCAGTTCCTGGGGGGAGGGCTCGGGCTGGGGGCCCGGCCGGCCGGGGAGACGGCAGCCACCGAGCGGGGAAGTTGCCCGGTCCGAAGAGTTTCCTGCCCCGACGTGCGGGCTGTTTCCCGGTGCCTCGATTTCCAAAAGACGGCCGAAAGGAGCAGAGTTGGTATTGTCCGCGGAGGACGGGATCCCCGCCGTTCCGGGCCGGGGGAGGGGATGCCGCTCTAGGGGAGACCCCAAGATGAGAAACAGACTCCTAACAAAGATGCCCCCTCCCCCCAAACTGTGCGGGCTTGGCACCGGCAGTGAGCGTCTCCCGAGACCCCCGAGGCCCGACCCCTCCTTACCCCGGCTCTCTAGGAAACCCTCCTTGGGCCCTGGAGAAGTTGGGGGGACGGCGGGCTTTTATTGATGTGTTTTTAAGGCTCGCCGCGGTGCGGCCAATAAAAGGTTTATGACATCTGACCGGCAGTGAAGGTATGCGAGCTCCCAATTGCCCAGTATACGGGGAGCAGAGCAGTTTCCTCGTTGCCTGGCAACGCCGCTGATTGACGCGGGACGCAGCCAATCGCCGCTCCCGCAGGTCCCCTTGAAATGTTTTTGACAAGTACAGTAGACGGGAGTGGAGCGCGTGCGTGCGGGCGCGCGCGCGCGCGGAAGGGGGTTACCCGGCCTCTCCAAACTCGCGACTGCCCTGCTCGGCTTGGAGAGGATTTCTTAACTTCTCAAAGTTCACTTCGAACATCTGTTCAAAGCTGGGCCAGTAATGTGTTTGTCAGTTATTTGGAAACCTTCTGATAGTGGGCAAGAAATGCAGCTCTCCTGCTGCATTTTCTCCCTTGGAAAGCAAATAAGATAACAAAACACAGCAAATCATATAAAAACAGAAAGAGGGTGTGTGGTTGTGTGTGTGTGGAATGTAACCTATAGCAAACCGAAAAGTTGTAAGGAGGTCACTAGTGAGTAACTATTTGCGTATCTGGTGGAGCAACCTTATTGTGGTAGCAGATTAAAAATGTTTGCCTAACTGCAGACTCACATGATCCGGATTCTCGCTCGCTCGCTCTCTTTTTTTCCCCCCCTCTAAAATAGGAGGAAAAAAAGATTTGGCAAGTTATGTAGTTAGAGTATAATAATGGAAAAGTCCTCAGCAGTGGTTTCTGGGAACTGTTTTTTAAAATGGAACTGTAGTGATCAGCAGCTCTTGATACCATTGCTGCGAAAATGCTGGATTTATAGGGTTGCAGTTTACAGTTGGACAGCACGAGGGGACAGAAACACAAAGCAGACAGATGATTCCTAGGTGGTGGAACCCCGTCACCCTCTTTTCTCCACAGTGCCATTTTTCTAGTAAGACCATACTGCTGGCAATGTTTGTTTAAAACAAAAGAAAACATGGAGTATCGTGTGTTAGTTCCTTTGGGAAGCTTCTGACAAATAAGCAAATTGAAAAGAAAGAGCAGCATGTTGTCATAGCAACAGTGCAATTAAATTACTTTACTGTCAGCCATGATATAATTTTCCTGTTTGGAAGCTCGGGAGACTTAAAACTTTCATCTGGAGCCGAAGTTGACTTCGGTGCCTGGAGTATTTCGTTCCGCTTTGTACTCTACTGTGTGGATATTCCTGGTTGTCAGAAACTTAGGGTTTCGTGATGGGATCTGGGGAAACTGGGAGGGAGACAAGCCTAGTTTTGATTTGTTCATAAAGATGGTAAAAACGTTAACCAGGTGGGGCTTCTGTCATACCCCCAAACATAAAGATACAAGCTTATTCTTTAAATTGTGTCCTGTGCTACTCAGGCTAGGTTCCTTGTTGACAGAAAGAAGTCCCCGTGGCTGAAACTGGAAGTTTTCTGTCCTTGGAGCTGGGCATCTCTCAGCAGCTTGGGAAAGCTTCCTCCTGCCTTATGCCCGTAGGTTCTGTGTGGGGACCTTGTGATGGAGGGAGGGTGCTGGAGTTTTCAGGCACCTTGGCTGGCCGTTGGGTGTCTCACATTACGCTTTCTAGAATCCCATTCCAGAGCTTCCCCAGCTGAAGCAGTTACTTCTGCACACTGTCAATGCGCATTGGAAGCCTTAGAATGATCATGTCTGCTTTTGAGTTCATTCTGTTTTTCTAGAGAGATGGCTTGATCTTCTTACTCGGGGAGAAAATAAAACAGACATGCTTTTTAAACCAAGCCCATCGTGTGAGCGCTGCAAGCGGACAGTGGGAGACCTCTTTCATTATCTTTACTGTTCTTTCGGTCTTACGTTGAGTACTAGAGGGTTGAATATGCTTTTTATCTATCGGGGTCATTCTGTTTGTGGACTTGCCACATCCTCATTTTCTTTTCTCATCAGAAGTTGTACTCCCTGTTCTAGGTCATTGATAAAAATGGGGGTGGTATGGGGGGTGCAGAATAGAATTCTGTAGTGATTTTTGTTGCATTTACCTTCCAGTTTAAGCTGCAGGTTGCTCCTCCAACTTTTTTCACCAATTCTAATTTCAGTTAATGGTTTGTCTTCACAGTCCCATTGATTGGTGCGGTGCCCAAAGTTACTCAGTTTTTCATCTGGGTGTAGTGTCCCAATAATTGAATGCACTTTTTCCTCTAGTTCCGACCCACAGACTTCCTTGTTTACCACTATCTAGACTTGCCAGCTGTGATTAAAGTTGCAGAGTTTGGGGCCATTGCTTGTGGAGGAAAGATACAGTCAGATATAAAACACTACCAATCAGCGCATGCTGTGGTCAGAATGTTAATTCCGGGACGGTTGTCATGGTTTTCGTGTGGAGACAGCTGAACTTAATCTGAAACACCTGGCCTTAAACTTGCAGGTATTTTGCAGTGGGGGAGGGGAGGGAAGGATAAACCCTGAGGCCTAGAACCCCAAATGACCAGAGTGTGGGGCATGGTGTTTACTTTGTAGTGTTTATGGTTAGGCTTGAAAGAATTCTTACCTGTATATACATTCATATTTTTTTTTTTTAAGATTTTGTTTATTGGACAGAGAGAGATCACAAGTAGGCAGAGAGTCAGGGGAAAGCAGGATCCCTGCCGAGCAGAGAGCCCCATGGGAGGCTCGATCCCAGGACCCTGAGATCATGACCCGAGCTAAAGGCAGAGGCTTAACCCACTGAGCCACCCAGGTGCCCCTATGCATTCATATTCTGAGGAGAAACTGAAATAAGAAATAACTGATTATTCCCAGTGGGGCACAGTGATAATATAAGGGTAATGTGAATCTGGGAAGAAAGCTTTGTAGAGTTCCCCATTCTTTTTGTGGTGCATTTGCATATTAAAGATACTGTAAATAGTTCCAGTCTCCTTGTATTTAAGAGGTGGCAGAGTCACAACACTCAGGGGACTGCTTTTTACTTTATTAGTGGTGGACTGGTGGGGTGGCGGGTCTGTGGTCCTCAGCTTGCTGGCAGGAGATGCTGTTCCCAGGGGCATGGGGTCCATAGAAGTGGTGGGGTTTGGGCGGGGTGAGGTGGGCGCAAAAGAATTAGGAGGGCACAGCTACCTCTCTGTTTTGGGTTTCCCCAACTCATCTTTTCTTTGTACTCTGTTCACCAGGAGCCTTCACATAAATGGGTCCCGTCATGCCTCCCAGTAAGAAGCCAGAAAGCTCAGGAATTCGCGTCTCCAGTGGGCTGAGTCAGTGTTACCGGGGTGGTGGTTTCTCCAAGGCTCTGCAGGAGGACGATGACCTCGACTTCTCTCTGCCTGACATCCGATTAGAAGAGGGGGCCATGGAAGATGAGGAGCTGACCAATTTGAACTGGCTTCACGAGAGCAAGAACTTGCTGAAGAGCTTCGGGGAGTCGGTCCTCAGGAGTGTCAGCCCTGTCCAGGATCTGGACGATGACACCCCTCCATCCCCTGCCCACTCGGACATGCCCTACGATGCCAGGCAGAACCCCAACTGCAAACCCCCCTACTCCTTCAGCTGCCTCATATTTATGGCCATCGAGGACTCTCCAACCAAGCGCCTGCCAGTAAAGGATATCTACAACTGGATCTTGGAACATTTTCCGTATTTTGCAAACGCACCTACTGGGTGGAAAAACTCAGTGAGACATAATTTGTCTTTGAATAAGTGTTTTAAGAAAGTGGACAAGGAGAGGAGTCAGGTAAGCTCTTTGGATCTGGAACTCACGTTTTTCTTTTTAAAAAAATGTGTCCTTTCTCCCCATGAAAAAACAATGTTGAGGGATTTAAATTCACCACACCGAAGGGCGCAGTTATAACTGAGTAACTTTATTTAATTCATTTGGTGGCAGAGAACTTCCTTTGCCTTCAACATGGTCATTGGACAGTGTTTCTGGTGTTCATGCTGGATTGAGGGTTTCCCACTGTGGTATCTGAACATAATCACGAAACGGTGGTTCACACACTTGATTGATTCTTGGGATCATCGCTCAATGTGGATGGGTCCCTTTGGGTTTGCAGTACAGATACAGGTCCATGTTGCAAGGACAGCCATTAACCCTGGGGTATGTATATATACATTGGAGGAAAATTGGCACCTGGGACAAGAGAAAAATGGCATTTCTTTTCTAAGTGTTAACTTGGAGAGGGGCAACCTCTCCAGGATTCTAGAATAAATGGACAGTAATGGGCATTGGGAGATGGCCAAACAGTACACTCCCATACCGGACAAAGATGGGGATTGCCGAGGTGACTCCGATAAAATCAGGCATACACGTAAGTGATAACTTCAAAACAACGGGTATGAAAAATCGGGGTAAAGTTCCCTTTAGAGATGGGCTTCCAAGAGATTGACTTTTGACTGTACGGTCTTAGTCCAGGTTTCCTGGTCTGCTGAAGCAAGTTTCTGTAATATCATGGTAGGAACAGTAGAGAGAGGGTTGACTGGCAGGGCTGAAACGCAGAGCTGTGGTCTGACTTTGGAGTTCTGAAAAGTTTACAGCTGCATTTGGGATGTAAGCTGGGAAATGTCCTCGCCCCAGAGTTGTTGCATTATTCCTGTATGTTTCAGCCTGGGTTTTCGTGGTAGTGACATTTCGGTGTATAGCTGGAGATCTGCTTTTGCCCCTTCTTGAAGTTCGGCTGTGGGACCACTGGCTGTGCAGTGTTGGGGCCTTTCCTTCTCCAGAAACATGGTCCTGTTTGCAGTAAAATCCTGAGCGGGAGAAGACTCTGCTCGTCTTCAGCGTGGAAGAGTATGAATCAGGAAGGGGTGACGCCATATTTCTCCTTGCCGCAGCTGGACACGTTTTTCTGCAAATGCTGTTCCCCTGGAGTTTATGTTCAAGATGGGGAGGGGGCGTGCAGGGTTTGAGGAGGGGGCTTGCCTGGGAACACCAGCAAAGATGTGGACACTCAGGAGCTTCGCCTTTGACTGTTGGGGCAGGCGATGCCTGGGTCTAGTGTGCACATGCAGATAGACCGCACGTCCGTATTTTTCTCTAAGTGGGGCGCTGCTGCTGTCCCCGGGTGTCTACTGCTCTCTTTCCTCCCCTCCCCCTCGCCGAAGGAGCACGAGGAGACCGACCTCGGACTTGGCTCTGTTGACTGCTTTACCATTCTTCTTTGAACTTAAAGAGAGTTCACCACAACCCTGTCAAGATCCAAGTCCGTGCTGTTAAACGTTTCTGTATAGCTGGGTCTTTATGGTTAGGAGGGGAAAAATCTTAGAAAGCAACTGCAGGATGAGAAGGCAGTAAAGAAAATGCTGTCCAGGTCCCCCAGAGCCGCATGTCCCCGAGAAAGCGGCCAACAGCACGTTCAGTTTGGCGTGAGTCTGTCCTGCGTGTCACCGCCCGCCTGGCTCCGTGTTTGCCACGAAGCCAGCACACAGAAAAGTAACGGAGCAAACGCTCACTCAGAACCATTCAGCAAAGCAGCTCCGCAGTGTGCAGTGAGACTAGGGAGGAGACTGCCCCCCCCGCCCCGAGTGACAGGTGTGCGTGTGAGTGAAGGCACACAGGCTGGAGTGCCATCTCCCCTTTGTGTGCCCCCAACCCCCGCTCTGGGAGTCCACTTTTCCAGGGGTGACGGTTGTCCTGTGGAAGGAGAATGACTTTAAGGATTTGAGATTGTTAATCTTAGGAAATGTGGGGTTCTGGCTTCCTAGCTGTGCCGACCTGTATTGACGTGTTTCTGATCGGATGCCAGTCAATGTTGTCATTGGGAGTTTGTTCCCATTGTTTGTGATTTTACGAGAACAGAGCCCAGAGTGTGAGTTTTCCCCCTTTTCTCCTCCCTTCTTGGGTTACTCCCACCTCTTTCCAGGTGTGCCCGTGCCGGCCCCTCCATTTGGGGTTTCTCCTCTGGCTAGCTGAGTAAAGGGGAAAGCCTTCTCTCTGACAGTTTGCTCAGTGAAAGCCTCTTTGGCTGTTTTTCTCCCCCTGGGGATTTTACTTGCTGGTAGCTTCCACATTGAGGTTGCGCCACTGTGCAGTGACCAGGTGCCCCGAATGTTGGTGAGAAATGTGTTCGTTGAAAGGGGAGAAAGGAAGGCTTGCACGTTGTAGTCACATTTTTTTTTTCTTCTAAAAGTGTGGAACACAGTTTTCAGCTTAATATAACTGAGATTGCAGGATCTGGTGTGGTCCTTATCCTTGCGGGCTTGGAACACATCCCCTGCTGGATACCTGCCTGCTTGGGATGTGGGAGAGGGATCTTACAAGACTGCACCAGCTACCCCCTGGGCTCTGCAAAGCCCTGAGCATTTCTGGCCCCCGCCCTGGAGATGCTTATTCAGCTGGTTTGAGGTGGGTTGGGGACGATTGGTGGTTCTGATAAACTCCATGGGTGTTTCTGACTGGCAGCCAGATTTGAGACTCCCTGAACTACATGCCCTCTTGGGTTCTTTCCAAAGCTGAGATTTCATCGGAACATCTCATGAATGAGTAAGTCGGGGAGAGTAGACAGTTTTGCTTCCGTTTTTTTTTTTCTCTCTCTCTCTCTCTCTTTTTTAAAGATTTTATTTATTTGATAGAGACACACAGCAAGAGAAGGAACACAAGCAGGGGGAGTGGGAGAGGGAGAAGCAGGCTTCCCGCCCAGCAGAGAGCCCGATGCAGGGCTTGATCCCAGAATCCTGGGATCATGACCTGAGCTCATGGCAGATGTTTAACAACTGAGCCACCCAGGTGCCCCTACATTTTATCTCTTATAAGACTTAGATACGTAAAGACTTAAAAGGGATTGTGAAAGATAGAATTTTTAAATTTTGTAATCCTAGAGAAATTCAGACACACATGGAGAGAGAGTAGCATGATGACTCCTTCTCACCCCCGTTGCCCACAACCAGCTCCAGAGTTTGCAAGCTTCGAAGCAGATCCAGATCTCGTGTCCTTTTTTAAAAAACTTTTTAATTTTAATTTTTATTAATTTATTAATTTATTATTTATTTTATTATTTATATAATATTATTTATTTTTTATTTTATTTTTTAATTTAATTTTTATTATTTTTTTTCCCATGTTCTTTTACCTCCCGTTTGCAGAAGAAAAATCGCAAGGTTTTACATCAGCTCAGTTCCGGCATCTCCCTGGACAAAACCGACACTTCCTTGGTCTCACCTAATATCAGATCCATATTTGGAGATCTCTGAGGATTTATAGAATGTTTGATTGAATTGGGATCCAAACGTGGTTTATGCTCTACAGTTGGCTGTTAGGTGCCTGGCGTCTGTTTTCCTGGACAGCAGTCTTGGCCGTTCCCCTTTCCAGTGCCCTTCCTCGTTAGAGACCCATCCGTTGTGCTCTGGAGTGGCCCATGTTCCCGCGGCTTCATGGCGATTTCATTTAGCATGTTCTTCTATCCCCTTGTATTTCTGTGAAAAGGAAATAAGGCTGGATCAAGTTTGGTCCCCCCACCCCCCACCCCCAAAATGCTTTATAGAGCGTTCTCCCATGTTCTCACGTGAGGAAGGCTGGTGGCCCCTCCTGGGGATGCTGAGTGTCATCTGTGGGCTCATGCGGGGTTGGCTGTTTCCACCTGTGCAGAGTTCCCCTCCAGCTGTGGCTGGTCCTTTGCCTGAATCAATCACAGGAGAGTTTCAAAGTCTGAGAATAAATTTTATACCCCATAAATACAGATCTTGGTTAAGACTGTAAGATGAGCCTGCGCTAACCTCTCTTGAGTACTTGTAAAGGAGAAGTAAAGTGCCATTCCCTTTTACAGACTGGATTATAACAGCTAGGGTATGTGTGTTTCTATTTCTGTGCCTTCCCTTTACCTCTTAGCAGTTTAAAGAACAATGTTGTTGCAAGAGGGTTTATCAAGGAAACACTGTACAAAAGTATATTTATTGGGGCGCCTGGGTGGGTCAGTCCTTAAGCGTCTGCCTTCGGCTGGGGTCATGATCCCAGGATGCTGGGATTGAGCCTGGCATCTGGCTCCTGCTCAGCAGGAAGCCTGCTTCTCCCTCTCCCACTCCCCCCTACTTGTGTTCCCTCTCTTGCTGCATCTCTCTCTCTCTCTCTCTCTCTCTGTTAAATAAATAAATAAATCTTTAAAAAAAAAAAAAAAAAAGTATGTTGGGGCACCTGGGTGGCTCAGTGGGTTAAAGCCTCTGCCTGCAGCTCAGGTCATGATCTCAGGGTCCTGGGATCGAGACCCGCATCTGGCTCTCTGCTCAGTGGGGAGCCTGCTTCCCCCTGTCTCTCTGCCTGCCTCTCTGCCTACTTCTGATCTCTGTCTGTCAAATAAAAAAAAAAAGTATGTTTATTATATCTAGAGCTGGTTTTTTTTTTTTAATTTTTTTTTTTTTTTTAGTATTCTCTGTGTGCAGCAGGGGCTCGAACCCACAACCCCGAGATTCAGAGTTGCATACTTTTCCGACTTAGCCAGCCAGGTGCCCCCTGGGCTGAGTGCTTTAAATACAGTTTTAGCTTATTAATATGGGCAACTTGTCTTGGTTGAAAGAGGAGTGGATTAGAAGCCAGTGGTTCTAGCTTTGGTTGGTGGTGCTAAGCTGTCTTGGCTCTCACGTAGAAGCAGGAATTTGTAATGGCGGGCTTCTTCATTGGGGTCTTTGGATATCAGAGGCTCTGCAGACAGCCTGAAATTATTGACCGCGTGCCCTGTGACTCTGCGTGTTGCGTATTCCTGGAGGATCCCAAGATTTTGTCCATTCGCTAAAAAGCGAATGAACAAATGGAACCTCTGACTCAGGAGAAGGGAAAAGCTACCTGTATTTTGTAATAACAATAACAGATAATAATATGGAAGCGCCTTCTTTGAACCCTCTATATGCAATATCCCACTTCCTCACTACAGTCCTATGAGGTAGGTCCTATTTTCCTTTTTCAAATAGGTGAGGAGTTAAGCTCAGAGAGGTTAAGGAACTCGCCAGAGGTCACAAAGCTGGTAAGTAGGAGAATAGGAAGTCACCTTCGCTCCCTCCAGTTTTGAAGGGCCTTCCGCTTAAATAACCGGGTGCTCGATTACACCTCGGTAGACAGGCTGTTGCAGGTGATCTCTGCATGACTTATAGGGAACTAAAATAACACCAGTAAACCCAGAATTTACTTTGGAGGTGCAGGGTAGAGAAAGGTAAATACAGAGAATCTTTTTGTGCTGTTGAGATGGGGCCAGATTCTGTCTTTGTCAGCAAATGGGAAGAGAGATGTGGCATCTGTACGAAGCCTACCACTGCCCTCTAGGCTTCCTGCTTCCAAGATCCGTTCCAGGCCCCCTCCACTCACCTGGCCCAAGTCCAGAGTCCCTTCTCTGTGCATAGACACTGTTCACACAAGCCCTCCCTTCCAATCCCCAGGTCCCTTGATGTTTCGCTTCTCCATCCAGGTAGATGAGATTCTTTCTCAAAGGCAGATTGGAAAATGATCTCTTACGTGGCGGGATACCCCTATATGCACTGTTGCCTCTAGTCCACCCACCACTTTGGTAGCGTCAACACCGTATCAGGAGCCTTTCCCTTTCCCGTGATGCTAGTCAGTGTACCCGTTCCAATGATGGTCATTTTAGGAAGAAGAGATGACTTCTTTTTTTTTTGGATAAGGGATGCCCTTTGAAGGACTGCGTGGTCTGATTTTGGTGGGGAAGGTCCTAAAAATCAGGGTAGTATGGGATCCGGAGGCATGCGGAGAATGTGTAAGTTTCTTCGTATGGGCTGCCTCTTGCTCACCAGTGCATACTGCCTAGCACGCGGCTTTCTCTTGTCTGTGCTAAACGTAGACTTTGTTGCCTTAGGAGGTTGAAACCTTTTCATGGTGTCCCAGCGCCTGAAGTAAATATAACCCCATGTTGCTGGCCCTGGAATAGGGAGCATTTTGTACCAGCATCCGGTCATTCCAAGAAGCCTGTACCATCCCTGGCCATGCTCTCCCACTGATCCCAGCACTCTGCTTCTTCCTGATTCTTCCAGATACTAGACGCCTTGGTGGCGGTGGGGTGGAATGCATTTCTGTTGTCCCAATCTTGCTGGCTGTTCGCTGTCCGCTCATTCA
This sequence comes from Meles meles, assembly GCF_922984935.1. NCBI lineage: Eukaryota > Metazoa > Chordata > Mammalia > Carnivora > Mustelidae > Meles > Meles meles. Next base: position 123,365,383 of record NC_060071.1, read on the forward strand.
AAAGACTTCTTAAAATGTCCATTATTATCCATTCCTAATCTACTCAATACACCAAGTGCTGGAAGGCTGCAGAGTTGAATGTGCGGCTGGTGGTCCAGTGAGCCACCACCCCACCCCCTTTCCTCCTGGCTCCTGAAACTTACCAGCAGAAGTCCTTCCTTCCTCCCTGTGCCTTCCTTTTGCTTATCTGTTTCCTGTCACCCACATCATTCCTTTCTGGCCCTTCTGTTTCAAAAATACACTGCTTTCTCAGGTCCTCCCACAGTGACTGCTGTTATTGACCTCACTAAGGAGCCCTACAAGTCTTCTGGAAAGCTTGGTTCTTCTGGACTCGAGGGCCCCACTGGTGGCCAGTAGCTCTCCCCACGAACGGTTCAAAAAAGGTCGTGTTTTCTTTGGTAGGGCTACCTGGTACCTGGTAGGTGTATGGGGTGCTTCTTCATTGAAGCACTGCCTGGATATCCAAGCAACAAGAAATTGCTCTCAGAATCTACCCCCGTTGAGCTGAAGAGGCTTTGGGATTTCCCTTTGAAATCACTTTCGCTGCAGGATAATTCTCTGCAGTAAATAATATGGGAAGTTGGCACACTGACCTCCTATTTGAAAGTCATAGGTTTTGCTTCTTTCATAAATAATGATGGGTTGTTTGGATTAATCCATACTCTCTCTCTCTCAGAGCCCTTGGTCATCTTAATGCTGTGAAGTTTTGGCAAGATGATGGCAGGTCTTAGATTTTATAGAAAATTCCCCATCTTCCCAGTGGACATTTTTGCACTTGAAACAGATGACTGTGTATTTTTAAAAGGCTAATGTAGTGTTTGTTTTGATGATACTGTGGTTTATTAGGCAGGTCTTTTGTTTATGAATTTTGGTTTTATGGTTGCCTTAAAGTCCCTTATTCCCATTCCCCACTCTTGTCACTTTTAATATTTGCCGCTTGTCTCAGTGAATACATCTGCGTAGCCCTGTGAGGGTTAATCTTTTGGCTGCATTTGGTATAACATGGGCATGAAGTTACTATCAGAACTTCCCAGATGGTTCCGTGGAGTGCCTCCGTGTTAGTAGGTCGTCAGTGTCTCTTTACTTGTGATTTCAGGGAAATCAGGGTCCTCTCCTTACTAGCTTGTTCAGTAGAATTATTTGGTAATATGAAAGGTTAAGTTAAAAAGCTAGATTTGGTTCTCGCCTTTTAGGAACTTGATTGCAGGGAAATGGGAGCCATAATAAAAAATGAAGAAGAAGAAACCAGCACAGGTATGGGAAGCGTGCCAGGTCAGTGAGGTGACAGGTGTCATTTGAGGTCAGAAAGCTTTTCTTCCCCAAAATGGGTCATGTGGGTACTCTTCATTGGGGGGGAAGCACTCGACTAAATTCAGAAAGCATTCTTCTGGTGTGGGAATGAGCACGGGACCTCCAAGGATGGATAACGTAGGATGAGGTTTGACTATTTATTCTAGAAAATCCAAACAACAGTGAATTAAACACACTACAGGGGGATTAGTCTGTCACATAGAATAAGTCTTGAGTTGGGCAGAGACCCACATCCCATCTCTCTCTCTGCTCTGCTGTTCCTGGTCAGTGCTGGTTTCCATTCTCAGAGGCTTCTCGTGGTTGGAGGTGGCATCAACTAGCATGTTCTCCATGCAGGAAGTAGGAAGGGGTGTGCAGGGAAGGACCCAAGGTGGGGGTCCCACTGATGTCGCAGGTTTTTTTTTTTTTTTAAATTTTTATTTATTTATTTGGCAGAGAGAACGCAAGCAGGCAGAGTAGCAGGAGAGAACACAAGCAGGAGGAGTAGCGGGCTCCCCACTGAGCAAGGAGCCAGACGTGGGGCTTAATCCCAGGACCCTGGGGTCATGACCTGAGCCGAAGGCTCTCACTTAACCAACTAGCCATCTAGGCACCTCTGAGTTAGCAGTTTTAAGGAACTTTCTTGGAAACCCCACGGTCTGCTTTCATCTCATTGGCTGTCCTCTGGTCACATGACTGCAAAGCAGGCTAAGAAAGGTAGTCTTGTGGCTGGGCCCACTGCAGTCCCTAATAAAACGTTGCTTGTGTTGCTAAGCAGGCATGGGATTTTCTGTCACTGAGGTCTAGAGGAGATGAATGTTGCTGGACCCAAGGGATGTGTTGGAACAGTGTCAAGGAAGAGGAAGGAGAGAGACGGGTGGTCAGGGAGGTTATATAAGTAAGTGTAAGGAATCGGTGGGGAAGCTAAGACAGCAAGGGGGAAACTTTAAATTGCTCTGGTAACTTAACTAAAGCAGAGACGCTGACCCATTTTTTATTTTTTTTTAAACATGGCAGTTAACCAAGGTTTTGCTTCAAGATATTCTGGCTAAATTGCATTTAATATTTTCAAAAGCAATAGCTTGATAGAGGTGAAGATGTAGTCTGTGCCAAGTATGATAAGAAAAGCAAGGAAATGTATGGTTGAAGATAGCACTGTAAAGTTGTTTTTTCAATAATAACCTGCCAGTTTGCTGTGTGAGGTTACAGAGCGTTCCAAGAACGGGATGAAGTCTTTGATGTGTGTGCGTGCACGTGCGCACGGGCCTGTGAACTCAGCAGGAGACCAGTCAGTACAGGCGGAGAGATTGTGCTGCTTCCCAGGGGAGAGGCTCTCCAGTGACCCCTTGGTCTCGTCCCCTTGTCCCCACAGGATAGGTGGGGTTCTGCTCTGTGCCCGGTGGGCTTGAGTTCGGGCTTGCCTTCCATTTGTTGGGGCTCCGTGAAATGCCTCGCAGAGGCTGTGTCTGTACTCCTCTAGGGACAGGACCGAGAAGTGATTTAACTAATGTCACTAGGCAGAAAACAGTCAGCTAGCAGGACGTTTGTACACTTTGTTTTTAGGAGGGGAAAAAAAAAAAGGCCAAGTCACATGAGCGCTACTCTCATCGTGGCTCTGGTGGGAGGGGAAGAAAGCATCCAGGGTCTCCTGAAATCAGAGTACAGCAGTGTGGCCCAGAGCAGCGCCCCGCGCAGTATTCTGAAAATACAGCATGGGATGCCCAGTTCTTTCCAGTGTCTTCCACAGACGCCATCATGAAAAGTGAGAACCTATGTTCGTAGCCTTCATTCCGAGACCCTGCAGAAGCCGTAGTTTGCAAAGTAAAAATTAGACTCAGCGTTTGCCAAAAAAGTAGCTTGTCCTTTTAGAAGCATTTTTACAGTGATCATTCATGCCGCACATACATGGGGAGTGCCAGGCACAGTTTGGGTGCTGAGGCTATAGTGGTGACCTGTTACAGTTAATTACCCATCTGTTCTAGACTGTCCATAGGGCAGGAAGAAGGGGAGGGGGATGTCCATGTTAAACAGTAGGTCCATGCATGGACACCTGGGTAAGCTCTCTGCTTAGTAGGGAGCCTGCTTCCCTGTGTCTCTCTCTCTGCCTGCCTCTCTGCCTACTTGTGATCTCTGTCTGTCAAAAAAAAAAAAAAAGGCAAGAGGGGTGCTGCAAAGATGGAACAGAGAGCACAGCAGGTGCAGAGGCCCTGAGGTAGCAACAGCTTGAAATGTCCAAGGAACAGAAAGAAGGCTAGTAGAAAGCACGTTAAAGAGGGAGAATGAGATGTTTTAAAGAGACATCAGGGAGAGAAGCATGTATCTGGGCTGGTTCCAGTGGTGGAGGTTAGAGATGACAAGAAATGATGCTGGCTTAGACCAGAGTTTGCAGATGAGGGGTTGTGGGCAGACGAGTGTTGGGAAATCAGATGGGGGACAGAGCAAAAATTCCGTTTTGACCATGTTAAATTTGAGGTGGCTTTTGAACATCTGAGTGGAGCTATCAGGTTGGAGGTTTGATATGTGAGTTTCAAGCTCAGCAGAGAAGTCAGAGCAGAGGTATAAATCTGGGACACATTAGCACTTAGTTGGTGGAAACTAAAGAGGATTTCTGGATTATCTCTCCATCAGAAAGGAAAAATCAAACCTCTATTTCAGTTCTTACTAAAAATTACATTTCCATTACCGTTTGACCAGAGAATTCACTTTAGGGTATCTTCAGCATGGGGAATAAAAACAAAAGAGGTTCATATTTAGAGGGAGAAATTCAGAATTATTTCAAAAACAACTTACCTGTAGTTATTGTAGTTCCTGCCTGTAGTTTTGCAGGCAGAAAACAAACCTTTGCTTTTTGTAACGAGATGGTAATTTCTAATTGTGCTCCGGGCCTGTGGTGCCTCGGAGATGGGGGAGAGAAATGCACTCTAGTAAACACCCCATTTAGCAAAGCCCCCTAACCCATGACTTCCCTGAGTTCCCTGCCATCTGGTCCCTGGCTGGAGAGAGGAATTTTTCTTGTATATGTGTTTCCATAGCAACGAGTTTGCAGTTGATATGGAAAGTAAGCAGTTGCCTTAGCAACGGAGTTGCTGATGTGGTGGCTCCCCAGCTTCCAGGGAATGGAGAAGCTGACCAAACTAGTTTAGATGCATCGAGTAGGGCACTGTAATGTAGGGCTGCACACGCCGGCCCTGCCAGTGTAGGATCCCTTCTGCTTTAAAAGAGATCGCACCCCTGCCCTCCACCAGAAGGAAGGCTTACCAAGGTAATAAATCAGACAGAAGTAGCTGCTGTCAGTTGAAATAGATTATAAGAGGGATTTCCCGGTGGAATTTATTTAGTTTCTCTTAAAGGAGAATGTTGTAGTTTGGTTGCAAGGAAAGGAAAGCCACGCAGGCTGGCATCTGTAAAAGAGTGTTTGTCCCAAAGATCGAATAATCAGTCCCACCGGGCAGGTGGTGAGGCACAAAAAAACATGTCCTGGGTCCGCAGTCAGTGGAACCGCTCCCTACGTCGTCCCTGGGGTGCTCATCCCCGTCTTCTGTGGGTTCCAGTTTCTTCTTTGCAGTCTAGCTTCCTCCGTGTGGCTGTTGATTTCTGCATAACACCATTGGCTTACTGTGATGGAAACTTGGGAGCCAGCCCCCTCGATGTGATGTTCGCCATGCCCAGAGATATCAGCCCCATCATTTCTGTGCAGTGTTTCACTCATAGTTCCAGACACATGGACTTGGTCATCCTGGGCAAGATGTGCAGGTCTGGTCAAAACAAGGGCACGGTGTCCTGGATCCCGGCATTTGCTGGGACGCTCCTTCATGTGGGCCGGGGTCGGAGCTGGGAACCTGCCTGCTGCAAAAAATTTTCTGGGAAGCCTTTGGTCTTTCAAAAACATTTCAGTAATGAAAATAAAAATAAGAGGAGCTTTTGAGTGTTTTATATTCTCTTTCCCTTTGTGTCTCCTCAGGGCACCTGTCCCGGGTGTTGGAGACTAATATACCAGTGAATACTGGGACTGTCCAAGGCTCCCTTCTGATTCTTTACCATTGCTGTGATGACTTCATCTTCCTTGCGTTTTGTTTCCATAGATTTGGGGCTGGCATTTCCCAAACTAGCAAAGTTTTTCTTTGGTGGCCACTTCTTCCTGCCAGCTGCCCTCAAATTGCCTATAATCACAGGGTTGAGTGATTACCCCAAATTATGAACTCTAGCCCCCGTTCTAGACAAGAATAAATGTCTGCTATCCAACACAAGTTGTCCAGATTTTCAAGATCAAGAGATTGGGTAATGGTTCTTGCTAACCGGCCCATGTCATCCCAACATGGGGAAAAAACGTAATTACTCTGTGCAGGGACTGGCAGAGACAATATAAAGAGATTACCAAACTTCGATGTAGTGGACTGGGCAAAGATAAAAAGAGATCAGAAAGATTAAAAATGGCATTTGCCATTTGCCAAGGGATTGACCAATGGCCAAGAATACATGGTTTGGAAATCCAAAGGAGAAAAATGATGCCTAATGGGTAGTAGAACCATGGTGGGACTCCTGGGGATGGCACAGAATTCATTAGCTGGACCCTTCAGGAAGACCAGGACAACAGGGGTACTTGGCAAGGAGAGAGGAGGTCATGAGTCACCAGGGTTAGCTTGCCATGGTCGGGGGGAGGGGGGCAGCGTGGGGAATAGAGTGGAAAGTCATATGTGGGAAGCTGAGTGTGCAAAATGGGAACTGATATTTTCACAGAGCTTATGGGGGGCTGTTTGGAATTGAGTGAGGCATTTGTATCTATGAACTTACAGCTTTCCAGCAACTGCAAAGTCGATATTAGGTTCTTTTTACAGGTAGGGAAACTGAGACTCAGAAAGATTCTGTGGCTTGCTGAGATGACATGATCAGATGTTGAAACCAAGATTCTTCTTTGGTTTTCCTTTCCCTCTGTTGGCTGAAGCAGAGGGCTCCCGTAGGACAGAGAGGAACATAGACTTGGGAAGGTAGTTTGGGCTGGACCGTGGGGTTCTTGGGAGCCATGGCCGGGAATCAAGCCTCTGCTCTGAAGGCAGTAGGGAGCCCTCAGACATTTCTGAGCATGGGTACCACAGAAGCAGAGGTACGAAGCAAGAGCCCAGAGGTTTGCACAACAGCCCTGTTCTCCATGCAGGAGGCCACAGCAGTCCCAGAATGATTTTCTCTGGACTTAACTAACATGGACCAGACTTTTATACCCCCCCGCAAAAAAAATCCCAATCTGCAACTTATTTTTCATTTTAAGTGTTTCACTCTCATTTTTATTTAGTGGATCCTGTTTTCGCTGACCATTGCTTTTATTTGTTGGTGTCACTGCTTGGATTTATGTCTTGACCCTTCTGGAATTCACGGAGTTAGTAGAGGAAGGAGACAAGTGACCCACCACTTAGCAGGGCCCTGTGGATCCGGTCATTTTCTGATGTTGGGATAGATTGTTACCTCTTGCTGCTTGAGATGCTGATATCTTTTTCCCTTCAGTGTTATAGGGAAGCACAGTAATGTTAATCTTTTAGTTCGGTAGGGAAAAGGCCGAGTAGGTGATTTTACTCATTCTTTTGTTGTTTAACCATACTGAGTTCTTAGAATGTGGAGGACATTGCACTAGGTGCTGTGGACGCGGGGGGCACGAGAAGCAGCACTGGGTCCTTGGAGGACACCTTGGGGTCACCCCTGATGCTTCCCCCTTCTTGACTCTCAAACCCAATCCATTACAAAGATCTCTTGATTTGGCCCTCGGCTCTCCCATTCTCTCTGATCTCCCCTGTCCCTCCTCAGGTCCGTCTGCTAGAGTGCTGCCAGAGGTTTTAGTACCCAGACTCGAATTCTCTCCCAGCCCTTGGGTGGTTCCTGTTACCTCCAGTGGTTTGTCTCAAAGTGTGGCTCTGACCACCAGCTTTAGAATAATCTAGAATGTTTACTAGAAATGCAGATTTCTGGGCCTTAGCCCCACTGAGAATCTGTGGTACCGCCACCTGGGAATCTGCATTTACACAAGCTCCTCAGATGATTCTCTTTTACACTGAAATCTGAAAGCAAGGTTTAGAGGACCTAGTTCAAACCCTTCAGCAGAGTTTATGAGGTCTGCCTTTCTAAGACTTTTTTATTATGGGTGATTTCAGGACTGTATCATAATGGACTTCCAAGTCCAGCGTGGCTCTCATGGGAGTTGACACTCCGTATGTATTATTCACGGGGGACCCATCTTGTTCCATCCTTTCTCCCCTTGGCCCTTCCCACCCTCTCTGCTCTAGCAGTTTATTTTTATGTAATTTAATTTTATTTTTTAAAGATTTATTTATTTGAGAAGGAGAGAGCACACACGTGAGTGGGGTAAGGGGCACAGAGAAAGAATTCTGAAGCAGACTGAGTCGCCCAGGCACCCCCTTGCTGGCTGGATTATTTTAAAGCAAATCCCAGGCACCAAATCATACTGCGATGGCTTCAAATATTTCAGGATGCATCTCTAATACATGAGAACTCACAAACACACACACACACACACACCCCCTACAAAACCATTATCAGGGGCGCCTGGGTGGCTCAGTGGGTTAAAGCCTCTGCCTTTCGCTCAGGTCATGATCTCAGGGTCCTCGGATCAAGCCCCGTGTCGGGCTCTCTGCTTGGCGGGGAGCCTGCTTCCTCCTCTCTCTCTCTCTCTGCTTGCCTCTCTGCCTACTTGTGATCTCTGTCAAATAAATAAAATCTTAAAAAAAAAAAAAAAAAAACCATTATCACTCCTAAAAACAAGTTACTGTGATTCTTTACTCTCCCCTAAAATCCAGTCCATTTTAGAATTTACCTGATTGTTTTAAAAAAAATTCAGCAGTGGTTTACTCAAATTAGAATCCAAAGCAGGTCCACATGTGGCATTTCATTGATGTGTGTCTTAAATCTCTTCTTGATCTGTGCTCCTTCCTCTTCTTTCCCCCTCACCATTTAAAGGAAGCTGTTTTCCCTTTCATCCTCTTCTCCATCATTATTCTGATGTTCCAGTCTTTTCACCATATCCCAGGATTCCCCGTTCCTCCAAAGGCCAGGTGCTCTAATGCTGACCCTCACTTCTGTATTCTGTTCTCTCCGCCCAAAATATTCTTCCTCCTTTTTTCTCCTCCAGATCCGTGTTCTCCACTTGGATGACCCTGGTCATCTCCATCTCTGCAAAACCTTCCCGACCACCCCTTCCCATTGTGGTTTTTGTTCTTCACTTTGCCTCCTACCTGGTGGTATGATTATCTCCTGAGTATCTGTCCCTGCCACCATTTCCCTCTCCCTTCCCTCCCCACCCTGAGATGCAGAGCAGGGATCACGTGTTACCCATTTTGGCATCCCTGGGGGCCAGCATGTTGCCTGCCATGTGCTAAATACCCTTGAAATACCTTAGGAGAGAATGGATGAACCATCAGCCACCAGTTTAAGTGTTTATGATAAACGTAGGGTCAGCTTTTTGGAAATACTTGAGTATTTACTGTTATAATAAGGTTGTGTACCCCGCATGAGTAGCTTTCTCTAATTAGGAAGAGTACCGCTTTCTAATGTTTTCCCCATCCACTGTAAGACTGGGTTTGCCCAATTAACTGCCTCCGGCTGCCTTCAGTAGCCAGCATTGTGGACATCACTACCACCCTCTTGTCAAGAATTAATGAAAGGAAGAGTCTTTGCGTCGAATGTACTGACGGAGGAGTGTTCTACAGGTGGGAGAGAAAGAGGTGGTTCAGGCCATACAACGGAATTGACCCTCGCCCTAGGAAGTTCACTTAGTTGTACATAACATCTGATAGTCTGTCACTTCTGTGAGAGTGAATGCGAGCACGACAGATTTTCTTGTGTTCCTTGAACCTTAGAGATCTCTTCCCTGGGATCCTAGAAGGCCATGCTGGTTTACAGAAGAGTCTGAGGTCCAGACAGTGCAAATGACATGCCGAAAACCCGACATGAAGAGCCCAGGGCCAAGGCTCTTCTTTTCTGATGCTCTTCTCCGCATTATCTCACTGCGTCCTTGAGGTCTGGAGATGCCCATTAATTGGAAATGGACGTGAACTTGTAGCCCTTTACACGGGGTTTATTTTCTTTCTTGTGTCTTACTTTGAGTCACTGAGTGTACTGAGTTTTTTAAATAAATGATGTATCATTTCTGTTCATGACCTTTGAAAATAATGCTCAAAGCTATCATGTATTTTGTTTCATTAACTACTCAGACTATCCTTGAATTTTAGTTTTGAATGAATCTTTTGAGTTATCTGCTAATTCACTTTCTGACCATCAATGAAATCCACACAGATCCTTCCTGGTGAGCAAAGGAGCTGGTCCTGTTTGTTGATCTGGGTGTTATGTGTAGGGAATGCAGGTTGCCAAGAAGGGCTGACCAGTGTATTCAGAGGACAGTTGCAACATTTTTTGCTTGAGGATATGTCCTGATTAACTCTATATTCATTATCTCTGGGTTGTTTTGTTTTGTTTTTGTTTTTGTTTTTGCTTTTTACTTTTTTTTAAGATTTATTTATCTTAGCATGCCACATACATGAGTGGGGAAAGGGGCAGAAGGAAAGACTCTTAAAGCAGACTCCCCACTGAGCAGGGATCCTGATATGAGGCTGGATCCCACGACCCTGAGATCATGAACTGAGCCAAAACTGAGAGTTGGACACTTCAACCACTGAGCCACCCAGGCGCCCCTTAACTTATGTTAAAGGCTTTCCCCCATCCTTATAGATCAGTTTATATCTAGGGGTGTTGTTTCTCTTAAATAACATTAATAAGGAATGAGGTAATGATACCACTTCTGTATGGTGCCTGTAACTTCCTTACAAGTCATTCACTTAACACATGTTGATTTCATGCTTGTCGACAGGCGTTGTGCTAGGCAGCAGGAAAACGAGGATGATTTCAGTCCAGTGGGAGAGAGGAGCGTATGAGAGATACTCCAGCGCGGCCTATGCTGTCTGTACAAGGTGCTGTGGGAGGAAAGGCCAGGCTGCGACTGCCTCTTGGTTTTTGTATGACTCGATGGGCAGGGTTTCGGTCATGCAGAGAGGCTTCATAGAGAACTCAGCAAGTGCACGGAGCGCTGAAGTGGAGACTCAGGGTCCCTGGGTTCTAGGGCAAACTTGGTCACTGGCCTGGACTGGGACGAGTGCCTGCATCTCTCGGAGTCTTTCCCCGCCCTGTTCAGTAGACCTTGTCACGTGGACCCAGGATGCTTATCCAGTGTGTTTCTTCAGTAATTCACGTGGGAGCTGAGTTTGCTTTGATCCCTGGCTCCCCAGCTCAGCTCATGGCCAAGAAGGACTCACCAAGGTCCCTGCGGTGAGCTGCGGAAGAACATTCCCTCCTGAAACGCAGGGGCTGGGAGCGGCCTCTCATAGATCTTACAGGTGGGATTTCCCAAGTGCTGGGGGAGGTGCCCGCCTAGAGCCCCACCCTCACACCACTCATCCTGCAGGTGGCCTGGGACAGGGGCGCTGGCATGTGTGTGATTTTATGGCACATTTAAGGTGTATGCCGTCAACGCGGACGGGGCTCAGTAGCTGGACTTAAGTTGGATCTCGTGCCTCCCTGGGGGCCCCCGCCGTGTCTCTTGCCCTCCCCTGCATGTCCCAGCCAGCGGTTGGCCTCGAGCTCTTGTGACCATTCTCCCGGCACTCCTGACACCCTAGGATTGTGGGACGGTAGCTCCAAGTATCCTATTCCTGTGGAAGTGGGATTCTAGACTGTGCATGGCCACCGGGCACCCTTGGCACACACGGGCACCTGGCCAGATCTTTTCGGCCACCTGTGTCCACAGTGGGCTCTTGGTTTTTCTTCTTTCTCTGTGTACATTTCTCTCTCTCTCTCTCTCGTGTCTGTACATTCTCTTGATGATGATGTCTCCTTTATCAGAATGCATTTAGTGAAGTCAGAGGCTGTGAAGGGCACCTGTGACCAGGGTCATCTTTCCTCCTCACATCCCTGCTCCAGACGAGTGGTACCTCTGAACACCCCCCCTCCCCCGACCACCCATTGGAGTAACTGAGTCAGTCCTGCCTCTCTCTGGACAAGCCTGCTGTCTGTGCAGGCATCATTTATTGCCAGATGGTTATTTTCTGAACAGTGATTGACTCATGAAATGCAATCCTGGTTGGTCTTTTCCCTCCTGTGTAAAATACCGTGTTTTCTCACTTTGAGCCATTTGTATAGCCTGGTGCTGAGGTTTACCCCAGGTTTGGTGGGGGAGCTGTGTTCATGGCTGTCACCTGGCTGTGTCTGGTAGAGGGCCACGCTCACCCTCCGGACTTGGGAGACGGCGCAAAGCTTTGCAGATCATCTGTCCAGAAACGGCAGCTCATGCACATGGTGTCGTTGTTGGATTTCTCTGGAGGCTGAGTAGTTTCTCAAAAAAGGCGGGTTGGAGCTCCAATCCGTGGTACCTGTGAATGTGGCCTTTTTGGAAAATAAGGTCTTGGTAGATACACTCAAGTCAAGATGAGGGCATGACTGGGTTAGAATGGGCCTTAATTCAGTGTAACTAATGTCCTTGTAAGAAAAGGAGAAGAGGCACAGACCTGCATTCAGGAGAGACGGAAGCGGAGGTTGGAGGGACGTGTCTACAAGCCAAGAAACTGAGGGATTGCTGGCACCCAGCAGAAGCTTGGAGAGAGGGATGGAACACATCCTCTTTCAGAACTTCCAGAAGGAACCGGCTCTGCTGTGCCCTGGATGGTGGTCTTCAGGCCAGAACAGGGAGAGAATAAATTTCTGTTGTTCTAAGCCACCAGTTAGTGACGCTTTTTTCTAGCGGCCGTGGACACGAATACAGCAACGAAAAGAAGCAGTAATCAGTTTCCACCTGCACTGAGGACGAAGGGTAGCAGCCAGCGGCAGGTGCTTAGAAATTACACAACAGAGCTGAGTCCTCCTACAGAGGAGGGCAACGAGCTCTGGGAGGTGTGTGGACACACGCTGGGGGCTCCAGAAGCCATGTCTCCAGGGCTTAGAACTTCTCTCAGCGACAGCTGCCTTTTCAAGAACATTTGAAACCTTAACCTTGTTCACATTAAAGATGCAGCCACGTTTGGGGGCAAGTGGCTTGTTTTCCTCTTCAGTTTTAGGTGGCCAGTGAGGAGAGCACAGATCTTCTCGACAGCGTGGGGTGTCTCTGTAGGGTGTCGGTTGTGTTTACTGCATACACAGCAGGCGAAGAGCCAGGGGCAGAGACCAGAGGTCCCAAATGGGACCCATTATTCTGGGGCAGGAGCTTATTGGTCGTGCCCTTGAACTCGCTCTTCTTTATCAGAAGTGATTTGTAGTAAGGGCCAGCATACTCCTTTTCTTCTAAGTGAAAGCATGTTACTAAAACAAAACAAAACAACCCTTCTCACTGTCTCTCAGGTAGGGGTTAGTGTGTGGTGATGGAGCAGAAGGAAGATTTAGCTTTTCTAGCTTTTTTAAAAAGTTAAGATTTTATTTATTTGGAGGGGAGCTCAGAGGAAGAAGCAGACTCCCCGCCGAGCCGAGAGCCCGATGTGGGGCTTGATCCCAGAACTTGAGTGAGCGTGAGGTTAACCGACTGAGCCACCCAGGTGCCTGTTAGCTTTTCTAGGTTTATTTGAAAATCTTAAAGCACACCCTCCTATTTTATCTTATTTTTATTTTTATTTATTTAAATTTATTTTTTATCTTTTTTTTTTAACTAAGTCTCTCTCTCTTTTTTTTTAAATATTTTATTTATTTATTTGACAGACAGAGATCACAAGTAGGCAGAGAGGCAGGTGGAGAGAGAGAGAGGAGGAAGCAGCCTCCCTGCTGAGCAGAGAGCCCAATGTGGGGCTCCATCCCAGGACCCTGAGATCATGACCCGAGCAGAAGGCAGAGGTTTTAACCCACTGAGCCACCCAGGCGCCCCTTTTAAAAATTTTTTTAAAGCTTTTATTTATCTATTTGACAGATAGAGATTGCAGGTAGGCAGAGAGGCAGGCAGAGAGAGATGAGGAAGCAGGCTCCCCGCTGAGCAGAGAGCCCCATGTGGGGCTCGATCCCAGGACCCTGAGATCATGACCTGAGCCGAAGGCAGAGGCTTAACCCACTGAGCCACCCAGGTGCCCCTATTTTATCTTATTTTTAAAGTTTTTATTTGTTTATCTAAGTAATTACTACACCCAGCGTGGGGCTCGAACTCATTTCTCTCGAGATCAAGAGTTGCATGCTCCTCCCACCGACCCAGCCAGCCCGTCGCCCCTCACACGTTCATTAATTTTTTTTTTTTTAAGATTCTATTTATTTACTTGACAGAAAGAGATCACAAGTAGGCAGAGAGGCAGGCAGAGAGAGAGAGAGAGAGAGAGGGAAGCAGGCCCCCCTGTTGAGCAGAGAGCCCGATGCGGGACTCGATCCCAGGACCCCGAGATCATGACCTGAGCCGAAGGCAGCGGCTTAATCCACTGAGCCACCCAGGCGCCCCCCCCCCCCATGTCCTCCTATTTTAAACTCAAGACACTCATCCCATCTTCTCGAAACCTGACGTATTGTTCAGAAGGCATTCTTCCTTATGGCGTTGACTTGACTCACTCCTCCCTACTCGAGTTTGAGGTGTTTACAGGCCTGGTTCGGTCCTGTCCTGGCCCTCAGGTGCTAAGCCCCCCACCCTGGGCTATGTCCTGCACCAGGCCTGTGTCTCCCGGACCCACCCCCTTGGCTTCCAAGCCCGTAGCAGGGTGTTGGATGCGCTGATCCTGTAGGATAATAAACTCATTCTCGCTGCCTGGTGCTCAGCGTGAATTGGTACAACCAGGTACCATTCCTGCGCAGCCGTTCTTACTCAGGGCCTCTGTAAACCTTGAACTTGGAAGTTCAAGGCGGTTCTTTTCTGGATGGAGTAGCACGTTCTTCAGCAGCAAACCCTTTGCTTGAAACACGAAGTCACGCGACTCAGTTTGCACAACTGTGAATGCTCACATCAGTTGAGTTCTTGGTTCAGAGGCGGAGGGCCTGGCTGAATAATTCTGCATCAGAATCCCTTTAGAGTTATTAGTGTATTGCCTACTTTGTTCCGGATGACTCAGTGTTTGTGTGACCTCAGCTCTACCAAGCATCTGAAGGCGCTTTTGTCGAGTGTCTTCAATTTGCCCAGTGTCACAACATTTAATTTCTGAGCCACAGTCATGCCCTTTAAACCTGGCTGCTTTTCAAGGAGGGGGACCTGCTCGCCGCCCTTGAGAGCTGAGGTCAGTCCGGGGCTGCCGATGGGCGGTCAGGCTGCTTCTCAGGGTCAAGGTGATTCCCTTCTCCGGAGTTCTCACCCTTCATAATTGGCCCCGGGAGACCAAATACAAATAAGTACATGCTGTTCCCTCACACCAGTCCACTTCATCTCTGGCACGTGGCAGGCTGGACCGTGCCGTCTAGCAGCTGGCAAGAGAACTTTCTGGAGATGCCGCCTCCTCGGAGCTTCATCAGCTCCTCTGTGCTGAAGTTTTGAGCTTTTCTTTTGTCAATGACCTTCTTTCCTCAGTGACAAGGGCAGGGCCTCTTGAGGAACAGGATTAAGTATAAATATGGGCTCTGCCTCAGAGAATGTCCCCCTCACATAGGTGTGGCGTCTCCCACAGCATTGCCGGGGGTTGGCAGGGACTTCCAAAGGGTTTCCTGAGATTTGGGTCATAGAGTGACTTCAATTACTTTGGAGCTTTCTTGCACCATTTTTATTTTCTGTAATACCTTGTATTTTATTTTCTGGGCTCCCCGCCCAATTGACACCCAGAGTAAAGGCACATTCAATAATAAGAATTCTCTAGTATCTAATACAAAAATGATACTGCTTGTCAGTTTGAAGAAAAAGCAAATTGTCTGCTCTGTGGGTTGGGATTTCCTCTTTAAAAAAAAAAAAAAGCAGCTTAGAGAAAATCCCTGAACATAGTCTCCTGATTGAAAAATATATTAGTGGATTTCACGGCTTTATCATTTTCTTAAAGTAACAGTTTTCCTTACTTTTAAAACATATATATATTGCTGTTGAGACATATGACTGAAAACATTCCCAGTGCAGAATTTATGATGGTTTACAAAACTGAAAAAAAGCCTTTGTTTCATAAGATTGTGTCGAGAAGAAGCTTATTATTCCTTAAGTCCAGCCCTCTGCCTTGGGACAAAGGACAGGTGTCCTTTCTATAGCCATGACCAGTCTGGGTCATTTCGGTGATACCTTTGCGGGGGGCTTGCTATACTGACAGCTTCAGTCCACCCTTCAGCTTCAGTGCCACATCATCATCAACAAACGAGTGCTTTTAACCATCCTGCCGACCTGCCAGCTAATACATCAGTTTCTACAGGTTTTCTGTTTTTGTCTTTATGGCATGGCTTTTCCTGCGATCCTTTGGATTGTTTCAGTACTTTGCCCTTGTTTTGTAAAAACGAAAAGTAAAAGTTAAGAAGGTTAATAATAAGAATTATGAAGAGCATAATTCTCAACACACCCCCTGAAAGGGAGCAGGAAATCATCTGGTGTGAACCTCTGGGTGTGCGATGGGGGTGCGCGGGTAAGGGGAAGAAAGAAGTAAAGTGAGGGCATGCGCGCAGGGCTGCCAACGGACCAGTGCATTGTGGACGCTTGAGTTCTCCAGGAGCTTCTCTGCTCCCATGTGGTATAAGCGCTCTGAGAAGGAACGCTGCCGTATGCTAGTGAGGTGAACGTTGTAACATGAGTTTTTAACTTTCCTGCATGTTACTTGCAAAGCCCATTTTTTGGGAAAGCCTCACAGGTGGGGGAGAAAGGATTGCTGTGAAAGCCCAGACAGATCTGGTGAGGCCCCTGTTGGTCTGTGGTTCTGCGCTGCCCGGAGCCTTTCCAAATGCACGTTGCATTTGGGTTAGCTCTCCTGGTGTTGCCTGGGTCCCCTCCCCTGAGCCTCAGGTAGCCGGTGTCCCAGGATTTTCTCTTTCAGGATCACCTGACTCTGGACTCCCCCACTTCCCCAGCCTCCCTCAGAGGATGCTGCCTGACATGGCCAAGCAGTGCCGGGCCAGTGCTCGGCTGGTACTGGTGCGCGGCCCTTAGAGCCGTGTCCCTCCTGTCTGGAAGGCATCCTGCTTTATCCCGTCTTGTCCCCCATCCTCACCGCCCCAGAGCCTTGCTGTCACGCTCTGAGGCATCTCATTTTGGATTTTTCTGCTTCCCATTCACCTGGCACCTTCTTATCCACCCGCTTCTAGCTTCCTCTTCCAAGAGGTCTTCCGTAAGCGCTCCTGCCGAGCTCCTTCAGGACTTTCCCCCAGGAGCACTTAGCCCCAAGTGTGTTTATACATTCACCTGTTGCTTGTTTACCATCTGTCTCCTCTTCAAAATGGCAGACAGTGCCTCGTATGGGGGCTCCTGAAGACCAGCTAAATGTGAGCACGGCACCCTCATTCTCCTGGTCCCCGAGGTGCTGAACCTGGCCGTTGCCCTTGATTCCTCATCTCCTTGGCCCCCCAGTTTACTGAGAGCAGGCTGAGCAGCTGGCCCTCTGGACCCCCCCAACACCTTGCTTGGGCCTCTTCCTTCCTTCCTGAGTTGCAGGTGCACCACCTTTTCTGATCTCCAGGCTCTGTCCCCTGTACCCCAAGTACTGTACCTCTGTCTCCTCTTCTCGAGTGGCCTTACTGGTGGCTGCCCTCCTTGGAAGTAAGTTCCCATCTGCTGCCTGACTTTCTAGACTTTTCGGAAGACTCAGAGGACTTCATCCTCTGGGAGCTTTGTCACGTTGTTCCCGGTGCATGCCCACCCCTGGAGGCAGGCGGGTCCCGCCCTGCTCTGTAGAGCCTGCCAGCCGCGCTCTGCTGCTAATGCTGTCTCTGCCTGGACCCCTCCCCGCCTCCCTCCTGTCTACCCTGACCCAGCTCTTTGCTGGGCACTCTGCTTAAATCCCGTCTCCTTAATGGCATCTCCTCATGACCTTATTCCTCTCTCTTTGGCCCTTGGCATTTATAGTCTATCCATGCAGTTTATAATAAACCTTATAACAGAGTCTGTTATAGGTTATAACAAAGTCAGGAGCAGTGCCGATGATTTTTAGGAGCATGGAGGTTGGAATCCGAAGCTTGGGAATGAATCTTTGACCCTATGTTAGCTGCGTGTCCTTCAGCAAGTTCATTACTGTCAATGAGCTTCATGTTCTCCTAAGTGATGGGAAAATAATAAGGCCTTGCTCGCATGGTTGTTTAAAGATGAAATGGGGCGCCTGGGTGGCTCAGTGGGTTAAAGCCTCTGCCTTCGGCTCAGGTCATGATCCCAGGGTCCTGGAATCGAGTCCCGCGTCGGGCTTTCTGCTCGGCGGGAAGCCTGCTTCCCTTCCTCTCTCTCTGCCTACTTGTGATCTCTGTCTGTCAAATAAATAAATAAAATCTTTTAAAAAATTAAAGATGAAATGATAGAACGATGGCACAACTCCTGGGATATAGTAGACGTTCAGTGACTGTCACACTGGCGGTCATTTCCCCTGTATTGGTGCTGTAGACTGAATTGTGTCCCCCTAAATTCAGATGTGGAAGCCCTAACCCGAGTGTGTATGTGGTTGATAGAGCTTTTAGAAAGTAGTGAAAGTTAAGTGAGGTCATAAGGGCGTGATCCTAGTCCTGGAGGATTGATGGCTTTGTAAGAAGAGGAAGAGAGCGAGCGAGATCTCCTGACACGGATACACCAGAGAAAGGCCACATGAGGACACAGCTAGAAGGCGGCTGTCTGTCTGTAAGCCAGGAGGAAAGGTGTTGCTAGGAGCTCAGTCAGGCAGCACGTCGCTCTTGGACTTGAGGCCTCCAGAATATGAGGAATCCATTCCTGTTGCTTCAGCCATCCATACTGTGGTGTTTTGTGAGAGCTGCGGGAGCTAACACAGTTGGTTTTCGCTCTAATCAGATCATGATTTGTCGGGCTGTTGTGAATTGAGCACTTATTATGTGTCAGGCACTTTCTCATTTAAACTTACAGGTCTGGTCTGTCGCTTCTTATAATGCCCTCGGGAGACGGGTTCGTGGAATTGCTCAGGCCGCCGTGGCCCAGTGGTACCAGCATTAGAACGGCGGCCCAGAGCCGTGGCCTTTGTGATGCCGCACCTCCTGGAGTTGTGCAGCGTGCACTGCTGTGCCCCCCTGCGCCCCCCTGCGGGACCCTGGTGGCAGGCCATGTGTCTCCTCTCCAGATGATGCATTCCTTCATGTCCGAGGCAGCGTCTTGCATTTTATTCCAGTGACCCTTAGCCGGGGCTCCACGCACAGGAGGCAGTTAAAAAATAATTTCTGGTGGGCTCATTTCCCCCAGACATTTGTATCGCCTGCATCTGGGCAAAGAGTGAAAATTTCCACCCCCACCCCAGTTCCGCAGTGGGAGTCCCCTGAGTGTTTGCTGTCAGTGGGGGCATTGGTGTGTGGGGGTGGGGAGCCTGCCCAGCAAGCTCCGCTGAGTGAGGGAAAATGACAGAGGATCAGGTCTTCTGCTGTTGGGTGTTAAACTTTTTTTTTTTTTTTAAGATTTTTATTTATTTATTTGACAGAGATCACAAGTAGGCAGAGAAGCAGGCAGAGAGAACGAGGAGGAGGCAGGCTCCCCGCTTGAGCAGAGAGCCGGATGCGGGGCTCGATCCCAGGACCCTGAGATCATGACCTGAGCCGAAGGCAGAGGCTTTAACCCACTGAGCCACCCAGGCGCCCCGGGTGTTAAACTTTTGAAAGTCAGAACCTTCAGTTCTTTTCTTCTCTCAGAGAGGGAAGTGAGTGGTGGTCCTTCGGGACGTGTCTGTACACATCAATTGTACAAGAACTTCTTGTCTTGTTGTCTTTGTCCTGGGCCACAGCATCCCCCAAATTTATTTATTTATTTTAGAGTTAGAGAGTGAGCCGGGTGACGGCGGGGGGGGGGGGGGGGGGGGGTGGAGCAGAGAGAAAGAGGGACAAGCAGCCTCCCTGCTGAAGGCTGGGCTCAGTCCCACGATCCTGAGATCATGACCTGAGCTGAAATCAAGAGTCAGATACTTAACCCACTGAGCCACCCAGGCGCCCCACCTCTTACTTTTATTTAAAAACCATCCACTGTGTTTACTCTCTCTGATGCTAGCATGCCCCTTTCTCACGTCTGTGTGAATAGACATCTTTTTGCCAGGTTGTGTGTGGTGGAAAGAACCAGACATTTCTCTGCCTGTTCATAAAAATTGAGACATTGATAAAAAGCCCCTTTTCCCAATTAATAGATGAAAGCGTATGAATTACTTTATATTTTTGTGGGACATATGTTTAGTTCAGACTCCCTGAGGTCTTATTCAAATTATCGAAAACCTGGCCTCTGCAGTATAATTCACAGATGGTACTGATTCTAGCCAAAAAAGAAAAAGACAGCAAAAAAAAAAAAAAAAAAAAAAAGAACCGGGGGTTGAAAATACACAGAACTACTCCAGTGTTCTGAGCGACAGGAAACAGTGTTGGATTGGGCCTGCCTCCCACTTCTCCACTCTGGACTCGGTGGGAACCTGTCCCCTCTCGACAGGGGAGCCTGGCACTGTCCCTTTTGCGTGTCTTGCTCAGTGCAGCCTCCAAACTGGCATCTGTGTTTTTCTTGCTTCAAACACTGGCTCCTCTTTGTCAAGTGCTTTCCTCTATTCCTGAGTGATCTCAGCACTCTACAAAGTGGGTGATTGTCGTCCCATTGTACAGACAAGGAAACAGAGACTCCGAAGCCCATGTCCTCCCAGCGCACCTCAGAGGGCGTGTCTGGGCAGGGTGGGAACCGTGGCCTGAGCAAACTTGGGGTGGACAGAGGTGGCATGGGAGAATTTGAGGGAACAGGGAAGGGGGAGGTTGGGGTGAGGCCGGGGAGCTGGGAAGTCCATACTGTGCAGGGCTTGTTTGTCCCAGGCCTGGAAGGGAGAGTGCTTTCTGTCTCCTCTGGGAGCCCTCAGAGCTGGGGGCATGGAGCGACTACAGCGTGACAGGAGGGGATGTGGGGTTGCAGAGGCCTGGCGGCAGGAAGCAGGGTGTCGGGTCAGAGTGCAGGAGGGGCTGGGGACTGGGACAAGGTGAGCAGCGTAGGAAAGGCGTTGGTGTTGGCAGACCTGCCCTCCCAGAGGTGGAATCCATAGGCTGTGAGGACAGCTGGGGGCTGTGAGGGAGGCAGGCAAGGAGGAGGAGTAAGTCAAGGATTAAGGCTGCTTAGAGGAGAGAGGGGGCATTGTGCACTTTGACAAGCACCAAGGAGGAAAGGGTGGATTTGGGTGGTGGAAGAAGATGAGGGGTTCTGGTCTGGCCTTTGTGTGCTCCAGGCCCTGTAGGTCATCAGGAGAGGATGATCAGTAGACAGCCCAATAGGCTGGCTGTGCACAGGCCAGGTGAAGTGTTGGAGGTAGGTGAGAGGACCGGGCAAAGGGCCTGGGGCCAACTTTACCATCATTTAAGCAGACATGGCCACGCCCTTCCTGGGCTGGGGGTTCTGGAGCCCCCTAGCTTTGGGAGCGCACACTGCATGGCTGGGATGTCCAGGGGGGAGAGTTAGCTGGGGAGGGCTGTTAGGGTCACACTACCAGATGTTGTGGGAAGGCTTTATAAAAATGAAGAGCAAACCTGTAATCTGTGTGGTTTTGGAGGCCTGAGACATAATCCCTCCCTGAGTTGCTTCAGGAATGCAGGGAGTCTGTGGGCCACAGTAGAGAATTACTGTGCTGCCGATCAGTAATATTTGCAGATGCGGTCGCATTCCCTTGCTGGTGTCTTTGTGATGGTTCTCGGAGAAGAGGGCCTTTCTCCTGTGGTCTCGGAGCTTGATTTCAGAGTTCCGTGCGTTGTGATTTAGGCCTCTGGGGGCTGGTTTGCCTTTAGTCCCCACGGGTGAGCATCTTCACAAGTAGTTCCGAAGCTGATGCCCAGGACTGTCCCTGCTCTCACTGTCACCAATCTTTGTAGGAAGGGGCACCGGGGCACCTGGTGTGTGGCCTCAGCACTGTGTGAGGAGCCCAGGAGCGCTCTGCACACAGGCAGGGCTTTTAAGGCATGTGGTTGAAGCCCTGTGCGGGGGTGAAATCAGAGATGTGGGAGGGAGCGCGCTTTTGCATGTGCGTTGAACTTGGATTGAGAGAGTCCTCTGTCTGCCAGACTTCGTGGTTTATCATGCCCTTGAGCAGCCGTTCGTAACTGGGGGTGATTTTTGTGCCCCCCCCGACACTTGGCTGTGTTTGGAGATTTGGTTGTCACAACATGGGTGAGGGGTCCTACTGGTCACCTAGCGGGTAGAGTTTAGGGGATGGTGCTCATACTCTGCCACAGCCAGGATGGCCCCCACCCCACAGAGTCCCCCTGCCCCGGATGCCAGTAGGGCCAAGGTTGAGAAACTGGATAATTTCCAGCCACATCTTTCCATCCTCCCTGCTGTCTCCTGGGGAAGACTCAGGGTTCCATCCATGGCTTGGGTTTCAGCATCGCTAGGGAAGGCCCCGAGTGAAGGTCAGGGCGGAGAGAGGCCCATGTGGCTGTGGCAGAGAGCCTGGGGTCAGGCCACCAGCTGCGTGCTCCCAGCATAGGTTCCTTACATGCCAAGTGGGGAGAGCCAGCTGGGGGATCCAAGACCTTTCCCGGCTCCCACACCCTGAGATTCCAGCACTGGCCCTCTATCCTCCTAACCCGGGCATGATTCAAGCAATGTAGGCAGAAAGATTTGATGAGAGCTCGTTCTCTTTGCCTTTTCTTCCAGTTTTTATTTGCATTTTGGGGGAGTTCTGAAAAGGTAAAAATGGCACCCTATTAATTTCATGGTTAAAATGCCCCCTCTTTTTTTTTTTTCTTTAAAGATTTTATTTATGTGACAGATCACAAGTAAGCAGAGAGGCAGTCAGAGAGAGAGGGTGAAGCAGGTGTCCCTGCTGAACAGAGCCTGATGCGGAGCTCGATCCCAGGACCCTGAGACCATGACCTGAGTCGGAAGGCAGAGGGTTAACCCACTGAGCCACCCAAGTGCCCCAAAATACCTCCTCTTTTTAGTAAATAAGAACCCTGATGATAAACATGGGAAGGCTTCTTCTGTTTCGAGGAGAAATGCCTTTAATATCTTTGAAACATTTCGTGATCAAAATTTGAGATCTGATCACTTGCAGCAGACAGACCAGGTGCATCTAAGTGTCTCTGCTGAAGTGAAGCCAGGCTGCGGGGTGTCCCCAGACAGCACCGGCTCTGAGCGAAGTCCTGGGAGTGTACGAGAACCTGAGAGTCAGGATGTCTGGGTATTCCCCAGCTGATGGAACAGACGTTAAGTCATCCTGAATAGCTGTCTTCACTCCCGCCCCCCAAGACGTGCAGGCGCACACACATGCACACACATGCACACACACGTGCGCACACACAGACTCAGTATCCTGGGAGCTCTTGATCTTCTCCCTCAGTTAATGGGTAATGTGCACAAGGAAGCCAAAGCTGTTCCTCTGTCTGCATTAGAGGAACGGTCTTTCTCCTTCTGGAATCTTCCCTATCATGAGTTTGCTAGGGCTGCCGTAACAAGCACCCCAGACTACGGGGGGCCGGGGATGGAGGGGAGATTTAAAAAACAAATGTATTTTCTCACGGTTCTGGAGGCTGGGAGTGTGAGATAAAGGTGTCACCTGGGCTGGCTTCTTCAGAGGCAGCTCTCCTCGGCTGGTAGGTGGCCACCTTGCGTCTTCACATGATCTTCCGTCTGTCTGAACCTGTGTCCTAATCTCCTCTCCTGTTAAGGACATCAGAGCCCACTGGTAATGGCCTTGTTTTAGCTTAATTACCTCTTTAAAGCCCCTGTCTCTTAATAGAGTTGCATTCTGAGGGTCCCGAGGTGTGGGCACGGTTCAGCTCAGCACAGCTGTGGGGGGGGGGGGGGGTGTGGGGAACAGGCTCTGTCCAGGCTAAGACTCTGCAGATGGCAGGAATGTTGCCACGGCTGCTCCCCTGGCCACCCCCCCCCCACCATGGTTTCCTCACGAAAAAGCTCAAATGTACAGAAAAAGCGCAAGAATAGTACAGTGGCCACCTGCACACCCTGCTGCGGGGAATCCGTCTTTGTTAACATGTTACGTTTGCTTCATCTTTACATAAAAATGATATGAACTAATTAAAAGACAGTTGTAGGCATCCTGACACTTTACCCTTTAAAACATCAGCATGAATCTCTTAGGAATAAAGCTGTTCTCCTGCATAACCATAACACTGTTACCACACCCAAGAAAATGTAAAGTAATTCCGTATAGCATCTCATATGTGGTCCATATTCGAGATTTCTCTAATTGTATCTCAAAGTTGTTGTTGTTGCTTAAGTAACTGTGGTTTTGTAAAACCAGGTTTTTGTGAAGGTACAGGCATTGCCTCTGGATTTTTATCTCTCTAGTCTCTCCAGTCTGGAAGGATCCTACCATCCCCCGTCCCCACCCCCCCCCCACCCCCCCACCCTTTTTTGAGAAGTTCAAGGCCTGTTGTTTTAAGGGATGCTCAATCCTGAATTTGGCCCAGTATTTCCTTGTGATGTTGTTCAGCTTGGCCCCGTATCCCTGGACATCAGACCCAAAAGCTTGTTTAGGTTCCGGCTTGTTTAAACAGTTGCCAGGTGAGGCTGGGTGCTTCTGAAACCGTCAGATCCCACCAGGTTGTCCCGTTGTTAGTGATGCTCCGTTTGAACACTGGCCTGAGGTGGTGGCACCAATTCTTTCCACACCTCATGGTATGTTTCCCCTTTGCAATTAACCTGTAATCTAGGGGGAGATAATTTGGCTCCTTGTGCATATCCATTGATGATTCTCGCCTGAATTATTGCACTGGGGGTGGGGGTTGCAAAATGGTGATTTTTCCAATTCTATCATTAGTGGGCATTACAGTTCTTAAAAAGGAACTGTAATGGCCGATTTGTAGAGAAAAGGATTGGTGTATAATCGGCTCTGATGGTGGCAAATAAATCTCTAAATATCATTGTGGACTCAGGTTTTTATTTAGTGTGTTTTATAATCAATTACAATCATTGTTTTGATGCTCCAGTTATCCCAAATTTGGCCAGTACAGTCCCATTTCAGGCTGCCTTTCATGTCCTTTGAACATGTCCCTTTTAGTCTCTGAGTACTTCTTGCTTTCTTGCACAGAAACATCCTCGGTTTAGATTACATTTTCCATTTCCAGACACGGATTCATCCATTTGCCCAAAAAACTCGGATTCCTTTTAGAAGCAAATGATATTTGGAAACCGAATCTGGGTGCTGGTGTGTTCATTGTGGCTGGGGTGTTGTTATTTTCAAGGCTTTCAGTGGACAGAACTAAGAAAGAATAGAATAACAAGCTTATTGATATTTTTCCAGGTCACATCTAATATTGGAGTTTTCTTAAAATCTTTGATTTTGTATTCATAGCTTTTTGCTTGGCTTCTAATACTATGAATGCTGTTAATACATTCATGTTTTGCACTATTCTACAAGATACATCAAATCGTTTCACAATTATATTGTTACTGTTAATGTAAGTCCATTCGAAATATGGTATTTCTTCCTGTTTCATTTTGTCGTTCCCAAACATTCCACTAGAATGGACAGTATTGAGTTCAAAATCCCTGTGAAAGAATCCTTTTCCCTGTAAAGTTAATGTTGCCAACTTGATCCTCTAGTTATTTTGCTTCCTTTTTAATTTTTTTTATTTTAAAAGATTTTATTTATTTGAGAGAGAGAGAGAGGGAGTGAGCAGGAGTGGGGGGAGAGGCAGAGGGAGAAGTACACTCCACGCTCTGCAGGGAGCCCAACTCCAGCCAGCGATCATGACCTGAGCCCACTGAATCACGCAGGAGCCCCCATTTTTTTGCTTTTTAAAAAAATTATAGTTTGCTCATCTCTAAGAAATCAATTTTATTGAGACGCAATTTAATTTATAGTACACTGCACCCATCAAAAGTGTACGCTACTCCATATACATCTGTGAGACCAGCTGCTGGAGTGACCCCAGGACATCATCATCACTACAGTTTCCTTGTGCCCCTTTGAGTCAGTCTTCTCTCCTCTCCACCTGAGTCCTCAGGCCACCACTGATGTACTTTCTCAGTTTCGCCTTTTCCAGAATTTCCTAGTAATGAAATCATAGAAGAGTATACTTTTATTTCTGACTTCTTTGACTCAGCATTATGTTTTTGAAAATGCTAAATGTTGTCTGTCTCAATAATTCACTCCTTTTTATTGCTGAGTACTGTCCCATTTTATGGAGATATGATTTGTTTATCCAGTCAGTGGCTGGGTGAATTTTAGATACTTGGCAGTTTTTAGGTATTATGAATAAAGCCGCTTTGAACATTCTTGTACAGGTCTTTGTGTGGATATGTGAATTCATTTCTCTTGGGTAAATATCTAGGCGTGGGGTTGTAGGCTCCTGTGATAAGTGTATATGTGATTTTATAAAAAATAGTGGACTGTTTTCTGAAGTAGTGGTACGAGGTTACACCGGTCCCCACACTTACTATCGTCAATGTTTTCCTTCTAGCCATTCCAGTGGGCATATTGTCGTACCTCATGATTTTCATTTGTATTGTTCTCCTTTTGATTGACTAAAACATGTCTTAGTTCCAAAGCCATCTTCCTATGAAAAAATACATTTAGTGAAGCCTCAGACTTCTTTAGTCTCGATTGTACCATCGCAGGTATGGTGTAAACGGGGAGGCGGTTTGTTGAATACCTGTGTCTGTTAGTACGGGCTCATGAGCAAAGGAGGGCATAGCCCCTGCCTCATAGAGTTTACCTCATAGAGTTAGAGTGAGGGGAGGTAGATATAAAGCAGACAACCTCACAAATAAATGTAAACTTGTACCTTTGCTGTGCTCTGCGTAGGAAAGCTACAAGGAGAAGCCGGGGGCTGTTGTACCTGGACCTCCTCCTGGTTTCCCAAGAAAAAGACATTGTTTACGTGCTCCCTCCCTTCATACCTGTTGCAAAATTTCTGAAGTGCTGTAACTCTGGGATCTGTAGCGACAGGCTAAGCCCTGGGAAAGCAAGCTCACACCCTGCTGTTGGAACCCAGATCTGTGGCAAAGCATGATGAGCTTTCACATGATGATTTGTCTTGAGATAATGTCATATAGACTGGTT
Source organism: Meles meles (assembly GCF_922984935.1). Lineage (NCBI taxonomy): Eukaryota > Metazoa > Chordata > Mammalia > Carnivora > Mustelidae > Meles > Meles meles. The sequence continues at coordinate 123,391,740 of NC_060071.1, forward strand.
CCCTGCAGAGCCCAGGGTGAAACACACTTCAGTGTTTAAAAAATATATACTGGTAACACATGGTTTACATTTAGTTTGTTAAAATCCTTTTCCTATTTTGTTTTTAACATTGTGGACAGTGATAATTCCTCAGCGATTAAAGAATGTCAGTGCTTGTTATGTTATCAGTGGTTTTTTTTTCTTTCCTTGAATCTTGTAGGTATGTTGGCAATCCCCCCCACCCTACCCCCCAGTGAGACCACGCATAGTGTTTTTTTTAAGATTTTATTTATTTATTTGACAGACATAGATCACAAGTAGGCAGAGAGGCAGGGGTGGGGGGGGGCAGGCTCCCTGCTGAGCAGAGAGTCCAATGTGGGACTCGATCCCAGGACCCCCGGATCGTGACCTGAGCTGAGGGCAGAGGCTTTAACCCACTGAGACACCCAGGTGTCCCCGCTCACAGTTTTTTAGATTTGAAACTTCAGTTTATGTTTTAATTTCCTGTAGGTCAACTTGACCTGGTATAAAACACTGATAGTCTTCAGGATGTTAGGTCTTAAATTCTAAGAAATTTTGATTCTGTGTTACTGCTATAATTGAATTCATCCCATGTAGTTATCGTGTACTGTTCTGAAGTGTCTTAGATACGATGTAGTGTCACTCGACTGTTCTAAAACTGGAAACTTTACTGATGCTGTTGTCCTATTTGCAATTTTGATGCACAGTTAAAGTGACAAACATAATAGTCATCACTGACGGTGCGCTTTTAAAGGAAATCTACAGTAACAAAGTACTTTTTGAATGTTGTGATCGACTTCTCATGTTTGAAAGCTTACTCTACTTTTTAGGCAGATGAATTCTGGTCTCTCAAGGTAAACAGTATAGTAAACGATTTAGGGAAGTGTTGGTTGCGTTTCCCCCCCGCGATCCTCTATATGATTTGGAGAAATTACAGGGGAATTGCTATGCACATATTGTGGCATGTAGATTCCAAGAGTGAAATTGTAGGGTGATCGATTTTGCCAGTCATCGCCCTGGCAGGAGACGCTTGGCACACTCTGACCGAAGTAACTGAGGAGCATTTAATAAAGGGCTGGTTTGGAGGCACTGGACAGGGATGTAGGAAGAAACAGTGAGGAGGGCGCATGCCCACCCCCGGGGGCGGGGCGATGGCCGGCTCCACTGGGGAACTTTCCTCCCCCTAGTTCTGAAGGCCGGAAGGAGAGGGACCAGTGCCTGGACCTGGAGGAGAAAGGAGCTGGGGTTCTGGGCCCTCCGTAGGGCCATGGCCTTGGGTGGCAGGATACAGTGATCTCCCTGGAGTCAGGGGAGTATCTCCTGCCCTCATCCTTCCACCCTTCACTTCTCTTACCGGTGCCCCCTCTTGGTGGAACCAGACGGGAGGTCAGTGGGAGGGAGCCTGTCCATATTAACGTCTATTCCGACCACTCCGACCGGGAGCAGCATGAGTGACTCTGGGGCGTATGGAGTACATCCAGCACACGGAAAGACAGAATGTAGGATGGGGAGGACCAGCAGACACGGCAGTGGTTCCCACATGCCCTGAATACCTTGCACCTCTGTGTGCTTAGTCCTGGCCAGTGCCGGAGAGCAGCAGGGCCGCTGGCAATCCAGTGGGTCACTAGGGAAGGTATTCTAACATCTGAGCATCTCTAAGTTAAAACACCCAAACAGACAAAGAAACAAAAAACACTTAAATGGAGTCCCAGACCTGTTTCAGCTTCATTCTGATAGTCTTCATTTCCCAGCATTTGATAAACTGGAAGACGGTACAGAATTGGGGGAAATCGCTCTCAGAGAAGAGTCTGCCTTCCTCGAGAGGCCACCTCCAAGTGCAGAAAGCAGAGCTGGCCATCCTGAGCCCTCCGTGTCCCCGCACACTCTCCTTGCCTGCTCTCCCAGCCTTCATGAAGTGTCTCTCTGGGCCCGTTGTTGGAAGGGGGGTTTCTAGGGGCTCCCACACGGGTGCAGCACGGGTCCCAGTAAGCTTGCCATCCAGGAGTGCCCCGAAGCAGTAAGCTGTCCTTGGGGCTGCTCCTTGGGGGAAGAAAGTGCCCCCGAAGCGGATGCACTCTTTTTGTCCTTGTCATTTTGGGGGACAGCTACACAGATGAAACACCCCAAGCACAACATTTCTTTCTGTTGTCTTAAGAGAATGTTGATAGGGGCGCCTGGCCGGCTCAGTCGGAAGAGCGCCTGGGCGACTCTTGATATCAGGGTTGTGAGTTCGAGCCCCATGGGGAAAGGGGTATAGAGATTACCTAAATAAATATGTTAAAAAAATAAACAAAAGGTTGAAGACCATGTCTTCTCTCTGCACTTCTAAGTATATATTATGTACTTTGCAAGGATAGAACTCACCAGAAATGTAAACTGCGTCCTCAGTGCCGTGTGTAGATCCCACAGACCATGTGAACCCAACCCCGGAAGTTGAGTGTGATCTGGGCCCTGTTTGTTCTGCCAACGAACATGCTATTGTATGTGTGTGGATGATTCCAGGGCCATGACATTGGGGAGCTTAGCTTTCTCTCACCCATTTTGGAATATATCTGCCAATGTTCTCTCCTTACTCCCTCCAAAAATTTATCGGAAGTAGCACATGATTTTAAGAATCTCTTCCTGCTGGGTGAATTCAGAGACCCTGGGTCCCTCCTGGGGGAGGGAATGTTAAACATCTGCACAAACATACATAGGTGGTCCCACTTGGTGGGATTCTGTGGGTTTTGGTGCAGGTGTTGGAACTCTGATCCACACGCATAGACTTGAAGACATGGCCAGCAAGTTGGATTTTCTCCTGAAAGTGTGGTGGTTTGGTGGAAAGACGAGGCAGCTCCAGAGACTGGGGTCTGAATCCTGGCTCTGCTTCTTGCCGATTATGATCTGGGGCAATCCCCTGTCTTTTTAGAGCCCATTTTCTTGGCTGAAAACGGATGTAATCTCAGATTTCTTCATGGAGTTGTTTAGGGCTATCTGAGTAAGTGATGGTTTTTGAAATTCCCTATACAGATGGAAAGGTGATGTTTTGTCTCCTGATGGTCATGTGCCAACAACACAAAAACAAAGTCATCATGATAGCAGCGGTAACTTTTGACTCTGTTTCTCATCTGACGTGAAGGATTAAAGTGTGTGTGTATCAGAAAGCATTTGTGTTAAAGGGTGTAGATTACCTGCTGCAGTAGATGACCCCAGATCATTTGGTTTCACTTAGGAATGTGTGATTGGGTTGTTGCAGCTGCCTGCCTTCCTGGTGATGTTTGTAGTAGATTCGCTTTTTGGTGGGGAGGCTGATAGGTTCCTGAGTCAGACTGCAGTGCATTTGGCCCGGAGGCAAGTTAGTTAACCTGTCTGAACCCCTTCCTTATCTGTACCCCTCCCTCTGTTCTAGAGTTGTTGAGAGGATGAAATATGCATGAAAAATGCTTGGGATAGAGCTTGGCACCTGGTCAGTCGTCAGTTAACGTTAAAAGTTATTTCTCTTGGGGCGCCTGGGTGGCTCAGTGGGTTAAAGCCTCTGCCTTTGGCTCAGGTCATGATCCTGGGCTCCTGGGATGGATACCCGCGTCGGGCACTCTACTCAGCAGGGAGCCTGCTCCCTCCCACCCCCTCTCTGCCTGCCTCTCTGCCTACCTGTGATCTGTCAAATAAATAAGTAAAATCTAAAAAAACACAAACGTTATTTCTCTTGCTCTTACTACTACCATCACCACCACTACTCCGATGTTTGGGGGTACCCTGATTCCAGATTGGGCTGGTATTTAGGCCGAGTGACTCAGCAGTGTACCGAGTGAATTAAATTTTTGTGTGTGTAAAATTTCCATAAGATAATCAAGGGCTAGCTGTTTGGAGGCATCTTAACGGATCACTGTGGCAAGGTCTGAGACTGGTGGCGTCAAGGCACCAACTTTCAGCCCCCCCCACCTCCCACCTGTGGGAGGTCCCAAATACCGGCTGCAGGTGGCCTTACTGAGATAGATCCCTTTCAGGACTCATGAAACGGCGGTCAGAGAATACTTTTACACTCTCTGATGAAACATGCGGTGCGAAGTGTTTGTTAAACCGGAGATTTCCCCCTTATGCAGCGTAATCCGGTAACTCCTAACCCTTGGCCCAACTTTCTCGTGGGCTGTCATGTCGCCTTAAGTAGTTGTCAGTGAGTCACCTGATGAGCTTCCGGTTCCATGTGTCCCATGCCTCAGGTGGCAGTGAATTGTCAGGCGAGCTGAGGAGTGTGTGGATGCAGGTGCCCTTATCGCTCTGTGCCAGTCGGGGGCTGGTAGCCCAGATGAATCCCCAGAGGGGGCAGGGGAGATTCTGTAGAATCTCACGGGAACACAGTTTGTCAGGAAGATACGGTGACGACGTGGAGGACCCATGGGACTTGCCCTGGCGGGACCCTGAAACTAGCCTCGAGGACACTCCGTGTGAGGCCGAGGAGGGGAGAGTTTTGACACCCTGGTGTCCTGGCTGCAGGCAGCTGTGGGTCGGGTGGCCCAGCCTTGGCCACGGTTTTCCTATGGTTTCACATGGTTCCCAGGGTCCAGGTGAGCTTGTCTTTTTGGGTAGATTCTGTTCCTTTAGTGCTATCCCATGATTAGTTCGTTCTACCACTCCGTCCTCTCTACCTCTCTGGCATATCCCTGCCCTTTGCCTAGGGTGCCTGGGAGGCCTCAAGGGTGCCTGGGAGGCCTCAGTTCTTTTCGGAATTCTGGATTTACCTCTTTTTACTGGCGGGTTTCTTGACACCCCTCCCCACCCCAAACCTATTTGGCCCGTGTCCTCTACTCCCGCTGGGCTCTGCCCGCCCCAGCCCCATCTTGATTAGCACCTACAAGATCAGAAAAGGAATCCATAACACTTAACAGTGTTGTTTTGCTTCTTGTCATTTCTCCCACCTGGGTTGGGGCTGCTTTCAGGTTTGTCCTTTCAGCCACAGCTGGTATCACTGCCTCAGCCTGTTCTCTCAAACGCCATTTGTCGAAAAGATCGCCTTTGCCACTGGTATACTTGTGCCAAAATTGAAAGGTGCTGGAAAGGCCGTTTCTCCCTCCAAGCAGGCGGAGTCAGTTACAGCAAGATGCTGCGGCCAAAAGCTGGGTTCCCGGAAGCCCAGCAAAGTCCGCCTGTGTGGAACATGGAGGAGACTGGTGACCTATTGGTCCCATAGCCAGCGACCACCCCTTTGCAAACTAAACATACCAAGAAACCAATAACCCAGTGTGCCTGTTTCCCGGGGCAGTGGGGGAGGGTTGGGGTGGGGTTATGATTTTTATTTATTTATTTTTTTAAATACACGGTCATCACTGTCAGGTTGAAACCCAATACACACACACCCCATAACTGTAACTTTCCCCTGGCCAGGTACATTTGACAACTTTTAGTTATGGAACTAAGGTGATCAAATTATATGTGCCGGTTAGATAAGATCGGTTTGGAACGTTTAAAAATAGATGAGTGACTACTGACAACGAGCAGATAAAATGGCACTAGCTGGGCCAGGAGTAATCCAGCCGAGGGTGTCTGTGTTTGTCAGACCCACACGTGCCTTTATTACCCTCCATAAAACATGACTGTGGTAATTATCCTTTGCAGCATCCGCGTCACTTTAAAGAAAGTGGAGGTGCTGGAAAGAGTGGGAGCGCAGAGCTGGAGCTGGCTGTCCTCTTTTTCCTCCCCACGCCATCTGTCTGTTGATAAAAGTCCTTTACTGAGTCTTTGACTTTTTTTTTGTTAAGGTTTTATTTATTAGAGAGGGAGAGAGAGAGCATGAGCACACATGAGCTGGGGAGGGAGCTGTACAGGGAGAGGGGCCGAGTGCAGAGCTTGGAGCCCAACGCGGGGCTCCATCCCACAACCTTGAGATCATGACCTGAGACCTGAGCCAAAATCAAGAGCCCAATGCTCAACCGACTGAGCCACCCAGGTGCCCCTGGGTCTTGAACTTTTAAAATAACTGAGTTTCTATTTCTGTCAGTGCAATGAATGGTAAATTTATCTCCCTTCGTATCTATTGGCTTTAAGTGAGTTTGCCTTTTAAACTTTAAAAAAAAAAAAGCGTGAAAAGGCAACCTAATATATGTCTTTCATTCTATCACGTGTCCTCTTTGTAATTTGCTTATGCAGTTTTTATTTTAAGATTGCGTCTCTGGTACAAACAACTGTTATTAAAAAATTATAAAATGGGATATATCCACATCTTGGACCATTTTATCACACCACTGCACATTCTTGTTTCATACCAGATGACAAATAAAACCTACCTTTGCATATCTTTGTTTCTGTAATAAGTTGTTAGCGGTCATGAAGAATTTACTTACCCACCTATTGTAGAGGGGCACACGATATCTGGAATTCATCTGAATTCACCTCTTTGAAGTGGTGGAGCCTGACTGTCATTAAAGCGTATCCAGCAACCAGCTTCTTACTTCCTGTGTGTTTTGCAAGTGCTTGAAAGTTTTCTAAACCTCTCTCTGCCCATACTCCTTTTCAGCCTGCCCAGGTAACACTGTGAGCCTGTAGATCCGGGAAAAGAGCTAACTCTTAGCTGCTAACCATCCCCAGAGGACAGATGGGTGAAACGAATTTGGAAGCTTTAGTTGGATAAAGCAGTGATTCTGCAGATGCTAATTGTTCGGCCTTCTGATTTAGAGCACGAGGTGGTGGCGGTGTTGTGGGGGTGCGCGTTCCCCTTTCTTTGTTAGAGATACCAGTGTAGAGTTTGACAGTATCCATAAATAGATTTCAGGTGTTTGCTGATCATTCTATTATTGATTGATTTTAGTGCACTAGCTCCCACCTGCCTTTGGCAGTTGGGAAACGGCAATCTGGAGAATAGGAGAAATAACTCATTTCAACCTGGACACGTGGGGGCTCTGCCTGCTTTTGTGCGTGAACCCCTGCCAGGTTTACCCCCAGCCCCGCCCAGGAAAGCCGGCCTGATGGCTGATGGAGGTTATTGAATAGTAATGCCCAGGTCTCCAGTGAACCAAAGATGGATTCCTGCAGAGCAGAGCCCTGGGAAACTGACGAACGGGGTTTCTTTCTCCGTGTCCACCCCCTTCACCACACCTGGTTTTTTCTGGAGATTAATTTGGTTTTAAGGCAATGTTGGGTTGATTTTGGTTTTATTTCGGTGTGAATGCGAGGACAGGATTGAGCTTCCTGCAGTGACTAACACACACAGAGCCTGCCCAGCATCGCCACTGCAGACGAAGCATTGAACCTGTGCCCTGTGTCCTTGCCCACCTGTCCCTGCTGCATTCCCTTGCCCCCAGATCTGCAGATGCTCATGAAAGAACGGGGGGGGGGCGGTGGGTTACGAGATAGCCGAGGTGTGCCCCTGACAGAGGTGTGGGGCACCAGAACAGCCACACAGCTCACCTCTCTGAATATTGTACAGGTGACGTCTTGATCATGCTTCCCATCTTTTGGAGCATGTCTATAAAATTATAGCAAGATGGTTGCAGAATTGGGGGTGACTTCCGTATCTGATATTCAGAGGACGCCTTGTCCAGTGGCTGTGATCAGCAGGGGCTCTGTTTCCAGCTTCTGATGCCAATGGACTGGCCTGGTCCTCCCTGCCTGCAGGCCCCCCCCCCCCCCAGGATGGACAGAAACTGAGGCACACAGGCTGGGGTCTTGAGTGAGACTTCTGTCTGGACCAGGAGTATAATTTCTTCTTTTTTTTTTTTCATTCATTCCCCTCCTTTTGGAGGAAAAAAAAAGGAGCAGAACAGGGAGAGCACAGAGGGACATTAAAAACAGGGCCGCACTGCAAAGTTGTTAGGGAAATTCAAGTGTCTGACGTGACTTCTTTTTTAAAAATCTTTCTTCTGGAGTAATTGTCTGTTTTGTTGTGGGAAATGAACAATGATCTGTCTAGATAAAAATTCGTTGTGATCAGTTTTGTTCTCTCTCCTCCTCTCTCTCTTTCATGTATTTGGCTAGTTCCTCAGATCGTTTTCTTAATATTTAAAATTCAAAAATCCCCCTTGATGTCTTTACATTATAAATGACAGAATTTTAGAACAAAAAGGGCCTTTAGGAATCACTCACTTGCCAAGCATTTTGGTGGGGTGCGAGGTCATGGTCATTTGTTAGCATAACTTTTCTCTGTTCTCTCTCTCTCTTTTTTTTCTTTTTTCTAGCATGTCCCAGCTTCTCCTGTGACTTCCTTTGACAGAGAGGAGCATTGAATTGATTAACTGCCTTTTACGTGCTCGGTACCGCGTTAGGGCCATTCTGTGCGTGACCACATGTAAGCCCGACATGACTCAGAAAAGATAGTATGACGTCTAATGCAGAGGTGAAGAAGCTGCCAGGCTGGGAGGAGAAGTGCTTTATTTCTAGTAACCGCAGGGTAGCAGTGTAGACCAGAACCACGTCACAGCAGGGTAGCAGTGTAGACCAGAACCACATAGCTCGATCCCTTGGTTGCTTGGGAGCCATGTGTGGGATGCATCTGGAACGCTCCCCGGGAAAGCCCAGGCATTGCTTCTGGCCCCTCTCATGGGCTCCTGGGCGTAGTTGCCTCTCACCATCTTGACAGCCCTGGGAAGCACGAACTCAAGGGAGCGAGACTATGTGGAGGGCTTGGTGAGAAGGGGAGAGGGGGCGGTGAGACCTGTCTTTAAGAGCTTACCCGTTCCAGCTGGGGGCTGCCCTGCACGGGGGGTGTGGGCATTGAGTGGGTCCACAGGATGGGCTGGCTGAGGACCGTGTGTGTGTGTGTGCGTGTGTGTGTGTGTGTGTGTGTGAGAGAGAGAGAGTACAGTGTTCACACCTTCCTCCCCTCTATCGTTCATCTTTGTCCTCCTCTGCTGTTCCATAGCCCTTTTGTCAGTTTACAGAGTCTTTCAGAGTCATTTATTGTTTGCCTTCCTCTGGAGGTCCTGTGCCCGAAAAGGTGGACCCCATCTCTCTGTCATGGTGTGTCATGGCAACAAGTGTTAAGTGACTTGTTTCAGAAGGTGACCCAAGGGGCATTCTTGGCTAGGCCCAGGGAAGTTCGAATGGGTTTGTGAACTGTCGAAGTCCCAGTTCAGCCTGGTCTGGGGGTGCCGAGGATGGGTTTTCTGGGGAAGGATGTGACTATTGGGGTATCAGCACCTGCCAGCCCCTCCCCCAGCCCCTGGCCCTCCCTGCCACCTTCCCTCTCTTCTTCCTTTAGGTCAGCTTGGCCCTGGGGAGCCTAAGTGGGAGCCAGCGCCACAGTAGGGGAGGAGCTGGCAGGGGTGGGGGGTGGGAAGCATTCTTGTACCCTGGGACCAGCGGGTGGGAGGCTGTAGCAGGAGCTCTTTCCGGAAGATTGTAAGCCCGCCCTCCAGATCCCGGGAAGACTTTCTGTGTATTGGGTTAGAGTGGCAAGTTGATGAAAAATATCATCCCATCTGTAAAAGCTACAGGGGTCTTCTGATGCACAGTGAGTGGGACACTGGGAAGGAGATGGAGCGATGAAGGCCCACGTACATTGACGAATCTATAGCGACACGTTCTCAAAGCATGTGGTTTGATTTAGTCTGTGGGATGATTTAATCTGACCACCTAATTGATAGAGGAGAAAATTGAGACCCAGAGACCCACTTAGTGAGGTGCAGCTCAGAGGTGTGTGTTCTTAATACTGATGGGCTTCCTCATCCCATCTGTACCTCCTCCTCTTTGTGCTTGACTCCTCCCCATTTTGTGCCTTGAAGCACTTGACTTAGGTCATCATCCCCCCACCCCGCCCCCACCCCAATCCCACACGACCAGCCCAGCTCTCTTAGCTCCTGGAGACCCCGTGCCTGGTGTTGGGTTCCCAGAACTGCAAGAGCTTTGAGTCCAAACGCCGGGTTCAGGTATAGAGCTGTGGGGCAGGGAAGTGGTGAATGACGGGCTCTGTTTTTGTAAATCAGATACTCTGGAAGCACAGCATGTCTGTCCTTCATGCCTGTGGCTGCTTTCAACGACTAAAATATTTACTCTGACTCTTTAAGAAGAGGTTTGCCACCCTCCCCTGCCCTGTCAAACAATCAGTTGATGGTGAACCTCTAAAGCCAGCCCACCTCACATCCACCTTTTGCATTCCTGAGCTGCTGCTAGAAAAGGTGGGGGTCAGCGAGCCTACAGTGGAGGGAAGAGGGGGCATATGTCCAGCAAGGTCATTCAAGTCCCTTGATCAGCAGTTCTTAATTCAGAGACATCTCGAGGGTTATACGTTCAGATGAGCACTGGACCCCGCCACCCCCAGTCTTTGACTGAGTTAGTTGCTCAAACCAAATCATTCTTCATCTTCTTTACCTGTTACTTCCAGTCCATTGCCAGGTCCCTTTGGTAGGTCCATTTGGTTCAAAATACATCCGGAAGCTGCCCTTCCTCCTCCTCCTCCTCCTCCTCCCTCTCCCTGCTGCCACCCGGTCCCTTCAGGCCTGGACTGTGGCATTAGTCACGACGACCTCTGCAGTTCCTCTTGCTGCTTCCAACCGGTTTATTCCTACGGCGGCACATCCCTGCCTTCTAACTCGTTGCTCATTATTTCCTTCACGGCAGGCACTCCAGTCTGTACGATCTTGCTTATTTATTTCTTCGCTTACTTCCTTGCTGTCTTCTTCCCCCTCTAGAATCCAAGCTTCAAGAGAGCAGTGTCTTTTTATGTTGTTCCGTATTCACTAGCGTCGCCCCCATGGTGCCTGGCATGTCGTGGGGACCATATGGAGGAGGGAAGGAACGAGGGTAGGTGGTGTTGGAAGCGCCCTCCCGAGATGGCAGATCAGAACCCTCGAGAAGAATCATTTCCGATGATGCACCGAGAACACAGACCCAGCTCCCCACTCCATTCTGACCTGGGTCCTGCCTCATCCCTCTTCCCCCGCGGGGCTCCTCCCCTGCCAGGGGATCCTGGTGACTCTTCTGTCACTGCTGGATGTGGGCTTTAGCCCTCAGAAGGGGTGAGAACGGGGAGAAGAAAAGGAAAGCATTGTCCTAGAGCAGCACGTACCACACATCTTGGACCCAGAATCCACAGACAAAGTGTATGTTTCCTCGTGCTCCAGCGTGAGCCTGTGTACATGTGTCCACACGCGCACATTTCATGGAATGCCACTCTACCCCGGATGTTGTGTGTCCTAGTCTGTGGGATTCTGTTCTGTGCCACGAAAACCGTGCCGGTTGTGCCCATGACGCCGACTCCATGACCCATGAATGTGAGAGCGCACAGTTGGAAAATCATCTTAGAATTTGGTACTCATCCTCAGAAATTCACAACCTAATGTAGAGGCCCCCCGCCCCGCCCCCGAAGACCCTTATGGACGGCTGGTTGACAGACGGCATACTCTACATGAGGGGATGGGAGAGAGTCACGGGTTGCTAGAACCGGCTCAGGAAAAAATGTTATCGTTACAAGTTAGATGTAAGACTTCATTTAGTTGTTGTTTTATCTCCAATTTTTTTTTTAACCTTTCCAACTAATCAGTTCTTGCTACAACATAGGCTTCCTCTTTTGTCCTGATGTTTTTTATTGCTAACGAGGAGCTGGCTGCTATTCCCCAGGTGCTTTTTAATTAAAACACAAAACTTGGCCTCATCCTTATCTTCTTACTCAACTTATTTCAGCCCTCTTCTTTTCACATTGGTTTTTTTCAAGCTGTGTGTGTGTGTGTGTGTGTGTGAAAGATGTTCATTCAGAGACACATTTTCATCTTTATATACATGTATATGTATAAATGTCATCTTAAAGAATATCTATACACAAAAATGTGTCTCTGAATGAAGATCTTTCTTATTCTTTTGAATTCCTTACCATTTAATGATGCGTGGCCCCCACAGTTGTCACAGAAGGGAAAAAAAAACCCTATTCTTCGGATGAGATGCAGAAATTTCTATAAAAGCTCTGACTCTAAACTTATTACACAACTATAATCAAATTATAGCTGCCTTTCCCCGGTTAGGGGCATTAACTGTAATTTTTCCTGTCCTAAGAAACTTGAGTATTCTCTCTGTGCATATTTCCATTAAAATTTTTTTCAAGTCGACCTTTTTACTCTTCTTTGGTGTTCCATGAGACCAAGGAGGACACTTAGAGGTGAGATGCCGTGGCCAGGCTCTTCCTGTTCCTTTCAAGCTCTATATATATCGTCTTTGGAGGAGGTAGGCAGGTGACAGTGTCCCTGGGGGTGTGTCCTGAAGATGCTTTTTGTGTTGTTGTTTTTTTTTTCTCTCTTTGGAAATTTTAAGTATGAGATTTATTTTTTATTTATTTGAGAGAGAGTGCAAGCGGGGTGACGGGCAGAGGGAGAGGGAGATGTAGACTCCCCACTGAGCAGGGAGCCCAACGCGGGACTTGATCCCAGGACCCCAGGATCATGACCTGAGCCAAAGGCAGACACTTAACTGATGGAGCCACCCAGGTGTCCCTAAGTATGAGATTTTGAAGTTCATGTCTGGTCTGCAAAAACCTATCAGCAGTTCCAGGCTCTCTCCTGATGAAATGCAAAACTGATCAAGGTGGGAATCGTTATGACCCAAAGCCTGGGCACATGTCTGCAGCAAATGACTGTTGTACACATGTGCAGAGCAGTTTGAAATTAAACCTCAGCTTGATGATCACCGTGTGAAGACCTGGGCGAAAGAAAACTTGGAGGAGCGAGGGGCAAGGCTGCTGTGAATCAGAAGTGGTTTCCTGAGCACGGGAGAAGTTACGGGAGCGAGCACACAGAGTGAGCCGTGTGCAGAGAGCAGACGGGGACACTCACGGAAATAAAGCAGAAAGGGTCTCCACGCTGGATTTGCCAAGCCAGGACTGACAGTACCTGTGAGTTTGCCGGAGGCTCCTCCCACGGCCACGCTTGGAACTTGATGCTGCTTTTATGATGGACAGCTTTGGGAAATCAGATTTGATTGGTTGATTTCTGAAGATTTTGTTTGATTTATTTATTTATTTATTTATTTATTTAATTTTATTTTTATTTTTTTGAAAGTGAGGCAGGGAGAGGGAGAGAGAATTCCAAGCAGATCCCACCCCCAGCCTGTGAGCCCTATGCTGAGCTCCATCCCACATCCCCAGGATCATGACCGGAGCCGAAATCAAGAGTCTCAGACAACCGACTGGGCCACCCTGGCGCCCCTCAGATCTGATTTAGTGAAAGGCATTGGACGGCCAGCTTTGCTCCCTTTCTTCTGTCAGAAAGAAGATGTTCATGACGTCATCCAGCATTACTCTAGTACTTGTAGGCATGGTGCCTGTTTACAAGTGTGTGACTTCATGCTGGTGCTGGGGCCCCACACCCATCCCTGAGGGGGTCTTTATTTTGCCGGTGAGGAAGCCAAGACTTTCTGAGGACCATGATTTGCCCAGGGCCACACAGGAAACACCTCAATGGCTCCAGAATTCCTGGTCCTTCCTGTAACCCCCACCCCTGCCTCTTGCACCTGTATCAGTTACGTTGCAACCTTCCCCCCCCCCCCACCCTCTACCCAGTTGTGGGTTTTTTCCACTTAGTTCATAAATAGTAATGTAGTATAATAAAAAAAGATACTTAGGCCGGGATTAAGGGAAACCACATTCCCTGCTTACTGTTATTTGCCTAAGAGGGTCAATTATCCTTCATGTCTTTGCCATATTTTTATTCCCTGTAAGATTAAACGGCCCCACCCTGAAAGCCGCCTTGAAAACAAAGCTCTTAGGTTCCCAGAACTGAGATAATCCCCTTGCAGAAATGTTTGGGTGGCTTGTGGGCCCTGGCCCTCCAGGTAGCTGGTTAGAGGCCTTGTGTTCAAGTAGATCCGAAAGGCTCCACAGGGAACCCTTGGTGGAGTCAGGCCAGGGATAGCGCGCCCCCCCCCCCCCCCCCCCCCGCTGCCCGGAGTTACCAGCTTTACCAGCTTTTGTGGTTTGTTTTACATTGTCCGGATTTGGTCCTTGCTGGTCTGCCCCATCCTCACCCACACCTCTTCTAGAAAGTGTGCTTTGCGTCTATTTCCCAAAGGAAAGATGAGGTGGGTGCCCACAGCTCCTTCGGTGGCCCTCCTGCTTTGCTGGGAGAGCGTCATCAGTGCCCCTCAACTATTCTGGGCTTGAAAATGTATGCATGAAAGGAAAGGCCACATAAGGACGTTGGATTTTTCAAAGTGGACATTTTTCATGTCTTTACACACCAGCTGGTTGAACTGGAACATTGGTGTTCTGCTTAGGCGGGTTGGCCTGACTGGTACCCGTGTTTGGGCTCAGGTCTCTTGCCCCCCCTGCCCCAGGGTGGGGTGGGAGGGATGGAGGCTGGGGTGCCTCAGAGGTCCCAGCCACTGATCTTGGCTTTTGGAGCAATTCTCTCTTCTCAGTGCACCAGAAAGAGTTAATTCTGGTGTTGTTCCCCCCCCCCCCAATCTGATGTGATAGTGAAGAATTTTAATGAGTTTGTGAATCAGTTTGTAAGTCAACTGCTGGGTGAACTCATGACTGAAATAACAAATTTTTAAAATCCTCTTTAAAGATTTTAGGAATAACTCCCCCCCCCCCTTCTAAGGGATTTTCTTGGGACATTTTCCCCCCTCTAAGAGTTAAGCAGTACTATTGTTCCTGTAGTACAGTAGTTCTGAAAAGGAGAGAGTCAGTCCCTTGGCTGCCAGCATGGGGTGGGTGTGGGTTTATGTAATTTGACTTCTTTTCTCTCCAAATCAGTAAATATTTACAAACGACCTTATCAAACAGCTTGGGTACAATCGGTCACTTGAAAGCTTGCGCTCAGAATAGTGACTGCCCATCGGCCTGCTGCCAGGTCAGTGGGCCTCACAGAAGGACTGACCTTTTTTTTTTTTTTTAAATAAAAATATGGTCCACAGATCAAAAGTAGGCCTCAGAAGCAAGTCTTTTCACGGAACCAGTTTCAGAAAATTTGCTTTTTTAAGTTTGACTTAGAAAGATCCAACTCCTTTAGGCTGGGGGCAGAATATGTGAACTTAGACATTCAGAAAATAAATATTGGCTTCTGGCTTCTGGTTTAGGGCTCCCTGTATGTCCCCCCCCACCCCCGCCTGAATTCTTTTGTTTCTTGGGGAAGGTAATTACAGAAATCCATTTGAAGCTTAAATGTCATTCTTTTATGAGTAAGTAGGAAAAAAACAAGCAGATTACTTTTCTGTTTCTTGCAAAGTGGGACAGAAAAAAGATGGTTTAAAAGCACAACTCTTTAATTTTTTACAACGGCAATGGGAGTTTGGGGTACCCTATCCTCTTTTTCTTTCCCCATTTGAAATCTGACATATTTAGAACACGTTTTTTATAAGGAGGGATACGTACGTCCTTCAGAGTTGACAGTGAAAAATAATACAGGGATCTGAGTTTGGGGGCCGTCGGCATGTGAAAATTACACTATTATTGTACCAGCGTCCCCTGGGAAAAGCATGCTCATTTCGTGTGCCGCACTTAATCTAGGTAGGACCGAAGTGCATTTGATGGTGCCATCCGGTCAGTGTCCAATATTACGTATTTCTGGCTGGCAGACAAGGACACATAAGTGAGAGGCTTTTCAAAATAAGTAACTGTGGTAATTGCAATTCATCTGCATACTGTGGAACGCTGAATGTTGCTTTGTTAATCATTTTTATGTTTTCCTTTTCTTTGCAGAGCATTGGGAAAGGGTCATTGTGGTGCATAGACCCAGAGTATAGACAAAATCTAATTCAGGCTTTGAAAAAGACACCCTACCACCCATACTCACACGTGTTCAATACACCTCCTGCCTCTCCTCAGGCATATCAAAGGTAAGCAATTCAGACTTTTTTTTTTCCTTTTGGTCTACTGAAGTTGCATTATTTTGCCAGAGAGGGGCACTGAAACTAATTTAAGAGGCTGTATAAATCGAAAAATAGCTGCAGGTAAATGAGAAGTCAGGTGCTATCGGCGGCGTACGCAGTGTCGTGTTTCCCGCAAAGCTTACCGCTTCTTGCTGCTGCAGAGGAACGTGCTCAGAAGGCTTCCCGGTGGGCGAAATACTGTCTTCCTGGGTAGAAACATTTACCAAGAAAAGGTGACAGCTTTAACATCTCCGTGTGTCACGGTTTGTTGGGACAAAAGTACAGGGATGAGTCAGGTAAGCGCTTCCGTCGTCCCAGCCTCTGACTGCGGGCGTCTTACAGGTGTTCGCCCAAGGACTCACTCGACTGTTGTCATTCCTGGTCTCCATGTGGACGCTGCTCCACAGTGATCATTTTGTTGTGGTTACTTGGTGTTTGCCTCCTCAAGGAGAACAGCAGAGGACAATGGAGGCTTTCATTCCCCCCCACATTCCCATTTGTGTCGAGACAGTGAGGTCACGAGTGCCATTTTTACAAAGATGTAATTGGAGGAGAGAGTGGCAAGCTTGTCCCTTAAAAAATAAATAAATAAATAAATAAATAAATAAAATGGAGGTGTTAATGTTAGAGTCGACACAGTATTAACACAGTATTAACACAGATACAAATCTTAAAATTGATTTTATCTCCCATAGCACTAGGGTTGGAAATATATTCCTCCCTCCTGGAAAACAATATATATATATATATATTTTAATGTAAGAACGTGTTTCTCTCGTAAGCACCCAGTTGAGAGACCTTATCCTTGGGCTACGCGTTTCTGTGAGTGAGGGATGGCATGGGTTCGTAGATTTCAGTAGTTTTATGGTCCACTTCTTTGCAGATTCTTTCCCTTGTCTGGGGTTTGCTGTGCAGAGGGGAGCACAAAGTGATCTTCTGCAACCACATTAATGAAGTTCTTGTGCGTCTTGGTTGAGAAGCATTCCGTCACAGGCCCTAGACAATCAGTCTTCTGCAGGAGACGCGCAAGAACAGCTGGGCTCTTGGAGAAGACTGCTGTATGTCTGCCTTTGCTAGGCGATTAGCGTGATGGTAGCCATAGCAACTGGAGCATCTCCATAGCAACGCGTAGCCGAGACAGGTGCAGTTGCATCACAAGGCTGTTTGTTGCCTGGCAAAAGGACAGGCCATTAGTACTTAGATATACGCTGTTGCCTTAGAAACAAATAACCCTACATAGCAACTACAGTTGGTTTGAAAGATTTGGGGGAGGGAAAAAAAAGGTTGTAGCAGCTTTTGTCTGTGTTCATAAAAATCAGCGCAAGCATACTCTATTGGAAATGACAACTTGAGGTCATATAGCTGTAGGAGATGAAATGGGATTTTCCAGAGCAAGCCAGCCAACATTGTAGAAATGTCCAGAAGGACAGAGCCATATGCTTGGTTTTCTCCTTGTGGCCGTAGCTCCTCCTGAGATGGAAGGAACTGGGGTGGGAGAATTACTGATCGCTGACATTGGTGGGGAAGGCGACACTCATTATTGGATTTTCCCCAGATTCTCTGGTTCCTTTAGTCATTCTCCATTCCCCCACCCTCCAGACCCCACAGAAAACCCTCACTCTCCTCCCCAGTTTGTATCTTGGAAGTATTTCTTAGCCTTTTGTTCCTAGGAAGTTAAGAACATACGTGTTGTTCACTGGGTTCCTATCATTGGTTCATTTGGATAGTACTTTGTTGCCAAATGCAACCTCAAGGGAAACACAGTAATTATTTAATAATTTGAAGGATTATGGCAGAGCTCTGGGGGTTGCACACTCGGGCAAGGCTTTCCGAGCTGGCCTAAGCTTAATGACTTCATTTGATTTTTTAAATGGGCATAAAAATGCAAACCAGAGCTTTTGTGATTTCCAGTGGACGACTTCAGGTCCTGGTCTGTCACCTCTAGTTCCTCTTCTCCCAGGTGACAAAAGAAAACAAAATTTCTGCATCTACCCCTGGGGGCGCTCAGATTTCACCTCCGTAAAGGTCACTGGATGTGGGGTGAGACGACGGATCAGATTCTAGCTAGCCTGCTGCTTCTGTGTCTTCAGTCTAAGGACAAGTCATCTTCTATGTCCTGGGGACGGCTGTCCCTTCTCGGAGCTTGGGTTTTGCTCCAGGGTCATCTGGTGTGTGTTTGTGTTTAGGATCCTAATGACTGGATGACCCTACAGTATTTGGATAGTTTACAGTGAGGTGGTATCGGGTTCAAGTCCAAGCCCCGGGGCCACTTGTTGATAGGACTTGGGGAGGGTGGACGTGGGACAAAGCATGGCATTAAACAGGGACCAGAAATGCCGACTTGACAGTATCTGGCAGGTCCTCTATGAGGTGGGGAATCACTCGTCAGCCACGTGGGACACCTGGGAAGTGCTTGGCGTTGGCAGGGCTGGTGCTTAGGGTGATGGTGATTGTACTGGGTGGATGGTTATTGCTTGTGCTTGCAGGTGTGCCTGGCAAGTAGCTCCACACCGAGCCGCAGGTGCCTGAGCACTGCAGGGACAACAAGGCATCGGAAAACACTGCCCCAGACGTTGTTCGGGGCCAGTTACAGTGCTGAATATTGTAGCTTGTGGACTCAGGCCTCCGTGATCCAGTGTACCCTTCTGGATGTGTGTTAGGCTGTTCCTCTGTACCTGCCTCTTTGACACCCCAACTGTGTGTGAATTGTTTTTTGTTTGTTTGTTTTTTTAATTTATTTATTTGATAGAGAGATCACAAATAGGCAGAACAGGCAGGCAGAGAAAGAGGAGGAAGCAGGCTCCCTGCTGAGCAGACAACCGGACGCGGGGCTCCATCCATCCCTGGACGTTGGGATCATGACCTGAGCTGAAGGCAGAGGCTTAAGCCACTGAGCCACCCGGGCACCCCTGTGTGAATTGTTTTTGATGGAAATGCAGAGCTCAGTGACATTAGCTATAACAGAGTAAGAACCCAGTGACTTTTTTTTTATAATTAAAAAAATTTTTTAAAGATTTTTATTTATTAGAGAGAGCGAGCAGGAGCAGGGGGAGGAGCAGAGGGAGAGGGAGAAGCAGGCTCTCCGCTGAGCAGGAACCTGATGTGTGGGCTCGATCCCAGGACCTCGGGATCATGACCTGAGCTGAAGGCAGATGCTTTGCCCGCTGAGCCACTCCGGTGCCCCAGAACTAAGTGTCTTAGCAGAAGTTTATTTTCTCACAGTTCTGGATGCCTGGAAGTCTAGATCCAGGTGCCGGTTGACTCCTTCTGAGGCTGAGGGAGAATCAGTGCCAGGCCTAGTGTCTGGCAGTTGCTGGTGTTCTTTGGCATTCCTTGGGTTGTAGAACCTCGGACCCTGCCTTCATCTTCACCTGGTGCTCTTCTGGTGTGCTGTCTGTAGCCAGATTTCCCCTTCGTATAAGGACACTGGTCTGTCGGCGGGAGGGCCTGCCCTCCTCCAGTAGGATCTCATTTTAAAGAATTACACTGCCAGTGACTTCACATTCCGAGATACTGGTGGCCAGGAGTTTTGGTGGGAAGCGACACAAAGAATTGCACCCATGACGGACGGCCTTTTTCTTAGTAAGGCATTTTGGTGGTAAAAATAGGGAGAAATGGAAAGTAAGGAGATACTCAAAAAACCAAACACTAGGGTATGACAAAGAGACACAAGAGCTGACCTGAAATTGTTCCCAGTGGCCAAAATGGGACAGTTTGAGGAGCAAAATAAATAACAGTGCTGGGTTATAACCCAAAACATAAAGTATGTATCTGTGAGTCCACACTGATGTAAATAAATGATGGAATTAGTAAATGGGCATAGAGGCAAATCTCCCATTCAAAAGAATTCCAGACAATTTAGGGAGCTACTCATCCCCTCCAGGATTTGGAGCTTAACTCCCCCCCGAGTGGCTGCACTGAGTGACTTGCTTCCACAGAGTGAGTATGGAAGGGAGCAGAAGAAGAGGTTCATAGTGGGAAAACCTGGCACCCCTCACCTTGGCCAGGTGCTCAAAGCTAACTTCCATGAGGAGAGGTTGCCAGCAAGCACCTTTGATACGATGGCATGAACTTGACAGTTCACCTCTGTAGTTCCCTCCCACTGGCTCCCAAGTCCAGAACCCCTGCTGGATCACAGGAAAAACATCAGACAGTAATTCTGTCCCCAAGGCAGGGGTGGGGTGGGCACTCTCCAAAATCCCTCATTGGTGATCTTCAAAGCTGTCAAGGTCATCGGGGGCAAGGAAAGTCTGGAAAACTGTCATAGACCTGAGGAGGCTAGGGAGATGCCGGGGACTGAATGGTAACGCAATACCCTGGATGTGTTCCTGGAACCCAAAGGACACAAGGGAAGAACTAGTGGAATGTGAATAAACCGCGCACTTTGGTTGATGGTCACTTACCAGAGTTGGCTCCTTAGTTGTGACGAATGTCCCCAGTTCATGTAAGCTCTTAACATTGGGGAAACTGTATGCGGGGTGTCCGGGAACTCTATGCTGTCTTTGTAACTTTGCCGTTGAAGAAAAAGCAGCCCCCAGCAAACAGGCTAGTTGAGTTTATCAGTTTTAAGTATCCAGGTCATTTTTGGTCTAATGAAAGTCTGCTCACCGCAGTGCTGAGCGCTTGCCTGACCTACTTTAGGTCTCTGTCTTCATGATGCTACGTCTGGAGGGCTGCTCATTGGAAGCTCTCGCTTTTACCTCAGTTCTCTGTAGGGTCAGAGGAGCCATGTGAGTGGACACGCCTCTTAATTGGTTATTACGGTTCTTGGAACTTTACTGTTATGAAATGGCACCCAACTTTGCTTTGCAAGGTTCCCAGGGCCAAGCCCAGGGAATTCCCGCTGATCTCGCAAAATTGACCTCCTTGAAGACTCACCCATGTCAGTCACTGTGGCCTTCAGACTCCGGGCCTGGGAGGGGGAGGGAGGGATGGTAGTTTTGGGTTTCTTGCCCACAGGCTTTCAGAAAAGTCCTATTGTCTATTTTAATGGTTAGCTTGCATGTGCCCCTCCTTCCTGCACATGGAATTTCTTGTTAAAGGGTATGCATATTTCATGCATATTTTAATGCTTTTGCTATAGATATTGCCAGCTTGTCTTCCGGTTTTACACTCTGCTCCAGTCTATGCTCCCACCAACTTTTTAGGAAATTCTCATGTTCTAACCTTTCTCCATGTCTGGTGGTTAAATAAATAGTGCCCCAGTGGGAGACCCCAGCTTTTATGATTTTGATATTTTATAGTGGGGACATTTAAACTTTGCAACTAGATTAGTGCCCTTGTAAACAGCGGCTGTCAACTAACAGTGTTTGTGACAACAGATTCTTTTAAAATTAAAAGTATGTATGTGGCTAGAGGTCTTACGTAATATCTTCTCTGGTATAGGAACCAATCCAAAATCAGTTTATGGAAGAAACATTTTAATTGTCTCTCACCTTAGGTGGGTAGAGGTTTTGTAACTAATAAGTATGGTTTATAGAAAGTTTCCTGGATGATCGGTTTTCAGAGAATGGAATTCTTTTTAAAGATTTATTTATTTACTTTAAAGACTGAGGGCACACTGAGGAGGGGGCCCTAAAGGGAGAGAGTCCCAAGCAGATGCCACGCTGAGTGTGAAGCCTGATGCAGGGCTCAGTCTCACGACCCTGAAATCATGACCTGAGCAGAAACCAAGAGTTGGAGGCTTAGCTGACTGCACTACCCCAGCTTCCCGAGAAGGGAAATTTAATAAAGTAAAATGTCTTTAGGAGCCAGAGCCAGTGTAGTTTCTTGCTTCCGTGGTATGTGCGAGGATATCTCAGCATTTTGTATGCCTCTGGTCTATGTGATAGGTTGGCCCATGGTGGGGAGCTAGCTAAACATGAGTCCTGAGCGAGGGGACTTTTGTTCCGTACCCTACCTTCCATTTGTGTTTTAAATATCTCCACTCTGGGGCACCTAGGTAGCCCAGTGGGTTAAGCCTCTGCCTTTGACTCAGGTCATGATCTCAGGGTCTTGGGATCGAGCCCCACATCAGGCTCTCTGCTCACCGGGGAGCCTGCTTCCTCCTCTCTCTCTCTCTGCCTGCCCCTCTGCCTACTTATGATATCTCTCTCTCTCTCTCTGTTAAATAAATAAAGAAAAAATCTTTAAAAATTCCACTCTAAAAATAATCACAGTGTATTTTGTATTTTGTATATTGTGGCCAAACATGTATAAAGTTAGAGAAATCCACAAGATTTTGATGTTCTAAGTTTAAAGAATTATTTTTTGGATGACTTTATCTAAATTTGCAGTTTCAAAACATTATAGTGTCTATTGTTCTCACTTTTTTTTTCTTTAAAGTCCTAGGCGGGGGTGGGGGGTGGAGGGCAGAGGCAGGGGGTACTGGTTGACTCATTCTGTTAAGCATCTGACTTTTTTTTTTTTTAAAGAGTTTATTTATTTATTTGACAGATAGAGATCACAAGTAGGCAGAGAGGCAGGCAGAGAGAGAGAGGAAGGGAAGCAGGCTCCCTGCTGAGCAGAGAGCCCGATGCGGGGCTCGATCCCAGGACCCTGGGATCATGACCTGAGCCGAAGGCAGAGGCCTTAACCCACTGAGCCACCCAGGCGCCCCAAGCATCTGACTCTTGATTTCAGCTCTGGTCTTGATTTCAGGGTTGTGAGTTGAAGCCCCATGCTGGGCTCCACTCTGGGCCTAAATAAAAATAAAATCCTGGACATTCAGACTTGTCATTTAGCTCTTTATGTTTCTTTTTGCCTCTTCAGAGCCATTTAATGAGCCACGAAAAATACATTAATGGCCTCTCCAAAGATTTTGGCCTTTTGATATTGAGGGCCTTAATGAAAATGGCTGATTTTCATGCTGACTCAGCAGCCCTGCCCTCTTCATGTGCTTTAAGCTTGTTCTTTATGATTTTTTTTTTAAGTGCCTACGTGGCAGAGAAATTGTACAGAGTGGTCAGTATATATTCAGATTAGTGAAATTATCAGTGATTCCTCACCAGGTGGGAACGCTTTGGCTATAGGAGTGAATTGGTAATGGCGGATGGGGGATTGCCTTGGGAGGAGGTGGGAAGGGGAGGTGTTTGGGGAGCTCATCCTTTTAGACAATTAGAAGATTAGAAAATCCTTAGAATCTTAAGCTTGTTAACATAACTGTGTTAATTCCCCCACCAAAATGCTGAATTTGCACACAGCAAGGAAGAGCTTATTCATTGCTTGGATAGCATCCAGTAATTTTTTTGACTTATAAGACATCTTTCTTTCCAGTCGTTCAGAGTGGAGAGCATTTAATCGTTGGCAGGAGAACTGTAAAACCACAATAAGATCAGTTTTAACTTGCACTAAAGGAGTTTAATTGTTAGAGGGTCGCGTCATTGCAAGTTTTAATTCAGCCAAGCCTGAAAAATGAATGTGAGGATTTAGATGAGTTGCGTCATAATTGCATTTCTGATATTTACTTGTAAGCAGTATAGTTGACGGGAACTATAAACAGTTTTTTAAATTCTCATATTCGGTACACTTATCTGTGTACATTTAATTTAAAAGGGTGAGTGAGGTGGGATGTATTTTGAGAGAATATGCCTAAATTTCAACTTTCTGCTTAGAGTAATCTCTTAAAAAATACTCAGTTACAAAAAATCGATATGAAGCTTTGTTGTGCTTCATATGTAGAAGAATATGCTGAATTAATGTGGTAACACAGCTATTGGATTGAATGACAAGGTTTTCTAATGGTGGTACTTCCAAATATAAAGCTTATTTTGTTTAAAAATTGGCAAGACAGGGAGTAGAAAAGGCTTAAGATTGTAGGGTTTCACTCTTGCATGTTAAAAAAAAAAGTGCTGATTTACAGTGTGAACTTTAAAAATCCATTAGTTGGTTGTAATTTTATTTGCATATCAAATCATGCTGTCTTTTGACTTCCATTATATTTTCTGAGTTGGTCACAGGGTATTTTTAATCTCAGCCTTTTGCCTTCATTATGCTGTTCTTTGTACACTTCTCATTCAGTCTTACATTATTTTATTTCAATGGAAAACAGCCCCTGGTATCTTTGAGCACTTGGGAACTAGGCGTATCGCGCGAGTATTGTGCCCAGTCACCCAACGTCACTCTGTTTTCAATGCACTTTGAAAGTTGAATGTTGAGTCATCAGGGCCAATGACCTCCATTTTGCTCAGGTGCTGAGTAAAGCTCACGGTCCGGAGAGCCACACAGACTCACTGTTTGGTCCTCTGATCTCTCGGGTGCCCTCAGTCCCTGGTTTGCATTCCAGTAGCAGAAGTGTTAGGAGCTCGTAAGATCTGCTGATACATTTCTGTCCACCTGACCCCTGAGATGATGGAAAACGAGGAGGTTCTCTGTCCCTCATTCCCCGTTAGAAGGTCAAGGTGTCATTGGACCCACCAGGAGTCTGGGGTCTTTGCTCGATTCTCTTCCTGTTCTTTTGCCGTTCCAAAGAGCCAACAGAGGACCGGCGGACAGGAGGGTGGAGTGGACTCCTGATCAGAGCATCTTCGCCATCGCCAGGCCATGTCCGTAAAGTGGGGCTGACCTGCTTTCTGCATGTTTGTCAAACTCCTCACCTTCCCAGAAGGGGAGAAATTGATCTCTGTGTTCGAAATATGAAAGAACTGTCAAAAATGCCTGAAATCAATGATGAACAGTGTGGAACAACAGCAGCACATTCTTTGTTTTGCAGCCGTGTAAAATTGGCAAATTCTTCATCACAATAGAAAAGAAAAACCCACCAGTGCTCTGTGTGTAAGCCTCTTCGTCTTCCCAGTAAAGCTAGAAACTTCTGGATTTTATAGATTAAAAAAGGAGGGGGGTTAAACAGAGAGGTGTAATATAATTAGACTTAGCAATAGCAGAACCCAGAACTCATAAAAGATTTGAGGAAAGTAGAATGGGGGAAGGAGTGGTTACTGTTGGTATGTCCGCAGTGAATCGTGTTGGTCACAAGGGTTCTGTAGGTAGTCTTAGGTAGTGTTAATAAAAGATGGGTGTTTGAACAAATGATGTGATGGCCAGTAATTCCCACCTGCAGTGTGGATCAGACCTCAGTGGAGAGTTTCTGTCCAGTTGGGAGGGCACTTTGAGATGAGGTGGAAAGCAGTGAGGCTGGCTGGGGGACCAGGAAGAGCCGGGGGTATATAATCTGGAGGAGAGCACCTGCAGAAGGTCAGTGTGCCTGCAGTCTTCAGCTTCCCCTGGGGGGATTGGATCCAATGGGTCGAAGTTATAGAAAGAAAGATCTGGGCTCAGTCAAAGAAGCTCTCCCTAATAGAGCAGCATCTAACACCATGCTGGGCACAGAGCAGGAGCTGCATGAATGTTTGGGTTGATGTATCAATGTTTGGGTGGGTGGGTGAACGAGCTACTCGGGGGATACTAGTCTAGACTAGAGGACCCGCTGCCGGGATCCTTTGGAAAGATTGAATCACTGCTTAGAGAGTTGTAAGGTTCTCCCTTCCAACTCCTGAGATGTTCCGTCTCTGAGTCTGTCGAGCTGCTATGGCCGTCCACGGATGGGGCCCCACTCTGTGGCATGGGGTTTGTTATGTTGGAAACAAGACATTAGGGGAAACGTGCCTGGCCTTCTTACTCAGAAAGGAGAGGTCAGATTCTTCGCCTGGAATTGTTAAGTCCGGATTTCAAGCCTGTGATGGGACTAATTTAGTTATTCTTTATTCTGTGTCATCCAGCTTTTTGATTCGTGCCCTATAATTACCTCCCTTGTTTTAGTGACACTTCTTTGCATTTCCTTCCGTGTGAATAAAATTATCACTGCAGTGTTTTGCCAAGCAGAAGATCATTTCCAAAAGCTGTCCATCAAATCATCCGGACCTTCCCCCTATTGTTTATCCACTGAATTAATGAGAGTGACACCCACCCTTTGTATAAATCTCCTCGCGGGAGCCAAAGCGCTGTCCTTGTTCTGTAGGATCACATGTTTGTGGCCAGAGCCTCGGATCACGTTCTTAACCTTTCGTCTTTCTTACGTAAGGCCCCTGTCACATTGTTTGTCAGTCCATCGTTGAGACCCTGCCATGTTACGTGAAAGGTGCCGAAAGAGTGTGAGAAGCATCAGAAATTTCGTTAATTGCCAACTCCTGCTGATTTTTAAGTCATGTGGAAAAAACATCCATAAACCATGTAGACACATTTCTTAATCCTTATCTTTCTAGATTGAGTTGCTTAATCACAGTAGTCCCAAGTTGAGACATGCTCGCTGTGCATTTATCTGCTTTTGAATGGAAAGTTTTGGTCAGAGTCTGCTAAGCAGCTGCTCATTCCGCCCATAGGTCTATGACAAACTTGCTTCTCCCCCAGCACACATTCCCCACCCAGTCTGGCAGGAATAAAAGTGAATGGGGGGGGAGCCCATTCACAAGAAAAACAACAAGAAGACTTGTAGCAGTTTTCTCTACCTCCTTCCTTCTCCTCCTCCTCCTCTCCTGCAGCCCCTTCCTTCTGCTGTTATGGAGCCTGGGGTGACAGGCTTCTTTTTTAACTATACAGAAAACAGAGGATTTTTGAATCAGTATTCTTTTGGGCTAGAAATTGACACGTACACCCCTTTTTCAGCTTCTAGAGAAACCAAGGCACATAGAAAGACTTACCCTGTTTAGACTTTGCAGCAGAGTCACTCACTGGAAGGAAGGGTGTTCTGGCCTGCTTGGTGAGTTCCTCAGGCCCACAGCCGCCTGGCCAGCCCTCTGCCTCCCTGCACCTGCAGAGCACTGGACCCCTGCCTGTCCTGCAGGTGACTGTCGGATGCAGCAGCTGTGACATTCTCAGGAGGGAAAGAGAAGTCTGGGAAGCAGAAAAGTGAGAAAGGATCTGAAGATCCCAAGCTTCTCAAGTGTGGTGCTGGCTTCCCCAGCTCTCCCCCACCTCCCCACATCCCTTTGGTAGACAAGAAGTCAGGCAGGGTGCTCTGTTCTGGGCCTGTGCCTGATGAGCCTTGGTGCCTTGGGCAGGTCCTTCTGCCACGCACGAGAGGACACGTGATGGAGCCAGACTCGAGAGCCCCACGTGTGCTGACACAGACCAGGACTGGAACCTTCTCCCCGTCCCCCACCACCAGCTCTTGATCATCCACCATGGAAGCAGGCTCCCAGCAAATCCCAGCAAGTCTCAGAAACACATGCAGCTTCGAAGCTCACCTGGGCTCCCCACCAGCTGTGCGACCTTGGACAAGTTACCTGGCCTCTCCGAAGATGTGCCTTGTCACTCATTTTGTGGCGTCACAGTACCTACCTTAAAGGAGTGCTTGCTGGGGGCATTAAATGAAGTAAAAGGATGTATCCAATGCCTGTCACTTGTGTCTGGCCCCCAGAAAATCAGTGCATGGTAGTTTCTCCTTCCTCACCATCGCCAGACTTTGCTTTTGATAATTGTATAGTCTTGTTTTTGCCCAGCGGCATACCAGTGCAGCCCTTGTATAGATAGGTTTACAATGTAAAATACCTTTTTATATTTTGTATTCTGTAGTTTTACAAGATTGAGGATCTGTGAAAACCAGGTCTCTCTTTGAGTTCTCCCTTCCAGTGCTCTGAACAGAACCTGGCATACAGGTGTTACTCAAAAGATATTTATTAATGATTTCTCTGAGAGAGCGGAGAGCAAATAAAACAGTGCAAAATATTTCTTGCAACTGCTCAGGGATGCCAGGATAATTGGCCACCTTCCTCGTCTTTGCTGGCACAAGGTAAGGGACCTACTAGGGACGGGGAAGGAGGAGCTCCGTTCCGTAGCCCTTCCCTCCTAAGATACCTCAGGGACTTTGCAGTGTTGCTGCCTTTCCATTTTGTTCCCCATCTGTCTGCTGAGGCCCTGGTGTACCCCTGGGCATCACAAAGCCTGCGGATTTGGACCAGGTCATTCCTGAAGCCTAAGAGAGCCATCATGCTACTCTGGGATGGAAAGGTGGTAAATTCCAGGCTGTTGACTCTAAGGCACCAAATATTGTCAGAGGACTAAATATTTTGCAGCTGCCATAGAAAATGCAAATGTGCTTAAGGTGGGTGCTGGCCAGGAACCGCTTCAGCTTTGTCTCATTCATGATCCCCCCCCACCCGAAAAGACGCCTCCCCTGTACGCTTCCTGTGGAACGGAGCCCTTGAAAGGGGAGGTGCTTGGGCTTCGCCTTCCCCCGTCCTAATGGGAAAAGTTTTCACCACAGGCGGGCCCCAACCGTCCGTTGTGCTCAGTCTCTTCCACATACATGATCCGTGTTTAAATCTCTTGGCAGTAACTCATTAGTTTCCCCCCTACATTCTTTTCCTCTTTGATGAGAACAAAGCCCGGGTCCTCCCTGAGACAGATCTTCCCCCCTCTCGTGCCCGGGACACCTCACTGTTCTACGTACACCCCTCACCCAAATGGTAGCCTTGCCCACCTGCGAAAAGATGAAGATCGTGTTCTTTGTACTTGCAGATCTGTTCGGTCACACATCCGTGGCACCGCAGACCCTCGCTTCTGCGGGGACTGTGCCAGCGACGCACCCCGTGGCCAGACCAGCTCAGGACCCCTCACTCGAGCAGGTCCTCCTTCCGGCTCTTTAATGGACCGTTCTAGAGAAAGGAAGGCTTGGACCTGCGGTAACTCCAGTGGAATTTCATTCTTATTGAATCCCTTTGAAGTTGCCTCCTTCCAACGCTGCCCCCTCTTGCCCTCCCCTCTTAGATGTGGCTGTTCTGTCATCAGAGTTGTTGAAGTCAGAGTTAGAGGAAAACCAGCCTGAATTTCTGTAAAACAGCTCTTTGATTCAGAGTAAAGCAAAAAAAAAAAAATCTATTTCCATCGAATAGTCTAGACTTAAAGAAACAGGCCAGGGATGTCGGTTTTTTAGCAGTATGGGATTTTAAAGAATTTTCAATTCAGTTAGTCCCTCCTGTTTTGAACCCTGAGCTGTGGTTTGATTCCGGACTGGGGGTGAGAGGCAGAACACCAAGCATTCATTAAACACCTTCCCTGTGCCAGGCCTGGTCTCACAGCCACCACGTTTGCAGTCGGTCTAAATCCTTACAGGGTCCAGTGAGATTGATTTTTCACTGTCCTACATTCAAGAGAACTAGTGCTAAGCCAGGTGTCCTGTGCCTGGTGCTGGCTGAATGGGGACCCAAGCCGACCTCTTGTCCTTATTCCAATAGCAGACTGAGCTCTTCCCGCCATAATTTGGCATCTTGTGGTCCCTGTCTTCTATGGAGATATTGTCCAGTGTCTAATTTTTGAAGAGGTGTACCTGGGAAAGAGAAATGGCGTATCACCTTCTCAACGGCATTTTAAGTTTTTATAAAGAGGGCGGGAAAGATGGAGGCGAGAACAGGCGGGGGCCACCGCAGTAGACCGAGCCAGTGGAAATGAAGGACTGAAACTGAGGCCAGAGAGGAGGGAGCAGAGGCATGTGGAAGGTCAGTGGGCGAAGGGTGGAGACACCGAGAGGGTTCTGACCTGTGTGCATGGAGGAAGGCAGTGCTGAGGGAGGTGGGGAGAGAAGTGCCCAAGAGGGCCATGGGACATCGTGTGCACATGCACGTGTGCGAGGATCGCTTCTGTTTCAGACAAAAACAGGTAAATGTGGGACAGGGAGAATCACCCAGCATTTCTCCAACTTGGGATTTAGGGATCACTTCCTGATTTTGGAGATTATTTATGCTGTTTAATAAGAAAAAAGAAATTCCAAGTTCACGATATTAGCACTTGCCTTGTCCGTGAGGTCTGCTCTTAGAGGTAATTGGGATTTTGTTTTGCTTTTTCCTCCAGGCCTGCGTATATAGTCATCCTTGGGAATAAATGGCCAAACAGCTATCTTTTTTTTAAATTAACTTTTTAATTTTAATTCCAGTATAATTAGCATACAGTGTTAGAGCAGTTTCGGGTGTCCAGTATGGAGACTGAGCACTAACCTACATCACTCAGGGCCCCTCACAGCAAGTGTGTGCCTTAGGCCGTGTCTCCTGTTCCCCATCCCTCACCCACTGCCCTCCGGGAACCATCAGTTTGTTCTCTAGAGTTAAGAATCTATTTCTTGGTCATACAACTATCTTTCTAATCATTTTTTATGTGTAGTTAAAAAAAATAGGTCTGTGGGGAGATCTGACAAGACCTAACCACTTTTTGGGTTTGAGGGCTTTGTTTTGCTTTTTGTTTTGGGGTTTTTTGTTTGTTTGTTTGTTTTTTTGGTCATTTTGTTTAAAGCAATATATTTTGTTAATGTTCTTTAAAAAAAAAAAGGAACAACCACTGGCCTGAACCTTTAATATATAGTATGGGCTCGGTAAATATTTGTCAAATAAGATGAATGCATGTAATTATCATCCTGTGTTTGACATTGAAGTCGTCAGATGGGTTAAGGACACGGATTAATTTTATTTTGTTAAAGAATAAACAATGAAGATTCTTCCCGAAAGACCTGACCAATTCTGGTGGACCCAATTACATCAGACTAAGCTGTAAATACATCTGAATAGGGCTCTGAAAGTGCATATTGGCCAAGGCAAGACTTCGGTTGTAGGGAACCGTGACAATACTGGTCATTTTGGTGTGTGTGTGTGCCAGGTCGGAGGGACTCCTTGGTGGTAAAATGCCACTGGGGAGGATGTTTTCAATAATCTAAAAAGGTGTAGGAATGATGCTCAATTTGAGAGAATCAGCTGAAATTAAAGTGCTATGCCACTGAGCTGTTTTGCAATTAATCTTGGAAAATTTGCTTTTAACAACATCTCCAGATCAGCATTAAGGGAATAAGGGGTAGGTATCAGCATTCAGAATCGCTAGAGGAGCTTTTAAAAAATTATACAGGATGTTGATGGTGGGGGGAGGCTGGATGTGTTGGGGGCATTTTCCACACAACTTGCTGTGCACATTAAAGTTCTCTGAAAAATTAAGTTGATTATTTTCTTTTAAATTTGTGGAGCGTCAGGTGTAGTATTTAAAATCACTGCCTTGGGCGCTGTAGTTGGCGTGGGGGATATTCGCCTCCCGCAGTAGCATGAATAGGAAAATCATGTTGAGAATTACTGTCCTATATCATAAAATGTTGGGGCAGAAAATAACCCCAAATCCCCAGTTTAGTGTCCCCCAGTTGGGTACTACAGCGGACAGTTTCCAGAGATGCTAGGAGTTCACTTTTGAGTTATACGCGAAGTTTTCCATGGTCATTAAGGCTGGGAAATGGAACTTTGGGAAATTGTAACTCTGGTAAGCTAATTCAGATGTTTCCCATGCTTTATTAAACAGATGCTTTGGGGGGTGGGGCAAACACTTATCAAAGTAGTCCAAGGAACACCAATTTGGAAACAAGTAACTCAAGAGTGTTAGAAAAAAAAGTAGGTGGGTCACCACTCAGAAATGGGTTGTGAAATCAGTTGAGGGGTTGTAACCGCCCCCCCCTTTTTTCAACAAAAAAATAATAGAAAAGCATAGAAAATACCAGAGGGCTTTGCGCATGGGAGGGTAAATATCATTTTGTGAACCTTTGTTTCAGTGATATACGTGGGTTTGTGTGTTCTCAGTCATATCGAGAACTCTATTTCTTACTGTAGATGATGACTAAAAAATTTTTTGGAAAACACCAGTGTAACAGTTCCTCAATTTTATAAGTGAAACACTGAAATGGGTGTCAGGATCACGGGGGGAGTCAGGGACAGAATCTAAGTCTACTCTTATCCTCTCCCACCAACGCCAGGGCACTGCCAAATCCACACATCATCCCTTTTGGAAAGAAGCATTGATGGAAACAGTGCAAATTTCATGAGCAGAGGAAATGATAAACCAAATCTAGTTTGTATGTACCATGGGATGCTATTCAGCTTTAACAAGAAATGGAATTCTGAAACCTGCTGCAACATGGCTGGACCTCGATGTTGCGCTCAGCGGCGTAAGTCAGACACAAAAGGACAGGTGTTGTGTGTGTCCACTTGGATGAGGTCCTTTGAATAGGCAAACTCATAGAGACAGAAAGTAGATTAGAGGTTGCCAGGGATGGAGGAGAAGGGAGAACCAGGACTCAGAGTTTCGGGGGGACAGAGTTTTGTTTTGGAATGATGAAAAGTTTGGGAGCCGGACCATGCCGATGGCTTCACAACACCGTGAACCTACTCAAGGCCGCTGAATTGCACACTCCAAAAATGGTTAAAATGGCAACTTTTATGTTACGGCTGTTTTATCACAACAATGTTTAAAAGAACCGAGCCTCAAAAGAATAATATAATTGATGATAAAAGCAACACAGCGTTTCTTTCAGACAGACCTTGTTTTATGTTCTAACCCCTGTTGGTTCCTCCGGACCTTCCAGTGTGCGGGTCTGGGTTCAGGTGCCGAGGATTCTGGGGCAAACAGGGCTCCCTACTCTTAGGAATCCCTGGCACAGAGTGTGGCCACATGGGATCCCGATTCTAGAATGCCTGACCAGTGACGACGGCTCATATTTCCGTAGGTGATGCGTTCTACAACAGCAAGTCACACTTAGCACGTGACCTTTCCTGTGCTACAAGCTCTGATGTTCCAACTGCAACATTTGGGTCAACCAACAACTTACTTTTTGGAAGATCAAGCAGAAGCATATTTCATGGTTTTCCTCATGGTTTCACCCTTTCATTGGTTGGTCATTAGCCCCGACCCGGAGTCAAATAACCTATTCTTGCTTTTGCTTTTACCTCTTTCTTCACAAGATCTCCAGGCTCACTGCACATAGCAATTTAAGTGCCTTGCTACTGCCCACAAGTCGGTTGTAGTGGTTCTTGCTGTCTCTGTTCTCTGCTCTCATTTCACGTGTTTGGATTTGAGAATCTCAGGGGTCTGGGTGAATCAGAAATGTGTGCGGCAGCTGGATGGTGGAGAATGGTTGTGTGTGTTTCTTCCTTGGAGCCGACAGGTTTTTGAAACTCTTAACGTTAACTTAGCAAGGCAGCTTCTGCCCATAAAATCGGCAACAGATGGGAGTCGCCCCTTGGCTCTGTTCAAGGACTTCGGAGTCTTCTTATCTGTCAGGCAGGCCCCCTTGGAAACCGGGAGAAAATGCGTCTCACTTGACCAGTGAAGATGTCTAACTTGGTTTCCTGGAAGCTAAAAGAAAGCTTCAGAAACGGGGCTGGTGGAATCTCTGTGAACTGGGCAACACATTGTGATAATAACCTCAAAACTCTTACTGAGATCTTGTGAGTTGGACGGATAACTCAGGTGTCTCTACCTCAGCGCTCTTGGCATCTGGAGCTGGGTAATTCTTTGTTGTGGGGCTGCCCTGTGCGTTGGAGGATGTTTAGCAACATCCCTGGCCTCGACCCACCAGATGCCAGTCGCAGCCCACGACTTGTGATGATGAAAAACGTCCCCTCGGTTTGCAGAATCACTCCTGCCTGAGAGCCAGAGGCAGGCTCCAAGCGCCTTCCACTGCGTTCTGAGTTTTAGCTATTGAGGACTTTGTCAGGTGTTACTCTGGAAATAATGGAAAAGGGCTTGGAGTTGTTTGTTCGTTTGAGTCCCGCTCTGTCAGTATAGAAGTCCCATCTCTGGAGTGTTGTAAGGAATCGTCACCTGAAAGAAAGAAATCCCTGGCACTGGTTCTCTCAGAACCAGTCTGTTTCCTGTGTAATGGGGTTGTTCTGTGATGGGTGTTGGGATTTCGTGTGTAGTGTCTACTGGAGATGTGCGTTACGGGGAGAGTCTGGGACCTCTCTTGTAGTGGGGTCCTGCCTGGTTATGGACTGAACAGGAACCAGCAGGCTGCAACTGATGAACTAAATCAGGAGCACCTGGGTGTGCCTGTTCTCTTTTGCTGCCTCTGCCAGGCCCGTGGCCAGGTGATGTTAGCAATTTATTTCATTGCTGTGTCTCTCTCTCTCCCACATTCAAGTGGAGGGTGATAACCTGCTCTTCATCTTGTTAAGTGGCCATGATATGGTCACTTCATCTGTGGAGCTCCCCTTCTACAGTAGAAAGAGTTGTTTGAGAGAGACCATGGGTTCTTTGTGGTTTCCTTACTTGTCACAGAGCCCTAAATGGATTCCCAAATTCCATCTTCCAGAATGCAAAGTGTCCATTTTCTTCCCCCAGGCTGGAGTAGCTGGATGTTTCTTTATTCATTCACCCAGTGTTGCCGGAGCTCCCGTGGGCCATGCTTTGTGCAAGTCACTTGGGACACTTGGATGACCAAGCCAGGTTTCCTGTCACACTCTAGTTAGAAAGACTTACAAATAAACCTAATGTAACATGAGGATTGTTTTCTGTCACCTGTACAAAGTGCAGTGGTTTAACCTTCCTGCATATTTTGAAGCTCTTCCTAAGTCTGTAAAGAAACAAGCACCATTATTGACTATTTGGGGAGGTATGAGCATGCAGTTTGGGGGAACACTGCTCTGGGAATCTGAAAACTTGGTTTGGTTTTTTTTTGGTTTTGGTTTTGTTTTTAAATGTTGATCCTGGCCCTGAGTAGTTGTGTGGACTTACCCTGTCCCTTCATCTTTCTGGTTTGTAAAATGATGTATGGGTTACATCATTTCTGAGGTCCCTTCTGACTCCAGCAGCCCATGCTTATTATCATAACAATCATAATTATTAAATACCATTATGATATATTTTCGTGCTAGGAACCTCATGATTAGCCAGTCTTTGAAGGAGGATTTATTTTAAGTTTTTAAATGGGTTTCTGCTCACTTGTGCCTGGTAGGGAGACTTGGACAACTCTGGTAAGGTCGGAAGCCTTGCAACACTCCAAGTCCCCATTTAAGGGGTAGACCAGCAGTCTGAAAGATGGAACCAGATGTTTTGCCCTGAAGCTCCATAAGAAAGATACTATTTCTAAACAGACGTATTATCTATGGAGGGCTTCTTTCCCCCAGAGTTTTTTTTGGGAAGTAAGGTGCCTTTTA
Organism: Meles meles; assembly: GCF_922984935.1. NCBI lineage: Eukaryota > Metazoa > Chordata > Mammalia > Carnivora > Mustelidae > Meles > Meles meles. The sequence goes on from NC_060071.1 coordinate 123,426,371, forward strand.
CCTGTATGTTTCTGTTTGCCTTCACAGTTACATAAACTCGTTAGGTAGTGTTTATTCATTCCTTCTGCGCCTGAAGCTATAGGTAAGTTTGCTGTCCAGTTTAAATCTTGTCTTCACATCTGTCACTTCTGGATCCTGTAAGCTCCATCCCTAGGTTACCAGGGCTGGTAACCTCAGGGATGGCCGTAGGCAAGCTCGTGGCAAGGGATGCCCAGTTGGGGATAAGGTCTATAGTCCTATGCGTATTATGTGATAATGGGAGAGAAATACGGAGCATTCCTCTCTTTCTTCAAGACACTTAGCATACTTATTAACATTTTGGTGACGGTCTTGCAGTAAATCTCAAAAATCATCAAAAAACGATCACGTGATCTCTCATTGCCCATCCGAAAAAATTTCCTCAATCACCTGGATGATACTTGGCAGATATTGCCTTATACTGTGGTCCTGTGTGTTCATGTGCCATTTCTGTTACAAGATTGTAATCATCTCCTAGAGCTGTGATTGTATTTAACCACCTGGAAAGACCCCGTGACCCGGTCCGGCGGTGTGTGCACGCATGTGTATTGGATATCTGGTTAACGTCGGGGGAGTGAGTTGATGGATCACAGTGTCAGGCTCTGGGAAGCACTCAATAAATGGTTGTAGAATTGGGCTGAATTGTACGTGGTTAAATATTTCACAGTTCTCTAGTCTTCTTACTTTATGCCACTTACTGCGGGTCAGGAAAAAGATGAAGCTGTGTGTAGGCACATCAAGAGGGAGACGTGGTCGCTGGCTATCTGAAGAGCTTATGGAGCTTTTGGCTGTTGTATTGTTCTGAGTCTTTTTTATTTTTATTTTTTAGCAGTGTTTACTATTTCTGGCTATTATGCACACGAATATAAAAATTTAATTAGACCCTTTCTTTTCAATTAATTGTTACAGCCCTGTGTGTTTGCTCTCTTGACAGAGCCTGCATCGTGGGAACAAGAGAGATCAGTCTGCTTTCACAAACTTCCTGACTTTTGACTGAAGTCTAGTGTGCCTGTGAGGGTCTGCCCCACTCGTGGTGGCTTCTCAGGCAGTTGGAGGCTTGTAGATTGTGAAATGGGCAAGTGTTCAAATAACTTAAGAGAAAGGATCTTTTTGAGCCAAATGAAGTTGTGATTTGGTCATTGGCCTTCTCAGAGCAGTGCAGGAAGCAAAATGAAAATTCTGAACAGCTCATGAGATGGAAAATATACATGCCCCTTATTCGTGTCTCATCATCGAATGTTTAAGTAAAAGCTGAAATAAGGTGTAGAATACATACAGGATTCTGGCTTAGGAAAGGTGTCTGCTTCGGTCGTATCTGTAAGTGAAGGTAAGGCAGGGGACTCTCGTTCTTTCTTTACCTCCAGGGCCCACACAGTGCCTGACACAGCTGTTCAGTAAATACTTGTTTAATGAGTTTAATGAGAATCCATGAGATAAGCTTGTTTCGCTTTTGATCATTGATTCAAGTGTTTTCTGGATTAAAGCTTCTCTGGGACCGTGTCTCTGACTGTCCGTGAATAGTGTCTTGGATGGGGCTCTTTGTCAGTCTCGGGAAATGCTTCTGCACCTGTCTTCAGGAGCTGTAGCTACCGTATCTCACTTGGTAGGGCAGGGGGCAGGGCCTGGGCCTCGAGAGTCATAAGTGATGCCCAGTGTGGTCTCCATAGCCCCCAAGGACAGAGCGTGAGCTTGGCGCTCACACACACATACCTAACCCAAAGCAGTCTGCCACCATTGCCAGCCCCGCGACCCTGGGGGACGTAGCAAAGCCTCTGCTGTCATCTGGTCACTCATCGGTGAAGCTGAGCCAGGAGACCTGCTGTCCGGCATGGTTGGCGGGTCTTCAGGGACACGGTAGGTAATGTCCTTCATGGAAAGATACTCAATAACTGGGTCCATGTGCGGTTCCTTTACCTTCCAGCAGCACGTTCCTTCTATGGATATAGTGACTCTCCACTCGGCTCTGTGCGGAATGGTTTACCTCATACTCTTGTGCGAAATGAGGAATCTGAGAGAAGGGACCCAGCAGCCTGAGTTGGTGTCTCAGGGAACCTTTGATACGGTGCAGAGTTGGAAGTCAAAGCCTGTGGGCAGCAAGGACTCATCCTGTGTGGTGTGGTGCTCCCATGTGGGTGTGCATGGGTGTGGTGTGGTGCCTGTGTGTGCGTGCACATGTGTGGTATGGCGCTCGTGTGTGTGAGTATGTGTGCATGGGTGTGCAGTGTGCTCTTGTTTGGGAGTGTGTGCATGTGTGGTGTGGTGCTTGTGTGTGTCCATGTATGTGTGTGTGTGTGTTGGGGCGAATGAGGGGACAGCTCAGGGAGCAGCACCGTCTGGTAGAACGTCTTGTGATGGTGGAAAACGTTCTCTGCTCCATCTGACACACAGCCACCGGCCACATGTGGCCACCGAGCACTTGAGATGTGGCCAGTTTGATGGAGGAGCTGAATTCTTAATTTTATTTAATTTTCATTTGAATGAACTGATCGCATTGGCCAAATGACAAGCGTATCGAATAGCAAGGCTCCAGGGCCAGCCTGTGGCTCAACGGCTAGTGGTCTGCTCTGCGCAGGAGCTTGTGAGAAATGGAAAATCTCAGACATTGCCTCACATCCACTGGGTCAGAACCAGCTTTTGGAGGCTCCTGGCTGGCTGCATCAGAGCATGTGATTTTTGATCTTGGGATTGTGAGGTTGAGTCCCATGTTTGGTGAGAGATTACATAAAAATTAAATCTTTTTTTAAAAAAGAACCTCCTTAAAAAAAAAAAAAGATTTTTAGAGAGAGAGAGAGCATAAGCGGGCAGGGGGATGTCGGGGAGAGGGAGACACTCTGAAGCAGACTCCCGCTGAGCACGTGGCGTGATGTGGGCTCCATCTCACGACCCCAAGATCACAACCTGAGCTGAAACCAAGAGCTGGACGCTTAACAGACTGAGCCACCCTGGTGCCCCCAAAAGAACCTGCTTCTTAGCCAGATCCCCAGGTGGTTCGTATGCACGGTTGGGTTTAGGAAGTGGGGCTGGCATTTGAACTGCTCCATTTTCTTCATAAACTTGTGTGGTGCACACTCAGAGCTGCGGGTTCTTAACTGTCCTCTGTGGTTTTCAGGGGACCCATGCTTATGGGTCTCAGTGCCTTCCAGGGTTCAGACATGAACCAAGAAAGTTATGTAAGCTTTTAGCTCAGGATTAAGGGCTATTTTCCTAAGTCCTCCTCCTGAACATTGTTAATTTCTGTATTCCCATGTTTTCTCCCCAAGAGATCGCTCCCCTTTTCCCTTCCCTCTCACTACTCTGTAACTTTCTTTTTTCCTACTACCGTGCCTTAAACTGGTAAAGGTGTAGGTATGAGTACACACACACACACGCAACATACACACCACACACAAACACACACCTTTTAGATGTTTCAGACCAAATCAGTACGTTCAGGTTGTGGTTGTCTTAATGATTCCAGCACCCTGGCTAGTGAGAAGTATTTCAAAAGATGAGTAGTGTTTTCTCTTTAAGCGAAGTTAGAGATATGCCCCCCCACCTGTCTGGAAGAATTAATAATTTCTATTCTGTAACGACTGATGGGCTAAAACAATTTAACCAATGACTGATGGGCTAAAACAATTGAAACAATAACAAAACTTCAAGGATTTCTCTGCCATCATCAGTCAGATCGCTTTGGCTAACGTGGGTTTTGCTTGGGTACTGAAGCCAGAAGCTTCAGCTGAAGCCAAAGCTGAAAATCTGTGTGTTCGTTTTGGTGAAGACTTTTCATTTTGCCCCTTTAAAGTCTCGAGTGTCTCGCAGACGCCCGTACGTCTACACCAGGTTGATAGCAGGTTGGAAACGTTGAGAGTCTCCGTCTGGGGAGCTGTCAGGGGCACCATGAGGAAACTGAGGCATAAAGGCAGCATGCTAAAAGGGGCCCACACACAGTTATGTGTCTCTTAAACAAACCCAAGGTCACAGTGCTTGTAAGTGGCAGAGCCAGAGTCGGACCCCTTCCAGTTCGGTTCCGAAGTGCACGTACCTCACCATCCCCCAGACCAGCATCGCTCGCTGCCAGGGATGGTCTCCCTCCAGTTTCCATTGTGCTTGCGCCTTCTGGTCCTTGCTGTCTCTGTCACTGCTTCTGCTCCTCTCCTTCTTCACACCTTTTCTCAGATGTCACCTTCTCGAGGATGCCTTCCCTAGCCGCTCCATCAAAAACAGCATGCTCACGCACACACACCCACACACCCACACACCCGCCATTGTTCTCTATTCCCACTGCCCTCTTTATTTCCCTCCTCAGTCCTCATTATTGCCTGCGAATTGCGTTCTTACTTGTATGTGTGTCCCTTGAGAGCAGGGTCTTGGTTTTGTTTATTGCTGTATCCTCCAGTTCTAGAACAATGCCCAGCCCGTAATAGCACTAGATTAATATTTTTGAACAAACCAATGAATGCCTTAATCAGTGAATGAATCAAGTGACTCTCTAACCTGAGAAGCTGCTGTCGTTTCGCACATGGTCTCTTTCTTGCTTCTTTCTTGGCATGCGCCCTTTGCTGGCCTGAGTGATCTTCTTGAACTCGGTAGACTCTAGGTTTTATGAGGGCAGGAACCCTCTCCGTCCTGTTCCCATTCACTCACCCCACCTTCAGGCTGAGCAGCCTGCCCTAAGGAAGCACCTAATAACTGTACGGGAGGGTGAGCAAGGCCATTTAATTCTATGGGTAGATCCGTGCAGAATTTGTTGGAACCAAGTCTTACTTCTCTAGAATTAAGTGTTTCTTTGGCATTACGTGGTGTTACCGTTCAAGCTGTGAGATTTAAAGACAAAATGCTTCCTGCTAATTATTAACAGTTGCCGTATAAGAACAGAGCCATTACGGGGCCCTGAACCCTGGCACGCTGCCCCCCTTCCAGCAGCGAACAGTGTTGTGGAATGGGGCAGCTACACCCTGGCACCCGCTAGCCCTCAGATTACCCAAAGAGGATTGTAGTCTTGGGGCCAAAAGAGTAGGGAGTGGGTAAAAGGATTTGGAAATGAGATTATAGATCCTAAAAGCTCCTTGCTTTCTTGTTCAGGAAGTAATTTACCAGTTTTCTTCAAGGCAGCGAGACAATCCAGTTTAGGGACTGGAGTGGTAGATCAGTGTCCTGGGTCTTGAGATGCTTAAACAGAAGTTGCTATCTGTAGTTGTGCTGTTGGGCTTCTTGTTAAAAATAAAGGAAGAAGAAAAAAACCAGGAATGGGAAGAGGAAAACTCATCAAAGTACTGTGAACAAGCAAGACTGAACACCTAAGACATACAAAGACAGCCTCCGCTTAAAGAGCATCTTACCTTGGTCAGCATGTCTATAAGCCGCCGTCACGCTGATGGGTAATGTGAGCGGAAGGCAGCCGCTTTCTTTGGAACTCGGAGAAGGCAGGTCATTTCCCTTGACCCCAGCTCCTTACCTCAAAGATCCTTCATTGAAACCCTGCAGGTCTGGCTGGAGCAGAGTGAGAATCAAGCCAGTGTTGCCCTGTGCCATCTGGTTGAGTTTTGCAGCCGTTGTAACCGTTGTCTTCATGCTTTCCATCTTTTTCACGCCGGATGCTTCCTGGAGGTGTATTGTGTTTGGCTCTTGGCGCAGGTGTCTGTCGTCTGTAAATCTTCATTTGCATCCTTCCTCTTCCTCACGCTGTTGGCCTCCCTGCCTTCTCTTCCATTGACGTGAAGTGGCTTTTGGCTGATGAGAGCAGGCTTTCCCCTTCTTCCGAGTTTGAGGGAGACCCACAAGGGATTTGTCTCCTTGCTGCTGATGCCTGGGTCCCATTCGGGTGAGACATCAGGGGATTAGCTCCCTCATTGAGGTATGCAGGAGGATGCCGAGTTGTCCAAGGCCCCACTCATACAGGCTCGTAGATTTAGTCCATCTTCGCCAAGGGGCACAGTTTGTGCATGGGTGATCCTGCAGAAAACAGCCTAGAGATCCTTCGTACTATGGAGCCCTGCGCTCTCATGGAGTTTGGAAACCCCAGTTAAAAATTTATCACCAAACCGGGGCACCTGGGTGGCTCAGTGGGTTAAGTCTCTGCCTTCGGCTCAGGTCATGATCTTAGAGTCCTGGGATCGAGCCCCATATCAGGCTCTCTGCTCAGCAGGGAGCCTGCTTCCCCCTCTCTCTCTGCCTGCCTCTCTGCCTACTTGTGATCTCTCTGTCAAAAAAATAAAATCTTTGAAAAAAAAAAAATTTATCACCAAACCTGGTGTTTGGCATCCTTTCGTTAAACGTTTATTCTGAACCCACCGATGGGTTTGCTGCCAATAGGAAGAACGTGCTGAGCAAACGCTTGCGTGTCGGGGGACATTGCATTTTGTTCTTCACGGTCTTCAGTTTGTCGTTCTGTCCGTGTAATGTATATGCCAACTCTCGGGTCACAGGAAGTGATTGTTTTGAATAAATCCCCGATAGAAGCTTCTTGCCCTTTTCTCTTAAAAGTGACGTCGTCTCTAGCCTCCCCTTCCCTGCTGCCCGCAGATGTTTTTTATTTGAAGATGGGGGCTAGCTGGGTTTCAGTGAATTCAAGTTTTAATTGTGTTTGATTCTACAGCAGACCTAATGTTTACCTACCTTAGTAATGAAATGCAAAGTGTCATCATGTCGAAGTTCACTCCCTTATTGTACAGCAAGGGGAGTAGAAGCAGCCCGGAATCCTGCTAGCCCTACCTGGTAATTTGTGTTTGCTGTTTGTTTTTGGTGTCGTATTCAGACCTGAGAAAAGGGCTGACCTAAGCTTGATAATCCGAACGTTACTCGTTACTCGGGAATTCCTCTGATGTCCACAGTTCGAACATTTGCATGTTGGGTAAAAAACCTCACCGCTGTACAGAATTGAGGCACTCCAATGTCCTCTGCAGGGAGGAGCTAACAGCCTGAGACTGCTCTCCTTAGCAGGTCCTGCTTGCAAGGTTGGCCCTGAGCTGGTGTCTGGTGGTTTCGCACCATTCCCAGAACTGGTAGTTCACTGCGCCTGAGCTGTGTGAACAATGAAACTCGTGGAAGAATCTGGAATTTTGGAATGTGCCAGGCAGAGGGTGCCTATGGGAGCAGTCCCCACTGGAAATCCTGGGCCCGACTCTCCAGTGAGCCTCTCTCATAGGCAGCGCTGCCCATGTAATGTCATGACCCATTGCCAGAGGAATGATGCACGTTCCATGTGACTCTCCTCGGGGAGGACTCTTGGAAACTTGTGCCTGGTGTCCTCTGGACTTCATCCCTTGTGCCTTTTCCCTCTGCTGATTGCACTGGGTGTCCTTTTGCTGAAATCAGTCCTAACTATGAACATAATGTGCTCTGTGCTGAGCCCAGGGTTCTCGCAGGGGATCACCCAACCTAGGGGTGATCTTGGCAGGGGAGGTCCCGACACACCTTCTGAACCTGCTCTCCCTCTTGAATGTTTCTGTCTTGGCAGCTTTTCCCCTTCAACCCAGTATCCAAAGTCAGAAACCTCAGAATCATCTTTGATTTTTCTCTTCATCCAGGTACCAAATCTGGTTGATTTTGCCTTCGAAGTGTCTCTTGAGTCCATCCTTCCTATAGCCCTTGTCGCTGTCATGGTCTTGGCTCTCCCCGCCTCCCCCTGGACTGTCCCCCAGCTGCTTCCCTGTCTGGTTTTCCTGCCCCTGTTCTCTGTCCACCCTGTCATTGACCTTCCTCTAAAACCCTGGTGGAGGGAACTGCCGTTACACAAATGCCTCAGCTGGGCCATCCAGGACCCTTGTACAGCTTCATGTACTGTACATGGGGGGGGGTGGCCCAGGGGTTAGGGCTCAGATTTGGGTTGTCCGCTCTGCCACTCAGTAGCTGCTACCACAGCGAGTTACAACTTCTCTTTACCTCGGCGTCCTTTCCCTGCTCATGAGGTGTGAAACAGTACCAGCCTCAGAGGCTGGGTGCAAGAATGAGATGAGGACATGCCGAAAATCCTCAGGACAGAGTCTGGGATCTAAAAACTGTCCATTACTGTTAGCTGTACTTCTTTTTATAATTATCTCTCAGCATTCTCCTCTCTGGGCTGTGTGCTGCTTTCTGGTGTTGTGTGGCTATGACTCCCTAAGAATGAATGAATGAATGAATCAGTGGATGAATGGGAAGGAGAGAAAGGGAGGGGGAGGGGGAATGAGGGAAGAAGGGTTGATGAAAACATGGCTGTACTCTTCAGAAATGTACCGGGTGGGGCTATAAGATGCTATAGTAGATTAAACAAGCATGGGAGAAGAGTACAGGTCAACTTGGGGAGTGCTGTGAAGGAATGCAGAGAAGGGAGGGGTCTGTCTTTGTGGGGCGGGAAGGAAGCACCCTGAAAAATTTCAACAACGTTATCAAACTCATGCTTTGTCCTCATTTCAGATCCTAGAGAGAGGCAGAGAAGTGTCAGGACTTGGTGTGCTTCTAAGAAACAATCATAAAAGTGAAGTCTTCCTGCGGGACCCTTTGACTCTACCCTTACTGAAAGTTGTCTTTCTCTGGGGTGACATTTTGAGCTACTTAACAGGGTGTGCATACTTCCGAGAATACTCACCGTAGGATGACTTCTGAATGGTTCTCCCCAGAGTGTCTACATTTCCTCCTGGCTCTCTGGGGTGGAAGGGACTCTCAGAGAGAGGGAAATATATGTCAGCTTCAGAACTAACTCCCAGGAGGGACCCTTCCATGCCTCTAAAAGCATGTTTGAGGTTGTGGGCTGGCTGTCACCAAGTCTTGTGTCCCGGAGTTGCTAGGAAGGGTTGACGAGTAAGTTGCTGTTGGTAATGCACCTAGGCCATGTGGAGACAGTTTAGTCCTGTGAGCTTCCTCAGTAATGACTAGAGGCCAAATTCAGAGAAAGCGTTTCCAGGATTGCTAGGGCGCCTGGTGGGCTACGTCAGTGGAGCCTCTGACTCTGGATCTCGGGGTTGTAAGTTTGAGCTCTGCATTGGATGTAGAGATTACTTAAAAAGGAAGTCTTTAAAGGGACACCTGGGTGACTCAGTGGGTTAAGCGTCTGCCTTTGGCTCAGGTTGTGATCTCAGGGTCCTGGGATGGAGCCCCGCCCCAGGCTCCCTGCTCAGTGGGGAGCCTGCTTCTCCCTCCGCCTCTGCCCCTCCCCCTGCTCATGCATGTACGCGTGCACACTCTCTCAGATACATAAAACCTTTAAATAAATAAATGGATAAAATAAAAATGCTGTTGCTGCTCTACTGTTCTGCATTGGGCAGTCACTGAAGCCACCATCTTGCAGCTGCATTGGGGTCCTGGGATCATGGCTCCTTGTGCAAGTTCTGTTCTATAAACTGTGTATCGTTCATCTTCTGCTACATAATCATCTAAGTGGTTTAGGAGAGTAAACATCTCGTTGCCCATTGTGCCCTGTGTCGGCAGCCTGGGCTGGGCTCAGTCCGGATGGATCATCTCTGTTCCTGGTGGTGACGGTTAGGCTCACTGGCGTATTTGGGCCTCAGCTGGAATGGCTGGGAGAGAACTCACGTTCTTTTGGAAGCTGTTCCAAGCTTATTTGCGCGGTGGCAGGAGGAGGCCCAGCAACAAGAGAAAACAAGGCCCGGTACTACAGCACTTTTCTGGTTTCTGCCCGTGTCCTGTTTCCTAATGCTCTGTTGGCCACAGTGAGCCACGGGGCCGAGCCAGAGTCACTGCTGGCAGTGCCCAGCTCAGGGGTCGGGCTGTTTCTGCAGTCGTTTATGTCACGGAGTTGAGGGTCCTGCCAGACGTGAAAACAGTGGCGTCGTTGCCAGCTGTCTTTGCTGTTCCCCTCCAGACGGTCTTCCAGGCTGGGCACAGTCCGTGGATTAGACCCTCTGCTCGCTGGTCCACGTGGGCCCCCTTGGCACTCCTTCTCTGCATGACCAGTGCCTGCACGGAGGCTGTAAGCCATCTGGCTCACAGATTGATGGGCACTCCCAGTCCCAGAGGGCCCACCAGGAGAACGTGCCTGGATCAGCACAAATCTGACGTTAATGCTAGAAAAGGAACTCCAGGCTGACAGAAAACACGGCCCACGCAGATAGTTGTGGCAAAATGACATTGAAAGTCCCCCTGCAGCGTCTTCAGCCTGCGCTGAGCTCGGGCCCCATCTCTGAGGAAATGCCCACGGCCGTCCTCTGCCTCCACCAGTCCCTGGACACGGTCCGAGGACCACGGAGCGATGGAGGAGAGTCTGGGTCATGATAACGAGGGAGACTCCTTCTCCCCAGGTTCCTTAGCAGGGTTGACACTAGGTGACTGGCCTCTTTGTGAGGGGAGGAAGGACTTGAGGATTCATCCTAGTTCAAATCGTCTGATTTTAAGTTGTTGTCTTTAGAGGATTATTCTGTTGAAGATTATGCTTACAAAATATTATGGAAATGTTGCCTTGTGATGGACCAAGAGAAAAGAATTGAGACAAGAATGATTTTGGGATCAGAGAGGTGTTTTGAGGCAGAGTCTGGAATGGGGAGGGAAGGGGTCAAAGGGTGGGTGGTCTTTAGGTCCTATGGACCCCACACATCAAAGGCACCCAGTCCCCTGTTCCTGGTGAGCTGGGCCGGGGGAGGGGCACGGGACTGCTCAGGGTCAGAGAACTTCTACAAAGGCTTCTGAGGCATGGTGCTGGGGGAGAAGGACCCCCTCCCCACCCCGCGCTGCAAGCCAGGAAGAATGAAATGAAGGTTCTAGGTTGGTTCTGACGTGTGCATTGTAGCGTATGAAAGATGTTGTGAGTGACTGTGCATGTGTGTGAGAATGTGTGCACGTGCATACGCGTACCCTGGGGCAGGAGCCCATGTGGGGCTGCGTACCAACCTGCCATGTTGTAGTCGATCTTCCCCTCATGGCCTGGGAGTCAGGAACTGAGCTCACCCTGGCCTCCATTGTGTCCCCAAGGTTTTAAGTGTTGCCAGACACCTATTAAACACTTAAGAAATATTTACTGAATACGCGAATCAAGAAAGGCTGGAAGGGAATTTTTTTTTGAGAGCAGTTAGATGGCAGTTTTTAAAGAATGAACCTGGACATTTTAATCAGTCACAGAACAATGACTGTTGATATCTTTAAGCTCTTTCGGTGGCAGTACGATAAGAACTGAAAGGAAGCTGACAAAACAAGGGGCCAAAGTTAAATGTACGGGCTATTAAGTAGAAACACTCGCTAATGCTAAAAACCCAGAAACCTAGATTACCAGCCTAGTGTAGTAGAAATACACTATCATTTTGTAGTGTGCTTGTGTTTTTCGCAGAATTAAAATAGCTTTATTGCATTTTCTAATTAATAAGGACCTGCACGTGTAGAGTGGACAAACAGTATAAAGAATTCAATAAAATGCCCTTGTTTTCGTGTTGTTAACATTCATGGAAAACATTTTTTTAATTGTGGTGAAATCCATAGAACCTAAAATGTACTGTCTTAACCATTTGAAAGTGTCGAGTTTGGTGGCGGTAAGTGTGCCCGCATTGTTGTGTATCCAGTACTTTTTCATTGTGCAAAAACTTGACACTCTGTAACCACTCAACAACTTTGTATTTCTCCCTCTGCTCAGCCCCTGGCAGCACCATTCTACTTTTTGTCTCTGGATTTGAGTATTCTGAGGAGCTCAGAATTACACAGTGGTTGTCCTTTGTGTTTGACTTATTTCACTTCGGGTAATGTCTTCAGGGTTCGTTCTTGGAGCGTGGGTCAGCATTCCCTCCTGTAGGATATCCCATCGTAGGTGTATGTACACTTTGTTCATCCCTTCATCTGTCAGTGGACAGTTGAGTTGAATGATGCTGCCATGAACGTGGGTGTTGAACATGTTTTCACATGTTTCTTGACGCCCACAGACTACAAATGAGATCATACCTTATGCATTGCTTCGTAATGTGTAGTTTTACTCTGCACCATGCGGGATTCATCTTCCCTTGTCAGTTAATAATGATACACAGTACTGTTGTACGATAGTGCGTAATGTGTGTGCCCTTGTACGGATTTATCTACTTGTGGTTGCACGTTTCGGTGGTTTTTTGTTCGTTGATATTATAACCGGGCCTCAATAAACATGCAGAACATGTACCTTTCTCCCTTTGCCTAGTAATAAAAATCGTGATGCTTGGGTGTCAGACTGGATCATATGGAAGCAGAGCCCAAGGGTTTGGGTGTGAGTGATTTACTAAAGGGGGGGGGCCGCTGTATGGGAAAGGGAATGAGCACAGTATTCCTAAAGTCTAAGTCTGATTGGAACACAATCACCCTGGCAGGGTTGTCCCTTTCAGTCAGGGGAACTGTCAGCCACTTATTGTGTGACTCAGAGGCCCCTTGGGGCCCTTAGGCAAGAGCAGTTCTGAGGAGGTACTGGGTAAGAGCCATCGGGGCAGCTCTCACAGCTGCTGGGGGCTGGGTGCGGTCCACGTTGGTGTGGGTGGGTGGGAGGGACATCACCACAGTGCTGGTATTTCTGTGTGCTAGCGGTGGTGTTAAGTACATCAGTGCATATTTCCTAGTCTTATGGTCTGGGTGCTCATGTTATCTCCAGTTTACAGACCAAGAGCTGATACAGAGAGAAGATCAAGTAAGCAAGTGTTGTGGTTGTGTCGTCCTCTTCGTCGTCCACCACCACCACCACCCCCACCCCCCCACCCCGCGTGCTGGGAAGGGCTGGCCAGTATTGGAAGGCGCACTCAGGTCTGTCCTCTATGGGAACCTGAGCTCTTTATCCATAGGCTGTAGAACCTAATCATTAGCTCCTAGAAGCAGAATTCCAGGACCAAAGAGGTAGACCTTTCAGATACATACATGGATCCAACCTTCTCTCCCCACCTACTTCCAAATTGTCTCGATTTATATTCCTTCCAACACTGTTCTCCAGCCATCCCTGGGGCTTGTCAGTCTTTACATATCTACTGGTCCAATTGGTAGAGAGTTTTGCCTTGATATTTCTCTCTCTTATTATTGCTGAGATTCCTGTGTTTATTAGCTAGCTGGATTTTTTTTTTCCTCAAGGCCCAGTTTTTGGTTAAGGCTTTTTGCTCATTTTTGATGGCCCTTTACCCGAGTGTTGGAATCTTCCAGATCCCCCGCAGGGATTTGAAATGCTGCATTTATAGTGCACTTGTTTCGAGCCAATACTTCTTTCTATTTTTAGACTTTCTGAGTTCTTGGTCTGTCTTTTGCTAGGATCATACTCTTTTAATTATTGTACAGTTTATTTTAAAAGATAAAAACTGGTAGGATTTTTGCTGTCAGCTCAATGTGAACCGAAGGTTGCCAAGTCTAGGACATTTATAGGCCCTCCAGCCCCAAATAAGAATAGATAAAACTCTTGTTAGCAGTTAATAACAGTGTATGCCAGTAGCTACTTTTCTTTAGGGAAGGCACCATTTGTCTCTCCAACTCTGTCTGTAATTCTTCCATTTACCCTTTTCTTAAAGGGAGTGGGAGAAGTGACCTTGAACTTAGTCATCGTTTGAATTATCAGTGTAGCAGCTAGTACTGAATTTGCAATTGAGAGAAAATTTGACTCAGAGGGGGCTTGAGTATGAATGAGTATCTGTCAGCTTTATCCAACTAGGAGGTCCAAGAGCGGATCTCACCTCAGGCTCCATGGTTCAGTCATCAGGGTCTTGCTGTCCATCTGCCAGCATTCCTTCTTTGTTGGCTCCTTCCTTGGACAAGCTTTTGCTTCATGAACGCAATATGGCTGCCCAGTCCAGCTGAGTCTTTGAAGGTCAAGTCCAGTGGGAAAAGATTGGATCTCTTTCCCCCAAATTTGGGCCTGACTGCCATCTATTGGCCTAACACCAATGGCTGTAACAGAGGACGTGTGTGCATTTGGACTTAGGCCTGGTACCCAAGTGAATTTGGGGAGCTATTACTAGAAGAAGAGAGAATGGATACTGGATGGCAGGGAACATCAGCTAATGCCCTCTGTACTCACATTAGTAGAATGGGCCCTAATGATGTTTTATTTTCACCATGAGAAAAATTCATAATGTCAAGCTCAGAGAGAATCGTTTTTTGAGAATGGGGCTTGCTATTAAGGACTTAAGGACAAGGGAATCGCCCTTTCAAGTGATTCTGTGACCATGGACCATCTGGGGATCATAGGGATGCTGAGGCCATCAGTGATTCTTGGCAGAGCTTAGTGGTGTTCTCATTTTAATGAGTGACACAAGGCTCAAGCCTGCCATTTCATTATTAAACCAGAAAATGACTCTTCAGCACCACAGGACTCACTCTTCAGAGACAAGACATCAGCCGGCCGTGAAGGAGTTAATAACACTGCACACTGAGGTGGTAGAAAGTCAGGGACTTGCCCTTGGCCAAAGTGCATCTCCTCCCCAGCCTCTTATCTGGGTTGCTGTTACTTAAATGGTTAGCTATGCGCAGGTAAAGAAGGTTTGACTTAAATTTCTTGTTCTTTGCTTAAAACGCAGATTCTTCTTGAAATCCATTCGGCCCCTTTTTAAATAAACTTTGAAGTCTAATACCAGAAACAGCCTGCATATTGGAAACCACGGGGGCTGGTTTCCTGGTCTCTCTGTGCTCCTGATTATGTGTGGCTGTGGCTGAGTCACAGAACCTCTCCCGGTCTCTGTTTTCCAGTTTGTGAAATGAAGGGGTAGCATTAGCTGCCCTCTGGAAGTAGAGAAGTGGAGTCCTAGAGTAGTAGTACGAAGTGGCTATAGAGAGTGTCAAGTCCAGTCCTCACACTTAGCCAGAGGAGAAGGCCTAGGGAGGTTCGAGGGCCTCTAAGGGGATGATGCTGCAGAGAGAGCCTCACACCTTGTGTTTCAGTTTGGCCTGGTGAATATAAAAAGGAAGGACAACCATTTTTTAAAAAGTAAAAAAGACATATAATTGATATATGCTAAGGGAGGAAAGGAAATGGCATCATATGAAATGCTCAGTTAAAACCTCAAAATGCAGAAAAAGAGTGGAAGACCAAAAAAAAAAAGAAGAAGAAGAAAGAATAAGAACAATAAGTGGAAAACAGTAACACCTGTAATAGATACTAATCCAGCTGTATCAGTCATCACTTTGAATAGCGGTGGCCCAAATGAACCAATTAAAAGGTAGAGGTTGTCAGAGTGGGTCAAGAAACAAAACCCAACTACATGTTGTCTACAAGAAACCCATTTAAAATATAAAGACTCAATATAAATTAAAAGTGGATGGATGGAGGAAAAAAGAGCATGCTAAAACTAACCAAAAGAAAGCATTAGTATCTATATTAATTTCAGATAGAGCAGACTTCAGATAAAGAGGGAAATTACATAATGATCAAGGAGCCAATTCTTCAAGAAGATATAACAGTTCTTTACACGTATGTGCCTAACAATACAATGGCAAACTACATGAGTCAAAAACTAACAGAATTGCAAAGAGAAATGGATGAATCTGCTACTGTAGTTGGAGGGTTCATCATGCCTATATCAGGAATGAACAGATCCAGAAGGAAGAAAATTGGTAGGGATATCATTGAACTCAGCAACACCATCAACCAACTGGACATAAGGGACATCTATAGACGACTTCATCCAACAACAGCAGATTACATGTTCTTCTCCTGTTACATGGGGCATTCACCAAGATTGACCACATTCCAAGCCATAAAACACCTTGACAAATTTGAAAGAACAAAAATTCCACAGTCTGCTCCCAGAAAACAGCGGAATTAAATTAGAAATCAATTAATGGAAAGATAATTGGAAAATGCCAGCATACTTGGAGATTAAACAGTGCACGAATAACACATGGGTCAAAGAAGATCCTCAAGAGAAATTTTTTTTTTTTAATTATTTTTTATTCCTTTTCAGCGTAACAGTATTCATTGTTTTTGCACAACACCCAGTGCTCCATGCAATACGTGCCCTCCCTATTACCCACCGCCTGGTTCCCCCAACCTCCCACTCCCTGCCCCTTCAAAACCCTCAGGTTGTTTTTCAGAGTCCATAGTCTCTCATGGTTCATCTCCCCTTCCAATTTCCCTCAACTCCCTTCTCCTCTTCATCTCCCCATGTCCTTCATGTTATTTGTTATGCTCCACAAGTAAGTGAGACCATATGATACTTGACTCTCTCTGCTTGACTTATTTCACTCAGCACAATCTCTTCCAGTCCCATCCATGTTGCTACAAAAGTTGGGTATTCATCCTTTCTGATGGAGGCATAATATTTCATAGTGTATATGGACCACATCCTCCTTATCCATTCGTCCGCTGAAGAGCATCTTGGTTCTTTCCGCAGTTTGGTGACCATGGACATTGCTGCTATAAACATTGGGGTACAGATGGCCCTTCTTTTCACTACATCTGCATCTTTGGGGTAAATGCCCAGTAGTGCAATTGCAGGGTCATAGGGAAGCTCTATTTTTAATTTCTTGAGGAATCTCCACATCAACAGTTCATTTTCTTTTTGTCATTTAGTATTTTGTTGTATGAATTTCTCACAATGTTTTTATCCGTTTTGTTTGTTGATGGGAAATATTTTTAGTTTTTAGCCACTATGACTAAAATTATTATGAATAAAACCATCTATGAGCCTTTTGTGGATATATAGTTTTATATATCTCCTCAAGAGAAATTTAAAAGTATTTTGAGCTCAATGAAAATGAAAATACGCCTTATCAAAATGTGCAGGGTGCAGTAAAAGCAATGCTTAGAGGGAAATTTATAGCATTGAGTGGATATGTTAGAAAAGGAGAAAGATCTAAAATCCATAATCTAAGTTTTTCTAGGAAGCTAGAAAAAAAGGGCACATTAAATCTAAAGTAAGCAGAAGAAAAGAAATGTAATAATTAGAGCAAAAATCGATGACATTGAAAACAGAAAATCAGTAGAGAAATTCAGTGAAACCAAAAGCTGGTTCCCTGAAAAGGTCAATAAAGCAACAAGCCTGTAGCCTGGCTAATTAAGACAAAAAGAGAGGATACAAATTACTAATATTAGAAATGGAAGAGAGGACATCACTGCACATCCCACGGACATTAAAAGGATCATAAAGGAATACTATGAACAGTTCTGTGCCCACACATTTGATAACAGATGAAATGGATCAATTCTTTGAGAGACAGTTTGCCAAAACTCACACAAGAAGAAATAGACAATCTGAATAGGCCTATATCTCATAAAGAAATTGAGTCAATAATTAATAACTCCAAAACAGCAAGCACCAAGCCCAAATGGGCTCACTGGTAAATTCCACCGAACATTTACAGAAGAAATTATACCGATCCTCTACAATCTCTCTCTCAAGCAGAGAGAATACTTCCTAATTCATTTTGTGGCCAGCGTTATTTGAATACCCAAACCAGACAAAGACATTACAAGAAACTAAGAGCTGTATCACTCATGAACATAGTTGCAGAAGTCTTGGATAACATATTAGCAAACTGAATCTAATGATGTGTGAAAAAAGACTAATACACTATGACAAAGTAGAATTTCTCCCAGGTATCCAAGGCTGGTTCGACATTTTTTTTCTTTATGGTTTTATTTATTTATTTTAACGAGAGAGCACAAATGTAGGCGAGGAGCAGAGGGAGAGGAACAAGCAGACTCTTCACTGAGTGTGGAGCCCGAGGCAGGGCTCCATCTCAAGACCCTGAGATCATGACTTGAGCCGAAATCAAGAGTCAGATGCATTACGACTGAGCCACCCAGGCATCCCTGGTTCAATATTTAAAAATCAGTGTTGGGGGGCGCCTGGGTGGCTCAGTGGGTTCAAGCGTCTGCCTTCAGCTCAGGTCATGATCCCGGGCTCCTGGGATCGAGCCCCGCGTCGGGCTCTCTGCTCAGCAGGGAGCCTGCTTCCTCCTCTTTCTCTGCCTACTTGTGCTCTCTCTCTCTGTCAAATAAAAAAGTGGAATCTTTTAAAAAAAAAAAAAATCAGTGTTGGGGCACCTGGGTGGTTCAGTTGGTTAATAAGCAACTGCCTTTGGCTCAGGCCATGATCCTGGAGTCCTGGAATATAAATAAATAAAATCTTTAAAAAAAAATCAATGTCACCCACAGGCTTATAAACATACATATCTTTTAAACTACTACAAGAGAGGGAAAAAGGATTTTTTTTTAGCACTCAAGGAAATCCCATACACATGAAAGGCCCACAGTGCATAGGCCTCCAGGGAACACCCCAAGCTCCCATGAGCTCTCTCAGGTTTCAGGTACCCACTTCTCAGTCCCCTCTGCTGTTCTTCTGTGGCTCCACCTGCCTCCCCACAAGCCAGGCTGCTCTGCCCTCCCCACTTTCTTTGCAGCCCCTTCATCAAGCCTATGACATCCTGTCTAGCCCCAGCTGCCTGCTAGTCTCTCGGTGGCTTCTGCTTCTGCTTCTATATGTCTTCCTTGAGTTTTTTCGTACGCGTCCAGCCCTGAGGACAGGAATGGCTCAGCTCCTGCTTTCAAGCTAAGCCAAGAAGGTTAAAGGTGGCCTGAAGCTGGTGTCCGTCATGGCTCTGGCCTGGCTCTGTGGTCAGCTGCGGCCATTGTTGTGGGCTTGTGGGCTCCAAAACACATCTGCACGCTCAGCGTGCTGTGGAGGGCCGTTTTCCTGACGCAGCCATGTGCCAGCAGCACTGGGACCAGTGAGTTCTCAGGTACTGAGCTCCCCAGGTATCCCCTGTCACCAGATAGTGTTTTCCCACTTCAGCCTGAAAAGACTAGGATTCCTTTTAGAGCAGACAGGGCCTCTGTTGGCCCTCGCGCCTGAGTTCATCTGCAGAGAACCAGGCAGGACATCCTGGGGTGATTCCAGAAGATTCAGAGTCACTTTTAGGAGAGCTCATTTCTACGCAGCGGGGGTGAATACAGTTTTGAAATTTTGATGTCAGTTCCTCTCCTGCTCTTCTTCCAGGATCGCCACCGTTTTAGATACTGACAAAACCTGATGATCTGGAGGCCCTTTCTCTTTCTCATATCAGGTGCAGAGCGTCCCAGAGTTAGTTATCACTGATGCATCCTGGGGTTTTGGTTAACAAGATTCCTGGAGGATGTATTGTCAGTGATTCTGGAAGGTTTGAAAAATGGCACTTTTTCTCCGCTTTAGCTGGCCGTGGACTTGGGAGCGATGGTCAGATGATGAGGGCCGTGGTTCTGCACAAACCGTGGACTGTGATACAATGCAAAACGCGTGTCTCTAATGTATACGCAGCATTGCAGCCTGCGCGAGGGCTCTAAGGAGATACTGAGGCTTGGGAAATGGGGAGCCCCTGGGGCAGGGTGGTAAGAGCAGAGATCTGGAGCTGTTTCAGACTTCAGCAAGAGCACATCCAAATTTCAGTTGTCGATCGGTGCTTCTCCGGGAGAGTTTATGAACGTACAGCGTTATCTGGTGGGTGGGCTAATTTACACACAAAATGTAATTGATTCCGTATTCCTCTCAGACCTAAAAACAGTGCTCACATTTGTTTTTAATAACAAAATGACTCAAGTTTAGAAAATGGTGTAGATTTACATAGAGCATCTGATGAGTTACTCTGATGGTTCTATCCAATAGCAAGATTGAGGAGAAACAATCTAAGGAAAATAGTTTGAAGACTCTTAAATTTAATACTAATTTAATTAGCATTCCATAGGGGCTGTTTTCTGGAAATTTTGATGTAGTGGATTCACTAAGCAGCCCAGACCCAAGGCCTTTTCAGTGGGAAATGGCTTATTTGCATTGTTTTGATCATGTTTAAAGTTAATCCGAAATCAGTGTCTTTTTCAAGAATTAAAATGTCACTATTCTTTATTCCTCTAAAGAGGTCTGCAGACTTTTGTTGTAAAAGAACCAAATGCTGAATATTTAGCAAAGAATCAACATATATATAAATGAAGGGGTGTATTGTATTTCAATAAAATTTTGTTTTCAATAAAATATTATGTATGGATACTGGAATTTGGGTTTCATGTAATTGTCACTTGCCGTAAAATGCTATTCCTTTTTTTTTTTTTTTTTTTTTTTTTTTAATTTCAACTACTTAAAAATGTAAATGCCATTCTTAGCTCCAGGGTCATACAATTTGGTCAACCTCTGGTTTCTGTTCTACCTTCGCAGCTGGTGTCTTTTCTTTTGTAGTGAATATTTATGCTTTGTATGTGACAGGGGCCCACACTGTGTGTGTGTGTGTGTCTGTCTGTCCTCTACTCCTGTAGCCTCCTCTCTAGGGGGTAAAGTAGGTTTTCTAGATCTGAGAACTTTGATTGTGCTCAAGACTTAGCTCCCAGCAGCTCGACCCTGATGGCAGGGAAGCCCACTCTGTGGACTCTGATAAAACTCTGGACTTGTTCGGGGTGCCTGGGTGGCTCAGTGGGTTAAAGCCTCTGCCTTTGGCTCAGGTCATGATCCCAGGGTCCTGGGATCGAGCCCCGCATCGGGCTCTCTGCTCAGCAGGGAGCCTGCTTCCTCCTCTCTCTCTGCCTGCCTCTCTGCCTATTTGTGATCTTTGTCAAATAAATAAAATCTTTAAAAACAAAACAAAACAAAACTCTGGACTTGTTCTCCACCCAGAGAATTCTGAGCGACTCCAGGAATAGAAGGAATTGAGAATGCAGACAAAGGTAGTAACTCTGAGAGTCACAGGCTGTTGAGTGTTTTGTCCAGAGAGCTCTGCGAGAAGAGTACAAATGGTGGTGGGTATCCTCCGACTTTGTTTGCAAGTCTGTCTGTTTTAAAAGACTTAGGTGTCTGTGATGTTTCTGTTCATCCTTATTCTTAGAGAAGTAGGCCAAAGACATGCTTCTACAAAATGTAAGCATATGGTTTTGCTTTAGTACAATATTTAGGGAAATTAGGAAAGTTGCAAAAACATCCAGTTTCCCTGAAGTGATCTGCAGAGCACGGGACAGTGAAACAAAGGCAAATATGCGTGGTATTTCACGGAATCTGTTTAATAGGAATCATTCTTATTAGGATGCTCTCCCCAAATCCTTAATAAATATAAAGCTTTTAAATATTTGTCCCATTTTGTAATTAGTCTCGATTTAGCAGTGGCTCTTCCTGATTTGGGAGAAAGCATGCTTGACTGTTGCCAGGCAACAGCTAATCGCGGTATTAGCTGCCAGCAAGCTGTTGGCCCCAACAGTAAATTCTTTTGTCTTGTTAACAAAAAAATGAGTGTTAAAGATACAGCCGTATGTGAAGTCTGTTCTGTTGTTCCAATATATAACTTAGGCGATAAATTCCTGTGCTAATACAACCTTGATGTGCTGCTAAAATTTATAGTGGATTGAGAAGAGGACCCATTCATTCTTGTGCTTGAGTCACGTGTAGCTTCTCATGGCGTTAAAACTCAGAGAAGGGGACAGTGACGTAAAGAGGCATTGTTTTCTTAAGATCTCCTAAAAAGAACCTGAGGTCTGTGTTAAATTACAAGTTGTGAAATACACGCGGACTTGTCGAATAAACATCCCAACAGGGTCCATGAGCAGGTGTCACCAATTCTCCGTCACTGACCTCAGTCTCCCTTGCTCCCCACCGTGAACTCCCTCCACAGGTGGCCAAATCCGGTGGCAGCCAAGGCCTGGTCCCCTCTCCACCACCAGACTCTGTGCAAGTTTTCTAGGACAAAACCTCATCAAAATAATTCTCACTTCCTAAGCAAACGTGATGTGACTCATCCTTTGGACACACAGCCTTATGTGTGAAAAAGGGGGGAAAAAAAGGCACCATTTCCTTG
The DNA here is from genome assembly GCF_922984935.1 of Meles meles. Taxonomy (NCBI): domain Eukaryota; kingdom Metazoa; phylum Chordata; class Mammalia; order Carnivora; family Mustelidae; genus Meles; species Meles meles. Next base: position 123,448,022 of record NC_060071.1, read on the forward strand.
GCACTTCTGTAAAAAGATGAAACTGCATCATTTCCCCGGAGTAGACCCCAGACCGCTGTCAGCACTTCTGTCTTCTGGTTACATATTTCTGGAGGACGTTGTAGAAGGTCTCTCAGGGGTCCCACATTCCATCAGGCCCCGGGCGTACATTTTCTCACGTTACGCTCATACCCGGAGTGGCAGGTGGGGGAGACAACGGCAGGTCTGACAGGCCTTGAGGAGAGGAGCTGGAATCAAAATTCACGTTTCCTCTGGTCCCCAAGCCTGCACTCCGCTGTTCCCTCAGCTTGGGTCTAGTATCCGGAACAGCGAAGATGTTGAAAGTACTTCCTTCTTTATTTTCATGATTTCTTAAAAACAACAACAAACAAACTAAAACCCAGCTTAGGTGTTTGTAGCAAGATTTTTAAAAGTGCCCAGGTTGCTAAGATCTCTTCTCTACGCTGCCGTATTCTTTGCCGCCTCCCCTGGCCCCACCCCAAGGAGAGGCAGGAAGTGTCCCTGCCCTGTCTTCACCCTGGTTGTGCTGACGGCGTTTCCCTTAAACCTGGCCACTTTGGATTTTCCCTGCCAACCTCACTGTTCCTCCCAGGCTCCAGCTCCGCGGAAAGAAGGATTATCACCAGAGCTGCAAACCCATTTCTGTCCCTTTTCAATGTTTTTGTTGTTGTTGGTGGTGGTGGGGGGGGGGGGGGGTGTGTGTGTGTGTGTGTGTGTGTGTGTGTGTGTGTGTGTGTGTGTGTGTGTGTGTGTGTGTGTGTGTGTGTGTGTGTGTGTTTTACTATGCTCTGAACTACTTTGCCATCATGTAAACACGTTAGAGTATGTTAACAGCTGCCTCTCTCTTAAAGTTGAACTGGCTCAGAACTAAAAGGGGAACTGCTTTCAGGTTCTGCTCAAGTTTGCATGTGACAGCATCAAAGTTATTTTTAGTGGAGTGATCACCGGCGAGCCGCGGAAACCGGCTGCTTTCAACTATAAACAGTGGAAAGGCTCGTTTCTGCACTGAGTCCATTTGTATAGGAGACAAAGCGGTGCGGAAATCTCTTCTTCCAAGTTATGCAGGCATCTCGTGCCTGTTCAGAGCCCCCTCACCACTGCAGAGAAAAGTGATGTTAATTTAGCACTTGGCTGCCCGGGCTCCAAGTTCAACTAGATGCGCCGATAATGGTGAATTATAGGAGTGTCCTATGTGTCCGTTCTGAAAGGCAATGTATAGATGCTCTGAAACATTCAGTAAACTTTTATTTCCTGTAGATCACAGAACTCAAGAAACAACGGGAAATGAGAGGTGGTTTGTATAAACATCATACTCTAGTGGAAAGAGCATGCGTCACTTAGGAGTGGCAGGACCCTTGTGACTTCACCTTTCAGAATGAAGTGTTCTTAGCTACACAACAAGGATCATGATCCCAGCTCTGTATATACTTTCTAAGGCTGATTGCTTTGGCAGACATTTTTGAATACCTACTCCATGCCAGCCACGAGGAGCCTCAGACTAATAGAACAATTGGTATTCTCCAGAGACTTTGCAGTCCAGCCATATAAACAAGGAGATGACCGACCACGTGATCCGGTGTGCTGCATGTCAGAGGCACAGCACGAGAGGGGCTGGATCTGTACTGGGCAGAGTGGGAGGTAGAAGGAAGACAAGAAGCAGAATTTTCAAAAATGCCTGAGAGTTTGCAGTGAGGATCCTGGAAGGAGGGATGTTTCAAGCAGGAGCAGCTGAGTTGAGCAGAGACAAAAGTGAGAAGCTCTCTGGTGTGTCTGGGCACCCGTGAACAACTTGGTATTGCCAGAGCAACAACACGGAGTGGGGGAAAAAAAGACAAGGGATGGCAGGGGATGAAGCTGGAACAAGCTGAGCCAGTTGCTCAGAGCTAAGGAACTTGGAAGTGACACCAAGCCACAGCGAGCCAGGGACTAGTTTTGAAAGCGCAAGTGTTGGGATTGTGCAAGTGTGAACGAGGCGCCCCCACCAGTGAAGGCTGGCGCCGCCCCCGCCAGTGAAGGCTGGTGTCGCCCCCACCAGTGAAGGCTGGTGTTGCCCCCACCAGTGAAAGCTGGGGTATCTGCAGATAGGACGTGGTAACAGGTCACATTTTAAGTATGCTCCGAACAGGAATTGTCACCCAAGAGAGGGGAGACCGGGGACTGCCTTCAGAAACTGGATGCCACCTGACTGTTAAGTGTGGCCTTTGAAGAGGAGAGGCAGGTAAAAGGCCCAGAAGTAGCCTGCTGGGAGGACCGTTTAAAGCCTGATAGAGTGCTGAGCTCTGCAGGCAAGTTGGGGGACTGGCTTGTGTCCTTCTGGAGCTCTCGGGCCAACTGGCCCCAGTGAAGAGCGGGTGTGCCCCAGGCATGAAGTGTGTGCTGCCTGTGGCCCGTGGATGCTCAAAGGTGAGTGTAAGGACCAGGCATCAGGAAGCATCCTCTGTACTCGGAGTTGAGTTCCCCCAAAGGTTTCAGGAAGCTAAGGTTTTCCTGACTATGCTTAAAGCTTCAATGATGTGGAAACTTCTTGATGCCATGGAAATTCAAAGAAGAGGGAAGTGCAGACCAAAACAAAGCAAAACAAAAAAACACCTCATGCAAAGCTACCCGTCATGTTTGTGCGGGGAGGGAATGTTCTGAAAAGTCACTGTATACTGCGAAGGTTTGTAAAACACAGTCTCCCCTATCTGTCTATAACCACGGCCAAGATGTACCATTACTTTCTTGAAACTGTTCTCTTTGAATGTAATATACTGTAAAGGAAACTTAGCAACATTATTTGCTTCATTTTCCTTCAAGGGAAGGGACGAATGTTTCCATAAGTTTTCAACAAGGATCCAGTGGGCATTAATACAAGTCTGTTACATAGGCTCTAGCCCCCATGATAAGGAAAAAGGACCGGTGCAGTTGGATTTCCAACCACTTACTTGGTTTCTCCGAACAAAGCTCAGGGTACGCATGGGGACCCCGTGTTGGAGAACAGGAGAAGGTTGCAAGTAAGCAGCTGTGGCAGGTGCAAGGCGAGGTGGGCAGGGGGTGCAGGTGAGGAAGGGGTGGGAAGAACATCTTTGAGGGGGCGGCCAGCTCTTTATGCTGGGTTGGAAGTGTCAGGACAAAGCCGCTGGTAGGGGCTGATGCCTCATCACAATCTTGTGGCCTTGGCAGACAGAAGAGATTACTTTTTGGAAATGGAGATTCACTTTTTTGTCACTTCGAAGTCAACCACAAATAGATCCAAGAAACTGTAGGGAAAATGTTTCATAAAATATAAACTTCTGCGCTGTTACATGTAACTTCAGACTTTACTTGAGTGCTTGGATTTGGTACCCTTGCTGGAACATTCAGACAGAAGTGTCCAGCTCGCTCTCATCGGCTTTCCGAAATCAGCACTCGTGTCTCTCATCTTTGTGGTGGGGCGTGGGATGGGACTGGCTCTCATGGGGAGGAAATGAGTAATCATTAAGGTAAATCACAATTTTCCCAAAAATAGGTCATTTTCCCGTCTGCAGTGGGAAGCATGGCCGGAAGTACCAGAATCAGACTGTATCAAAACTTGGATTCAGCCTTGGATCCATATCTCAGTCTCTACAAGCCTGAATGATGAGTAGATGACAGTGACTTTAGTCTCTATGAGGGAGGTTTTTCTCTGAAAGTTGTAGTAGTTCAGTGTAGTAATGAGAGATGACGTTAGCATTTTCTGCATTTGGGCAAAGTACGATTGTGTGTCGTGGCCTCAGAATGATGCTGCCATCCTGGGACAAGGAGGTACGCATGTGGGCCGCCCTTCCTGCTTCTAGGTTATGGACACTTGCCCCTGAGATCATGGCAAAATGATGTTTTTCACTTAAGAGGCATTTCCTCTTAAAAGGAGTCAGTTTTAGATTTTTGGATAAAGGTTTCCCCACTGTCACTCATCCCCAGCTGTACTGATTCTGTCTGAAGTCCCCAATTGGTTCCGCACGTTCCACTGAGTTCCTGATGTTCTGTCAAGACCTTCCCAGAACCAGTGCCAGGGGAGGGAAGAAGAGCTGGAAGTGGTCAGTCATGGAGCCCCTCCAGACCCACACAGCCAGAGGGCAAGGCTAAGAGCTATCCCTGTGCCACCATCAGCCGCTCCATCTTAGAGAACCTCCATCATCAGACTGGCTCCTCCTTGAGGGGGCTGGGTGTCTGTATTCGTGGGGCAGCGATGCTGAGATGGGGAAACTCCAAGGGAACGCCTCCAGATTTCAACTCCCCAGGAATGCACCCAAGAGTATATCAAGCGACTGTTCTGGGGCTCTGATGGTAGTCGGGATTTATGGAGCGCTTAGTACTTGGTGGATGACAGCTGTGGAGGACCGGCAGTGTCCCCAGGGAGGCAGCTGGAGGAGAACTGGTGAGACAGTTGGTCCTGAAGTCTGTGTGTTGAGGCCAGTGCCGTCAGACCTTAGAGAAGAGACAGAGGCGGGTCAAGTCAAAGTAGTCCTTGTGGAAGAGAGAAGATTGTTGATGGTTTCTGTCCACCAAGAAGTCCTGGTGTCCACTTTCATTCATGGCATGGCAATCGAGGGATCCGAGGGCAGTGGTCTCCCAGCTGTGAGCCCGAATCCTTGTCTATGTACCCATCTGTGTCCCTGCCCCTTGGAGGACAGGATGGTTTCTTCACTGCCATGTCCCCATAGCACGTGCAAAGTACATTCACTCAATGAGTGGACAAGTGAGTAAAGGTGGGCAAACCCACTCCCATTATCAGGGCTTTGGGACAGAGGAGCGGAGAAGCCCCACTTGCCTCCCCTGTCTGGCCAGTCTTTAGGGAATGTCTGCTTGTTTTATTATCTATCTCTCCACCTATCTTATCTATTTAGTTATCATTTATTTATTTTGAAGTTGTAGTAAAATGCCTGTAACATAAATTTATCATCTTAATCATTTCTAAGTACACAGTTCGCTGCCATTAAGTACATTCGTTGTATAACCAGAACCAATGTCTGCTTCTAGAACTTTTCCATCTTCCCAGACTGAAACTCTATACCCCATGCAACAGCAACTCCCCAATCCTGCCCCCCCCGCCCCCCGCCCCATACTACTTTCTGTCCTTTAGGACTTTGACTACCCTGGGTCCCTCACATACCACCTCACATAGGTGGACTCATACAGTGTCTTTGGCTAATCGTGACTGGGATATTTCACAGGGGCCTGTCCTCCCCGTTCAGCCGCGTTACAGCCTGTGTCAGAATGTCCTTGGCTGAAGACCACTGTGTGCACGTACAGAGTCTGGGTCTGTTCATCCATCCGTAGACACTCGGGTTGCTCCACTGTCTGCCCGTTGTGAATAGTGCCGTGATTAACAACGGTGTACAGTTATCCGAGTTCTTGCTTTCGGTTCTTTTTTGTATCTGTGGTGAAGAGGAACTACCGGATCATATGGTAATTCCACGAGTAATTTTTTGAGGAACCACCATACTGTTTTCCATGGTGACTGCACCACTTGAAGGGGGGGTGGTTTGGGTCATTTAACTCTTCCTCTGTGTGGCTTGCCTTTCCTCCATGAGTTTTGCAAATGCAACCCTCCTCCCGTCTGCTCAGCTTGTGTCCTTTGAATGGGACTGGTTAAAATCTGGTCCTATGGACGGGTGTGGGTTAACACCACCAGTTGCCTGGCTGGACCACATCTGCTTAGTCAACCCAGACTGGGGGCTGTTGGTTCCCTCCCATCCACATTTAGAAAGTTAAGTTTATCCCATTGCGCACTCCCTACCCCTAGCCGGGGCAGATGTCATGTGTCATTACCGCCCCCCCCCACCCACTCCAGTCCCAGGCAGCTCCAAAGATTAAGCTAGAACCAAACTGGCCCTAGACTTGTAGCTCTTAGAACAGCTGCTCAGCTTCCCTCAACTTCACCATTTTAATTGTGATTAGTAGGTTCATTTGCATCTAAAAGGAGTCGTTTTCTTATCAGCACCATTGAGTTGGGAACCAGTGCTCCATTTATATAGAGTGGCCCATTTTAACCAGGCCCATTAAGCAGTAAAAGTAAATGTGGGTGTTTTACAAATGCAAATATATCATGCAAATAATGCACTTTATGCTGAATGATGCCTTGGTTTTCATATGTAAAATTAGAAACTGTGTAGCACCGAGATAATGATAAACACCTTTGCATCTGTTCATAAAATGTATCATGAGCCGTATGCATCTAAAATCATAGCTGGGGTTTGGAGCAGCATTTCTCCAGTGGACCCGAAAGTGCATTCCATATTATCAGAAATATACATGTACTTATCTAGTTATTTATATATTCCTAAGTAATCAAGAAATCACAGAAAAGAGTAATCTAAATTACCTAACTCTTACCATCAGTGATGAGAGTTATTTCGTTTCCATTTTTAAGGTTTTATCTGAGTTGATGACAGAGAAGAAATGTTACTGTATAGGCTAGTTTCTTGGTTAAAGACTTAATTATGTTATAAGAGATTTTTCTTTAATCCTTAGTGTTTGAGGTAATTCTGTTTATGATACACGGGTAGCGTTTCTGCTGTTTTGTAACATCACTCAGTAGAGTTACGACACCCACCTTCTCTGTGCGACAAACTTGAAGGGAAGTCACCCTTAGTCCCTGCCCATGTGGGGTTTCAGGCCTCTGAGAGTCAAGGCACAGACCTATGGAAAGTGAATTGAAGGTATAAGAAAACATCAGATCAGAGAACATCTCAGAGTATGATCAGTTCCCAACTGGCTGTACAGGTAGAAATTACTAAACCAACTCAGAGCAAGTCCCAGGGTGTGGGAGTGACCAGGAACATTCTTCCTGGGATCTGGGATTTGAGTTGAGCAATAAAGGATGGATGGGACCTGAACAGGCCAGGAGAACACCAGAAAAGGGCATTTCAGGCAAAGGGGATCAGAATTGGCTTGAATGGGCCTCGGAAGTACATGGGGTCCACGTGTATTCTGGAGACCTGGCCAGGTGGCATATTGGGGAGCAGCGAGCACACTGGGGAAGAATATAAAGACTTCTGAGCGGCAGAGAACCTATTGGCTTTGACTCTTCCCCATTAGCTAGTGGTTTCCCCACACTTTTGTAATCCCTAAACTCTTCAAATGAGGAATAATTGAAAACTCAGTACATAAGATACAAGAAAAATCATGTCCCTTACTGACGTTGGGCCAGGACCTCACCTAGATACCCATCCCCGACTGCCACTGTTGGCAGCACCATGGTCACGTCCTGGGGTTTCCTGAGGAGCAGTTTGCAAAGCAAGGGCAGAGCAAATGAAGATGCTGTGCTGTGCTCAGATAAGGCTGCTTAAGTGGTAGGCAGGGCTGCCTGGGGTCGTGGGGGGGATTTGTTAGGGCACTGGTAGGAACACCTGCATATCAGTTGACCCAGTAGAGTGAAATGCAAGAGACCTTAGAAAGAAAGGCTTGGCAGCAGTGGGTGACCCCAGACAGGACTAAGGGAGAGGAAGGTATTGGACACTTGTGAATTTTGAACTTGAGAATTTTACAGGTGATCACCAAAGGATGAGTGTTTTTTTTTTTTCTTCTTTGGTTTTGGGAGGAATGCTGAGTTACCGTGTGGACTTTTATTCCGTCAGCAAACATTTGACAGGTGCTGCCAAGTTCCTAGCAGTGTGCTGGGTGATGGAGATTTAGGGAAAGAAAAGACACAGATGTCTCTGTGTTGCAGAGAGTGAGTGCACCATGTGGAAAAAGAGACAGTCACAGACGCTGCGATGGGTTGAGTTGTCCCCCACCAAATTCATAGGTTGATGTCCTAGCACCTAGTACCTTAGACTATGACCTGATTTGGAAATAAGGCCATTGTGGGTGTAATTTGGTAAGATTGGGTCATACTGCAGTAGGCTGGACCTCCTAAGCCAATATGAAAAGGGGAAATGTGGACACAGGCGAGCACACGCAGGGAGAAGGCCAGGTAAATACGAAGGCTGAGATGGCGTGGTGCATACAAAGATTGTCGTCACACCCAGAGACTCAGGTGCGGAACAGATTCTCTCTTAGAGCCGGTAGAAGAAGCGACATTGACCTTGGACTTCTGGCCTCCAGAACTGGGAGACAAGAGATTTGTGTGAAAGCCACTCATCTGTGACGTTTGTTGTGGCAGCCCTAGAGAGCTCAGGGAGACAAGGGAAACAGGGCAGTGTGGAAGTGCCCATGGGGACCACCAGGGAGGCAGAGGCAGAAAGCCCGCCCCTCTGTTTATAGGATGGATGGGGTGACAGCCCAGGATCGGGTCACGCCACAGCCAGACCTACATTCCAGAGTCTCGTGACAACGTCAGCTGGAGATGCAGGATTGGAAAGCTGGATCTTCCGTCGTTCCATAAACTCTTCTAGGAAAGGAATAGGAGGAGAGAAGACAGAGGACTAACATTCTAGGCTTGCCCATAATTATGGGGCCAAGGCTGGACAGAGAGCTCACAGGATATATAGAAAGGAGACTGGGACAAAGAAAACCAGGCTACAAGGGTGTTTTGAGGTTAAAATTAGAAAGGATTTTAAAGGGGTAATGTCAAAAGTCATGGAGTTTACGTGATTAGGAAAATACAGGCAGGCTTCTCTTGCGAGCACGTGGAGGAGGGGAGGTGAGGCTGTCGTGCCACCATGGGCCCTCTGCCCTGAACGGCCGGTGACTGGCAGGCCCCTGGTGACATCCATGTGAGAGGACTGTGTCCAGTCCGTGGAGACGGTGATGTGATGGGGTCAAGGCCCTGTGTGCTGTGCCAGCTTGGGGAGCCTGCCAGGACATGGCAGAGTTACAGGACCCACGGAGTGTCTGATCACTAGTTGCTGTTTGATCGTGAACCACAGAAGAATAGCTATTAGCCCTCAGAAAGGAGGGGCAGGGGGCGTCTGGGTGGCTCAGTGGGTTAAAGCCTCTGCCTTCAGCTCAGGTCATGATCTCAGGGTCCTGGGATCGAGCCCCGCATCAGGCTCTCTGCTCAGCGGGGAGCCTGCTTCCCCCCTCTCTCTCTGCCTACATCTGCCTACTTGTGATCTCTCTCTGTCAAATAAATAAATCTTTAAAAAAAAAAAAAAAAAAAAGGAGAGGCAAGTGGAGACAAAGGGCACAAGGGGTAATGGAGGGAGGGTAGGTTCCAGAAGGAAGGAGGGCAGTAGGGTACCCTCTTGTGAGGAAAGAGGTGCAGACGCAGGTGGAAGTAAGAGCGGACGAGTGAACTCCTGCGGAGTGGCTTTGGTTTCAGAAAAGACGAGGTGACGCTGCCGGGTGGAGATGTGGAGGGGGAGGTTTGGGATTTGGCGAGTGGGAGGAGATGGGGGCCAGCTTAGTGGGGTGGCTGATCCACTAAGGCCAGTGGTCCTCACCCGAGGGCAGATCAGTACCCCGGTGGATGCAGGGCGGTGTCTGGGGCCTTCTGTAGTTGTTACAGCAGGGGAGGACGGGCATCTAGGGGTCAGAGGCCAGGGAGGCCGCCCACCATCTGACGATGCACAGGATAAGCCCCCATGACGAGAAATTCTCCAGCCCCAGATGCCAGTAGTGCCAAGGTCAACCTATGATATTGCCTATGACCTGCCATAGGTCAACAGCGGTTCACATTCGTGTCCAAGGAGGGAATCCTCACCTTCATCGTGTACTTGCTGGCCCATTTGGAAACATTGACATAGTTAAAATAACACAGTGGCTCTTAACCCCAGGACAGCCTGCCTCTGTTGGGTTCTCACAGCCGTTTCAGCCCCCAGCACCTCAGGGCCTTGTCGGTGACGGGCACCCAAGAACTCTCTGGAGGGTGATCCATTTGGATGAGTCTAGGTTTCATACTTGGCTAAGGTAACAAAGTGACTCCGGTCACTTTGGTAACAAAGTGACTTCTTACCGGGATCCATGTTTTGCCCTCAGGGTGATCTTGCCATGCTCTCTGCTGTGACTTTTGTGGTCTTGGGTCATTTTTGTCTAAATGTTTCAGTAATGCTGCCTCAGGAATTGGCCAGTCCTAGTATGTTTCCACCAGACCCTAGAAGGTCACTGTGGGCTGCCATACTTACCCGTTTGGGTCTGCGCAGGATTCTCTGCAGAGTTCTCTCTCTCTCTTTCTCTTTTTTTTTTTTTTTTTTTTAAGATTTGATTTATTAGAGAGAATGCACACAGGCATGCGAGCAAGGGGAGGAGAGAGGGAGAGGGAGCAGGAGAGAATCCCAAGCAGACTCTACACTGAGCATGGAGCCCAACATGGGGCTCCGTCCCGTGACCCCGAGATCATGACCTCAGTGGAAACCAGGAGTCAGATGTTGAACCCACTGAGCCACCCGGGTGCCCCGAGTTCTCTCTGTTTATTTTAGCTCTCTTTAAAGTGGTTGGTATCTGTAAAGCTGCTTCTTGCAGCCTGTTGATTTTTGTAAACTGTTCATTGCTACTTGGGACTGAGGAACGTTCACCATAAGACCATCTCAGAGCATCTGGAAAGAAAAGAGGAAGAGGAAGGCACGGCTGCCTCATCCATTATAGGAACAGCAGCCAAACTGGGGGAGTGCTCAGGCTGTTAGGGGAAGTGTCGGCACCAAGCACGTCTCTTCAGTTCCCCGAAATGCAGCGTCCTTGTCCTCGGGATCACCACCCGGATTCTGGCAGTTCCCTGCGTGCTCTTCTTTTGTGCTGTCTTGTGTCACTGCCCCCACTTGATGGCATGGAGTTGAGACTTGGCCAGGTTAAAAGACGTCCAGGCTGTGTTTTGTTTTGCACAGACTCCCTTGTCCAGATCTCGTGCTGCTCCCCACCACATCTCAGTTGGGGCCAAGTGGCCACTGAGATCCCTTTGGTACGTCGTCATGTTCTGTTTTTTGGTTCTGTTCTGTTTGTTTGTTTGGAAGGTTATAAAAGTACTAGGAATGTCCCCAAGAAGGCTGAACGCTCAGCTGAGCTCTCTAGTCGTGCTTCTCGAATTGTGAGCAGTGCTTTGTGAGACATGATACCTTCTGACTTGGTCTCTCTGTCCAGCCTGCTCTGATTTCTTCTTTCCAAACTTCAGTGACTGGCACCCTTCACCCAAGGGATCTCTGTTATTGTATGGTCTGGGTCACATTTGTTTTTCTGTTACTTCCTGGTGATGAATACACAGAGTTAAAACAATAAAATTTCAGGTATTTTTTTCCAGGAATTTCCCTGCTCTTACAAGTGCTTTGAGTGTTTTATTTCTAGGTAAACACAGTCTGGTGGTAGACGTCACACGTCCCAAGTGATTGCCTTCACGCTCTCGTTTCAAGGGCTAAGAATATGACAGGAGGCTATTCCATTGCCTACAAAGTATTGGACGAGACCTGTAAATACTAGATTAGGATAGACTGGTCTCATGCTACCCCTTTCCTTTTCCTCAGTCGGTTTGGGCTTTCTGCTTTGTAGTGTGTCGGGGACCATTCTAACAGAGATGCTAACTGTCCTTTCACAGACAGCACGTGGGTTGGTCCTTCACTGCTCAAAACTCTTTATTTAGACTTTGATTTCTTCAAACTCTTTATTATACACATTCCTTCACTCATTTGTGCTCTCCTATCTCTCTGTCTCTCTCATTGTACATTTAAAAATAATTTAATTGTGGTAAAATAGATACAGCATTAAATATTCCCATCTTTTTTTTTAAAAGATTTTGTTTATTTGGGGGGGAGGAGAGGAGAAGGGGGAAAAGGAGAGAATCTCAAGCAGACTCCGTGCTGAGCGCAGAACCCAACACAGGGCTCAGTCCCATGATCCTGAGATCATGACCCAAGCCGCAATCAAAAGGCTCAACGAACTGAGCCACCCAGGCACCCCTAAATATTACTATCTTAACTAGTTGTCTTAGATGCACAGTCCCGTAGAGTTCACTAAGTGCATTCACACTGTTGTGTAAGCAGTCTGGAACTCTCTTCATCTTACCGAACAACAGTACCCGTTAAACAGCTCTTTCTCCTCCCTGCCCCTCAGCCTCTGGCAACCTCCATTGTTCTTTCTGTCTTTATGAATTTGACCACTTGAGTCTAGTCCCATATTTGTCCCTTTGTGTCTGGCTCATTGCACTTAGTATAGTGTCGTCAAGGTTGACTTGTGTTGGAGCACTCTGTATTCTTTTTTTAGATACACTCATTCACGTTTGGTAGCTGAGTTCTCAGAAAAAAGTTCTTTTCTTAATTTGCTTTTCATTAGATTCACAAAAAGTCCAGGCCAGTGTATGGGTCTTGGCAGAACCTCCCAGGGTCTTGGTTACAGTCTGCCTGGTTCTCACAATGATGAAAGCTCACGAGTGGAGGAGCGTCCCACGATCGAATGCATCATTGTGCCAAGAGCCACCTTAGGGCTGTACGACCTGTTGATGCATGGTGTCCGTCGGGAGTTGGAAGTCATGCAGCTTCGAGGGTACAGCCCAAGAAGTGGCTGAGAGCTGAGACCCAGCAGACGCTGGGTATGCTGTTAAAATGGTATCATTCCTCTCTTGGGATTTTTGCAGGCTTAGCTCTGGTCTTAACAATCAGCCTGGATCAGTGTGCTCAAATGCCAGTTCACAAACTGCTTTTCTGGCAGGCAGAACCCTCTTAACCTTTGGTCGGCTGCCTTTGTCACAAGTGAGTTTGGCATATAGGGCGAAGGTCATGGGCTTCTGTTAGAGCGTTACTGAAATGAGACATTTGTGGCACCTGTGTTGTGTTTCTGCTAATGATGAGCTCACCTGTCTGTATTACACCAATGGTGAGCCTCATTGCTTTTCGTAGCCTGGGATTTTGCCTTGAGATTCTTTTTGTTTGTTTATTTCAAGTTTTTATTTAAATTCTAGTTAGTTAACATAAAGTATAATATTGGGTTAGTGAATCTCACTTATGTATAACATCCCGTGTTCATCCCAACAAGAGCCCTCCTTAATGCCCATCCCCCATCGAGCCCCTCCCCCTGCCCACCTCCCCTCCCGCAACCTTCGGTGTGCTCTCTATAGTTAAGAGTCTGTTTTCCAGTTTACCTCTCACTGTCTTTTTCTCCCTTACATTTCATCTGCTTTGTTTCTTAAATTCCACATAGGAGTGAATTCATTTGATATTTGTCTTTCTCCGACTGACTGATTTCTCTTAGCATAATGCAGTCGTTCCATCCACATCGTTGCAAATGACAAGGTTTCTTTCTTTTTTATGGCTAAGAAATACTCCTTTGTGTTTATCTATTATCTATACACACACACACACACACACACACACACACACACCCTACATCTTCCTCTGTTCATCAGTTGATGGACATTTGGGCCGTTTCAGTAATTTAGCTGTTGTTGATAATGCTGCTGTAAATATCGGGGTGCATGTGTCCCCTCGAGTCAGTATTTTTGTATTCTTTGGGTAGATACCTAGTAGTGCAATTGCTGGACCATAGTTCTTTTTAACTTTTTGAGGAACCTCTGTATACTGTTTTCCAGAGTGTCTGCACCAGCTTGCATTCCCACCAACAGTGCAAGAGGGTTCCCCTTTCTCCACATCCTTGCCAACATCTGTTGTTTCCTGTGTTGTGATTTTAGCCACTGGCCTTGAGATTCTTAGTGAAATACCATACACAGCCTTCTTCCACGGAGAAGGATAGACGTGAGTTTAGTGCCAGAATGCCGTGTGCGTGGCTAGACAGTGGGTGGTGCCGGAAGACCCGGTCTGGTCTTGGGCCCTTCACTGACCAGCCTTGTGATGCCTGGGCATGTCCCGGCACCTCTCAGGGCCTCCGGCTCCTCAGCGCCTCTTTCTGCCCTGCCCACCCGCAGCATGGGGGATCCCATTGGCAAAACACTGATTGCTGTACTTTGTGAATGGTAATTTGCTATCCCAGCATCCTACCCTGTGAGCACCCACTCCAGTAGGTGTAAGGGGGCCCTTGTGGCCACTTTCCATGGCAGTGACCATCTGCAAGTCACCAGTGCTCAAGTGACTGAGTGTAGAGAGCCCCTGGCTCCTCTCCCCCTTGAATGTGTCACATCCACACTCCCTCCTCTTGATTTGCCTCGTAAACTAGTGGTTTCCAGGGTCCTTAAGCAATTCCTATGAAGACCTCAGTTAGCTGCTTCTCTGAATTCCTAGAGTTAATAAACACTTTCAGGTGATTTCATTAAATTTTTAAAAACCAGCTTTGAGGGGCGCCTGGGTGACTCAGTGGGTTAAAAGCCTCTGCCTTCGGCTCTGGTCATGATCCCAGGGTCCTGGGATCGAGCCCCACATCGGGCTCTCTGCTCAGCAGGGAGCCTGCTTCCTCCTCTCTCTCTGCCTGCCTCTCTACCTAGTTGTGATTTCTCTCTGTCAAATAAATAAAATATTAAAAAAAAAAACTACGCTTTAAAAAAACACAAAAAAACCCCCAGCTTTGAGCCTTAAAGACCAGTGAGCTGTGAGCATCATGAGATGGAGAGGAGGAAAAAATCCGTTTGCTGCCTCCCCAGCTTGCAGCCACTAGGACCATATTCATTGGTCTTTCCATAGTCATATATATCACTTAAGACACAGTCACAGGAGGTCGGAGCTAGGTAAGTTCCTAGAGGCCGTAAAATACGGTTTTTAATTGTTCCCCCGTGTCCTTCTCCACCCCAAGGACAGTTCCCAATAAGTACTTAATGAATCCTTGAATTCTCTGACTGTCAGCCATGTTGAGGGACCATCCAAAAGAGGCATGAAGACTGGCCAGGGAGCTCCAAAGCTTTGTAATTAGCATGATGGGAACCAGCTTAACTGAGCTAGAAAGAGACTGGAGGTGAATTCGTCATTGACAGTGGGGGCCGGGTGAGAGCTGGCGGGTGGGCCCGTCCAAATCTCTCTCCACGACTGTAGTATCCATTATGTGGGCAGCGTGGCGGAACGACTAGAATAGTGATCAGTGACTTAGGTACATTAAAAGGATGTTGTAGAAATCGCCGAGTAGATTTCTATCATGCAGAGAATTTTCCTTATCTTAAACCACTGGATTTACCTGACCTCAGTTCCCCACATTTACTCCATGCCTGGTGTCTCCTCAGTGTTCAGCCAAATCAAGGTCAGGATAAAGAGGAGATTTGGATGGAAGTAAGCTGGATATTCAGGCTCCTGCAGTAATACTCAATTATTGAATTCTCTCGAAGCACCAACTCCTCTATAATGAAGTCCTCAGTTTTTAAAATATCTTTAGAAATCAGGTGACTCGGGATTGGCAACAGCCAGCTTGCTGTTTCCTGCTTTCTTATAAAAATAAGACGGTAAAAATCCCAGGGAGTTGCCTGGAGTTGTTAAAAGATAATCTTGAGCATTTTGATGCACATTATTTTTCCTGCATCTTTGAGCCTTAAAAGCCTCCATAGAATAGGACAGGAATCAGATAGGAGAGAAATCAGCTTGCTGTCGCCCTGCGGCCCTGAGACCGGAGCTGGCTCCGGTTATAAAGTCTGGTGTCCCCGTGCAGCCTGGCCGCTCAGAGGCCACACCTGCCTGAGCCCGGAGGACTGCAGGAAAAGCTGTAGCTCTGATGCATTCTTCTCGATTAGCCTGAGTATAGTCAACCCCAAACAAAATAAAACAAAAAGGTTCATTTACATCAAGGTTCGTAGTGTTTTCTAGCACATTCGGCATTTTTTGGGAACAGTATTTCTATGCATTGGAGCTCTTTTCCCGCTCCCTCTCTGCTCCTCACCCATCACGGAACATGTCCCCATACCTGCTATGTTGTTTGTACCTCTCTGGTAACGAAATTTGGGTCAGCAGAATGTGTCGCTGGTGTTTCTCCTTGGTAACAGTATGGATTGCTGTCCTGTCCAACCAGAGACCCTGGTTGACTGGGAAAGTGTTCATTACGTAGCCCTTCTGATTTCCTGTACTGTGTGTGCATGCCCACCGGATTTACAACTCTGTCAGACCGGCTTTTTATTTTTCTACTGTGTCTCTTGCCACGGACTATCTTTTTTTTTTTTTTAAACTTTATTGATTACCACCTGGGCATTTAGAGATTTTATTTATTTATTTGTCAGAGAGAGTGAGAGTGAGCATACAAGCAGACAGAGCGGCAGGCAGAGGCAGAGAGAGAAGCAGGCTCCCCTCCGAGCAAGGAGCTCGATGGCAGGACTTGATCCCAGTACTCTGGGATCATGATGCGAGCTGAAGGCAGTGGCTCAACCGACTGAGCCCCCCAGGCATCCTGCCACGGACTGTCTTAACGAAGGTAGCTGGTACTGCCTCCTGGGTTGGTTGGAGTAACCTATTTGACTAAGTGCTGTCTAGCGTGAATTAAACCAATCCTTGGTTTAGAAGAACCAACTTCCCACTCCCGGGATATTTTCCTGAGACTGGCTTGGTTATAAAGTTCTTCACTGGGCATCTCAAAACACTTTGAAATGCTCATCTGTAAATGAAGCAGAATGTCTGTGTGTGTGTGGATCCTTCCTTGTGTTCTTGCCTCTGTCTCCTACTACCGGACCGTGGGCAGTAGCCACGTCTGTGAAATGTTCTATAGGGTATGGAGGCAACATTTTAATAAGCAAAGAAATGGAGAACAGGATACCAAACGAGACAGAGGAGCAGGGAGGGAGTCCATCCAAGCTACTTCTGTATATGAAGGATCTGGTGAGGAGAAAGGCCGAGAAAAGTGGTTTTGCGTTCATCACAGGCAGGTTTCACTAGGAGGTGACGGAAAACGCACTTGGTCCTGGAAGCCACGGGTAGAAGTTCTCTGCCACATAAGTTTGTAAAATAGGAGTCAATTAGCAGCCATTCTTAAGTGCTAGCTACATTGTGATGTTGAACCATGTGAACGTGCCTTTTCATTTACCTGCAGATGATTTCAGCGCCCAGGAGGCAGAAGGCGCAGGACAGTGGGCAGAACACCCACACAGACAGGTTCCACGCTGGGAAACACAAAGCCCATTCAACTGAAAACAAACCTGGTGGTTTTTAAAGATGTGTTTTCGGAGAGGGTAGATAATGTGTCATTGGGAAAGTGTCCTTCTGAGAGCTCTGCTGGGGGAGTGAGTGTCCACGAGCCCACGCTTACCCCGGTTTCTCTTCTCTTCCAGCACATCAGGTCCACCCATCTGGCCGGGCAGCACCTTCTTCAAGAGAAATGGAGCCCTTCTGCAAGGTAGGTCTCTAGGTGCGCCCCCTCCCCGCCCCCCGGCCCCGTGCCCTTGGGCTGCTGGCAGCGGGGGGGGGAGCTCTGTCCTCTTTAGCAGTGGGCACTGTCTGGAGAAGTGTGACTGCTGTGGGCTGGGGCTCTTTGTCCAGTTCTCTTTATTTCCTCCTACTCACGTCCCCTGGTTGCTCTGAACTGTTAGCCTGAAATGGGGACCGGTTCTTTGGTCTGCCCCCACGGGTCCTGTTTCGGAAGTTCGGCTTGCTTTGGTGAAACTGGAATGACGTGGCAGTTGGGATTTGAGAGTGGCATGAACTGAGCCGGTCACCTGGTGAAAACAACCCCCGCGCCAGTTCTGTATTCCCAGTGCCCGGGCAAATGAGGAATTTCTGGGTTGTGCCGGCATTTTGGTGCATGGGGTAGGTCCCCTTACTCTTTATTGGCCTGTGCGCCTGGACGGTTGGCTGTGGCTTACTCCCAGGCTCAGACTTCAGTCACCCCTCTCCTGTCCCCACAACCATCCTTGGCAGGGGGACGTCCTTCCTTTTGTCTGGCTCACCCTTGGCTGCTTTGCTATCAGTCCTCTCCAGCGTGCTCAAGGAATTCCAGCTGCCTTTCATCTCTGCTTTGGCTCTTAAGTTTCTTTTGAAATGACTGAATACAGTGAAAGAAGAATAAATGGTTAAAAGTAGCCGTAAGATGCGTTCTAGATACTTCTGGATTTTCACTGCTTTGGAGCAGAGAAGCTGGAATGGGTGGGCTCCTGGGGTTTCCAGTTTCCTGTCCCCGTTAGCCTCCATCGATGGGCAGGGTGTCGGAGGGGCACAAAAGCAGTTGGGTCTCATGGTACCGAGTGGGTTAGAACTGCACCGGGCTTCGAACGCGGAGTGGTCCTTGCTTTGGATTGGTTTAGAGCAGGTAAGCCTCTTTTCCTGAAAAGTTCATGCCAAGGGCCAGCCAGGTGTGTGATGGAATGAAATATAAATGTGCCTGAGAAAAGGGGCGTTTATCTTCGGTTTTCCTGAGTAGCTCAAAGAGATGGCATCACATTTCAGTTGTTGTTTTATATGCCATGTGATCACACATTGTCCTTTTAATAGCCTGTGAAATCAGCAGCTGAAGGATTTCCTTGCCAGTTTGCTTGGTACAGGTGAAATTTAGGCACGTGGATCTAACTAATCCTCTTTTTAATGACCATTATAGATAGCCTAAATATTTAAGGAAAATAGGGAACTCCCTCCACTCTCAAAGATTAATACATAATTAAAAAAAAAATCTGTTCTCCCTTCAGATGGTATAAACGGAAACCAATTACGATGAGCCTTTGGGAGTGTTTTCAAGTGAATTTCGAAGTTATGTGCATATTTATTTTTCGTGTACGTCTATAACAATGATATGAATATCATTCGTGTTTGGATTATTTTCAGAAGAGGGATTTTATTTAGCGAGCACATTTTCTTACAGGATTTTTATTCCTTAAGTTTCACATTAAGTAAGATTTGCTCTTAGGATTAGTTTCTTGTTGCTTCTGCCAGGTGAAAGCATGAAGAAAACATCAGTAAGGTTCTGAAGTTGAGTGATTTCACTGAGATTCTATCTCCTGGGTGTGGACCTTTTTTCCTTTCCCTGATAGGGTTTAAAATTCTAATTATTCTGAGCATTGAGAATCTCATTATTACCATTTTCAGATGTTTACTCAATCCACATCCACTTAGTACAGCTCTCCTTTTTTTTTTTTTTTTAATTTTAATTTTTTTGGTGTATGTGAAAATCAGAAGACTCTTGGTTGGAGTTTGAGAGGGTGGGCAAGGATTTGTTCATTTTTTCCTGCAATAGTTCTTTGCTATATATTTGCTATCTCTGTATGTAGAGTTCTCAAGACACTTTTATGGTACTGAGATTCTCCAGACTCTGTACGTGTTCTCCCTAACCAATACTTTTGTGTCCCTTCCGTGGGTGGTACTGGTTCCTCAAGAAGTCGCTAACACCCATGAGCAAAAGTTTTACAATGAAAACATGGGTGTCTAAAGATGGGAGCTGCCCAGTCATGCCAGCAGACAGTGGAGGTTGGACTCAAGTGGAAGAAAACGTGCCTGATTTATACTTTCTCATCTTTATACTTTACATTTTAAAAATATGCACACGTTTCTTCTTTTCCCCTGTGGCACGCAGGAGGGCATTTGTTCTAGGTAATTCAGCTAGGAAAGAACTCTGTGAGTAGGTCCTAGCCTCAGGGACTGGGACTGAAGGCAAGCAGGATACGCTGAAGAACCCGCTTCTAGAACGTGGTAGAAGGTGACATAGAGGCCCGGGGACTGGCCGACAAAGCCCGGCTGACTGTGGGCCCCCCGCCCATGCAGAACAGGCTACACAGGGGTGATCGGGGAGAACCCTGCTGTGTGGAGTGTCCCTGGGAGTTGAGACTAAAAGAAGGCGGGCCTGGCCGAAGCAGCAGGTGTGGTGCACCATTTGGAGTAGGGAGGCTGATTATTGTCGGGGGTGGGGGGTGTAAGGGGAGCGTTGACTTTGAACGAGGCCTTGAAAAATCGCTTGTGGATTTGTGGAAAGAGAGCAAAGGGCATTGCGAGAAGGGGAAACGAGTCTGTAGGCAACAGGGCACACGGCAAGGGGGACTTGCATCGTGGGTGAAGAAGGAATGCTTCATGGGCACTCTGGGATGGCAACAGCCCCTGTTCTCAGCAGGATATGCTTCGGAGCACTGTTTTGTCCAGAGAGGATACGGCGGCAGTTAGACTCTGAAATCCATGGAACGATAGACATAATGGTAACGTAATGGGAACCCATGTGTGTTGGCTAGAAGTTTGGTTTATTAGCTGTCGAGCAGACACATAGGAGTTATTTTTTTTTTCCCCAGCATAAAACCAATTGCAGGAGCTAACGGGAAGGAAGCACTCGGTCCTACTTGAGTGTGGTCTCTGTACTTGGTTCTTGCAGAGTCACTGGCGAGAGGGCCTGCTGACTCATCTAGCAGTTTTGAAGATAATGGGGTAAGATTTGGTTTAGATTACACCAGGCATGGGTACTTAACATAATTGGTCATTTCATCAATTCACAGTATTTATTTTAAATGCCATTTAAGCTGCTGGAGACAATTTCAGGATGTTAGCAGTTCCAGGGACCAGAGACTACTTCGGTTCTTGTACAACGGAAACCTCGCCGTGTGCCAGAAAGGGACAAGCCCTGTGTTTAAAGGGGGCCCAGGATGAGTCCAAACAGACAAGTGTGGCTTATTCGAGGCCCTGCAGCAGTGGCTAGCCGACAGGTGTCTCCAGCTGTCCCCTCCTCCTGTCTGTGTGCCCCTGTTTTGGTCTCTGTGTGTTTGAAATACATTTTTTATTTTATTAGTTAATGTCACACACACACATGCACACACACATTCCATTCACCCATCAAACTTCAAATTAGGTTACTTTATGTGAACATCGCCCTTGGATGGGTTATTTTAATGAGTCGGTGATTCCTAATTAAAGACATTGTTCACCCCTGGGCTGACCCTTCATCTGGTCCCCGGAGGTGTCAGCCCAGCGCTCTGTGGGGCCTCGCTGTGCTTTTCACTTCCTGCCCTCCACTCAGAGATCTACCGGCTGCAGTCATCGTGGCTTCCACTTCTGCCCTTTCAGCCTTCGTCGGGCCTGTCGGCCTCAGCGCTCCCCGTGCACTTGTGTTCAGAGAGAAGCCTCTGCCTCCGGCGCTCTGTGCCAGCTGCCCGTTTGGGCCCCCCTGTCTCTTACCTCCAGCCTTCCTCTCAACAGGTGCTCCCCGGGCCCATCCCCACTACCCCACCTGCAGGCGCATCTTTCTTATCCATCTCTGTGTATTGGCCACCAGATGGGCTGGAGTCACCAGAAGGGTTCGGGGGGTTGCCAGGGACCCTCCCCTCGACCCCTGACAGCCCATTCTGGGGTCAGACTGCGCATCCCTTCCTTTGGGGCAGAGACGCTCAAGCACGGATGCCACCACCAGCCAGGCCCCCTTGCTAACACCCCGCCAGCCTTCCAGACCCTCCCTCCGCCTCCCTTCTCTCTCTCACTCCAGGACCAGGCCACTAATTATTAAGTCTGTTTCCTTAGGATGCAGTGGCAGACTTAAAATAAATTTTTATAACACACATAACAGATTTTTGTTTCCATTCACTTCTGACAACCCACTGGATGAGCTAATGAAATGGAAAGAAGACCTTGGAGGCCCTTTCAGTGCACAGAGCAGGATCGTGCTGCTGCAGGCCCACAAGCAGGCAGGGAGAAGGGAAACCAGCTCTTTTGCTGTTGGTCGCAGGCGGTTCTTAGGAGCGCACAGGTGCACGCTTGCCATTGGTCAGACACGTATGAAGTTGACCGTGACCATTGGGTGCCTTGCTTCAAGGAATGCCAGTTTCCCCAGTTCTAGGTTGGCTTTAGGTGCCCCCTTTTCCTGGGAGTTCATGTCCTGCACCCCCTTGCCACAGCCCTGACCCTCGGCCACGGCTCTGCTGTGTATTTTTACTGCTCGGATGTGTGGAGTACCCTCCCCTAAGCTGTATTTCCTGCCCCAAAAGGCTCGAGAGCAGGTAATCCGTGAATCAGAAACAAGTGTTAGTGGGAGAAACCCTGGATGAGGAGCGAGGGGGCCTAGTTGTGGTCCCGGCGCTGCTACTGGGTATATGTGGTGATCCCGAGTTTTTCCTGTTCTCATGTATGAGATAAGGAGTGGACCTCAGAGGAGGCAGCGGTTCCGTGGAGTACCAACTCCACTCCATTCTAGCAACTTGTTTCCGAAAAGCAGGTCAAAATGAATTTGAGGCTTAGCTAGAGCTCAGTGGCAAGAGCGGGGCCTCAGTCCGCTGAGGCTGCAGGGGGGTCCAAGGAGAGGAAACAGGGTGGGGGCGGCCTGGCTGAGGATTCCAGTCCTGGAGCAAGACTGCTCTGGAGGGTCCCCGTGGATCTTGGGGTGGAGGTGCGTTACCAGTTTGGAGAGCCTGGAAGTGAGCCAGTGAACCCTGTCTTGGCTACTTGGGGAACTGGCTTAAACCTCTCTGTGGGAATGATGATAGCAACAACAACAACAACAATAATAATAATGTTTTCTCATGAGGCTCTTGTGAGGATTCAAGAAATCCTATCAGTAAGACATTTTAGAAGATGCTAAATTCCTAGAAAGAGTTAGTTATTGGAACATCTTACAAAACTCTGGGAAAATGGGAAGATAGAGCCAGACTGCTCTGACTGTGATTGATTTACCGGTTCTCTTTGGCTTCCCTGGGAAAATTTCCCTTGTCCATTTGCTGGGGTTAGTGATTTTCAGGACAGGGCCGAAGACGGGAGGCCCCAGATCCTGTCGGATGTATACACAGATGGGAAAGATTTGTTCCCCCGTATCTCCTATTCCTTGCAAATAGGACTGCCTTCTTGCGAGGTCACCCAAGTCACCAACGGGGAGCTATCCCCCTCTCTCAAATCGCATATACACACCAGGTGCTATGTGAGGGAGCCCGGGTTTGAATCCCTCCCTCCCTGGGCGCCAGCTGTTGGACCTTGGGCCTCAGTCTTGATCGTCTGTACATGGGGCTAGCAGATGTGCTCCCCACAATCTCTGTGGAGGGTCAGGGAGAACGAGAACGTTCAAGCGTTAAGTCCAGTTCAGTGCCTGGCACCTCACAAATGCTCGATCAGAACAGAGATTTATTAACTTTCACCTGTTTCATTCTCGGGGTTTCTGATCATCAATACTGGCAGATAGAGTCAGGGTGAAAAGTTCCGCCAACACCTCAAAGGAGTGGAGTCCTGGTCGCCTCTCCTTTGCGTGATTTCGCTTCTCGCTGCCAGAGCACCATCATTTCCTTCTCGGTGGAACCAGGATGGTGGCTCTGGACCCCCTCCCTGCCCCGGCCGCCGGCCCCCCCGGGCCCTGGCACTTGGGCACTTCTCTCCAGAAGGACTGCGGCTCGGATCCAGGGACTTGTTTGGCTTTGCCTTGCCCCTCCCCCACTCATTTCTTTCCCATTTGATTGCAGCCCCTGGGCTCTTTGGCTCCTTTCATCTAATCTGCTCCACAAGCTGACTCTTTTGTCCATTTTGCAAACGAGGGCATCTACCTAATGCATAAACCTCCGGATTCTTGTCCCCAGGCACACCCATTTCAAAATAATATAGTAATAACAGAAAGTGGAGGGAAGGGGGAAGGAAAACCTCTCTACATTTCCCCCCCAAATCTTAATTGCCTTCTGTCCTCTTTTGGCTTGTGGAGCCCTTTGCATTTTAGGAGGGGCCCCTTTCTCTTGGCATCATTTGTCTTATTGTCCTGCACTGAGTTATCTGTAAAGATATTTACAGAACCACAGTCATAAAGTCAGGAGGCTGTTTTTGTTCCCAGTCAGGTGAATTTAAAGTCATGCGGGTCACCTTTCTAATCACTCATGGTCTGTGTGGTCACTGAGAACATCCTCTTAAAGCTAAACACAAGGAAATGTAAAAAATACAGGTAGGTAGATAGATAGGTTTATATGGACGTGCAGTTTTAAAAGAAGGTTCGGGTCAGTTTTGACTGTCACTGTCTCTTGGAAATCCACATTTACCCCATCTTCAGGTACCCCCACTTTCCCAGTGTTTCCAGCCTGGTATGGAATCTGAGGAAACATCAGTCCTGTAGCCTGGATTGTTCCTTCTGGCTCGCGCGTCAGCTGGTCTCTCTCCTGCCGTCTCTAGGAACCATCTTCATGAAAATCTGGTATTGCACCCTGAGAAAATGGTACCTGGTGGACAGAAATAAGGAAGTTGGAAGGAGTTGATGGTCTGATGGGGGACATGGCATTGAGAGCTTCCTCTGGGTCAGGCACCTGCTGGGCAGGATCTGTGGGTTGTCGGTCTTGTTTCTGGGTCATATTGCTAGGAGGGGAGACAGGCTGGAGTTCAGGAGAAAGGAGGTCAAGGCTGGAAGGGGAGTGTTGGAAGATGTCAGTCCAGAAATGGCCACTGCCAGTAATGGAGCAGATGAGATTTTCATGGGGGCATAGAATGAAAAAGATGTTTTATTTCCATGTTGGAAAAAACCATGAATTTATGATAGAAAGTGGTGGGAGCTGACAACAGCAACAGGAACAGCAGAGAGGAGCTTAGAGACTGGGGAAACCCCTGAAATGAAGGGCCAAGAGTTTCAGAAAGAGGGGAGGGGCGGGAGCACCCACTGGTACAGAGAAGCCAGGGAGGATGGGATTGAGGCAAAGCCATCTGTGGGCTCTGATGGTCACAGGGGCACAAGGGTCTTCAGCACACAGCCACTAGTCTACTTTCTGTCTTTGTGGACCTCCCTGTTCAGGACATTTTTATAGGTAGAATCATGTAATACACAACCTTTTCTGTATGGTTCACACGTTCTCTCTCTCTTTCTCTCTCTCTATATATACATATATACACATATATATATTTTTGAATATTACTTATTATTTGAGGCAGGGAGAGGCAGAGGCAGAATCTCAAGGCAACTCCACGGTGAGGGCAGAGCCCCACGCGGGTCTCTGTCCCACAACCCCCATGACCTGAGCCGAAACTGAGAGTTGGACACTCAACTGACTGAGCCACCGAGGCACCCCAGTGTTTTATATAATTTCTGTCTCAGCCTTCTACATTAAGTATGATTACTGCCATTCTGTAGATGAGAAAAATAAGGTCCAGACAAACGCCCTGCGCAAGGTCACAAGTCCAGTATCATAAACCTTAAAAACCTCCCACTACCTGATCTTCGGTTCAGAATGGCCCAGGTATTTTTTTGAAGTGTTCCCCTGGAGACGTTTGCCTGTTCTGCAGTGTCTTGCAGACTGGGGTTGGGGAGAATCCTGTTGTAATGGTCAAAAGCAGTTTATAATGACAAGACAGAAAGATGGAAATGAGTCCTTATGTTGTCTGTTTTCATTCAGGTAATCCAGGTGCTTTATTCCTCTTTTGCTCCCCCACATAGCGCTATGGTAAACAGTTAAGTATTCAGATACTTCAGAGACTGTGGATAGAGAAAAAGAGAAATCCTCAAATGAGTCATTCAAAGGTGAATGCAATGAGAGGAACCGCTCCTCTACAGGATGAGTATTTTGAGTGTATCTGGATTTTACAGTCATAGATAAATGGAGCTCTTTTTACTCCAATTATAATTCTTCAATAGCAAGATAGCCCTACAGTTTAATTTTTGAACATTAAAAATGTTTGTCTCATCTATTAAATTGTATCAGATTATAAAATATATAAAGATGATACAATTTTGGATCACCTTGTACTGCAGAGCCTGCTTTTATCAAGGTACTCAATCTCAAAATACAATTGGAAAAGTCATTCCCCTTGAAGTTCTGTTTAACTGTGCTCAGATAGAAGTCTAGAAATATTTTTATGCAATTGCCAAGAGGCTTACAATGAAGAATTTTTTGGAATATGCTCATGGAGCTGTTCACATTACAGTTTCAGAAGTGCACTTAACAAGCGTCTGTCTACCTGTAAACTGCAAGAGGTCAAGTTTGTGTTTTTGTTTGGTTCCCCGGACGACCAGAAGGCGTGGCTGAGAACTCCTGGGTGTAGCGCTCACCGCAGAGCACATGATAGGTTGGGATTGTCTGTGTGTGTGTGTGTGTACATTAACCTACACCAGTGAATGTGGCCTGGACACTCAGGCTTGTTCCCACCCCATGTTGTGAGTCTGCAAGAACAAATGTCTCCTGCCCCATCATCCCCCTGCCCCTGTTTTCTCAGCAGATTCCACCCCACCCAGTTCTCCTGTTGGCCTTGGTAAATGATGGTATGCGGATAAAAGATCTCCTTTTTCAAATAAGGTGTACCTGGATCCGTCCCCTGCCCAGCGGCCTAATTGCCATCTGACCTTGGAAAAGTTACATGAACCACTTTGGGCTACTGCAAAATGCGAAAACACCAGTCCTACCTAGGAGATTGTATCACTGTGGGGATTAGCTGATGGCTGTGTAGCTTCCCTGCTATTTTGTGGGAGCTCCATGTGCAAATCCCATCACTGCTGCTTTCCCTCCAGGGGAGGCAGTATGCTGGGAGGGAGAGTAGAGACCTTGGAGCTGGCCAGTCTTTGGTGCAGAGGCCAATCTCTGCAGTTCCCGGGCCGTGTGACCCCAAGCAGTTCCTCTGATGCATCTCAGCCTTCCCTTCCCAGCCAAAGAGATGGCAATAGTTCATGGGATTTTGTAAGGGTTATAAGATTGTGTATGTACAGCAGTTGGCAATTATTGCGGGTTTAATAAATAGAAGTCATTAGGCTTATGATAGCATTTCTGCCATTTCCTAAGAGTTTCAGTACCTTCCACCCCCCAAATAACAATAACGTAAAAAAAAATCCTTCCCCAGTTGAACAGAAGTTATACCTTCAGGAGTATTTAAGACTGTTTCCAGTCTCTCTGAAGCTCCTGCTGCTACATGAAGGCAAATGCCCGCGAGACACCTGATACCCACCGGAGGAGGAGAATTGGAGTTCTTACCAGCTGTTCTCACTGACACTTTGGAGTGACTAAGATCTTGCAGAAATGTGACACAGAGAAAGAAGTTTCCTAAGGGATGGGTTAGAATGGCTTGTGATCTGTACTCCTGTTTCTTCGTCTCAGGGTCTGTGCCAGAATACAAATTATTTGCAAAGATGCATTTCAGAGGTGGGAGGGAGAGAAAGAAAGGAGAGAGATACAGTGATCGAGAACTTCAGAAAATCATTTAAGGGATCATATTGAACTTGTCCCCCACTCCATGGTCACCCTAAAACACATGGGTTGGCCCCTTTTGGGGCTGTGTTTTTTTTTTTTTTTTTATGGGGCATATTTAGGATGATCTCATGCTGCTAATTTGACACCGATTGCGTTGAGGTCTTAGAACTACATGTCTGTGCATAGAGCTGCTCTAAAACAGTCAGTGTCTTGGCTGTGGGCTCATTTCCCCCACTGCGAGCATGATTGTGAGGACACCGTGACCAAAGATGAGCAGCCAGCCCTGTCGCATGCAGAAGGGTTACTGCTGTTTATCATTCACGTGGACCCTATTCCTCAGACTCTAAGAGACTTCATTCGTTGAGTTTTGCCATGGTTGCGAAATGAAACAATAACAAATGAAGTTTTCACTTCTAAACATTTTGCAGCTCTCGTTAACCTAAAGTGGGGTGCTTTCGTGGGACCCACTGTCTTTCCCCTACCCCAGCTTCTAATACATACTGCAAATGGGGAAGTGCCAACTTCTTACAGGAGCTCCCTGGCCTCGGCAGTTGGTTGAGAGATGGGCATGACTTCTTACCTTGGATCTGGGGGCTCTGAAGGATGTGCTGGATCCAACAAGGGGTACCACGGGTAGTCAGCCGCTGTTGCCAAGAAATGGCACCAAGGCAAAGAAGTGGAGATGAGCGGCCACTCTACCTCTGCCCTTCCCATGGTTGGATTACATGAACTCTAAATTCCCCATTTTACTTGACCTAGCTTGATTTGTGGTCCTAGGGGGTGTACACCCAAGAGCCCTGACTCATAAAGAATCTGTACATGAATAGCCTCAGTTAAACTAAATGTATGTCACTGATGATTTCTGAGCGGCAGTAGACCCACTTGCCATCGGTCTAGGAGGCCCACTTAGTGGTTTGGCTGTCAAATGAAAGAACATCAGATGAGCGTAGAGAGCTTTCCTGAGATGGTGACTTAACGAAGTAGGATTGTGGTAGTAATAATACCTGTTCTCTCTGTTCCCCCGACTCAGCTTAGTCTCTGATGGAAATACACTTGGAGAAGCTCACACTGAGTTTCCAAGATGGCTGCCACCACCCCTTGTGCTGTAGACATCACCTTGGAGTCTAGCATTTCCTTGGTGTTCTCAGTTCAAGTTCTGAGCAGCATTGTCATTAGACCAGCCTGGCTCACATGACCCCTGGGAACCATCGCTGTGACCAGATGAATTGGTGGGGAGGGGCACGGACTGTTTTATGCTGGGGTTGGAAACATCACTTCTAAGCACAGGGATGGATTGGGAAATGAAAGGTTCTCCAGATGCAAGTCTGGATCAGTTCCCAAAGAAGGGAAGAACTGTCCATTACAACAGCATAGCCATTTTATTTTAAAAGCAAAGCACTAGAGGGACGCTTGACTGGCTTAGTTGGTAGAGAGTGTGATTTCTGATCTCAGGGTTTTAAGTTTGAACCCCACTTTGGGTGTAGAGATTACTTAAAAATAAAATCTGTTAAAGGGGAAAGAAAAAAAAAAGCACTGGGCACAAAAATGTGAGGTTACATATGCTGGTACATGTAGCCACTAAGTGGAAAATCTAAGGCCAGAATGCAGATCTTCCCATTTGAGACTCGTCCAGCCTTCCTTTCATGATAATGGCCATGATCCATGGGCATACAGGATTATCAAGATCTCGGGGCATAAGGTGGTGTCAGTCAAGTTAAAGTAATTTCCCAGAGGCCCAGAATCTTAGTTAATGATGACATTCACTTTTCCTGGCAGAATGGGGATTGCTAAAATGTATTGCCTTAACTAGACTTGCTGCCTTGTTGATAAGGGAAAGACGGAAGATAGGAGACACTTGCCCTTTACTGGGGATTAACCTTGAGTAACAAACCTCCGCATCTTCATCAACTTCCCTTCACAGCCAGAGTTGGTCCCCAGAGCCCCATCTCTGGAGTATAAGATGCTTGGACAGTTGGTAAATACATTCATCAGCTAGAGCTGCCATAACAAAATAACCACAGACTGGGTGACTTAAACAACAGAAATGTATTTCCTCACAGTTTGGGAGACTAGAAGTCCAAGATCAAGGCGGCCACAGGCCTGATGTCTGCGTGTTGTCCCTTCTTGGCTTGCAGGTGGCCGCCTGCTCGCCACATGTTTGCGTGGCCTTTTCTGTGTGCATGTGCTTCCCCTGGTCTCTTTCTCTTACAAGGATACCAGCCTTTCAGATGAAGGACCTGTTAGGGTCCTGTTGCATTAGAGCTCCACCCTTATATCCTCCTTTAACCTTATCCAAATTCAGACACATTGAGGGTTAAGGTTTCAGCATTTGAATTGGGTGTGGAGGGGTGTGGGAGGACATAGTTCAGTCCAGTTCAGTTCAGTGAATTACATGCAAACATTTCATAAACATCCCTTCATTTCCCACAGCCTACTAGGTACCCCCTTGAGGCTGGGGATAGAGATAAGGAGATCTCCAGTCTTAAGGAATTTACAGTCTAGCTGGGGGTCCAGAATCACCCAGAAGCCTTGATGGTTCGTGCCATCTCAAGAAGAGCTCAGACTCGGGGGGACGGATGTCAGGAGTTCAGGGAAGTCTTCTCCTATGGGTGTGGCTAGTGCATTGTGAGGCTTCTGTCCCCGCGTCTCCTAAATCTGCTTGACATGGTCAGCCGAGTACTTCTCAGTCAGTGTCGCTCCAGACCCCAGTACAAAAGAGGCGCCGTGATTTGCAGCCATGGCAAAAACACTCGGGCAGGCTCACAAAATAGTGAAGCCCAAACCAAAGGCACGGGTCATCAGGAAGTACACGGATCGTACGTTGGTGTGTGACATCTGTGTGTTCACAAAGGAGAAATGGGATGAGCCAAGATGGAGGTGGGAAGTCACTGTGCCCTTTTTCCTTACAGGAAAGAGGAGGGGAAGGGGAAAGAAGAATGTTCCGGGCAGAATGGTGGGGAGATGCTCATTAAGGCAGTGGGGAGTGGCTTTGACTTTGAGGACTTGGGGTAGATGGTAGCGTTTCAGTCTTGCACTGAAATTAGACAAGCAGGCAAGCGTAAAGAATTAAGAGCTGGTCTTCACAACATGGGTGTGAAGACGGCTGCTGGATGGCCAGTTTGGCATCACGTGGCCCGTATCACGTGACCACTGCGGACCATGGTCAGCGCCATGTGAGTTGTTGTGGGCACAGCTGGAGCCCACAGCTGGAGCTGGTGGGAGGTTGTGAGAGCAGCTGTACTGCCAAGAGGAGAGCCTTGACCAAGACATTTGGGGTAGAGGAGAGAGGTTGAGAGTGAGGGGTGGGGTGGCTGGACAGGCCAAGGGGTGTCAGAGCCCCCAGATCACCGAAGTCTGGGGCGCCCTTGCATTTCTCTCATTACCCAAGGCACTTAGGAAAAGCAGTAATAATCACATCATAAATCAGTATAATTTGAAGAGCAGTTGAGTAATGAAAATCCAGTTCAGGACCAGAGATGGAGCCTCTTCAGGCTCACTTGCTTAGTTCCCAACTTAATTTTTAAAATTAAGATAGCGCTAACACAGAGACTCAAAAATTGTTCATAGTCCAAAATGCAGTGAGAGGGGAAGATAAGATGCTCAATGAAAAAAATGAGCTGTTTCAGGAACTGTCACATGGTGTGAGTGTGTGTGGGGGTTGGGGCCGGGGTCAGGGGTGATATAGTTCTTTTCTGTATCGGGCCGTTTAACTATGAATGACATTTTTCGAACATGTTAGTCAATGAATTGAGAGGAAAAGGAGGTTGCCTAAAATAGCAGTTGTGCAACATACAGAACTGAGTTTGGCATTGGAGGGACCTGGCTTTGGATCTCACTCTCAAAATCCTTCATACCACCCCTCTCCCACCCACACCCAGAGCGACGTACTCATTTACGCGTACACACATAATGCCTCTTGGCTTGGTCAAATACTCGACTTTGACCTTGTGTTTCTTCATCTGTAGAATCGGGAGGATACCCATCTACCTTCCACAAAGGAAAGGAAATAATGTGCAAGCCCATGTGTGCCTAGTGACTCTAATGGGGATTCCCTTGGTTCAGGATTGCCCCCTGCCAGGGTTTGCAGGAATGTGCAAGGAAAAGTCAAGGTCGTGATTACCTCTGGGGTGGAAGGCAGTGACTGGAGAGGGGAGAAGGGCGGCCCCTGAGGTTGCTGGTTTGTTGATCTGGGTGCTGGTTACATGGGCAAATGGTTTGTGAAAATTCATTGAACTGGACACATACGTGGGCTTTGCTGGGTATGTTACCTTGGTCAAAAGTTGCAAAAATGATTGGGCAACAAAAATTTCATTACACCTACTTGATTTCAGATTTTCATTATGCACTTGTAGTGAACTTCAGATTTCTTAGTGATTAAAGTTGAGATTGTCATAGATTTTTATTAAATCAATGCAGTAAATTAAAGCTGGTGAAACACAAAATAACAAGAATTTCTCTCACAATCCAAGCGTGTTTTATTAAGGCCCGCCGAACCTGCTTGTTATTGATATTGTTAATACAATATTTAGATTCCATTTGGAACATGCCAGCTGGTGGAGATTACTGAAATGTCAATCTTTCCCGAGAGTGGGTTTTTTTTTTTCTTTTTAAACATTCAGAACCCGAGAGTTAGGTTCTTAAATGTAGGTTAAGATGAATTCATGTGACTATAAGTAAAATTAGGGGAAAAAAGGAAAACTCTAGCAAAAACTTTGAGAGAAGTTCTTTGCCAGAACACGTAGGAGACTTGTACAAACCTGAAATTTTTATCTAAATAAAAGTGGTTTTCCGTTGCGTCACGGTGAAGTAATTGGTTTAGAAATCATTATTAAAAGCTTGAAACTTTGTAGCAAGCATTTCAGCTAGTGAAGAAAACAATGTATTTGAAAACTTGAGATATAAAAACAAGCAGGCCAGGATGGGGGAATGGGCGAAATGGGTAAAGGTTGTCAAAAGGTATAAACTTCTACGTAGAAAATACATTAAGTCCAAGGATGTAACAGACAGCATGGTGACTAGAATTAACACTACAGTATTGTATATTTGAAAGCTGATAGGAGAGAGATCTTAAAAGTTCTCACCAAAAGAAAAAACCATCTGTAACTACGTGTTCTGATAGGTGTTAACTAGACTTACTGTGGTGGTCCTTTTGCAGTGCATAAAAATATCAAATCATTATGTTGTACCCCTGGAAGTAATACAACGTTATGTCAGTTATATCTCAGTAAAAGTAAAAATAAAAAATAAGATGAGAGTAAGCAGGCCAGCTACACTGAGAGTTGTAACTTCCAGGAGGATGTGGAATAACCAGAACTTTTTCCCAACAGAAAGCACATACAGTCGTGCTTGTACCTTGCAGGCTGACCGGAAGGGTATCTATCCTTCCTCTGCAGCTTTTACGGGAGTGATTGAAGTGTGGCTCAGGAAAGCCTGTCACATCTCTGAATCATTTGCTATCCTCAGTTAAACTGTAGGGCCCCACATATCAGTCCCTTGTAAATACTGTCTGCGTGGCTCATGCTGCCTCTTAAATTTTAAGATCTCTTGAGAATGTGTTGTAATTAAAAAAAAAAAAAAAGTGACACCATTTTTTTACATTAATACTCAGACATGGATTTTGCCTATAGAGTGTACCCAAGCCTAAGGCTGTGCGTGACACTGCCGTAGTTCGGGGACAGAGAGGATTTCGGGTATGTCTGTGTTTGCTTTCCCAAAGGACTTAAGACAATATTGCAATACGTTTTCTTTTTATAGTTCAGGATAGGTGCCCACCTGTTCTAATTTTGACTAGTTACACTGGTGGATACACATTTGAGTCCACACACTCACCGTTGCTGAAGGCCTTTGTTTACGGTCTGTCCAGACGGGGCTGGGGGTGTCAGTAGCGTGGCCTGTATTCACCCCCTCCATCCCTTCCAGTATTTTCATCTCCGAGATGGGACAAGAAAGTACACGCCCTGGTTTGGGGGGTCGCATCGTGGTACAAAATCGAATTGTGGGAGTTCTTCCTGCGTGTGTCTCTTACATGCCTTAGCACGATTTCTAATTTTTTCACACCCTTCCTTCCCATCTCATAAAGACGTATTTTCTTCATGTTTTTCTAACAAAAGGGTAATTTAAATAGTATTTCCTGTATACTCAGGATCATTATTTTGGTGAGAGCAGCAGAGTACCCCAAATCCCATCCTGGCCTCCAGATTGTACGTGGTGCGTACAGAGACACAGGGACCAGCTCGAGCCATGGGATGTCAGAGCTGGGAGCTCTTCTAGACACCTAGCTAGGCACAGCCACCATGAACGGACAGGCGAACCTGGCCCAGAGTCAGGGCTGGCTCCGGGCCACGGGGCAGATTGGCGGCTAAGCCAGCCCCTCTGAGGGCCGGTCCAGCTCTCCTTTTCTGCCGTCCTTTCAAATTAGAGTCAACTCCCCTTTTCTTCTTGGTCCACCAAAGATACAGAAAGGGAGAAGAGAAACCTGAAGCTGTGTATATCGTCATCAAAATCAGTGAGGTAAGACTGGCTACTTCTTTCTCATCGTGCTGGCATCAGTCCTGGCCTCGAATCCCAGTTTCCTTCCCACTGGCAGCAGTGTGTCTCAGGTCTCAGTTTCTCCATCTGCAAAATGGGAAGGTAGGACCCCCGCTCTGTGCTGGGTCAGGGAAGATTCACATGGGATGGCCTCGTGCCTGGCATACAGTAAGCACTCCGTAATTAGAAACTACCGTGCAGCCACTTGGTAGCTCTCGCTCTTAGGCTCCTTCTGAGAAATTGCATGCCCCAGCCAGGCCTGGGTTTGAGCGGAGCACACTGCTGACATGAATGGTCCAGGGTCTGACTGAGGCTGACCCCACCCCATGTACATAATTGAGAGAACGGAAGGGTAATTGCAGTTATTTGGAGCTGTGGAATTAGGCGTCATTTTTTATTCACAGCATGCTGGCTACAGTAAGGTGGTGTTGGTTACATAAATCAAAATACATAAAGGAATAAAAAGAATTTTACAGCTGCTAGTTTATGTTCCTTAGGTTATTGTTCATGGTTAGCTTCAATCTTCAAAGATCAGGCAACGTTTGCAAAAATGTAAAATGGCAGAGTGTTTAAGGCGTTCTGCACTACTTAAGTATTAGGTGGTAGGGAAACTTTAGATCGCACCCTTCTTTGTGCCCAGCGTGCGCACCCGAGAGTTCTTACCTTTTAAATAAATACGATTCGTATCTTTAGATTGTTTTGTGGGAGAAGTAACAACTGACAGCAACAGCAGAAGTGCTTAGCCTTCAGGCCCCGTTGGCCCCTCATCTGAGGCCCGGGTCAAAGCCACGTGCGCTCAGGTAGTGCCGGCCCGGCTGGGAGCCCTTTGGCCAGTCCCCACCCTCCTGATGCAGAGGGACTTAGCTGTGGCTAACAAGGGAAGGGAGCCATTCTGTGTGTTACCAGTACACGGCGGTCCCTATGAGCACAGGGGGTCTTCCCTGCAGCCCAGAGCTCCAGTCCAGGCTGTCAAGCCCCTCCCCCCTGCCCCCAGATGCCTGGCCTCCTCAGGAGTGCGCCTGGCTCTGTGCCCAAGAAAACAGATCCTCTCACAGATACAGAAAAGCATTTCAGTTGGCAGATAACGATCTTTTTGATCGCATTTGGGAACGGGTAGTGTTTGGGTAGTTAGTTTGGTTCAAAGTATAAGGTTATGTAGGGACATAGCATACAGGCTGTTTGGAGCCCCCAAAACTTTAAAAAATGATCACATGTTCTTAAACAACCAGAACAGTGTTCCAATATTCTAAATGATCCATTCATTTTGTCTGATGTACGAGGCCACAGACTTCCACCGTCTATTAACCACCTGTAGTGGTTCGTTAGACCAACCTGCTGCTTTTCCGTAAGGACCAGAATTTTAGTTCCGTGTGTGGAGCTGCTGCAGGAAGTTGGGAGACCGCAGATTCAGAACTGAATGTCGGAATTCTAGATTTTGAATTTGTGTAGCTGTTTTAATTTTCCTTACTCTTTTTATAACTTTAAAGCATACTTAATATGGAGTTCAGGTATGTTTCCAGATGTCCCCTGAGAACCGGAGTCAGTGGGGAGGTTTATGTTCGCGGAGTTGACCCAAAGCCAAAAACTTTGCTCTGAGCCGCCATCTACTTTGGTGCTCATTACCATTTGCTTTAGAGCTGCTGGGCTGCAGAGGGCTGCGTGTGAATGTCTGTATTTAATTAATTACTCTAACATAGCCCATCTTGTTCTGGAAAGAATTTGCAGTAGATTACAAAAGTGCAACATAACTAGAATTTTTTTTTTTTTTTAAACGCACATGCGGAAATCAAGACACAGGGAAAATAAGAGTAGGAACCCCAACATTAATATACAAAATTAATATCATAACATCCATGTATTGGTTTAAGGGGTAGCGTCGTCCGTCGGGATTTTGGCATTGAGCTTCCTGGTAGCTAAGGCAGAGAGAAACACGATCGCTTGTATGGTTTATTTTCTTCTTTTGATCACTTTTGTTTGGCTTAAGTGGTCAGAAGATTAAAACTGACTTTTAACTGAGGAAAAATACAGAGCTCCCTGGAACAGATTTGTCCTTTAGATCCTCACAGAGAGAGATGGAGAGAGAAATCCTGAGTTATTTAACAGGATACAGGGGAGTTGGTCTATAACATCTCTTCAGGCAGGCCTAGAGCAACAAGACATTTAGGGCCCATTCTCCAGTGAAAGCCTGGGGATGTTGCCTTCTTTGGCCTGCATGAAGGTCTGGGGTAGGGCCCTGGGATCTGTCGTTTTAAGAGTTCCCAGATGATTCTGATGTACAGACTTGATAACCTCTGTTTTTAGGTAGTGAGAAATGTGTAATGAACTCAGTGAGTGGCCAGAGCTAGGAACACTGAGTCAGCAAGTTGTTGGTGAGCAAGCGTGTGAGAGGCAAAGCTCACTGAGGGGGTGGTGGGCCTGGAGAGAGACAAAGGTAGGGATGGCAGAGCTGAGCAGACACCTGAAAAGAGACCGTTGGAAGGAAAGGACAGTGAACATACTTTTAAGTTGGATTACTTTAATACTAGTTATATTTGTCATCATTGTGAATTCCTTAAGTTAAAAATATAATAAGTTTAGCAAACGTTTACCAGTGAACAGGGCTCTGGGGAGACTGGCTTTATTCCCAGGGCCACCACTCATTACCCCGGCCTCTTGGGTGTCAGGCACTGAGCTCGGCACACGCCTGCACGCCCTCACTGGAGCCTCACCGCCACCCCGGGCGGTCGAGGAGGCACCATCGTCCCTGACACAGGCAGGCCACCGAGGAGGGGAACGAAGGCCCTGGGATTGACTCCACCTCTGCCCGCTGCAGGAGAAGCCCTAAAGCTGGAGCTCCATTTGTGCTCGCTAAGATTGCCTTGCACTTCCCTCCTTTCCCTTTTAATTTTGTATGTTTTGGCTTTTTTTTTTTTTCTTTAACGAAAACCTTCCATGAAGTCAAAATAAGGCAAAACATGAAATCGGAACGGTTCCAGTTGAACTAAACGGTGGAGAGGCCAAGAGGCCCCCGGGCCAGCATCCCCCTCGACACCTGTGTCACCCCTGCAGAAAGGCCGTGGAAACCCCACTGCGCCAGGATCTCGCTGCCACCTCACGCGGTGGCCCGTAGCGCTTGTGTGATGTGACTGAGAGCCCCGTGTGTCATGGCTCGTGTGTGTGTGTGTTCAAAGACTCCAGTCTCCAGTCAGGAGACAGATGGTTATTTCCTGTTCGATTCTTCATGATGTCTCGTTTACTTTTACACAGTAGGGGAACAGATAGGAAGGCTCTCCTGTGGTATTTAGGAGCTCACGTGCGAGGTTTGGTGGAAGCACATATGCCATTGTCTTTGCATCTGTGTGTCCTGAGGAAGTGCTCTCGCCCCTCAGAGAGCACCCGCCAGCCCCCGAACTCCACTCTTGGCGTGATGCTGAGGTTAAAATTGGCTGCAGAACTGTGATCAGCCATCGCCTCCCACCAGGACCTCCACCAGAGATCAGCCAAAGTGTTTCAACTTTTTATGGTGAAAATTCAACCTAGTGGGGAAGCCCGGAGGGGATTTTGAGAGATTTTCTCATCTAACCTCCTCCCCCAGGATCAGATTATACACAAATTGGTATTTACAGGTGGTAATTAGTTCTGTTCTTACGAGATTTCTCTAGAGGATAATTTTACTACTTTCTCCAATAGTATGTTTTAGCCTGAATTTCTGGAAGGAACTTCTTCCCACTCTTTAATTTGAACCTCTCTTCTTATGGTTTAAATACAACTTCTTTACTTCTGTGCTCTGTGAAGAAGAAAACAAACAGTAAAACAACAAAATGAGTTTGTCCCCCACATCTTACTGCAACACCTTGAAAATGTCAGCCTCTCCATCTAACACACAGGGGCTGCGTGGGGAGATGGTGGGACTCAGCCGCTAGCAGTAGAATGGCTGTGTGTCCTTATGTGTCCCTCTGAGTCAGCAGAAGAGCTGGTGATCGTGAGTAATGGGGGCCCCCACCACGTACCTCCAGGGTGGAGGGCTAAGGGTGGGTTCATTTGCCACCTGACGAGATTTTCTGTTCTCCGAGATAACTGGTTTATGAACTAGTCAAATCTCTGGCCTCAGAATCATTAACTCCCATGTTTTTTTTCCTCCGGAGCTCACCTGCCACTCACACGGAAAATAATGTTTTGCAGAGTGACCAGGTCTTACGTGAATAACTTGAGAAATCTAAATTACACCCCTCGTTCGTTGGGGTTTTGATTCTTCAAAAAGAAGGCTCACAGAGGTCCCCCCCCGCCCCCCGGCTCAGGCTCCTGTTGGCAGGAAATCAGACTGTAGTCTCATAGCCAGATTTTCCCTGAATAATGAATGAGCCAGCGCCGAGCAGGTCAGAAATAGAAATCAATAAAGCCAAACACCAAGAAGAGGCGGCCGGCTGTACAATGATAGAGCGCGGATGCCAGACACAATAACTCGTACGCTTCAACTCTCATGAGTTCAGGGAAGAAGAAAGGAAAACTTGTAACTTGGGACCAGAGTCCTAAGGGGTCAGAACTTGAGGACACAACAGGCTCCGCAGGAAATGGGAAGGATGGACGGTTGGTCAAGCAGCAGCTTGGTGTTCAAATCTCTTGGGAGCCAGGCACCAAACATCTTCATAAATCCTATACGTGCAGCTGTGTGACCGAAATAGATCCACACAAAGCCTGTTTGTCTTGGCCTTGTGGAACATGGTAAGATCACGAGGTCCAAGAAGTAGCCGTGACCCCCTGGCCTTGCTCCCCTCCGCGCTGAGCCGTGAACCAGGCATCTGCTCACATCTGACTTCAGCCCCCTCCGCCCCT
Source organism: Meles meles (assembly GCF_922984935.1). Classification (NCBI taxonomy): domain Eukaryota; kingdom Metazoa; phylum Chordata; class Mammalia; order Carnivora; family Mustelidae; genus Meles; species Meles meles. Next base: position 123,486,093 of record NC_060071.1, read on the forward strand.
CCAGGTGGGGGCCACACAGACTGGCTTTGATCCCCAGAGACGCAGTCTTACTGATGCATTGATTCTCGTTTGAGGGAATTGGAAACACATTGTGTGGAAGGCCTTTTTTATGCCGGTGGTTCCATGAGCGACCACTCCTTCTCCCCTTTGAAAATGACAACAGTCACCTTTAGGAGGCGGGCCAGTGTGGGGTGGGTGGCAGAAGGGGCAGGGCTGTGCCAGCATACTAGTTCTGCCTGCTGGCCAGCAGGCAGCTGGACTTGGGCCTTTTGTTCAGGGCACATAGGTGCATGCCTTGGGTGACTGTTCAGACCCCCTCTGACCCCACCCTGCAGTCTCTTTGTGAACCTCTGTCACTCATGACATGTCACTCATGTCTTGTCCCTTAAGTGCACTGGGACATTAAACCACCAAAAAACTTGAGAATGGTTCTAGAAGGGTGCAGAAAGCACTAGTGGATTATCATGACTGAGTGCCATGCCAAGTGGTCTCCTTGGGCAGGGGTTGGGGAGAGGTCACAGGTGGGGGACTTCTGTGTCTGGGTGCTGGGCCTCATTAGCAGTTGAGTTAGAATCCTGTTAAGAATGTTTTATACACAAAAAAGAACATTGGACGAGGAGCAGGGGCTTCTGGTTCAATCTCTGCACCACTCCCCGGTAGCCAGACCGGCATGTGCCGCTGGTGTTCGCCTCGGCTCCAGCTCTGTCAGGATGGGATCCTTTGTCGCGGTCCCACCCAGCCCCTGGCATGCTTTGCCTGTCGGACCAGACTTTCCTCACAGGACTTTCTGCACATTACTTTTCTCCATTTCCCGCACATAGTTCCATATCTGACACCAGGTGGACCAGTGCTTGGTGAACGAATGAATGAGCGCGAGAGTGAATGAATGAATGCAGACCCACGGTGACTCGCCTTCCGCAGCCTGTATGTGCTGGAAACGTGGACGGCCTGGTCTCCCTTGGGCTGGACTTGAGTCCACACAGGTGGGAATTTGGGCTCCACTTGACGGGTCCACAAAGTGGCAGCACAGGCCCGTGGCTGGTGGAGCTAGAAGCGTTGGCAGGACTGTGGATTTCTCCAAAAAGGCCTGTAACAGTGCCCTGTGCCCTCAGCGGTCTGTGCCTTTGTTGGCAGAGGGGTTTTGCTGCTGTCGAGTCACACCCTCCCAGGGTGCCAGGGAGAACTCCGTGGAGCAGGCCCTGGCCTCTGGGAACTTAGCCTCTGAGACATTTGCACTGCCGCAGATGCCCCGTGTTCGGGAAATCCAAGCCGAGGAACAGAAGAGCTCTAAATCAATACAGGAGTGTCATTAAAGCACTTAGCTCTCCTTCAGATGCCTGCTAAGTGCCTCTAATGCATTGCTGGGGGGAGTGGACCAGCAGAAGGTCCGTGTTGGGCTGAACAGGGAGGGGGTGGTCCCAGAAGGTGGCCTTGTGGGCTCCGGGCCTGAGGAGAGGAGAAGGACGCGTCGCTCTTCTGGGACCATCAGGGAAGGCCTCGTGGAGGAGAGGAGGATTCAAAAGCGTAGTTTATAATGACCCCACTCCGCTGAGCTAATGGAGCACAGACTGGCAACCCCCTCCCTTGGGGTGGGGGGAGGTGGGCGAATCTGGCACACAGTTTTATTCCCCGGACAGAATGATTTTGAACATTTGAATTCATTGCCTATGCTTAAAAATCAGGAAATTTCATGTAATATCTAGATTTCTGGCTTCTCATGATAATTGGGAGATGGGCCGGTGTTGGGATTGCCTTGCTGGGGGCGGCAGTGGGCTGGGCCTGCATGGCCGCCCTCTCCACTGGCCTGGTGCCGGTTCCCACTGCTCCCTCGTTGACGTCTTCTCACCCCTGCATCCCGTCGCCGAGTGCTGATACGGCCCCGTGCTGCGGGTGGCCCATCACTGTGGCTTCTCGCACCCCCCCCCCACCAAGAAGTACTGTGTACAGACAAGGACTTGGAGAGGTGAAGGGATTTCCTGAGGGACGCCGCTGGAGTTCTGGATGACGGCTGCAGAAGCAGGAAATCCTGGGAAGTTTCAAGAAGGAAACTTGGGGGCTCAAGAGACAGGCATAATGCTGGCCCGTGAGAGGGGCCCAGAGAGACTGAAAGAGGGAGGGGGCCAGAGATTGAAAGAATCCAGACGAATTGTTTGTACGTTCCTTTCTTTGCAAAGCAGTGTTGCATCCTGGTTCTCTTGAGGTAACTTGATATATGTTTCTTGGTGCTCTAGCCCAAAAGGAGTTAGCTCCCACTGGCCAGGTTTTTACCTGAGGAAATGACTCCGGGAATGAAATAAGATCTGGTCTCTTCTGTGCCCTCCACTGAGATTCCTGCAACCCAGTCTGTTTCGTGGGAGGGAGCCATTTTGATGGCCTGCATGGGCGGCATTTCAGGGCAAACAGGAGGGACCAGGCCTCATGGAGTGATGAAAACTTGAAGTGAATCTCTGCTTTGAAGCAGCGTGGAGACACACCAGCCCTGAGCAGCTCTCCTTGGGGAGCCCCTTGGATTCACTCTTCCAGAACCTTTGTGCCCTAAAGCGAATGCCAGGTTCCTGCTGGAGGCCCTTATCCACAATGCCCGTGAACCCTTCCGTGAATAAGGCAAGAGGATGCCTCCAAATGCACGCTAGCTCCATTTTTGGTCCCCCCAGGCCCAGACAGTCTCCCATGATTCCTTGATGAGCCCTGACAACCGGGGGCAGCAGGGGAGCCATTTATAGCTGAGCCGTGGTAGCCACAGACTGAGCAGCGCAAGGCAGTGCTCTCCTCCCTGACCCGGTCCTCCAGGATGGAGACAAAACACCGGACACTCCGTGCCCTTGACAACCCCCTCCCAAGCTCTGTCTGACCTTGTCACCCGTCCCTGCAAGGTGACTGCCCTCTCCAGGTAAATGGAGCAGCTCCCGCAGCCCTAAACTGCCCACACTTCGCGGCAGAGCCTTCGTTGCTGTGTTTTCCATACTCTTAGTGAAAACCCTCTGTCAGTTTTAGATTCCGATTTCATACTGTATCTGTGTATCTGTTCATCTGTCTTCCCTTTTAACTGTCCCTGCATGTTCGTGTAAAATTGAGACTCAGATCAAACGTCTGACATTCGGCGTGGCAGCCAGACCCTCACACGCCGTGGGTGGGGCAGCATATGCCCCACTTGGAGAAGCTCATGTAATAAATGTAATCCTAAATTCTGTGGCCTGCCTGTGGCTTGTGGGTCGCCAAGTTATTAGCTGAGTACCCTTTGTCAGGTTACTTAACCTGTTTTCTCATCTGTTAAACCCGGGTAAGAATCAGTACCTTGTAGGTTATTACAAGGATTAAAGGTGATCATTTAAATGACTAAGTGTGTTAAGTGGCACCCAGTAGACACTCAATAAATGGTTGTTTTTCGAAACGCAGTTCTTCCAAAGAACTTTGCCTGACTGTTTCAGCCAAGCCTTACTGTCTAAATTTTTAGCTAGTCTCACAGATCTACTTTGCATCTTTGGATCATGTAGCTTCAGAGTTATGACTTTTGTCCTACTGTTTCTTAATGCTTCGAGGTCAGGGACATGTATTAGGACTGCTTTGCATTTTTCATTATATATCATTGATACTGTGTAGGCACATTATATTATTTGTGTATAGAAATGATTTTATTGATCTAAAACAGCATGTTCTAGTAGAGTACAAATAACTTAAATATGAGGAAATATTGGCACACCTGGGTGGTTCAGTCGGTTAAATGTCTGACTTCAGCTCTGCGGTCAAACTCCGAGTCTGGCTTCCCAGTTGGTGGGGGTCTGCTTCTCCCTCTGCTCCTCCCCTCAACTCTTTCCCGCGCTCTCGCTCTCTCTTTCTCTCTCAAATAAATAATCTTGAAGAAATACTTCATAAAAGACTTGTGAGTTGAGGGGCAACGTGGGTGGCTCAGTCAGTTAAGCACCTGCCTTCGGTTCAGGTCGCGATTCTGGAGTGCCAGGATCGAGCCCCGCACCGGACTCCCTGGTCAGCAGGGAGTCTACTTCTCCCTCTGCCCTTCATCCTGCTTGTGCTCTCTCTCAAATCAATAAAATCTTAAAAAGAAAGTTAGTTCTTGCCAGTTCCAAGCACTCAGTATTTGGAGGCCCCGTTCCCCGTATCGTAATAAATTAACCAAAGTACAGCCGCCTCCCACTTGGAAAATCATTATATGTGAGAGTCGAGTTGATTTGCTCTTGACCAGTTAACATTATTATAAACATCTAAGTGAGCCTTTATGCCAAATTTCAAGGTGCTTTTGGCATGAATTTCAGTTTTCAGGTGTCATGTTCTCATAGGTCTTGGAAGGCTTGGAGACCAGAGGCGCTTGAATGAGGGACCTGGGATCACACTCCAGAGAGGGTCACAGGTGGAGTTGCGGTTTTGTGAGTGAGAGCCAGTAGCTGGGGATGCACTCCATGGTGCGGGCTTCCCCGGGGGCCGCGGGGCTCTAGGAGGCCTCTGGGAAGTGCATGGTACAAAAAGGACTGGAAGCCGCATGAGGAAGGAGCAGCGAGTTCTCTGTGAGGCTCTTTGGGTGAAGCATCTTTCTAGCACTGGCAAATCCTAATCCTTTTTCCCTTCAGATACTCCTCATTAAAGATCTTTGGTTTTTGTCTTGGTCAGCGGGATGGAACCTGTATTGGTCTGGGGAGTTTTCTTCTCGACCGTGCCATTCCATGTGACCCCAGCCGAGTCACGTGGATTCGTAGGGTCCAGTCTTCCTCTGGAAAATGTGGGAGTTGGTCTGGGAGGTACCCAAAGGGCTGTTTTCTGGGATGACTGAGCAAGGTTTTTGTGGCAGCTCAAAATTGTTCCATCACTGTCACTTGGCAAACTGGAGTGAGAGCTTGTTTATGGACACTAAAATTTGAATTTCATGTAATATGCATGGGTCGCAAGACATTAAAATTTTTTTTCCAATAATTAAAAAAAAAGTACACAAACCATTGTTGGCTTATAGGCCTCCCCAGCGGAAACAAACTTAGCCCGTGGGCTCTTGTTCGCTGCCTTCTGAGTTTGTTCTTTCTCCAAGGCCAGGGGATTTTATCCAAGTTCCCGTGGCGGTCCCGGATGCCACAGGGTCACGTGTAACGTCACTTCTATCACTGCTTTTGTGTCTGTCTCTCTCAGACATCTGACAAGCGGGGCAGCCACCGTCCCTGGTGGATAGTAGGTACTTGCTGTGAATGCTTTCCGATGAATGGTGTAGCAATTATCCCCCTCGCAGACGACTATATCTGCATGAAACGCTGGGACATTATTGTTTCAACATCTGTTTGGATAGTTCCACAGTGCAGGGGAATCGGGAGGATGGCAGCGTCGGCCTGCCTTGTTGAGTCATCCTCCCATCATTTCCAAGGCTGTGATGCTTGTAAATAAATTGCCCTTACCTGGCAGCCACTCTTCCAGGAGCCACTCAGCTGAGGAGCTCGGTGGAGGCGGTGGGAGGTGAACAAGATGAAAGGGGAAAGGGGCTTGGCAGAGGAGGGCGGAGAAGGGCTAGGATAGCCATGGGGCCTTGGCCGCTCCAGGTGTCCTATTAAACAGACCCTGTGGGTCCACAGGAATGTTTAGAACATTCCTCTCCATTGTTGGCAGGCTTTTGAGAGTACAGCCCTATCTGTGGAGTCCAGGCTCTTGAGAGGCTCATTTGAATGAGCCCCTGAAATATTTATTTTATCCCTTGTTTGTAATTTTAAGGCAAGAGCTTTATAATTCCCACTGAGGAATGATGTTCAGGATTCAAGTACGGCGGTGTTTGTACTTGCTCCTGCTTTCCCGTGAGAGCGATCCAGGCCACTCCTGGAAGGTAACTGTGCCCAGAGCCTCAGAGCGGGAGCGTATGATGCCAGGATGCACAAAGAAGAAATTATGACCATTTACTTGTGTATTATTTTCTCAATTTGAAGCACTTGAATTCCAGAGCTCTTAAATCAAGAGGTTGAATTCCTGGCATTTTAAAGTAGACCACTTGAATAAGCTGTTAAACCATTAGAATGGCTTTTTAAAAAATTCACCCGTTTCCTGGATCATTGGCTCTTGAGATTTACTTAATTGAAGTTTTTGCCTTTTCATTTGACTTCAAATCAAAGTGATTTCTATAGTTAAGGAAGTTTTAATTTTATTCCTAGGGGTAGAGTAGATTTCATACTTCAGTCTATTCCTCAACAGGTGAAAGCAGGCAGTTTTCCAGGAGCCTCGCATGGCGTTCCAGGAGCATCTTGTGGGCTTCCAGCCAGCGGGGTGTGTGGGGTCGGGCAGGTGGGGTTCTGGGCCCCTCCTGCTTGCAGTGTGTCTTGTGGGGCCCACCTTTCCCTGTTGGTGTCCTCAGGAGTTTGTTACTTGACAAGAGCACGCACAGCGAAAAGCTCCAGTGTTTTGAAGAAATACAGAGAAATGGGAATTTTGAAGCATGCTTTTATGTCTCTTTTACCTGGAAATGTCGTCTTTCACACTGAACCATTTTTCCAATGGAGGGCCCTGGTGAATGGTATAGCCTTCTCCTTTATTGCACAGGTGGGATAGGGGTTATAGCAAGAAACGTCCAGTTAGGGGCGCCTGGGTGGCTCAGCGGGTTAAGCCTCTGCCTTTGGCTCAGGTCATGATCTCAGGGTCCTGGGATGGAGCCCCACATCGGGCTGTCTGCTCAGGACGGAGCCTGCTTCCTCCCTCTCTCTCTCTGCCTGCCTTTCTGCTTACTTGTGATCTCTCTATCAAATAAATAAATAAAATCTTTAAAAAAAAAAAACTCCAGTTAAAGAGAAAGAGACAGGAGAAACCAAGCACCAGTTTCTTTCCATCTATTGTTCCTTCCAGTGCCTTTTGAAGGACTAAAAGGCCAAGAAATTTTGAAATGAGAAACCAACAGTACATGTTTTTTGCTGTCAAACAAAGAAAACATTTCTTGCCCTTGGATATTTTTGTGCTCAGACACACTTTCTTGATATTTCAAGTTTTGGGATGAGAGAGGATGGTCAGCTCTTGGTCAGGAGGGTCAGTGTGGCTTCATAAGGATGGAAAGCAGGAGGAGCTCTGCTCGGTGCCCACCGATGTGTCTTCTGCAGATGCTTCTGGAAAATTGGATGTGTTTGTTATACTTGATTTTTTTCCTTTGCCTTTATTTGTGTTTTTTAGTATTCCTTTACTGCATGAAAACAAGGGCCCAAAACTTAGGTGATCCATCTCTGCTCTGCCCTTGAAGCTAGCTTGTGACATGAGGCTTCTGTTCGCTCTTCTGTAAGAACTATTTCAGCGATGCCTACTGTGGATTCCGTAGCACGTCAACTACCTGATCCTATACGTTTTCGTTATTTCCCGTCTTTTTATCACACCCCGGGAGTGTCAGCAGCTAAAGGCAGGGCCTTTACCTTTCCCATTCTTTGCTATAAGCCCAGCATTTAGAACAACCCCTGTCATGTGCAGTAGATGCTTGGTTTATAGGAGATGAAGGAAATGAACACACAAGGTGCCAAATGAAGTCAGGAAGTCGGACGTAGATGATTCGGCAGGGCGCCTCTCTGCCTCCAACCTTTGACCATCTACGCTGAAAGCCTTCTCCAGAAACCGTTCGGGTACATTTTTGTATATGTATGAAGGATAGCAGAGATACCATATACCCTGATCTCCGCTCCTTGTGTGCTTCCCCGCTCTCTGATCATAAGAAGAAAGCGGAGGCTGGGGAATCTTCATTCTTGCTGCCATAAGAAGACAAGGTAAGTGGGTTTTCTTTACAGTCTGCTTTGAAGTAAAATTCTTATACATGTCTTATCCTGAAGGGTAAATTTCTTTTGTCTGTGTCTGTCAGCTTATGTATTAGCACATGCCCAGAGCCTATGGGAAATCAGACAGCAGACCTAAAAAAAGAGTCTGATAGCTTTGCCTTTTCATACCCTTCACACTTCGTAAGGTTTGCATGGCAGTTGGCAGGTGACCTCTGAACATACTTGGCCATAGGCAGATTCCTGTGTTGTCTGTCTGGCTACCTGTAGATGACATCTCTAGGTACGGGTTAGAAAAGGGGAAATATCTGAGGACTCCTGGATTATCTGGGGAACTCACCTTGGGTTGCATTTTTATCGTAATGCCAAGTTTAAGGTCCGGAAAGGACACTAGTAGTGTGATATATTTATGTCTAAGAAAATATCTCGTCTTTTGCAGAGGCTCGATTTCATCTCGCTTGGTTTCTCAGGCTGATTTTTGCCTTGATTCTGTATAAAAAGCATTTCTGGATCCCTCACGTTAAGATTAACTGCATGTCTCTACTAGTTGACTCCGAGTTGGGTGTTGGAGGAGAGTAGTTGTAACTCTTTCTTCTGAGCATCTCTGTTAGCATCAGTGCAGAGATTTTCTTGTGCAGCCAGGACCAAATATAGCTTTTTATTGTTTTCATTCTCCTGCGAGCTGGAGCTTCGGGAGCCCTTATGTGAACTGGTGCGTCCCGGAGAGAGTGCTCACGTGACGCCGCTGGCGCAGGCCATGCGGGCTGGGCTATGTTTAGATCCTTCCCTCCCAGTTGCCAGGTGCCCATTCGTGGCGCTCCCTCACCTCCGCGGGTCACGGAAAATGGCAAAAATAGGGCTGTTGAGGTAATTTTTTGAAGGACTGTTATTGTGGTTGACATTGATCATTTGCTCGTTCAATTGTATTTCGTGATGTCAGATTTGCTGTACTTACCTGGCGAAGAAGGAAAATAAACCTTCCCTTGGAAAAGAAAAGGGCAGCATTACTGTGTGTTCATGAAGTCCTAACACGGCCCCGCCGTCTCCGGTTGCAGCCATCGAGGTGGTGTTCCCATAACACGACAAGGCTGGCGCGGAGAGGTTGTGGAAGAACATACACAGGTTGTCAGAAGTGTATCTGGGTTAGAAAATATTGCTGTACTCCCAGCCCTCCTTAAAGGAGGCTATTTATAATACAGTGTGGGTATTTGTGCTGCTTGCATTGTATGTGTCCTGAATGAAGAATCAGCGCTTTAAAAAGAACATTCAGAAGAAAACCCGCATTGTAGAAATCCGACTTAGACAGTCGGGAGATTACGGGCATTGTCAATGGCCACACATCTCCCAGGGCTACTCAGATGCTTCCTCTTGGGCATGACGTATTTTGACCTGGCATCTCCGCTTTGCTTTTTTCTTGAAAGTTCTAGATAAGAAAATGCATACACACCCCCTCGCAGTCACTTAGCAGGCTCCTTGGCTATGTGAGCCCCTAACGTGCCAAGAGGGAGGATTTATTTGTCTCCTCCCCGGAGCCCCCCGCCCCCCCACAGGGTCCTTCCCGCTGGGGCCCCTTGGTTTCATTCTCCCACCGGGGGGCAAGACTAGTTAAAGAAACCCTTCAGGTACAGAAAGTGTAAGTTCCATCTTTACACAAGCACCCTGATTAATGGACCGGGCCACCGTTGTGTGAAGACTTGAGATGGTTTTTTAAAATAGCTCCTTTGCTAGAGTGTTTTGGTGCAGGGTATGCATTCTTGGAGTGTTTTGTTCTTTTTTATGCATAGCGTTGATGGGAAAACGTAGAACTCGTAAAATAACGCGTGCAGTACTTAGGCTGGATACAGTCCCCTCTCCCCTTGCATTGATTTCTGGACTTTCTCCTTTGCTTTCTCCTGGTCCTTAAGCACCCGTTCTCGGGCATTTCCCTGGTGTAATTGTTGATTAAGTGCTGCACGTCCCGAGATGATTACAAGAAGATTGTTGTATTCAGCTTTTAATCTTGTGAGTGTCAAATATTTTACTGTAATGGTGTCTTTATTATTATTATTATTATTCATAGCTCTTTCTGTTTGAGTAATGCAATCAGGCAAAATAAAGGTGATACCACAAATTCGGCATTTTTTTAAATAGGTCTTTGTCTCAGAATGGAAAGTGCCATCTGCAGGCCATCCACCAGTGCTGACTCGGACTTAAGAAGTTGGGATTAGGAATATTTTAGGCTTCTTTTGGTTGCAGCTAACAGAAAGCTATGAGTTTAAGAAGAAATCGCTATAAGGAGAAACCTCCTAGAGGCAGAACTGAGGGTCTCCAAGGACCCCGAGGCCGGGCATGTTGGCAGGAGTCAGCAGGACTGGGAGGCAGAAGGCTGCCAGGAGCGTGGGCAGCATCTGGGCCTTCTCTCTGCTTCTTGCTCTGTCCTGTCTCCCGGTGTCCACTCTGAGGGCAAGAGCATGGCATTCTGAAGAAAGTGACTTACAGTCAGTGGCCTGTTGCTTAGCTGAATGAAAGGAGTCGGTAGTATGAATGACAAACTCTGTATCCACAGAACCAGCAGACTTTCTGGTTCTTTCCTTCAGTACTGCTGTCTCCGCTTTACAGATAAGAAAGCCAGGGTTGGAAGGCAGAACATATCACCTGACATCCTAGTGCGGGAAAGCAGGAGGCCAGGTTGCTTGTTCCGTCTGACTCCAGAATACAGAGCCCAGGGCTGTCTGCTCCAGCCACGGTGGTGGGCTGGGCTTGCATTGCCATGAGCTCACAGTGGGAGAATGGGGGCTAGTGAACAGGGAGGTGGCTAGGGAGATGTTGACCCGGGTGGAACACGTCCTGGGAATAACCCACATAGTGATATTTGTGCATGTGATGAGGACTTCATCTTGACGAGAACTTTCTCCACAGAAACCTAGAATCCGTCTAAACGTTTGGGTTGGACGTCAAGCCATAAAGCACCGAGGAGTTATGTGATGGTTTCACCATAGGCCGATTGTCCCAGGGGAAGTTCTGTTTGGCCTAGCCACATGTCATCCCCTCCTTGTCACTCCAAAGATGCCCCTGTCCAGGATAGCGGGGAATGACACTAATTGGAACACTGGGGTTCAGTCCGAGGTTGTGCTAAGTAACAAAATCACCGAGCCAGTGAGATGGGCACAATTTCTCTGAGAGTGATCGTTGGTGGCAAATCCTGAGTGAGGCGCAGAAAGTCCAATGGTCCATGGTCTGTAAGATGCTGCTCAGCGGAAAGAGGTCAGGGCTGAGAGTCAGGACCCGGGGAGCCAGGCCCAGCTCTACCTCTGACCACCTGCAGGTGCCCAAGCAAGTGGCTGCCCACCACACCACTCAGGCTCCTTTTTCCTTTTCTTTTCAGTTAAAAAAAAATATCATAAAGTACATAAAGATCTACAATCGCCCCCTCCTATCTGCTGAGGGTCTGTTCTAAGACCCCCAGGAGATGCCTGAAACTACAGATGACACCACACCCTGTAGACACTGTTTTCTTCTGCGCACATCCCCATGATAAAGCCTAACTTACAGATTAGGCACAGCAAGATTAACCACAACAATAATAAAGTAGAACAAGTATAACACCATACCGTCACAAAAGTTATGTGACTGTGGTCTCCCTCTCTCGAAATATCTTACTGCGCTCACCCTTATGAAGTGAGGTGTGAGGGTAAAATGCTCACGTGATGAGAGGAACTGACACGGCACAAGGCTTCCCTTGACCTTCGGGTTGTACGGCAGAAAGGGGCCACAGTTGACTCGTGAGGAACTGAAACCATACATAAATCAGAGGCAGGGGCTTCTGTGTAATGAAAAGTACGTAAATCATTCTCCTGTTGAAGAAACACAGCTCCCCAGCACCCCGTCCTCAAAGGTACCCAACGGGAGTGGGGTCTTGAGCGTTTGATGACTGCTGCCTTTACACACCCGCGTGTGTGCGCGCGCCTCTGTAGATGGGGGTGTACCATCACTGTTATTCTGTAGAAAGGACAGAGCTGTCCTTTTTATGGGCTCCAGAGTATTTCACTGGATGCACCCTTGGAAGTATACATTTCTGCAGTGTTGCAAAGTGACTTTTTTGTTGTTACTCATTTCCTCTGTTGGGTGAGGTCAAAAGCCACTTGCATTTCTTTTTGTGTTTATCTCCTGCTTGTGCCTTCAGCTCATTTGTTTTCCTGTTGAGTTTTTTTCTTATTTCACCCCATTTTTCCAAACAGATAATGATCCAGGGCCCAGCCAGTCAGTTCTGTGAATAGGACTATTTTAGTTTGGAGAGAGATGGATGTTTGTCAAGAATCCAGGGTACCCAGGAAAAGGCTTGGCTCCCGCTGTGGGGGGCCAGCGTGGTTTACCTGGTCCCTCTTTCCTCCCCAGTGTTGCTGAGGTGGGCTCACGCCAAGTTCCTCAGCAAGCCTCAGACTTGGCCTTGACTTAGGAAAGCATCATGTCTGTACCACGCAGAGTCTAGTCTTCCGTTCCTAGATGAATGGAAGAAAGAACATAGTTTCATGGACAGGATTATTTTGGAGGTCAGCTGGTCCTATAGACATGGGTTCAGATTGTCTTGGCTCCAGAATTTATGAGCCACGTGAACCTCTCTGGACCTCAGTTTCCTCCTTTGTAAAATGGGAATAATAACACCGATGTTGAAGGCTATTGAGCAACAGAAATAACATATATAAAGTACTTAGGACATGATGGGATTTCAGTAATTGACAGTTTCTAGTATTAGTGTTATCGTCATGATCTTCACTGTTGTCATGACCATAAATCATGAATGACAAACGGGGGCATGAGGCAGCCGTGTTACATTGGACTTGGACCTCATGAACCTGTTCCAGAGGACGCAGCATGGTCTGCAAACCATCCGCATTTTGCAGTAAGCACTTACTTGCACCTTTGTCCATTTCACGTATGACTCCAGCATCTCCCCCGCGGGGCTTGTGCATGTGTTGTAGGCGTGGTACAAAATGGCCACCCGGTTTTCTGGCCTGGAAAAGAGGAGTGTGACTTGAAAGTATTCTTCTTGAATTCTAAGTGAGAAAGATGTAAAAACTCTCCTCCCCATCCTTCCTCTACCCCCAAGAAGTCTGAGGGACAAAGGAGGATGGATGGACTGAAATAATCCCAGAGAAGAGATGGGAGCCTCCTGAGTGATTCCCACAAAGCTGCTGATTATTTACAACTAGGAAGCTTGCCTGCATGGAGATACCAATTGAGCTTTCTGGTTCCGCTGGCTTGACTGGAACATTCGCAGGGCCGGGCTGGAAACACTCTCAGGGAGGGGGAAACCGGAGGGAGTTACGTCTGATGATTTAACACCGTCTCGTTCATAGATTTCTGCCTCTTCCCCCAGCTGATCATTCGCAGTCTCTCTTTTAGTATATAATTGTTCACTTTAAATTTTTGTGTTTGCTATAGCTGAGTGTATATTAATTACGGGCAGTCTGTAATTATGTTGTCTGTTTGTCATTCCCGTGGCAGCAAGGGTAGTAAGCTAGAATTCTTCAATAGCAAGAATTTTAATTTATAACTGTCCCTCCAAACCGTTTAAGAAATTGATACATTTCCTGCACTCTCTGAAGCCAGTGGAGTGAATGCTGTGGTCCTGATCTCCATTATCGGATTGGAAGCTCAGACGTGCCTCTGTAATCTAACCTAAAAGACCCAAAATTTTGGTTTATTCACTCAATCCACAGCCATTTACTGGAACATCCACTGTGCGCGAGGTCATGGGGCTGTATCTCTGAATTAAACAAACAAAAATAAAATGGGCTGCAGTTCTGCGTGTAACTGAGCGAGCTGCCCAGCTGACCACTAAAGCCACTGTAGGGCTGGTGACGATGAGTGTGTGTCCCCTAGGCTGCTGAACACCTGACCTTTCCCAGCACTGTAATAATGAGGACTATGGTAAGAAGTTAGAAGCCACTGGCAATCAAAGTTATTATTTCACATTAAAGTCCCCCCTATATGATATTGGCAGCTGAGACATACTTGGAAAACATAATAATTTAAAGATTATCAGATTAGTTCCAGACATCCCCAGGGTCTGCGTGCAAATGAAATTAGAGATATATCAAATTGATCCAATCAAGAAACAGGGCTGGGATTAAGGGACATGGTCTCTCTGTGAGGACCAGGTAAAGAGGGTGACTGTTGATACTGCCTGAAGCCACATTCCTCAAAGGGAGGTTCTGGCCCCTACCTTGAAATTGACCCCTAGGAATGATTGCCAAGGTTGAGTTCTCTGGTGCTAGGAAGGTGGAAGGATGGGGCTTGGTTGTAAAGGGTCTGTAGGACAGAGCTGAAGACTAAAGGTTCATCAGCACTGGAGTCAGAGAGAATCCCTACTGCTGGATACTGCTGAAGGGCACCTCCTTAGAGGGGAAAGGATTTGGGGGAAGGTACGCAAGTGAAAATACTCTAAGAAGGCACATAATTGAGTTCCCCCATATAAAATCGGCATGTCTTTCTAGAGCTTCTGATGTGCTAGAGTGAGACCAAGATGGAAGCCCTGCTCGTACGGAACTTCCATTTCAGTGGAAGAAGCAAGGCGGACTGACAGGACAGACAAATAGACAGCAGATGTGATGTGATATGAAGTAATGTCATACAGTTACAAGTGCTACAAAGAGTTACAAAGCAGGGTAAAGGAATCGAGTCATCAAGGTCCTGCTTTACTAACCCTTTCTAGTGCTTCGGCAGTTCTGCCCAATGTGAGAAGAAAACACTGCTTGGAGGAGGGGTCAGGATTGGGGTTTTATTTGTTTTGGGGAGGAATATTCCCAAATCAATACAGGGCTTTTACTGCTTTTTTTTTCTTTTTTCTTCTCTTTTCTTTTCTTTTTTTTTTTTTAAGGGTGAGGGGTGGGAAGAGGCAGAGGGAGGAGAGAAAGAACCTTAAGCAGGCTCCATGCCCAGTGCAGAGCCCGGCGCGGGCCTCCATCTCAGGACCCTGAGATCACGACCTGAGCCGAAATCAAGAGTCGGATGCTTAACGGACTGGGCCACCCCTTATCACATCTTTAAAATATCACAAAGAGGCCTGAAGAGTCATCTGGCATCTTACCCTTTCTTCCGCGGTACAACCGGAGTCTTATTCATTAGCCGGCTAAACTGTTCATCTTTCTGAGACTTAGATACCATCCGCAAATTTTCTGAAAACCTTAACTGGTATGGCTTGCTGAATCCAAGCAGGCAGATTTCATGCAAGTTCAGTGTCATTTCCTTCAAGAATTGACTCATCTTTCCAGGCTTGAGATACTGAACAAGCAGCACCTGGCCTCATCCAAACCCTAGGCATGTATTTTTTTGCCCAAGCAGTTTTGGATTTCACCAAGAGACCCATTCTCCTGAGTAGTGGCCTTGCTGGGGAAGGGAGCATACTGAGACCTCATCTTGTAACAGAGGCACAGCGTAACGCCCTTGATCGTGGTCTCTACACAACACAGATAATGCGCACGGTAGCCAGTTTCTTTCCATTTCCCCATTTGTCAACGGGAGCCTCTTCTTTTTCTTTGCAAGGAGACTGAGTTCTGCACTGGTATGACCTCTCAGCAGGGTTCCTCTGGGGGCCTTCAAAATAATTGTGTGTCGCTTGGAGTGATGTCAACATGTTCTGGAATGTCAACAGTCTGATTGCTGAGAATGATGCCACAAAGAGCACTTTTTGTTTTTTAATTAACCTTTTGAGATAATTGTAGATTAACATGCAGCTGTAAGAAGTAATACAGGGATCCTGTTGTACCTTTACTCAGTTTCTCCCGGTGGTAACATCTTGCAGAACTGTGGTGCCTTGTATGTATACTCTCATTTGTAGCCACAAAAAAGTCTTGCGGGGATTTTGATAGAAATTGCATTTAACTTGTGCATTAATCTGGGGACAAATGATATCTTTATTTAGTCTTCTAATCTGTGAATATGATAAGCCTCTCCATTTATCATTTAGATCTCCTTTGATTTCTTCTTCAGGATGTTGTCGTTTTCAGCATACAAGTCCTATACGTGTATGCATTTTTCTTGAGCAGTTGTAAATGGCATTTAAAAAACATTTTTATTTACTCGTTCATTGTTAGCATATAGTAATAAGGTAGATTTTGTGCTCTGAGCCCTTGCTGAATGTATTCTGAGCCCTTGCTGAATGCACTTATTAATTTTAGGAGGGTTTGGAGATTTTTTGGTAGTTTTCTTGGGGTTTTCTATGTAGGCAGTCTGCAAATAGAGCGAGCTTTATTTCTTCCCTTTGATCTATGTGCCTTTTATTTCATTTTCTTGCCTTACTGCACCAGCTGGAATTTCCAGCACTGTTAAATAAGAGCGGTGAGAGGAGATATCCTTAATTGTTCCCAGTCCTAGGGAGAAAAAGCATTCAGTCTTTTCTCCATTAAGCGTAATGATTGCTGTAGGGTTTTTTGTTGATGCTCTTTGATAAGTTGAGTCATTCTTTTCCTAGTTTGGCGAGCATTTTTATCATTAAGATTAGATGTTGGCTTTTTTGTATGCTTTTTCTGCATCAGTTGATATGATCTTCCTCAGCCTATTGATAATGGTGGATTACACTGATTTTCAAATATTGAACCAGCCTTGCATCCCTGAAATAAACCCCAGTTACTCATGGTATATAATTCCATTTATATATTCCTGAATTATATTTGCTAATATTTTATTAAGGATTTTTATGCCTATATTCATAAAGGGATATTGGTCTACAGTTTGTTTGCCTTTTCTGTACTGCCCTTAGTGAGTCAGTTTTCTTCTCTCCACCTTTCAGAATCCTCTCGTGTTTGCCTTGTATTTAATGTTAAGTGTTTTTACTTGTATCGGCGGGAAGAATAGGCGAAAGTACATGTAACCATTTTCCCGGAAGTAGAACTCCCTTCGGATGGTCAGGTTTTAGGCATACTGTTTAAGCAGATGCATAATTTGCTACCAGCGGAACAGAAAATCCTGAGATCAGATCCTGATGAATTTAAAAAAAAAAAAAAATGCTACCAAGCGACCATGGTTTGACTTGCCCGATTCTAAAAGAAGCTGAGTACAGAGATTTGGGCTGCGCAGAAAGGCACAGCCACATCACCTCCTCGCTGTCACTTCCTGAACTTCCCAGCAGAGGAGAGACTCTGCTAAGGTCATCAGAGCCTTAGGGACTGATAGACATCGGAGCCGTGAACATACCCTGCACAGACCTTTGGGTGGAACTTCTGTCTGCTGCTGCGCCCACAGCATTAATTTCACTTGGGTCACCTGAAAGCTCTTGGTAAAACCGAGTATTGACGGAAAGGTGCTCTGGGCATGGCTACGGGCTCTCTGGTGCCTTTCGGGGTTGTGTGTCGGAAGAGGTCTGAAGCTTCGGCCGGGGGCAGTCTGTCTTCTGCTGTAGACAGATAATGATGACTGCTAGAGGAGAGGAGTTCTCAGTGTCGGGGAGAATCTCTGTCTGCACCAAGAGAGCTGATGAATGCTGCGGTCTCCCTGGCGAGAATAGCCCTAGGCCAGCTCCAGGAGCCAGGGTGTGGTGTCTGGCAGGCAAAAGGTGTAATTTTTCAGAAAGCAGAACTTTCCAAAGGCTTGGAACTCAGGCCTGCCTGGTAAGCCCAGCAGACCCGTGGCTGCAGGTGTCCCCAGGGCCAGAGCACTTTCAGTCTTAGGGGTAGGGGCATAACTGATGGCTCAGCTTCTAATCAGCACGTGCAAACAGAGCAGATTCCCAGGAGCCCCTGCTTCTTGAGCTTACTGTTACCTCATGTGACCCCTTGGAAAGACCCTGGCACTCTCCAAGGCACCAGAACCCTCACTGGGAAAGCTGTCAGCCCCTACTGTCAAAGGCTCCTTCCAGCCCACAAGTCCAGTCGGCCTGTGACTGGGGCCAGCCTTGAAGTAAGGACAGTTCACAGACGAGCCACTGGGGATGTGTCTTCCCCCTCCACCGAGAGCCAGGGGCCTCGTGTCTACACCCGAGAAGGGGATGCGTTGTAGGGCAAAGCCTGCTCACCCCACAGCCATGTCCCCAGCCATGGGTTAATTCTGTTGCCCCTCAGCTGTGTACCCTTGGACAAATGACTTCGCGGCCTACCTGAGCTTCAGGTAGGGGGGCCGGGGCAGCTTTAGCTGTCCCCCCAGCTGAAGGAGTAACTGATCCCTGTAGGGGTTTCCCATGGCTAGTACAATGAAGGGTTGCAAACTTAGTGGCTTAAAACAATGCAGATTTATTATCTTGTAGTTCTGAGTGTCAGAAGTCCAAAATGGGCCTAATGGGGCTAAAATCAAGGGATTTTAGGGTATGCCTTGTGGAGGCTCTGGGGGAGAATCCATTTTCTAAACCTTTTCCAGCTTCTAGGGGCCACCCACATTCCTTGGCTCAGAGCCCCTTCTTCCAACTTCACAGGTAAAAGAATAGATCAGGTTTTTCTCCCACAGAAATCACTCTTTCACTCATAAGGACCTTTGTGACTACACTGGGCCCACCCAGATAATCCAGAAGTTCTCCACCGCCATCCAGGACCTGGGTTCTCCCAGCCCTGTAACCTAACATCTTCCCACATTCTAGAGACTGGATGTCAACATCTTTGGGGAGGGAGGTATTTTTCTGCCTTCCATGATTTCTGAGACTGCTTCCAGCCGAACATGCTGCAGTGCTGGGGCTCAAGGGTCAGCCCTTGATGGAAAGCGCCAAGGTCATGGGGGCTGATGGAGCCCATGAGCGGCTGATGCAGGTGGTGTCAGCCCAGGCCCCTCACGTGGTGTACTCCTGTTCTTTACTTGCAGTGGTTAGCTGTCTTTTGGCCTTTCTTATGATTTCCAAGAAATAGGGCCCAAGAGTAGAGATTACAGAAATTCAATGAGGGAATCAATAGGCCATAGGTTCTAAGGGCCCCATGGTTCCAAAGGTCTCTTCTCCATGGTGAAGTTTTCAAAACAGGAGATAGTTATTTCCAATCTCCTCTTATCTTCTTGCTGGTTTACTTTAGCAAATATTTGCAAGTACCTGCTGTGGGTACAGTGATTGAGTAAGAAATAACCCCTGCTCTCCAAGAGTGGTAGGCAGAGAGGATAGAAAGGACCATAGTCCAGGTGTCACCAAGAAACAGACAAAACAGCGTTATAGGCTGGAGGCAGGTGACTTGGCTTCTCCCTGGTGAAACTGGAGCTTGAGCTTTATGAGTTCAGAGGATTGGACGCCTGGGTGGCTCTGTCAGTTAAGCTGCTGCCTTCGGCTCAGGTCATGATCCCCTGGGATGGAGTCCTGCATCAGGCTCTTTGCTTAGCGGGGAGCCTGCTTCCCTCTCTGCATCTGCCTGCTTGTGTTCTCTCTCTCTCTGACAAATAAATAAATAAATCTTTTTTTTAAAAAGTTCGGAGGATTTCAGCAGTGAGGGTAGTCGTGGTGCGCTGGCAGTGGGTACTCTGTGGGCCCAGAGGGGAAACGTGGGCATGTTCTGGGAGCGTGGTGTGTAGGGCCATTGGGCCGAGAACGCAGCTTTCCTCACCTGCTCTCACCTGTCCAGACACTGAAAAGCAGTATCTTTTCCCCGTGTGACCACTAGAACTGTAATGCCTTTCCACTTATATTTTTCCTTCCACTGTACCTGCAGTGGACTTTGGTCATCCCCTTACACATTTGTGCTCTTTGGTTTCGTTTGCAATACGTGATTAGCCGGTACTGGGGGTTGAATTGTGCCCCCTCTGATAAAAAGATATGCTGAATTCCTCTCCCAACCCACTCCTCCCCACTCCTAGTGCTGGGGAATGTGACCTAAGTTTAGAAATACGGTGTTTGCAGTCATAATCAGTTTGCATCTTATAACCAAGATGTGGCCATTTGTGGGCCCTGATCCAATGGGACTGGTGTCCTTGGTAGAAGTGGGACATTGGGACACAGACACACATGGGAAGAGCTCCATGGGAGCTCACATGGGAGCAGTGCAGCTGCAAGCCGAGAGTGGCCCGGGGTTGATGACTGCCACCGGAGGAGGAGAGGAAGGATCCCAAGTACAGGTTTCAGAGGGAAGAACATAGTCCTGCCAACACCTTGCTTTTAGACCTCTAGCCTCCAGAACCCTAAGATAGCAAGTCCCTGCTGTTGGAAGTCCCTCTGGTTCGAGCTTCCTTATTCTGGCAGCCCTAGGAACTAACCGTTTGTACTCGAGCCCTGTACCAGGCTAATTGGGCTAGGGTTCTACTAGGTGACTGTGGCGTGTCGGGGAAGTTCAGTTCTGCCTGTTGAAGTTACATCGGTGGCTAATAGGTGGTCTTTGCAGGGGAATCTGGTGATCAGAGGGGCACCTCGGTTGTCCAGCTGGTAGTCTCAGGTCTCGGGGATCTGTGGGGGAGGAGGGCGAGCAGAGATGAGCAGGCATCCTCTTTCCGACTCCATTCCTCCCGGGACTCTCCAAGGCCCAGCTGACAGTGACTTGGCTCCTCCAGAGAACTGGAGCTGGCCTTGAATCACAGGCTGTACAGACAAGGGACTTCAGGGTTCATTTTTCCAGCTCCTCGTAACAGATGATGAGCTGCCCTGGGAAGCATCCTGTGACCCATCCAAGGTCGCTCCGCTAGAAGCCAAGTCAGGACTGGAGTTCGCGTCTTAAACCTCACAGCCCCTTTAAGATTTAGAGGGACTCCATAGCCTGTGGTGCTGGCTTCGGAAAGTTTTCTTTGAGGCACAGAATTTTAACTTAGGTCTTCAGACTATTCTGTATTTACTGAGAGAGAGAAAAAAAAAAAAAAGAAGAAGAAGAAAAGAAAAACAGGGGAACATGTTGACCTTCAGGAAGGTGATTTGAAAGAATAAGTTTATGGGACTTTTTAAAAAGTCTCACGGATATTTAGTTTCATGGTGTGTCATGGAAAGGGAAATCTGCTTCGCACCCTCAGGTGAATGGGGATTGTGTCTGGCTCCCAGCCTCATTGGTTGACCATTTCCCCCACCCCAACCCCACCCCGGTGCTGCAGAGTATTGAATTTATTAAATCAGCAGCTATTACAGGACCTCAGACACTGCCAGGTAGCACTTTTAGCCTTGCTGTGACTTTCCTGTCCTTCTGCAGGGGAAGTAGAGCCACTAATGTCTCCACAGACTGCAGCTTTCTGGAGTGCTTTAAATCACAAGCGTGGAACGCCGGGTAGATTCATCACGGCGGCGGCAGTGCCTGCCCGGCATCTTGGTGGCTTTAAATCAATCTCTCTCCTGAAGGTTCGGAGGAATGTCATACACGAGGCACATTGCTGCGTGAGCATCCTTTGTGTTGGGTGCCCTGGAATGTAATTTCTATCAGTAAGACAGAAAGGAGACGTGAAGAGAAATCATTTTGCTTGGCAGCACACAATGAAAGGAATGGGGGACGCGGGGGGTTGTGGTGTTTTTTTGCTGTTACTATTATTGTTTCTTGGCTTCCTCCAACAAAGCAATGCTGTGGGGCTTTTAGGAGTCTCCCCGTGCAAAATGCATCCCATCACGAGTGATCCATGTCCTGCCATTTTGAAATGGCACAAGTGGCTTTTGCAGCCCTTACGAATGACCGTGGCCGTGCCGGGCATCAGAGACCAGCTTCTCAGAGACATTGACGCTGGTCTCTTTCCTCCTGTCCCTCGTGCAGCTGCCAGCGCGCTGTCACTTTAACAAACCGTCGTCGTGCAGTGGGACTGCTTCACTCAGGGCTGTAGGAGAACAAGGTTAGAAGAGCAGAGACTTTTGTCGATGGTGAGTAGGTGGGATTAGTTTAAACCAATATTGAAAAATGGTTTGCACAACTCTCGGCAGCTCGGATTACTTCTGAAAGGAGGTGCTCTTCCAGTCGGCGCTGGCACGCATACGGTTAAAGTGACACCACGACCTCTGTTATATAATGCTTCCCGGTTATATAATGAAGGGTCCTGTTTCTTCTTGTCCTGGTTTCTATCGATTGGAACGAGGCTGGAAGAGCGCAACAGTTCGTAGTGCCCTGGAATGGCCGAGGCAGTCATTTTCTTGATGAAAGCACGTGGGGTCTCTTGGTTGTCCGGAATACAGTATGCGGGATGAGGTGTGCGTAGGTGACCGGTTTGAGTTTGAAGAGTAGACGGTGAGTTTCAGGCACATGTGCCATCCCGCAGACGAGCCCTTTGAAAGAACTGACCTTCAGACTCTGGCTTCTGGGAACCTTCTGGTTTGGGCCCAGGTCTCTAGCCGGTCAGAAACCTCCAACAGGCCTCAGTGTGGAAAAGTCCAACCTCACAGCTGCCGTGAGGCGGCTCCTGTGGCTTATGCCTGACCTGGCCCAGGTACAGTTAGGAAACCGGACCAGCTAAGGGCAGGTAGGATTCTTGAGGGTTGGGTCCGCACTTTACCCTGGAGCAGATCCCGTCTGGGCCTGTGCCCAGCTCTTTCAAAGGTAAACTCAGGAGCTGTACGTGGCTGCCCCTCCAGCCAGTCGACTTGAGCGGACCTAGACTCGGTTTCCGCCGTCCCGCCAACTGCCATCCAGCCTGTCCTGTCCTGGAAGGATTGCGTCAGGGGCATGTCCGCCCTGTGCCCCAGCAGGAAAAGCAGTATCCCGTAGGGCAGACGTTCTGTTCCTGGACCGCCTCTGTCCCCAGATGTGAGGATCCTGGAGCTCTGGTGTCCCCAGCCATGTGGCTGGGACCTTATGAAGAGCTGCTAGTCCTCAGGGATGGGGTGGGGGGTGGGGGGTGGGGGTGGGGAATCCCTGCTTTGTCCCTTTCTGAATGACTTGAACCTAGACCCACCGCACTCGTCTTCATCCTCAGAAGTCCTCCCTCAGAAGCCCCTGCCTCCTTAGTCCCCACCCGGGCCCTCCTCTCCTCAGGCCTGGGATGCTCTTTTTTTTTTTTTTTTTTTTTTTAAGATTTTGTTTGTTTGTCTGTTTGCGAGAGGGCACGCGAGAGGGCAGCAGGAGAAGGAGAAGCATACTCCCTGCTGAGTACAGAACCTGCTGCAGGGCTCCATCCTGGGACCCTGAGGTCATGACCTGAGCCAAAGGCAGATGCTTAACTGACTGAGCCCCCCAGAGACCCCGGACTGTGGGCTGTTCTTGACTCCCAGAATTCAGTGTGGCCAGTGCACCCCAGAAATCATGCCAACTAACACCTCCTTCTGCAAAACAGTAATACTGTGCTGTCCGTGCTTCCTAAAAAGTTAAGTACCAGGACCAGATGGACTTGTGGATAATTTTGATTTTTCTTCTTTATATTCTTGGGTTTTTTTTAAATATTTTATTTATTTGACAGAGAGAAATCACAACTAGGCAGAGGCAGGCAGAGAGAGAGGAGGAAGCAGGCTCCCCGTGGAGCAGAGAGCCCGATGTGGGGTCGATCCCAGGACCCTGGGATCATGACCCGAGCTGAAGGCAGAGGCTTTAACCCACTGAGCCACCCAGGCACCCCTATATTCTTGTTTTTTATCAAAAATTTGTATCAAGTTTTCTACACATACTGCTTTTCTAACTGGAAAGAAAAAAAATATTTTAAAACAGTCATTTGGGAGACCAAAAATAAGAAACAAGTAACTTTTTTTTTTTTCCAGTAGAATAACCGCAATGACATAACCACCCAAGGTAAAGCAATGCAAAAATATTAGGCAGTCTTGCTTCTCTTCATCAAGTAATAAATGGCCTTGCACAGGTGAGATGGTGTGGGACGTCACCATCATTACCATCGACCTCAAGTCCTGTTACTCTGCAGAGCTGCTGGGTGTGTGCTACTCCAGTAGACACTGTGGGAATTTATTACAAGGTTGTTGGGACGCTCAAATGAGAAAATAGATGTGAAAGTACTTTACAAATGGAAGCCATTATTTCCAACAAAAAGTAAAAAACTTTCTTCTACATTGAGACAAGGCAGAATGTTGTAAGGATGTGTCTACAGTTTAACATAGGGAAAGGCATGGCCTCTGCGATCTAAGAACTTAAGTTCATCTGTTCATTAGAGAAGTATTTTGGGGGGTCAACCATGTGCCTAGAACAGGTTATGGTGCTTGGGATTTATCAGTTAAAAAACAAATAACAAATCCTTTCCCATGTGGAGCCTTGCAAGGGAGACAGAGGGGAAATAATACCTCTACTAACAAATTAAAACGTGGTCTTAAAAATAGTAACAACTGAGACTAACACTTCATGGAGTGCTTGCTGTATGCCAAGTTTGGTTTGAGCCCTTCACCTGTAGTCCCAAACACACCCAGTAAGACAGATGCTGTTGTAAATGATCCACTCAGAGGTGTAGTGACTTGCCCAAGGTCACGCAGCTAGTAATGCCAGAGCTTGAACTCAGTCTCAGCCAGCCTGGCCTTCGTCATAGAAGGTGTTGGCGGATGTGAGACCATGGAAGAAGCAGACATCCTCTGAGTGCTCTGTGCCTGGCCTCATGTTGGCTGCCTGGGGTCTAGGATGCAGGGGGCAGTGTCCCTAGATGGAGGAGGTCACTGGTCTCCCGGGGAAGGTGGAAAGGTACGCAGACATATTCACAAGCCACGCGATAACCGTGGTTTCCTAGGACAGCAGAGACACCATATTGGAAAAGCATTGATTTCCTTGACCCTTTTTTCTTGGGCAGACGCTAGTGAATTCCTGGCATGAGCATCCGTCCCTTTTTCCAAAGGCACCTGCTCAGTGCTGTTGAACGCACTCTTGCTGCAGAGGCAAATGAAGCCAGTAGCTGCTTTGGTTAGACTCCAGGTCACAAAGCCAAGGCCCTGGGCCATCCCAAGCTCCTCTGCTCCCGTCTGCACCAGTAGGGCATATTCGGTTCCCCAGGATGCCCTTCTGTTCGGCTGGTGCCTGTGCTGCCATTACTGTTTGCTTTTTTGGATGTCATTCCTGCTGCCTTCTGTCCGTCCTCCGCATCACACACAGAGATGTACTAGCCCTCCCCATGGCCCACTGTCCCAAGACTGGCAGGGGATCAGCCAGGGAGAACACAAGCCCATAAGCAGTTTATTTCCTGCTAGTGAGGGGTCAATTTCATGTCATTCCTGCCCATTTTGTTCCCACAACGCGTCTTCCTTCTGTAACAATGGTGTCCCGATATGGGACACCATTTTTTCTCCGACCGATGTGATCCCCCAGCCACCAGGACAGAGGATGTTCTGTCTGGCGAGCTACTGTAACCGCCTGGTCAGCGCTGGGAGTCACAACACAGAAGAACAAATACTCTTGTGCTCTAGGGGGTTTTGTGCTTTGGCTTAGGGGTTATGTTGGCTTCCCTATTGCTTTTGTCAGACAAAGTCCATGACTAAGTCTGCATTGTCTTTGCTGTTGCTCAGGGTTGGGAAGATGAGCCCTGTCCCCGGGGAAGCTCCACCTTACCTGCTTTTGTCGCTGGGACAGCCCTGCTTACCTCTTCTCCCAGAGACCTGAGGGCAGGAGAGGGACTGTCCTCCTGAACCTGTTACAGGCCAGGACTCCCTGCCCTTCTTTGGGGCAGTTGAACCAGTTGTCTTCATGAGGCGGGCGGGGGTGTTTTTGTTGCTTATTAAAGCCTGCACTAGGCAAGGTTCTTTCATGACTGTTTTTTCAGTTCTTGAAACAACTCATTTTATGGTTGGGAAAACACAGGCTCGGAGAAATACAGTCGCCTCTCCGCAGGCACACAGCTAGCAGGTACTAGAACAGGACTTCAGTCCCGGTTTTGAAAATTTCACTTTGGTTTCCTTTCTAGTATTCCGCCCCAAAAGGTGTTTGGATTAGAAAGTCAATTTCTTTCAGGGTTATTGTATTAGTTCTGAATAAATTCTCTTGTGTGGGGAAATGAACTGAGCCTGTCTTCCTAAAGTATCCTCTTAAAACACTTCCAGGCTCATATGAGCTGTGCCTTTAAAAACAAAACAACAACAACAAAAATCTTGTTTATTTTTACTTACTTTTTCGGTTCCTATGATAAGCCAGAAGAGGCAGATTGAAGACTTTCTCCTAAAAAAAATAAGAAATCGCATTTTCTTCAAAGTTGTGCTCTTCTGTCTCTAAGCAAGTTGAAGATGATACGATATTAAAACGACGGCTCTATCTTACAGGCATGAAGCGACAATTATTTAGAGTCACATTTTAAACTGCAGAAACGGGCCGGCAGGTGATGCTTACGTACTGTGACCTTGTGAGTTTCCCACGCATTAACAAGTTCTGCAGTGAGTTTTACTGAGTAGACAAAAAGAAAGGTTCATAACGCAATATCCGAGAACATCTTGAGGGTTCATTGATGAGTTTTAAGGGTTTAGGCAAATCCCAGAAATTATATTCAAAACATGTGCCTTACTGAGCTTTGCTAATTAGAGATTCCTTCTTTCTAGTCAGTCCCTCAAAGGACATCTTCTTCCCTGTCTCCTTGTTCGCTGTTACGTAACAAAATTACCATGAAAAATGGCTTAAAACAGCTCGCCTTGGTATCTCCCCATCACCTTGGGTCAGGAGTCTGGGCTCAGCGTAGCTGGGCCCCGTGCCCAGGGTCTCCAGGTAGCACGCAGTGTCGGCAGGTGGCAGCTCTTTCTGGAGCTCGGGCTCTCTTGCCAGCCCTCAGATGGGGTCCACTTGCAGCCGTAGACTCCCGTGGTCCCAACCATGGGGGCCCCTCAGTCACGGGAGTTGATTTCTTCAGGGCCAGCAAGAGCCCTTCATTTGGGTCTGCTGTGACACAGTCTTATCGATTGAAGGTACAGGTATCCCCCACTTGTCGAAAGTTCACATGACGTCATTTTGTGTTTAGCAAAAAACGGGCATGAGTACCTGTGTTTTCTCAGCAAAAGATCTCAAGAGAATTTCCAGTTTTACACATTCTCGTTCTCTCTCTCTCTCTCTAAAGAGTTTGTTTTGCCTTTTTAGAGGCAGCAGGCGCCCCAGGCGGTGAGACCGGTCCCGCCCAGCCCCTGACTGTGACCTCCACACTGCCCCTCCTGCATCTCCACCTCAAGCCTCCAGGGCTCTGACCCGTGTGAGCACCTGTGCTCACCTCCGTTTATTTTTATTTTTTTAAAAGATTATTTATTTATTTATTTGACAGACAGAGATCACAAGTAGACAGAGAGGCAAGCAGAGAGAGGGGAGGGGAAGCAGGCTCCCTGCTGAGCAGAGAGCCTGATGTGGGGCTCGATCCTAGGACCCTGGGATCATGACCTGAGCCAAAGGCAGAGGCTTTAACCCACTGAGCCACCCAGGTGCCCCCTCCTCCGTTTATTTTGTGCATCCCTTAGCAAGATGTGTCCTGAGGTGTCAGGAAACCTAAAGAGGCTATTTTTTTTGGTGTGGGAATGTTCAGATATTTTCTCATGTAAATTAAGGGTAATTGCTTCTGCACTAATAAAAAGTTTCGTAAGGATGCTATACGCTCAGATGCTGGGGAAACACGCAACCGCAGGAGCGACTACTCCTTGCTTTTGTCATACGTTGTTATTAGAAGCAAGTAACAGATTCCATCTTCCCTGAAAGGGGGCTGGGGGCGATTACATAAGGCCGTGACCCACTGGGGAGCAGGATCACCTTGGTGTATGTCTGCCAGTCACCTCCTGAAAGCTCAGAAGAATCACGGCTCTGGAACTTTTGAAAAACTACATGACTGACATCTTAACGAACATTTCGTTAGTTCACTGAGTAGTTACATTACATCCATAGGAAGAAAAACAACATAACTGAGTGGGAAAGGATTCATCAGCCTTATTTTGTATAGGTGGCGTAGGCACCATGGAGGGAGTCCAACGGGAAGTATTAAGTGAGAGAAAAGAGCTTATTCTATATTCTAGGCTGTGTGGAAGATGATCCACAGCAAACAGCGTATTACAGTTTATGTCATTGTTGTGGCTGTAGTTGCTGTAATTTTTGAGGTTAAAAAAAAAGAGAGACAAAGTGATGGTTTGTACCAATGGGAGGCAGCCAGACCCCAGAGCAGCTTAAAATTCTTCATTGGTGGGTGCCGAGGGTAGCAGCTTATTGACTGGCATCCTTCTTGGGGGGTTTTGTTGTTTTTGTTGTTGTTTTCATTTGTTTATTTACTTGTCAAGATAAAGAGAGAGCTCAAGCAGGGGGAATAGCAGGCAGAGGGAGAAGGAGGCTCCCTGCTCGGGAGCCCAATGTTTGACTCCATCCCAGGACCCTGAGATCATGACCTGAGCCGAAGGCAGACACTTAACCCACTGAGCCCCCCAGGCATCCCCATTCTTGTTTTACTTGGAGTCTAATTCCAGGTTAATAAAAAAGTTGGAAATGAAACGTGAGTTGGTCTGTGGTAGAATTTGATGGGGTATTCCCAACCTTGCTTTTTCTCCTGCTCTCTTTACTGAACGTGTTAGTTTGGTGGGGCTGCGGTACCGAAGTAATGCCATCAGGTAGGCCTCGCAACCGAAATTCACTCACTCACAGCCCCGGGGGCTGGAAGAGGGAGATGAAGGCATTGGCAGGCCTACAGTCCCCACCAAGGCTCTAGGCAAGGATCTGTTCCAGGCCTCTCTCCTAACTTTTGGTGGTTCCTTGGCTTGTGCAACATCACACCCATCTTCACATGGCATTTTCCTCTGTGTCTGTCCCCATTTTCCCTTTTAATAAAGACACCAGTCCTGTTGTTGGATGAGGGGCCCACCCTGCTCTAGTGTGAATTCATCTTAACTAATTATATCTGCAACAGCCCTCTTTCCAAATAAAGTCAAGAGGTACTGGGTAGGGCTTTAGTGTAAGAATTTGGGAGGCAGGGGATAGACACAATTCAACCCATAAAACATAACAATAATTTAACATATTTTCTCATGAGAATGGCAACCTTGCCATTTGGACTTAATTTTAGAAATGAAGCTCGTTTCCGAAATAAGTCAATCAGAGAAAGACAATTATCATATGATCTCCCTGATAGGAGGAATTTGAGAGGCAACGTGGGGGGTTTGGGGAGTAGGGAAGGAAAAAATGAAACAAGATGGGATCGGGAGGGAGACAAACCGTTAAGAGGCTCTTAATCTCACAAAACAAACAGGGTTGCTGGGGGAAGGGGGGTGGGGAGAGGGGGATGGGGTTATGGACATTGGGGAGGATATGTGCTATGGAGAGTGCTGTGAAGTGTGTAAACCTGGCGATTCACAGACCTGTACCCCTGGGGCTAATAATACATTTTATGTTAATAAAAAAAATTTTTTAAAAAGAAAGAAATGAAGCTCCTTTCATTCTGCATTGAAATTGGTCAGTCATAAACCTATTTCTGGTAGTAGGACGCTTGTCCAGAGGTCAGTTATCTGGTAACCTCACCTGTAATGGGGTAGGGAATGGAGAACCCAGCTCACAAAGGAAACAGAATTCTGAGCAGCAAAGATACCACAGCATTCATAGAATAAACCCTTTTAAGAGGGCCCTGTGGCGACGCCAGGCTGGCTCAGTCAGTAGAGCACGAGACTCTTGATCTGAGGGTCATGAGTTCGAGCCCCCCCATTGGGCATAGAACTTACTTTAAAAAGTGTTGAGCACCAGGGTGGCTCAGTCAGTTAAACGTCTGCCTTTGGCTCAGGTCGTGATCCCAAGGATAGAGCGCCATGATCAGGGGAGCCTGCTTCTCCCTCTCCCTCTGCCTGCCACTCCCCCTGCTTGTGCGCTCTCTCACTGGGTCAAATAAATAAAAACCTTAAAAACAAATAAATAATAAAGTTTTTTTTTTTTAATGCAAGCCCTGCATTTCACATGAGTGAACGCAAGTTCACTCATATCTTAGTAGCCTCTACTTTACACATGATTCTAGCAGATTTCTAAAGTTGAGTTTCCGGTGCACAGGATTATAGAAGCATGAATATGTGTGTAGGGCAAACTCGGGGCAGCGGATGATGCCAGGAGGGGAATCTCACAAAGCTTGAAGGGCAGACTCCAAATTAGATCTAGTTCAAATAGTACTTCTGTTATGATGCCCTTGTTGATACCTTCCTGTGAATTTCAGTATGACCTTATACCTTCATCAGTCAGCTGTCACCTGTTTTCTCACTTGTCGGTGCATTTTTCTCTCCCCCGCCAGATGACTGTAAGAGCCAGGACGTACCACTTGTGCCTAGTCCAATACCTGACACATGGAGCATCAGTGAATTCTTACTGAAGACTGAATTAAAAAAAAAGATACTGTGTTACAGGCAGGATGGATTTCAAAGCATTTTGAGCAGAAAGGCTTACTTACTTTTTAAAGTCTTTATTAAAGATACAAAATCTATAACCTTATCTTTCCTTAGACTTCTAAGAGCTGTTCAGAGAGCCCACTATTTTATTTATAAGCCTAGCCATTTTTAACAATCACTTTTAAGGGGGCCTTTTATTAATGTTTGGTCTGATTTGCAAACTTAGTTAATTAAACTCCTTTAAACATTTTAAACTGCATTTGTAAAGGAAATCGAACGTATAAGGACTCAATTGCCTGACTCAACAAACAAGCCTCCCAAAGCACTTAAGCAATTCTTATAAATCTAATTAAGCTAAAGTATGTTACACCTTATGGTCTTTTAACTTTTCTTATACTAGATATGACTTTAGTGAGATTTCGACTTAAAAATTAAAATGTAAATTGGTTATTTAAGTCCACGTTTTAGTTGATGTTTCATGGTTTGTCCTCTATTCTTATGGGCCAATTTTCTTAATTATAACAAATATTTAAAATACTAGACCTGCATTGATTTATTTTAAAAAATGAATTCTACAGATCTAATTTTCTTATACATTTCTGTGATTATTCTGAATCTTCCTTGGATTGAAAGGTAGTCACTCATGTTGTCCAGGGGAAAGAAGGACACCTCTCCCCTCTGCCCTCTAGAACCTTAGAAGTATCAGGGATCTTTGGACACTCCGATTCACCAGCACCCACTAATGCCCCCCTTCTGTCCTTGACTGTCCTTTGGGAGAGTTGGCACAAATCCCCATCAGGTGCTTCTTGAAGGGAGCTAGCAGTTGCTTTTGGCAGGTTTGAGAGAGAAAGTCTGAGGAATTTGAGGTGTCCAGAGGCTGCCTGGGGGCACGCATCAGCCCTCAAACTCTCTAAATCTTCCTTACCCCGGAAGTTCACAAAGGTGGACAGATAAGCCCTACATAAAGCGCTGGGGAGCCATCAGCTACTTGTGCCCAGACACCTTTGGTGTTTGTGACTGTCTTCCCAGTGGACTCCAGTAGACAGAAGACAGTGGGGGTCAGTCGTGGCGTCACCGTCGAAGGTCTGTAGGCCGCCTCCACCAGTGCTTTCTCCACCGGAGACCTGACGTGAGGACCACCCACCACAGGCTCACCAGCTTCTTGGGGATCAGAGTCCCCCATCTTTCTCCCTCTCAGAGAAAATCCAGTACGCAGTGGGCAGAGGTTGAATTCAGAATGTCCACCTGGGTCAGAGCCATTACAGTCACTCGAATTACTGGAAAAGTCAGAACAAATCTGGCTCTCTGGTTCACATTTTTAAAAATGTGAGCCTAAGTATTTTCTTACCCCACAGAAACACGGAGGGTGCATTACATTGTTCGAGTATTTTCATCAGAACTGCTGCCCCCAAATAACAAGTTAAAAAAATAAACAGTAGCCGGGACACCTGGGTGGCTCAGTTGGTTAAGCAGCTGCCTTCGGCTCAGGTCATGATCCCAGCGTCCTGGGATCGAGTCCCACATCGGGCTCCTTGCTCGGCGGGGAGCCTGCTTCTCCCTCTGCCTCTACCTGCCACTCTGTCTGCTTGTGCTCACTCTCACTCCTCTCTCTCTCTCTGACAAATAAATAAAAAAATAAATAAACAGTTGCCTACATTTTCTCAAAAAGAAAAAAGGAAGGAAGCGATGCTTATTTTTGACTGAAAAACAATTAATTGTCTTTTGAGGCCACCTCAGATCATTGGGGGCATTGCCTTCCTAAGTGAGTTTTGGGGAGTGAAGGAGAGGTGGCCTTCTCAGCTTGCTAGGATTTCATTGTGACCAGTGGGTATTGGCCTGCAGTCCGTTGAGTATCTGTGCCCTCGACTGCCAGGCCGAGCCTGCCGCCTTTGAGTCACTTTGTAAATGTGGCCACAACCCAGAGAAGTGGGTGTCACTTGGCCCACGTGGCCTGGATTCACGGCAAACATAACCAAATTCTCCTGTCACTCACAGAGGTCTGTATCCACTCACCTCTGACTGTCGCTAGAATGGATTTTAGACTTTCTCAATCTTCTATACTGGAGATGTCTGTCCGTGAGAGCCAGAAGACCTTGTAGATCTGTGGGATTCCACGTGATCGTCATATGATGCCTCATGTTAACATGGGCCTGTAGATCCCCACCTTTGACTAGCTGGAGCCCCCATTCCCGCAGCCGGCCATTCCATAAGGGACATTAGCCCTGGCAACCGTCATGTGTTAACAGCAATGCCCAGCGATGGGTTTCCATGGTGACCACTAAGTCCTAAAGCAAGGATTACATAGACAGGGAAGTATATGATACGATTTTTAAACGTTGCAAAAATACTTAAAATGGAAAGAAAATAAGTATTTCAAGAGGCACTGCTTCACGGACTGGAAGATGGTCTTAAAGGGAATGCTGTATTTCCCGACAACGTGGCTAAGAGAGTTCTCTCGCTGCATGAGACAAACATTTGTAAAAGTCTGACAGGCTCTTGATCCAATGAAGAAGTTGGTAAAAGCGAGTTCTTTATAACTGCAGTGAAGAAAAGCCAGAATAATGCAATTCTGTTATCATTTATTTGTTCGAAGATGCTAAGGGATTTGCAAGGCTTCCTGGCTTTCGCTACATATATCACGAGTCTGACTGTAACCAAAGGTTATATATAATATGGTGCGGTGAATAATGCATGGGTAGTGATAACAGACTTTAAAAGAGAGCGAGAGAGAAAAGAAGGTGGCTTGTAAGTACAGTATGGCATTTCCTCTCCTGCCTTGGTGATACATGATACAGTGCTCTGCGCTGTGCAAAATGTTACCAGTTGTCATAGCAATAGAACACCATCCCCGAGAAAGGAAGAAAGCCGGCAGAAGACACTTCGCTAGACTAGAACTACGGTTGCAACAAAATGATCGCTGTTAGCACCGAATTTATTGTCAAATAGTAAAATGCGTGCTCCGGTTTTTTGTTTGTTTTCTTGGCGATAATTCTGAGCGGCCCTGATGGCCATCCCGGGGCTTGTATTACACACAGAAGCTTCTGCCTTCATTGAGATTTTTATACCTTTTGCGGGTGCTCCTCATTGGTGAAAAAACAAGGTTATGTTTTTAATGCCTCCCTGAGCTCACTTTCAGCCACTGGTGCAGCTCAGGGTTTAAACACTTCCATAGAGCCCATAATTAATTTCCCTGTGGATCTTTGCCCTCAGGGTTGCCTCCCCTTGGTTGGCTTTCAGTCCTTGTCCCATCTGGTTAGATTGTGAGTGAACAGCTCTTCCAAAGAACCATCGACCCTGAAGCTAAGCTTTGCTTGCCGGCGGTTCTCGAGGCTGTCCTCGTGTGGCGGAGCTTCTGGTGGGTCAGGTCCTATCTTTCAGAGCATGCGCTCAGATACAACTGATGAAGTTCTTCTTGTGTTCATTTCCCCGGGCACGTTAGCTCAGAGGGCTCTCAGAGGGCCAGCCAAGGTCAGGGGTATCATTTGAGTCCAGATGGTCATCTTTGGCACGGCCACAGCTGCATCCCTCCTGATCGTCCAGCCCCTGAACACACATTCGTGGTCCAGCGAAGCATGGGGTAGGTCGTGTGGCCAGGGCCGAGTGTGGACACAGCCAAGAGGAATCTATCAGACCCCCTGAAAACATGGCTTGAATTGCCGGTCCTTAGGGTCATGGGCTGTGGTGGCATCGTTTTGGTCTGATGACGATGATACAGCACTTAGTGACCACCAGGTTCTCTCCCCCTTGCTTGACATGAGTCAGCTCATTTATTCCCAACTACAGCCATTCGTGCGGCAGGAAGTTGACGCAAGGAGGGGTGAAGCATCTAGACAGAGAGCACACTGACGGCAGGTGCAGAGGGGCCCAGAGCCTCTTGCACCCCTCTGGGCTGCTTCCCGGAATCTGAATTGGAACCAAGGAGACCCCAAATGCATGCAGGGCACTTGCGTCCTTCAGGGAGAACCTCTGGGATCGGGACGCACCAAGGAGGAGAAAAATGGGGCGATGGCAAAGGAGGAAGATGGGACTTTGAAACTCCAGGAGAAAGCGTGACTTGCACAAACACAGGTGAGGGGCTGGAACAAACAGAAATTCGCTAGGAGCTGGTTTTCCGTAAATAATCAGACATGAGTGCAAGAAAGAGGATAGTTGGCTACAAGCCGATTGTTAGTACAGGAATGGAGAGGACCCGCCTCGGACTGCCCACAGTTGCTGACATACCTATCTCCGGGATAGCTCAGCGCTGCACCCCAACAGTGTCGGGCACCCCTGCATACACCGCTGCGTTGAGTCAGTGGGATAGCGCACATATACGGGGTATGAAGATGACTGTTGGAGCAGCTAATGTTAACGGACCGTTTGGATGCACCAGTCATTACTCCGAGGGCTTTGCGTGTATCAGCTTGTTTGATTTGCACGGCAACCCCTTAAGGGAGCGAGGTGCCTTTATCACGTTTTCCATTTGAGGAAACTGAGGCACAGCGATCAAGGCCACTCACCCAGACTACGCTCCTAGTCTGTGGCCAGGCTGCCTAGTTGTCTGTTCCTTGGGTGTGTGAGGAGAGCCCATTGTGTCTGCCGCACTGCCCTCTGCTCCTGGGGTCTGCTGATGAGCAAACAGACCGGCCTTTCCCTCCTGGGGCTGCCATTCACACCTGTGCACACACATTCACAAGCCACAAGCTCTGAACATCTCTGAGGATTCCTGCCAAGTGTTGGGGGTGGGAGGGCAGGAATTTCTTAGGAGGAGAAGGGAGTTCGCAACAGTGTAGAATCGGGGATAACTAGATGTCTTAGACAAAAACAGGAGGTGGGAATAAATGAGCTCTGGTCCTGGAAGGCCTTGGAAGAGTCTGTGTGTAGAGACAGAACCTTCTCACGATGGCCCCTGATGACACAAATGTTGAATGGAACTGCGGTCGCAGGGGATTGTTCAGAACCCCTTGTTTTGCAGACGAGGAAAGCAAGGTCCAGAGAGTTTCTCTGAGATGCATTCCTGGGAGAGCAGTCCCACACATGCCTGCTGCCGCTTTCTTTGTAAAAGCCCCACAGTGAAAACGACGGAAATAAATGTCCAGGGATGAGCCCCATGTGTGTGTGCCCCAAATGAATAGAGGCGAAGATTTAATGCTGAATGAACGAAACAAGTTGCAAAGTAATGTATACATCTGTCTCTATTTATGTAAGGCAGCAACACTATAAATAGTTTCCAAAGATACAGGTTCTTGTCTGCACCCCTGAGAGAAAAAGCTCTGGACTGATACCATCTTCTTGTAGGGAAGTTTACCTCTGGAGAAGGGCAGGGCAATAGGATTGGGCAGCCTTTTTTGTCAATGGCTAATTTTTTTAAAATAAGCAGCTGGATTCTTATATTGGTCCTGTGATTAAAAATTAAGGTTTTGTTTTTTAGGTTTTATTTACTTGACAGAGAGAGAGAGAGAGAGAGCACAAGCAGGGGGAGGGGGAGAGGGAGAAACGGGCTCCCCACTGAGCAGGATGCCCAGTGCAGGGCTCCATCCCAGGACCCTGGGATCACGACCCAAGCCAAAGGCAGATGCTTAACCACCAGAGCCACCCAGGCACCCCCCCCACACACACCCCAAATTAAGTTTTTAAGGAAAGGGACAATTGTCTGATGATCCACACTGAGGGTAATAGAAAAGGCAAGGCAAGTCTGGCCCGCCAGTCCCGACTCAAGCACCTAAAGATACACCCATGGAGGGGTGGGCTGGAAAGGACTCCAGCACTTCGTAACCGGCCATGTATTGCCGAAGGATCCCGGGAGCCACAAATGCCAATGAGTTAAACAGGGTTTTGCTAAATGAATGTGTGTTTTTCAAAAAGGACTCCAGTTTCTAATGGCATTAGTATTCCAAGCAGCTGAATCCCAGGCTGGAGAAAGGTACAAATGATGATTGCTCATTAGCAAATAGAATACAGATGTTAGGTTCATTTTGCCTGAGTGCCTCAGCACCTTGGGGAGCCACCAGCAGAGTGAGCCAGGCCCAGCGGCAATGCTGCAGGCTCAGCACACGGGAGGGTTCTGCGAAGGGGGGTGGGGGGAGGTACAGGCCACTTCAAAGTTTATTGGGCTGGCCTTGGTACATTTCCATCGGTAGTTTTTTGGGACTCGTTGGTCAGAGCGGGAAGCTAACATCTCTAAAGCAACTAACCAAAAAAAATTTTTTTAAATATGTTTTTATTTTACTCTTCATTTGTTAATAACCATCTTACGAACTAGATTGCCTGGCTTTGGAAAGGAAACTGAGGCTCAGAGAGGTGAAGCAACTTACCCAAAGTCACACAGCCCCTGAATGGTGAATTAGAACCCAGATGCATCTGGCTCCAGAACTCTTGACTTTTCGGTGCCCTTGTCACTAGCCACTGAGGGTACAGGAGGCCAACTGCACAAAAACATTGTGAGATCTCACACTCCGCCCTTTTCTTAAGACACCCACTCCTCTCTTGAGCAGTTTCCAGGAAATGGATCCCATTTCTTGGGAGCCTTTTAAAGCTAAATTTAGGTATTCTTTTAAAATCAGGGCATCTCTGAGAGAAAAAACTCTGGACTAATACCATCTTCTTTTTTTTTTTTTAAGATTTTATTTATTTATTTGACAGAGAGAGATCACAAGTAGGCAGAGAGAGTGAGAGGGAAGCAGGCTCCCTGCTGAGCAGAGAGCCCGATGCAGGACTCAATCCCAGGACCCTGAGATCATGACCTGAGCCGAAGGCAGCGGCCTAAACCACTGAGCCACCCAGGCGCCCCTGATACCATCTTCTTGTAGGGAAGTTTACCTCTGGAGAAGGGCAGGCCGTTAGGATTGGGCAGGCATTCACACCTGTGCACACACATTCACAAGCTACAAGCTCTGAGCATCTCTGAGGATTCCTGCCATGTATTGGGGGGTGGGGGGGCAGGAATTTCTTAGGATGAGAAAGGAGTTCACAACAATGTAGGATTGGGGATAACTAGATGTCTTAGACAAAAACGGGAGGTGGGAATAAATGAGCTCCGATCCTGGAAGGCCTTGGAAGAGTCTGTGTGTATAGACAGAAGACCTTCTGTCTCTACACAGGTCCGAGCTGGAGAAGGGTAGATAGAAAGAACACCAAGATGTGAGTGTAACATTCTTTGCCTGCAGGAAGTGTCTGGCCTGCTTGTTGGGTAAAGATTAAAGAGCAAATCGTCTCATAAGCTGTAGTGACAGTTGGGAAGTTGGGTTTTAATTAATGGGTGGGGAATGGTTTCCTTAGGAAGAAAAGGTGGGGAAGGGACTCCAGGTTGGTAATGATGAATTAAAATGCCCACGAGGGGAGCCAGAGCTGGCTGGAGGGGCAGGGCTGCTGCAAGGAGAGTGACCGGCCATTTAGATTTGAATGCCAGATGGGAAAGTTGGATCAGGGCTTCTAGGATGGAAAAGGGGTGGTAGAGGCTTAGGAGGCACAGGGCCCTTGAGGCTGGTGCCTTGTGGACAAGGATTTAGCAGGGGGAGAGCTCGCGCCAGAGGTTGAGGGTGTGAGTTAGTGGCCTGGGTACACTCCAGATGTGTTCACAGTCTGTGTTGGAAACTCCTTACTGCCAACATGTTTCCCACCTTGACCTGTCTTTTGCAGGTTATTCTGTTTGGGGTAAAATTTGCGTTTTAAAAAATATATATTTTTTTTAACACACACACAGTTTTATATTCGGTTTTTATCCAGCAGGGATGATGGAAACTTTATACCTAATCAGGGCATAATGTCTTATTACTCTGTATTAATACCCTATCCCACACACACAGCCACACCCTGCTTACAGACTCTGCTTGTTGGCTGTCCACAAGGAATCTTCTGCACAAGCCTGTTAACCAGCTTTCCTGTCATTGGAGGGGCCCCAGTGATCGGAGCCACACCTGCCAGTCATCTGGCCCAGTAAGGGATGTGGGCTGCTCCCCGACCTGTGCTCACTGGCAAAAATGTCCTATTTCTGACTTTTGATCAGAACAGGTGAGCACTGCCTCTAGCCATTCTCAGCAAGTTCGTAAACCTATCCTGAGGGACTAAGGTTACCTTATTAAGTACCTGGTCCATGTTCAAGGTGAAATAACGAGTTTTAGAGACGAGGAACCATTTTATGATTCTATCCGCATCTGTCCAGCTGTTAAAATTTTAACACAGCCGGTCATCAGATTTTTCAGCTGTCTTGCCACCAACCACCAGACACACATATCAAATGTCATTCGCTGTAGGTCTCTCCGTCTAGCAAATTCTCTCAACTCCCGCACAGCAGCAACTGCACAGAGAAGCCACTTTCCTTCTGTGTTTGGGCAGGCAGGGATAAACCAGCCACGTGCCCTAGAAGAAAACAAAACCAAGCTTCCAGGGACAACTGACCTTCCCTCTAGACTAAAAGTTTTTAATGTCTTTTTCCACTAAGTTCCCGACCTCGAACTGTTCTCACCTTATTGAATGGCTAGAATTCAGTCTGGTCAGATGCATTCTGCCTTGGGGGTATAAAATTAATTTAGAAACGACATTTTAAATAGTGGAAGCCTTTTATATAATGATGTGAAAATTGTTCTGCTTTTGAAAATCAAAATCAAACATGAAACAGTATGTGTCTCTGTAAAGAAGTCAGATATCTTGCTGGGATATTACTTTGGCTTTCTGCCCCCCCCCCAAAAAAAAAAAACAACCCACACACAAAAAAACCCCTCTATTTATTCTCCTAACTCTGAAGAAATGAAGCAAAAAGGTATTTGAGGAAGGAGGGGGGGTTGTGATTGTTTTATCCTCAAGACTAGAAGCCAGATTTGCAAAGCAGCACTTTTTTTTTTTTTTGAACTTTAATCCAGACAAGAAAAATTGGGCGCCTTCCCCAAATAGAATCTCTAAACTGTACCCAGTGAAAGCTTGAATAACTAGTTTGGATTTTGAAAGACGGAAGACCCTTCCCGTTTCTGACTGCAGTTTAATTGCATAATTAACCTACCAATCCTGTTTTTATCTGGTTTAGATGCCTTGCAAAATAATTTTCCATAGAATTATACTGCTGTTCTCATGTACATCCCCTTGTTAACCATCTGAAGGCAAATTCTTTTAATTCTCTTGCTTTTTTAAAGGGCTCGGCTTTGCCTCACCTTACCTGATAAACAATTTACAGTCAGAAGCGGAATCTGGCCCTCTGATATGGATCAGAAAATGGAATTGTGTTACTCCAAGGAGCCTGTGTTTTCTTTAAAGAAAATACTCTGCTTAGATAGGAGGCGTTCACATTACCTGGTCCCCACTAGGCTGGAGGAGAAAAATCTAACAAAATACAGAAAATATGTTTCGTTCCCATCAAAGTTGAAGCACCTTGGGGGGGGGGGTGGCAGATGCAGTGAAAGGGAACTTCTGAGAGGCGGGTCAGCGTGAAGTGTTTGCTCTGGGAAGGGTCCTTTGCATCCCTCCATCTTTTCAGTGCCCTAATTGAGAGAAGAATATAACCAACTTGACTTACAAAAGCTGCTGTTTGCTCCCTCCTTCTGCCCCAGAGCAAACAAAGTAGGCAGGTTCCAATTTGGAGCCGCTGGCATGGGCGGTGGGGAGGCCCAGGCCTTTGTTTGCTGTGGAGTTGTCGGGGCAGCAGAGCAAACAGATGTGAGGAGATTAAACCAAACACAAGGCCCAGCATAGGCGGGGGAGCCCTTTCTCTCCAGCCCAGAGCGTGTAGCCTGGAGGGGTGGGGGGGGCAGCTGCTGGGTGGACGAGGGCCTGGGGCCTGGGTCTCGAATAGAACCGTTCCACCAACGCCTTCCTCGCACCAAGCTGGTTGAAGCGAGTGGAACCTGAGCGTGCTTCGTGCTTCGTGGGTGATGGAGTCGGTTTTAGAGTTTCAGTCTGACCTCTTTATTTTACAGATAAGGAAACTCCCTCATTTGACAGATAAGGACACACAAGCCATTTGTGCTAAGTAACTTGCTGGAGACCAGTTGGTAGAGAGTAAAAAGGAGATACATCATCAAAGTTGAGAGCACACACTGATTTATTTATTAGTCTGTGGGGGGTTTCTGACTCCTTTGAGAACATTTGGATACTTTTTTGCTTGTGCGTTGCCCCAGGAGACAGCGTTTTCAATCTTTAAGGACCCGTGAGAAAGCTCATAGAGGAGAGACCCATAATTAACAAGGCACGGTGATCGTCTCATCATTCTTGATACCGTCAAATCAAGTGTAACATTTGGAAGAAGCGGTAACTTACTAAATCATTACATGCCTATGAGCAATTATACCACAGTTTTTAGAATTGCATGCTTTTTCCCCCCAGAAACACAGTTGTCGAATTTCCTCTGGGTGGCAGTCTTCCTGTCTCATCTACAACAAAAAGAAAGGGCCGTCCTCCTTCTCCTCCTCCTCTTTCTTTTCCCTCCTCCCTCCTCCTCTTCCTCCCCGCCTCCCCTCCGTATCCTAGTCCTCCTCAGCTCCTGGTGAGCTGGAATTGTCAGACCAGTGGCTTGCCCAAAACGTAGGTTTTATTTTATTTATCTGTGTATCCCTCACCTATCTCTAAAAAAGAAGTGCCCCCAATGATAAAGGTGTAAGAATCGCCAATGCCATCAGTGCTTAATATAGGATTTTTTTTTTTTTTTTGATACCTCTGTGGGAAGAAAAGGGAGAGAAGGGCGCTCTGCAGGGACTATCCTTCAGGGGTCCAGGCTGTGAGAATGACAGCAATGGATTCAAAACCCACGTCCGAGTTTCCTAGTGGCAAAGGCAAAGAGAGAAATGTGGTGCACAGCCCGTGTCTAATGTAAGTGTACATACCATTGAGGTGCCTGGCTCTGAGAACAAAGGCAATCTCGGGGCTTTGTTTGAGAGAAGTAAGAAATAGTGCCTTTGACAGAATTTAACAGCAGATGCGAAAGTGTCACACGTGCCCTTTTCTTGTAAAGCCCTTGGCGGAAAGGAAGGACTCAGTGCTGACGAAAGCTGCTGTGTCGAAGGGAGGCTCCCAGAGCTCAGAGAGGAGAGCGGGACAAAAAGAATCATCTGGTGCCTTCTGATCTCGCAGTTGGTCAGTTCTTCTTGATCCGGAAGCAATTCGTCTCCAAGCTGAAGATGCCTTCTTTTTCTTTGTCAACAATGTCATTCCACCGCCCAGTGCCACAGTGGGTCAGCTACACCGCGAAGAACACTTCCTCTGCATCGTCTACAGGGATGAAAGTATCTTCAGTCTGTGAAGCTGCTGCCGCTGAGATTGGGGGTTGGGGGGTGGATCCCATTCTACAAAGAGAGGTGGCCCCCCGCCTTCCTTGACCTGTGCTTCCTAACGTTTGAGGCTCTCCTCCAGCCCCTCTTAGCAGGAGGGTTAATGGGGGAGGTGGCCTCTAGTACCTCTGCTTTCTCCTCTTTCCCTTACCACCTTTCCCACTCTGCTTTAGACTTTTTTTTTTTTTAAGTTGGGGAGAGGCAGAGGGAGAGAGAGAATCCCATCCAGGCTTCACGCCCAACATGGGGCTCAATCTCACGGCCCTGAGATCACACTGGCCAAAATCAAGAGTTGGACACTTACTCAACTGAGCCACCTAGGCACCCCTCGCCTTTAGGCTTTGTCTCATCCTGTGATGAGGTCTCTGTCTCTCTCTCATCCTGTGGTTGTTTTCTTTTTGTTCCCTTTCTCATTGCCCCGGGAGCTCAGAACCCCAAAATTTCCTTCTTTTGGGGGGAGTAGATGGAAGGGACTGAAATTGTGGGGGGAAGGTAAGAGGCACATCAGTACAGAGGAAACCACCAAAAAAGGAAGAAGGAAGAAAAGAAGAGAAAAAGAAAGCAAAAAGGTTGTCGCTAGGCCATGCTGTGTGGATGAAGGGGGAGTGATGGAGTTGCGGGCGGCTGGTCACATCCCCGGGACCTGCCCTGACCCGTCCTGACTCTTCCTGGGCACAGCTGCTCCTCAAATCCCGCAGGTTCCGCTCCATCTGAATTTAAAAATACTTGGTTGCTAAAAATGCTAACCATCCTCTGAGCTTTTAGCGAGTCATCATCACTGATCAGAGCTAAGAGAATAATGGTGAAAAAGTTTGAAATATTGACAGAATTACCAAAAGGTCTCACACACACACACACACAAAGTGACTGAACGCTATTGGGAAAAGGGCTCTGATAAATTGCTTAACTCATGGTTGCCACAGACCTTCAGTTTGTTTAAACAACAACAACAAAAAGCTGTGTCCGCAAAATGCTTTAAAAGGAGACAGGCCTCCCTGTGGGCGATGCTGAGCTGCTTAGCTGGGTATGGGCGATCGTGCCCAGGACACACTTGTATGCTCAGGAAAAAAGGGAGTGAAGAGATTTCCCGGCCTCCCACTAACCTAGGGAGACACAGAAGCCTAGTCCCTCTTTGTATATCTTTCTGAAACTGTGTCAAAGATACTATTTTTTGAAGTAATCTCCACACCCACCATGGGGCTCGAACTCTCAAACCTGAGATCAGTAGTCACACGTTCTACCAACTGAGCCAGCCAGGTGCCCAGAGAGATGCCATCCGTTAAATGGATCTGCGCTTCCTGGTTTCTGTCTTTAAAAAACGGAGAGCTGCAGAATGTAACAGCTTCAGGCTGGTTCTCATTTAACCAGCTGTCCCCTCCTTGCCCCCACGGGAGCCAGGGAGGTTCCCTTGGTCCTCTTCAGTGATGTCCTTGTTCTGTGGTCTGGGATATAGGGCAGGAGCTGGCAAGTGTTCTAAGTGGTTAAAGCGGAAAGGG
Source organism: Meles meles (assembly GCF_922984935.1). Taxonomy (NCBI): domain Eukaryota; kingdom Metazoa; phylum Chordata; class Mammalia; order Carnivora; family Mustelidae; genus Meles; species Meles meles. Next base: position 123,528,586 of record NC_060071.1, read on the forward strand.
AGGCCATACAGGGAATTAAGGACTTAAAAAATTGTTGGAAGAGCCGAAACCAGGCTGGCCTGTCAGAAATGATTTCCAGAATCCTGTAGAAACTAACCATGAGAGAGGCTGCTGTCACTACAGCTCTGCCGTCCAGTGGGGTGTTTTTAGATTTTATTTATTTATTTGATAGAGGTCAGCATGGGTGAGCACAAGTAGGCAGAGCGGCAGGCGGAGTGAGAGGAGAAGCAGGCCCCCTGCTGAGCAGGGAGCCCCCATGTGGGACTCGATCCCATTACCCTGGGATCTTGACCTGAGCCAAAGGCAGATACTTAACCAATTGAAACACCAACGTGAGTCAGGAGGGTTGGTTTCTAGTAAGAGCTCACAGAGCTCACTTCCTGGTCCGCAAGAATGCCTCCTCTCACTGAATTCTACCCACCCCACCATGGCCTTTCTTCTATGCTCACGGGCATAGGGGCTTGGGACAGTTTTCTTCTCTCTCTCCCTGTTCTTCTAGGACCACTAATCCCATCATGGGGACTCCAACCTCATGACCTAATCTAACCCTAATTCTTTCACAAAGGCCCTATCTGCAAATACCCTTACATGAGGGGTTAGGGCTTCAACATAGACATCTTGGGGGGATACATACATTAAGTCCTTAAAAAATGCATTTTTCTTAGCATTGCAAAAACTTCAAAATTATTTCAAACCAAAGAATCATAATTCTTCCTTTGAGCAAGGGTACAGCTTTTAGTCCTGTCCTAATGATGCACTCTGGCTTGAGACTTCATCTCTGATGAGGGGAGTGCAAAACCAGTGATTCTTGCCCTGTCCTGTACAATCCACCCAAGAGGGAGCTGGATAAAAGCTGCGGACCTTTCTAGAAATGTCACAAAATACCAGTGTTTGCATGCACTTTCTGCATTCAGTCTTCCTAGGGACTGCCCACGTACTCCTGCCCCTCCTTCTGGATGGTTTTTGCTCAGGGTTCAGTGTGAGCCGCTCTTTCCTTCCTAACAAACTGCTGGTGTCCGGGTGGTTATCAAGAAGCCAGGGTATTGCTGATTCCCGTCCCAGGATGCTCAGTGAGACTCAGTGGCTGGAGCTCAGAACCGTCTATCGGCATTCACTGAGAGAGGATTGATTTGTGTGGTTCTATACACCAAAGCTCTGATTGGGATCTTTCCCATTACCTTTAGTTAATAAACATGACCAAGATGACTTGGCCACTTTGGAACATTGAAGGTGGTGATAAAAATGAATTTACTCAGGAAGCTTTATCTCCGGACTTGCTTTGAGTTTGGGTTCTTGTCCTTCCAGCACGGACAACTACAGAGAGAGAAACATGCAGAATGATACCAGCTGACTGGGTGGGACATGGGATATTCCAGATGAAAGGTAATGAAATAAAGGAAAGAATCAGATGAATTAACAATTTTATGTGAAATGGAATCAGTAAAATGAAGTCTGCTTTGGATTCATTAGCTGTTCTGTTTGGGGTTTTGGCTTTTTGCAAAGTACTTAGATGGAGAAAGTAGGCAGCTAAGACAGTGTGAAGATACATAAAACTTAACTGTGTTTTGTGGTCCAAACTGTATGGTTTCTTTGGAGAATATAATGCAACACAACAGAGTAAGCCAAATTGGCCACTCAGCAGATGCCCAGGGTTTTGTGATGTGGAAGGAATGTTTTGCTTTTAAACAATCTCAGTCTGATGAACCACCGCAGGGAGGGGCTGACCTCACAGCACCCCTCTTTTTAACCCTTTCCATCAGCAGGTGCTGGGGCCATGGCTGATGCCACCGCTAAATGAAGTGTGCGGTTCAGAACCAAAATCTAGGAACTGATGGGATTTCATTTGTGGCTTGTTATATAAATTACTGTAGCAAATAACACTTGGGGATGATATGGTGGCGGCTGATTTACTGAGGGGGAGCTCTAGGGACCAGAGCCTTTTCATGTGAATGGGATGTTTGAGTGACAACACTCTGCTGGGTGCTGGGTCAAGCCACAGTTCTGGAACGGTGACATATGGGCAGGTATTTTGCACAATCCCTGTGAAGTGTGGAATTGGAGTTTCTGAGCCGAGTATGTGCATGCAGTGTTTCAAGAAATAATGTAAACTTGAAGAATTTACCCCTGAAACCCGAACTTTTATCAATGCATTCACACTGGTATCTCACTCCGTGACTTTACATTGAGATGCAAATGAACTGGTCGCAATTAAATACCTTTGTTGTGATGTATTTAGACTCCTTCCTTTGACTTCTCTTACTGAACCAAAAGAAAATAAAGTAGTAAAGTAGTATTTCTTCCCACTGACATGCCTATAAAAGCAGTAAGGCAATTATTCTTTTATTTAAACTCTAGTTTTGGACATCTCTGAATAGTCGTTAAGTTTTTCTTTTCTGAATAGAGGAGCTTTTACAAATATAGAGAACCATAATTCACTCCCAGGCTGTTCAATTCAAGAAAACTACATTGGTTTAAAAAAACAAAAAACAAAACAAAACAAAAAAAAAACCCAAAACCCCACAACCCTGTTTCTCAGGGCCGTTTTGTGAAGCTCATGCCTCCAAGCGAGGATTGTCACTCGACTGTGTAAATGTTGTGACTTGACACTGTCCTATCCATTTGAAACTACTTGTATCAAACTTCGGAATTTTCGATCCTTTTTTACTGCCAGGAGAAGATTAGCTGGTGCCGTACCATCCCTCTTTCCAATTTTTTCAAGCGTTGACTGGGGATTTAAAATACTGTTGGAAGGAACTTGGCTGCTGTTTGTCAGGGTTATTTAATGAGTCCTGGTGAAAAGTGAAGAAGCTGTGCTCCTGAGGGGCAGGAGAGACACAGAAGAGCTGCAGACGCTTTCTGTTGGAAGCGGGAACTGAAATTAACGTGGCCACGGAGTGAGGCACTAACCACGAGTTGGTCCTTAAGTGTTTCTGGGAGTTCCTCACCCCGTGATTTTCTGCCCTGGCTCTGGCTTCCCCTCTCTCTGGACCTGCCTCGGGCATTTCATCTGTAGGATGGTTTCCCAGGGTATCCTGTAGCTCAGGAATGCTATTACTCAGCGCTGAGAACGGAAAGCAGTCCGGCTGGGTTTTATTTGCCCACAAAACGATTTGTTCTGTATAATGATTCGGGCCGTATAAGCTAGAAATATTGCTAGGTGAGGCCAGTTATGAGGGGGTCATAAAATAACAACAAATCCAAATTTTTAAAGTAAAGTTGAGTCTCTGCAGCAACTTCACAAAACACCCAAGTGAGAAAATGATCAGGGACTGATCTTTGCAACGTTGGCATTATTGCATGGCGAATTAGACAATAGATACGCAGTCCTTCCTAGCCTATTAATTTGAGTGGTTCCTTTTGCCTCTCTGCATGGTCAAAGAGACAGCGCTGAAGCTCTGGCTAGTCTGTGTCTATTTTAAAGAAATAAAACGTTTCTCCATGAAAAATGATAATTAGTAAACCCCCAAACAGACCAGAGTTCCACGGGGAGTAAGCATGGATGCCTGACCTTGCAAACTGCCTGTGGACTCGGGCTGCCCATCACTGTGATGCCGAGTAGGGCCTGTGCCCGCCTTTTATGTACTCCCAGCGTGTAGGCAGCGCTGCCGCAAGAGGTCAATTTGGATACTATGGTCACATTTTAAAAAGAGAGCCATAATTATGACCTCTAATTATGTACAGTTCTGCCTGCTGAGTTAAAGAGAATGGTACCTCCTGCTTGGAAGTATAAGTTAATTGCCTTCAGGGGTCAGGAGGGTGCTGACCCCGTTCCCCACCCCGCACACACTCCCCCAGCCTCAACCAGGCATGCACCGTAAGACAAAGTAAATTGGGCCTGCTGTGCTTTATCACGCTGGTTAAGCATCACGTTTAAGCACTGTTTAACTCTTATTCCAGCGGAAGGTCAAATTTAACTCATGTTCCAGAGGGAAGTGAAACTTCAGTGAGTCTAGACCTAGCCAGGATTCCCCAGTGGCCTTCTGGGAGCCCAGAGTCACCGGAGCTCCGTGTCATGGGCCGTATTTTTGTTCATAAAGAGCTCATTCCACACCTGCTGCGGTTGGACTGGTATTATTTTGCCTTCATTTTGCTTTTTTTTTTTTTTTCTGTTAAAATTTTTTATTTGGAACATTTCAATATATGTTGCAAAAAATAGAACAGACCTCTGTCACCTGTCGCCTGATGATCAGTAAATCCCGGCCAGGTGTGTTGCTGCATCTGTACCTCTCCCACTTCCCACCGCTTTCCACCCCCAAGTAACAGGGATTCGGGGTATCCCTAGTACTGTGGAATTTCTTCTGTATGTATTTCAGTATGTAGCTCAAAAAGACAGGAAATATACATTTAAAAAAAAAAAGTCATGGTGCGCCTGGGTGGCTCATTTGGTTAACCATCTGCCTTCTGCTCAGGTTGTAATCCTAGGGTGTTGGGATCAAGCCCCGAGTCGGGCTCTGCCTCTCCTGCTCCCTCGCCCCTCCATAATGCCCCCCTCACCCGTCTTGTGCACATGTGCGCTCTGTCTCAAATAAATAAATAAAACCTTTTTTTAAAAAAGCACAGTCACATCACTTTTTGGCCTTTTGGCTAAGATCAAGTGTAAAAAAGCACAGTCACAGTATCAATAACACACCTTAAAGTTTTTAATAAATTGCTTAGATCTTAAAAGTTCTCATCACAAAGGAGAAAAACATTATAACTGTGTGAGGCGATGGATGTTAACTTACTGTGGGAAGTTTATTTTTCATTATTATTTTGCAGTACATATCAAATTAGGTTGTATACTTTAAACTTATATGTCAGTTATATCTCAGAAATAATTCCTTAGTAATTCATCAATGTTTACTTCCCCAACTGCTTGGAGGGTTTTTTGTTTTGTTTTGGGTTTTTTGTTTTTTGTGTTGTCTTTTTTTTGGGGGGGGGTTGTTTGTTTGTTTTTAATATTTATTTATTTGAGAGAAAGCATGGTCACCCACAAGTGGAAGGGACAGAGGAATAGAGAGGAAGAATCTCAAGCAGACTCCATTCTGAGCACAGATCCCAACATGGGGCTCAATCCCATGCCCCTGAGATCAGGCCCTGAGCCAGAATCAAGAACGGTACACTTAACCTGCTGCACAACCCAGCCCCCCTTGCTTCTAGTTTTCCTAACCACCAGTTTTTCAAATCCAGAACCAAATAAGGTTCATCCATTGTAATCAGTTGGTCTGTGCCTTACATCTCTTTCAGTCTCTTGGCTCCCTTCCATAATCTGTCCAGTCTGTCATTTTTCTTGCTGCTGCTGCTGGTTAAGAATTTGAGTTGTTCTGTAGTGTTTGCTACGGTCTGAATTCTGCTGATTCAACTTGTGTTGTCATTTAACTTGTTTTTTTGTCCCCTGGATTTTCTATAAATTGGGTATTAAATCCAGAGCAGGGTTTTTTCAACCTTGGCAACTGACGTTTAGGGCCGATAATTCTTGGTTGTGGGGGGCTGTCCTCTACAGTATAGAATGGTCAGCAGCCTTTTTGGGCTCTATACACTAGATGCCAGTAATGTACGAACACACACACACACACACACACACCAGTCACAACAACGGAAATATCTCCAAACAGTGCCAAGTGTCTCCAGATGAACCTTTTTTGGGGGGTAAGGTTACTTAGTTCTAAGTGGGGTTCATACCTCTATTGGGTGATACATTGTATCTGTTTCTTTTTTGTGTGATGTTAATAGCTATTTGTTATCATGGCTTAGATATATTAATTCATTAGGGGCTTGCAAAATTTTATAATTCCTTTTTCATGTATTATCTAGGATACTTTTTAAAAAAAGATTTATCTATTTATTAGACAGAGGGGAGAGAGAGAGAGAGAGAGCATGCTCTGCGCCTGACTTAAGGCTTGATCTTATGACCCTGAAAACATGATCTGAGCCAAAACCAAGAGCCAGACGCTCACCATCTGAGCCACCCAGGCTATATAGAAGAACATCTCAATCACTTAGCTAGGTCAGGTATATTTCATATAAAAAAGGCAGAGCCATTGCCTGCTTCTTGCTTTCATCAGTTTTCAAAGCATGAGTCAGTTCCCTAGCACTTACCACAGATGGCCAATGAGCGCCAATTTTTTTTTTTTAATCATTACAAACTATTGGATGTAAGCATTTTTGGTATATTTCAATTTAATGCAGTTGTCATCCTCATAGTAATTCAAACTGTCCCATCTTTGTCCAATGGGAGGGCCCTCAAGTAGGTTCCTAAGTCCTTTAGACTTGAAGTCCATAGACTTTGATAGTGTCCTTATTTTCTAGTGCAACAAGGTGTTCTGGTCTTATTATGTATATGTTTCCTGCTCTAGACCAGTTGCCTTTAAGTGGGAAGTGTTAGAGACTCCAGTCTGTTGCCACTAGTGACATTAACCGTGCAGTTCTTCCGTTTGCTGTGGATCTCAGACTCCACCCAAATGTTTTAGCACCTGATAGTATGTATAGCTTCTTTGATGAGTTTACAGACTACTCAGAAGCACATCCTGTTTGCCTATAACCCTAAGCCCCTCTGGAGACTAAGATTAATGTTTCTTTGGCTTTTGAAGTCAGCATTGCAGGCTATACCACAGAATATGGAAATATTAAGCCTGAGCTAAGCACATTTGTGGTTGATCATGTGGTAGGTTCTAGAAGTAGCAGAGCCTGGAAACTCATCAGTTACCTAGGAACGAATGAGACATCCTTAAAAGTCCATTTCTTGAAGACCAGAACACCCTTGATGGAGGCAAGCTCTTGGTCAGGTCTTGACAACCTGGTAGAGTCACTGTCTTTATACTTTGGCAACCATCTGTGGCAGTTCAGCAAGCAAGAAGAGGTTCTACTCAGGTACCTGAAGTTGTGGCTCAGTTTGTAGAATGTGTGGCCACCTGCGGCCCTCAGTGTATCTTCTGCTCTTGAAGCCAGCATCCTTCCTAAATGAAAAATTCGATGACAAGAATTCCTTTTTCCCAGGGTGCAAATAAGGCAGGCTTCTGAGAAGAGAGATATTGTTCCAGAAGGTGAATGATCACTAGCCTCCCACAGGGACTACTGAGAGGGGGAAGAGTGTCCCTACGGACAAGGGAGGTCATCTCTTTGAGAAGATGCTACATAGGCACAAAAAGTGATTCGGAGTTACCCCAAGGCAGGTTACTGGTCACCTTGAGAAGAGCCCTGGGTGTCTGGCAGGGAGAGACCACTGTAGAGGTTTGCAGAGGAGGCTTCGTGGTGGGGCTGCATGTGGCAGGGCCATATACGGCTTGTCCCCACACACTCAGGCACAGCCAGCCATCCCTCTGCTCCAGGACCCCATGAACCCCCACCGGATGCTAGTTCTAAAAGGGATTTGGAGCCTTCTTTGGCAGGAGGCACCAGGTAGGGGCTCCTGGGGGAGGTTGCTTCAAAGGGGGGTACACCAGGTTTTAGTTCATTCATCCCGTTTTGCTGTAATCCTGTCATCCACGTGCAAAATACAGCAGACCACCTGAAAAATAACTTTCAAAGAAGACTGTTGAGTATGTGGACTCAGTCTCAGGTGAGATTGGCCCTGTGAAGAGCATTTCTGTTTAAAAAGCAAAAACCTTTTAAAAATCGGCTTTTTCTTTCTTTCTTTTTCTTTTCTTTTAAGATTTTATTTATTTATTTGACAGCAAGACACAGCGAGAGAGGGAATGCAAGCAGGGGGAGTGGGAGAGGGAGAAGCAGGCTTCCCACTGAGCAGGGAGTTGGATGCGGGGCTCAATCCCAGGACCCCAGGATCATAACCTGAGCTGCAGGCAGACACTTAATGATTGGGCCACCCAGGTACCCCAAACACCAGTTCTTTTTTTTACACAGGAGAAGCAGAGTGAGAAGTAAGTACAGGGGAAGGGAAGAGATGAAGGACTCCCAGCATTTTGTTTCCATCAAAATTCAAGCCAAAGCCCAGATTTCTAGGGTGTCTCTTGTCCTTAAGTCTGTCTCCTGCACCCTGGCTTGCCTCACTGCACACGCACATTCTCTAGAGCGGGAATCATCTCTGGGGACAGCAGGCTCGGCCTCCAAGGGTGGGCCGAGTTCCCATCGCCAGGAGTCTCTCTTGGTGGGAAAGCCTGGATGTGCTTAAAAACAGATGGTCAGTTTCATTTCCCGTCTCTTCCACTCCTCAGCCCTCCCCAAAGCCCTTACTCTGAAAGGACAGTGGCTCCTCTGCTCTCCCGCTCAGCCGGAGCCTGAAGACTCCCAGGTGGGACTCGGGCTTGGTGAGAATCCGCTGAACCCCTCCTGGAAGAGTCTTGCAAGGGTGAGAGCGCCACAGGGGCTGGCTCAGTGGCAGTAGACAGACCTTCCCTTCCCTTTTCTGTCTTGCGGTAGTCTTTGCGCAGTTTTGCCCACATCATCCTTACTGGAACTTTTTTCCTATTGAAAGATGAAATATGCGTCTCATGGTAAGGGAATGAACTCAGTTGTTCTCACGAAGTAAATGATCACCAGCTTGCTGGATTGGCCTGCAGAGCCGTCTCCGGATGGTTTTGTCCCTGTGGCAGCCCAGTGGGAGCAGACCATCCCCAACCACACCATCGCCTTTTGTCACTTTCACCTTCAGAGCCTGCCTGGGTCTGTTCAATTTAGTGTCTGGCAATGGTCATCTCTCTTGATTATTTTTCAAAAACAGGTATGCCCCAGACACAAACCGAAAACCTTTATTTGGCTTAGCATTGATAGTTCTGGAATAAGTAAAAGGACATCAGGTTTGGCCTGAACTCACCTCTTCTAAAAGCATGCTCCCCTGACCGAGCTCTGGCCCTCAGCGCTTGGGTTTACTTTATTCCACATTACACTCCCTTAGTATTTTTATGTACGAGGTATTTTAACCACTTGTGCTGTGGGGCTGGCAAGTAAGGAGCTCAGGTTTTGTTTTGTTTTGTTTTTTATGGAACACTTCCCCTCCCCAACCCCCCAGAAAGCGGGATCCTTCAAAGCAGACTCCTTAACAACCACAGTCCTTGCTTCAGGATTGCATCCATTCCCAAAAACAAAACTGTTCTGGAGACTTCCGTGAGGATTGTCTTCAGAACAGATTTCCCATTCGCCCACCAGAAGATCAGCTTACTGCTTTATGGTCAGACTAAATTTTAAGCCCAGGCCAGTCATTCCCAACCTCCTTGTCTGTGGACTCTTGGGAGTTCTGGGCTCTTCCTTAGAGAAGGTTGGAATCTCCTTCAGGATTGGGGTGGGCTCGACTCCCCTCATTTCTCTCCCAGTAGCACCGTGTTGGGCTTCGATTTTATTGAGTGGGAAGTTTAATCCTTTTATGCTCATGATGCGAACAGCCTTCATCTTGAGTCTCTGTGTCGGTTTTGCCCTGGATCTGAAAGAATTGCTGATTATCAGTGTAATGGTGTTTTTCGTTTTCAGCAATGGATGGGTGGTACCCATGTGTCTTTGTGTGCAACTGAGGACACGCTCTTCAGAGTGTGGAAACACAGGCTCCTCAGTGTACCCACCGAATGTGCACCCCTAAAAGGTTCAGGACATCCCAGGAGCCAGTTTGAGGCAGACATTAGGGGAAGACCCTGTACGATGGAGGAAAAGAAGTGCTTTGTTGGAACTTTTATTTTTATTTCTCAACTGATATATTTCATAATGTAGGTTGTGTCTGAAGAAACGTGTTTCAGAGAACTACACAAAGGTTAAAAAAAATACCAAGCAAGTAAAGATTTGCTTTTGTCTTTTTTTTTTTTCCTAATGCATTGGGGGGCAGGGTGGAGAGGATTAGACCAGAAAGGGTTAAAGACGAGGCATTAAAACTTAGGCCCAGACAGGCTCAGTGACTAGTAGTCCTAAGACTCAGCAGCCACAGTTTGCGTTGAAAGAACAGCCAAGGGAATGAACTGGCAGCTTTGAACATCATTGCCTAGCAAGGAGTGCCAGGCTCCCGCTGCCCAAAAGCAGTGCTGGGGTCCTCCGTGAGGGATGTACGGACTGAAGCAGGAGTTGGGACCTCTAAGTCTGTCATGGGAAACCTGCTTCCGCCTCCTTTCTTTCCTCTCTGTATCGGAAGCTCGGGTCTCTAAGGGAGAAAGAGATGACGTTCAAGGACCCACTTGCCAGCAGGTGTCAGCAGGTGATTGGTGTGTGTCTGTCTGTCTGTCTGTCTGTAGGGAAGGGGGCCTGCTTGTATCTGTATTTCCTTCTGATCTCTTGATAAGATGACCCAGGCAGAATTTAAGTAACTGTGTTTTAGTAGTAAATTCTTGGGACTTTTGTTTGGGAAGCGGGTGGCCAGAGAGCCATTTGCTTTCTGAGGGCTAAAGGCGTGCAGAAGTCCCCTCCCTCCCTGGTCCATTCTTTTTTTTTTTAATTATCTACTTGACAGAGAGAGATCACAAGCAGGCAGAGAGGCAAGCAGAGAGAGAGGGGGAAGCAGGCCCCCCGCTGAACAGAGAGCCCGATGTGGAACCCGATCCCAGGACTCCGGGATCATGACCCGAGCCGAAAGCAGAGGCCCCAACCCACTGAGCCACCCAGGCGCTCCTCCCTGGTCCATTCTTGATCACCTTTCTGCCCTGGGGCCCTCTGGGCGTTCAGAGACCTCCTGACTAACTAGAGAAAAACCTGAAGACAGTGATGTGAGCTTTCGGCCATCCTGCCCTGCCCTTCACCTCCCTGTCACACTCCGCCTCGCCAGAGGGTGACTTCCTATGGGCTAGCTTCATTGTCCATCTTCTCACACAACACTGTGGGCTGGGCACTGGTTTTGCTGCCCTCCGTGTCCCTCCACGTGCAGACCTGGGGGTCTGGTCTTCCTCTTTTGCCACAAGCACATGGCGTGGTGGTGGGGAGAGCCATTCTGGGCTGTGGGTAGACTGGCCTCTCCCCAGAGAACATACTAAACTTCCATTTGAAAAATCAATTGTAGCAAAGTGGGAGAATTCTGCCATACATCCTTGAACTCACATCCCCGCGATACAGGTGTACAGAGGGTCAAGGTGGGGAGTGACACATTCCTCTGAACTCCCTTCCCCTCCATGCTGCATCCAGTTGTGAGTTCCTGCACGATTCTCCGGTTCCAGCCTCTTGGGGCGTCCTCTCTGGGGAATACCGTAATTGATTACTCGATGGGTTGTAAACAGATGTATTATTTTCTTATTTGTTCTCCCCACACCCATCCATGTCTTCTGACTGCACATGGGTTCCTAGAAGACCCTGGGACTGGTCTGGGAGTAGTAAAGGGAAGTGCTGGGCATCACTCCCAGATGGAGAGCCTAACCATTACCCATGCCGTGGCATCTCACTGCTGTGGGGTCAACTGTGGTGTCGCAGTGCTCTCCCCTTCCAGGTGTTTGAGAAAGAGCTCTCAAGGAAGGAAGTTGATTTCAGCATAGGAAAAACTTGCCACAAAGATCGTTTCAGCTGTGTAACTGTGTGTGGCATGGGCACCTACACATGCTGGGCATTACATGAGACAGTGTGTCTGATTCAGTATGGTAGACGTTTGTGCAGAAAGCATGGGGTAAGTAAGCTTCAGGTTGCTAACGCGTCTGTCTGATGACAGTCTGCTGTCAGAGCTGGGAGAAATCAATGCTTCCGTGGTCCCTTTTGAAATTCCTTTTTTTTTTTTTTTAAGATTTTTTTTATTATTTATTTATTTGACAGAGAGAGATCACAAGTAGACAGAGGCAGGCAGAGAGAGAGAGAGGGAAGCAGGCTCGCTGCTGAGCAGAGAGCCCGATGCGAGACTTGATCCCAGGACCCTGAGATCATGACCTGAGCTGAAGGCAGCGGCTTAACCCACTGAGCCACCCAGGCGCCCTCCCTTTTGAAATTCTTGTGAGTCAGCGTAATACACACGTTCCTGGACAAAGTGAGCCTGGTGTTCAGAGTTCCCCCTACGGTCCCTTGTTGCTTTCATCTTAGGGAGGAAAGCAATGCAAATGGGGCAAGCAGCTGATTTGTGCCTTGGTACTCTGATGTCAGGGTTGTGAGTGATGGTTCCTCTTGCTCACACACCTGCCATTGTCACTCCAAGACGAGATCTCTGCTTCTGGAAAAAGAGGCTTTGCACATCTCCCCAGTTGAAGACAGACCTCATGGACGCTGCCGTGCAAATGGAAATATTCAGTTGTCAGCAGCAGCAAGGCTGCGCTGCCAGGTGGGGGCCTGGCTGCCAGGCGAGCAGCTGGAGCTGAGGGAGAGAGCGCGCCGGGCTTTCCTGCAGCCCCGTGACCTTCACCAGCAGAGGAAGCGGCTTTCTGGCTGGGCAATGGGCAGGAATGGATCTTCCTGTTGGTGGGGAGAAGCGGCAGTTGAGAAAAATGAGCTAACCATGGAGAGGGAGAAGAGGACTCGAGATGCACGCCCCGGGGCTCCCCAGACTTCTTGCCGGTGGCGTGCTCTGTCTGTCCTCAGGTGCTCTCGCTGCGCCACTGGCTTTCGGTTCCTATGCTGGGGATCTCTGAGCCCGGTTCTGTCACTGGCTTCTCCTCTGACAGCCTTCTTAACTGAGACATGAGTGTGGCCAGGACCTTCCGTTCTCAGGGCTCTTGGGAAAACCCCCCATTCCAGGTCCCAGCTCAGTGGTGGACTTTGGCTCCATCCCTAGTTGAAGAAGCCAGGACCAAGCAGGAGGTTTTCGAAGCAAATACAGTTCCAGAGTCTAGAGGGCTTCAGCATTAATTCCCTGTACTCCTCCCTCCCGGTGTCGGCATCCCCTTTTCCAAAATCTCTGATGTCTCCTCTGCCCGTGGCTATGGGTTACCACATCTCCAGGGAGGCAAATGTCAGAGAACCCGTTAAGTGGATTTACAGCTGGATGAGGTGCAAAGGGAAAGGCACCTGCAAGGAATATACAGTTTCTCATTCACCTGCAAGAAGTTAAAAACAAAAAAAGTTTTTACCCCATTACAGACAAGCAGCTGCAGCACAGATGAATGAGCCAAACAGAACCAAACCAGAACTCCCTCCCTGCCTCCTGCAAAATGGTTGCGACTCCTAGGACAGAGGTCATACCCTGTTCTGGTTCTCCTATCACCTTTACCCTGGTCTTCAGGTTCTAGAACTTTAGACCTTTGTACTGTCACCCTGGATCCATGTGGCTCCTCTCTTTGCTCCCAGGTAGCTGCTAGAAAAACTTCCACGACTGGTCAGAGACATTAAAGAGGTAAACACGCATCAGTAGGGAAGTTCAGAGTACTGGATAAAAGAGGTGTGGGAATGGCGGTGCCAGAGAGACGGGGTGGGCCCTCCCGTGCCCCGAGGAAAGGGCTTGGAAGCACAGATTTGGAAAGACAGAAAATGAGACGCAAACCTCTCAGAAGTGCGGAACAAGCTGGAAGCAAGTGCTGTGGGGCGTGTCTGTGAAGCAGCAGTGACAGTAACCCAGTGACAGTGATTGACTCAGGGAGAACCCTAGTCATCTGTCTCCCAGCCCAGGGTGCACCCTGAGGTCTGTACTTTTCATCCAGAACCTTTTCCTCAAATCCACTTGTGCATGAAATGGAATTTGGGGCAATAAATGGGCAATTTCCACAAGTTCGAAAGGGATCTGACTTGGATAAATGTGTTCCTAGTTTGCAGAGGGGATGATGACGTTGCTTCTGAGAGCTGAGTTCCCCAGGCACTGCTTTTAAGCTGAGGAAAAAAAAAATCAGATGTGTGAATGGAAGCCTAATAATGTTTAAAATGCATTTGCTGATCATTCATCCCCTACCCTCTCAGCTTAATTTAGATTCTCTTTTGTTGCAAAAACAACTCTTAGGTTCAGCTTGCTTATGAATTTCAACTTGCCTCATTTCTTCAGAGTAGCAAGAGTTCGGGGTTTTCTTGGACTCTGTGTTTTGGAGAAGGGACACTTGGTGTTCTCTAGCTCAAGTTCCATCATAAAGATGATTTTTAAATCACCACTTGGAGTCAATCTTTGCTTAAGGTTTTTATTCCCTAAACTCCCATCCATTGTGAAGATTGTCCACTGGACTTTGTGGTGACAGCTCCCCCCACCCCCCGATCTGGCTGTGCGAACACCTCAGATGTTTGCATCTCCTGCCCATAGTGAATACCTCGTCTTAAGAACCTTCAGCCAACGGGGAAGTGAAAGAAATATTCGCGGTAAATGATCTCAGTACATCTGACAGCGCTCCCCTGTGCTGCTGCCTTTGAGATCAGAGACTGCTGTTAGAGATGTCTTGATTGATTGCTGCAGTGGCCAAAGAGTGCCACTCCCTACTTCAGTGGTTTCAAAGCCACAAGCATAGGTATCCTTTCTCATAACCCAGGCCTAGGGACTTTGCAAAAAAGAAAAGGTTAAAAAAAAAGACAGCAACAACAAAGTAAATTTCATATCAATTTATATTTGATGTATACTATTTGCAGTCATTTGATTAAAAAAAACCTGCTTTTTTGACCGCAGCACATATACACATAAGCTTAGTACAGAGCTTGTCAGCCTCAGCACCGCTCACATTCTGTGGATCATTCTTCATGGGGTGGGAGTTGGGGGCTGTCCTGTAAATTGTTCAGGACGTTGAGCAACAGCCTGCCTGGGTTCTACCCACGAGATGCCAGGGGTGCCCTCCCCTCCTGCCCAGTCATGACGATCACAAATGTCTCCAGACACTGACATGTGCCCTTGGAGGGAAGAGGGAAGGGGTCCCTGGTGGAGAACCACTTACTTGGTATATGGAATGTGCATGAATGAAATCAGGCGGATCCAGAATCCCTGCTGGAAATGTGTACCTTATTGGGATTTTTTTTTTCCTTGCTTGCTTGCTTGTTTGTTTTCATCTAATCTCCTTGGCCCTAAAAGTTATCCCAGGTACTTTTTTTAATCCATTTTCATGGATTAACCACGTATTTTCAGATGTGTCACTCATGCAGAGTTGCAGAAAGTGGATAAAGATATTTCAAAGCTGGGGCGCCTGGGTGGCTCAGTGGGTTAAGCCTCTGCCTTCGGCTCAGGTCATGATCTCAGGGTGGTGGGATCGAGCCCCGCGTCAGGCTCAGCGGGGAGCCTCCTTCTCCCTCTCTCTCTCTCTGCCTGCCTCTCTGTCTACTTGTGATCTCTCTCTGTCAAATAAGTAAAATCTTTAAAAAAAAAAAAAGATATTTCAAAGCAAAAAGATCTGGTGATGTTACAGATGATAACAGATTTCTGAGGAGCACTTGTCTTCCTCAGTGGACTTCTTTGGATGGCATCCATACGCCCTTGATTTGCTACTACTAAGGGTGGTTCTTCACCTTTCCTACACAGCAGCCTCCTCTGGTGAATTTTTGCAAAGCTCAGTGTTGTCTGGGGTGGGGCCTGACATTTGGTTTTCTGGAGTTTCCAGGGGATTCCACCGCATATCATGAGGTTTATGCCCTGGGGCACCTGGCTGGCTCAGTTGGTAGAACATGTGACTCTGGATCTCAGTCAGGGTCAGGAGTTCAAGCCCCACACTGGGCCTAGAGCTCACTTAAAAATAAACAGATTTTTACGAAAGTGTTAACTTTCTTTAAAAAAAAAAAAAAGAGAGAGAGAGAGAGAGATAGGCTTATGCCCTGGAATCATCATCCTCAGCCTCTGACAGCTATTGGATAAGCCATACTTTGGTCTGTTCAACAGCTGTTTATCTATGTTCCAGGCGCTGTTGCAGGTGCTGGGAACACAGGTCACAGAGGGCGAGCCCTGCAAGAGGACTCACTTTCTGGTGGAGAATGCGAGAGAATATGAGCACTTTGGTGTGTGCACTTGACTGAAGGAGTATGGGGTCCTTCTGTCTCATAATTTCTGTCCATGTGTGTGTTCTCTGTTGTTTGGTGGTTTCTTTATGCTTCTTGAATCCTTTTTACTCAGTTATATAAAGATTTTTCACCTTCCTATAAAACACTTCAGGTGTGATGGGGAGTAGACAGAAATAAACACATTAGATCTATGCACAATTAAACCATTGCTAAGGGAATCATTGCTTATAATTCTCAGGCTTCCCATTTGGGAATTTGTTATCATTTTGTTAGATCGGTCAGCTCAGCGATGCTAAGGATGGTACTCACACTTCGTAGCAGTCTAGGGCCATGAGGATTGAACCAAGGGCTTCCAGCTGTCCCTTGTGTTCTTAGTTTGTCAGAGTAAGGGGGTCTCCCCTATGACCCCACATCCCAGAGGAGGGAGAGTGAGTGCAGACAGAAGCCACACTAGGAATCCCCAAGATGCACAAGATGTCAGGCTGGATGGATTGCTCAAAGCAGACCCCGCAGGTGCCCAGAATGACAGGTCATGGCTGTCCAGAAATGGTAGGGTACTCCTCTAGCTTTACTAAGAGTGTTTGCTCTATCCAAAGATGTTAGAACAAATACACCACTTGGTAAGCGCCCCATGGAATCCCATAATTCTGGCAACCACTAGCTGGAAACGAAGAGGGAGTTGGAGGACTTTCGATGCAGAGCGAGGAACTATGTAGAATGCAGTTAAAAAAAAAAAAAACAATCTGTCCCCTGCCAAGTCTGCAGCCACCCCCCACCATTTTAAAAGAGATGAATTCCATCCCAGCAAAATTAAAGCCACATGTTAATTAGGCACGGGTACCCAGGACTTGACTCCAAGTATCCTCGTGCCTTGACCAGTTCTTTTCCCATCACACCCACAGACAAAAGGCCTCTTCCCACCTCTCCTCACCTCTCCTCACCTCATCTCCGTGACCCAAAGAAACCCATCTCTTCATTTTTGGGAAATGAAATGCAGTGTATATTTTTTTCATCTAAAAAGCTGAGCCATTGGTTCTAGAAACTTTGCTACTTATTTATCTCGCTGTAGCGTAATGTAATTGTGTATGTACCTTCACGAGAAGAGGATGTGAAAGTATTTTTGAGATGTGTGGCCGTTTTTTCAGTCTCGTCCTGCAGAGAGGAGGCAATGTGATAAGACAACCACATTAAAGATGAAAATTGAAATGGGATGCCGGGAGCTGGTCCAGAGGAGAAGTAACATTTGTTACCGAAGCATGAGCAGAGGAGGACATTTTTTTAATCCTCGTTTGAGATTGGCTCCATTTTAAAGATGGTCATAACTTTACTAGGCGTCCATGATGGCACCCTCGATGTTCTACTGAATTCAGCAGTGGTAAATGACTTGGGGGTTCTGTATGAAGATGCTGAATTGGGTACTTTGGGAAGACTCTCCTCTCCAAAAATAAAGAGGGTAATGCTGCTTTAATGCTCCTGTACCCCTCACCCCTGTCCCCCAGGGGGCAACACATGAAGGCTTTTCCTGCTGAGTGGATCTTCATTCCTAGAAAGTGTTCCTGACCAAAATATCTTCCTCTTTTGCTCATAAGATGGATTGAACCATTTGGGGGAAGAAAACCTCTCTTTTTAGCCCCGGGAGAATCCCATCAGTCATCCCACTGCTCACCTTCCCCTGCATCAGGTCCAGGACCTTTTATCCTTCAGAATCAGCCGTGCCCTTGGAGAGAAGCATCCCTCAGCCCAAACCAGTTGCCTCATCACCCCAAATCTCTCCAGTCAAAAAACTGTAAGATCAGCATCCTTGATCAAAAGCATCCTATTCCAAAGCTTCCATCAGAAAGCCTCTCCTGTCTAAAGAAGTGAGCCACCTCCGGCCTCTCTTGACCACGAAGAATGGAATCTTCCAGGGAAACCCAGAGTGTGCTCACGAAAGTACCACGTCACCCAAGGTAGCAAGTGGGCCAGAGAGACGTTGAGGAAGTAAGAGCTTTGAGCAGGCAGGAAAGGGAGGGAATGGGCCATGCCACATTCTCTGAGGAATGGGGACTCGGGGAAGGAGAGGAGGTTGCTGTGCTGAGGCCGTATCTTCAGGGGCTCAGGATTCGTTGGCAGAGGCAGTGTGCTGGGCACTGGTTCCGGGTGTTTTGTGTTTGCCCTCCCAGTAATCTGCAGCCTAAAGAAAAGAGAATGTCAGTCCAAACAGTGTGGCTTGTTTTTATGCATGGAAAAATCACCACAGAAGAACTTCAGATAACGTATATGAATATGAAAGATGGCCGAGATGTGTTACCTAGTGAAAACTTGAAGGAAAAAAATGGCAGAAAAGTATTTCCCGTATAAACCCCTTTTTAAAGAGTCAGTATGTGTACATGAGTATAAATGCCTCCCATCAGTGAGCTCACCCAAGTGTCTGTATCTGTGTAACCCACTGCTGGACTTCTGGACATCTGTAGGAGAAAACGTGAATCTGGGAATGGGTCTACGGGGAAGACATTTATTTCTCACATTATATTCACCTCGTGTTTATTTTTTCTTAACATACTACCTTCATATTTTCTTAAAAAGGGAAGAAAACTGAGAAATAATAGGTAGATGATTAGGCATCATGGCATCTCTTTGGGGAGGAGGGATGGCAGGGTGTGAGCTCTGGGGCACACACAAAATGTCCGGGTGTGATGAACGTCAGGGCATGGCGATGTCTAGCCGCGAGTCCGAGAGACCTTTTTCCATAGGAACGTGGTGGACCATATCGTCTCAGGCTTCCTGGTATTCCCCCAACCCACCTGGAGCCCAGGCGGGTCTTTCTAGTGCTGATCTGTACCGTTCTCGGTCTGTGGATGAAGAGGGTTCTGGTTGACGACTTCCGTGTTCATTTCCCTGTGAATCTGAGTATGGAGCCCAGAAAATGTTACACTGACGCGTGAGACTCAAAAAGAAGCTACTCAAGAGGGAAATCTTTGCAACGTTGGGGTAGGCAAAGAGTTCTTACTTGGAGCAAACAAAACACTGAGTTGTAAAAGAAATTCATAAACTCTGGTTCTTAAAAGACACTATTAAGAAACTGGATAGGGAAGCCATGGACTGTGGGAAAAAATATATGTACCAAAGAACTTCTATCCAGAATGTTTAAGGAACTTGACAACTTTACAGTTGGGTTAAACAACCCAATTAAGCAGGGGCACACAAACTTGAACAGAATGTTCATCAAAGAAGATGCCCGAGTGGCCATTACGCACATAAAGAGATGCTCAACCTCATTTGTCATTAGGGAAATAAAGATCAGAACCGCAGTGAATGACCACTACACAGCTATGAGGGTGGGGAGAAAATGTGAAAGCTTGACAGTTTCAAGTATTGACAAAAGTATGGGACAACTGGAATTCTCATACATGGTCCAGCCTCCTTGGAAGAGAGTTTGTCAGTCCCCTGTAAAGTTAAACAAGCTCTTCCCAGCAGTTACCCAAGGGAAGCAGACACATGTCCACCAAAGACAGATGCAGAAGCTCATGGGGGCTTCTATAAGATCCTGAGCTGGAAACAGCCAGAATGTCCTTCTGTAGGTGTACCAGTAACCAGAGCGTAGTTCTGCCCACACCGCAGAATACTGCTCAGTGATGGAGTAAGGAGTGAGCTGCTGGTGCCCCATCAGGACGAGAGAGAACGCCAACCAGGAGTTGCCCGGGGCAAGGGTGGGTAGGCAACGGGCACAAGGAAACTTTGGTGTGATGAAGTCTGATCTTGGTTGTGCCCTTTGTTTTCCTTCTGGTGATGGTTACCCTGGTATAAAATTCATCAAACGGTACACCCGGGAGGGCACTCCCTGTGTCTCCCTGGGGACTGGGTAGCCCCCCCCCACCCCATGATGCCAGTGTGCACACGATGAACATGGAAGGACATTTTCTCAGACCATTGCGCTTTGCGTGTTTGCTACTTCCAAGGGCAGGACATCAAGAGGAGGGCATCCCCATGACTCTCCCTTCCATTCTGCCCGCAGGGCTGCATGTTTGGGCTTACACTGCATAGGAACTGGTCCATTCAGAATGAAGAGTAGGGCGGTAGGGATTGATGGTGAACAAGATCTCGAGATCTCAGCAAGACTGGGTGTGGCACCTTCTGTGAATGCCTGGAGGCAGGTGGGATGGCCAAGGTGCCAGGGGAATCTTTGTGGAGGGCTCGGGCATGCACGGCTCTTTGGGCAGAAGGAAGGATTGGGGGACTTGTGCTAAAATGTCCTATTTTCAGTTGGTTGATGTGTTGATTTGGTTCAGCTGGGATGGGGTTGGTGGTCGTGCTGATGTTTTGTGGGTCTAAGCACTTTCCACGTTGCCCCTTCGGTTCTGCGAAATTCTTGTGGGCGTTGACGATACTTTTCCTTCAAAGGTTCTCTTTCTCTTCTTTCTTGTTTCTTTCCTTGTGTCTATCTGTGGCCCTTTGTACCTTCCTCCTGTGGTCCCATGTGTCTTTGAAGAATAAAGAACCACTTTCTTTAATTTTCTGGGGAAACAAATAGGGAAAGTCTCCTGAAAAATTTTTTTAACCTGTTTTTCTTCTTGTTCTGTCCCCATCGAACCTCCTGGTTGTTGAGGAAAAGTCTGGGTAGAGTTACCTGGGGAGGCAGGGGCCATGCAGCCTGGCCAACCCTGGTTCGTGGTAACATTTATATTCTCGTATGGTAAGGAACCTTTGCTCTGCTGAGAGAGGAAGGGACCCTTTCCAAAATGAGGGTGGGAAAAGGCCTCAGCAGTGTCTTACCGAAGCTATGAGCCTTGTCTCTTGGCAACAGGCCGTGTGGGGAGGCGAGGGCATAAGGACAGCAAGAACCCTGGGAGCCGTGATTGGGACCTTAAGTCTTGCAGCTCAACTAAAATATATATAGTTACATATATATATCTTAGTATCAGTGGGGAGTGATGACTGTTTTAGAAATTTCACCCCGGGAGTTGCCAAATAAGTTAATTTACCCGTTTCTCATACACCATACTATTAAAATAAACCTTCACTCCGTTATTGAGTGTAAGTAACGGGCCTCCTGCAGGCAAAATCGAAAAAGGCCTGCAGAGTAAAGTTCCTTTCCTCTGCACCAAGCCCCCCCCCCCCCCCCCCCCAGCCATCACCTTTTTTGGAGACGTTGTCTTCTGGAACCGGCGTCATCCTCATTATTAATCGCTTGTGGGACTTCATGCTGCATCACATTACTCCCTCGGAATTAAACTGCACTTATAGAGTATGAAAAATGCACTTTTTTAAACAGTAAAAAAGTCATTTCCTAGCATAATACCCCAAATAAAGTGCCGCGGAGCCATTAGTAGTAAATTGAATTTTTTGGTATGTAATTTGTACAAAAACTGACAAGTGAGAGCCCCCCAGCCCCCCCATCATTAGTCACTGGGTTTAGGGGACACCGAGGTTGTAATCTGCAGAGGCAGGCATTTTTGATGTCGGCTTCAATTGCACACTTCATTTATTTGGACAGGGCACAGGCGGGGCGGGGCCACGCAGCAGCACTGCCGCACCATTAGCGAGTCTCGCCCCAGGGCAGCTGGGACGCTGCGCTGGGGCAGATGTTCTTTTCAGCCTATTCAGTGACCATTCTTGGGGGTTGTTTACTGTTGCCATGGCAACTTTCATTTCCATAGCAGCGGCGCCGCTGTTTCTCAGAGGAAAATGAATTTAGTTATAAAAGGATAATATTTTTCTCTGTCTCTATATAACCTGCCATCTGTCAACTGGGGGATCAGGAAGGATTCAGAAACCTATTAAGAATTAGAGCAACGGAGTGAGGAGGGTTGTTTTTTTTTTTGGTCCCGTATTAAAAGCCATAATAGATGTGGAAGCCAACATTGTGCCCTCGACATCATAACTTTAATTTTTTTCTTTATATTTTAAAAAGTGCAGTTTTTTCTTCCTGTCTTTTTTGTTGTTGTTGTTTAAATGCCTCCACCACCAACACCACCACCCTACGCATGCACACAGTCTCGGAAAACACAATTTGCATTCTGCTGACAGAAGGAAATGCCCCGACGTCTTGTGCGTAGCTTTCTAGATGCAGGTATATTTAGGGCTTTCTCTTCTTGGTGCTGTGAGCTTCCCCAGTTCCTCAAAGATTCCTAGAGCTAAAGCTGTTGTCACCCCACTCCCTTCCTCCCCCGTGCCAGGGGAGCAAGCTTCGGGGGTGCACAGGTCAGCAGCCTATCAATTATGAAATCAGCAAAACGAGCGGGGACCATGCTTTATCTGAAAACCTTACCAACCTTCCCCTTAAATCTCATTCTAGAATCCCTTTCTTCCTCTCAACTCCACATGGGAAGAAAGTCACCTTGGGGATAGCTCATCTAGTTCCCGGATTTCTTTTTTTTTCCTCTGTTGCTTTCATGAACTGTAGCTTGCAGGGGGAGGAACACGCGCACACACACCGGCCCCGTTGTAAATAATGTTATTTATTGGTTGATTTTTCCAGATCCTGACATTGATGCTGCCAGTGCCATGATGCTTTTGAATACTCCCCCTGAGATACAAGCAGGTTGTGAGTAGATATTTCTATAGCCTACAGCACCATAGTGTGTGAACTTAACCTTCTCCTCTACATCCCAGGCCATAGGAAGAACTAATGCTCAAGCAGAACTTCACTTGTAGAGTCACTCTAAAACTGCCGCAGTGCACGATCACAGACGCATGTGCCTGCGAGCCTGCTGCCGTGCATACGTGTGAACGAGTGCATCGGTGTGTTTCTGAGATGACAGAGTTTTTATATAATCTCAGGGCTTGAGGCTCGGGGGAAGGGAAGTGGACCCAGTAATGAGTCCCGGTGGAGAGAACTTCCGTTCTCCTGAGGGAGTAGTTGCCATGATTTGGTAGGTTCTGCCAGACAAGGCTACATGGGGCCAGCTTAACAGTTAGGGAACTGAGCAGTGTGTATTTCTAGAAATTTCTTTCCTTCGGGGACCTCATCAGTAGCAGGCTACCATTTTACAGCTAGAGAAGAGAGGTGGCAAGGTGGGTTTGCAGGAGCTCAGGGTGGCCTTGAAGTGGCCCGTGGGTTCCCCCGTGTGTCAAGCCCACCAGCCCTCCAGGCTGTCGTGGAGAGGGGCAGGCCTCACTTAGCCAAGCAGGCCTCCTGTCTTCACCTTCTGTCAGCTGCTGAGCAATGTCAAGCTTGAAACCGTTCTTTTCCTCCCTTGAACTTCTCTCCTACCCACTGCCTCCTGTTTTTTCCCACCTCTAGAGCCTGGAGTAGTGTGGTTTTAGAAAGGTCTTCTTCCCAAGTGATGACTTTAAATGGAGAGGATTGTCTCCTCCTCCTGCTGACGGGAATCTGGTCCCTCTGCCCGCACTTTCCCCCCAGCTGGAAGCCCGCTGAGCAGATGGCCGACTCACTTGCCAGGATCTGCTCAGGGCTTTGCTGCATTGCAGTCTCCCGCTGACAGAACACACAGGTCGGAGTTGGTAACAGGGCATAGCAGACCCCCACCACAGCACCCTCCAGGGGCCGGGGCCTTCAGCTGGTTGGACCCTCTGGCTCCCTGAAGGGTGCCTGGCCTCCTGAGTCAGGGAATCCCCCCTACATCAGAGAACATCCATTCTTGGGGGCTTCTTTGAGTAGGGGACTAATGTGGAATTCCAGAACATCCTTCCATAGCCCTCCATGGGCCACAGCCGTCCCCAGAGCTTGAGGGAATTTGGCTCTATCCTTTCTCCTTCCTTCTTTTAAAAGACTCGAGGGATGTGGCCACACATTCTCAGGAGACACTTGTCCCTCTGGCAGGGGCTACTGTTACCTGCTCCGAAAGGTGCAGAGTTCCCTTTCTTTCTTTGCTAAACTCGATCGCCAGCAACGGAAGGGTCAGGCGGCCCGTCCCGCCGAAAAGCAGGCACCACTGACAAGCGCTGGTAGAACTAGTACAGTCCAGTAACTAGCAGTTCCCCTGTGATGTGGTTTTTCAGTGATCTTTGACGTGACAGAGAAATTGAAAAACAAAACAAAACAAAAAACTCCATTCTCAGAGGACATGGCAGGAAGCGTGCAGACCAGATTGTAACCAAGGTACTGTCTGAAAGGGTTTCCAAAACCAGGTTGCATAACTTGTCATGAGGAAAATACACTTTCTTGTCCGAGCTGTGCAAGTTCTGCAGCATCTTCCTTAGCTTCCGGCCACTGTGCACAGTGATCACTGGCTTCGAGAGATGCTTTTGATGAACCAGAAGAATGGAGTTAAGAGGGAAAGAGGCAGGGAGATTGGACAGAGCTTCCATGAAAGCCCATTGTTATTGAATTCTTGAGCCCAGGTAGAAGAGGAACAGGATTGATTTTGATTAGTTGACAGATTAATGGTTTTTATAATGCTCTCGTGGCTAAATGAACTTCTTCCCACTCCCTCACTAGAACATTCAAACTAATTATTTTTTCAAGGTATCCACAGTCTGTCTTACGTGAAAATACTGAAGTTGAGTTTTGAATGCTCAGTGTTTATGTGTTGAAGCTGTAGGGTTGTTTTCATTTTACTTGTGTCATGTTGCTTTTCCTGAGATTCGGTGAATGCCTTGTGCCGCGCCGTCCCCCTGCCTTGCCAGCATGCCCGAGGCCTGGAATAAGTGGGAGGTGATTCCTCACCAAAAAGTTTCCAAGGCAGCACCCCCCTCCCCCACCCCCAGCCACCGTGCTGGAGGATGGGCAGCCTGCCTGGTGGTGTCTGTGTACGCAAGACCCGGTGGGGACGTGTGCGTGGCATCCGGGCTCCTGCAGCGCCTCTGCCCACACGTGGTGAGCACGGACTGGCATCTGCATGGAGCACGCTGTGTTCAGCTCCCGGCCTGGGCTGTGGCCGAGCTCTGCTTCCAGAGCCTCCTCGTGTGCTGTTATTTATAGCCCCTTGTTTTCCCCTCCTGGGCTGTGCGATGCTGTGGTTGAACCGAGGCCACCAGCCTGGTCTGTCTGCCGCCGTCACTTGCAGCTGTAAGAGGGTGCCCCGGGTGGCTTGAAAAGCTCTTCCTTTGCCATCGACCTCCGTAGCCACTCCACTTAAGGTCACCAGATGGCAGCCGCTTGGATGGGTTCCTCTCATCGTCCCGGGGCCCAGCCTCTGCAAAGCTAGCTCGGGGCTGGCAGACCAGCTACCATCCAGTCTGAGCTGAGTAGGTCATACAGAGGAGGCTTCTCAAGAAGCTGGTGAGAATTCCAGTCAGCCAAGCCCCTTTATCTTTGAGGTGTGCCGTTCTGTCTTGCATGCGCTCTAGAACACTAATTCCAGAAAAATCAGCACAGGGCATTGCTGCCTCGTTAGCTCTGAATTTTAGATTATGCTCCTCATCAGATCTGTCCACCTACCCCCCCCAACCACTGATAAAAGTGGCTAAAAGAGACTAATTCCAGCTTCTAGAGTCCACAGAAGTACCTGCTTTGCAGTTCCCCTTTGACAAGCCCTGGGAGTCATCTGTAACCCCAATGGAGGGATTGTTATGAAGTCAGATCACCATTACTCATCTTCAAAGGCTTATATAAGCCCTAGTTGGAATGTTCCCAGAGAGGAACTCTGGATCATAAACAGAACAACAAAACGGGACAGCAGAGGGGAGGGATGGAGGCGGCGTTCCGCTCCCTGCCTCGAAGTGGGGTATATATCCAACACGTCAGGCACTGGAGAAGAAAGGCGACCAGCACATAGGCTCCCCCATTCCAGACCCCTTCCCAGCATCCTTCCAAGTAAGCAGGTGGAAAGAGCGACTTCGGGAAGGGGAAGGATTATCGGTATCACTTGCTGCTCAACTTATGGCCTCTGGTAGCGTTAGCCAGGGCTGCCCTCCAAAGGCAGCAGTAGGAGCTCCGAGGTTAATTTTAGAAGCTGTGAAAATCAAGGAAGCGGAGCGTCAGGAGGGAAGCGGAGGAAGCCGGGATGGGGAAGTGCCAGGCTGGCAGAGCCTGGAGGGAAGTCTGTCTTGTGCCATCGACGTTTTCTTAGGTTCCAAGGTGATCATGGTCAGATCACGGCGGGCAGTGCTGCTGGGCTCAGCTCTCTGTGTGTGGGTTCCCATCTTCTGGTAAAAAGAAAGAAGTTTCAGGTCACTCAGTAGCATGGGAGAAAGTGGTCAGTCGGCAAGAACTAGGAGCTCTGGGGTTCCTGGCCTTGGCACTTTTCAGCAACCCGAGGATCTCGGGCGCATGTCTTCTTGTGAGTAAGAGCTGAATATTGAGTTGCTCTAACAGCACGGGATGGTGCTGGAGGCCTGCGCCGGACATGTCCAGTTTCTCAGCCGGAGCCGAAGGACCCATTTCAGGGCATTGGGTGGGCTGGGCCGGTGGTAAAGGGCTTGGTCTTGAGGTGTTCTGGTTTACCCCGAGGGCAATACGGAGGAACAGGAAGGGAGGCTTGCCGACAGAAAAAGGGCTGAGGAATGCATTCGCGCTCCTTCCGAGTCCCCCAGACCCAAGACTAGTTAAATATGGACCTCAGGATGCCTTTCTCAGACGTTTTAGACTGGCTGTGATTTGTTTTTCGGATGCCTCCTTCCTGACGCTTGGGGATGGAGCCTGGAAGGAGGGAAGATGGGAGAAGAGTTAAGTGCCACAGCTGGCTTCTGGCAACCTGTGAGCAAATCCGAACACATCGTCATCCCAACATGGAGAGCGTTGCCAGTGATGAGGACTGAGAAGTGCCAGGACTGGCAGAAGCCGCATTCGGTTGCAGCTCATTTGAGACCAAACTCCAGGAGTCAGGAGAAGAGCCTAGTTTATGTGCCAGAAGTCTTGCGAGGCTCGGGAAATAGCTCAGGGAAAGCCTTTTAATGCGGTGGGATAGCTTTGTCCATGAGATTCTCTCTGAAGTGAACACACTTCATTAATCGGGAAGATGTTTTAGTGGGTGAGTGCAGATTTGGGAATAACGACAAAAAGCATAAAAGGCTAGAAGAATGTCTCCCTGTCTTGACACACCCTCCCTTAGCTTCTGTTCCTTCTAGATCGTTGGTAAGAAGATGCTGGAGGGATGGGATGGGATGGTGGAGGGATGAACAAGATGGCGATGATGAGCTTACAGAACGAACCAGTTTACATCAGTCTCCCTATTTAATACTCAAGAACAATCCTAGGAGCTGTGTTTATGCCGAGTTTAGAGGTGAGGAAACAGTGGCTCAGGAAGGTTAGGGGACTTGTCCAAAACTGCGGAGCTAGTGGTAGGACAGGACTTCGTGTTGCCCCGAGCTTGTACTCTTACCCACTGCACAACACTTCCTCCATGGAGGCTTAAATGAGGTGAGACGCATCAATGGACCCTGGGCTTCAGTCTGTGTGCACTGAGGACTGGCTTCCTTTCTTTGTTCCCCTCCCTGTTGGGCATGGCCTTGGGGCTTAAAGGTTTTAGGCACTTGGGCAGAGGGCTCTGGGCTTGGGGCAGTGTCCTTGGGGTTGCTTTTCTTCTTTGACTGGCGAATGACTCACTGGCCATGTCAGAGTCCAGAGAACCTGTGCTCTGTGACTCCCATCTGCTTTCTTCACTTCCCAGGGCACCCCAGTCATTGTCCCAGGATTTTAGGTGTCTCAGGCATTTTTCCCCCAGGCGTGACCCTGACATGATCTCCACAATGGGAGCAGAAGCACCGGTAAGAGCAGTCACTGCTGCTCCAGCTGCGCTCTGTGACCAGGAAGATGGCTAAGTTCTAGCACCTTCTGGTTTGTCTCCCTCTGTTCTTATGGACTTTGGCTCACGAGGAGTGGAGACAGCACAGGTTACCTTGGGGTGCTCTGAGGACTGTGGTGGTGGTGATGATGGTGCTGATATTGATGACCGAGATGTATTTTCTTAACATTAATGCCTTTATTAACTCTGTGCAATCTCTGCTCTGTGAGATAAATCCCATTTCTGTCCCCGTCCTCTTACTGAAGCAGCTCACTCATCAGACACAGGCAGTGAATGACAGAGATGGAACACAGACCCAGGGCCTTCCAACACCAGAGTGTGGCTCTCAGCCACTACACTCTTGGACCACGTCCCTGCTCAGAACCCTTTAATGGTTTCTCCAGTCCCCATGCGGCAAAGCCCAAAGGACCTCATTCCTGCAGACAATCACACACTGTCGTAAAACTACTTTTTGTTCTTGTGCATGCTGCCATTGTTAACTTCCAGGCCTTGTGTGTGCCATTCCTCTGCCTTGGAATGCCACCTTCGATGGCCCTTTCTACAGGAAGTCTTCCCAGGGGCACTTTACTACGGGTCAGGTGTCTCCATCCTCCTGTGCCTACAGGCCTCTGGCCCCAACACCTACCGGGGTGTGTTTCCCTTGCCTCTTTAATTCTCTATCTGTCCCACTTGACTGTGGCAACCCTATGTCCCCTTCGTCGAATACCTAAGCAGGCACTTGGTATGCTAGTCCATTAATTGATACAGTCTGTATATGGGACTGTCGTGGTTTGCTGGCGAGAATTATAACTGTGGTTATCAATTTTAAATTTTTAAGTTATTTTAACAAGTAGTGCTTTCTGTCAGATTGTCTTTCTGTTCTGAATGAGATCCCTAGTAACTGTTGTTTTCAATAGTACTATCAAAAGTGAACTCAGCCTGTGGCTGTCGGGCCAATTTGAAGAGACTGTCATACGGAAAAACAACCGAGTAAACCCTTTGCCGAGGTCTCCAAAACAGACAAACTAAAAGCCTCTCTTTTCAAACTACCTGCAGCACATATCTGCAAACCCCAGAGCTCTCCTGATTTTTGTGTGTCTGTTCTTGGGAATTATGGGTATTTTTCCCCCTGGGTTTTCCTTTAAAAGCCTTAATAATCTTAGTTCCTGGTTTTATGTCTGTGATCCATTTCTAAGTAACTTTCATGTATGGCCTGAAGTAAGGACTAAGGTTCATTTTTTCCCAAATGAATCTCCAGTTGTTCTGTTTTCCCCCATTGTGTTGTCTTGAAACCTCCGCCAAAAATCAAGTTGCTCGTGTATGTGTGGGTATATTTCTGAATTCTGTGTTCTTCCTTGATCGATAGAGCTCTACTGACACTAATCCCACTCTGTCTCATAGCTCTGTAGGACGTCTTGAAATCAGTAATGTAAGTCAGTTAATACAAATTTTAGACTATCTTCCGTAGAACTTATCAGCTAAGCAAAATAGGATACTTACTAAGAGTATCACATTATACAGGTTTCTTGCTTCTAAGATAATTGGTAAGTCTCCTGTCTCAGATGATCTGCTGTCTGAAATCAGGGTAAGGGACACAGGTAAGAGTTCCTGATCTAGTTCAGCCTACTGTCACATTAAATATGGTAGGAGAATGGGAAGATTCTAGACCACTGGGCTGCACTGGGACTACTGACTTTGGGCACTAGTTTTAATTCTGTCTCCCATCTACCTTTTAGAAGACCCAGTGGCAAGGGCTTTGCACAGACCTATTTAAAAAAAAAAAGTAGCAAAAATATTAGCAAGAGCCACAGAATTCTCGAAGAATCAGTCTCTATATCTCATATTCAGGAGTAGACATTCATCCTATATGAGGGACCTCTTGTTGAAGGTGTGGCATATTAATGGTAACATTCCCTTAGAAGCCTAAAATTTATAGGAGTAGAAAGTAGTGTTTGTGTTTTGTAAGGAGTATTCTACTCAATATGGGCATTAAGAACTTAATATCCCGAAGGGTTTTCATTTTTGAATGTGTAATTTTCTAGATCCTTTTTGGTGTGGCCTCTGTTTGGGAAAGCCTGGTTTATCCACCTTGCCTGTGGATGACACTGTGCCAGCAGCTGTATGAACACAGTTAGAGCTCGGGGACTCAAAGAACGCTGTTCAGAGAAGGAAGAAGAGATTTCGGTCACTTGCACAAAGTCACACAAGAGGAGCTAAGATTAAAGCTAAGACTCCAAGCCCCACACCAGGGCTCTCACTTCCTGAGGCACGCCTGGCCCAACGGACACAGGGAGAAGAATTGGTAGTACAGTGAGAGTATTCGCTTGAACCAAATGAAACTGCTGTTTGGGAGCTTGAAAAAGATGGACTGTCAGGGATTTCCTGTGGTTCCCCTGTTGCATGACTTCTCAGACAGATGTAAGGCCGCTGTGGGATTGTATGGAAACAGACGGGATCCGACGGTCACTGGCAAAAAGGTTCAGTTAGGGTTACCCGGGACGAGGGTATTTAGGAGAAGATGGGATGATGAGAGAACTCTCGGGAGATTTTTTCCAGAGAAGCTTCAAGAAAGGAGGAAGTGGGCCCTCCCAAGTGGGCTCTGCATGATTCTGAGGCAGGAACCAGAGCTTCCCTTAACAACCCTCTGAGGAGGGGTCTTTCCTCGGCAGCAGAAATCATTGAGCATGAACTGTGTGGTGAGCATGCCAAGTAGCTTTTGCAAAATCAGCTTTGCCATTATTTTGGCTCTCTTTTTCCCTTGTTGGATTAAGGACAAATAGAAAGGTGCTCTCAGCTTCTGACCATGATCAGAGAAGCATGAGGAAATGCTTTGGTTTGGTCATTGCTATCAGACTTCTGTCAGTGTTCTTGAGATACTGTTAGGGTCTGACTGGAAATGGAAGCTTATATTTAAATGCAAGAAAATAATGTTTGAAGCGCGCTTTTTTAATACTCACCCTTTTCTAAACCAATGCATCAATAATTTGACTGTAAGGTATTGATCTGACACGGCTGACTGAATCTCTTTCTTGAGGCATGGTATCTTTCTTTCCCTGTGTGCATGTGTGTGTATGTGCGTGCGTGTGAACACACGCACGTGTATTTCTCTCTGTCTCTGCTCACCCTCTATGCCAATAATAATCACTTTCTCTCTCTTTCAGTTTTCCTTTCCCTCTCTTTCTCTCTGGTGTGTCCAAAGTTTCTGACTCAAAACAGAAATCTTCACAGTTGAACTCATGTGTGGTGCCTTTTTCCTTTTTGTTTTTCCAGTTCCTCCAGGAGTGATACAAAATGGAGCACGGGTTCTGAGCCGTGGGCTGTTTCCCGGAGTTCGGCCTTTGCCAATCACTCCCATTGGAATGACAGCAGCTGTGAGGTAAGGGAGACACGCGCTGGGCAAAGCCTGCCTAAGGAGTGGGTAGGGCATCATCTTGTCTCCCCCGGGTCACTTGGGATGAAGAGGCCCGGCCTCTAAATAGTGAAGACGGGTAACCTGGTTTGGGTGTTCAGAAAAGTCAAAGTAACTCCCAGGGACCCCAGTCTAGGTGGCAGCTTCTCTTCCTGGGCTCAAATTATCTTGGTCTCTTGGCAGATAAGGAGATAAAGACAAATTAAGCATGTTTGTTCTAAGAAGGTGGGGCAAGGTGGGGAAAAGGAAGTGGTGAGCAAGTTGCTCATTAGATTCTAGGCCAACTGGTCTACCTCTAGAATGAAATGCAAAATCCTGTGTGAAAAGTGCTTCGGTAAGTGGGATATAAATAACAGGAGGCATCACTCCCCTTCTTCGAAGAATCAGGTCAGTTGCCAAGCCACATGAACTCTCTTCCTTGGGAAGTTGCTTTGTTCCATCCTTCTTACTCCATGGCCAGCCCTGGGTTAGGGTCTCTTGCCAGCTTTGACCACTCACAGGTGCCACTGTGGATGCCACCTTCTGTTTTCCTGCTGCTTCTCTGCCTACTGCTGCCCACCCATCAGCCACTGCCAGACTGATTTCCTACAGTGTGCCTCTCTGGCTGTCTGCAGAAGCACCTTCCATGACTCCCACACATCAGTCTGACGTAACCCTGGTCCTTCCGTCTCCTTGAGTCAGATTTGTTCCCCAGAGGTGTCCAGTGTTGGCCCATCTTACCCACACAGAGGCAACTGGATAAGGCAACTGAGTCTGCCTCAGACTCCTCGTGCAAAGCAGCACCTCCTTCAAGGTCCATCACAAAAACGATTGCTTCACAAAGCTTTTCTGAACGTGGCCTCTGAGCCACCCTGGTTAGATTTCTCTTTCCTTTGAAAGCCCCATACATTGGTTGTGGACCTTTGATGGGTGACCCTGTGTGGTAAAATTCCTCTGTGTGTCCTCCTCTCCTCTCAGTGGTTCGCTTGCCATAGATAGAGGCTGGCTTTCACTCACTTGGCTGATGGCTGATGACTCCTCACATTTGCACAGTGTCGGGCCCAGGCTCTCGCTCGGAAGGCCCGTCGCCCTGAGCTGTGCCCCCCACAGCATCCTCTCCTTGCTCACTCTGCACTTTTGGATCAAGTTTGCATCTAGAGGCCGTTTCCCTTTCATAGTGCCTCATGTCCCAAAAGAAACCAGCCCAGAAAGTCTGTTAGGGGGCCTGAGGGAGATGCAAGGTCGAGCTCCCCCATGTGAAGCTTTCCCGCTCTTGTGGCAAACCAACCTACTCTTGCCAAGATGGAAGTCCTCCGATCTTCAGGGCAGACACTGGTGTCTAGGACCTGATGAAGAGGGAATCTGGTTGAAATTACAATAGTAATAAAGTTAGAAAACCACATACCATTTCTGCTAATCCAACATGGTGATACATTCCAAAAATAGAATGGAAGGGTCTCTCTCTCGTACTTTTCCAGTATACTCCATGGCTATCTGTAGATCAGTAATTCCTGAGTTCACAAATGAAAAGCCTCTTCCATGAAGCCAAAGTACCAATGCCTTTGCCTCCCATTATTGAGAGAGACATATTCCATTTTCTGTTCTTGCTTAAAATCTTTTCAGCCTCACCTCCCGCTTTATGTTTTTGGCAGACAGGACTTTGAGACTGTAGACTGGTTTCTCATGGAACAACAGCCCCTGTTAACAGATTCCAGGCATAGATTTCAGTTCTTCGTTCTGAGCATTCTTTCAACCCTTTCCAGGATGGAGCTAGAGGTGGTTTCGGCCATTTCTTGGAGCAGAGCATGGGAGAGCCAGGCACACGGGGAGATAGGCGTAAGACCAGGTTGGCCTTCAGCAGGAGCCAGCCCCTAATTTTAATGATTATCCTCATAGCATATATATTAGCATACACTACACTGATTAGTACTCCCTAGAGGATTATTTAAAATATTGATTTCCTTTTTTTCCCCTCCTGGTTATGTTTTGGGTGGGCGATAACAAAGCACCACCGTAGAACAGTGACATCCTGTCTCATTAGAGTTACCGTTTCTCTAGTCCAGGAAGCACCTCACTCTGGCTCTGCCACAGTGAGAAACCACAGGACAGGTTTCCCGTGCATTCAGGAGACAAAAACCACACTAAGTGTTCGAGCAGGGAGACTTTCATGTAAAGAACCATTAGCCAGGTAGGAAGTTATTAACCAAGTAACTGGAAGGGTAAAAAGAGAACTCCAGGTATCATGGGGAGAGCAGTTGCTGGAAGCAGCCATGTCCCCTGGGGCTGAGAGAAGAAAGGGAAGAGGTTATGATGGTTGCCCAGCGGAGGTGGGACTTGGACCTCAGCAGAGGAGCTGGTGGCGGGGATCTAGACCTCTGACCGGTGGCCCTCACTGGGGTTGCTGGAGTCTCTGAGCTGGGAGGAGGGACCTGTGGAAGGACCAGAAGGATCTCAGGAGATCCCAGATCTCCTGCTGGTGCAAGCCCTATAAGGGAATGTGAAGAAACGGGTTCTGTAAGCGTCAGAGGGAGTGTGAGCTGGATTCAGCAGCTTCTATAGGAAGGAGCTGTTGCCTCCAGTGAAGAGGAGACACGCCGGAAGGGGCGTGTCCTTTCTTCCTCCCCCCCCCTTCCAGTCTTTCTGGGGCACCTCCTGTGGTCTGAGCCTAACAGTAGAGCCTGATGGTGCGGCAGCCCCGGCCCCAGCCGGCAAAGTACTGTGGAAGGGTGGGTTTGGGGCTGAGTGACAGTAGCCTCAGAACAGCACCATTTGCTTGGAGTCTGTCCACTGAGAAAGAATGCGTAGCCCAAGAGTGACCTTCCTGAGCATGCTGAGAAGTTTTCAGTGAAATGTGCAACTGCTGGTTTGCAAAACTAGACAGGTTACTGTCTGCATAAAGAAGAGAGAATCAGTCAAGAAAACCATGGTGCTTTTGCAGTGCATTATCCAAATACGAGTTCCGCACCTTCCAGCTCAGTTTTAAGAGGAATTAGGGACAGGAGTGTTGCAAGCTCTGTAAGGACAAGTACCCTTGCTCAGAATACTTGGCCTTCTTCGTGCCCCACACGCCTGGCAAATAATGGGCCCTGAGATGCTTTCAGAAAGAGTAAATACAAACATAGCCACGGGGGTATTTGCAAAACTAATGTCTTTGTAAAACCCATTAATAAGCCTTTGGGCAGGGGCATTTGTTTGCTCCTTCACATTCAGCGTAATTTAAAATTTTTTAAAAGTTTGACCATGTGTCTGAGGTTAAAAGGAAAACAGTCCACAGTAGAACAGAACAACAGCAGATGGCGGCCAGACCCCGTGGCGGTGACCAAGGGTTCCTGGAGGTATTCATCGTTTCCACCACTGCCCCATCAGTGCAGGGGGGCGGGGGGGAGTGTGGAAGGAGGGCTGGAGAGTCATTAGCACCCACTAAAGACCGATTTCCTACTTTGCTTTGTGTGACGGGTTTTCTGTGTGAGTCTTAGTGACTTCTCCTTAAGTGAAAATATTTGTCTTTCAGGGATTTTTTTTTCCACCACTGAGTGGCAAAGGCCATGTTTGTTTGTCTTAACTCTGAAACTGTTATTGACATAGATGAAGTGTTACTTTTATTAGCTGATCATTACACAGCTTGTATTTGCTGGGTTCCTTTGCATATAATTATGATGTGAAATCTCCTTGTAAGAGTATCTGTCAATAGTGTAATTGACTTTACAGTGTTGACTTTTTACTCAATAACCTCAGAGATTGGCCCATCCTTAGTCATTGGAAACCTGCTTATTTTTACATTTGCCTGGGCATGGAGTCCACAAAACATATTATCCTCAAAATGACTCTCACACGTCTTAAAGTTTTATGCCTGTGTCTTCGGTTTTCCCAGAGACATTTCTTGCAGAGAATACATTGAATGGAACAAACGATTAGAGCCCTAGGAGAACTGTTTCTGGCCCTCTTGGGAAACAGGAGCCCAAATTTCTTACATTTATAGCCTTATGGGCTGCCTCTCATGTAGGGGCCATAGACACTCTCTGGGATCTGGGCCCCCTCGCTTTCAACTCTGAGGGCTCTTTTTGACCCCAAGTGATCATTCAGGTGGTAGAGAGGAATTAAATGTCCCAAGTTTTGCCGAAGAAGACTGGGAGGAAATTGCTGCGGGTGGAGGTCCTTTCATAAGGCAACAGAGCCAGAAATTACACACAAGAACTCAGGAACCAAGTTTCCCCAGTCCTTACTGTGGTTGTGTGTGTGTGTATTCCTGGGCTTCTCACGAGAAAAGCAGTCTTACGGATTATTAGGGTAATGCAGAGTTCCATGCCTGGCTCATGGTATGCGTTAAGTAGGTGTTTGATAAAATAAGTAACACGGAAAAACACACAACCCAGGGCAAAGGACTTGAATAGACATTTCTCCCAAGAAGAAAATACAAATGGCCAAAGCACATGAAAAGATGCTCAGCATCACTAATCATTAGGGAAATGCAAATGAAAACTATGAGATACCACCTCACACCTATTAGGATGACCCATAGCGACAGCAGAAACTAACAAGCGTTGACGAGGATGTGGAAGACTTGAACCCTGTACGCTGTTGGTAGGGATGTAACATGGTGGAGCCATTGTAGAAAACAGTATGGCGGTTCCTTAAAAAATAAAAAATCAAATTACCATATGATCCAGCAAGTCCACTTCTGGGTTTGTACCCCAAAGAACCAAAAGTAGAGTCTTGAAGGGATATTTGTTCATCCATGTTCACAGCAGCGCTGTTCACAATACCTAAAATGTTTAAGCAACCCAAGGGCCCATCAACAGATGAATGAATAAGCAGTGTGTGGTGTATACACACAATGGAATCTCATTCAGCCTTGGAAAGGAAAGGCATTGTGATACATGCTATGGTATGGATAAGCCTTGAAGACAGTAAGTGAAATAATTCAGTCACAAAAAGACAAACGCTATGTTCCACTTATGTGCGGTATTCAGGGTAGTCAGAATCCTCCAGACAGGCAGTGGAAGGGTGGTTGCCAATGGCTGAGGGGAGGAAGGAGTGGAGAGTTAGTGTTTACTGGGGACAGGGTTGCAGTTCTATAACATGAAGAATTGTAGAGTTGGATAGGGGTGGTGGCTGCGCAGTATTCTGAATACATTCGATACCACTGACCTGTAGAATTGAAAATGGTTAAGATGGTAAGTTTTTCGTGTTTGTGTGTTTTCCCACAGTAAAACCAGTTGAAGGAAAAAAGTTAATAATGTGGGGAGCCTTGGATTCATCCAGCCTGCCCTCCACACACGTTCCCAGGTCCTCTTTCTGAGCACCTGAAGCTTAGCCCCAAACCCCAGGAAAAGGCTTAGATTGAGCGTCTTACGCCCCCTTCAGGACGGTGTACATCTGTGCCCAAGCCATGGTCTTTAAGGAGTGGGGGCTGTCATCTGAACCACAGCAGTTT
This sequence comes from Meles meles, assembly GCF_922984935.1. Classification (NCBI taxonomy): domain Eukaryota; kingdom Metazoa; phylum Chordata; class Mammalia; order Carnivora; family Mustelidae; genus Meles; species Meles meles. The sequence goes on from NC_060071.1 coordinate 123,564,716, forward strand.
ATAAAATTACAAGAAAGTTCCATCCAGTCACCTTCTAAAGCTTCTCAATATTATTTGGACCTCAAATGGAAACTACAGTTCCCATGGAACAGGAAGCGAGTCAGGAATGAATGGTCTTACCCTAATACAAAGCATCAGTGCCTGAGGTGCTGTGGGAATGGAACATCAGGAAAACTCTCAGCCTAAGGTCTGCTCCTGGTCACCTAACTGTGTCTTTCTCCTTGAGAACATGTTTGTCACAGGAGTTCAGTAAGCTGACAACGTTCAGTTTTAAGATAGGGTATAATCTAACAACAGAACTTAAAGGAAGATTTGCCCCTGGTCTCTCTTTTTCTTTTTTCCTTTTTTTTTTTTTTCTTTTTAAGGAGACAAAGCTTTGCCCTTCTGTATTTTTTTAAGTAATCCCTACACCAACATGGGGCTCAGATTTACAACCCCAAGATCAAGAGGAGCATCCTCTGCTGACTGAGCCAGCCAGGTGCCCCTGGGCTTTCTTTTTTTTTAATTGAAGTATAGTTGACACACAATTTTCCATTAGTTTCAGGTGTACAGCGTAGTGATCGGACAAGTCTGTACATTGTCCTGTGCTCACAACAGGCAGAGTTAACCATCTGCCACCATCCAATGCTGTCACTGTATCATTGACTCTTCCTGATGCTGTACCTGCTACTGGTCTTTTTGTATTATATTTTGGTTTGTTTTAAAAACCGAGTACCTGTTGCTTCTGTCTCCTGAAATCAGGGTCTTTGAAGGCAGTTCTGAAGCTCAGAACTGAAACTCGGGAACTCAGTATTGGGTTATGCTTTATGGTAGGAAGGAAAGGAGGAAATACTTCAGGAAGAGTATGGCTTATTTTTAATTTCTTTCTGAATTCATTACGAAACTGTAGGAATTTGTTCACTTCACCGAAGTTTTCAGATTTATTGGCATAAAGCTATCATCTTTTAAAATACCTTTTTAATTATGTTCCTTTTTCAGTCCTTATTTCATTTTAACATCACCTTTTTTGCTTAATCTTGCCCTAGTTTTTTGGTTTTCCTCTCAAAGTCAATTTTCAGGTTGGTTTTTGGTTTTTGGTCGTTGTTGGGTTTTTCCAGTTTTTGGGGTTTGGTTTGTTTTTTGTTTCATTTATAATTTGCTTTCTCTTTATAAGTTTATTCTTTTTCTCTTTGCCTGGATTGGTTACTTTCATTTTAAACTTTTCTTCTTTTTCTATAAAAATGTAAGGTTATAATTTCCTTGAAACTTCTGCCTAGTGCCATCCCGTAAGTTTTGATACCTGTTATTTTCATCGTTAACAGTTTAAAGTATTTTCTAATTTCCATTTTGATTTCTTTGACTCAGAGGTATTTTTAGGAGCATGTCTTTAAATTTCCAAACTGAGGAGAAGGTGATTGTTTCTTATTTTTGTTTTTAGTTACCTCTTCAACACTGATTTCTTAACTACCAGACATTTGTGGTCAGGGAGTAGATCTGTCAGATACCGCTTCTTCACAATTTGGGAAACTTGCCATATGGTCTAGTATGTGTCGGTTTTTATGAATATTCTATGTGTGCTTGAAAATAATACACCTTCGTCACTAACACATGTTTTGTCTCTGTCCATTAGATCAAGTCTGCATACTAACCCTGTGTGTGTGAGAGGAGGGGGTGCACACTTGATTAATTGGATACTGAGGATGATGTATTAAAATCTCCCATTACAATGTGGATTTGACCGTTTCTCCTTGTAGCTCTTTCAGTTTGGGCTGTATATATTCTGAAGCTATCTTAGTGGAGGTATCCATGTTTAGAACTGTTTTATCTTCCTGGTGAATTGAACCTTTATGAATGTTTAATGACTCTCTTTATCTGTAGTAATGATTTTTTGCCTTAAAAATCTGTCTTCTCCGGTTTTAATATAGCTACACCGGCATGGCATGAGACAACAATTTCTCTCCTTTTACTTTTAACCTTTTTTTGTCTTTGTGTTCTAGGTTTTTTCCGTAGAAACAAATGGCTTTTTAAATTTTTTCTGTGTTAACGATCTTTACCGTTTAGTGACGATTTTTAGCCCCTTTTTAAATAACATATTTGGATTTATTTCTACCATTTTATTTTGCATTTGTTTGCCCCGCTATTTCCAGATTCTTTTTCCTTTCTTGCGTTATTTTAAATTGATCAATCCCATCCCTCATTTTCTTCCTTCTAATGGTTTAGAAGTTAGTACATTTTGTTTCTCTTCTTTTAGTGTTGATCCCAGAACTTGTAGCATGAATATTTTAAAATGTTTAAAGTTAATCAATACTTTTAACCTCTTGATCGATACAAGGCCCTTAGAATGCTTTAACTGCTATTCTCTCTGCCTCCCAAATGATATGTTACATTTGTCCAGTACTTTGGTTCTATTTCAGGTTTTCTTTTCTTAAAGTCATATAGTTATTATCATCATTGTGCTGTTCAGTCAATACTTGATTATAGGAGCACTGGGTGTGGCACATAAAAAATGAATTTTGGAACACTGAAAGAAAATTAAATTTAAAAAGTACTTGATTACATTTTCTTTGCTTATCCTTTCTTCTCGCATCTCAGACCTTTCTTTTTGGATCATTTTCCTTTTTTCCTGAAGTATATTCTTAAGAAGTTCCTTATAGTGAGGGGGTGCCTGGGTGGCTCAGTGGGTTAAAGCCTCTGCCTTCAGCTCAGGTCATGATCCCAGGGTCCTAGGATCGAGCCCCACATTGGGCTCTCTGCTCAGTGGGGAGCCTGCTTCCTCCTCTCTCTCTGCCTGCCTCTCTGCCTACTTGTGATCTCTGTCTGTCAAATAAATAAATAAAATAAAATAAAAAAAGAAGTTCCTTACAGTGAGTATCTGCTCTTAGTTAAAGCCCTAATGACTTCTTGCCTGACAACATATTTATTTTGCCTTCATTCTTAGAAGATAATGTTACTGTGCATACAGTTCTAGTTTGACCGTTCTCTCCTCCCTCTCTCACTTCAAGAATGTTTTTCTGCTTTCATCTGTTTTGCTTGTTTTATCTTAACTGATACTCCTCTTTATTTTTTTTTAAGATTTATTTATTTTTATTATTTTAGAGAGAGTGCGTATGTGGGGGGAGGGGCCAAGGGAGAGAGAAAATCCTGAGCAGACTCCCCGCGGAGCACAGAGCCCACCTCCAGGGCCCAGTCCCACCTCAGCATTCTGTCCCAGGACCCTGCTGTCACAGCCTGAGCCGAAATCAAAAGTCAGATGCTTAACGGACTGAGCCTCCCAAGCTCCCTGCTGATACTCTTTAGATGAAATGTTTTCTTTCTGCTACTTTTAAATCTTGTCTCTCTTTTCTTTTAAATGTCTACAGGGGCACCTGGGTGACTCAGTGGTTAGGCATCTGCCTTCTGCTCAGGTCATGATCCCAGTGTCCTGGGATCAAGCCCCACAGTCAAATAAATAAACAAAAATCTTTTTTAAAAGAATTGTCTACAGTTCAACTATTATGGGTCCAGATACACATTTCTTCTTATTTATCTAATATGGTATTTGTCGGTTAAGTCTGAAGGTTGGTACCTTTCATCAAAAGGAGAAAATTCTCCGCCCGTTTTCTCTTCAGGCATTGGGTCCTCGCCCACGTGCTGTTTCATTCTGGAGCTCCAGGTGGATTTACATTGGCTCTTACTGTGTTCCATGTTGCCCGGTCTTCTCCTGTATTCCTCTTTGTCTCTGCTGTGTAGTATATAGTCTCTTCAGATTCATCTTCCAATTCACTGCTTTGCTTTACTTTTTCTTCTTTTTCTTTTTTTTCCCCTTTTATTTTTTATTTATTTTTACTATTTTTTCTCCTTCAGTTTCATGGAGGTTAATTTCAGGGATTGTAGTTTTTTCATCTAAAGCAACTCTGATGCTTTCCAAACTCTGTCTAGTTTCATGATCTAGTCTTCCTTTCTGATGCTTTTCAGTTCCCTCTTATTTCTGTACACATGCTTGACATTGTGTATCTACTTCATTGTCCGCCAGCTTGACAGTTCAGATTCTATAGTTGGTTTTTCTGTTGCCTCTGCCTTATGGTGGCCTATTTCTTTTGTGTTTTTTTTTTTATTATTATAAACCCATGTTTCTTAAGGTCTTATCTTTGGGAATTCTTTGTGGCCTGAGATTAAAGAATGTTCTTCCAGAAAGTGTTTGTATTTTCTTCTAGTAGGCACCAATGGGCACTTTAAATTAAATTCAGTTTGAGGTCTTTGGGTCCTCATAATGGAATTCTGGCCTCAATCCCATGAGACTCAAGGCTTGTGGTTAAAAAATCTCAGGGGAGGCCTTTCTTACTTTGCATCCCATCTGGAGTGGGGGTTAAGACTGGCTTTTATCCCCATTGTATGCCTGTGGTGGGCAAGTGACTTTTCCCTGGGACCTCACGGAGAGTATCATCTTTCAGATGCCTTAGCTTTTTCATTTATATGACATTTTTACATTTATTCATTCCTAGTGGCCTGTTTGCTGGTATGTTTGGTGATTTTTAGGTTATGAGCTTTCTACTTGAATATTTGATTAACCTTAGTATGGGGGAAATTCAGGTTGTGCACTTCAAGAGAGGATTTGCTTTCAAAACTTACGTTGGGTGCCCAGGGACCACCTTAATCCTCTTCGAGGAGCCATAGGAGCTGCCAGAATTAGTCTTCTGCCACTCTGTTCCCATTACCGTAAGTTTCGGCTCTTGTTCTACTCTTGTTCTAGAGTAGGCTCATCTGCTCTGGGGAAACCCTGGCTTTCTTGGTTGTCTGCTGCTCCCGTTTCAGATTTTGTCCCTTTATTTTTAAGTTTTATGTGTTTGTGACGTTCTCTTGGTACACATGTGTTTGCATGGGTTCCTGAGTCCCCTTATTTTCCAGTGAAACCAGCAGTGCCTTAAAACTGTGTTGCTGTATTTTGCCCAAGATCTTTGGTGTGATAGTGGGAAGAGTGCCTTCCAGATGTTTTTTCTGCCTCCTGGCTAGACGTGAAAGCTCCCAGCCATCCCTTGTCTTCGTGTCTTTCTACCTGTGTTTGGTTTTAGACAGCAGCACTGCACTAGCTCCAGCGCTGGCCCTGATTCATGATCCCATTAATTGCATGCCGAAGGCCAGAGCTCTCAGGTCAGTCCCTTAAGAGGACAGCTTCACCCTAAATGATGGTCTCTAGGTTTAAAACTATCGGTTCCAGAGAAGACCCTTGGCCCAGGTGCAAGGCGGAGGTGATAACGTATGGTTAGACAAATAATGAACCAACAGAGAAGACTGCAGAATGGCCAGGTCCTATTAGAAGCCGTACTTTGACTTATTGGTTGCCAGCATTGCTCATTTTCAGCCTGAACTAATGTGATTTCTCACCTTTTATGTGTGCTATTGCCCATCAGTTGGATGAGAAAATGCATACCAGGTTTTTGAAATTAACATGATCGCTGTGAGTGGTGTACGTGTAAGCTCAGCTACGTCTGAAAAATGGCAGGCGTTTCTCACGTATCACGTGTGCATTTCAGTGGATGATTTCTGAAGAGGTGCTTAGATACTAACCTTCCAACGTGTTCGGGATGACCAGTTCCTGCTTCTAAGTAGGTGGCATCCCGTAATGACAACCCCTGGCAGCCGGAGGTGTTTGACACCAAGTCAGTGCAGCTGGCTTGTGCCGCCACCAACACCACCACATCAAGTTATTCGTAATTGAAGGAGCTTGTCACTTCCTGCCGAGTGTGTGTAATTTATGGAGTATGCACCCATGCTGCAATCTCAGGGAAAGTTAATTTTATCCACTAAGAGAGATACATTTATATTTTAATTCCTGCTCCCTGAACTTAACATCTGCCTACCTGTTTTTAATGCAGAAATACGGTCAGTGGGTGTGTTGGTCTCCTTACCTGAGAGAGACAGAAAAATATTTCAAATTCCTGCTTGAGCTGTCTTTGAGAACTAGCTGGGGCACCGTGCATCAGTCACAGGAGTTCCTGAGTTTCTGTTTGTTTCATCTGCAAAGTGGTTGGTTGAGTTAGGCCGTGTCCCAGTGTGTGGATTTTGGAATCACTGTTGGCGTGATTCCAGGTGGGACCAGAGACCTTGCCCTACGTGTTCATGGGCTATCCAAGGGACTTTCTTGTCTGTTCTCCATTTGACTATAGTGTGTCTTTAGTACTTCTCTCAGGCTTGTTTTTCTCCTTTAAGAAAGAGAAGTTCTAGAAATTTATTTCATCGCTGTCATTCTAGCAAATTCTAGACCACCCCCCACTCCAAACTTTTTACTCAAAAAAAATGCCTTAACCAGTGGGAAAGAAGAAAGAAAAGCACAATGAACACCGTATGCCTTTCACCTAGATTCCCTAGAAATTAACTTTTGTCAGTGCTTGCCTTACTCCATAATCTGGCTTCCACGATTCTCTCTCCCTCTCTCTTTCTGTGTTCCGAAGTATCCTGTTCTCAGCTGTTGTAGTGAAGTGAATTATAAGCCCCATGTTGTTAACAAATGAGGTTTCAGAACTAAATTGATTTTCTAAAAGCCAGCCATAGCCCGATTTACTCATCCAAGTGTCGTGGGCTTCACTCTGAGACTCTTTTATGCTGGTTCAGTAGACCAATTCTTCTGGATTTTACAGCAGTTACCTGAAACAACAAAGATCAAGAGACCCATTTTCTGAGACTTGCAATTTCATTTGTTTAATAACTATTAATAGCTACCAGTGCAATTAGTTACATCTCTTGAGTTTCATATTTGGAAACACCTCAAAGTTTTCTTTTCCTAGCCACTTGTATGCACCCGAGACAGAGCCAAGAAACAGAAAGTCTGCAGAAAACAGATATTGCAGGGGCCATTCCCCAAAGCTCAGGGGCTATTTACCCTCCAAGCCTGTGAGGAATTCCTCTCTTGGGTCCTCTGTCCTCTTCCTTTATGCCATGTCCCCATAAGTCTCCCGACCCAGAGTAGAGAAAAAAAACAAGAGTACTCGGATAAGCCCATCACAGCAGCAGGAAGCCACGGTGAGCCGTCCAATGACAACAGAGGAAATCAAGGCAGAATTCTCAAGCAGCACTGAAGAGCCGTCCTCTGCGCTCGGAATTTTCCATTTCATCATCACTCTGCCCTGTAAGGGAGTTGAGCCCACTAGTAAGCAAGCCTGTGCTGTGAACAGAAGCCTGTCTGTCTGGAGAGCCAGGCTCTTTCTAGAAGGGCCGGGCAGAGGTGCTGTGGATCCTGGGATCGCAGAGTGCAGGACACAGTCCAGGACCTCTCTGGAGACTGCTAGGACTCCCATTGTGTAAATGAACTGTCATTGTGCAGCCTTGACATTGCTGGGGTTGAGCTTGATCTCTAAGCATGTAGCACAGGTTGACTTTGGATAATGCCCTCCTGCCTTTTGCTGGTGCATATTACGGTAGGATTTCTCACCACCTGCTTCTGTTTTGCTGACCGCCCACCGCAGGCCCTGGGACACACAGAGGGAGACTCCTTGTCTTCACTCCCCGCTGTACCATGTACATCAAGGACTCTCTTCCCCTTTCACTTTCTCCCTGGGCTGCAACCAGGGTCTCATTGAGCCTCAGGGCCCACAGGGATGGCAGGAAAGAGAGGGTAACAGCTCATGACCAAATCTTCTTGTTGGGCCCAACCCCGTAGACTTTCCACAGGTCCCTTATGTTCGGGGACTGTCCAGTAAGGCATGTTGGGGGAGACCCACAGTATCTTCCCAAACTTCACGCTCTCTGCCACACAATCCCATCTGCTCCTACACTTGCTTAGTATATCTTCTGTGTCCACTCTGCGCCTGGCTGTGGGGGACATACCATGACTGGGCCCTGTCTTCTGGAGCTAATGCTCTAATGGGAAGCACACAGCTCGCAAAGATGGTGGGACATGCCCTCTGCAGAGGGAACATAGTATGAGTGCGTATAGCTGGGAGTTTGTAGGAAGGAAGGAAGGAAAAGTGTGCTCGCATACCCCAGGTCTCCTAGAAGGACATCATTGGGTGAATAGGCTTACAGGCCACGGGGCCGGCACGGTGCAGTAGAACCCCTCTCCTTCCTGCCGCAGACCTTCAGCCCCCATGTCCGAGGTCACATGACATGTCTTCCACAGGCCTTTCCCTTGCCCTCCATCTGTCCCCTCCAGGTGGAAGTAACCCTTTTCAGCCTTGCATATTCATCTCTCGTCACCACCTCTTCTGAGCACCTCCTGTATCCTGTCAGTGGCCCGGCCCTGGTCCCCACGGACGGGCGTTCCCTCCCATCCTCAGCCCCACAATGAAGTGGGTGCAGTTACGCTTCCCTTTGCCAGTACGGAAGCACGGGGGAAGCATGCTCAGATGTAGGGACACGAGACGGTAATTCATGGTGTGGTAAGTGGTGTGGGGTCCTGATGGGAGTGTGTGGAGGGGACCTGGTCATAGCAAAATCAGAAAAACAGCCTAGGGCCGTCGGATTGCACCAAGAGCCCATCTTGAGACTCAGACCTTGGTCCTAATCCCATCTCTGCTACATACTAGCTGTGTTGCTTTCGTGGAGTAGGGATGCTCATGCCCACGTCACGGAGCTAGATGCAGCCATCCTTGTGGATGGCACGTTGCGTCTGGCAGGTGGTCAGGGTAGCAAGTGGTAACTTACCGCTCTCTCACCTGTGAGTAACCGCAACTTGCTACTCTGGTCCACTGGAAGCATCTTCGCGACAGCGTCTGTGTCTCATCCCACTGCGAATGGCTCCTCGGGACCCCCCCCCCCCCCAGGCCATGCATTTGTATGAGGTCCTCTTGAATGTTTGCAGGATGAATGAGGGAGGGAGGGAAAGGCGCAAGTGAATAGTTGTCACCACACGGCAGGCAGCCCTTTTGGCTGAGCCCTGGGTTTGGTGTCCTGACAAAAGGCTCCTGATGTCACAGCTCTGGAAGAGAGCCAGAAGAACCAGAAGAACCCAGCCAGCGTCACCCGGCGATGCCTGCTGCATGGTATTGGCGGGTGTGCAAACCAAGCACGGCTTGATCTTTCTGGGTTCATGTAAGGTGGCCTTGCACGGCTGTCGCTACACAAGAGTGAGGTTTGCTCGTCTCTGCAGCCGAGGTGGGAATGAGCAGGGTGGCCGCGGGTTTGGGACGCTGTCCACAGAGTAGGGCCGCCTGCAGGCCCCAGGCAGGCAGAGCACCGGGCTGCGGGTTGGGGAGCCACAGGCGTGAACCCGGGGGGCTAACCTGTGTGCTCTCTGTGTCGTTCCCCCACCCCCACCCCACCCCACCCCCGCCGCCCCGTCCGCAGGAACGGCCTCAGCGGCTGCCGGCTGCGGACTGAGAGCGAGCCGTCGTGCGGCTCCCCGGTGGTCAGCGGTGACCCCAAGGAGGATCACAACTACAGCAGTGCCAAGTCGTCCAACGCCCGGAGCACCTCGCCGGCCAGCGACTCAGTCTCCTCCTCCTCAGCCGACGACCACTACGAGTTCGCCACCAAGGGGAGCCAGGAGGGCAGCGAGGGCAGCGAGGGCAGCTTCCAGAGCCACAGCGAGACGGAGGAGGACGACCGCAAACACAGCCCCAAGGAGGCCAAGGACGCCCTGGGGGACAGCGGCTACGCGGCCCAGCACAAGAAGCGCCAGCACTTCGCCAAGGCCCGGAAGGTGCCCAGCGACACGCTGCCCCTCAAAAAGAGACGCACGGAGAAGCCCCCTGAGAGCGACGACGAGGAGATGAAAGAGGCGGCGGGCTCACTCCTGCACTTGGCAGGGATTCGGTCCTGTTTGAATAACATCACCAATCGGACGGCAAAGGGGCAGAAAGAGCAAAAGGAAACCACAAAAAATTAAAAACAAGTCACGGATTTGTTTTGAACTTTCGGCCATTTGGTTTTAGCATGTCAGGAGATTTCTAATGATTTGTGGCAATATCAGCAATTTATTATTGTTTTTTTCTTTTTTTGTTGTTTTTTTTTCTTTTTTCTTTTTTCTTTTTTTTTTTTTGGTTTGGTATTCTTTTTTCCTTTTCTTTCCTTTTTTTTTCTTCTTTCTTTTTTTTTTTAATTTGCCCCCTCCTTTGTTTTGAACCCTTAAGAATTTTATTTTTAAAGGAGATTGAAGCCATAGAACTCATATTGACACTCAGCTGTTTTACAAATCTTCTCATTATCTGAAGACAAAACCGAAAAAGCCAAAATTACCATTGCTTCCTCCAGCTTTGTCAGAAACACGTGGCTGACTCCGCAGGGTTGCCAGCGATCGTGCCACAGGGACACACATTCGGCACCTAGAAGGCACGTGTGCAGAGTCATCGTCGATCAGGCCCAACCCTTAGGTTAAAAGGTCAGCATGGCCACCCAGTTGGGGTTGCTCAGTGAATGCGTGTAAAGCGACTGGGGACAGGGAAGGACCTGGTCCTCTGGAGCAGACCCAGGCACGTAGTGTGGGGCGCCCAGCTGTGCTAGGAGAACCCTTGGCCTTGCTGTGGGTTTCATTGCCATGAAGTGTGCAGGGGTGGGTGGGCAGAGTCAGGGGCGGTCTCCAGTCCTTTGTGCTTCTTCGCTGTGAAGCCTAGTAGCATCTGAGGAGGCAGGCACACGACCACTCCTTTTATACCAGTTGTCAATGACTAAGGAGAGGAAACTGGGTCAGTTTTTAGTGATGTTACTCATCATTGAATTTTGTTCTGTATTAAATTATGAAAATGTTCCACAAGCCATAAGCCTGAAGGTTGGCCCTGCGCGCATGCACGCGCAGACACACACACACACATACACACACGAGAAAGAACTGATGCAGAGAACAAGCTATGTCTTCTTAACTGCCCAAGTGAAAATAAAGTCTAGGAAAGTACAATAGCTGTTAAGGAAGAAAATAATGGTACAGATCTTTTCCTGTCTGTCAAAACTATTTGATCTGAGTGAAAAAACAAAAAGCTACGGAACCTGCCATTAGTATTGTGGTGTATTTTTAAAAGATTAAAGGCACATTGATGGACAAACAGAAGTAAAAACATGGCAACAAAAATTAAAAAAACTCCTTTACTGCCCTCAAAATGGAGTTTGCAATCAATGTCAGTCAGGATTCATCTTTGCAAAAATCAGTGATTTCCACATTCAGCCAGTGTAGCCAGCAGAAATTTCTGATCCACAATGCATGGATTCCTTTGAAAAAAGAAAAAAAAGAAAAAAAAAAAAAAGAAAAAAATCACAAAACACAAACTTTTTTTTATTCAAAAATAACAAAGTTCTTGTAAGGTAAATAATGTATTTAGCATGAAGCATGAATTATTTTCATATAAATATAGAAAATAGAGAAAAGGCTATGCCTCTAATTTTTAAGCCCTTAGGCTTAGAGTTTCTTTTGGTTTTTCTCTTTTTTTTTTTTCTTTCTTTCTTTAATTTTTTTTCTGTTGGTTTTTTTTTTTTTCCCAATTGTTTTGGTTTTTTGAAGCAGGTGTTTAAGGTTTAACCTTCTTCAGGGACAAATTCTGACTGTTGGGGAATCTTACTCTGCAATATAAAATATCTTCATGTTCTGGTAGGGCCTGGATGGTGGAGCTCTGTACTGCCTTGTCTGCACTTCAGCCCCTGACCCCCTGATTCTCTGTTGAAAAGTGTGTCCTTTCTCTTTGTCTGTACATGTTTACCATGACGCAATAATTTGAGGGCAAACTTAGTAGTGAGCGTGTATGATAGAATTAAGAGAATTATGGGACGCTGACTTGAGAAAACCATTACCGTGATTTGGTTCTAGCAAAAAGGCAGTGAATGATTATGCAAATTAGCCAGAAGAAGGGGAAACACGCTAATGGGCCTTATTGGATGAGGGTGTGAGTTAGGGTACGCGTGAAGGAGGAAGTGACACGGGTGTCGGAAGGACTGGCCCCAGATGGTGTTCCTGTATCGCCGTCTCACAGTGGGAAGGAGGGACCGGCCACCTCTGTCACCTGAGCACACGAACCAACCTGGAATTAAGCCCACCTAGATTGTGAGAGCCGAATTTAGACAACGGGATGATGTCACACAGACCAGGAACGCCTGTTATCTTTGCCTAAAAGAAATGATCTTGGGAGATCCAGAGAGAGAGGGAGGCCTCTCAAAGAATATGATCTCCCACCCACGTGGAGGGGAATCGTAAAACACAAACAGGAAAACCCACTACCGGGGTTCAGAGCGTGGTGGTGAGGGAGAACGAGGGCGCTGGGGAGACAGAGTCATGGCCCGTTGTGGAGCCCAGAGGCCAGCCGCCACCAGCACAGAGGGGACGAACTGGTGCGGACCCCATGCTTTGCTTCCTCTGGGTTGCTGGTGAGAGAACCTGAAAAAAAAAAAAAAAAAAAAGGTCTACACCCATATGACAGGTCAAGTTCAGGACCTAAACCTGAAGGCTTCCAGCCTATTTGTTCCAGGTGTAGATGGGGAAAGGATGTATTACCAAAGTGCTCTGTTCCCTCCATCTCCCCAAATAGCTGACACCCCAAAATCTGTCTGGGGCATCTGAGCGACACTCATACGTGTTGGCGCCTGATGAAGCCCGGGAGACACCCCCTTCGGCCCCCACCCACACCCCTCCCTCCCCTGGTGTCAAGTTCAAACTTCCCTCCCAAAAGGCAGAGGTGGACATCCAGGACTGTTTCTGGCGGGGACTTCTTCCAATCAAAACCCCCACAGTGGGCTGTCTCCCCTCATTTCATTTTTCTAAAAGAGCCAAGGCCTCTTTTAGAAAATAATAAAATGCAATGTGTGTGATTTACTTTTCTGATCTCTTTGAGAAATAGATAAATATCTTATAAAAGTGTGTTCTTAACTCCAGAACCACTCTTTTTGCATAAATACCTCATCGGGCAGCTTTCTAAGTGTTATTTTCCTGGGTCTCCCTCAGCACCTGTATAGGAGCCGCAGGGTGACTTCTAGGGGAAACTTTAGTGAGGGTACTTTTTTCTATTTTTCTTCTGTTTTTGGAGGCATACACATTATGCATAACCAAAACAATGGCTCAATTGTGTTTAACTTTGTATTTTGATTGTTGAGAAAAAAAAAAAGTATTGATGTGTATGTGGCCGTTTGTAGTGAATTCATTGCAGAATGAGGTTGTCCATGTCCTTGCCAAGCCAAGGGGCAGGAGGCACCCTCTCTCACTCCCTCCTCCAAGAGCAGTAGAGGATTTAAGCACAAGCCTATTTGTGAAAGAATATTTTGCTCAAATGTAATTCACTTTAGTCTTGGAATTCCTTCCCAAACGTCAGGTGTTCTTTTAGCTTCCAAACTACCATATGTATTCATGAGTCTGACAGACCGCCTGAGCACCCTCCAAGGGGTGTGGTGTTTCTGCTTTCATTTCTCCTGTTGGGAGAAGTGGTGTTTTCGTGTGTCATTCCAGTATCTCACATACTCACATGGGGCAGGGGGGAGGGGGAGACGGGGAACTATAGCAATATTTAAAGATGCTTTGGAAAACAACCATGAACACATCAGCACCGTGACATCTACAATTACTTCCTGTTGGCCCTCGGACACATTTAAGAGAAAGAGACTGTACCTCTTTTTTCTTAAATGATATACACATAGACAGTTATTTTTATGCTACTCTAATTGTCTTTATCTTTAGTACTACGTGGAAAGGGTCTGCATCATAGATTTTTCCCAGCCTTATTATATACCATAAGCTCCTACTTTCCTTCCCTCTCTAATCAGTATACTTTTAAGAGTTCTTTGGTAAATAAAGCTGTCTATTTGAAACTCAAATGAACCAAACCCACATTTAGGTGGTGGTTTGAGATGGCCAAGACGACTGCGGCAGGTTTCAGTCTTGGGACTGAGCCTTTAAGAAGGGATGTGTCGGAGGCTTTTCCCAAGAGCTAATTTTTCTTGGAGAGGCATTTCAGCATGTCTGGTCCTTGCTGGGTGCAGCCGTAGCTACCACAGGGCATTCTAAGAAGCTGCCGGTGCACTGAAGGGCGTTCCTGCCCCGGGGACAACTTCAGGCTGCAGGCTCTGTGGAGTGCAAACCGTCCAGATGGCTTTAGTGCCCAGCTCAGTCCTGGGACACACTGGGCCTGCCCAGCCCCAAGTGCTACCCACTCACGTTTCAGTGACCCCTGCACTATGCAGGGTGGCTCTTAGCCTCTCGTTCAAAGGGCTTTTGGAGAAGGAATCAGAGTTCTGTACAAGTGACCTACATGGGAGGGTTTTCCGTATGGGATTGGGTTAAATTCAATGTGACTTCTCTTTTCCCTTTAAACTTGATTCAGGTTGGGACTCGGTTTCTTTCTGGTGGATCACAGCTGCCCAGATGTTGCAATTTCCTTTTATGTTTCTGTGGAGAAGTATTTTTCTTTCATCTTCAGGATTTTTGCCACCAAAAGAACACATTTGAACTCTGTGTCCCCTCTTGATTGTGACTTACCAGTGTTGACAGTTAAATCCTTAGTGTCGTAGGTCCCAGCCCTCCAATACTATATCAAACACTGTTACGCACATATGCAGCACTGTGATCTAATTTAAATAATACTTTTTTATTATTTATACTACTATATATAATATACATCAACACTTTTGCTATATAACCTAAGTGATGACCCTCTTTTAGTTACCTGCCAAACTCGGGACTTTGGTTTATATCGCAGTTAACACAGTTACAAAGTTGTAATGGTGTCTTTTCTTTGTAACAGAATGTGTAAATCAAAGTATATACATTGTGTGGTGTTCCTGTTTCTGGAGTTTCATGAGGATTTACACATGGCATTCAGTGTTCTGTATAGACCTGCCTACCTTTGTGAATTCATCCGTTAACCCCTCTACCTTTGAGAGAGCACCAGAGGTGGTTAACTCCTTGTTTTCTCTCTCTTCTACTGGTTATTCTTGAATTAAGCACAGACTCGTCAGCTCGGTTGCTTTTATCATGAATAATGCGCGTGTGACCTTGACATTCTTCCACAGTTCAGCAAACAAGTGCTAGCTTCACTGACCAAAAATTAAGGAAGGAAAATACAATTTTCAAAATGATCCATCTTTTAACGGCCGAAACCGATGTGTCTATGGTGCTGCGTTTTGCTGTCTGTCCTACTTTTGAAATCAGACCTAGGTGAAAGATCACTTCTGACTTTACTGTGATACGCTCACAAGTACCCTTCCTGTTCGTTTTGTTAGCGTTGAAATCAAGACTATTTATTTGGAATACATTCAACAGTGTTTTTCCACTGTTCTTTCATTTGCAAAAGTTGAGAACAGCCTTCCCTACCTTTTGCAAATAACTGATATTCCATATTGGATTCGCACCGACTTCGATATGGTGAGCCTGTCAAACCTACAAATTGTGTTTATCCTTTCATTACTGTGGCCTGAGTTCCCCAACCCCATCCCCACCCCCCCTTTTTTTTTTAGATGAAACTTAGCACAATTTCAGTTATTTAAACATGAAGCATTTCTTGAGTCTGTATGTTGAGGCCATTACAGCTCCTAGCTGATTCAGTAGCCAATTTCATGCTGTGTTACTCACACTCACTACTTATTACTGCCATGGTGAAAATGTGGGGTGGGGGGGGAGTATCCGGTGTGTCTGGGAAGCATTACACACTTGTACATTTTTTTATACTCTGATTCTGTAACATTTCTGAGTTGCGTTTTTGTTTTACAGAAGAAAAAATAATAATAATGGTGATAAAGCAATCAGAAGACCAAGAGGTTACTATCGACGCTTAGGGTCGTCTGACCTTTGCTGGCCAATAGTCCTACATGGCCAAATGATAATTCACTAGAGTAATAATTTTTCAAAAGCCAATTTTTTTTTCTGTATTTTCTGTATGAAACTGCCAATATCATGAATAGAAAGGGAGAACCATAAAGGAGAAAGGAAGTGACGTTCAGCTGTGTTTGTGTTACTAAAGGAGCGACGCGGAGGCAGGCACGATCAGCCCAGCTTTAGGGACCTGATGGTGTTTTTGGAGGGATCCATATTTGCATTTCGCATTCTTCATATGTAATCATATTGCCAAAGACAAACTATTTCATCATTTATTGTAAATAACACTTTTCCCCAGACCTACCATAAAGTTTCTGTGATGTATTGTCTTCCAGTTGCAATAAAAATTACTGAGTTGCATCGATTGAAAACGCCATGTCGTCTTGTGTGCACTGCGGTCCGTATGCAAATGCCGAGCAGTAAAGTCATTTCTGTGTCTCACCAGCACTAGGGTGTGTGTGCCATTCTTTACAGTTTGATTTTTATTTTATTTTTTTTAGGGTCTCAGCCACACTTTCTGGACCCACCCATCCGTGTGCATGCTTCCCTTGTGGGGAAAACACAGACACACCTTTTGCAAACACACAAACTCCCCGCCAGAGGCTGTTCTCACTTGTGGCTCTCAGCTCTGGTCCAGAGAGTCATTAGACAGCAAGCCTCCCAACACGGAACTTAGAGCTTGTCATTAAGACAGATTCTGCCTTTCATCTAGAAGCTGGCAAACAATACACTAAAATTCTGCTTTGGGGCTGGAGCCTGCCAGCCTCTCCCGGGTCCTGAGGGTTTCTTGTGATAACTTTTCTAACCCTTGGACTTTCTTCTCCTGTAGATTTAATCTATCACCAACTGTGACCCCCACAATACACCCCAGAGCCGGCAAGGAGCTGGATGGCCGGAAGGAGTGGTCAGACAATTAATAGATCTTGGGCCCCAGTCACCATGCTGGAGGAGCAGAAAGACAGGTGTTCTGTCTTGTGCTGGTTTTGTCTCACTGTAGCCTGTAGGTCTGTGGATTCCCAGAGAAGCAGCAGGGACTCCAGGGAGCTGACCTGCACGCTGTGTGCTGGGCCCCCACATCCGCTGCTGGTGTCTTAGCCCATAACCCCAGTGGTTGAGGTGTTACTGCAAGGTGGGGGAGGGGTGCATCTATGCCAGCGAGCCCACCAGAAGCCCCCTCCCCTCAAGACTTCTCACCGTGGTCACCCAGGACCCCACGTGTTGGCATTGCTGCCATTTCCGTTCCCACTGCTAAAATCAACTAAGAAGTTATGCTGTCTCCTCCCAGATGACAGAGCTTCAGTATTTAAGGAAGAGTGGTTGGGAAGAAAAGCAGAAAAGTCCTTTGGGTCAAATCTGATGAATCAGGTAGTTGACCAAGTTGAGTATGTTCAAGGTCAAGTGTAACGGGCGGGTAGCCTCAATAAAAAGCCCGTATTGAATGTGTTTCCTAAGTGAACCTCAAGGTGGCTAAAAAAGAGACTCCCAGTGAGACTGAATGTCCAAATACCTGAGGGAACTCTGTCCAAATGAGAACACCTCCAAAGGCTCCTCGGACCTCCAGAGGCCAACAGACCATCCCACGCAAGAGAGGAAGGATGGAAATCTGGTACTCGGCTGTGACCTGCAGTGAAGACCAAAATGCAAGTCCTCTGGGGGTACACTCCAGTGTAAGGGGAAAAGGAGACAAGTAGCAAAGACTTGAAATAAGACCATGGCGGTAGAAAAAAACTGCACCAAAGTCAAACTCACTGAATTAGGTATTGCATATTATTTCTGGTAATGATGCTTATGCTATCCTCGCGAGGCACCTCTTTTTTAATTCAAGAAGCGTCATTTAGCGCCATTCCTATCCCAGTGACAGGTGGGTGACAGTGACAGGTGGAGCCAGCCTTGAAGGGACTTGCAAGCTAGTGGAGTCCTGAGCTGATGTGGAAGGCAGATGCTCAGGCTTAAATGGCCCCCAAAGGGGTTGGGGCCATTCTTTCTGGAGCAGAGCTTCCTGAGGGTTAAGCAGGGGCAATCTTATTGGAACAAGTTCAAAGTATTGCCAGGTGACTGGTTGGAAAGGACAGCACTCGGGTGTGTCTCTAAGCTGCTTCTAGGTGTGTTCACTTCCTTACTCTGTATTCACGTGCCTCCCCATCTGGGTTCTCTGCCCTCAAGATGGCACCCGGCCACCCCCTCCTCCCTCTTCAATTCACACCCCAAATCCCCAAAAGAGGTCAACAAAGGATGACCAGTGTCTTTATTTTATTATAAGCAGTTTGGTATAAATGCAGAGGAAGAAGAAATCAAAGGTACTAATAAAACTCACACTTGTAAGTGACTTTCTGTCCTTCTTGCCCTGGTTCTAACTGCAGCATTTGCCAGGCTGTGCTGTGCATTTGGTTGGAGAGCTCTATGTCAAAGGGTTCTTGGAGCCAAACTAGACTCTGCCTTGAAAATGTAATGATTTGCTGGATAGATGCGGTATTTGATATCTAAATAATACATAAGCTGTCCTTCTAATTTTTAGGTAATCTAGTTGCGGGCTGTCCCTGCAGTTTAAAAATTCATCCTGGACAATTGAAAATGGGTTCTTTTCCGAAAAGATCACACAGTGTCGGTAAAGTCTACTCCTCAGAGCAGTGAAATTCTCCCGGTACTTCAGGGACCCCGAGGACCCCTTTGTGTGTTGATCCTGTGCTGGTGGCGTTTCTCCTCTAGTCCCTCCTCCCCTCTTGACTGCTCTGCCTGATGAAAAGGAAGTGTCTGAACTCGGAAATCATCACCCTTCCAGAAAGTTCTGAACAGATGAAGGCAATTTCAGAGGAAGTCTGGGCATAACGAGGAGGCTTTTGTTTATGTGTTGAAAGTTCATGTCTGTTACCCTGCTTCTTGAACCCCTAAGAATGAAAAGGGCCTGAGTTATGCACAAACATAGTGTCCATTTTTCCACTGATTGGAGTACAAAACTAAGGAACTGGGGAAAGACAATTTTTTCTTAAAAAAGACTGAAATGCAAGTGAATAAACCGGTTTATTAAATGTCCACCCTTTCCCTTTGTTTTGTGCGAATAAACCTCCCCAGGACAGCGCATTTCAGTAATGTCTTAGCAGCAGCATCTGGATTTGAAATCATTCTTGGGCATTTTTGAATAAAGTATCCTAATGACTCGAGAACTGTGTTATGCTTCTTCATACTAAAGTACTTGGGGAGCATATGGCTAAATTTCCTTCAAAATGTGGCAATTTATTTGAGAAAGATCAAGGAATTCTATTTTTTTCTCATCTGCTCTTCATTTCAAAACTGATTTCTAAATATATGGAATCTGGAAGAAGTGGAGTGTGATGGGGTAAGTCTGAAAGCAAGGCTGTGGCTGATTTCTTAAACCCTCTGGGATACACGAACTAAGTCCATTCTATTCACATCTTAAAACTGGAAAAGACCTTAGACACCATTGAGTCCCAACTCCCTGTCTTACCAAGTTGGCAGGTGTGGCACAGAAAAGACAGGGATTGGCCCAAGATGCCACAGCTCGCTAGTGGCAAAGCCAGACCCAAAGGAGGAAATTGTCCTTCTTATCTTTTGTCATACCCATCTGTCTGGCATGCAATTAGAATCACCACATCTGTAGAATTTTAGGTGGCAATCCCCCACAGATGCACACATCGTGTTCTGTCCTACGCATTTTCCCCGCAGGTACCAGGAGCACGACTTTTTAAATGAGACGTAACATTCTAGCGAGAGAATGCCTGTCATCTTCAACTGTTCCCTGTTCGTTGTTTACAGAGCTTGGACTTTTCTCTCCCTGATAAGTAATACCACAGTGATTATCTTCAGGCATGTGGCCATTTGCATGTTTTCAACTTGTCTTTTGTTAGCTAGCCTGTTGGACTGTTGGAACAAAAGTGTTAGCAATGTCGCAGGTCTTTCTCTACAGGCTTTCCAAAAGGAGTCAATGTGAATAGCATCGAATGAAAACACCAAAGTCACTGCACCCTCATCAGTACTGGAATTTACTTTTCTCCTTGCTTCTTGCTAACAGGTAAAATCTCCGTTATTACTGTTTGAATTGTCATTTCGTTACTACCAAAGTAATTTTTAAAACTGTTTCTGGTAATTTTCTGGTTCTTTATCTTCTCTTTTCTCACTCATCTGGAAGCAACTCCCCAAGAGTTTGAAAGAAAAGGAAATGAGAGGCGCCTGGGTGGTTCCGTGGGTTAAAGCCTCTGCCTTCGGCTCAGGTCATGATCCCAGGGTCCTGGGATCGAGCCCCGCATCGGGCTCTCTGCTCAGCAGGGAGCCTGCTTCCCTTCCTCTCTCTCTGCCTGCCTCTCTGCCTACTTGTGATCTCTGTCTATCAAAAAAGTAAATAAAATCTTAAAAAAAAAGAAAAGAAAAGGAAAGGAAATGAGATACACGGACTCTTTTGTACCATGTTCCTGATTAGCCATTAGGTGGTGCCAAGATGACCAAACCCATCACCTGAACTCAGGGGACCCTTTCGTCTTCAGACCCTGTAACTGTCCTCTTAGTGAAACAAAAATTTCACTCCCTAAAACTTTCACAGCAAGGTCCTTGGACTAGCCTGGAAGTCCACAAAAATGCAGGCTAACTCTTCTTGCACACCGCAACCATTTCTCCGTGTGGAAACGATAATTTCTTAAGTCTTTTTCAGAACAGACAGTTCAGGTTCCATCCACTCTTTCTCTCTTTCTCTCTTCTGGACATGTTCCCATCTGTGATCAAAACTGAGAGCTGAGAACGAACTCCAGGTAAGTTTGAGGAGGGGGACGGTCACCTCCTCTCTTCTAGACCTTCCGTTTCTGTTCCTGAAACCAAAGACTGAATTTTATTGTCAGAGGACTCATCATGCCACTGATTCAGAACTTGCAATTAACTAAAATAAGCCAGTCCCGGCCATTGGTGTCCTTCTCCAGATATTAATTTGGGATCAAAGTGGAGGACTTTGGGGCACCTCAGTCGGTTGGGCGTCTGCCTTCGGCTCCGGTCATGATCAAGTCCGTTCTGGGATCAAGTCCTGCATCAGTCTCCTTGCTCGGCAGGGAGCCTGAGTCTCCCTCTGCTTGTTTCTCTCTCTTAAACGCCACCTCCTTAGATTTGGTCCACTGTTCAAGGCTAGTTGAGATTACCACTGGGGGACGGTGTGAGGGTCCTGATTTTTGCTTTCCCTCCAGATGTTGTTGGATCACAGATGTCTTTTGTATATTGACTTGGACAAAGCTGACGCCCTGTGGCATGGTTCTGGAGAACTCCTGGTAGGTCAGTTTCCTTCTGATCAGCATGCTCTGAGGGCAGATGCACTTGGCTTTATGAAAATAAAACCTGCATTTTTCCATCCAATCAAAACTGTCAGTACATCCTTGATCTCCAGGTACAAGTCCAGAGTCTTCCTTTATAAAAGAGGAAATAGAGTCATACTCTATGCTAATATGAATTATGCAAATCTGAAAGAAGGCAATGGGAAAGAGTCAAGTTTCACTGAATGTACAAAACTTGAAGTGATATAAATCCTACTTTATTCCTATGGGGGAATTCGTTGTGATTTATGCATGTATTAAATTATATGAGGTCTTAGGGAACATATCCCTCATAAAAGCAACCACACTTTATTCATCCATTCCTTCCTCCCTTCATTCACTTACTGTATCTTAGTGAGCCCAAACTGGCTTCCTTGCCAAGAGCTTACGAACCATACTCACAATAATCCGTCCAAGAATATTGTCATGAGGCTACAGATCTACGGTTTGCAGACAGGCTTCTCCTGTTTACAATCAGGACATTCCAGTATAATGTTTAGTGATATTTCTTCAGTCGATGGGAAGCCTTTTTAGAGGACTGCCGTATCTAGCATGGAGTTAGCCTCTAAATAGAGTCAAATGCATTTAAAATAATTGGGCTTCCTTTAAAACAACAACAACGATAACAACAACAACTCAGACGATGAGTTTGGGTACTTCTGGCACTTACTTATTTTTAAATACATGATTCCTTTTCCAGCGTGGCATATACAGTTAAGCCTGTCCAAAAACATGAAAAGATTAGGGAGAAATAGATTCAGAAAGTTTTAAAATAGATTTTTCTCCTTCTCACTCACAGTCAACCCACACTTGTTTTTCAGCGACTGCTGTGTGCCAATCCAGGATAGGGGCCGGGATGCCAATGAGAAATGTGATTCCTACCTTCCGGCGTGCTCACCTCCCCAAATCTAGCTGTGGCGATTCATGGGTGTCTCGCTGGCAGCTGGTGTATCGTTCCCCAAACTTCTCAGTGGTGGGTGGTCTTTCTCAGGCCTAAAAATACTGGTTGCAAAGAACAGTCCGGCCTTGGTCTCCCCCTCCTCCCATCTCTCCACTCCTCACCGCTGTTGGCTGGTGTGAAGGCAGGGAATGGAGCCTGGGGTTCACTCTAGCTATGGCAGGCCGAGCTCAGCTGAGGAAGGTCAAGGAATAAAACAGGACGCCACAGGCCCGAGGCCAGCACTCTGGTCCTGTGCCCCATCCACTGCACTCAGGGTGTCTGTCCCGCACAGCCATCTGAGACTTCACTCTGTCTAAAATGTCACAGATTGAAGGACAAACAGGACCAGAGAAGAAACAACCCCTACCCCAGGCTCTCCCTCAACCCCCAATCTCCCACCTCTCAGGCCAGCCCGGACTCATCTCCTGCTGCTTGTGGCTGGTAAGGGTGGACGTGGGGCATGGGGTGGCGTGGCCATGACCTAGGCAGCCCCCGCCTCTGGCCAGGCCTCGGTCTCCAGCTTCTGTCACCCTGACTGGCCACGCTGGAGCCTGTTTCTGTGCGGGAAATCACATCACAGTGTGTCTGCCCCGACACGCTCAGCATGGATAAGTCAGAATCTTCAAATCATCACTGGGGGGGACAATCGATGCTCTTGTCCGGCTTTTAATGACGATCAATTCTCTCCCTGGCTCTCTGCTAAGTAAGTGTCATTGAGAACAATTGCATTTTGTTAACCTGGTCTCTGGCCTTGAATTTGCAGCTTCCTCCAGGTGATGGGAGTCCGAGGGTCTTGTTACCGCCCTGTTCTCAGTCAGTCACACAAGATGCTCAGCTGTACAATTAATGTTCTTTCCGGGCTGTTTTTTAAGTCAAAGTAACAGCTCCACTAATCAGGAAAGGAAGTCCGTCCTTGGCGCCTGAACTCCCAGGATGGGGCTGGGGGGAGCCAGGGCGGTGGCCGGCCTCTTTGCTGACCCGGAGAAAATGAAGCCAAATCCTTGTGTCGGGAGGACTAAGTTTCCAGTCCCAACTCTGCCCTTTACCAGCTGTGTGACCTTGAGCAAATCACTCACCCTCTCTGATGCTCTGTTTCAGCATCAAACAGAATGAGATAATAATAGTACCTACCATGTAAGGTTAAGAGGATTAAGTGTAATGGTGCATGAAAAAGAGGATTAATGTGACATGTGTCATATATAAGAGGCTCCATTAATGACCATTATTATTAATTACTACTACTATTATTATTATCACTTTATCCTTAAGCATCCCAAAACTACCTAGTCCAGCCACTATCTGTGATGACACACAGATACGACCACTGCAGAACTGTTGAAATTGAGAAGTGCTCCAAATATACTGGATTTTACAGACTCAATATGGAAATGACAATGTAAAACATTTCACTAATACCTTTGAAAATATTGATTACATATTGCAATAATATTTGGATAATGTTGGGTTAAACAAAATATATTATTAAAACTAATTGCACCTGTTTCTTTTTATTTTTCTAAAGTGGCTACTACTTTAGCCACTTTTTGATTTGAAACAACATATGCAGCCCAGATCCTGGCTCTCTTGGGCAGCACTGTTGTTTCTACATAGCGTTGCTTTCAAAGAAGTCCCATCAAATAGCCAAAATAATCAACAGTGACAACAAGAACAAGCAGACGACAAACAAAACACCCAGGAATTTTCCATCTTTAGTTTTCGTCTCTTTGAAAAACAACATATAAGCACCATTCATGCTTCTCGCGGTGCCTTTCCTCTTGTCCCAATTTCCTTGCACTCAATACTATTTTGAGGCCTTTCCTTTGCCACTTCCCCGCCCCCACTGCCAAGCACTCCTAAACCATCTCCCCACTTCAGCCCACAGGACATTTGTCTGCTCTCCCCTGTTCCTCCAGCTCCTCAAGTACACCCTCTCTCTCTAGGATCTTTCCTCTCCTCCTCCCACCTCTCATGCTGGGCCTTTTCTTACCTACTTCCTGAATTAGCATCTCGGAAGAACTGCTCTCTGGCTTTGACAACCGCTCCCAAAGGACTTGGTTGCAGCAGAGAAGACTACCACTAACCAAGATCACAAAAGACTGGTGAATAAACCAGAGTGCCCCTGGGTTGACAAGAGAGAGAGCATCTTTTTCAGGGACTGTACGCTCCCTCCACAGTGGAGGAGCACTGACCCCAGTTTTATACTATACGAGGGTGGGGTATCCCTTGCACAAAGCAGAAGGATGACATTTACAGAGTGTCCTAGGATGTTAAATGTACCTGGCGATTCCCAGTATCAGGGCTCCTGAGAAGATGAATTGGTCAGTTTGCTGAGCTCAGTATTAGAACCAAGAAAATCTGAAGAGAAGAGATTTTATCAAAACCAGGAAAACCCGATGGAGGCTTCCAGCCTGGCCGCCCAGTGTATCTACATGGAGGCCAGAGTGCCCAGATCCCCAGATTTGCTGCCTCTCCCTCTTGGCCAGGGCCGGGTAAACACAGACAAATTCTTTCTCTTCTGCTCTTCTCCCAGGCTCCTGGAAGAACAGTGCTATTGTGATTATAAGGTTCTCCTCCAGCCTGGACAGGAGGCATTTTTTTAAATTAATTTATTTATTTTCAGCGTAACAGTACTCATTGTTTTTGCACCACACCCAGTGCTCCATGCAATACGTGCCCTCTCTATTACCCACCACCTGGTTCCCCCAACCTCCCACCCCCCGCCCCTTCAAAACCCTCAGGTTGTTTTTCAGAGTCCATAGTCTCTCATGGTTCATCTCCCTTTCCAATTTCCCACAACTCCCTTCTCCTCTCCATCTCCTCATGTCCTCCATATTCTTTGTTATGCTCCACAAATAAGTGAAACCATATGATACTTGACTCTCTCTGCTTGACTTATTTCGCCCAGCATAATCTCTTCCCGTCCCATCCATGTTGCTACGAAAGTTGGGTATTCATCCTTTCTGATGGAGACATATTACTCCATCATGTATATGGACCACATCTTCCTTATCCATTCATCCGTTGAAGGGCATCTTGGTTCTTTCCACAGTTTGGCGACCGTGGCCATTGCTGCTATAAATATTGGGGTACAGATGGCTCTTCTTTTCACTACATCTGTATCTTTGGGGTAAATACCCAATAGTGCAATTGCAGGGTCATAGGAAAGCTCTATTTTTAATTTCTTGAGGAATCTCCACACTGTTCTCCAGAGTGGCTGCACCAACTTGCATTCCCACCAACAGTGTAAGAGGGTTCCCCTTTCTCCACAACCTCTCCAACACACGTTGTTTCCTGTCTTGCTAATTTTGGCCATTCTAACTGGTGTAAGGTGATATTTCAATGAGGTTTTAATTTGAATCTCCCTGATGGCTAGTGATGATGAGCATTTTTTCATGTGTCTGATAGCCATTTTAGACAGGAGGCATTTGATTGGGTTTCTGCTCAGTGACATGTCAGTTTTCCCTCCCACAAGTGCACACGCTGGTCCCCAAGACTTATCTCGGGCTTCATTCCTGTCCTTGGCCCTGTTCTGAGTTGAATTGTGCCTCCCCCTTTTCCACAATCATCTTTCGAGGTGTTGATCCCCACAGTCCTTCAGAATGTGACCTTATTTAGATATAGGGTCGTTGCAAATCAGATTGGTTAAGGTGAGGGTCATACTGGAATAGGGTGGACCTTTATTCTAAGAGGACCGGTGTCTTTATCAGACACAGACACAGAGGGAGAAGACCATGTGAGGACAGCAGGTAGGCTACCACCGGGCAAGAAAGTACTTGGAACAGATACTTCTCTGGCTTTCAGAGGGAGACTGGCCCTGTGGACGCCTTGATCTGGGACTTCCAGCCTCCAGACCTGTGAGACCAGACATTTCTTTTGCTCCAGCCCCCCAGTTTGCTGTGGTTGGTTAGGGCAGCCCTGGAAAACTAATTCCTCCACCAACAAATAGTGGTGCCTTTACGGGTGGCGAATCTCTCTGCTGTTGTGGGAAAACTCCTCCTGATCTCACTCTGGGAAAGACCTTGAATCTTCAGTTTTGTTTTGTTTTGTCTTTAAGATTTTATTTATTTATTCGACAAACAGAGATCACAAGTAGGCAGAGAGGCAGGCAGAGAGAGAGGAGGAAGCAGGCTCCCTGCCAAGCAGAGAGCCGGATGCGGGACTCGATCCCAGGACCCTGAGATCATGACCTGAGCCAAAAGCAGAGGCTTTAACCCACGGAGCCACCCAGGCGCCCCTGAATCTTCAGGTTTTAAAGATAATCTGCCATCACTCATAAATGCTAATCACATTATTAGTATTGTGAACAAAATCTTTTAAAATGAAACATTTAAATTCTTGGCTTGCTTTATTATAAGGTATCCTGGTGAACCCTTTGAAGGAAACGCGCTCTATTATGCAATCATCTTGTTTTGAGAACGGATGGATGAAACCGTCCATGCGAGGGAAGTCTTCTGCGTTTATGACCACCATTTGGAGATACTGTTCATTAAGTTACTCAAGGACCAGAGCCAGATATCTGATGACCCATGACAAAATCCTCTCAAAGTTCAGAGCCAAGAACCAGTGGGTTTCTTCTTATTTATTTCCCCCTGTGATGAACTTGTATACAGTGAAAGGTACAGGCTGTGTCTGCTTCCCTGTTTCTTCCTTCTTGCAACTTGCCTCGGCCAAGGGCTCTTGGTAAGTTGTTTTTCCTCTGTTGTTCCTCACGAATGTTGGTTTTACTGTTCCTTTACTGTGACAGTAGCCACCTCAGATCTCTTTGAAGAAAAGAAGGATATGAATCAACAAATTGAAAAGAAGCTAAAAAACACGAAGCGATGACGTTTCGGGTGATGGGAGGGAGGGTGGGATGACTTTACCAGAAACCTAGCCTTAAAAACAAAAACAAACAAAGCAAAACCAAGCACAGTCGTCTTCCAGCTGACAGTAGGGCTGGCAGGCGTGTGGTGGAGGCTGGAGATGGATTGAAGGAGGAAGGAGGGGTCCGGGGGTGTTCGCATGCACCGAGGAGGGGCCGCGAGCTGACTCAGGAGCGTGGGGACCCTGCATCTTCCCTCTACTAGATGTGGACCCCGGCTGTTCTGCAGGGACCCAAATTCATCAACTTTGTATTCCTTTCTGCATCTAGAGTAAAAAGCAGGTCTGCCCCACAAGCTTTACGAAAGGCCAGGCTGGGCTCCCAGCATCCTGATGAACACTGCTGCTCTGCCCATCCTGGGCAAGGCATGGGCCCCTCTGTGCAGTGCGGTCCCCAGGGTCCCGGCATCTCCCTCCCTCTTCTGTAGGACTCCACTGTGGGACGAAGGAGTGGGGGGCAGCGGTCACTGAAGGACCTGACTCCATCCACAGGACCCTCCCTTGTCCCTGCCATTGGAGGGGCCCTCAGCGAACAAACATGGGCACAAGGGCCGTGCCCCGCCCCAGCAATCCACACACGGGTCCTGGGGTGAAGGTTGCGAAGCAACAACACTTCCAGTTTTCTGGACTCTCCCTCACCTGGGGGTATGGGGCCCTTTTTTAGCAGACAAAGGATTTGAGACAGAAGAGCTAGCAGGGAGCCTGGGTGACTCTGTGGCTAAGACACCGACTCCTGGTCTTGGCTCAGGTCATGATCTTGGGGTCCTGGGATGGAGCCGCATGTGGCCTGCTCAGCGGGGAGTCGGCTTCCCCTCTCTCTGTCCCTTCTCCTGCTCTCATACTCTCTGTCTCTCAAATAAATAACTGAATCTTTAAAAGAAGAAGAGCTACTGACACCGGCTGTTGAAGCCGGTCAGGGAGCCTGAGCAGAGCAACCGTTTATTGAGTGCTGACTGTATACCAGGGCCCGCAGCTGGCACTTTGTGTTCACGAGTGTACCAGGCAGCTTCTACTCTCCACACTTTACGGATGAGGAAATGGAGGCAGAGAGGCCCCCAGGGACTTGCCCAAGACAACACAGATGTAAGTGGGGGAGCTGGGATTGGAGTGCAGGGGTGCGGGGCTCCTGGCTCAAGCAGGCACTCAGGCATGTCTTTCCTCCTGCTGTCACTGCCCCCACCCCATCACACAGAGGCCCCGCAGGTGGACAGCCTGGAGCGTCCCTCCGTCTCGGCCCCTTTCCCTTTCCGGCGAAGCCCACCCTCTAGGGCGTGCAGGCTCCACTCGTGGGTCCCCACCTCCCACCACAGCATCACCAGCTATCCTGCCTTCTTCCTGCTGGAGCTTCTCCACCACAAACATGTCCTTCTTTTTTTTTTTTTTATTAAAGATTTTATTGATTTATTAGAGAGAGAGAGAGCGAGCACAGGCAGACAGAGTTGCAGGCAGAGGCAGAGGGCGAAGCAGGCTCCCTGCCGAGCAAGGAGCCCGATGTGGGACTCGATCCCAGGACGCTGGGATCATGACCTGAGCCGAAGGCAGCTGCTTAACCAACTGAGCCACCCAGGCGTCCCAAACATGTCCTTCTTTTGCAACCATTGACTCTCATCAGAGCAGAGCTCTGTCCCCAGTTGACAAGTGAATGATTCGGCAAGGAGAAGGAACATTCTCTTCTTCCGTGATAATAGCCGCTTGTGTTTATGGCACATCTACCACATGCCAGGCCCTGGGCTAGGGGCCCCTGCCTCACAGTCTGGTGATGGGGACAATTATCCCCATTTTACAGATGGAGACATCAAGACCTAAAAGGTTAAGGAACTGCCGAGGCCCTCACAGCTCTTAAGCAGCAGAGCTGAGGCTTGAACCCAGAGCCTTCCAGGCCCATCTGAAGAAGAGCAGCCAAGTCATCCTTTCAGGACAAGGAGGCAGAGAGGGGCCCATGGCCCCATGGCCTCCACTGCCTTGTCACCTGCACCTTCCGAGTTTTCCGTGCAGGGACAACCTCTCCGTCCCACTCCACCCGGGGAGGTGGCCAGTTCCGCTGCCCCAGCCCTGGCATCTCAGGAAACTCTCCCAAACTCTCCCTCCGCTCTAGGCACTGCTGGGAGCCTGCGGCTGCACCCCAACCAGTGGGCAGGTCCCATGCCCCCAAGATGTTCTGCCAGCCTCCTCAGGAGCCCCGATCCCTGGGGGGAGCCATTGTGTCCCCCCAGCCAGGCTAAAGACAGAGGTAGGACCCAGCAACACCTTGACCATGACCCTGCTAGACCCCTGCTCATCAGTAATGGGTCTTTTGAAGCTACTCCCCAATTTTGGAGTTCAAGAGTGGCTGAGAAAATAGGGAGGAAGCCCCATTCAGGGATCTGGGGTCTGGATTGGATTTAGGATCAGCTCAGGGGTGTTCTCTGGACATCGCTTGGGGCCCCTGTGGTGGGGGGTTGCTCTTCCTGGCTCACTCAGATGCTCTTAGCACCTAACGTGGGGGAACGCAGGCTTCCCTGCCACCGGTGGAGCCTTGGGCGGGGAGGACAGTGGGATCAGGACAACCCTGTGCGTAGTGAGGCTGTCGGAGCCCTACCAGGCCCCCTTAGCATGAATGCTCCAGCCCCTGCCAACAGGACTGTAGGGGGCGCAGCACCCTGCCCGAGGGTCTTCTCCAGGCCAGAGCAGCCCAGACAGCAGGGGCCCTGGTGCCCCACCCCAGCAGGCCTCAGCCAGTGCCTGACGGCCGCTGGATTTCAATATCCCGGCTTTCTCAGCCTTCTGCTCAGGTAACTGTAAGGTGTGTGCTCTACACACTCTTGCTGCTCGAAGTGCTGTCCCAGGGCCCACAGTGTGGACACCAACGGCAGCTGGTTAGCAGTACAGAATCTTGGGCCCCACCCCAACCTGGTGCATCAGAATCGGGATTTTAATAGTGTCCCAGGAGTGAGTTAAAGTTTGAGAAGCACTGTCCTGTGCTGCTTCCCAGAGGTCCCCAGAGGGATAAAGTTCTAGTGTCCCATATTGGTGACCTGCTCTATACCGTACTTTTAAAGATTTCCTACACTTTGGTGTCTTACTCCCCCTGCTCTCTGCCACTGCTTTCTGGCCGTGCCAAATACACTATGCCATCTCTAGATCTTTTCCCTGGGGGTACCAACCTAGGACCCACGGCCTCTCTGGGACGAAATAATGGATCTGCTACAAAGCCCAGTCCAGCCCTTCTCAAGTGCAATGCCAGGCAAGTGACATTCGAGAAAAGCAGTATTTCGTTCTTAGAATTAGTCCGAGGATTAAATGAGTGGCTTCTGTGAAGAGTTTGCACAGTGCCTGGCACACGGTCGCCCTTCCAGAAACGTTGGCTAGGGCTACTCTGCTGCTGCTGCTTCTGAAACCCTCCCAGACTCCTGTGTCCGGTGAGCATACCAACATCCAGGCCATGCAGGAACAGGGACATGGAGCTCTAGAAAGGGCTCTGGACTCGAGGTGGGAGCAAATGGCTTGGATTCAGCTTTGTTGCCAACTAACTGAACCTCAGTTTCCTTATCTGTGAAATAGGCATGTCAATACCGACCTCACCAGGCTGCTGGGAAGAAGAAATGACACCGTGTGTAGAAACCATTTGGCAGTGAATCTGGTCTGCGGTGGGTGCTTGGCAAATGTCTGTGGGAGCAAAAGTAGGAGGGAGAGCAACTCGGAATAAATCTGCTGGGGTTGGGCACCTCTCCCAGCCCAGAGCATGACCCCGGGATGACTCATCATTCTTAAACCTCAAACTGTGGCCTGGCCTTCTGCCCACTGGTGCAGCCTCCCTGCCTGGGTCACCCCAGGGCCACCTTCCCCTGAGCAAATAGGAAGAGTCAACAGGCGGAGAGGCTGGGCCTCTTGCCACTCCAAGTGAGGCTCAAATCCTTGTTTCATGCCCAGACAGGAGATGGTATTGTTCCACAAACCAACTCCTTCCCCGGGGAAAGCCAGCCAGAGCCACTGAGGCCCCGTTGTTCCTGGGAGTTGGATAGGCAGGCTTGCTGGGGGGGCTTGACCAGAATGAGGGAGTGTATTGCAAGAGAAGGTGTGTTCTCAAGTGATCGCACCTAGATCGGAGGACGGAAGCGGGGTCTCCACTGAAGGAGAGAGGAGACACAGGCCTGCTGCTCCAGGTACAGCCTTCAGCCTTGGCATCTGCGGGAGACTCGCCACGAGTAGCTGCTTTCTTGGAAGGGGCTGTGAAACTGAAACAAGACCAGGCATGTTGATAGGTTTCTTTAATTTTACAAAAGGTTAGTTGGTTACCAGATTATTTATCTTCACAACCACCCCATGAAACAGGCTGGACACAGGATCTTATTTGACAAATGAGGGAAACTGAGGCCCGGAGAGGTAACTAATCAGCCTCAGTCACATGCTAGAGGCCAAAGCAGGAGTTCCAGTCACATGAATTCTCCACCCCAGAAAATGGACAATTTAAATGGTGGGAAAAGGAGAGCCTCTGTTTTATTATTATTATTATTTTCAATTGTATTTATGTATTTAGAAAGAGAGCTTGTGAGCAGAGGTGGGCAGAGGGAGAGGGAAAATCTCAAGCAGACTCCCCACTGAGTGTGGGAGTCTGACTCGGAGCTCGATCCCAGGACCCTGAGATCATGACCTGAGCTGAAATCCAGAGTCAGATGCTTAACCGATTGAGCCACCCAGCGCTCTCTCTGCTTTAGTTTTTAAATTTATATTAAAAGTAAGAAGAAAGCCTTTTATCGCCACTCACCGTTTTCAGTGCTTGTCTTTCTTTTCTATAAATGCATATTTCCATCTAGTATCATTTTTCTTCTGCCCAAAGGACTTCCTTCGATGTTTCTTGTTGTACCGGTCTGCTGGGGATGAATTCTTTCTGCTTTAGCACGTCAGCTTTCATTTACTGAAAGATATTTCTGCTGGGTATAGAATACTAGGTATGTGGTTTTTTTCTTTCACTATTTTAAAGATGTGTCTCTACTGTCTCCCAGCTTACACTCTTTCTGGTGAGGAATCTGCTGCCACTCTTCTTCTTGCTGTTTGGTATACAATGTATCCTTTTTTCCTCTGGCTGCTTTCCGTCGTTCTCTTTATCACACTGGCTTTAAGCAACTCAATTGTCCTTTGCTTTGGTGGTGTTTTCTTCATGTTTCTTGGGCTTGGGCTTCACTGAGCTTCTTGGATCCATGAGTTTACAGTTTTCTTCAAATTTGCAAAAATCTCAGGCATCATCCCTCCACCTTTTTTCTGTTCCTCCCCACGCTCCTGGAGAGACCCCAGTTACACATATATTAGGCTGCTTGAAGGCATTCCACAGCTCACTGGTCCTTTATTTTAATTTTTCCCAATTATTTTTCTGTTTCATTTCAGATGACTCCTCTGGCCATGCCTTCAAGTTCATTGATATTTCACTCTGCAATGTTTAATCTGTTTTGCCATCACACAGTATATTTTTATTGTAGATGTTGTATTTTCTTTTAAAAAGCACAGAGGGTAGGGGCAGACAGCGAGGGAGAGAAAAACTTCAGCAGACTTTGCTCTAAACATGGAGTCTGATGTGGTGGTCAGTCTCATGACCCTTACATCACTAACTGTGCCAAAACCAAGAATCGGACAGTTAACCAACTGCATCCCTCAGGCACCCCCCAGACATTGTATTTTTTTTTTTTAATCTCTAGTAGTTCAGTTCTTTTTGGGTCTGTTTTTAGAGCTTCTGTGTCTCTCCTTAACATGTTCATGTTTTTCCCTGTCTTGCACATACAGAATACAGTTTTAAAAAGTCTTAATGTCCTTGTCTACTAATTACATCATCAATGTCACATTGGGGTCTGTTTCTATTGACTGATTTTTCACCTCATTTTGGGTTATATTTTCCTGCTTCTTTGCATGCCTTGTAATTCTTAAGTTGGATGCCAGATGCTGTGATGGGTACTCTAGATGGATGCTGGTATTTTTGTTTCCCTTTACATATTCTTGGACTTTGTTCTGGGATGTAGTTAAATTACTTTAATCTTTTTGAGGCTTGCTTTTAAGCTTTGTTAGGTGGTTCTAGAGCCTCCTTTATCCTACCACTAATTTTTCCCCATTGCTGAAACAACACTTTCCAAGGACTCTTTCGATGCCCTGTGTATTATGACATTGTCCCCATCTTGGCTGGTGGGAACACGAACCGCTCCCAGCCCTGGGTGAGCCCCCAGGTTGGTCAGCCTGCTCATTTTGTTGGCTATTTTTCCAGGTAGCTTCTTTACATGTACACACTCATCAGTGGTCAGCCAAGGTCAGATCTTCAGTGCTGTCTCCCTTCGTAACTTCCTCCTCACTCTACAGCTCTCTTCTCATAGGTACTCTGCCCCATGATTTCTAGCTACCATGGCCTGCTTGAATTATTGACTCTCTCTCAAAACTCATGAAGACCGTCAGGCTCTGTGAGGGTTTCCCTCCCTGTGCTCTACCTGGAAATTATTTCCCCTTGTTTATTTCTCTTCCCTTGGGGATCACATCGTGCACAACTGGCTGACATCTGAAAAGAGTTGTTTCATATGTTTTATTCAGGGCTTTAGTTAGGACAGGAGGGTAAGTTCAATCTCTGTTCCTCTATCATAGCTAAAAGCATAAGCGCCCATAGGTTTTTAATTAAAAGAAATTTTATTATGGTAACATGTATCTAACATTAAAATTTAGCACTGAAGCCATTTTTAACTATGTAGTTCAGTGGCCTTAAGTCTCTCTGTCTCAATTTTAACTGAAAAAAAAAAAAAAGTTTATTTCTTCTAATAATTACTCAATGCTTACTCAGTGCTAGGTGTTGAAGTAGATATTATGGTTACACCCATTTTAAAGACACAGAATGTGAAGTTTAGAATATAACTTGCCAAGGTATCAGGGTAGTTGGTGGTGTGGTTTGGATTTAGTCCCACAAAGCCAAGAGAGGAGCTTTACTGAGAAACTATTCCTCCATCTGATGGCCTTCATCTGTCTGGAAGGACTTCCCTTGGAAAGCTATTTCTCGGCTGGGAGCAGGCATTCCAGAAATTAGCCTCTAGTCCATGGTGACAGGGGCCTGTTCACCTGAATAACAGAAGTCCTCTGGGCTCTGGGCCAGACCGATGTCTGAATGGTGGGGTGTCTGTCACCTGTGACCCAGGACAGGGCCAAGCTTGGCACACACATCTGAGAGAGGCTCTCTCCTCAAGGCACTGTGCAGGGCAGGGGTGCACCAGGAGTCAGCTGGCGTGTGGTGCTGGTGGAACCCCAAGACCACAATACACAGTCAGCTACTTGGAGTTAAATGTCAGCTTCATTTGCATCCCTGGCTTATCTTAAATTTTAATTACAAATCTTCTGAAATCCTTGTTTAACTTCCTACCAGCTCCAAATGGGCACATTAGTGGCCATTGATCCAGCCCATCAGGGATTCTTGGCTTCAGGGAGTTGATCCCTTTATGTACATGAATGAAAACAAGACTCTTGTCTCAGAAATACTCTAGCAAAGACTCTTTGCAAAGACTGTGGGGGCTTTTACTCCCCCTTTCACAAGAAAACCGTAGAAGCACAATTCCTTTGTACGGTTTTAGTTCATGTCAAATGCACTTTAAGAATCACAAGTGGGTTCTTCTTAGTTATTTCCCACTAGAGACCCATGAAGCTTGGAATGTTTTATAGGTGCTCCTCTTACCAATAGTGGTATGAAGGCCAAGGGACAGTCACCCTCACAGGCTCTCCATCCAGTGGGGCAGCACAGAGGCCACACACCCCGACCCACCCTGTTCATCTGTTCTCCCGTGAGTCTCTCTTTGCCTGGAGGTGCGCTGCCCCTCATACTGGGTAAGCTGCCCTCTAAGCCCTGGAGGGCTGGACTGTGCTTTTTCCCTCTGTTTCCCT
This sequence comes from Meles meles, assembly GCF_922984935.1. Classification (NCBI taxonomy): domain Eukaryota; kingdom Metazoa; phylum Chordata; class Mammalia; order Carnivora; family Mustelidae; genus Meles; species Meles meles. Next base: position 123,599,361 of record NC_060071.1, read on the forward strand.
CCATGGGACATGGAACCCAAAGTGCTCTTGGTTAAAAATTCCAGCCTTCACCACTATCACTTTATCTTCAAGCAGTCATAAGTTCTGTGGTATCCAACCAACCCTGGTGCGTTCCTCTGGTGGTGCACTGGGAAACGAGTAGCCCACATTTGACCTCTCTTCACCCAGCACAGATTTGGTGTAAATCTCAGCCCCAAAGAGACCGCAGGTAAGGACACAACTACCCAACAGTCAGATTTTCCAGAGCTCCAACAGAGTAAGAACTATCCATTTGGTAAAGCAATGATTTGTTTCAAAAAGATCTGGGGGTGTGCAGTTCTAGGGAATTGACTTTTCTGGTGAACTGAGGTGTATGTTGTCTCAGCACTTGGGTTGCAGCTGGGCATGGGAGATTGAAGCTGATGTCTTCTGTGGGGGATGATGGAGAATCTGAAGGGCATTGGAGTAGCTCTTCTCTGAAGGTTAGGGGAGAGGGTGAGCACATCTGGCAACCTCACCTGTAATCAAGGAAGGGAACCAACCTGGAGAGGATGCTGTTCCCAGCATACTGGATACTCAGAACCAGGGCCAGCTTCATGTGTATGTGACCTGTGTAGCCACACGGGCCCTATGTTCAGAAGAACTCTAAGCTTGGTTTATTGCGCTGCTGTCGCCATCTTGAAATTCTCCATTACTTTTGAACAAGGGACCCTGTGCTGGGCCCTTGATGGCCAGTAGCTGGGCCCTTGATGACCAGTACCTGGTCATACCTCAACCCTTCTCTTCCTCTACTGGACAAAATTATTTTCAGAAATAATCATGAAAAGGAACAAATACTAACAATGGCCAGAAGAGAAATGCAAACATTGAAAGTTTTCTTTTATTGAACGTTATATGTATAATATGTATAATGAATAAATTCATTATTTTATTTTAAAATTTAAATTAAATTAATTAACATTTAGTGTATTATAGGTTTCAGAGGTAGAGATCAGCAATTCATCAGTCTTATGTAATACCCAGTGCTCATTACATCACATGCCCTCTTTAATGTCCATCACCCAGTTTCCCCAAACCTATCCCCCTCCCCTCCACCTAATTACATTGATTTTTAATAAAATAAAAAATAAAATAACTGTTACAGCACAAAAAAGAAAATCAATTTTACTATTTATCCAACAGTTTTTGTATATTAACACTTTGAACTTGGCCCTTTGGTTGCAGTCTGTTACCATATTTTATGAAAATAATTGTCCAGTAATGAACAATTTTTCAGTCCCGTTTCATTCTCCTGGCTTGTTCTTTAGTTTCTAAACAATCCACAGTTTAACGAGAAGAACAAATTTTGATTTTACAGGTAGTATTTAAATTCAGTAAACTATCTCAGGCATGAACTAAAAATCTGTACTTTCAAAGTGAAACCACCACACCTCACAGTTAATATTTGTTTTTCTTTCACATTTAGACACAAAATCAAAATTGCGAGTGCCCACATGGAATGAGCTCACTCAAGGTCTGTGCAGTCATTATGTCCAATTTCTGTTCAAAAGCAAGCATCTGGGAAACACGGTGGTTGGGAACAGAGCTGTGCCCCAAGAAAACTTGGATTACTTCAAGCCATCAGGAAGTGAACCTCAAAAGGAATCTGCCAGCCCCTCCACCTGTCCCTGAAGGTGACCCCAGAACTGGGGGTTCTTTAAATGAACTCCATGTGGAAAACTTTTTTTTTTTACATTTTCTTTTAAATAATTTTTTAAATTTTTATATAAACATATAATTTATTATTAGCCCCATGGGTACAGGTCTGTGAATCGCCAGGTTTACACACTTCACAGCACTCACCATAGCACATACCCTCCCCAATGTCCATAACCCCACCACCTTCTCCCTACCCCCCTCCCCCTGGCTACCCTCACTTTGTTTTGTGACATTAAGAGTCTCTTATGGTTTGTCTCCCTCTCAATCCCATCTTGTTTCATTTATTCTTTTCCTACCCCCCAACCTCCCCACGTTGCATCTCCACGTCCTCATATCAGGGAGATCATATGACAGTTGTCTTTCTCCGATTGACTTATTTCACTAAGCATAATACCCTCTAGTTCCATCCACGTCGTCGCAAATGGCAAGATTTCATTTCTTCTGATGGCTGCATAGTATTCCATTGTGTGTGTATATATATATATATATATATATATATATATATATATATATACCACTTCTTCTTTATCCATTCATCTGTTGATGGACATCTAGGTTCTTTCCATAGTTTGGCTATTGTGGACATTGCTGCTATAAACATTTGGGTGCACATGCCCCTTTGGATCACTACATTTGTATCTTCAGGGTAAATATCCAGTAGTGAGATTTTTGGGTCATAGGGTAGCTCTATTTTCAACCTTCTGAGGAACTTCCATGCTGTTTTCCAGAGTGGTTGCACCAGCTTGCATTCCCACCAACAGTGTAGGAGGGTTCCCCTTTCTCCACATCATCGCCAGCATCGGTCATTTCCTGACATGTTAATTTTAGCCATTCTGACTGGTGTGAGGTGGTATCTCATTGTGGTTTTGATTTGTATTTCCCTGATGCCAAGTAATGTGGAGCACTTTTTCATGTGTTTGTTGGCCATCTGGATGTCTTCTTTGCAGAAATGTCTGTTCATGTCCTCTGCCCATTTCTTGATTGGATTATTTGTTCTTTGGGTGTTGAGTTTGCTGAGCCCTTTATAGATTTTGGACACTAGCCCTTTATCTGATATGTCGTTTGCAAATATCTTCTCCCATTCTGTCAGTTGTCTTTTGGTTTTGTTAACTGTTTCCTTTGCTGTGCAAAAGCTTTTGATCTTGATGAAATCCCAATAGTTCACTTTTGCCCTTGCTTCCCTTGCCTTTGGCGATGTTTTAGGAAGATGTTGCTGCGGCTGAGGTCGAAGAGGTTGCTGCCTGTGTTCTCCTCAAGGATTTTGATGGATTCCTTTCTCACATTGAAGTCCTTCATCCATTTTGAGTCTATTTTCGTGTGTGGTGTAAGGAAATGGTCCAGTTTCATTTTTCTACATGTGGCTGTCCAATTTTCCCAACACCATTTGTTGAAGAGACTGTCTTTTTAGAAAACTATTTCTATTAAAGGATACATAATAAAAATGCACTAATTTTAAGATAACATCTATCTTATTAAAACTTGACCAGAACTGCAGTAGCTGTGTAGAAATTAGACCAAAAAACTGTCTCTGAGGGGAACTTACCATCAATAATGGTTAGTATTGTAGACTCACGGTGCCGATAAAAAGCAGACCAACTTTAGTACATGTCACTATTGTTTTAAAACTCGCTGCCAATGAAATGCCACCTGATTGCAGACATCTGGGTAGGGGTACATCACCCCCAAGAGATGCCCTTTTAATTTTGCCATCAAAACTCACAAACTTTTTTGGTTTGAAGGGCGGTGGTACCCAGTATTGCTAAGGATTCAGGGCTGAGAGTGGAAATACAACCGCTGGGCAGGAGGACGTGGCAAAATGTCAAAAGGCCATATCCCTTAATCTAGAAATTTTGCTTCAAGGATGTTAGTCTAAAAAGATAGTGTATCTGGAGATTGAGCAGGAAAGATGCTCAACACAGTATTGCTGAGAATAAAGACGCTGGAAGCAAATTGGTTGAATAAATCTCAGTACATCCATGCATTTCCAGTATGTGGCAGCCAGGTTTAAAGTGTTGTGTGAGATGTTTAACGGTATGGGAAACCTGTCATAACATATTCTTAAGTGAAGCAATCAGATGATAAAACACAATGTATTATATTTGCCTTTTTAAAGGAAATCAGAATATGCGTATTATTAGTACATGCCACCACTTCCCAGCTGGAACACAAAATAAGTTTACGTTTTCTTTTATATCCAAATTATGATTCCAAATCTCTGCCCCAAAGATCACGGGAAATCCATTCTTCCAGCTCCCACCCAAGGGTATTCTGGGAGGTGCAGGCCATGCTTGACGGTTTCACAAATCTGACCTGCTTGTTCTTCCCTCAGCATCCTTGCTTTGCGGCCGTGCAGCTCAAAAGCTCCGAGGGTCACCTTCAGCAGCTGTTTTGGGAAGTAGCTCTCTTTCCTGGCCACTGGCTCTAAGCAGGCTCCCTTCCTTAGCTGTCCCAGCTGCCTAAACCCAAGCTCAGATGTTTAGCAAACTTCCGCGGAATGCTTGGGGTGATATCCCAGGGTCAAATGCAGTGAAGGCCTTGGTAGCTGAGGGCTCTACCTCCCTTCAAGGAAACCCCCGCTCCCCAATCACCCAACCACAGATGCACACCCCATGTACATTCAGGCACACAGGGCTTGCAGGGCTTGGTCTGACCTCTGACCAAAAAAAAAAAAAAAAAAAAAGCAAAAACAGTAAATGTCAGCACAATTCCCAAAGCCAGTCAGTGACATAATTTAATAATGCCACGTAAGGGGGCTCCTGGGTGGCTCAGTGGGTTAAGCCGCTGCCTTCGGCTCAGGTCATGATCTCAGGGTCCTGGGATCGAGTCCCGCATCGGGCTCTCTGCTCAGCAGGGAGCCTGCTTCCCTCTCTCTCTCTCTCTCTGCCTGCCTCTCTATCTACTTGTGATCTCTCTCTGCCAAATAAATAAATAAAATATTTAAAAAAAAAAATAATGCCACGTAAGGAACACCAATGGTCCCACCCAAATTGTCATTCAGATAAAAATCGTTTCTCCAACTCGTCAAAGACACAGTCAGGCTACAGAATACCCCTGTCTCCATTAGAAACCATGCCATACCAGAAAACCACCTTCCTGCCTCCTGCCATTTCTCTCTCAGTTTGCCCGTTAAGTCCTTTACATGTGGGTCACTAAAGACCCCAGCCTGGGACTTATTCGAAAAACATTAGAAATCTGCTCTAAGGGAGAAATGATATCTCCACTTCCAGAAACGAAAAATTGTCAACACGTTTCAAATGTTGTTCCTGCAGTTACAGGCTTCCACGAGGAAGGGGGCCACCCCAGCAGTCACCCTATTACCAGTGTGTGTGCACAAGTGTGTGTGTGTCTCTGTGCGTGCATGTGTTTTGTGTTGCATGGAAAACTGGTAGCATGTACAAAATCACAAATCATCGCCAAATTAAAGTGAAGAGGTTATGGGCGATGTTAATTTCCTCTTAATTGTCTTTTAGGTTTCTTTTGCTCGAATTTTAAGATCAGTTTGAAAAGGGGAGAAAGCGCAAAGTGCACATTCAAAGCAGGGCTTTTTGTTGGTTTTAAGCCCTTAATATTTTATTTTCTCTTCCCTCCATCTTTCTTCTAAAAACCAAAGCTCCGCATGTCTGATTAATTAAGGTTTTCAGCTAATCAGATTTTATTAGGTGTTTTACAAGCTTTCTAGACAATGTCCTATAAGCTGGTCTGATGCAAAAAGGGCACACGGGGCCTGTCTAATCACAGAGAGGAGCCCAATGAACAGAGCAGACTGAACAGGGAAGGTGTTTGCGTGAACCAGTGTGATTTGGAATCGGGAGAGTTTGTTTTAAAAAACGTCCATTTTAGCAAACAGCGAACTGAAATTAGTGATATTTATTTAAAACCCTACAGTGAGTTTTGAAACCACAGGGGCACCTTGATTATCTTGTCTGCCGCTCACTTTTTGGACTCAAATCTGATATTTAAAAAGTATTCATTTTAATTTTAAAACTTTAAAGCAATTGTTTTTCTCAGTGCTGGAGCAGTTTCCCATCTGTCAGGTGGCAAATGGGCTGGTACTTTTTAAAACAGTCTTTTATTTCAAATTACCAAAGTAATACATATTCATTGATGAAAGTATGAAAATACAGAAGAGCTCAAAGAAAAACAATCATCCATAATCTCACCATGCTGTTCATGAAAAAGCTGCTCTTTTGAGGCATTTACTTCTAGCCTAATACACACACAAACACACGTACCCAATATACGTACAGACTTAGCCCCACGAAAGCACACACTTCCAGGTGTACACGATAACCAGGTCGTCCTGACACACGGCTTTGTAATCTACTGGTTGTAACTTAGCAGAATGTCATACATGTATCTCATGTATCTTTAGAGATTCTTAGTTGTTTTTTGCTCTGTCGTATTGTTGGATATTTACGTGATTTCTAATTCCTTGCAAGCATAATGACTGCTTCAGCATACATTTTTGTTGTATATTCCCTATGAATAATCTCCTTAAAGTAGAATTGCTAAAGCAAAGAAAGTGTGCATTTTCGAGGTTTTGGAGCCATCTCAATAAATATCCGTCTGGACAAGTTGCACTCATGGGTGCTTCTTCAAGCCCAAGGGGAGAGCATTGGTTCCCCCCACTCCCGGTGGGTATACCAGTATTTTTTTTTTAAAGATTTTATTTATTTGACAGACAGAGATCACAAGCAGACAGAGAGGCAGGCAGAGAGAGAGAGGGAAGCAAGCTCCCTGCTGAGCAGAGAGCCCGATGCGGAACTCGATCCCAGGACCCCGAGATCATGACCTGAGCCAAAGGCAGCGGCTTAACCCACTGAGCCACCCAGGCGCCCTATACCAGTATTTTAAAGACATCTTAATATCTTGGGCTAGTGGGCTAAACTTTTCCTTTTGAAAGATTTTATTTATTTGAAAGACAGACTGGGGTGCAGCTTTAAAATGTGGACTTATTTACAAGTGTGCCTGTGATAAAGACAATACAATAAAATAATGAAAACATAAAAAAATGTAAAATACATCAGTGTATTTATTTATATAATTTATTATACCTGATACAATATATGTTATTTATTATATTCTCTAAAATAGAATGTAATAAAAAGGGCTGCCCCACTGTAATCTTCCCACAGAACAATTTATATTCGTAAACATCATTCTCACTGTAGGTGGAAACTTTGTAAGAGATTTGGGTAATAAAAGGGGTTATCTGAGAGTTGAGGGTCGGCCCGGAGCTCCTCCCCATTATCTCTGAATCAGGAATTGATGAAACCATTCCTAACTCCTGGGGCAAACAGCACTCAACCTCTTTTGCCCATGGGGTCACCTGGAGAGTTTTATTTATTTCTTAAAGATTTTATTTATTTATTTATTTGACAGGTAGAGATAGGCAGAGAGGCAGGCAGAGAGAGAGGGAAGCAGGCTCCCTGCTGAGCAGAGAGCCTGATGTAGGGCTGGATCCCAGGACCCTGGGATCATGACCCAGAGGCTTTAACCCATTGAGCCACCCATGTGCCCCACTTGGGGAGTTTTTAAAAATGCTCATGTCCCAGGTGATTTGAACGTGCTGTCAAGGTTGAGAAGCGCTGATCCAGGACAGGTGTTTGCCCTCACTGATGGTAAGAGAGGGAGGGGCCCTCGTTGAAAAGGGGCCAGTGGAGGCCTGTCTGTGTATGTTGTATGAGTTCTTTGGGTCCTTTGCAGAGAGGGCCTGGTCACAAGATCTCCATCTGTTAGGCACACCGTGGCCACGTCCTCTGCTTATAGGGTCTTCTACAGATGATGCAAAAGGGATGGAAGAAATGGAAACAGTTATTTTCTTAAACGACTGAGAATATAGGGAGAATTTTAAAACACGGAAGTGCTTCAAAGCCAATTCAAGTCAATCAATATTTAAAAATCCATTTGCCTTTCTTTTTAGAGCGTTCTTGGGGAGACTCCAAAATTTTGATTCTGTGCTGTGATCTGGCTGGCCCTCCTCAGGGAGCTACTTTTCTGAAATCACCGCTGTGGAGGAGCCTGGACAGGAGGCTGGACTCTCCGAGCCAGTGCAGGGCACAGGGGATCTGTGTGGGAGGCCATGGTCTTTGGACCATCTGCTTTGGTCATCAAGGACACCTGCTGGGGGAAGAAGGAGGGGAAGATAAACTCTGCCGACAGTCACTTATTGGGAGCCTGAAAAACAATGGGAGGCACGGAGATCACGGGTCCTGACGACAGCGTGACGGAGGCCAGGAAGTGTGTGCTGGCGGCGGCTGTCCAGGGACAAGCTGTCGGAAGACCTTGGGACATCACAGGACGTGCCCAGCTTTCATGTCCTCCTCGGAAAACTGGGGAAGGGGTCCAAAATAGCTGGCACCCAAGGCCTCCTCTAGCTCAGACATTCCAGGAGCTGGTAAGTTGGAAGCATAGGTTACCAACCGGCTCCGAGAGGGAGAAGAAAGAAGACCTCTCTTGAGGGAATTGTGTTCAGGAGGGTTGGGAGAAGAACAGCAAAAGGAAGAGTTGGGCGACTCTTCAGGAAACAAGGGGGTCTCAGGACAGAAGCGAGCCTGGGCCCTCAGTTTGTCCTCTGACCTGGATGCTGCCATTCAGATTATGAGGCAGAAAATGGCTGTGGTGCCAGTTTCTTCCCAGTTTCATGGGGACTTGCCGTTTCCATGGCGATGGCTAGGTGGTGTGATGTGTGGCTTTGTGCTGAGACCACCGCCTTCTTTGTTCTCGTCCCAACTATAGGTACTACCTCCGGGACTATAAGAAAGAGTCCAAGTAGGGGATTTCCGAGTTTGTTTGACTCACCTCAGGAGCAAATCTTTTCCCTCTTTTCCTGCTATTGCTTCTATCCTCCGGGAATTAAGTTTCCTGATTAGACGTTCAGAGGCGCTTGGACCCTATTTTCTTGAAGGCAGCAGAGAACAAAATCTGAAATATAAAAACCCACTAGATGAGAAGAGAATAAAGTTTGGTCTGTCCCTTTGTTCTGTCTCACTAGCAAGAGATACATGATGGGAAAGACACAGCAGCTGCCTTCAGTGATGTCTGTCTCTAAAGGTTAGGGATATGAGCCTCTTTGACTTGCCCCTTCACAACTCTTTCCAGTTCCATCATTCATGTGAGCTCCTCTAAGTCCTTCTGGAACTTATTTACCTTTCAGCCTTTCTTGGATTCCAAATGATAGAGGCAACCCCTGAGACAAGCCCTCATCCATCAGCTGTAGACTCCAATTGTGAAGTAATGTTCTCTGTAGAAAGTTCTCTGCTGGGGTTCTTTCCTTGAATCTGTCTCTAAAAAGGTATGACCCTGAGCAAAGTCCTTCAATCTCTCTGAGTCCAGGTTTCCTATTCTAGAAAACAAAAGGAGCAGCATCAGACAACCTCTGGTTCATGGGGTGGTTGTATTTTGAGGGCAAGAATGGTGTTCTATTCATCGGTGCGTCCCCGGAGCCCAGCACAGTCCCTGACACCTCACAAGAATTCAGTGACTGTCTATCTAATAGAAGAGATAAAAGGAAACAGCACTAGTAGTGATACTTCTGTCCCAGTTGGAACTTTTGGTGGCAAATGACAGAAACCAACTTACACTAGCTGAAGGAGACACAGGGCGTTTCCATCTCACATGCCTGGGAAGTCCAGGGGTAAAGTTGGTTTCAGTCACGACCAAATTCCAAAGACTCTAGGAAGCTAGGAGAGCACAGACCGTTGGAGCAAAAACTAATTTTGCTTGTTGGGCCTCATACCTCTGCAGGGAAGGAAAGTGTCAAAAGATGTCTGGATTTCTCATCCCGCCCTGCCCTTTCTATGTTAACTGACCTTGGGTGAGTCACTTTTTTCGAAGTCCTGGCTTTCAACTCTTGAAGATGGGGGTAAGAATATTTGCTCTCCGTAAGGTGGTTAAAAAAGCTCCATAAAAGGTAAGAATGTGAATTTTTCTACTAGCCTTAAAATGAAATTTAAGTGCAAGGTAGGGGGCATGAAGCCTAATTTGCTTTGCAAGAAATCATTTTAGGAAGCATGTCCAGAGCCCTTCTTTATGTAAGCCTGCATCTGAGCTGACTTAGACCCGCTAGTGAGTGCTTTACGTGGATTATCTCACTTAATCCTTACCTCATCCTATGCGGTAAGGCACTGCGGTTAGTTCCATTTTAAAGATGAGGACACCGAGGCTCTATGCACGTGGTAACTCGCCAAGGAACACAGAAGTAGGTGGTAGAGGCTGGACACGGATCCTGGGGTCTGATTGAGGATGCTACATGTACCGCACTTGGGGATGTCCTATCCCTGTTCTCAAGGTTCTCTGTGCCCGTCATAGCACGTTGGTGCTGGAGGTGACTCAGAGAGGGCAGGAGCCCCTTCCCCCTCTTACTGAGGCCCAATAGAGCCAGGACCTCGGCCCAGCTTTCTGACCTCCGTTCTGCCTCTGCCAGAGCTTCCAAGAGAAAGTCCCAGAAATGCCAACCAAGTCATCAATTGCAAGAGAGTCCCAGAACTGCTGCAGAAGCTGGAGACCAAGGCTGGGATCCCTCCTCCGCTGCCCAGCACCAGACACAACAGTTGGCAGCACCTGACCCAACCCCAAACCCAGCCCTCCCCCCTGCCCACCCAGACCCTGTCACTCTGTCTTCCCGTACAGAGTACTGTTCCCACCTCCCAATCTGGCCCACCCTGGATTCAGAGTCTCACTGGGGACACGGGACAAGGGGAACATATGTCACATGCCCATGTCCTGGCTGCAAGGAGGCCACAAAGGCAAGCATCTGGCAATTTTAGCTTTTGGAGCGAGAAGCAGCATTCCTTCCTCCCAGTACTCAAAAAAAGGGTTGGGAGGTTCCCAGATCATGGAAGGAGAGATAGATATCTGATGGGCAAAACTAGCGTTCTTGGGATTCTGGATACGAGTAAATGGGGTCTCAGGAGAGGCCGGTTGGCTCCCCAACTCCCACCCGAGGAGCTGAAGAGCAAAAGGCATCTGCCCCCTTCCTGCCTCCCTGGGGCGCAGGGTACGTGTTCTTCACGAACTGCTCTGAAGCTTGTTCTCAGCCCTCTGCTTCTCCGCCGAGGTGGTCTGCAGCCTCTGTCCTGGGTCGCATTCGCTGTGTCTTGTTGTACCATACGTAAAAGTAGGTGACGTGGACATTGAGGGTGCGGAGCCCCACACTCTGTCAGGAGCCCCAAGTCGTGAAGGGGAGAATGCGTTTGATGTCTGGACCCTCTGTCTGTGGGCAGCCAGCTGGGGGAGGACTGCCTGTCTGCGTCTTTCTCCTCTAGCCCTCTGCCGCCGCCCCCAGCCCTGACCCCCAAGGCAACCAGGTGTGACTTGGCAAGGAAAAGGCAGAGGCTCCCTGGGCTTGAGCAGTGACTTTTCCATAGACCCAGGAGGATAGAGCAAACAGCAGCTGTTGCTGGGTGGAGAACTCTTCCCACTGGACGAGCCAGTCTTTTGACTGTCGGGGCACAGGTCCTGGGTGACAACCTGGGACAGCAGAGAGTTTCCTGCTCCTTTGAAAGAGATGAGCTTTGGGCTTCTTTGATTTAAATATTTTAAATAGATTTGTTTGCGGGGTATTTATGACATGTCAGAGGGCATCTCCTTTGCTGCTATCATAATGTGACTACCCCATGCTGTAAAGGGGCAAACTCAGCAGAGCGGACAAATGACCACCCCATCCCTCCCCGCCCCGGGTCATGAGGCTGGTTCCCAATGGTGCAAGGATGGGGGCCCAGGTTGTCGGACTCCCACGTCAGAGTTATTCTAGACCAAAGACTTTTGAGTCAGAGGACCCTTAAGTTTTCTATCTCTCTCTCTTTCTCTCTCTTTTTTTAAGATTTTATTTATTTGAAAGACCAAGATCAAAAGTAGGCAGAGAGGCAGGCGGGGGAGGGGGTGGGAGGGAAGCAGGCTCCCCGCTGAGCAGAGAGCCTGATGCAGGGCTTGATCCCAGGACCCTGGGATCAAGACCTGAGCCGAAGGCAGAGGCTTTAACCCACTGAGCCACCCAGGCACCCTAAGTTCTCATTTTTTAAGCAAGGAAACTATGGCCTAGATTGGTGAACTGACTTGGCAATATTCGCACAGGTAGTTTGTGGCTGAATGGGGGTCCAGAACAGGCACAGAGCATGACTTTGAGAATCGAATGAAACCAGGTTAAAGTTCTCCCTTTGCCTCTGTCCCAACCAGCCCACCCTGGAAAATGGTCATAGTCAGTTCCATTTCATAACTGCTTACACAATTGAATGAAATAAAAATATTAAGCCACTAAAGCAGCAGCTAGCACAGAATAGGGATGTAATCCATGCTGAGTCCTCGCTTCCCATCCTGGCTGGACTCCTAGTCCAGTGCTCCCGCTGCCACCTTGGCATGACTGCCCCTGATAGAGATTCTGCTGGTCTTCTGTCCCGTGGGGGTCAGGCTGGCCAACCCTCTCATTAACCACAATGACTTTGATTAAGTGCCAGCCTGTAATCCTAAAAGGGTCACATTATTAGGACCTCATAGAATTCCCTGCGGCAATCTAGGACACCATCCTCCGGACAGCCAGATTATAGAGATTTCCCTCTCGCGTCTCATGCACCACGATTTTATAAGCAGTGATTGTCATCTCAATTTTTTCCAGCTTCTCATTTCCAAGGATTATTTATGCAGACATCCTGCAAATCTGTGTCCCCTGCATTCCCAGGGTGGTGCCTGGAATGACTGTCCCTTCTCTCTCCCTCCCAGCCCTGAGTTTTGGCTCTGTGATATCTCATTATATTCTAAAGAGCTATCCACGAGGCAGGACACCACGGATGAATTAAATCGGCTTCTGTGGCAACGCTGCTCTTAAGCAAAATATATTGATCGCTGAAGCTTTGGACCCACTTTAATCAAGTAATCTAAACAGGGCTTAAGCTTCAAAAGCCGAGCGATGTGCCCGGCTTCAAAGCGCTTACTTACACTGAATTAATTTATCCGGGTTGTACTAATGCTCCCCACAGCCCTGTGGATTAGAATGTTAGAGGTTGTAGTCAGGGCTCTGATCGTGTCCCCGAAGCCCGGCCTCTATTGATTGTCATGAAAAAGACACAAAGAGAAGTGGGGTGCAGGGGAGGAGGGAACAGAGGGATTGGATCTGATTAAGACTGAGCCCTCCCTGTCCACCGGTGGCCCGGGGTCCTGATGGCTCGCCCCGGGGGCTCCCAGGGCTGGTTTTGGGGATGGGATGGGGAGGAAGTAGGGTCTGCATGTGAATGGGGTTACATTAGTGGGGAAATTGCTGCAGAACGTTCCAGCTGTGACTCTGAGTGGCAGCCAAAGGGATGGCTTGTGTGTGTGTGTGTGTGTGTGTGTGTGTGTGTGTGTGTGTGTATGCACGTGTGGTGGAGAGGGAAGGAAACTAGACATCTGCTCTTCTGGAGACCAAGCTGCCAATTCCCACCCTGCTGGTAGTTACTTCTCCCCGCCAATCCCGTCAAGGAACTAATTCTCCTTGACCTCAATACTGGCTTTTGAGTGAGGCCCCAACCACATCCCCGATCTGGAGCCTGTGACCTTGTTACTCATTCATTCAACAGTTTTTTGAGAACTTGCTAAGTGCCAGACATTATTCTAGGTCCTAAGGATACAATAGTGACCAGGATAGATAAGACTCCATTTTCCAGTGGGGTGGATGGGACCAGACTAACATCCCGTCTTTTTCCTTGTGATGGCCTAATGGTGACATGCACTCTAGAGGAAGGGAGAAGGGACAGGGAGTGTGTGGGCAGGTATATGTGTAGGTGGTGGTGTTGGTGTGAATTCCGTTTAAGTCCAGTGGTCCTCATTGGGAAGGGGACCTTTGAGAAAAGATCTGAAGGCGATGTGGAAAGGAGGCACCACAGACTTCTGTGGGAAAAGTGCTCGAGGCAGAAGGAAAAGCATGTACAAAGGCCCTGAGATAGAGCTTGGCTGTCATGTTCGAGGGGCAATGATGGGGCCAATATGGCTGGGACAGCATAGGCAGAAGCAAGAGTAGGATGATGTGAAGTCAGAGATGATGGATACAAGAGCCAGATAGAAGCCAAGGTCAGCCAGTGTATTTAGTTCCCTGGTTCAGGGATGGACCAGTGACAGGAACCATGAAGAGTATGTCTTGAGGGGACAGCAGCATCTTGTCACCACGTGGAGAACGAGGACAAAGCCGGAATGGAGGACAGTGGAGCCCAGAGATGGGTGACGTTGTCTGAGTCTCTCCTCCTACTGAGCCTGAAAACTTCATAACACTTGGATTTTCTCAATTTGTGGGATCTTCCTTTTTGCCTAAACCATTTTGAATTGTTTTTTGTTGTCTAAACGTTAAAGCCATGGGATTCCTACTTCTTGACACTATCATATCCATTTTCTCTCTGTATCATGCTGGGGGGCCCAGTCTGGCTCACCTTTCTCTTTAGAAGTAGGAAGGACCTTGGGGTGCCTGAGTGGTTCAGTGGGTTAAAGCCTCTGCCTTCGGCTCAGGTCATGATCTCAGGGTCCTGGAATCGAGCCCCCCATCTGGCTCTCTGCTCGGCGGGGAGACTGCTTCCCCCCTCTCTCTGCCTGCCTCTCTGCCTACTTGTCATCTCTGTCAAGTAAATAAATAAAGTCTTAAAAAAAAAGAAGAAGTAGGACAGATCTTTTTGTCTCACTGCAGTGGACTATGAGAGGGTACCTCCTCCCCCCAGGGTCTTGCCCTGCTCCCTTCCTTTTACTCTCTCTGCTGCTAGAGGGCCCCTGGGCTAGCAGGGGTGGGGGATGGCAGCACTCAGAACCCCTCACCAAATTCCACTTTCCTCCCTTCCACTCAACAGCGCCCTCAGTTCGTGCTGTTGGCCTTCTCTTACCTGTATGAGCACTAACAAAGGACCTAATATGTGCCAGATTTTACATGCGTTGAGTTTCCACATATGTGATTACATTTTTGCAATTTTTGCACCTTGAGGAGCTCGCTCTGATATTCACCCAATGTGACTGTGATGGTGGACAGGCCAGCCTCCAGTTCTCAGAGTTGGTGCCCAAGCCACACAAGCAGCTAAAGCTTTCAGATATGACTCTTGGAGGTTATTGTCTCCTTGTATCTCTGGAGTCGGTGGGGGCATCCCTGTCCTTAAATATCCGGATTAAATGGATCCAAATGCTGCTCTGTGGGTGGTCACAGACAGCCAGGCTTTCTCCAACCTCTCGGGGGTTTTGTGGAGAGTAGAGGTGATGGCTTGCATTTTCCTATTCTCCCCTGGCTTCAAGCTCCTCTGAATTACCGATCACGTTGCCCAGGTATGGACCCCCCCGACCCCCATTATTAACACAAGGCATTGGTGTGTAGAAGACTTTACTGAAAGGGTAGAGCAATGGAGCAGGGCTACATCACAGTAGCAGGTAAAAAGAAATCAAATATTACACCTCCCTCTCTATTTATTTATTTGGCCCTTTCCAACAAGAAGACCCTGCCTTTTGCCCTTTGTCATCCCCGCCATGTTGCTACACTGTCTCTCTTCTTCTAAACTGTTCACTTACTCCTCACTTTTCAGGTTCACTCCCCTTTCTCATCCCCCTTTCCTCTCATTCTTTCCCTCCCCACCATCCAACCAGATTCCCAGCCACTTCTACAAAGAAAAGAAATTCGTTCTCTACTTCTCAGCTCTGACCTTAATGTGCTCACTTATCAGGGGGCCAGCCCCATGGGTCCCTCTTCTGAGCAGCACAGAGGAAACAACTTGACTTTGCATCGTCCTCCCTTCCTCCCAGCTACCTCAGTCTTTGCTGGGGGTGAGGTGGATCTGTGCTCGGTTCCCCCGGGTTGTTTCGGAATAATTCTATCACCCGCTAGAGGCAGAAGAAGCCACCGTGCCCAGCCTCGGTTTCCAGGTGCAAACTTCTCTTTATTAAACCACCCATTTTACTGGTGACAAAAATAAATGCTCCATGAGGTGAGGTGGATCAGTCACTTGTCCAGTCCAGCACCGCTAGTCCCCAGGAGATAGCGGATTTGGATCCAGGTGTGATGATGACAAATTTATGCCATTTTTACAACAGCATGATGATTTCCATCAAAATCGCGTGGTTACATCTACCGAGACCCATCCCTTCACGTTCGCTGAGCGCTTCCTGTGCTGGGAACGTAGTGGTGGGGGTCTCAGGATAGACAGTAAAGGGTCCCTTCCCAGAATGAATTCTTCATCTCACAGGGAGACAGGTCAGAGGGCCCATGAATTAAGAGTGAAGATTCAGGAAGTTCAAGGAAAACGAAGAAAATGACTCCAAAAAATCTTCACCAATCTATTAAGGAATCAGGATAGCAGTAGTCACCCATGGCAGGTTACTTACCTCCTCTGTACTTTGCATTTTTTTCCAGCTGCAATATGAAAATAATAACAGTATGTCTCTTACAGGCTTCCTGGGGGCTAAGGGAATTCACTCATGTAATACACATAGGACAGTGCCGGCACATAGCAGACATTCTATGAATGCTAGTATTGTTATTAAATAATGAATGCCATGCTTGGCCAACAAATATTTTACTTGATAAATATCACTAGCCCTGGCTGGCCGTGGAGGAAGTTGAAGCTCAGGAGTGAGGGGACATCCTTCACTTTGTGGAGCCATCTTTGGCAGAGGAAGTCATAGAACGCAGGTCTTGGGATGTGGGGTTGGTCTCTTCCCAATGTGTCCAACTGACAGCTGGGCATGCAGGACAGACAGCTAGGCAGGCTGGTAGAAAAGGTGGGACTGATGGGGGATGGAGCAGACTGGATCTAGGAATGGATGATAAAGAAGGTTCATGTGACAAAAACGACTAGTTGTCCACCAAAATATGTTCTCATCTTCCATGGTGACAGTGTTGAAGATGGATACACGCTGCCCACTTAGGGACTACATTTCCCATCTTGCCTTGTGGCGAGGGGTGGTGGCCATGTTGAAATGTTCTCCTTGGGGGAATGTGAGTGGAAGAAAGGGATCCCCTCCCAGGCTGGCACTGTAGGACCTGGGGTGTACCTCTTCCATGTGCTTTCCCTCTTTTGTGCTTCTCAGACTACTTGTGTTGAAGAACTGGATTTCTACACCACCACATCCTCAATCTACAGCCAATCAAAATTTTGTTCTACAATCTGCTCAGTGAGATGTTTACTAGTTATGCATATACTCAGATGTCATGGAAATGTCAAACGGCAGTAAAGTTTCCGAAAGCTTATTCTCGATGTCTTGACTCAATTCATGGTTTGGCTACCAAGAAGTCTGCATGCTTGAACTTTCTGCAGACCACACTTTAAGGAGCACTGCTCTTGGGGAGGCAGAGACAAAATGGAAGGTACCAGGGTTCCTGATGGCTGCATGGAAAAGAGTGGCCTATTGGCCTGGAACATTCAAATGGGACAGTTAGATAAAAGAAGAAATTTACAAATCCATGTTCTTAAGCCACTGCACCTTAGGATTGTTTTCTTAGGGAGGTGTGTTTTACCCTAATATAGACGGGTCATGCCATCTATTAAAAGGAAGAGTGGGCTTTCACACCAGGAGAAGTGACCCCTTGATGCCCATGCTGTGGATAGACTGGGTCCAGCTGTGGGGATAGTACCATACCTCTGTGTGACATTCCTGAGCAAAACTGTGCCTGTATACCAAAGGATGATCCAAGAGCCCCTGGTTCCCTGCCAGCAGCCCTCTTGCTGGATGTCTTACAAATTATAGGCTCTTAGTATGCCTTGGAATGATTTGGATCCAAGTAAATCCATGTTCTAAGGCTCAAACGGAATCATAGATATTGAAGTGCTTTGAAAGAAGCATGGTAAGCAAAGTTTAGCTCATAAAGCAGCTGGAGACCAGAAAGGATTGAGGTAAGGATTTAGGGACCCACAGGCAGATCTCCAAGAGCTCTGAGAGACCCTAAGGGGCACCGAGCAGGATCTAAACCTGGAAGTGAAGCCAAAATGCTTTTGATGCCGGGAGTCACACTGTCTCCTGATGAGTGGCCTCTGGCAGGCCACCTAGCATCCTCTCTGTGAAGGAAGATTGTTATAACAACATTGCAGGATCGGCATGAATGTCTGGGAGAAGGTAGGTGTGAAGACCCGAGGACACCTGTGTGCCAGTCAGGGCCGGGCAAGGGACAGATGGCACATTCGAGCTGAGTGATTTGAGAGAGTGTTACAAAGAGCAGCTTTCAAAGGTGCGGCAGGGACGGGGCCTCACAGGGGACTGTGAGTACCTGGCTAGTGATGGTGTGTACAGGGTGGGGAAGGAGGCGTTACCTCCCCCGGGCCTGAAGGGGAGTAGAGGGGGCAGTTATGAGAATCTAGAAGCATCTGGGTGGCATGACAGAGACAACCATCCAACGGAAATGGCCACCAGCGCCAAGACGGATGCCGCCCCCCAGGGAGTTCTATAGGGAGTGAGCTGGGGAATCTATTCCCTGACCTTCCTCTTCCCACCCTCCTAAATCCTGCTGCTGCCTCCCACTGGCCAGACTGATGGAAGGCAGGGGAAAGGAGGTCCTTGAGGCCGATAGGCCTGCAGGACTCAGAGGAAGATGGAGAAGCAGGAGAAAAGACCCACGCGTCCAGGGACTCTATCCCCCACGCCCCCAGATGACGCTGCCCCACTTACAATGCCACTTTAAAAAGCGGGGTTATCTCGTCTGCGGCTGTAACCATTAATGAGAAGGCCACAGGCATCTTCCAAGGCCCCACTTAGCTGAAGATCGGACCTCCTGGATGCCAGGCCGGCGGGTCTGTTCTCACCTCGAGCAGAGTGTGAGCAAATGGTTCTTTCTGTGTTGGCTTCTCGCCAGATCTTTTTCTACCCCTTTATTCACTCTTCTCTGTTGTCCTTGCCCAAGAAGCCACCATCTGGCCACAACCTACCCGAGGAAGGGATTGGTGAGTCGAGGACCTGCGGTTGGGCCCCTGCTGCCTCACAAGGTGATTAGGGGCTGCTTGTCAGCAGATGTAGCTCAGTGGCATTTTAATATCCAAATGTCCCCCCCAGCCCGCGAGGAAGGCTGCAGCCTATTGAAGGCATTTCACACAGAGAGCCGTGATTGCCGCGGCAATAATCTCCTTCAACAGCCATTAAAACACTTCTGAATGTGTTTTAAAAAAGAAAAAGAAGAGGAAAAGAGGGCGGACGGGGGGGCGGGGTGGCAGGAGTCCTTCCCATTTCCTTGCAAATATCAATGTTTCCAGAGCGAACTTTAATTGGATGGGATGTTAACATCAGCACGTTTGTGGTTATTAACGCCTGGTCAGGGCCGGACATTCGTCCTGGCCTCAGCCTGGGGATCACGCCTGCCCCTGAGACCTCAAGCTGAAGTGCATGTGGAGCCCAGCCTTCCTTGGGGTGCTTCATGCCTGGGCGGCCCGGCGGCCCCCTCCCATCCAAAGGGATGTTATCTCAAGTCTTCATGAGTCAATGAACCTTCTCAGTTCAGCTCCCTCCCTTGGCGGAGCCGCTAGCTCTTGGGCAGGGCCTGGGCTCTGCCTCTTGGTCCAGTTACCAAAAGGTAGGCAAAAGTGAGCTGTGGCTTCATTCATTCGCTCAACAAATATCCACAGAGGGTCTACCAGGTGCCAGGAGCCCCAGATGGGGAGGTTGCCGCCGGAAGGGTTTGCAGAATGCGGGCACAGCACTGAAAACACCCAGCCAGAGCCAGGATGTGGGTCCCAGAGACTGGGCAGGCCTGACCCTCACCCTTCAGCTGCTGGATTGCGGAGCTCCGGGCAAGCCTGGGGAGAGGTGCGGCAGCCTGGGCAACGGGGTAGGGGGGTGGGGGGAGTCACAGGATAGTGAGTGTCCATCGGTCTGGAAGTATTTCAACATCTTGCCAATTGTTGATATTTGGCAGTTGGGGAAAAAAAATAAAGAAAGAAAAACCAGCAATGTCTCCCATGTGGAGTTTGCCACCTTCTAAGCACCAAGAAGCAGTTGGCTTGTGTTTTCTGTGCTTACAGGAGGGATATTGTTTTAAAATCTTGCCCCAAGGGCGCCTGGGTGGCTCAGTGGGTTAAGCCACTGCCTTCGGCTCAGGTCATGATCTCGGGGTCCTGGGATCGAGTCCCGCATCGGGCTCTCTGCTGAGCAGAGCCTGCTTCCCTCTCTCTCTCTCTGCCTGCCTCTCTATCTACTTGTGATCTCTCTGTCAAATAAATAAATAAAATCTTTAAAAAAAAAAATCTTGCCCCAAGTGAAACCAGCAAGCAAAGGGTTAAGGGACTAATTCCCAGCCGCAGACTAAGAGCAGCTGCAACTTTTTACTCAGGCCTTTTTTGTTTGTGGTCAGATTTCCCTGACTCTCCTTGGGTGAGGTGAATGGCAGGCCAGCTCTCCTGTCTCCCCATGGGGCTGCCTGTGGTGTAAACCCCTTTCCTGGCCGCACGCTGGACGTCTCGGTGACTGGCTTTGTGGGCGCCGGGCAGATGGACTTGGGTTTGGTTGCAAAACTAGCCACAGCTCCATTTTCTGTGCTAGGCCTGTGTGGACTCAGGGACAAATCAGGAGACAAGTTTCAGGCCACCAAAGCACAAGGGCTGTTCAGCAGAAGCCCCTGGTCTTCGTTTACTGCAAGACAGAGCGACATTCTGGTGTGTCTGGACGGTTGGGATTGGAGATGCGTCTGGACAGCCGTCCCCAGCACCCAGTCACCCCACCCTCAAGGAGGTAAGTGAAGAGTTTGCCTACATTTCTGGGGTCATGAGACACTGCTTCAGAAGAAAAACATGTTCTGTCCCCTTTTGTTGCCTCTCTTGGTCCCAAATGATTGGCTGTAAGGACGTCCAGCTGCCTCACTTGCTGACACCATCTGCTACCCCAAAGGGCTACCTTTTTCTACTGGGTGTTTTTCTAGGCAGAAGGTTCTCATCTGTGGACAGGAAACTCATTCTCAGAGCTACACACAGTGGCATGGTTCCTCAAGTCGGAATGAGGGTCACAGAGGGTGAGTCTAGTTTTGTCCCCGGAAAGTAAGAACTGTAACGTGGTTACTACTGACAGTCCATGTCCGGGAGAGACGTTTTGCCAGCATTTGGTGGAACCATCCCTCATTAATTAATCCTGGATTCCTGGGCACCCTGTGCTCTGAGGATTACTAATGCTACCAAGGAGGCAGAAATGCTGAGAAACAATGGGGGTTGGGGGATGAAGTCTGTGGTTTACAAAGCTAGAAGCTATGGCATTTTTTTCTTACAAATTACCAAAAGGGAGAATAGATGCCATCTCTCCTCTTCTGGGTTTCTCTGAGACCGAGTCTGCCAAAAGTTTCCTTAAAATCTGTCTGTTGATGTGCTTGTAAAAACCAAGTTACAGAACAGTGAATCTAGTAGGACTCCATTTGCATAAAAAGGAAGATATATACAAGGAATCTGGGCCCTTCCACGGCTGTATAGAAAATGTTGGAAGAATAGACATGTTAGTGAATTCCTTCGGACTTCAAAGGCAGAAAAAGCTTATCTGTGAGACAATGTATGACGAAATGCGTCAGTTTCCCTTTTTGCATCAGCTGCTGGGAAGCTTAGATTTAAATTTGTATTCTTGTTATAGTACTGGTGGGTTCCCCTGGAGAACAGTGGTTCTTCAACCTTGACTGCAAGTTAGAATCACTTGGGCAGCTTAAATGAAGCCCAGTGCCCAGGTCACACCCCAGAACAATTAAGTCAGGGTTTCTGGGGAATGGGACTCATAAACCTCTTTTATAAATAATATTTTGTTTATTTATTTGAGAGCGAGAGAGGGCACAAGCAGAGGGAGCAGCAGAAGGAGAAGAAGGTTCCTTGCTGAGCAGAGAGCCCAATGTGTGGGCTCAATCCCAGGACCCCGGGATCATAACCTGAGCTGAAGGCAGACACTTAACTGACTGAGCCACCCAGGCACCCCTAGAATCTTAGTTTTAAAATCCCCGAGTGATTCTGTTGAGTGGCTTTCGGTAAGCACCAACCAGTCTATTTAAACTCTTGCTTTCTCAAGTCAACAAGAAAGGAAAACTGCTCACCTGTATTTACATTTTCCTTGGATTTGATTTTTATTTACATGTAATTTCTCAATTTGATTTTGTGCATTCTTGTAAATTGCCTCAGTCCTCTATAGAACAAGATATAATATAGACAAAAATGATAAACTTGTGTTCAAGCCATATGACAACCAGTCCAGAGCTGTGTGATTTCAGTGAGGAGAATATTTTCTGCATGAGTGTGTGCACTGCGAAGAGGCAGGGGGACTGACATCTAGTCCGTGGGTCACACCGGGGTCCTGGGTGTGCAGTGAGTCTGCCCTAGGGAAAAGCCCACATCTCTAATTCCAAGAAGGCCGCCCTTGGGACTAGTAGCTGTCCTGACAGACACCTTGTTTGTGAGTGGAAGCAAGGGGTGGGGAGAATTCAGTTGAGGAGGGGCGGTAGCAAAGCAAGATTTATTTATTTTTAAAAATTTATTTGACAGAGAGAGAGACATCACAAGTAGACAGAGAGGCAGGCAGAGGGGGAGGGGGAAGCAGACTCCCCGCTGAGCAGAGAGCCCGATGCGGGGCTCGATCCCAGGACCCTGAGATCATGACCCGAGCTGAAGGCAGAGGCTTAACCCACTGAGACACCCAGGTGCCCCCAAAGCAAGATTTATTAAGTGAGAGTAAAATGACAGTACAACAAGGGAGGAGATCCAAGAGGGTTGCGGAGAATTCAGATTTTTTAAGAAGTAAGTTCCAGGAATATTGTAACATATTTTCTTCCTGATTATCTGAGGAAACCTTGACCTGCTAAATAAGGCTTGTGTGTAGGTCCAGAGAGATCTGACTCCCTCCTGAGGGGAATGTCCCCATCATAATTAGCTAAGACGGGGCTGATTGGGTTAATTGCCTTCCACTGGCATCATGGCCACTGTTCTGGGGTAGGAGCCAGGTGGGGCTGGTTCTGGGATAGGGGAGGAGGGGGTACCATTTTCTCCTCTGACCCAGATTGCTCCCTTTTAAATGTTCCCCTGTGAGTCAGCCTTTGGTACTCCTTAGCAAGCCCATTGTTTGTGTTTAAATGGAACTGGAACAGAGTGGCCGGAAGGCTGGCTGTTGCCTTGAACACCAGTTGTAAATTTAATGTCCACAGGGCCAGAGAAGCAGAAAAATGGGAGCAAATCCTAAGGGTGTGAGAGGAACAGGGCGGGGGGAAGGGACTGTCATGGAGTGGCTCAGAGAGCATTTGAGGGACATGAAATCTCAGATTGAAGAGGGGGTTAGGCAGAGGTGGTTTGAGGGCAACAAGAAGGGTAGGGTGCTGGGGACACAAGGGCCAGAGGAGAAAAGATCTCCAGAAGAGAGGTGATGCCACCAACTAATGGCATCCATGTCAAAATGTTGTCCAAGGGCATTGGTGGCCACATGGCTCAGGTGGA
This sequence comes from Meles meles, assembly GCF_922984935.1. NCBI lineage: Eukaryota > Metazoa > Chordata > Mammalia > Carnivora > Mustelidae > Meles > Meles meles. Next base: position 123,622,391 of record NC_060071.1, read on the forward strand.
ACCTTAAAGCTCAGAGCCTCACACACATGTAGCTTCGGTCACAGGCAAGGGAAGGGAGTGTTGGTAAATTGCCCAGCAGCTACTCAGGAAAGTGAAGGACGGGTCCTTTGTTAGCCTTGAGAGTTCCTCCACACTGTCACAGATCCCCTGAGAGTCCCACCTGGGGGAAGGGGTGCTCCCTTGCCCACTTGGCATCCAGGTCTCGCCTAAGTCCTGGACAGAAGTGACGGGAGGTACCTGAAGGAACTCAGAGCTCACGCTGGTGAAAGCAGAAGCTTCTAGAACCCGTGGGACTGATGTTAGCCAGCTTATTGCCCAGGAGATGATACAAGAGGACTTAAAATAGCATCTTCTATAATTGCTTGAGTCTCTGGGTGTTTAGTAACCATGTCTGGCAGTCTATACCCAAGACAGGCTGGCTGTGGGGAAAGCCATTGTTAAAATAAAATCATTAGCTTAATAGGCTTGATGAAAAGGTTGGCAAGATGGGAATTTCCTCTTGCAATATGTTCTCCACTCAAAACATTCCCTGAAACCAGTAAGCCATGTTAATTATTGACTAAAATGCCCTGATACCTCCCAAGTTTTTTTTCTTAAGGACCTCATAAACATTATCTCCAAAAACAGTTTGAAGTCCCCAGAATTTGCAGCCTCATGCAGGCCTCTATGTTACTTAACTGCTTTCCCTTCCTTATTATCATTTGTTTTGTTCCCTGGTGAGTATGTGCACACACTCCACACACACACGTGTGCACACGCACACATGCCTGTGTTATGCACATTTCCAAGGGAAAGGGATGTCCGCTAATGAAGTGAAAGCACGTAGTAATGAAGACGGTTAGCAAGGCCAAGGGCCCGGTGTTGTCAACATAGTAAAGAAGACCAAGCCAAGAATAAGAAGGTGACCTGAGAGAATCATGCCCAGCCAAGAGGACTGGCACTGGGTGAACTGCTACAGACAGTGTATTGAAAAACAAGTCCTTCCACAGCCTTCCTGCGGTGGGTGAAGATGGCCACAAATTCTTGGTCAGTCTCCCGCTCCCTGCACCCTGACCGAGCGATGGAGGTTATCTTCCTTCCCCTGATCATGGGATTGCTTAGGCCAAGCAAAAGCACTATGCTGGTCCAGGGCCCGAGAGTGGAGTTGGTCCAGCAGCTTTCCCTTTGTGCTTTTTGGGAGCCCTGAACTGCCAGGTGACAAGTCTGACTACCTGGCTGGAGACACTGGGCGGAAAGAAGAGGCCATGAGACTCCACGGAGAGAAAGCGAGGCCGGGTGTTCCAGGGCGGAGCATCCCAACGACTCTAGCTTCAGCTGCCATCTGGCTGCAAGCACATGAGAGGGCGTATGCACCAGCCGCGGAAGAGCCACCTGGTCAACCCCACAGAACTGAGAGGGAGAAAAATGGTGGTTATTGTTTTAAGCTGCTAATTTGGAGGGTGGTTCATTAAGTAGGAAGAGATCATCAAAACACTGCTCAAGCAGAAACAGAGGGTACATTTCCTGAGAGATGATTTCCTGCCACTGTCAACCCATCACTGCTCTGATATGGACTATGCCCTTCCTCGGCTTTCTAGGTGTTGCCTCTTCTCAGCTGGCAGAATTACCAGCAGTGAGATAGGAGTCAAGGCCCGGGAGGAGAGGCTTTACTTGTAGAATTGCCATCTTTTCAGATTAACTGGGTGGCACATCTCAGGGAGGATGCAGGCCATTGGCACTGGCAGCCATCCAGTGAGGGGGTGGGCAACCAGGGCAGAAGCCATGGGTCCTGGTAAAGAAGGGGCAGCCATCCAGTGAGGGGGTGGGCAACCAGGGCAGAAGCCATGGGTCCTGGTAAAGAAGGGGCAGCCATCCAGTGAGGGGGTGGGCAACCAGGGCAGAAGCCATGGGTCCTGGTAAAGAAGGGGCAGCCATCCAGTGAGGGGGTGGGCAACCAGGGCAGAAGCCATGGGTCCTGGTAAAGAAGGGGCAGCCATCCAGTGAGGGGGTGGGCAACCAGGGCAGAAGCCATGGGTCCTGGTAAAGAAGGGGCAGCCATCCAGTGAGGGGGTGGGCAACCAGGGCAGAAGCCATGGGTCCTGGTAAAGAAGGGGCAGCCATCCAGTGAGGGGGTGGGCAACCAGGGCAGAACCCATGGGTCCTGGTAAAGAAGGGGCAGCCATCCAGTGAGGGGGTGGGCAACCAGGGCAGAACCCATGGGTCCTGGTAAAGAAGGCAAGGGGCGGGGGTGTCTTCGTCAAGCAGGAGACAGAAAGGTGCCAGATTCTAACCAAACAGGCCCAGAGTATCTGGGAAGACAGGGAATTGTTTTCCTGTCTTTATAACACCAGTTTGCTGGCCAACATCTCAAAATAGAATTCCGTGACCCTAATCCTGTTCCTCCTTGGAGAAAAGGAGAATGGTTCGAACTCACAGTTAAGGGGCCAGGACTTACCCATTGGGCACTGGGCCAGGCACTGTCCTGCACACTATCTCCTACGCTTCTCTGGAGAGACTGGGTCACTCCGGCTGGCTTTTGGTTGCTTGAAATCCGAAACTTAGAGTTAACTCGAACCTTGAGTCTTGTGTTATATTTATTTTAATTTAGCCCCTTTTCAACTCAAGATAGAAAGAATGTGACTAAAATAATACAAAGGAAACAGGGTAAAAGAATCCATGTGTACTATTTGTTAGCTTTGATAGAAGTGGAAATGTAGCAACATCAATGTTTGAATAAGTACATTCCCACCACCCCACCCCCTTCCCCCGCAAATACAAACATGCCAAGAGGCATTTAAGATGTCCTTTGTCCTTGATTTTCTGATTCGCTTTTCACCCTGACATCTGAGCAGCTTCAACGTAAGATCACAGCAAACCATTTCCTTCTTATTTAATAAGTCAGGATTTAAGGCCTCGGTTTTATTTGAATACACCAAAAGCTTAGAAAGAGAGAGAGACTTTTAAGTACTTGGTTATTGTTGATCCATAGAAGAAATCAGCTCCTGTCACTTGCAAGGCATTTAAAGGGGATGTGAAGGAAGGGTTCATGGTAGGGATGACCTGTGGTTTTCTGTGTCTACTGCAGAGAGATCAAAGGACTTCTCATCACCGAGAACTGTTAAGCACCAGAACCAGCGTGAGTGGTGACGAAATGTTTGTGTGTGTGAGTTTCTTTCTAGACTGGTTCTGGGATGGCAGCATTTGCAGGCAGGAAGTCGCAGCTTTGTTATTCTTGCTACAATTCTTAATGAGTCACAATTCATTTATTTTTAAAAGTAGCTATAAATAAAGCCAGGGCATGGTTTTAGCACTGTATTAGACTGAAGGATTATTTTGCAATTTTTTTTTTTTTTGGTGAATCACTAGAACAATTAATAAAATACTCCATATCCATTGGAGCCCATTTTTGGCAATGCCCCTCCCCTCAGGATCTCTCTAGTATTAAATATTATACCTTTACAAGGCACTATGAAATATTGAAATATTTATGTATACACACATAATATTTAAACATCTGTGGAGAAAAAAGCATGAAAATGGGGGTAAATTGTCATTTTTTTTTAATAAGTCTCCCATTTCCTCCATCCTTGCCAATTTCACTGAGCTGAATCTCTCCCTGTCTCACATGACCGTATTGCTTTGCCCAGTAGAATGTGGACGGTCAAAACGTACACCACCCCCGAGTAGAGGTTTTATTTTATTATTTTTTTGAAGATTTTATTTATTTATTTGACAGAGAGAGATCACAAGTAGGCAGAGAGGTAGGCAGAGAGAGAGAGAGAGGAAGAACAGGCTCCCCGCTGAGCAGAGAGCCCAATATGGGACTCAATCCCAGGACCCTGAGATCATGACCTGAACCGAAGGCCGAGGCTTAACCCACTGAGCCACCCAGGTGCCCCCGAGTAGAGGTTTTAAATGTGCTTATGTGGCTTGGCTTGACCCCCTGCCCAGCTGTCTGGCACTGCGAGAGGAACCCACCCCAGGCAGGGGCTAATCTTTAAGCTCTGGTCTTGAGCAAAGACCTATGAGGAGTAGGCTTGGATCAACCCAAAGCCTGAAGCCAAGCCATGACAGCCCACTCACAAAACTCAGAAGGAAGCGTCTGTTGTCACAAGGCCCCGAGATTTTTGGACTTGGGACACGGCATTGACTCAGCAATTGCTGGCTGACAGAGGAGCTTTCAGATGAGTTTTAAAATTCACTTTCTTTTTCTCTATTTGCATTTCCCATTTTTTGACAATGAACAAACGTTATTAAATCGACTTAGCCCCATCGTTCGATAGTGAGCACCAACTGTATGCCTGCTCCTGGGCTCGAGACTGGGAATGAGGAGGTGAGAAAACAGTTGGAAAGACCTGCCCTCGTAGAACTTAGAGTCCGATGGGGGAGGCAGGCCTCCACCAACCACCGCGCACGCGAACGTGAGACACAACAAGGCTGTGCTACAGACACAAAGCATGTGGGGGCTAGAAGCCTGTGAAGAACAGAGCTGTGACTCAGGCAGACCCACGAGGGACAGCTTCACAGCAGATGTGATAAGCGAGCTGACATCTGGAGACTGACTAGGAGCTAACCAGGTGGAGTGATGTCCTAAAACCCAGCTTTTAGAAAAATAAACGTGCTTTTATTTACCAGATTCTGCCCAAGGGCCACAACATTACAGGGAACATTTAGCCCGAGGACTAAATGACCATTGATCTTGATATAAACCTGCCAGAGGCTTGACAGCAGGAGCACCTAGCTGTCCATCAAAACCCTCGCTCTCCCTCCCACAGTCCGGGGCTGTTCTTGGAAAGTGGCTGCCCAGCCACGAACTCCTCTCCCGGATGCCTTTGTGTCTAGGTGCCGTGGTTCGAAGCAGGACTGAGCCCCGGTGATGAGTACCATTTGGGGGCCAGGATGGTTCAGAAGGAAGTAGGCCTTCTCCACACCAGAGCTTTTCCCCCTCCTCCAGCAGATGACCCTGACCACGATGGGACTCCGAAGGACCATGTGGAAGAAAGCTGACCGTCAGCCAGAAACACCTGCCTGGGAACCGCCTCCCCGCACCCCCGCTTCTCCCCACAACGTGAGCAAGAAACAAACTATTCTGTCAGACTCCCAGAATCCGAAGGTGCATTTATTACAGCTTCTGTGTGACATAGAGTCGTGCAAGACCTATTTTAAACACTGACTCAGAATTTTCCCGAGTCACACATGTACACGCCCAGCCAACCTTCTAACCAGGTGGAGTATTTCCTTTGTGTGAATTGAACTTTATGCCCAATTTTCCTTTTTTCCCACCTGGTAGGACCGTTGTGATGTGGGTCCTGCGTGTCACACCTGATTGGTGAGTTGGGTGGAAGTGCTTGCTTTTATAGACTATTAATTTTGTTTGCTTCTCCACTTTCATGAATTCTTACAGGCGATGCTGACATTTCCAGCATGAGGGATGTTTTACACAAATCAGAGGTGCTCTGCTGGAACCTGAAACACATTACCTTGAAAGAAATACCATATTTGCTCACATAAATCTAAAAGGCCACATTCGCAAGGGTGGATGTCAGACCGAGGAGCCTGATTTGGGAGGCGGTGGGGAGCCATTGTAAGTTCTCTGGTGAGGGAAAGTTATGAGGGAAGAGGTGGTTTAGGAAGATGAATCTGATAGCAGCACACAGAAGAAACGAGAAAAAAAATAGCTCAGAGGCATAAGGACCCACTGTTGCAACAGTCCAGTTGTGAAATAAAGAGGTCTCGTCTGGGATGGTGCCAGTGGGAATGAAGAGAAGCAGGTGACTAGGAGGGCTGCAGAAGGAAAGGAAACCACCCTTGCCCACTGTTCCCAGCTCACCCCTGCTCCTACCAAACACCAGAGGTTCCGTAGACCAGTTCACCCATAGGGTTCCCTTGACACTAGCTTCCCCGTGAAAATAACACTACGGACAGGATTATGAAAATTATGCTATTGTTTTTAAAAGAATGCTTGTAAGAGAAAAAGGAGTAATTGTTCCACTAATTAGGAATGAGACAAATGAGCTATTTCCTAAAATTGTTTCTCATAGCTGACTAATCTCTAGAGAAGAAGAAAAGACTGTATGTCTTAGCTGGGGGCGGGGTGGGGGGATTACTTACATATTTCTGCTGGAAGGAGAAAGTCAGCTAAAAGCTAGGAGACTAGCATGAGAGAAAAGCAAATGCCTGGCCATGTTTTTTTTTGAAAGCACTGTCAAGTCGCTTCCATGACGTGTGCTGTGTTGGAGGAAAAGTCAGACGGTCAGGCTTGAATCTGGCTCGGCCTTCCTCCCTGACCTCCCTGTCCCCAACTACCCTCTGCCCACAGGGCTGCAGAGACAGGCCTGCTTTCCGTTCCTCAAAGGCACACACTCATCGGTAGCTTGGGGGCCTTTAGTCAGCTCTTCGTTGGGCCTGGAATCATCTTCCCATCGGGTTCTTCTTGTCCCTTAAGTAGCCGCTTGGAGAGTCTTTCCCAACATCCCAATCTAACGCAGCCACCCCCCCGCCCACCCCATTATCCCCCACCCTGTCTTCTGGTTTTAATTCTCTCCAAGCATTTATTTCATTCTAATATCCCCCATATAGCTGCGTGTTTGCTTGTTGTCAGTTTCTCCTGCTAGAATGGAAGCCTCATGAGAAGGCACCTAGCCAGCCCGATTCCCCACAGTATCTGTACCTTCTAGAGTAGTCCCCACGAAGAGTAGGAGCTCAATATGTGCACTTCATCGAATGACCAAATCAGGGACTAATGATGAGAGTGCCTGATGAATTAACCCCCCAGGAAATATTCTGTTCTCAGAAAAGCTTATTCAATGAAAGTTTTTTTCCCCCTGTGGTTACATTTGATTAAGAAATATATTTTCGCAATTATGACTGAATTTTTCCAATCTGTATTTTATATCAGACAACTAGACTCTAGGAAAACACAAGGTTCCTAATCAAGGGGAGGAAAAAAAAAATCAACATTTAAAAAATCATCTCTGGGGGAAGTACAACCTTAAACACATGTCATGAATTTTATGCATGGTTTCTGTGGCTAATTAGCATCTTCCCTCTTCTTAAAGCTACAGTATCTTCTTGGTAGCACCTATCACAGTGTTATGCACACATTCAAAATTCAAAAACTATAGAGTCAAGGATGAGGAGATAGTGTTTGTGATCTGTGGGTTTGGGTATGGCTGAGAAGTCCAAAATACACTGTTTATCACCACCTCTAGGAAGTCTTTCCTGATTCCCCCAGGCAGGATTGAATTTTTCCTTCTCTGTTCTCCTAACACTATTTCTTTGACCCTACAACCACCCTGATGTCTAACACCAATGAGGTATTTAACAGGCTCTCAGTTAAATGGATGCATAAATCAATAAAATTATATAAGAAAAAGCTGTATGAATTGGGACAAGCTTTAGAAATCACCCAAAATTTAGTGATTTGCATCTCCCATCACAATTTTGGGCACACTATTAATTATTACATGTTTCTTTAAGTCCATCTTTCTACTTAAATGCGTTTATATTTTAAGAAAACTATGCATCATAATCAGTAGAAAACTAGCATGGCTTGCCATAGGTAGAAAATGATCCCCACCCCTCCCAACACCAGTGAAAACTAAATAAAAATCTAGCTTGGTCTTATTGGCTGAATGCCCCCTGCCCCCAATTCCTGTTGAAGTCTTAACCCGTAGTACCTCAGGCTTTGCTTTTGGGATAGGACCTGAGAGGTATTTAAGTTCAAGTCAGGCTGTTAAGGTGGCCCTGATCCAATATGACTAATGTCCTTATAAGAAGTGATTAGGAGGGGTGCCTGGGTGGCTCAGTGGGTTGGGCCTCTGCCTTTGGCTCGGGTCATGGTCTTGGGGTCCTGGGATCGAGCCCCACGTCGGGCTCTCTGTTCGGCAGAGAGCTTGCTTCTCCCTCTTCCTCTGCCTGCGTCTCTGTCTACTTGTGATCTCTCATTCTGTCAAATAAATAAATAAAATCTTAAAAAAAAAAGTGATAGGATACAGAGACACCAAACATGTGTACCATAGAGAGGTGAGCAATGAACACAAAATAAGAAGACGAGCCAAGGAGTGAGGCCTCAGAAGAAACCAAGCCCACCCACACCTTGATCTTGGACTTCCAGCCTCCAGAACCTGGAGAAAATAAATGTCTGCTGTCTAAGCCTGCTGGCCTGTGGCACCTTGTCTCAGCAGCCAGAGCCAACTAACACACCGCCTATTACTGCCTGTGAGGGACACTGAGCCCAAAGTCTGAGCTCATTTGGTGGAAAAATGAGATTATAAAAGAAAGAGAAGTGTTTTAAGACCTACTACCACCAATGGAGACTTTCTCCTTGACAAAGAACTAAGTAGAAATTAAAAGGAAATGATTTTTATCCCTATAAGATTTGTATGGGTCAAGCTGGAATACACTGTATTCTAAATAATCTCAGTGTCTTCACACATCAACAGTTTCTGTCCCACAACTGCTCTGTGTCCTGCACAGGTTGGCAGGAGCACCTCCCTCACCAGATTCCTTGGGGCCCCAGGCTGATGAAGGCTCCGCCATCTGGAATACGTGGCACCTTCTGTCACCAGGTGTGAGGAGGAAAGTCTGGAGAATTGTGTATGGACTTCCCACCCTCTCAGACCATAAGTGACGCCCATCTTGGCTGCTTGTGAGTCACTGGCCAGGACTTAGCATGTGACTCGGACTAGCAAGAGGACCAGGAACTCTAAGCAAACAAATGGATTCTTCCAGGTGTGTTTCTGTCTCTTGCACAAGATGCTACTTAATATCATATTCTCGTCCTTAAAAATCATTTCAAGGATGCATCCATGTTTTGGGGGGGGGGAAGATCTGGGACAGTCTCTTAATTACATAGATGAAATTCACAGGATATCTCCTTATATGGTGTTATAGACCCTCTTCGTGCTGGGTTTGCAGCCAGAGCTCTCTGATCTCTTCAGGTCTACACTTAAGTTCTTTCCGCTCAGCCCTGGGAGCACAACATTGTAGCAACTAGAACAATTTGGATGTCTATTTTTGGCACAAGAACTTTGCCGTTGAAAGAATGTGAAGGCAGCTTGTCCCATCTAACATTTCATCCGGAACACGCCGAGACCTTTCCCACTCATGTCTGAGGCGACTACATCTGCAGAATCAATGAGAACGTATGATTGCTCAGTGTTGTCTGGTTAGCATCCAATTATGTACAGTGTATTTATTTTAAATTTAGAAGATGCACACAAGAGATTTCCAGGAACAAAATGAGAAGAAATTGGCAGTGCACTGAATGGAAAAAAATTAATGACTTGAATTATACAGCCTGTGCATCAAAGCCGACGAGACGAGGAGCAAAGGGGAGACAGGAGGGTGCACTCCTTCACGCTCTAGTCTGCTGACGGTCCAGAGTGGTACCTGAGAAGTGTCACCCTCCACGCAGCGGTCACATCCTTTATCTTCATGGTGAGGCTGGGCTTTTTGGATCACGAATGTGCCACAGTTTCAGGGCACCAACGTGTTGCCCCTAAACAGACTTCCAGGGCAAACTTCCTTTTAGAGAATAGATTAAGTGAAATCACGTTGTTGACTCCACAGGGCAAGAGGGAGGTGGCGAGCGAGGAAAGCCTGAGTAAAGAAACACAGAGTGGGGCTTGGGACACTTATGCTGATGGAAGGGATCGGTATTTGTTGAGCTCCTCCTCTGTACTGTGCCTGTTATGTGTCAGGCACCTTCACACACGTCCCGCTTATCCCTTGGGATTATCGCTGATTTTATGCTGTGGGTTGAACTGTAACACTTCAAAATTCATGCATTGAAATCCTGGCCCCTAATACCTCAGAATATGACCTTTCTTGGGCATGGGGTCATTGCAGAAGTCGTTAGCTGAGATGAGGTCCTACTCAAGTCAGGTGGGCCCCATATAGAGTATGAGTGATGTTCTGATAAAAAGGAGGAATTTGGAGACAGACACACACACACAAGGAGGATGCCTTTAGAATGAAGGCAGGGATGGGAATGATGCTTCTAGAAGCCAAGGATGCCAGAGATTGCCAGGAAACCCCGCAGAAGTTAGGGGACACATATGGAACAGATTCTCTCTCACAACCCACTGAGAAGGAATCTACCCAGCCAACACCTTGACCTCAGATTTCTGGTCTCCAAAGCTGAAAGACAATAAAGGCTGTTGATTACGCTCTGTCTATGGTCTGTTGTTCTGGAAGCCCCGGCAAAGTACTACAACATGCTGACAAGGCAGAGGGCCGTTGGGTCCGTCCAAGGCTAAATACTGTCTGCGAGGGCAGGGTCAATACATGTCTTGGCATGTCTCAAAGTTTCCCTGCCTTTTCTAAAGGAGGAAACTGAGGCCCCAAGGTTAGACTGCCCTGTCCCAGGCTTCAAGCCAGAGAGCTTTGGGCAGAGGGAGATTTTTCTGGGCTTTTTTCCTATCTTGGATCATGATTCTTTTCTTCGTTGTTCAGATTTCAGAAGGTTGAAGCCCACCTCTTGGATTTGTGGTAAACCAGGAGTCGAAAGCAAAAAAAGAATGTCCCTGATGTCGAAGTGCCTGAAAGCTGTTCATGGGGCAAGGAGTTGGGAGGCTGGGCAGGCTGGCATCTCAGAGCCCCCTTAGCCATACAGACGGAGGAGACCATATAGGGTGAAGCCGAACCCCCGGGCTGGGGGTCCCCACTCTCACGGAGGGCTGGCTGCTGGCTTTGCACCACGTTACCTTCATGGATCGATCAGACTCACCATGTCTTTTGTCATTTGTCCTGTGAGTTAGGTCTTACAATTCCCGTATTATACATGAGAAAAGAGACTCAGACACTGTGCAGTTGCTGGGGAGCAGCGACCTGAACCCTGAAGATTCCAAGTCTGAGCTGCGGACACAGACTGTGCTCCCCCACCCAGAGCCCTCCGTACGCTCTCCTGCCGGGCCTCCCTCCCCACCCCTGAGGCTCATTCTGGGGCTTCCTGGCCTTCTTACCTCTTATCCATCCTTTCTGCAGTTCCCTCTGGACAGGCGTATGTGTAAATTGTATCAGAGACGGTCATGTTCTAACCATCGAGGACTTATAAAAGGCAGATGGAAAAATCAGTCTGTGACTCTTTGATGACCGTCACCTCCAAAAGAGGGCTGGGTTTGGGGAAAGGGTTTTGGAGAGCACTACCCCATGGAGGTGACGGGGGCGGGGATTTCTATTCTTATCTCAAATCTGGTGAAAGAGACACCGGTGTCCCCTGGGAGGGCTTGGGATGCGCCTCTGAGCTGGGGGGCGTGGTGGACTACTGGTGTATGGCGTGCGCAAGAGAGCCGTGCAACCAAAAGGGGCTGTTTTCTCACCTGACTAAGGTGCCGGTGTCCCACAGACCACACGCAGGCCAAGTCAGCTAGTCACGCTCTCTCCCCTCACTTCTGCCCATTCTGCGTTCCGTCGGCTAGAGCCTGTCACAGTTCGCTAAGCGTCTTGGGCTCTCTCTGACCCCGGGCTGCTGCACGTGCTGCTCCCCGCTCCTGCATATCCTGCCTCACCCTTCCTCCTGGCCAACTCGAAGCAGTCCTTCACTCCAAAGTTGAGAAAGTACTTGCCCCCGGACCCAAAATCCAGGGCAGCTTTCCCTCCCAGGCTCACTGGGATTCGAGCCTTCCCACTTCCGAGGTTCCTGCACCAGACTGAGAACTCCTTAGGTGAGAAGAGTCTGGTTCACACCTACGTCCCAGAGCCCACTGCAAGGTCTCTCTCAAAGTATAGTATCCACTCAGTGAGTGAATGAATGAATGGGAGACCGAAGGTGCTCTTGGGCAGGGTCATTTGGGGGTAGAGGCACCCTAAGTGGCCTGTGGGCTGGTGGCCCCTTCTCAGCCCAGTTGACCCCCAGCCATGTGATGCGTGAGCTGTTCCCAACAGCAGAGAGGGAGGAGGGCAGAGGGATGTCTCCCCCTGCTAAGCCTTGCCACAGATTGGGGGGCAGTCATTTCATGAGTGTTTCAGTGATTGGGAAGTAACTTAGAAGTGTGATGTGGCCAGCAGAATGAAAACAATTGTTCTGTTTGCCCCCACTTACTAATGGTGTGTCTGAAAGAAGTTCCATCCCTTTCCTGAACCTTCATTTCCTCAGTGAGAAATGGGCATCACCACATACCCAGTTTATGACCAGGCACAGTTACACAGAAATATCGTGACACTGTCAAGTCACAAGAGGAAGACAGGGCTAGCTGTTTTTTTGTGGGCCACTGTTGTGACAAGGTGGTACCTGCTTGAAGGTATGTTCAAAGTGCATAAAGTATTGTGCGTCAACCTGTCCCTCTCAGAGACTTCAGGAAATAGATTTATTCCTGAGCACGCTCTCGGGTTCATGGGAGACGCTGAGATAAACTATTTCTGCCTTCAAGGGACTTATAATGAAGTAAGGCAGTTAAGACCTTTAATAGCTACTTAAATGTACTAATACATGACCTTGATGTCCACTGTGATCTCCTAGCCCTTTAAAATCTAAATAAGATTGGCTGAAAGCTCTTAATCAGTTTTCCATGCAAGACCAAAACCATCGCCAGGATTTGTGAGGAGTCCTGGGAGAATCACAGCCCCTCAGTCACAGGTCGGCTTTGAGTTCTGGCCGCGATTTCAGGACTGGCGCCCTGTCCTTGTTGGCTACCTCAGTGAACCTGACACGGGGCATCCTGGATTCCCTTCCTAAATCCCAACTCGGACAATGCTGTATGTGTGTGTGGAGATGACTTTATTGGAGATTCAGGAGGAAAGGGACACAGAGGGGTTTCCGTTGCAAAATTGCACTACTTAAAGTTGAGTGTTGCAGCCTGGGTGGATCAGTGGGTTAAAGCCTCTGTCTTCGGCTCAGGTCATGATCCCAGGGTCCTGGGATTGAGTCCCACATCGGGCTCTCCGCTCAGCATGGAGGCTGTTTCTCCTCTCTCTCTGCCTACTTGTGATCTCTGTCTGTCAAATAGATAAATAGAATCTTAAAAAAAAAAAAATAAAGTTGAGTGTTGCATCAAAAACTCCCAGTCACCCTTGATACTAAGGATGTCATCACATGGTGCCCAGGCCCCGTCCCTATGTCCCATCTCACTCACTCTTGCTTCCCTTCTGCTTCTCACCACCCTTCCCCACACCCTCCTCCGGATTCTCTCCCATGTCCAAAGCCTTCACCTGCCTCTCTGCAGAGCAACTCCTGTCTCTCATACGCCTTCCAGGCTCACTTCCAGAGGCTCCCCCTGCAGATCCAAACTCTTCTGGCAGGGGGCGGTCCGGGGAGGGGGTGAGTCTTCAGGAAGCCAGCTCTTTACAGCAACCACCTGTTTCCATTCCCCAGAGTCTGGGCCTTTGGAGGCAGGACAGGGACAGATTCCTCTCTGAGGGATCTGGGCAGGAGGGATATGAGCCTGGGGCCAAGACAGCAGGGACCAAACCCTCTGGCCACCACTATGCAGCCTACAAAGGGACAGACCCAAGGTGGTCGTACAGGAAGGACAGGGGGACAGGGAACCTGGTTTCTCCCCAGCATCAGACTGGTCCCTAGTTTGTTTGTTTACCTTTTATTCAACTAGTTTATACACACACACACACACACACATACATACATTTATACGTATAATGTTTATATACATAATTTTATACATTTGTATTTTCTAATATATTTATATATTATGTATTTACAAACATGTTATTTAATACTTATCACTGTATAAGTATAATATGTATAAAATCTATTCACTGAGATATGTAAACATATATTTGTATTTTCATTCACATGCTGCACACGCCTATGTACATTCCCAGGCACCCAGGCCTTGAAGCCGAGAGCATGCCAACCCCCGCAGGAAGCACTCTCCTGACTACTATCCGCACAGATTTGTTTTACCTGTTTGGGGACTTTATATAAATAGAAGACTAAGGTGCATCCTCCTTCATGTCTGGCATCTTCCAGCATTTTATTTGGGCAAGGCATCCCCATTTTTGGATGTGGTCACATATATCACGTCATCTGTACTGTGTGACTGTCCCATAATTTATTTCTATATTCTATTGTGGAGGGACATAGGTTGTTTCTAATCTGGAGTGACAATGTGGTCTCTGCTTTTGAACCGGATACTTGCAAAGGGCCAGTTACCTGGAAGGAGATGCTGGACACCAGAGGGAGTCATTCGTTCACTCAGCAAACATCTGTGGAGTATCTCTCATGGGCCAGGTAGGTGGACAAGCGCTCGAACCCAACGGACACCAAGGTCAATGTGACCCAGCCCCTCGCGGAGCTGACCATCTGTAAGGGAGGTGGATGGATGTGGAGACAGACCGTTAGAACACAAAGACTTAGTGCTTAGACAGGGGTGGAGAGGAACCAGTAAAGGCAAGGCTTAAAGGGAATCAAGCAAAGGGGACTGAAGGGAGTGTGTTCGAGGAGAAAGAACAGTGTGTGCAAAGGACGCATTTGTAGAACTTGAACCTTCCCATTACTGAAGCCTCAAGAATGGGGTGGGGAATGGGGTGAGGCCAGGTGGTATTGGTAGGCTGGGGCTGGATCTCGAAGGGCAAAGAGAGCCATTTTAAGGAGCGAGGGTTTTTCTTGAGATCAAAGAGATGCCACCTAATTAGATAAGTAGCATCAGCTGCTTTGCCTTGTAGAAGCCCCTTGTGGCTGTGGCGAGGGGTGGACGGAACAAGGCATGCAGGGAGACAGATGGACAGACAGGACAGATGTGGCCAGAGAAGAGGTAGCAGACCTGAGCCCCTTTCCCCCAACCCTGGACCCTGACATGGACCTCACAGTGTAGCCTACAAGGTGATTGATTTGCCGGACACCAAGAACAGTGTCCTTCACAGAACACATTTGCCGGGGGTTGTGTCCCATGTGCTTCTACTATGCTCCTCCGCTGTTTAGTCTGGAAGCCTCCAAATTAATCTCCCATCTGACCTTTCCGTGTTTCTGGAGGCCTCTCTTCCCATTCGGCATTCTGATCCTTGATGGCTGTTTCCTCCAGAGCTGCCCGGCTGGGCTCCTCCAAGGCATGGAGACTGGGAAAGAGAAGGCTGGGTCTTGCGTGGTGGGGAAAGAGGCAGCTGCTGGGCCACGTTGCCCCCGCCTTGCTTACGCTGCATTTTTGGGTGAGCTGTTCTTGTTTAATGTAAGCAGAGCAAATCCATCCATAGCAAAATCAGAGAAAATAACTTGTTGATGTGTAAACCAGGATGTCACAAATAACCCAGTTTGTTTAATTATAGCAGACTGAGTGCTGTGAGCAGGGAAGGGGGTGGTGTCGGCGGTGGTGCGGAGAGAAGGGGAATTCAGGATACCACCGCCAGCGGCCCGCAGGCCTGCCGAGGAGACCTGGAGGAACATGTGAGCGCCGGGACCACGTGGATAAAGTGGGGCACATATGGAGCATGAGTCAAGCTCATTGGAGTGGGTGGACGGCTTTCGGTGCTGATGGGCGTTTGCTGTAGAGTCGCTAGACAGAAAAATTAAATCATAGGTAAAAGGATAAAAAAGATACATGGAAATAATAAGGCTGTGAGCGTAGGAAATTTCGGCTTTATGACTAATTGTTGTATGAAGAAGTTTGTTCTTCCCTGTGAAATGCACCAATGTGGTAGAAGGCTGAGGACACTGGGCCCGGGAAGAGGGGTCTCCCCACCCCATCTACCATTGGCTCCTTTTTCCATTTCAGGAAGAACATGGAAACCAGAACTTTAGGAAAGTCAGAAGGAGTGTATTATAGCATTTAAGATCATGACTTTGGGTTTAGGTAGGCCTGCGTTCAAGTTTCTCTTCTCTTCTACGTGACCCTCGGAGTTAGCTCCCCTTATGTCCCTTGGCTGGTCATCAAGTGTTAGAGCAATCCAACTCGAGAGGCATAGACACGCTCTTAGCCCTGTACCTGGTACAGAGGTAAATATCAATGAATAAAGGTCTACCCCGCTTTTCTAAAGTTCACATTATGTCATTTTGCTTTTACAAAAGATTGCCATCTGTACCTGTTTTCACTAACTGAAAGGAATCCAAAGAGGAGAACTGCTTTTATGAAAAAAGGCAAAAAGCAAAAATCGTTCAATATTTGTTTGCCTCTCAGCTCCTTCCCCTCGAAGTACACTTAGCAGCCCAGCATCAAACCACCAGAGCTTTGAACTGTGTCTGTGAGCATCTGAGTTTTATCTCAGTTTATTTTGTGCATTCTTACCAAGACGTGTGCTAAGGTATCAGGAAAGCTTTCATAGCAATGCTCTACTTTCCCATAGCAGGGTGAAACTGTATAGATATTTGAATGGGAGAAGAATGCAGTGAACAAGGGTGTTAGGTGATTCCCTTCCGCACACACCAAGCCTCCTTCCCACCCACATCACCTCCCAGGAGCTGCACCGCCCCCCTCCACATGCCTCCATTAAGTCTTTTAAAGAAGCAATCATTCCAAGTGGCTTAAGACTGTCTTTCCTAGAAGAAGGTAACACATTGGCTAGTCAATGTGACTGCAGAGCTGACATTTTTGGGCGATGACAGAACATGACACTTACCTTCAGAAATTTGGGGAAGGGCTTTTTGGAAAATTAGAACTTTCCTGGGCTCATGGCACATTTTTGTTCATGGGCCTTTTTCCTCCATAAAATAATTAAAACAAAATAAAATAAAAAATTATATTGTATAAGTGCATTGGCATAAAGAGGAATGTAGCATAGCTTGTCTTCATTATTATGTATTCATAATAATAATCATTTTTATTCTTATTTTAAAAGAAATCAAAATATTTTTGTGGCCCCTAGGCACAGCGCCTATTGTAGGGCGGGAGTTAGGAGCATGGAAAGTAAATGCATTTTCTAAGTGAAATTTTTATAAAAACAGGAAAATGGATTGAGTTTTGCTTAAAGTTACTTTTATTTAAAGAAAAGAGAGCTTTTTACTTGGATACTCTCTTTGCTGTTATGTTTTCTTTCATGGTTAAACTAGGCTTTCCCTTAGGAAATGATCTTGAAATTACATAGTAATTTTATTTTATTTATCTTGTTTTTTAATGCATTGTTAATCTGACAAGATAAAAACAGCTCTGGGTTCACATATTGCTTTTGCCTGCCCCTCCTTCCTGGCTTGCTTCTTTCTGTAGGTAACAAGGTTCCTTTGTTGAGCCCCCCCCCCCCCTCAGTAATTCTGCTTTGGGTGGGGCTGGCCACACTCCCTTGAACTGGCCAATCAGAGTAGTCCTCCTGGACCTTGATTGGTTCAATGATAATAAGCACCTGATTGCAGACGGGCCAATGGACCGTCTTTGGACCAGGCCAAAGAACCTGGAATTCTTGGGAGTGATGTGTAGGAGCTCTTTTCCTGGGCGGATTCCTGGCTATAAAGGCAAGTTTGAGTTTCCCGCTCCCAGGGGCTGCCAATGGTAAATGTCCATGAACGAGTGAAGCCCTCACAGAGAAGAACAGAGCAAAGAGAGAAGTGAAGCTCTGATAGCATCAGTTGAACCCCTGGATTTCGTTATGCTTGAAGCTAGTTAACCCTTGGAATTTGAATTACAGGAACCAATGACTTGTTGTTGTTGTTAAATCCATTTAAATTTAGTTTTTAAAAAAATCAAAACAAAGAATTCTAATACAATTGACAACCTCAGTTTTTTTTTAATGCCTTATGAAATACACATATGAATGTCAGAGAATGTTTGTTTCATGCCTACCTAGAGTAAGAGAAGGATGTTCCCAGGCATGTTCAACCAGTATTTCCACTTGGGTCACCTGGCTTCTGCGGCAGCCCCCTCTTCCTTTTATTTGACTTTAAAAAAGTTACTTTAAGGGGCACCTGAGTGGCTCAGTGAGTTAAGTCTCTGCCTTCAGCTCAGGTCATGATCTCAGGGTCCTGGGATCAAGCCCTGCATTGGGCTCTCTGCTTAGCAGGGAGCTTGCTCCCCCCACCCCTGTCCCCCACCCAACCTGCTGTCCCCGGCCTGCCTCTCTGCCTACTTGTGATCGCTCTCTCTGTCAAATAAATAAATAATTACTTTAAGACTTCCTTCATCAGCAACAGGCTGCCTTGATATTCTTTTGAATAAAAATACGACCTCTTTTTGTTTATCAAGAGCAGATGGAACAGGCCTTCCCTCCACTGTGTCCCAGAAATGTGCTATTTGAGAACTTCCTTCTAAGAGGAAAATCAGCGAGCAATGACAATCAATGTGTGTGATTCATTCACTACAAGCAGGACACCTTGACGATGGTATGGTCCATAGACCACAGCATGAGCATTATCCAGAACTTCTTAGAAATGCAAATTCTTGGGCCCCACCCTTGATTTATTGAGTCAGAAACTCTGAGGGTGGGGCCCAGTGATCTCTATTTTTGCGACCCTGAGAACCACTGGCTTAGGGGTTTCCTCTTTCAGTTACTATAGATACAGCTGCTGGGCGATTAAAATCAAGCCTGAGTAACTGTTGCAGAATCTGCATTTGAGAGTTTGCTTCTCATTTTGAGGATAAGAAGGGTCAAGCTATAATAAATTGGCTATTTTCTCTTTTTTTCCTTTTTATTCATTAGTATTTTGCTAAATATACATTCTGTTTTTATTCTTTCTTCAAGCATTTATTTTTTTTTTTACACTCTACTCAGCATATTTGACTGTATATATTTCCACCAGTGTTGAGAGCCAATCAGTATCTATGACTGACCGCCATTTAGAAGACTAGACCTCGTGGGGCATCTGGTGGTTCAGTTGGTTAAGCACCTGGCTTGATTTTGGCTCAGGTCATGATCTCAGAGTTGTGAGATCCAGCCCTGTGTCAGGCTTTAAGCTCAGTGGGGAGTCTGCTTGGGATTCTTTCTACTCCTCCCTGTATGATCTCTCTTTGTCTCTCAAAAAAAGGTTAGACCTTGATACTTCATGGTGTCTTTCCTCCCCATCCCTCACCTCCCTTTACTCTCCTTTCACCCATTCCCAAGTTTTGTTGAAATCTTTTGACATTTAACAGATGGAATTTTTTCTTAACAGTTCTTTAAACTTCGTGGCCATGTTTTTGATGGTCATTTGGACTTTACTGCTTTTACACATTTAGAAGCACACTTCCTTGGCTTGTAACCTATCTTCCTCTTTCTTGGATTCATTTTTCCTATTGGTGGAGTACATCCCCTAGAGAATCTTTCAGAAAGCACTCATGGAAAGAAACTTTCTGAGTCCTTGTTCTTCAAAAATTGTTTCTATTTTGCACTTAAATAATTTTTTGCCTGGGTATAGAATTCTAGATTCAACATTTTTTTCTATAAAAATTTATGGCACTACACCTTATGGAATTTTATCCTTATTACCCTTGAGAAGTTTGATGTCCCTCTGTTCTTCCTTTGAAGTTAAACTATTGGGATTTTTTTTTCTTCTTTGGGATTGATTTTCTTTATTCATGGAAATTTCACCAGTATGCCCAGGGCCAAATCCTCTACCCTCCTCTCTTGTGTTTCTTTTCAATACTTTGTGGATTCTTTTAGTATGAAGACTTAATAACCTCTCTAGATTTGAAATTTTTGTGTGTAATTTTTTTTTATTATTTTCTCTATCCATTTTCTTTCTGGATATTTTTTGAGACAGAGATTGGAACTCCTGGTTCAGTTTCTTTGTTGCTGTTGTTTTTGTTGTTGTCTTAAGAATTTTTATTTTCAAGCAACCTCTACACAAAATGTGGGGCCTGAACTTACAACCCCGAGAGCAAGACTAGCACACTCCACTGACAGAGCTAGCCAGGTGCACTATGGTTCTGGGTTTTTTGTTTTGTTTTGTTTTCATATTCACTTTTCTATCTCCCACATTTCAATGGCTGGAATTTTGCACTACGTATTGGGTAGTTTGCTTGTTTCAACATTCCAGTTTGTCAATGCACTCTTCACTTGTATACATTTTATTTATCAGTCCATCATTGGTGGGGATTTTTTCATTTGAAAATGTTGTAAGCCATAGAAAATTACAGAAGATAACATAACAAACACCCATGGACCCATCACTCAGAAACAATAAACATTAATGTCTTGTCGTATTTGCTCTGGTTCCTTTCTAATAAAATATTACTGATAAAATTGCAGTTTATTCCTCTCCCTACTAATTTATTCTTCTCTCCACTCCTTCATCTTTCCCAGAGCAATTACTACCATAGCATTATGTGTTTTACATATATATTCCACCATCACCCCTCAGTCTTTCCTAGCTTCTTGGTTTTGGTTTTGCTTTGTTTTTATTTTGTTTTAACGTTTTAAGATAGTGTCACACTGGATTTACCTTTCTGTAGCTAGTTTTTTTCACTCAACAATAAGTTTTGGAAAATTTATTTAAGTTGTTGGGTATCTAGTGCATTCATCTTAACCACCATGTACTAGACCTTTGTAGGAATATGTGCAATGCATTTATTCATTCCTCTAGTGATAGATATTTCAGCTGTTTCTGAGTTTTTTTGCTTTTAGAACACAGAAAACATATGTTTGTTTAGAACACAGAAAACACATGTGTTCATCTACTTGTACATGTGTGAGAGTTCCTCTAAGGTTTATACTCAGAGAAGGAACTGCCGCATCAAATGATATACACATTTTTGATTTATTAGAAAAACTGTTAAATTCTTCTCCAAAGATTATCTACAAGATGGCATGCTTGTTATGTATTCCTGTAGCACCCTTTGAGAATTTGTGGCTCCCCACATCTTCACCAACCCTAGAAATTGTCAGACTTTTTCATTTAGGAAACCCATTTAGGATGGGTGAATAAAAAAAAGAGAGAAAGAAAGAAAGAAAGCTGATGGGTTTTATTCTTCTATTGGGCTTTAGTTTTTGTTAATCAAGATTTCAGTCTCCAAGAATCCTTTTAGTTTCTAAGAACTACTTAGAAGTTTTGTCCATCTGTCTGTCTATCTGTTTATCTATCTATATATCTCTCTGTCTGAATAGGCAGCTGTCTCAACTGTTTCTGAAGATATTAATTCTATTTATTAAAAAGCCTTTCTTTCTTTCTTTCCTTCCTTCCTTCCTTCCTCCTCTTCTCCATTGTATGAATTTTGTTTCTTCAGGTGTAAATTCTGGAGGTGAGTTGGTGCTTCTATTTCATTCTGTTAGTTTTTCTGAAAGTATTGGCAATTTTTAGCATCTACTCATCCATATTGCTCTGGCTAGAGTGGATTTCTCAGGCCACCTGAGAATCCCTCTTTACTTGGCTATGGCTAGAGGTGCTTAGGAGAGAAACCTGGCTCTCCCATGTGCAGGGCAAGGGAGAAGCATATGCAAGGGTTTGTGTGTAAGCATGAGGTCTCCTGTCCACTGCCATGGCCAGGAATGGCTGGGGCACTGCTCAGCTATCCGGGCCGGGCCAAGAGGCTCCTCTGAGAGTCTTCTCCTTTTGTCAGAAGCTCCAAACTAGTCTGGTCACCCTCCCATGGTGCTTCTTCTTCCATCTGCTGCTTCTAGTCTTGATGTTTGTATTGGTTTGCTAGAGTGTGGAACAAATACCACACATTGGGTGTGTTCTCACACAACAGAAATTCATTTTTTCACAGTTCTAGAGGCTAGATATATGTCCAAGATGATGGTGTCAGCAAGGTTGTTTCTTCTGTGGCTTTTTCCCAGGACTTGCCGATGACCTCCATCTCCTATGTCTTCTCTTGATCTTCCCTCTGCCTGCTTGTGTCCTAGTCTCTTCTTACAAGGACACCAGTCCTATTGAGTTAGGCCATCCTAACAGCTTCATTTTAACTTAATCACCTTTTTAAACACACCGTCTCTAAATAGTGTCGCATTCTGAGATACAGGGGTTCGGACTCTGACATATGAACTGGGGTTGGGGGGACACAACTCAGTCTGTAACTGTCCTATTCTAGGGTTCTGCTGGGAAAAACAAACTCTTTTGTGGAAGGCCCCTCTTTATTCTATCTTCTTGATGCTATAGCATACAAACTGGTTGGTCTCATATGGAGGTTAGCTAATTTGTTTAATTGAATCCTGTGATCAGATATTTACTTGTATGTTTCCACATGGCACTTTCTATTATAAACAGTGGACAATAAACTTCTTATGGCTAAATACTTGTTCATAACTCTTTCCTCTTATACAGTTTTTATAATTATAATTATATAATAATTATAATAATTAATATATAACTATATATAATATATAATAAATAATATATAATATATAAATATGTAATTATATATATTTATATATAAATTATGTATATTTATATAATATATTATATGTAATATATAAATATTATATAATTATATAATTTTTTAAAAAAGGCACACCACCTGGTCTTCGTGTTAAGTTTACAGTTTACCTCAGAAAGCAACAAGAAGTCACACTACCTATTACTTTTCCTTGTCAGACCCTCCTTGCCACCCATACTTCAAAGTGAACACAGTTGAAAACTACTTCAACTTAAGAAAAAATGAAAACAAAAATCTTCAGCACCTTTTAGTTTCTAAGCACAGGACAACACGGGCAGAAGGGAAATACAGGAAGAGAGGGTAGCAAATGGGTAAGACCCAGAGTGCTGTGCTCTTCAGGAAAAGTCTACGTATACACAGCTGCTCTGATGGATAGAATGGCTGATTTATATATTGGTCATTGTGAGAAAAAAAAAACTTACAAAATTTCCTCAAATTTTGGCAGGTCCCTCCAAAATGTAAAGATTGGAGATAACTTACTCACACAATCATTTCCTTGAACTTTATCAAATAATTAAGTAGTACCATAATGGTGGAAGTCATAGTGAGGAAAAGGAGGTAAGGAAGAAAGGAAGATTTCTTTTTATGTCTTACTCACTCTTTCCCACCAGACTATGAAGATCCAATGAGTCCTTCGAGAACAAAATAATCAAAATGTGTTTTATGGGAATAAAGTACTTTCTAGATGGAATCTAGATATTATATATATTATATATATAATATATAATATATATAATATATAAAATATATAAAAATATATTTATAAATTATATACTTTATATAAATATACTTTATATAAATTATATACATTATATAAATATAAATATATATTTATATAAAATATATAATTATAATAATTAGATAGAATGAGATAGATGAATTAGGGAAATTTCTTTGCATTGTAGGGATCTATAATGATTATAACTCAAATGCCTAGAGAGAAATAGTATCAAACACATAAGGGAAAAAGCTATGGGACAATCTAGAATGAACAAGGGAGCTTCTAGAGTGCTGGTAACGTTCTGTTTCTTGGTTTGGGTGTTGGTGACATGGATATGTCCAGCTGGTAAAAATGCATCGAGGGACACCTAGGTGGCTCAGTCAGCTGGACGTCTGACTTGATTTCAGCTCAGGTCATGATCTTGGGGTTCTGAGATGGCACCCCGTGTTGGGCTCTGCATTGGGCATGGAGCCTCCTTGAGATTCCTTGAGATTCTCTCTCTCTCTTCCTTTTGCCCCGCCCCACCCCACTCACTCTTTCTTTCCAGGGGGGGAAAAATGCATTGAGCTATCTGCTTATGATACATGCATATTTCTGTACAGATAGTATATGCTGATAAAAATTAGAAGAGAGAGAATCTGGTGACTGGGAAGCATAGGAACACAGTAACTCTAGTGCTGCTTGCTTGGTTGGCATTGCATTTTTTGAAGACGGTTATGAATGATATGCTTTGTGGCAATTTATTTTAATGGTCTGGTGGTTCTCAACTCTGGCTGCATATTAAAATTGCCTGGGGATGTGTTTTGAAAATACTGCAGTCCGGCCCCACTCCGGATCAGCTCAGTAAGAACCCCTTGGGGGTGGGGTTCTGACTTCAGTATTTTTACAAAGCTCCCCAGTGATTCCAGTGTGCAACCAGGTTTGAGTAAAAGTGGTCTAGAAACAGAATTATTTTGATCATCTGTGTTCTGTTCAGATTTGCTCTGTGATTTCAGAATTTTTGTCAGTTTATATCAACCACTCCTTTTGCAATAAAAAAAAAAAAAACACATAGAGTTAAAATGCGCTTTATTACCAAACTTCCTACAGGGGAAAAAAAAAAAAAAAAGCTTTTTTATTGTGAATGTGAATTGAGTCCCCATTCACCTCCTTTTTCTTTGAAATCATAGAAACAACTTCTTTAATAAGGCAATTTTTGTAAACTCAGGAATATGACTATTGTATTGTAGTAGGATGGAGAGTGTTTCCTCCAATGCATTCTTAGAAGGAAAATTGTTGGTTCGATGGGTGTTTTATCTTCCAGCTTCTTGTATTGCTCCATTGCCTGCCAGGATTCCCACAGATAGATGAGCAAGCTTGGTGCTCCCCAGCCTTGCTGCCTCCCCACCTCCCTTACTTTTTTTTTCTCTCTTTTTAAAAAATTAACATATAATGTGTTATTTGTTTCAGGGGTACAGGCCTGTGAATCATCAGTCTTACACATTTCACAGCACTCACCATAGCACATACCCTCCCCAATGTCCATCACCCAGCCTCCCCATCCCTCCCAACCCCTCGCCTCCAGCAACTCTCAGTTTGTTTCCTGAGATTAAGAGTCTCTTATGTTTTGTCTCTCTTTCTGGTTTCATCTTGTTTCATTTTTCCCTCCCTTCCCCTATGATCCACTGTCTTGTTTCTCAAATTCCTCTTATCAGTGAGAACATATGATAATTGTCTCTCTTACTGACTTATTTCAATTAGCATAATACCCTCCGGTTCCATCTACATCATTGCAAATGGCAAGATTTCATTTTTGATGGCTGCATAGTATTCCTATGTGGGGGGTGGGGGGTTGTGTGTTTCATATCTTCTTTATCCATTCATCTGCTGATGGACATCTAGGCTCTTTCCATAGTTTGGCTACTGTGGACATTGCTACTATAAACACTGGGGTGCACATGCCCCTTCAGATCACTACATTTGTATCTTTAGGGTAAATACCCAGTAGTGCAATTGCTGGGTCATAGGGTAGCTCTATTTTCAACTTTTTGAGGAACCTCCATGCTGTTTTCTAGAGTGGCTACACCTGCTTGTATTCCCACCAACAGTGTAGGAAGGTTTCCCTTTCTCTGCATTCTTGCCAACACCTGTCATTTCTTGACTGGATAATTTTAGCCATTCTGACTAGTGTGAGATGGTATCTCACTGTGGTTTTGATTTGTATTTCCCTGATGCTAGGTGATTTTGAGCACTTTTTCATGTGTCTGTTGGCTGTTTGGATGTCTTCTTTGCAGAAATGTCTGTTCATGCCTTCTGCCCATTTCTTGACTGGATTATTTGTTCTTTGGGTGTTGAGTTTGGCAAGTTCTTTATAGATTTTGGATACTAGCCCTTTATCTGATATGTTATTTGCAAATATCTTCTCCCATTCTGTCCTTGTCTTTTGGTTTGGTTGACTGTTTTTTTGTTGTGCAAAAGCTTTTGATCTTGATGAACTTCCAATAGTTCATTTTTGCCCTTGGCTTCTGTTGCCTTTGGCAATATTTCTAGAAAGAAGTTGCTGAGGCTGACGTTGAAGAGGTTGCTGCCTGTGTCTCCTCGAGGATTTTGAAGGATTCCTGTCTTGCATTGAGGTCTTTCATCCATTTCGAGTCTATTTTTGTGTGTGGTGTAAGGAAATGGTTCAGTTTCATTCTTCTGCATGTGGCTGTCCACAAACATGTGGCTGTTTGTTGAAGAGACTGTCTTTTTTCCATTGGACATTCTTTCCTGCTTTGTTGATGATTAGTTGACCATAGAGCTGAGGGTCCATTTCTGGGCTTTCTATTCTGTTCCATTGATGTATGTATCTGTTTTTGTGCCAGTACCATACTGTCTTGATGATGATAGCTTTGTAATAGAGCTGGAGGTCTGTAATTGTAATGCTGCCAGCTTTGGTTTTTTTTTCAACAGTCCTCTGGCTATTCAGGATCTTTTCTTGTGCCATATAAATTTTAGGTTTATTTGTTCAATTTCTCTGAAAAAGGTTGATGGTATTTTGATAGGGATTGCATTAAATGTGTAGATTGCTCTAGGTAGCATAGACATTTTTGCAATATTTTTCTTCCAATCCATGAGCATGGAACATTTTTCCATTTCTCTGTGTCTTCCTCACTTTCTTTCATACATATTCTACAGTTTTCTGAGTACAGATTCTTTAGTTAGATTTATTCCTAGGTATCTTATAGTTTGGGGTGCAATTGCAAATGGGATCAATGCCTAAATTTCTCTTTCTTCTGTCTTATTGTTGGTGTTTAGAAGTGCAACTGATTTCTGTGCATTGATTTTGCCTCCTGATACTTTATTGAATTCCTGTACAAGTTCTAGCAGTTTTGGAGTATCATGTCATCTGCAGAGAGTGAGAGTTTGATTTCCTCTTTGCCAATTCAGATTTTTTTTTAAAGAAAAATATGTTCATTATAAAAGTCCTAATTGTATATAAAATATCAAGGAGCAAGTTAAAACCACCTGATGTCCTACCACCCAGGTCACCATTCTTAACATGCTCGTGTCTCACCATCTGGGTATGTACAGATGTATGTCATGTGCAGGTGGTGAGAAAAATAGCAACCTCTCTTCCTTCCTGCCCACCATCTCTTCCTGAAGCTTGTGGTCAGGACAGGTGGCTTAAGCATGACACCAAGATTATTATTATTTTTAAAGAACTAAAAATATAATCATTTTGGAAGAAATATATATACATATATATTTATAATCAATACACATGCACATTTTTCTTTTAGATTCAACTAAGTGGCCTTTGAAGATAAATCTTGGGTTTATTTTAAACACTTTAGGAGAGAAATAGTCCCAGGCTGTTTCTCTCTTCTCCCCTTCGCCATGTCCAATCGACACTTACCCTCAGCCAGGACTAAGCGGAGAAGGAAATGATTGTCCTTCCACCAGCCCCTGAGGCTGCAGAATCTCAAGAAACAAGAAGGGACTAGGGCACTGGGGACCTCCTCCATGGATGCTCTCTGCAGGTAACTCACACTGGACAGAGACATCTAAAATATCTATAGTTGAACTCTTTATCTATCCCATCCTGATTTCTTAGTCCAGGTCACGGTCAATGGTGTTTCTCAGCCTCCTAAATGCGAGCTCAAGGTCACATTGGACCCTTCCTCATCCCTAAGCAGAATCTGGCCATTGAGCTATTGAAAAGGTGAGCTATCCCACCTTCTTATCTGGCTGCTTCTCTCCGGGGTCAGGCCTCACCTCTCGTCCATCAGCCTCCAGTCTTCTCTCAGAGTCACCTTCTCCAACAGATCTGATCCTGCCCCTTCGCTGCTTTCAAGCCTCTCTGGGTTTCCTTTGGTCCCCAGGACTAAGTCCAAGTCCCTAGCTCAATGATCAAGGCCCTTTACCATCAAGAGCCCTTTATCCCTTCATTCTGGCCCCAGCTTCCCTCCACAGCACCACCACGGTGCCAGCCATTCTTCAAACACTCAAGCTTCTGTGTCTTTGCATCGCTGACCTTCTTCTCTGAACACCCTTCCTCACTGATAGAGTCATCCTGATCTCTCAAGACCCAGTTTAGAGATCTACAGTCTGGGGACATTTTCCTTAACTCTCCTATCCCTCCTACAGCCATTCCTGGAGGGGTGAGGGAAAGGAGGGTCATTTGACCTGGGCCACTCATCCAGGAATAATCTCACATTCAGACTCCTGATACTGTCTTTCAAAAGATGCATGTGTACACAGAGACATCCTCAGGATAATATACTGACTGCATTGAAAAGCAAGATTTATCGTAGGCCTCTGAATGTATCTCATCCCCCAACCACACTGGCCAATGTGTGCTACAGTTTCATGGTTATTTTCAAATAATGAACAGAGATCATGTCATGATAGACATAATCATATTACACTATATTTTTGGTTAAAGTCATTATTTGTTAAAAGCAATATTTGAAACATCCCACAGATTTTATAACTCCTTTTGGCATCTTCTTCTTCGTTTTAATATCCTGAGAGCATTGAAGACTAGGTAACTCTATGCTTGGTCTCCTGCAGATGTCAAGATACATCCATTAACGATGCCAACTGTGTTAGGTTGCTGAAAAACCAGGTTATCCACCGGGCTGAGCTCAGTGGATATAAGAGGACACAACTCTACTCTCTCCCCGCACTGCCGCCCGCCATGCTCTGTGGTCTCTCCCTGCCTCACAGCTTTTCAGGCACTGTGAGAACAGTTCTATGTGGGGGTACTGAAATAGACTGTCCAGCAGAAACCAAAATTTCAGTCTCACATCTAGTGCCATGGAGCTCTGCTCCCAGCTCAGGCCAGTGGTTGGAGGCTATGGTGTAGACAGGAACAGGGCTGGGCTCACTCTTCCTGGTTGCTTCGCTACTCCTTTCCTGCCTTCTGCTGGTTTGTCCAGGGTTGGAAACGGGGGAGGTCACCTGAGGGACAGGGTTGGTGTTCTTGAGAAGTGCACAGAGGCCTTCCCTCAAACTGCCCATTTGTGAATGCCTCAGAGACTTCCCCAACTCTGATCAATACACCCTCTCTCTGACCTCCAGCAAGCCCCTGTCGTTCTTGGGCTCACCTCCCCGGCACTCACAAGATATTTAGAATGAGGGCCCTTCACTTGGCAGGACCTTTGGGAAGGTCCTTTCATGGGGCTCTCTGGGCCCTCCTTCCACTGTGGCCTTCCGTCTTCTCTCTGTCCTTGCAGGAAGCTTGGGCAAGTCTCTTGCCTTCACTGCCCTGCAGCTGGTTGGGAGACACCCGACTCCATGTTCATGTCATCTAGACTCGTGGGGATACCTCACATTCTCTGAGGAGCTGTTTTCCTGTACCTCGTGCCAGTGGCCCCTGTGAGACAGGCCTTCAAGTCTCACAGCTTGTCAGATTTCTCTAGCTCCCTTCTCAAAGCCCCCTAGTCTCCAGGAGCTGTTCTCTTGGGACCCCAGCTGGGAGATACCCCAAATCGAAAATGCTCTTTTCTCGTACAAATGCCCCATATTTGTTTCTATTACTGCTTTAATATATTACAAAAACTGAGTAGCTTAGAACAATACACATTCATTCAGCCCCCTCCCCCCAGCCTGAAAGATCCAGAATAACCTTCTCTTGCCATGGTCTTTAACCTCGATCACTTCTGCCAAGTGCCTTTTTTTTTTTTTTGCCAGGAAAAGGGACATGTACACAGGTGGTTCTGGGGATTAGGACATGGCATCTTTGGGGGAGCAGTATTCTACCATATCCAATTATTTCCTTCCCTCAAATGTCTGGTCTTCTTTGCTATAGGCTGGAGGAGGGCAATGGGGTTGCCAGTATAGGACAGGCTACACATGTCAATGACTCCCGGAGGAGCAGCTCTCTCTGGAATATAGGGTACTTAGTACCTGTTGCTCTCGGCCTGAAGACTATAACTAGAACCCCAAGCACCTGGAAAAGTCACATGCCATACCTCAGCCTTCCTGCTCTGGGCTATGAGATCCTTGAGCGCAGGGTCTGTTTCCTGTCTGTCAGACATTGGTGCCAGACACACAGCACGAACTGCCAGCGAGCCTTCTGGAAAGCTCTGTTGTGTGTATGTAGAAGAGAACTAAAAGTTATCTGCTTTGCTGCTTAGAGGAACTCGGGATATAGGACACTTGTCATACCTGCTGGATAAAATGACATAATACACATATTTAAAAGACTAGGTGGCCTTGAGACAAATATCAGGCCACATTAACTTGCCAAGAAGGGAAAAAGACGTGTGACTCTCCAGATTGCTGATGCTCTCTTGGTGATTTCAATCAGCATGCGGCGTGGGAGAGCGCCTGCTGGAGTTCTCGCCATCAGTCTGCTTGGGCTCCTCGTACAGCCTTAGAGCGATGGCTCTAAATCCCATTTCTCTTCTTAAATGACTGCCAAGTTTACTGCAGGTAGAATATTTCTGGCACTGCTTTAGGGGCCCCGAGAAGGTGGGGAACCCCTGGAATACTGTTAACTTACAATGGAACTGGGCATCAGTGCATCGGGACAAGCTGGCTTTCACCCTCGTATTGACAGGAGTGGACACACTTGCTTGGAGAGCCCCTTAAACAAGTCTGCCTGCTCCCTCTTATTTTTGTTTGGTCCCCAGGCAACCTGAAATTCCTCTTGTGGCTTTTAAACAAAGCATGGGTGTAGGAAGTGGGGAAGGAAGCATGGGCCGGGCGGGTGGTGTCAGTCTTTCACACTCTGGCTTCCTTATTTTAAATACTGTGAATACTGGAAATGTAGTCACACCCAGATTCAAAACACACTGAATATTCCCAGGTAACTCTGTGTGTGTGTGTGTGTGTGTGTGTGTGTGTGTGTGTGTGTGTGTTCTGATTTATGCCTCATTCTTCTTTATTTGGTGAAGTACACTGAATAATGATCTCCTTCAGGGATAATAAGAATGAATATCCGGTAGTAATTCCTGGAACCGTACATGTTACCTTATACAGTTAAAAAAAAAAGGGGGGGGGGTGGAGACTTTGTAGAAGTGATCATGAAGGATGTTGAAATGGGGAGAGTGTCCTATATTTTCAGGGTGAACCCTAAATCCAGTAACGTGTATTCTTCTCAGATGGGGGCAGAGGAGATCTGACTGCCACAGAGGAGAAGGCTAAGTGACCAAGGAGGCAGAACTGGGGAGATGTGGCCACAAGCCAAGGGATGCCAGGAGCCTCCCCCCCACCCAGAGCCTAGAAGAGGCAAGTAGAGGGTTCTCCCCAGAACCTCTGGAGGAAGTGCATCTGATTTCTACCCTGAAGAATTAATTGCAAGAGGAGAAATTTCTGTGGTTTAAGCCACCAGATTTGGAGTCATTTGCTCCAGCCTTAGGCAATGAATTCACTTGGTATAAGACTGAGCACGGAGCAGAGGCATTATCTGTACCTTCTTCAGACCTTTGCTCTGGTGCTGGCACACCGGAGCAGGGTGGGTAGACAGAAGGGCACTGGGGGACACGCCCAT
Source organism: Meles meles (assembly GCF_922984935.1). Classification (NCBI taxonomy): domain Eukaryota; kingdom Metazoa; phylum Chordata; class Mammalia; order Carnivora; family Mustelidae; genus Meles; species Meles meles. Next base: position 123,653,217 of record NC_060071.1, read on the forward strand.
CCCACCCCACCCCTCAGTCCTACACCAAATGTTCCAAATGGGCACATTTTTCTGAGGAGAAATTTTATCATCTGTATCAAGCTCCAAAAGGTTCGCATCCCCCCAAAGTTAAGAACCTTTGATATAAATATTGATGGCCAAAGTTTTTTCCTTGGCAGACTGAGTCCACATCAGCCTCAAAGAACTTAAGGACCAAAAAAAAAAAAAGGGGGGGGCAAAAAGGCATTCTTTGGCTCCCTTGGAAGATTAGATAAAGAGATGATATTTAAATATTTATAAAGGGGCACATGGGTGGCTCAGTTGGTTGAGCATCTGCCTTTGGCTCGGGTCATGATCCCAGGGTCCTGGGATCAAGTCCCACATCAGCCTCCTTGCTCAGTGGGGAGCCTTCTTCTCCCTCTGCCTGCTGTTCCCCCTGCTTGTGCTCTTTCGCTCTCTAACAAATGAATAAATAAAATATTTTAAAAATATTTGTTTTTAAAATTTTTTTAATTTTAAAATTTATTTTTTAAAAATAAATATTTTTAAAAGATTTTATTTATTTATTCATTCATTCATTCATTTATTTATTTAGAGCACACACAAGCAGGGGGAGGGGCAGAGGGAGAGGGAGAGCCTGAATCCCAAGCAGACTCTGCACCAAGCATGGAGCTTGATATGGGGCTTGATCCCACGACCCTGAGACCATGACCTGAGCTGAAAACAGGAGTCAGGTGCTTAACTGACTGAGCCACCCAGGTGCCCCAGAAATTTCAATATTAAATTTTGTTGTTTATATAGAGACCATTGGTTTATGTAGTTATTTACCAAGCACTTACTGGGTGCCTGCTGCTTCTCTAAGCCACCAGGGGTTCGGAGGGAACAAAACAGACCCACACAGCCCTGTTCTCACGAAGCTAACATTCTAGGTGAGAAGAGGAGACAAACAACAACAATAAAGAAACAAATCAATATGTAACAAATGAGTTTGGTGACAGTAAGTGGGCTGCCAAGGGGACAGAGGTTGGTGGTGGCCCCTGGGGCATGCTTCATTTAGAGAATAGTAAGCAAACTGATTACAACTAGTTACTAGTTTTGTTTAGCTGATCAACAGCCTGGCAGTAAAGAGAGGCAAACCACTGAAATAAAACAGAAGTTTTTCCCTGGCAATTTCAGATCTCAGGGACACTCCTTACATGGTGAATGATCACCCACAGGAAGAGAGGGAAGCTCTGTTGGGTTGTTGCGAATTCATCTCAGAGGAAGAAATATACACACTTCGACAAGCAAAGGGACCAAAACAATCCAGAAGACAAATGGGACTTGGGTTTTTAGGCAAATGTGAAGGAGTAATGAATTGGCCCAATAAGAAGTCACGGGGTGGGGGTGGGGGGTTGGCTTGGTTGGGTGTTTTGTTGAATTTTTGTGTGTTTGTTTTCAGTATATTGTAACTGAGCCTCCTTGGGATGATGTTTCTAAGTTCCCTACTAAACGTCAGTTAAGTAAGCAGTTTTCCTGAAAATGACTGGACAGTGTGCCTTGGAAAGCCCTCCAAACCCACGAGTTGTCCTTTGGAAGACCGGTCCCAAGGATCTGGAGGGGAGTGTGAAAACACATTGCTCCCTGAGGGCATGGATCAGCAGAAATGAGATTTTCAGGGCCCTACTTCCTGAAATGCTGTTAGGAGGCTTGTGCCCAGCAATTTGAAGGTAATAAAACTCTGATTCAATTCCACAGATGGAGACAACTGAGAGGCAGGATGGGGTGGTGACAGAGAGCATGGGAACAGACACAGAGTCGGTCTGGGCTGGAACCCGGACCCCCTTCTCACTCCATGAGCTTGGGAAGTGACTTTTCCCATCTAAGTATCCATAGCGGGGTGAATAGTGTCCTCCCCAATTAATGACCTCCAAACTCTCAGATGAGGGTCTGTGCAGACGAGGTCCTCCTGGACTGTGGTACGCCTTGAATCCAATGACTACTGTCTTTATGAGGGAAAGGAGAGGGGAATCCAGACATGGAGTCAGACAGGGAGGAGGGCCACGTGACCGCAGAGGCAGAGATTGGAGGGATGTGGCTGTAAGCCAAGGAGCAAGAAGTTTTGCTGGAAGAGGAATGAAGGATTCTCCCCTAGAACCTTCAGAGGGAGTAGGGTCCTGCCAACACTTTGATTTCACCTTCCAGGCCCCAAGACTGTGAGAGAGTACATTTCCCTTCTTTCATGTCCCAGGTTTGGGGTCATCGTTGCAGCAGCCCTGGGAAATCCAGCATCTTTGTCCCTAAATTGAGATTATTTGAATGTTTTCCCTCTCTTTATGGCTAGTGTGTTTACCAGCTCAACACAAGTCACAACTGGCTTTCATCGATTTGCCTGTGACTGACAGCTTTCCCAGGATGCTGAACCGGGAAATCTGCAGGCTCGTGGGGAGCAGTAGGTCACCCTCACACGAAGTCACTGAGGGGTGGATGAGACGAACTACTTCACACTGGCCCTGGGGCACACAGTAGGTGCCCAAGGAATGCTCTGTGGGTCTGAGTTGGGTGGAGGCCTCTGTAGTGGAGGTGGAGGATTTTGCCACTCTGTACCTGCTGGTCCTAGTCCTCTGACCTCAGGCCACTTAAAAGTGGCCTCCCAGAAGGAACCTGTGGGCACCTTTTGGCACCTCCTTTCTGCTCAGCAGAAACCCCTGCCAAGCCTGGAGAGAGTCACCAGCTGGGCTGACCCTGGGAAAGTTAACAAACTTCCCTGGGCCTCCCTTAATTCATTGGCACACAGAGATGATAAAAACCCCCTTTTTGAGATGTGTAGGGGATTGGATGGAGTAAGTCATTTACCTAACAAATATTTATAAGCAACCTTAATACACCAGGTAATAATTATATGAGCTGATATGCAGGTTGAACAAAGAACACATAGTTGCTGACCTTCAGGATGATACAGTCTAGGGGGAGGAGGAGATTTATACAAGTAAATTACAACCGGGGGTAAGTGTGGCCCAGAATATGGGGAGAAGACCCTGGTGGGTCTGCTCGGGGTTGAATGCAGGAAAAGCCTCTGGGAACCAAAAGGTCCAGAGCCAGCTTTTGGTATTTCTTTAAAATTTAATTTAATTTTTTTCAGTGTTCCAAAATTCATTGTTTATGCACCACACTCGGTATTCATGCAATACGTGCCCTCCATAAGAGCCACCACCAGGCTCACCCAAGCCCCCAACCCCCTTCTAGCTTTTGACATTTTTAGTGAGAATCCATTACATATATAAACTAAGGGAGGGACAAGTGACATTTTTATAATATTAGCTTTTCCTATCCAAGAATAGTTCAAACTTTTCCATTAATTCAGTCTTCTTTCATGCTAAATCCCTTTAGCATGGTGTTTAGCATGTTCTGGGTGTTTTCAGTGTTTTAATTTTTGTTTTTAGCGATGATCTGGCTCATTGAAAATAAGAGAAACAATCGTGCACACCCACCACCCACCCACCCACTGTGGGCTCTCCCTACATATCAAAGACCCCGCCTCCTGCCTCTAGGTAAGGGCACACACTCCCCAAACCTGTATGTATGCATCCTTGTCTTTGTGCATAATTTTATACATTTCTGTGTATACTTGAATAATACATTGTCCATTTTGCTTATTTTTGGACTTCATATAAATGGAATCACACTGTCTGCTTTCTCTTGAAATTTGCTTTTTTTTTTTGAGAGAGAGAATTTTTAAAAAATTGTATTTATTGGGGCGCCTGGGTGGCTCAGTGGGTTAAAGCCTCTGCCTTCGGCTCAGGTCATGATTCCAGGGTCCTGGGATCAAGCCCCACATCGGGCTCTCTGCTCTGCAGGGAGCCTGTTTCCTCCTCTCTCTCTGCCTGCCTCTCTGCCTACTTGTGATTTCTCTCTGTCAAATTAATAAAATATTTTTTAAAAATTGTATTTATTTATTTGACAAAGAGAGAGAGAGCACAAGAGTGGAAGAGGGGGAAGCAGGCTCCCCGCTGAGCAGGGAGCCCGATGAGGGACTTGATCCCAGGACCCCGAGATCATGACCCAAGCTGAAGGCAGTTGCTTAACCAACTGAGCCACCCAGGTGTCCTCAGAGAGAGAGAGAGAGAGAATCATAAGCATGCTCCACACCTAGTGCAGAGCCAGACAGGGAGCTAGATCTTATAATCTTGAGATCATGACCTGAGCCAAAATGAAGAGTTGAATGCTTAACTGACGCAGGTGCCGCCAAATTTGTTTTCTTTTCTCAACATCAGGTTGCTGAGATTCATACGTATTGATAGCGTGGCTGCCATGCCTTCCTTTTCACATGAGCATGGTATCCAACCATGACTACACCATGACGTCTGTACCCATACGTCTCCTGGTCCACATGTATAAGTTTTTCCGGACATTTAACTGGGAGTGGAATCAATGGATCATAGGGTATGTGCATCTCCACTTGAGAGGTAATGCCCAAATGTTTTCCAAAGTGGTTGAACCAATTCATATTCCCACTAGCAGCACATAAACGTGCCCTTGGCTCCATGTCTTTGTCAACACTTGGTATTGCCAGATACTTTTCTATATTCTCTTGGGTCAATGTGGGTGTAAAATGGTAGGTCCTTGTTTTAAATGAACATTTCCCTGCTTATTGAGGAGAAACATCTTTTCGGACGTTTGTTGGCCATTATGTTCTCTTTTGTGAAATGTCTTTTATTGTGTTGTCCATTAAAAAATTGGTTTGTCTTTTATGTATTAATTTGTAGGGAACTTTAGACATACTAGATAGCAATCTTTTGCTAAATAGGTAAGGCAGAGGGTGCCTGAGTGGCTCAGTCCATTAAGCATTTGCTTTCAGTCCTGGGATTGAGCCCCACATTGGGCTCCCTGCTCAGCGGGGAATCCGCTTCTCCCTCTTCTTCTATGCGCATGTGCTCTCTCTCTCTCTCTCTCTCTCTCTCTCAGATAAATAAATAAAGCTTTAAAAAATAGGTAAGACAGATATCTTCTCCCAGTTTGACGAATATCTTTTGGTTTCTTTATGGTGTACTTGATGGGAAAAGTTTGTAATCTAATCTAGTCAAATTTATCACTCCTTTCCTTTATGGCTCACATTTTTTTTTTAATAAAGATTTTTTATTTATTTGACAGAGAGAGAGAGAGATCACAAGTAGGCAGAGAGGCAGGCAGAGAGAGAGGGGGAAGCGGGCTCCCTGCTGAGCAGAGAGCCCGATGCGGGGCTTGATCCCAGGACCCTGAGATCATGACCTGAGCCGAAGGCAGAGGCTTAACCCACTGAGCCACCCAGGCGCCCCTATGGCTCACATTTTTGTTTAAGAAATTCTTCTTTGCACTGAGGTTGTATAGGTAGACTTCTATAGCATGGGCTTTTAACCATTTTTTTATGCCATGGATCCTTTGGCATGTTTTAAAATGTATGAAATGAAACTCATTAGATTACAAAGAAAACCAATGATACTGAAACATAATTATCAAAACACGAAAAATTATGACATAAATGCATTTATTTTTTTATGTTTTAAATAACAAGATTTAATAGAAAATCTAATAGCTGCTGTAAATATTATGACAGACATAAATAATATTTTACAATACCTATAATAAATATCATGGGATATGAAAATGTATGCTTATTAGTGGCAAGATACAGGTGCCACACAATTGCTATGGTCTGTTGTCTATGTTCATCACTGGATCTCTAATTAATAAGAGGTCAGTGAAAATAAATATCAATTTTTTTCCCATCTGTGGTCACGATTCTGTTATAGAATATGATAGAATATAGGGATGCCGTCGGACCTAGGTAATGAATCCCTGTATAGTATTTTCTAAAGACAGTACACATTTTATCTTCATGTTTTGTCTTTTATCAATCAGAAGTTGTTTCTTTATATGGTATATCACATTTCCTTTTTTCCCTTTTATTAATTTATTCCTTCCCCTTTGATCTACAGTGTCTGTGCTGGCTTAAATCATGGTTCTTTTAAATGGTCCATCTGTTTCTAGGATCTTTATTCTACTCTACTTATGCAGTTAATGATCTGTGTAAACCCACATTGCCTTAGTTACTATAAAGTCTGACCTCTAGTAAGGCAAGTCTCCCTACCTGTGTGTTGGCTTCTCTCTGGTCCTTTGCTTTTGTATGTAAATTTTAGAAGCAGCTTCACAAATTCCATGAGAAAGCCCACTGGGTTGTTGACTGGAACTTCACTGAGTCTGTAGGCCATATATTTATACCTTCAATAAAATTTTATATTTTTTCCATTAAAGATGTGTACATCTTTTCTTAGAGCCGATTCTAGGACTCTCTCTCAGTCTCCCCCTACTTACCTATTGCACTTGGAAATTATTTTTTTTAATTATATTTTCTCTCTATTGCTGATGTATAGAAAAGCAATCATTTTTGAATATTGCTCTTTTATCCCTCAACTTTTAAAAACCTGCTTATTCAATCTAATTGTTTGTAGAATTTTAGGGAGTTTTCTATGAAAATAATTATATCACTTTCAATTGATGTCCGTTTTGTTTCCTTGATTCGGAACCTCAAATCTTATATTTCTTTTACTTGTTTTATTGCACTCACCAGTACCTTCAGTACGGTATTGAATAAAAGCCACCATTTTTTTTTTGACATTTTTAACCTTTAAATGTGATGTTTGCTGTGGGCTTTTGGTAGATGTTCTGTGTTAGGTTACAGAAATTGCTTTTTATTTATAGTTAATCAAGTTTTAAAAAGACTTTATTTATTTATTCACTTAGAGAAAGAGCATGGGGGGATGGAGAGAGGCAGAAGGAGAATCTCGAACCGACTCTACACTAGCACAGAGTCTGATGTGGGGCTCCATCTCACGACCACCTCGCGCTCACAACCTGAGCTGAAATCGAGAGTCAGAGGTTTAACCAGCTGAGCCACCCAGGTGCCCCTTGATTTTGCCTTAAAATCATAAGTGGATACGATTGATTTTTTGCTTTTTGTTTTATTTTTTAAGGATGGATACCAGAATGTGTATGCATGTCCATGGCAAAGGTTCACTAAGGAAAAAGAAATCGAGGATGCAAAACAGGGAGGAGACCATCTGAACACTGAGTCTTTGGGAAGGCTGAGGGTAGATTTTTAATCTATTTCTTTAGACATGTAAGGTACTTAATGTAGTGCCTGGTCTGTTAGTTTCCTATTGCAGCTGCCACAAATAACCACACACGTGGCTGCTGAAAACAACACACATTTAATCTCATCGCCATGGAGATCAGAAATCTGGCTAAAGTCAAGGTGCCTGCTGGACTGCATTCCTTCTGGAGGTTCCACACGAGAACCTATTTCTTACCTCTTCCTCCTTTTAGAGGCTGCCAGTGATCCTTGGCTAGAGGTCTCTTCCTTTATCTTCAAAGCTGATAGAATAGCATCTTTAAACCGTACTCTACCTGGAGAGCCTGGGTGGCTCAGTTGTTAAGCATTTGCCTTTGGCTCAGGTCATGATCCCACGGACCTGGGATTGAGCCCCGCATCGGGCTCCCCATTTGGTGGGGAGCCTGCTTCTTCCTTTCTCTTTGCCTTTCCCCTGGCTTGTGCATGAGCATGTGCTCTCTCTCTAATAAATAAATAATATTTATAAATAAATAAATACATTGCCCTTCTTTTATTGCAGCATTGCTGCCTTCTACTTAAGGATCTTTGTCAATGCTTGGGCCCACCCTGATAATCCGGGATTATCTTCCTGTCTCAAAATCCTTCGCTTAATGATATCTGCAAAGACTCTTTTCCCATGTCAGGAAACATGTCCAAGTTCAAGAGGACATCTTTGGGATCCAGTATTCAGCTTACCAGTCTTGCATGCATTTGATTAAATTGTATGTGTTTGAGGTGAAAAAAAAAAGTTGAATATTGGCAACTCTATGTGTTTCAACCTGGAGGTTCTCAATATACAGGGGTTGCTGTTAATACTAAAAACAAAAGAGATGATTTTACCATAAAATGCTGGTTCCAGGCCTGTCTCTGTTGTCTAGGGCATTGAAGTAGGGTCTTGGATTTCTAGTACTTCCTCTGTCACTGGCCCAGAAGCCTGGGTCTGTCCCATTCCCCAAGGCCACTTGCCTCCCTACTGTCTTGGAAGAGGCTAGCTGAAGGACTACAAGATCCTCTTCCCACAGGGCAAGAGCGTCCTTCTGCCTAGGTACGAGACCCTCAACCCTACAGCCCAAATACAGAAAGCAACTCTAAAAGTCTTCCATGTTGGAAATGTGTATGAGACTGTTGCCAAGACACGCCCTATTGGGACCTGATGCCAGAAGGGAAAACCGATCAGTGAGACTGATCCTGTCATAATTTAAAATTTTGATATTTTATTCACCATAAATCATTTTATATCCATTTGGGTTTAAAACAAAATATTGCTTTAAAATATTATTTATCTTGATTACTGATTTTTTAGTACACCCCCCCCCCCCCAAATTTGCACCCTGGATTTCACTCTCTCCACCTTCATTCCCCCTCTGGTCTGTGGATCTCTAGTCGTAGCTATTTTCTCTAATGACAGTTTTGGATGAACACTCCTGGCAAAAGTTCAACTCTATCTGTAGAGAAAACCCACCATGGTTAGGATTTACTGAGATAACAGGAAAGGAGAGCCACCTCCCAACCTCTGAACTGCCCATTGTCCAAATGACTCTCTTTCTGCCAATTGCGTTCTCCAAGCGGGAAAGAATAAACTAATTTCATACCTATTCAGTCCAATAAAGCTCATTGTCCTACCTCTACCTCCAGTGATAAGAGACAGGAACACTTCATTTTCCATTGCTAAGCAACAGCAAAAACAGAGCCGGGCATCTGTGCCGGGCCTGACCGGCTGATAGGGATCAGCCTCTAAAGTTCTTGTTTGCATTTTGAAGTCAACAATAATTGCGGTTCTCTATTAGTGTTCATTAAGTTGGTTTATGGCTGGACCAACTCCAATCTCCACTCGGCGCTTTGAATGCGCTGTCCTCCTAGGGAAAGAAATATTTGGCAATAAAAACCCTGTGCTGATTTCCTCATTTCCCCTTGATAGGTTGAGAAACTATGGTCACTGTGCCCGGTGCTCCAGCAGCAGAGAACAAGGCCTTTGGTGAAGGCTCTGGAAGGGTGGGTGGAGAGCAGGGCAGGGAGGGTGGCTCTGTTCTTCTCAAGCTGGCTTCTTTCCACTCCAAGCTAAAAGTAGGCCAGTGGAGCAGAAGTCTATTATGTGAACGAAGCCGGGGTGGAGAGTACTGCTCCATTTCCCCCACGCCAGCACTCAAGTTTGGAAAAAGCTCTCTGAGCTTCTTTCCATGGACCTAGTGCCAGGAACAGGCACCACCCGGGGACATGATCAGCTCCTGCCTCCCCAGCCCCTGGAATGGGTCAAACAGTGGCCTCCGAGAAATGGTAGAAAGTTCCACCCAGCTTGAAAGAGCCGCCCTTGGATGCCACTTCCCAGGTGTTGACTCACCCCGGGCAGCTGAAAGTCTGCCAGGCCAGGGGAGGAGCAGGTCGGCCGCCTTACGTAACCTTCCCTTCATCCCCAGGAGCTGGGTCTGCTCTGAAAATAAAACCAGAAAACAGCTTAAAGCAATTAATGAGGATGTTGCTCTCCTTTCTCAACTCTAGTTCAAGACACTCTCTACTCTCAGCACTTTCCAAAGCAAAGGAGGGACTCCTGGTCATCTTCATCTTGTCTCTTCTGCTCCTGTGAGAAATTTCTTAGGGCCAAGCCGGATAACAAGCCTGCTTGCACCCCCTAGTGTACACAGGAGCCCAACACCATTCTAAGCCGTGTCTGGGCAAGGCTACTAGCCCAGGCAAGTGGGATTGTCGTTTATCCTAGTGATTGGGATTTGGGGCAGGAGGTCTAATTCCTGAGGCTGCGGTCAGGTAGGAGGAAAGCAACTTTATACTCCCAATTCAGTTCATGACCCAGACAATTGGATCACTTTCTTCTGACTCTCATCTCTCTTCTTCTGCTTGCTATAAAGCGAGAGGTTCTCTTTGTGTCTTCATGACTGAGAACCAATTAGTCACAATACTTTAATCTCATTGAGAAGCTAGCAAGTAGCCTTGTCTTGTGGTTGACACGTGCAGAAGCCTCATTGTTGTAAAGTGAGAAACTGTGAAAGCCCGGGGTCATTTGATTAGCTGCTGTTGTGAAAATGTGTATATACTTCTGTTGGATTCAGAGGTACCATAGGGTGGCAATTCCCACATAAGAGACCAGCTGTGGAAGGTTGAGAAGATCTGAACAGCAAGTACCGTGGATCCTCGCAATTCCATAAATCATTCTCTGAAATGTATGCAGAAGAGAGTTTAGGTAAATGTGAAAGAGGATCTGTTTTCAGGATAAACCAAAGCAGGATGAGCACTGGAGTATGACATGGGTGTCAGAACCATCTTTCTTCTTTAGAAGAGCTGCCATTCATCTTTAGAAGAATCGACAACCACCTACTTGGGATAAATAAGAGGCTTACTTGCCTAGAATCTTTCCAGTTTGACTATTTTGATCAAAAAGTCAAGAGCAGGGATGGCAAATAGGTTTAATATTATGTACCAGCTTTAGTCAGCGGAAGAGCCTAAGCACCAAGAGTGTTCCTGAAGGTTCATTTCAAGGAACACTATCATGATTGATTAGTGATGTCTGCCATGAGTGCAGGACAGAAGAGTGATGGCAAACCTGCCAACAAGGCAGGGAGAAAACAGAGTATATTATAAGAATTATATTCTAATTATAAGAAATTATTAAGAAAGCTAAACTACCTCAACTTTTGATGCTGTTTTTTGTCTTTCTTGCAATCATGGATTATGATGATGTTGTGGTTTTTCCAACTTCCTATACTAGGGTGCAGGGAACTGACTGCTCCCATCTTCTTCCTTAGTTTGCATAATTTCTATGCTGACTTGAAGGCTGATGTGGAATAACAACAGGGCAGAGATGAGTATGCATCTGTGTCTCACCTGTCTTGAGGTTATAGAGTGATGGCTCAATCCCCAAGTATGACTTGATTGTTGACTATATACCCAATAGGCTGCTAAGTACTATGAGTGTACAGAAAAAGAGAGGAGGCAAGTATAAAAAAGAAAATCCTCAGTTGACACTCTCCTTAGTTACCCAAGCCATAAGAGGCAATCAGAAAACAGGGTCCTGGCTGGCATACCACAGCCTCAGGAGAAACACAAGAAGGGGGGAGAGGCAAAGGTAAAACAGCCATGGTCCTCCCCGGCTCTCCTCCCTGACCCTGTAGACTCTCATGCAGTCATAGGTTGGAAGGAGGAGAGCTGTTGAGGGTCTGGCTCAACCCTGAAGCCATGTCCCATCCCCTATAGACCCTATGGGCCCCTATAGACCAACACAGAGCCCTGGGAGTCCTACTGTGCTCCTTCCAAAATGCACCTTGATCTCTCCACTGCTCTTCATCTCTTCTGCTCCCCTTCGAGTCCCAGCCATGGCCAGCTGTCCTCCAGCAACTCTCCCTGAATCTGTCCCCTGCCCCCAACCCCTCTGTCCACCTGCTCCCCTGGGGTCCACTCTCCAAGAACAGTTGGTGGCATGACCTTGTTGAACACAAATCTGACTCCGTCATCCCATGCCTAATGCTCCCTCGGGGCTTCCCACCCTCTCTTACATCCTGCACTGTGGGGCCACAGCTGCTTTCTCCAACTCAGTGTGCCCCATGCCTCCTCCCCTTTGCTCTTACCAGGTAGCCCCATGGGCCTTCATGTGGCCCCATGAAGTAATACCTCTGCCTGGGCACCCTTATGCCAACCCTGCCACCGAATCCCTTGCCCTCCCTCTCTTTCTCCTCTTTACTTTGTTAACATCTACTTCCTACTGTGTCTCTCAGCTTGAATGTCACCTCTCTGTGGCTAGGTCAGGCCTTCTGGTTATGGGCTCAGAGAGCACCTTAAACTCTCTGTAGGGACATCAATCGCAATTTTGACTGGGTATTTGTAAAATTACTTGCAGAACATCCATTCCCAGCTACACCATAAGCCCCACAAAGCGAGGTCTGATTCTCTTATTTGTTGCAGTGTCTCAAGGTCTTAGCATAGCCCCTAACACAGCTCCTGACAGGTAGTAGGTGCTGACTATTTACTGAATAAATTAATAAATGGAAGGGGAGAGAGTTGTTGGATAGATGGATGGATGGATGGATGGATGGGACTTTCTGAGATTCCAGTTGATTTCTACCCCTTCCCTATCACAGTAGGAGAGAGAAGGCCTGTGGCTTTGGTATCATCACTAAACATGGGGGAAGGAGAGTGGATTGGATGGGTGGGTAGTTCTGGATTCTGACTTCATTTCCCACACATCTGAGCTTTGCCTTTCCAAGACTTGCAGGGTGGAATGTCTAGAATCCCATTCCTCAGAACGTTATTTAAGGAAAAGAGAAATCCAGAAGAAAAATTAATAGATCAGAGGAGGGGGGGAATCGAACTTGAGGTTTTATTCATGCCGCAGGGAAAGTTAGATGCAAACAATCCACTTCTGTGGCTGAGCCATTCCATCCCAGCAGCAGCCTAACGGTCACAGAGTGGGTTGCTTTGCCCTGGGGCCTTCTGAAATCTAAGAAAGCAGACAAGGCTGGAGTTTCATGACCAATTTGTTTATTATAAGGCAGACTCCAAAGACATCTACCCACTAATTATCCATGTGAATTACTACCTCATGCATGGAACATGGGAGAAATGGACTCTAATATTGTATTTGGTGCCGTAGGATCTATTCAGACATCTCAGGCTCATGCTGCTAACTTTTTTGAAGGAAGGAGAGCTGAGGAGTGGGGCACGCATGAGTCAGCAGCAGAAGTCCAACAGGGTCTTTCAAACACTAAACGTGGGGGCAGGTTGGGAGATTCAGCCCTGGTTTCCACACTCCCGCGGAGGGCCGCGTCTCCTCTCTCATTCCGGGGGTGCACATTGCATCAGGTCTCTGTTTGATCGTACTGGAGGTGTGAGCTCCATTCTGCTGTCAAGGCCCATTCAGACCTGGGCTGATGAACGTGAACATCAAAAATCGCAGAGGATGCGATACCTGTGGCCCCCACCTGCAGGGCTGTTGTGTGGAGCAGGGAGCACCTTCCGAGGATGCTGCAGAGGGAGTGTGGCTGGGTGAGGTGCTCACACCATGCTCCCACCGCACATGGCAAGCACCGTTCCCTGCACCGTGCTCATCAGTCACAGGCAGGAAGCTCTCTGAGCGGAGGGACCAGGTCTGCCTCTTTAGAGTTGTGCATAGCACAGTGTCTGGCCCCTAGACCCTGATGAACATATGCTTGCTGATGAGGCATAAACACATGGATGGATGGATGGATGGATGGATGGATGGATGGATGGACAGATGGATAGATGGGGAAATGGGCTGAATATCACTCCACATTTTCCAGTCATTAGAACTGTTCAAAGATGGAACAGGCTGCTTTGAAAAGGACCACCAGTATAAATTCTAGTGGGAATGGGGCAGCACTAAGGCGGCTGGAGGTGGGAGACAGATGTGGAATCCATGTGCTCAAGGGTCAGGCAAATTTGGTGTGAGCCCTGGTTGTGAGAATTTAAGGCAATTTGCCTCAGTTTCTGCATCTGTAAAATGGGGCTAATAATCCTTAACGAAGAGCCTGAGATAAGGATGTGAGTAGAGGTAGTTTGTTTGGGAGGTCATCCAGGAAGCAGGAGGGAAGCAGCAGTGAGTGGTGGGCAGAGAAGGAGGAAAAGCCTATCAAGGGGGCCTTAATAAACCCTGGCAAGCCAGTGGGACTCACTCCTATTAACAGTCTTCAAGGAATTAGCTGGAAAGTCTTTCTTTTAAGGGTGAAAGACCCAACATCTCTCTACCACCTCCCATCTTCATTCTTTGAGGCAAATTTCCCTGCCTTTGAAGGCTGCATTTTATTCTGGGATGAGGTCTGTCCTTCCCTCATCCCTCAAAGGACAGGCCACTGGAGGTGAGGAACTGTCTATCCCAGCAGCAGCTATAGTCAGAGGTAGGCAGAGAGGTTGTGGCCCAGGGCACTGTTCAGTGTCCTCCTCAAATCTTTCATGGTAATAGAATGGAATGGGAGTCTCATGAGGGAGGGACTTGTCAAGGCCACAGTCATTCAGTAAGTGTACTTTGGGGGCGCCTGGCTGGCTCAGTCGGTAGAGCAGGTGACTCTTGATGTCAGGAATGTGAGTTTGGGCCCCAGGTTGAGTGTGGAGTTCACGTAAAATAAAGAGATAGGTAGATAGATAGGTAGATAGATATGCTTTGAATTAATATAAGGATTAAATAAAGTGAAACTCTAAAATGTAACAGAGTGCCTGAAAAGAAAGTAGTTTATACAGCTATTAGTTGTTATTAATTTCTTTTTATTAATAGATGATGCTACTTTTTAAGAGGAAGAGGGAACATTTGGGGTTCCCTTTTGTAGCATTTGGGATTGTGGAGTTGCTTAGAGGACCCATTGTTTTGGAGCTATAAATAGTTCTGGCCTTGACCTACAGAACGAAAAAACTCTAGATGAGTTAGGATAGCCTTTCAGACGTCTGGGCATTTTGGAGTGTCTCATCTGGATTTTAGTGAAGCCACTGTCTTTGATACCCTCTGACATGTGGCCTAAGAGTATTCTGAGTTGAACTGACAGTTTTAAACAGGAACAATACAATTGTCTCAGGGAGAATTACTCGGAGACCCCAGACATCCTAAAACGGTCACTTGACTAAATGAGTTATGGGAAAAAAGTGCAGAAAGTTGTGCAGATGTGCCTGATGCCATTGAGCTCAAACCCTACCCCATGGTGCAAAGAGAACAAGTGACCAAAACGGGTTTCATCACAGAAATCCACACTTGGGCCCAGTCTGGACCAGCCATCACAGGCCTTCTAGAGGAAGGCAGAACTGCATGGGAGAAATGGACACAGTGACAAGTAGGCAGGATAGCTTTCTTGCTGCAGAAGTCCCACACTCTAGAACGACTTTTTTTTTTTTTTAAATCTCTGGTTTTGACCTGGATAGGCTCATTAAAGGAAATCTTTTCTCCACCCTGAACAGACTTGGCCTCAGGGAAGAAGGCAGGTGATGGGGGGAGGGGTGTGGGGGGAGAAGATAGTGCCAAAAATAAATGGAGAGAGAAAAAAGATGGTTTAGAAGGAATTCACTAGGACCACCCCCAGGCACCTTAGCATGGCTTCCCACAGCATTAAAATTCCCAAGCAACAGATCCCCTCTTTCAGGGACAGTGGCTTGGGTATAAGATGTCCCCCAAACTACACTAATTTCTACCATTGTCTAACTAACTACTGAATGGCCACCTTGAAGACTAACGGTTCTCATTTCAGGCATTTGATGTTCTCCTGGCCTGCAGAGATGGGTACCAAAAGCCAGCTGTCTTTTTTTCTGTGGCATAGTGCATAGCTCCCTACTGCCCCAAGCAAAGGCATGTGGTTTACACCAGCGAGTGCCTCAGAAGAAAATATTCTTGAAATACATTGCTCTAGCTGCCCTGTCGATACTAATGCATTCTGGAAGCTGAAGGTGGTTCCCAGGACACTATGTCAGGTCTGGCATTCAAACATTTAGTGGCCGAGTAATTACTGTAATAATTAATTTCCATTGCTTAATCCAGCAATCAGGCATGTCGCTTTACACATGGGAAAATGGTGGTCCCCACAGGGTTGTCTCTGTGTGTGTGTGTGTGTGTGTGTGTGTGTGTGTGTGTAAAATACAGAGCAGCAATTGCTATTAAGATTTGGAGATCAGTTTGTGAAATAAATAAGATGATTTTAGTTTGGTTTTTAGCTACAGGTTTGGGAGAAAAGCCAAAAGGTGAATAAGGAGAAAGAAAACTTAAAGGCCTCAAACGTCAAATGTCATCCTTGTGAGAACTTCTCTAAAGTTTGATAAAATGTTACAATTTGCAGCTTTGGAAATGGTACCTTGAAAGTGGATAATCTCACCCAAATCCCACCATAGGCTCAGAGCTGCACTGCTCAGAAGGAACGCACGGCAAACCACACTGGTAGTCTTAAATTTTCTAGTAGCCACATTTTAAAAAAGTAAAAAGAGATAGTGAAATTATTTTTTTTAAGAATCAATTTCGCTTCACATGAACTAAAATACCATCTTTCAAAAATATAATCAACAGGGAAAAATATTAATGGGATGAGACTTTGAAATCTGATGTATTTTTAAGAAGATTTAATTTCATGTATTTATTTTAGAGAATGAGAGCCAGGGGAGGAGCAGAGGGAGAGAGAGTCCCAAGCAGACTTGGTGTTGAAAGTATGGTCTGATGGAAGGCTTAATCTCATAACCCTGAGATCATGATCTGAGTCAAAAATCAAGACTCAGACACCCAGGTGCCCCTGAAAAGTAACGTATTTTTTATACTTACGAGATAGCTCAATTCAGTTAAGAATACAGTTGCTCAGTCTCCAATACCCAATAGTCACACATGACTGGAGACCTTGATCCTAGCAGCACAGAGGCATAGGATGCTGGACAGATCCACATCTAGGAAGCCATCACTTAAAAAGAAATGATAACATGGTCATAAAAGAAATAGGCAATGGTATTTTGTATGTCAAAGGATGATCTGATTCACTTTAAGCAATTCCTGGGCACCTTGAAAGACTGAGCGGTGGGGAATCATGTCTTTCCCATCTTAAGCCCTCCCGTTGCATTCATTTTTATGTCGGTTTTCATCTTCCCAAGATGGGGCACAGGACAAGGATCCAGAACAGGCGAATTGAGTGAAAGCCTGGCCTCCCCTGATGGGTGGGAGGGGGGGGATAGATGATACAGAACAAGAACTGAGATTGACTCTCAACTCAGGCAATTTGCCACCAGGGAGAAGAAGCCCTATCAAAACAGAATGGTGGGGGCACCTGGGTGGCTCAGTGGGTTGAACCGCTGCCTTCGGCTCGGGTCATGATCTCGGGGTCCTGGGATCGAGTCCCGCGTCGGGCTCCCTGCTCGGCAGCGAGTCTGCTTCCCTCCTTCTCTCTCTGCCTGCCTCTCTGTCTGCTTGTGATCTCTCTCTGTTAAATAAATAAATAAAATCTTAAAAAAAAAAAAAAAACAGAATGGTGGGAGGATCCCACCTGAAGGTCTCAAGTATAGGATCAGGTTAAATGGGATTAAATGCCACAGTGAAAGGTGGATGGGAATAGAGAAGTCAGAGCTGGCTGGATATACCAGGGATGATTTCTGGGGAATGGCAGGCCCTTTGAGGCTGGCTTGGGTTTGAGAAGACCCAGGGGAAGGGCATTGGGGGCAGGGCAAATGCACTGTGGCAGTCCAATGAGCATCGTCCCTCTTCCACGTCATTAAGACTGGATTCGCGCCTGTGGTTGCTTTGCTCTACTCAAGGCCAGTCAAAAACTGAAGATACTTCCAGGATAATCAGATGTGCCTACTTCTCTGAAAGCCTCCATGATTTTGACTTTCTTTTCTTTGCCCCACTATGATAGTCTTTAGTGCATTGTGGAGGGATCTCTAGGGTCCCATCTTCTGGGAGGCTTGGACGTCCTGGACCCTGTGTGGGCAGGCAGGGCCATGAGACAAGCTCTGGCCCTCGAGCTGTGAGCAGAAGGGAAGTGAGTGACTCCCAGTCCAGAGCATTTCATTACCAGTGTGGGATCCCATTTGAAGGATTCTCTTTAAAGAAATGGCTTGGGGGCGCCTGGGTGGCTCAGTGGGTTAAAGCCTCTGCTGTAGGCTCAGACTCTGCTGTAGGCTCAGGTCATGATCCCAGGGTCTTGGGATGGAGCCTCACATGGGTCTCCCTGCTCAGCAGTGAGCTTGCTTCCCGCCCCCCGACCCCCCCCCGCCTGCCTCTCTGCCTACTTGTGATCTCTGTCTGTCAAATAAATAAACAAAATCTTAAAAAAAAAAAAAAAAGAACTGGCTTGAAATGGTGGCTTTCCATCACTAACTACAGCACTCTGAGTCTTTCTGCTGACTCCTCCTGGGCACGTCATGGGAGACAGAAAAGCATGGGTGTGGTTTTAAATCCTATCCTATAGATGTTGTTAGCACAGTTTGACCTAGCCAGTGCTGACTGCTACCACCCTCCCCTGAGAGCAGACACAATTTCCTTGAGATGGGGGGGTTTGGAAGAGGGGCCAAGAGAATAATATTTCTACATAGACATTCAGAGACCCTGGAATACCCTGCCTCTTCTCCTTAGGACACCCACCCCCATGGTCACCTAGGATGCTAGGGACCTCCTTCTGGGAAACCTGCCTCCAGTGCCCATCTCATGGAAGAAAGGCACAGTCAGTGCTCTGTGCTGAGTACTGGAGGAGGATGTGGCGGGGAGAGGGGGGAACACTTAGATCTGTCCCAGAGAAGGAGAAAGAAGAAGAGAACAAGGGTCTGGCCCACCAGTGTTAAAAAAAAAAAAAAAAAAAAGAAGAAAAAGTAAAGGCTTAGGGCCAATGAACATCACAAATGACCCACGACCTACTGCCCAGAATGCCCCTCTTCCTCTAGAGCCCTACAGCTGCATGTTGCTTCCCAAGACCTCCCTTCCCTTTCTCCACCCCCACCAGACAGTCCTTTAGTCAGATTTTACCTTGCCAGGGAAGCAGCGGGTCTCGCACGTTCACTCCGTTATTGAACAAGTGGGCATTGAAGGGTTCCAATATGCTTGTCTTTAGGATACTGTGCCAGATGTATGCCCACCCTTGGGGAGTTCCATCTACAGGAGGAGAGCGGCAAGTAGGGCTAAAAGTCCAAGGTGAGTTTTAAGTGCTGGGACAGGGAATCCAGAGGCAGTTACCACCGAAAAGGAGCCCTTCCCCCAGCTTGAGAAGTCAAGGAGGGCTTCCCAGAGGAGGTGAGGCAGGAGTCCCTGAGCAGAGTTCAGGGAGGGGCAGTCCAGGCATATCTGGTAAGGACTGCAAAAGAGCAAGTGAGCGAAGGCGAGATCGCTGAGCGGTGTCCACTCAGAGGACACTAAGTGGCTAGGCAGGTGTGGCTCAGGAGGCATCGTGGGCAAGCAGTGAGCTATGAGGCTGACATGGAGGGGGCAGGACCTGGTCGCAGAGGGCTCCGTAACCATAGCAATGGTGAGGAGGACAGGCTAGCCAAGAGCTACCGCGGGGATATAAGCAAGGGGATACCTTGAGCAGGTTTGCGTGTCTTTGGGAGAGGAGAGAGGGATCGGTTTTGTTGGGTTTTGTTTTGGTGAGCGGGCCAGAGAGGAAAAGATATATTTTGTGGATTTATTTGTGCGTTTGTGTGTTTATTTGTGTTAAACAAAACTCCCTCTGGCACAGGGGATAGGAAAAGAGAAACCAATATTTTGACAGACTGAGAGCACTTGCTTTTTTTTTTTTTTTTTTTTTTTTTTCTGAATAAGAGACCCAGGGGCAGTGGGAGGACTGGAATGGTGGTCAGAGAGCAAAACCATGGAATGTGAGGAGGCTGAGGGAGAGAGAAGGCAGCTAGGAGGAGAGGGAAGGGAGCTGGGGGAGACCTAGAAGTTAGGAATTTCTTAAAGGAAGGCTGGCTGAAGAACTGCAAACTGGGGCATCCAGTATTAAATTCTAAGTGATTAGGCCTGCTAGGAGTTTTGCTTGGTCTTGCTTTGGCCTCCTACATGGACCGCTTTCCCTAGATTTTTACAGTTGGGGGAGCCCAGCCAGAGCCTCTGACAGTGATTTTCCAACTTTAAGGAAGGACCCACTAATTAGTCGTGATATTCTTTTAGGAGATCATACCCGGCATTAAAAGAAAAGGAGAAAAGACATAATATAAAATTTAAAAAGGAAAGAAAAGAAAATAGAGCGTAGCACGCTAAGGATAAGTGTTGTTTTCAGTTACAGAGACGTGTGTAGGTCACTATCAAAAACCAAAAAGGTGTTTGAAAGCCACGGAGGGAGGAGGCAGGACTCTGTGTCCAGGAAGGTCACAGACTAGACAGTAACAGGCCTGGGGCTGAATATCACTTCTAAACCTTGTGACTTTGGCCAATATTGAGACCCGTTTCCTCATATATGCAACAGGTTAACTTCCATCTGCGGGAGCGGGGCACAGACCCCACGACTGGGAATAAATCTCCCGTGGGTCCTTCCCCCCCCTCAGTTGTGTGCACCCCCCTTTCTTTTTAGGTCAGAAGAGTTGCTTGTCTGGGCTTCTCACCTGAGGCTAAAGCCAGGATTCCTACTTCCTCGGGCCTCGCTTTCCCTATTTGTAAAGGAAGACGCTTTGCCTAGAAGACTTTTAAGGGACTCGGCCCCGGGGCAGTCAGTGTAAGTCCATGTGTCCGGAAGGCACGTGTTTGGGGCGTGGGAGGGAAAGTGCCGGAATGACCCTCACCTTGCCTCCGTACTTCTAAGATGCGGGACTCGGGCACCAGCCCCCAGGGAGGAGCGGGAGGGAGGAGCAGCGGCACCGAACCTCCTCCGGCGCCAGCCCAGCGCGGGGCGCCCCGCTGCCTTGGCCTCCGAGAGCGGCCGGTACTGCAGCGCCACCGTGTGGCCGCGCGACATCAAAGCGCCGCCGTCTGCCGCGCCCCCCGCCGCGTGGCCCAGCCCTGCCCGAGACTCTCTGGGAGGCGGACCGCGGTGGAGGGCATCTCTTCCAGCACCACCCCGGCCCCGTTTGCTGGCACAACCTGCGGTCGTGGAGCGGTTGGCCCCAGCAGGTAGGGAGTGGACGGAGCGGGCAGCTCGGCCCGCCACGGCCGCTCCCGCCGCTGCAGGAGGCTGTGGCCAGCGTCTAGTTGTCCGCTCCAGATCGCGCTGGTCTCGTAAACGCGGCCACGGGTTCGAGCCCTGGCGAACAGAGCGCCCAGGTTCTGCGTTTGCTTTCGGATCCCGCAGGGGAAGGAGGAATACGGGCAGCCCAGAGGGACCTGGTTATAGGTGAAGGGCAGCCAGGAGCATCCTGGGCAACATGGGCCCTCTAGGTTCCAGGGGCACCTGGTCCCGGGATCCGCGATCCCGGGAATGCCTCCGTCCCCGCGCTGACACTCCAGACCTGGGAGTTTGCCGGCGCTCGGCGGGAGGATGGAAGAGGAGATACTCCCTCTCGCCCCACCCCTACTTTAAGTCGTATTTGTTGAGGCTCTCCCTGGGTCAGCCTTCGTGCCAAATGCCCTCCGAAGAGAACCCTGTGGGCACTGGACAAAGTCGACCTAAGGAATATGAGGCCAAAAGGCACTAAATAATTTTCCCTTCTGCTTCTCCAGCCCCGAGCCTTGGGGGTGGGGGGTGGGTGGGCTAGGAGCTCGTGGTTGAGCCGGAACAGGGACATCTGGGGACTAGGGAAGAAAACAGGCATCTAATGGACTAACCTCTCCCTTAGCCAGCAGGGCCCCTGCAGCAACTTGCCCGCAGCTTCCTCGGCTGTGAAATGGGAAGGCGCCAAGTCTCCTGCCACCCGTTTTGACTATTTCAACGCCCCCACGTGAATGAATGGAAACAGAGAAGAACCTTGAGGTGAGAACCCAAGGTTAATTATCTGGCCTGCTAGGGGCAGTCTAGGCGTTGCTCTTGGGGGTGGGGATCATGATTAAATCCGGATTTGGAGCAAGCTACTTCGAACGTTCAGAATCTGCTCTCCCTTATGACTCCTACTAAGAGCTAATACTTTAGAAGAACTTATCAAATGTAAGCAGAATCACTGAATTAACAGTGTTTACAAAAACATTGTAAGTGGTGTTATTCACCTCACCAGTCCACCAAAGGACACTGAGGCACTGAGAAGTTCAGTATCTTGCCTAGGGTCACACAGAGAGCAGCTAGCAGATCCAGGATTCAAACCCAAGCTTCCTAGCTCTTAGCGCCTTCCTCCACTGTGCTGCGGTCCAAGATGTTCAGAGTCTCCTTTAGGGCTTTTCTGGAGTCAGTACAAAAATATGCCTTCGAGGAAACACAGTTCTGGCAACTGTTCTGTCCAAGTCCTCAGTTTTTAGCACGAGGAGATTTTGTTCACACCATTCATGAGGGGAAAAAAGAAAACTACCTTAAAAATGAATTCTCCCTTATGCCTGTTTCTGTGAGTTCTCTATGGCAGGAAGATGTTCTCTCTGTCTGACAGTAATATCTTTTCATCCTCCATAGAGATCAATGCAAAGTCCCTGTTACATCCTCTCCCCAAACACTTCATTCTTTTTATTCTGAACGGAGTTATGTTGATGCCTTGCAAGAAGGTACCCACCCTTTTGTACTTTTTAAAACAAGAGTGAATACAGCAGGGTTTTTTTGTTTTGTTTTTAAGGTTTTATTTATTTAGGGGCACCTGGGTGGCTCAGTGGATTAAGCCTCTGCCTTCGGCTCAGGTCATGGTCTCAGGGTCCTGGGATCGAGCCCTGCGTCAGGCTCTCTGCTCAGCGGGCAGCCTGCTTCCCTTCCTCTCTCTCTGCCTGCCTCTCTGCCTACTTGTGATCTCTCTCTCCATCAAATAAATAAATAAAAATAAAACCTTAAAAAAAGATTTTATTAATTTATTTGACAGAGAGAGAGAGAGAGATAGTGAGAGAGGGAACACAAGGAGGGGGAGGGGGAGAGGGATGAGCAGGCCTCCTGATGAGCAGGGAGCCTGATGTGCAGCTCAATTTTAGGACCCTGGGATCATAACCTGAGCCAAAGGCAGACGCTTAACAACTGGGCCACCCAGGCGCCCCATAAACCGGGTTTTCTTTGCATGTTCATGTGTTCCATACCATGTGTTCCGTACCATGGGCAGTTAGGTTTGGCAGCAAGTTGTATTTTCCAAAAGTGGTCACCATAAGGTATCCCATCCCATATGCTCTTAAAATGTATCCATGACACTCCTCTTGAACCTGTGTGGACCTTTGTGACTGCCTCAACCAATTAACTCTGGGCACAAGCGATGATAATAGGGCTTCTGGGGCTGGATCCTAAAAATGCCCTGCGTGTCCAGCTGGCACTTGTGGGACACTTGTTCCTGGAACTCACCTGCCATGCTGGCGGGAAGCCAACTGGCTACTTGGAGAAGCCATGCACTGAGGTCCCAGTCGGATGGACAGCCAGTGTCAGTCCTCGGAAATGTGAGCAAACAACGGAATCTTTAGATGATTCCAGCCGTTAGCCTTCCACCACCCCAGCCAATGCCTCGTGGAGCAACCAGGAGCTTTCACTGCCAAGCTCTGCCCAAAGGGAAGACTCATCAACAGAATAAGTGATCGTTGTTGGCTTAAACCACCAAGTTTAGGAGGTTTGCTTCACAAGCAGTAGATGACTGGAGTTGTCTCTCCACACTTTTTCCACTATTACGAACTGCTCTGCAGTGAACTTCTTGAGACCTCTTGCCTTCTGCATATACCCGAAGATTTCCCTAAGGAGGCATCTAGAAGCAGTACTGTTGGGCCCGAGTATAAACCTCAAAGGGAACCCTATAGCGCAGCTAAAATCAACGAACCATATCTATATCCAGCAACATGGGGCCACCTTGAAAACAATGTCCAGTGAAACATACAAGTTGTAAAACGATACGGTATGGTACGACATACGTGAAATTCTAAGAAGCCTGAGAACGTTATATGTTGTTTATGTTACATACAGCTAGTAAAAGTGTGAAAACATACAGGGGCACAGTCCACTGAGTGAGTATGAGGGTTTCAGTAGTATCCATAACATTTCAGTTCTTAAAAAAAAAAAAACCAACCCACAGCTGAAGATCTAAAGCAAATACTACAATATTGACATCTGTTTAACCTAGGTGTGGAGAAATATATAGGCATTGTTCTTCTAAATTTTTCTTTATATTTTTATATGTCTTATGTATTGTTATTATGTTATTAATAGTTCTGTGACGATTTCACTATTAAAAAGGGTTTTAAAAGTCTCCACTCAAATAGAATTGTGGTGACAGTAATTTTGCCCCTTGTGATTTTTCTGTGATTTTCTCTTTGATCACACAACTCATTGATTAAAGCAAGACTTTGGTTTTGACTGATCATTCAGTTCAAATAGCACCCTCTTCCCACCATGCATTCTTCATCCTGACCACACTCAAGGACTCTTCCTTTAAGAGAAGGTAAAGCTCCCTTAGTTTCCCCACTTTACATGAGATAGTCCCTCTGTCTGGAATAATAATCCCAGAGATTTTGTTTCAATAATCATTCTCACACCCCGTGTCTCATTCAGTCCTCACCAGCCCCCAGTGACAAGTGTAATAACCTACCATTTACTGGGGGCTTGTACAAGCCAAGCATCATCTTGGATGCTTTACATGTGTTTTTCTTTGTTAAGTAGGTCTGTTATCGTCTTTGCTTTTTTGCAAACAAAAAAAGAGAGAGAGAGTGTTTGGCTTAAATGCTAGTTGCTGTTGTTGTGGTGGTTCTTTTCCCCAGACCTTGGCGGTAGAGCAGGAGTCAACTCAGGTCTATTCAGAGTCCACACCATTGGCCCTTGGACCCTCCCTCCTCCTGGGAGAAAGTTGTTCTTTTTCTTCTCAAATGAACAGATAAAGAACCAGGTTCTCTGAGTTTCTCTCCTTGTCTGCCTGACGAACTACTCATCTCGCTAGATGCATTGCTACGTCACCTCATTGGAGAAGCCCTCCTGCGGCCAGACCCTCCGTCAGAGCAGTTCATCCCCCTCCGCCATCGAAGCGGGTTTGTATCCTGCCTTCTCTACTTCATCTCAGCTCCTTAAAGGTAGAGACTGGCCAATGCATATTCGTATTCCCAGCACCTAGAACAGCCCCTGATGTGTTATGGGCACCTTGGCTTTTCAGAAATAAATATTGATTAGCACTTGCCTCGCTGAGTCCCCGAGCTACATACCTGCCCATGAACTCTGGGGATTAATTCATTTCACTGGTCTGCACAGGGTGCAGCTCATGCAAAATGGCTCACTGACATCCAGATGATTTTTCTAAAACAAAAACAAGAAATCCCTTGGCATCTTTACCAAAGAAACTTGCAGGACTGCCTGACTGGAGAACTGGGATTCAAAGACAGATACCCCGAAAGCTCCGTAAGAGTAATGCTAATAGAACCGGAATGACTGTACACTGGATATTTTACTCATGCCAGGAACTGGGCCAAGTCATAGACATGGATTTAATTTTCACAAAATAGAAGGAACCATTGCTTTTCTTTTTTCAGTGAGCAGTGTGTTCTGGTTTCTGTCTTGGGGATGGCCCAAATCAGAATGTGTCAGGGAGACCTGGGGGAGAGGACAGGGGGTCTTCATTCAAAAGCTTTGTCATGTTCCTATCAGGTGGTTAGAAGACTCCCAGCAACGCAGCTTCTCTGAGCCCAGGGTGGCATTTGTCATATCCTGGGGATAGGTGTCACAGAGCCATTTAACGATGCCATCATGCCATACTTTGTCAATATCTCCTTTCAGATGGTTTCAGGAGTGACAGGCAATACAGTGTGGACTGATCTGCATTGTGACATTAGATACTGACAAAGTCTCTTTTATGGGACTTGCTTTTCTCAGGCAGTTTTGAAAGAATGTTGGCATGACACTGTTTCTTCTCTTTCAACACCACATTCAACTCACTCCTTTAAAGCCTCCTGTGATGTTGTGCATCGGAAGCCGCAAAGCCACACGAGGGCAGCTGAAACCGGTGCCTTGGGTGACCCCAGGGCTCTGTATCTTGGCTTCTTGTCTCAGGATCTGTCTGCTCAGCCAGACACCTAGTGTCCGCCAGACACTAGGTGGTGGAAAGGCCAAGTCTCACCTCTGACAATTTTGCCAAAAGGCAGAGATTCCTAGTGTGTATCAGGTCTGTGCTCTGTGATGGATATTTTACCTGGTTCTGTGAAAGCTTTAAGGGAAATTTAAGGTTTGGTCTCTGCGCTCAAAGAGTTTATAGCCTGACTGCAGGGACAAAAGGAAGATCTATGAAAAACTTACAAAACAGGTAAGTACCTGGGCTCAAATGCCCATGAGTAAAAGTAGACATTGGTCAAGATGGGGGCAGGGGAGCAATGGGAAAAGAAAAGCAACTTCCCATTCTTAACTCCGTCTCCTCCTCCATAGGGCAAAGGAAGAATCTGATCTGACCTCATGAACCTCAGTCTTGACCTTCCAGGACCCAATCACCCATGATGACAGGAACCTTTAAAACTCATTGAAGCCAGCAAACTTGAAGTAGGGTCCAAGTTAACCAGAGTTAAAATTATAATGAGAAAGCGTTTCTCCCCTCCTCTCAGGCAGTCAGCAACTAGACAGGATTTAGGAGTTCCTTCTTGGGCCTTGTGCTAAGGTTATTAAGTGGTCAAACAACTATCCCCAAGCAAAACACTGAAGAGAGCTCTAGGAAACTATGTCATTATATCTACAGAAAAAGCATCCGACAAAATCCAACACCCTTTCATGATAAAAGCACACACACACACACACACACACA
Source organism: Meles meles (assembly GCF_922984935.1). NCBI lineage: Eukaryota > Metazoa > Chordata > Mammalia > Carnivora > Mustelidae > Meles > Meles meles. The sequence continues at coordinate 123,679,516 of NC_060071.1, forward strand.
CACACACACACACACATACACCACCAAACCAAACCAAACCAACCAACCAACAAAAAAACAAAAACAAAACCCTCCAAACTACTCTGTATAGAAGGGAAATTCCTCAAAAAAAGGACATCCATAAAAGATACACAGTTAACATCACATGTAAGACTGATTGCCTTCCCCTTGAGAGCAAGAACAAGAGAAGGGTGTCTCCTCCTGCCACCTCTATGCAATATTGTGCTGCAGTTTCCAGTGGGGGCAATTAGGTAAGAAAAAGAAACAAATGTATCCAGATAGCAAAGGAAAAAGACATCACACATACACAACCCCCCCCCCCCCAAGTGACAATCAGGAAAAGAAATAAATAAGACTTCATCAAAATGAACTTTTTTTGCATCAAAGGACACCATGGGAGAAAAAAATTTACAATTCTATATCTGAAGGGAATTGTATCTTGAATATATGAAGAACTCCAACAACTCAATCATGAAAAGACAACCCAATTTAAAAATGGGCAAAAGATATGCATAGTTATTTCTCCAAGGAAGTTACAGAAATGACCAGTATGCAAAGATGCTTACTGTTTGCTATTAGTCCCCTGGAAAATTCTAATCAAAGCCACAGTGAGACACCATTTCGCACCCACTGGGTTGGCTATAATAAAAAACACAGAAAATAACAAATGTTGACAAAGATGTGGAGAAACTGGAGCCTTCGTGCATGGCTGGTGGAAATATAACATGGTGCAGCCTTTTTGTAAAAGAGCCTGGCAGTGTCTTGAAAAGCTAAATGTAGAGTTACTATATGACCCAGCAACACCCCTTCTACTGGCATACCCCAGAGAAATGGAAACATGTGTCCACAAAAAGTTATACGTGAATGTTCATAGCAGGATTATTTATGTAAAAACCAAAAGTAGAAATAGCCATGTATGAGTGGATAAATACACTATAGCATATTCATATAATGGATATTGGACAATAAAAAAGAATCAAGTGCCAATACGTGCTTCTACAATATGGCTGAACCTTGAACACACGCTAAGGGAAAAAAGTTATAAAAGACCAGTTGTATGACACCATGTATATGAAATATCCAGAATAGGCAAATAGGTAGAGACAGAAAGTGTGGAAAATGACTGCTAGAGTACAGGTGTTCTTTTTGGGATGATAAAATTGACTTTGGTGATGGTTGCATGACTTTTTGAACATATTAGAACCATGGAACTTTTTGATTTTTTAAAGATTTGGGGCGCCTGGGTGGCTCAGTGGTTTAAGGCCCCTGCCTTTGGCTCGGATGGTGGTCCCAGGGTCCTGAGATCGAGTCCCGCATCAGGCTGTCTGCTCGGTGGGGGACCTGCTTCCCTCTCTCTCTGCCTGTCTCTCTGCCTACTTGTGCTCTCTCTCTGTCAAATAAATAAATAAATAAAATCTTAAAAACATTTTTTTAAAGATTTTATTTATTCATTTGACAGAGAGAGAGAGAGCGTGTGCGCATGTACAAGCAGAGGGGAGGTGCAGAGGGAGAGGGAGAAGCAGGCTCCCAGGGAGCCCAAAGTGGGTCCCAGGTCCCTGGGATCGTGACCCAAGTTGAAGGTTGAAGGCAGATGCTGAACTGACTCAGCCACCCAGGCACCCCTGAACTATTCAACTTAAAATTGTGAACTGCACGGTTCATGAATAAAGTTGCTAATGTTAATGAAGCTGTCGAAAGAAAAAAAAGTATCTGTGCTATTACAAGAATCTTGGGGACTAAAAGAGGCATTAGCAAATTAAATATATACTTCAATCAGAAGATGCAACATGATTTCAGAAGTGTTGCAAAGTGCCATCTTGGAACTGAGACAACTTGATAATATACCCATGTCACAGATGAGGAAAGTGAGTTCTAGAGAGTTTACTAATTTGCTCAACATTATCTCGTTAGTAAGTATCAAGGTCAGTACTTGAGTGAAGGACAGCCCACCTCCAGGGATGGTGAATTCTTCACCTTAAATTTAGTTTAGGAAACTGAATAGTATTGATTCTATAAAAAGCTTGGTGGAGTGCCATTCAAATATGGACAGCGGACTCAGGGAACTTCCAAGAGAGGCTGTCCTTCGGACTATCTCTGTCTGCTTTGGCTTGGGCTCCAGGATGTGGACAATGTATTGTGGGGAGCCGTGCATCCCAGGCCGGGACTCAGAGGACCGAGCACCAGTAGGCATGGGACTCTCTGGACCTAACCACAGGCCTGGGAAGAGTTGGTTGCCCCATGTGACTGTGGCTTTACCCTCGCTTCACTTACCCAATCCCTGGGACCATCAGCCAGACTTGTTTACATACCTCATGACTATCTTTTGTATTTATTTTCCCTCTGATCCTGGGCACATAATTTTGCAATGTTTTCGGTGTGTAAGCCCACAAGGACCGGTTGTGTTTGAGTTGGAGCAGTTCTCTTCATTCGGTATCAGTAATCGAGAGGCCATGGGTTCCTAATAGACTTTTTTTTTTTAATTTAAAGAGGTTCCTGGTGTACTGCAAAGTTAATTAAACCATGTACTGCCTTGTCTATTAACTTTATGGTTTATGAATTCTCTGTTTTATGGATTAGAAACCCAAGCGCAGAGGCCATGGGCCTCATTCTGGGTAACCCAGCAACTGTAGCTCCAAAGATCCTATACTATTAACCCTATGGGGGTTACTCTACCTACATCCATGTCATCTACCTACCAATGAGGTCTGAGTGTGGGTCAGGGCCATCCCTGAGGAGGGCATTAACTTGGGGGGTACTGTCAAGTTTCCAAAGCATCATCCTCTATATTCTCATTTTTCATTTAGATTTTTATTATAATCCCAAGTTTATAGTATTATTCCTATTTTTTGGATGAGAAATTGAGGTTCAGAGTGGCTTGGTGACTTGCTCAAGGTCACATACTAAACCAGGATTTGAACCTTGGAATGTTAGACTCTAGGCTGAGATTCTTTTTCTGCCCACTCCTATTTCCCCTTGGTTTGTGCCAGAGAAAATTACTTATGGCCCATACCCCCAATTTTTCCTGCCCCTCCAACCCCATTTGTAACCTAGCGAAATTAATTTGGCTTCAAAGGACACGCACGAGGACCTTGAGGAACAAAGGAGACGTGAGTGGGCAAAACGAGCCTGTGGGAGTGTGTGTGTGAGAGATTTGGTGCCTCGTCCTTGGTGATGAGGGTGGGGGAGTTAGGGGGGCAAGGCCAAAAAGTGTAGGTGCCTTGAACAGGCTAATAATTTGTCAACTTCTTTCAAACCAGTGTCCTCACTCTCTCTTTGTTCATTAACTGCTTTGTTTTCATATGAAAAAGTAATAAATGTTCATGGTAAAAAAGTTCAATAATTCTCCCCATACCTCCACCCCCCCCCCCCCCAGATCCTCTCGAGGACAGCCTGTCCTGTATCTCCCTCAGGAACATCCTAGATAGATGCAAAGACACACTTCTTGTCTTTTTTTTTGCAAATGGAAACATACTCTGTACCCTGTCTTTTACCTCATTTTATTCCCCTATCTTGAAGGCTCTTCCATGTAGCTCACCTACATCTATCTCGTTATCTTCATTCTGTTACAAATGCACTGTGCGCTATCCTATGGATGTTCCTTAATTTACCTAACCAGCCCCCATTGCTGGGATCATTTAGGTTGTTTACAAATTTAGGCTGTTATAAACAATACTGGAGAAAACATCCTTATATTTTCATTTTCAAGTTTATCTCTGTGATGAATTCCTAGAAGCTGAATTGATGAAGAAACAGTTGAATGCAAGAGAAAGGATATTTTACTCCGGATAGAGATTGCAGGATTGTCTGTCATGAATCAATCCTAACTCCTACCACCAGGCTCTGGGAATGCCTGCTTCCCCTCAGTATGGCATAATTTTTCCATCCATATTAGAAAGTGTTGTAGGCTGAGTAATGACCCCTTAAATATATCAGGTCCTAATTCCTCGATGCTATAAAAAGTTGCATAATATGGAATAAGGGTCTTTGCAGGTGTGATTCAATTGGGAACTTTGAGAGGGATAAATTATCCAGGAAATTAGTCAGGTGGACCCAAGGTAATCACTGTCCTTATAAGAGGGAGCTGGAGATTAGATTACCGATGAAAGAGAAGATTATGTGATGGAATCAGGGGTCAGAGAGAGAAGCCACATTGCTGGCTTTGAAGATTGAGGAGGCAGCCATGAACCAAAGGAGGCAGCTGGAGAATTTGGATAAGGCACCGCTCTGCCTTGGCTCAGGTCATGATCCCAGGGTCCTGGGATCCTGGGTCCTGAAGTCTCCTAAAATCAAGGCACCTTGATTTTAGCCCAGTAAAACCATCTCAGACTTCTTGCCTCTAGAAATGTAGGAGAAAAAATTTCTGCTATTTTATTTGTTATAGCAACAGTAAGTAGCAAATATAGGAGGGAAGGCTTTAGTGCTATGATGGGGACGAGCAAGAGAAGGGCTGCTGTTCCTTGCCCCCCAACACACACACACACTCAGCTCTTCACTCCCTGGTCAATGGGCCAAACAATTCTCCTCTGGCCCCAGCCTGTAACCCTTCCCCCAGCAAAGCATGGTCAAAGCCTCGCTGCTTATTAGCCCGCGGCAGGAAGGCGGCTGAAGCTAACATCTGTTGCAAACAGCATATTGAAATATTTCCTCCAAGCACCCACACATCTCACTGAGAAGATATGGACCAATACCATTTTCTTCACCTCCCTTCGTTTCCAGTAGTCCCTACATATTTGCTCTTGGGGACCTCAGGGGCCCATAAACTTGGGGTTTTTACAGCACTAGCTTTGCGACTCCCTGCCGCAAAGCAACGGGCGGGGAGGGACCTGACTGGATCTACTTTCGGGACCGCGTGGCTATTTGGGCTGCGGACGTTGCAAGGTGTCTTTGAGTTGGGGTTCTCCTGGTCCTTGGGGTGAGGTAAGCAATCCGTGTTCCTGGGGATTTCTGGGACCTGGCTGGGAACGGATCGGAAGTTTGTGACATGCATTCGAAGGCTCAAATCTGGCTGTGAGAGCTCCCTGACGAAAGGGCGGGAAGTAAATTGTAGGGCAAATAAATCCTGTCTCAGGCACAGCATTTTGGCATCTGTGGTACAAGCAACTAAATGCTTGATATAAAGTCCACTTTGTCCCCCCCCGCCTTTTTATTTTTTTTTATTTTATTTTTTTTATTTTAAGTAGGCTCCATGTCCAGCATGGAGCCCAGTGCGGGGCTGGAAGTCACGGCCCTGTGATCAAGACCTGAGCTGAGATCAGGAGTCTGCCACTTAACTGACTGAGCCACCCAGACTCCCCACACTGTGTCCATTTTCAGTTGTCAGGAATATCCCTCCCGCTTCCGCCTCCACCGACTCATTCCCTGGTTCTGGCTTAGCAGCTCCTGCTCTGGGCCAGGCAGGTGAGGCTTATAGGGGACTCTGTTCTCTCAGCCACCTGTTAGAATAATTCTGGGCTCCTCCACCTCTCCCTCCCAGGCAGGTGGATCAGGCCATGCAACAGGATGACAGCCTAATTATCCCAACCATCAGAAACTTCTTCTGTGTCTTTAATCTACCTTGACAATCCAGTGGCTTGTCACTTCCAGGCCTCTTAATTGGCTGCGTGATTGACAAGGAGTGTGGGGGCTTTTTATTTTAAGAATTGAGGAGAGCCTGTGCCTTCAAAATTAGCTTGGTTATATGATGCCAGAGACCTAATTTGCACCCAGCATGGGCTAGAATCTGATTTTTTTTTTTTTCAGTCGTTCTGATCCTAGGTAACCAGTCAGAGTGTTGAGAGAAGACCAAACAACTTTCTGTGTTTATTATTTACCTTCACCAGAAGTCTCCTCAGCCCTATGTTAACCTGACATTCTCTTTCAACAGCATTATGAAAAAGGGATTTAAAAAAAATTTTTTTAAAGATTTTATTTATTTATTTGACAGAGAGGGGCACAGCGAGAGAGGGAACACAAGCAGGGGGAGTGGAAGAAGGAGAAGCAGGCCTCCTGCTGAGCAGGGAGTCCGATGCAGGGCTCAATCCCAGGATCACGACCTGAGCTGAAGGCAGACACTTAACGGCTGAGCCACCCAGGCACCCCATGAAAAAGGCTTCTATGGTCTGAATGTTTGCGACCTCTCCAAATTCATATGTTTTGTTTGCAGGTGATAGGAATGTAATTCATTTTTCTTGTTCATATAACTTATAAGTCCAAGCCTTGAGCTGCTTGGAGTCCTAGCCGGATTTGAGTGCTTCAGCACTATGGAGAGAGCTCTGTCACTTTTTCCAGCTCTCTGTACTGCCTTCCTTCTGCAAAGTTCTTCCACCCATGTGGTCAGAAAGATGGTGCTTTACCAGAGCCAGCCTTCCCATAGGGGCCCACTCTTCCAGAGAATGAGCAGATCTCTTTCTTGGGAATCCTATTACCCTAGCCTTCCTGGAAGGCTCTGACTGGTCCTGCCCAGGCCATGTGCCCTCCTTTTGGATCAAGCACTGGTGGCAGGAGAACAGAATCCGGTGATGGGCCGGCCTCTCCCCCACCTAGTCATATGACCAGGAAGATGAACAAGGATCTGTGGTTGGCAAGTCTCATCAGAACCACATGAAAGGGGCGCCTGGGTGGCTCAGTGGTTGAATCCTCTGCCTTTGGCTCAGGTCATGATCCCTGGGTCCTGGGATCGAGCCCCACATCGGGCTTTCTGCTCAGTGGGGAGCCTGCTTCCTTCTCTCTCTCTCTGCCTGCCTCTCTGCCTAGTTGTGGTCTCTGTCAAATAAATAGATAAAATCTTAAAAAAAAAAAAAAGACTGTCTCTCCCTTTTCCTCTGTTAAAAAAACAAAACAAAACAAAACAAAAACCACATGAAATAGTGAAGTGTCTTTCCCTATGGAAGGAGGGGGCCAGCCAGAAGAAGACAAGTATCCCCTACAGACGTTAGAATTGAAAGTATTTCAACTGTGGTCACCTGGGTAGGTCCTGTGTCTCCACTTTTTCTTCTGAATAGCCTCTCTTCGTTGACAGCATAGCCCATTATGACAACAAGCCTCCCAGAGTTGTCAGAGGGGAAGTTTCTGAATGTGTGGGAAGCTGCTTCCCTTCCCCATTCTCGGGGCTTGGTGCTCGTGAAGGGGGCTAGAGACCTCACTGATCAGGAGTGATTGTCACCTTTCCAGAAGATGACAATGGCTGGGGGTTCCTTGGGCAGGAGCCGATAAACATGGGGAGGTAAGAGTGTTCCCTCTGGCTGTCACCTTGTCCACCCACCACCCCTCCCAGGCCTGCCTTCCCTATTCCTGGTCTTCCTAGCAGTTTGGCTGGCCCGGGCGCAGACGTGGAGAGAATGTCTTGAAAACTTGCCGTTTTCTCATTTGAAATGACTTGAAAACTTGCTGTTTTCTCATTTCTGGTCTTTTGTACGCTTCAAAGAGAACCTTTCCTTCCTGGATTTTCTTTCCTTTCTCTGCCCATATATTTCGTAGACCATCTAAACTGGGAGGAGGAAGGAAAAGCCTTTGGAAGCTTTTAGGCAGAAGAATCCTTGGAATTTACCTGGTTCATTTGCCCATTTGAGACTGAAGTCCCTGCTACAGTATCATGAGGTCCTCAGGATCTCCACATAAATACTTCAAGGGATGGGGAGCTCACTCTCTGTCTGGCTGATTCCATTGCTAAACATCTCTAGTAGTTATAATGTGCTTTATTGGGAGGATATATCTGCTTGTTAGTTTTAGTTCTGGCACATGAAAATTGTTTCGCCTTCTGTAGCCATTTAAATATTGGAAGACTATTTTTATGTTCTCTCTTAGCTACTATTTATTGAACACATACTTGCTAATGCCTTGACATGTCTATGCTCACTTCATCCGAACTATATTGTAGGTGACACTTTTATGCCCATTTTATAAATGAGGAAGCGGGGGCACAAGGAGTCCCCAAGCTGACCTGTCAGATTGGTCTGACGTCAGAGTTCACACTTACAACCCCAGGAACACCCCAATTTTTTTAAACAAACCATATAAACTCAATGTACTGAGTAATCTTAATACCCTTCATGATGGACTTTTAAATCTCCAGAAGATCTCAAGGAAGAGGACAAACTTAATAAGCAGTGCAGACGAAGTGCGGAGACTTGACCGGGGAGGACAAGGAGGCAGATACCAAATTGGAGCCCCCGGCACGTGCGTGTCCACCATCGAGGGCAAATCTGAGTTGTTACAGGCTAGAAGAAGGCACTGTGGTGCAGTTGTCCTAGTCAGAGGTTCAGGAGAGCTGGGTTTTATTCTGGGCTGTGCCAAAGAATCAGGTTCAGTATCGTGCTTCAGTTTCACCAACTGAGAAACGGGGATACCCTGTAGCTCCACCCACTTTCCAGAGAAGTTCTAAGAAATCAATGCCCTAATAGAAGTTTTGAAGTCCTTGGGGAAAAGGTGGTAATAGATCCAGCTTTACATACATACATATAATTATTTATTACATTTTATTTATTTGACACACAGAGAGCACGCATGCTCAATAGCACAAGCAGGGGGAGTGGCAGACAGAGGGAGAGGGAGAAGCAGCCTCCCCACTGAGCAGGGAGCTGGAAGTAGGGCTCGATCCCAGGACTCTGGGATCACGAGGATCATGACCTAAGCAGAAATGCTTGACCGACTGAGCCACCCAGGTGCCCTTCTCCAGCTTTTCTTCTAGATAATCAGTGCACCTGGACCAGTTCCTAACTGTAACATGAATTCCTTCTGAGCCCAGCAAAGAGTCAGCCTGAAACCCATGATGTGATGAGTATGTTGTAGGATAGATGATAAGTCATTCATCTCCCATGAGGCAGTGATGGAGATGGGCTGAGAGGAGGGATCATTTTGTCTAATGAAAACACCTGCTTCTCTCCACATTTGTGTCAATAAATGCATCTTGCTCTTATTGGCCTCTTTGAGGATTCTCAGAGTCAACTTGAGGACAGTTTGTGACTTAATCTATGTAGTTGGAACAGTTAATGTCTGAGCTCATTATGATATTTGTTCTGTCTTCTCCCACTGGGCAAATTTAGCTTGCCTTAGCCACTCAGCATAGTGTACATACAGATTCATCTTTCCCAAGTATTCCTTTCATCCTGGTATTTCATGGCTTTTTACCTGCAAATTAAAATATTACCTCCTCAATCTGTTCCCAGCTTGTCCCTCCCATATCCTCTCCCCCTTCGTTCCCGGAGGAGCTTTTTATTTTGGACCATCTTGCCTTCCAAACTATCCGCAAACTGTGTATCCATCCCCACCACCAATTTTAGAATATCTCCATGACTCCCAACAAGGAGACTCCAGTGACTGTTACCCATGGCTCACTCCCTCCTTTCCGGCCTCCCCAGCACCCCTGCTATCGCTGATCTACTTTCCTTCTCTAGAAGTTGGCCTGTTGTGGACATTTCATGAAAGTAGAATCCCACAATATGAGGTCTCTGTGACTGGCTTCTTCCACTTCGTGTGATCTTTTCAGAGTTCATCCATGTCATAGAGTGCATCAGTACTTTGTTCCTTTTCATTGTCTGGGTGTACTACGTTAGTTAATTTACTTATGGAGGTTTGGGCTGTTTCTTCCTTGGAGATACTATGAATAATACTGTGGTAATTTGTGTACAGATTTTTGTGTGGATGTATTTTCACTTCTCTTGGGTGTATACCTAAGAGTGGAATTGCTGGGTCATTGGTAACACTCTGCTGAATCTTTTGGGAAATTGTCAAACTGTTTTCTAAAGGAGCTGCCTCATCTTCCATTCCTACCCGCAGTGTATGAGGGTTCTGGTTTCCTCCGTGTCCTTCCCAATGCTTGTGATTTTCTGTCCTTTCTATGCCAGCCGTCCTAGCGGATGTGAAGGCATATTGGAGTTTTGATTTGCATCCCCTTGATGACTAATGATGTTGAACATCTTGGCAGATTAGTCATTTGTTTATCTTCTCTGGAAAAACGTCTGTTTGGATCGTTTGCTCATTTTTTAATTGGGTCATTTGTCTTCTCATTGTTGAGTTGCAAGTGTTCTTTGTATATTCTAGATATAAGTCTGTTATCAGATATATGATTTGGCAAATATTTCCCCCCATTTTGTGGGTTTTCACTTTCTTGATGGTTGTCCTTTGAAATCTAAGTTTTGTGTTTTTTTTTTTTTGATGCTCAAAATTTAGTGAGTTTAATACTTTTTTTTCCCATCTTATTTATTTTTTCAGCGTAACAGTATTCATTCTTTTTGCACAACACCCAGTGCTCCATGCAAAACGTGCCCTCCCCATTACCCACCACCTGTTCCCCCAACCTCCCACCCCTGACCCTTCAAAACTAAGTTTTTAATTTTGTTGAAGTCCAGGTGATATATTTTTCCTTTTGTTTCTGGTGCTTTTGATGTTATATAGAAGAAACCATTGTCTAATCCAAGGTCACAAGTATTTATGCCTTTGCTTTCATTTAAGAGACTTTAGTTTCTCCTCTTATATTTAGGTCTGTTATCCATTTTGAGTTAATTTTTGTATAAGGTGTGAGGTATAGGTCCAACTTAATTCTTTTGCATGTGGATATCTAGTTGTTTCAGCACTGTTTTTTGAAAATTCATTGGGTAAAGAATAATCTTACCTAGAAACTCGCTATTTCTGCCATAGTACACCCTAGCTATTCTGTATACCATATAATAGCACCACCATGGCCTGGACTGATTGGATCACAACTGAGCCCTGATTCATGTACTTATTGGACATTTGCATATCTTTTTTGGAAAAATGTCTTTTCGAGTCCTTTGCCCATTTTAAAAATTGGGTTGTTTAGTTTTTGTTGTTGACTTATAAGAGTTTTTTATATAATCTGGATAGTATCCCCTTATCAGATATGACTTGCAAATATTTTCCCATTCCATGGGTTGCCTTTTCCTTCTGCTGATTGTGTCTTTTGATGCAGAAGTTTGAAATTTTGATGTAGTCCAGTTTGTCCATTTCTTCTCTTATTGCCTCTCCTCTTGGTGTCATATGCAAGAAATTATTGACAAAGAGCTGTATTGTCTTTTGAATGACCTTTCAATTCCTACAATTTTGTCCCAGTCTCTCTGGGGTCTGGCCCTCTGCTTGAGATTTTCTACTTCCTTATTTCCATGTTTACCCTACTAATAAATCATCCTCTCCTATGGTGACCTGGATATACGTCTCTACTCTTGGAAAATAAAAGATGCCACAAAAACATCTTTCATCTACCAAATAGACATGGTATTCTGGGTTATGGGGAAGCATTTTCCAATTCCTTCACTGAAGAATCTCCATGCATTCAGTAAAAACAACGTGTGATGAGATGAACACAGGAACTGCTATGAAGTCTACCTCTTGTAGGTCCAAATTGCATATTAACATACTACAGTTTCTGAGAAGTCCTATAATAAAGAAGCCAGTTTAATGTTGTTTAAGTGGTCAAGCTCATTTCCTCAGGGGAAGACTGGTTTCTCCTAAACACCCCTGGGAAGTTCAGTCTCAAAGAAAAGTGAGGACCAAATGAGCTAACACACATGCACCTGCAATGCTGAGTAAGCACGACCACCGAGCTAACAAAACATCTTTATTTTTTGTCTCCTACATCCCTTGTACCTTATTCAGTAGGCGTAACTTCCCCTACCTATTCTAGCAAGTCACATGACTTTTCTGCTCACCTTTGAATAATCAAGTGCGGTGATGATGTTAAGTCTGAGTCCAGGTTCAGGAACGAGAATGCTCCATCTAAGCTATTCAGCTTAGCTCAGGCGAGCTTCAAGCTGTTCCCAGCACTGGGGAAGGGGTCACTGCTGATTCCTCTACCCCCTGGCTCGCTGCTCCTCTCCTCATCCACTCTTGACTGCAGTTTGGACTTCTCCTGGGGGAGAGAGGAGAGGTATGGGAGAGGACAGCTCGTACTCTTCTACGAGCAGGTGACCCTGCTCCTCCTGGGCTTGGTGGTGGTCAAGACTGGTTCTTACTGGCAAATTCCTTTCTGGTCTTTTCTGAGAAGTCCTGCTGAGCCCCGACTCCTGCAGTCCCCTTGGCTCAGGCTGTACATCTGTGTTCTGAGGGATCCCTCCAAGCCCACAGACAAGCAGCAGGCAGCTCTGTACCCTGTGCCTTCCCTTCAGAAGACAGTGCAGCTTTAGAGATAAAGTTATCCACTGATGGCCTTGACTTTGTGCTCTGCTGTTACGGTGAGTCTCTACCATGGCTACTTCTGGTGTGGGGAAGCACTCTCTCACCCCTGCTCTGACCATTCCTGTGGAGATGGCAAGTCCAACATGGCAGCCTTGTCCTGCAGCCCCAGCAGAGCATTTACTCAGCATTCAGCCTGAGTGGGGTGAACACCACCCTCCGCCTATGTCCATGTAAGGGTTTTTGGGTGTGAGCCAGGCCCCAGGACTTGGGGTTCCAACAGTTCAAAGCCCTGGTCTTGGGATCAGAAGGCGATACTTGTATCCCTCCCTTTGGAGACTCAGTGAGGCAACTAAGAACTCCTCTCACCTTTTCCTTCACTTTAATTTAAATCTCTGGCCCTGCATTGGGCTCTCTGCTCAGCGGGGAGCCTGCTTCCTCCTCTCTCTCTCTCTCTCTACCTGCCTCTCTGCCTACTTGTGATCTCTGTCTGTCAAATAAATAAATAAAATCTAAAAAAAAATAATTTCAATCCCTGGTCTGTTGAGGGATCCAGAAACAGAGTATCCTGATAGGTTAGGAAGTTGGCACATGGGAGGTGTCGTTCTCACATCACTTTGAATTCTTGACATCTATCACATGGGCTCATCGCTTAAAATTCATGCTGAAATAGTATTGTTTAAACATCTGGTCCCATATATCAAACCTCCAGCATTGCCTAACATATGACAGATGTGCAGAACAAGATCTTTGTCTTGTCTTTCTCTTGAAGTGAGAACTTCTCCATTTTTTTCTGAACCAGCTCCAGTAATTTCTCCTCTGACGAGTCCTTCCAGATCAATCACCCAAGAGTGGCAGCCCCTCCAGGGACACTTGCAGAGATTCCTTTGTTGCTGGGACCTGCCTGGGACTTGGGACCCCAGAATGGGAACAGCTACTATGTAAGCCCACTTGGGTCCAGAAAGGAGACCTGAATTCAGTGAGATCACACAGTCGGTTAGTGTCCAAGCCTAGAATAGACTGGGTGTCCTCACTCTCAAATGAGCCTTCAAATTAAGAGCAAACTGAGAAAACAAATACTAAGAGAGAGCATATCAATTCCCCTCCTGATAGTTGCTGACCATTCTTCCCCATCCCTATTTCCAAGTAAAGCTGCCTAGTAGAGCGTGTGATTTACGCTCACTACAGTTCACTCACTTACTTTGCTGTAACAACTCATTTATCTCCGGATCCTTAGAGATACAGAGCAGGTCCTTTGGCAAATATTAACTAATACATGCTCAAGTCCCTGCCACCAACAGGCAGGTGTTGGTAGCCTCTTGAGTGCCACAATTTGTAAATTGACCCATTTAGGGATGGCCTTTTTTTTTTTTTTAATCCCCAGCTATTGAGATATAATTGAGATATAACATCGTATAAACTTAAGATGTGCTACGTAGTGAGTTGATACATATATATTGCAACATTATCACCACCATAGTCTCAGCCCCCCACCTCCATCCCATCACATAATTACATTTTTTCTTGTAGTGAGAACATTTAAGATTTATTCTCTTAGGAGATTTGAAGCACATAATATAGAATTATCAGCTATAATCACCATGCTATGCCTTAGATCCCCAGAACTTATTAATCTTACAACTGGAAGTTTGTCTCCTCTGACCGACATTTCCTCATTTCTTCCACCCCCGAGCCCCTGGCAGCCACTACCAGACTCTGTTTCTGCATTCAGCTTTTCTAGATTCTACATATGTGTGAGAGCATAAGTATTTGTCTTCCTCTGATTTATTTCATTTAGCATAATGTGGGTCTGGTCTTGATAGTTAATTCTGGAAAGCTATTTTTTGTGTGCCTCTGAGGTCCCCGCAGCAGCTGATGAAGAGTTGCTCCCCACGGCCTTGCTGACCATCCCTGCCTTATTTAGTTATATGTGCCTGGAAGGGATCTCTGAGCTTTGAGCTCCAAGTGGGAGTGAGGTTTGATGACCTGGAAAGGAACATACCCTCCCCACCCAAGGAGAATAATGTCACCACACCCCCTCTTAACAATGACTAGCCACTTAAGGGAAGGCTTTTTTTTGCTTTTTTTTTCCCCCTTCCCCTCTCCTTCCAGAGAGTGGAGAAAGTCTCCATAGAGAATCATATGATTTGGGAGTTCTCTGGCTAAAGATTAAACTTCCAAGTCTGAGCAGAGCCAAACTGTATATATGATCTGATAGACTGGATTTCTTTCTTTTTTTTAAAATATTTTATTTATTTAACAGAGAGAAATCACAACTAGGCAGAGAGGCAGGCAGAGAGAGAGAGGAAGAAGCAGGCTCCCCGCGGAGCAGAGAGCCCAATGGGGGCTCGATCCCAGGACCCTGAGATCATGACCTGAGCCAAAGGCAGAGGCTTTAACCCACTGAGCCATCCAGGCGCCCCTAGACTGGGTTTCTGGTGAGAAAACATCATGCTTGACCCCCTCCTACTGTGGTAGAGGGATGGATCACTGCCCCATTGACATTGGACTTGGCCATATGACTTGTCTGATGGAGTGTTATGTTGTTATTGAGCTTATGTTATTGTGTGTCTGTCACCTGTCATGAGGAAACTTGTCCTGGTTAGCCACTCCTCATCCTAAGATAGTGGGAATTAATGAGATGCCTTTTCGCAGTGTTTATCAGTTTGTTCTTAGTTTGAAGGCCTATCTGGAAGGGATGAGAACTGGTTCTTTCGCAGGTTCTCACACCAGCCAGCTGCATGATCTCACCAACAGCACATTTCGCTGGGTCTTTGTGGATTTGACTATAAAGTAGCAGATTTGAAACCAGCCTGAGTCAAAGCCTCAAAAATCCGTGGCAAGTCTAGCACAGCCACAGCTGACCTGCAGAGCTGTAAAGCAAGAAAACAAACACCTGTAGTGAGCCCCTGAGTTTTGGGGTGGTTTGTTACACAGCATGTTTGTAGAAATAACTGATAGTTAGGCTGAGATAAAAAATACAAAGACCTCTGACTAGGATAGAACAGGTCCCCATGACTTGTTATGTGTTGGAAATTTTCCAACTGAAAATAGAAAATTTTATCTTGGGCCATTGCAGCTATTGTAAGAAAGACAGCACAGGCCATTCCCCTGAAAATTCTGGGCAAGTCCAGACCCCACTGTGCTCTAGAGCGCTACACAGTGGAAAGAGGTCTAGGTATCAAGCATGAGAGATTCGTCTTGTCCAGTGCATTCACTCCACCATCAGGAATACTGAGCACGTGCTACATGCAGGACACTGTGAGGGTATCTAAAGGTTCTTGTCTTTTCACAGCTCTGCCAGAAAACCACTTTTATTCCTGCCTCAGGACCTTGGCTCTTACTGTTGCCTCTGCCTAGAATGGTTTTTGTGGAGATCCTCACCTGACACATTGTGTATTTGTTTGTTTGCAGTCTTTCTTCTTCCATTACAGTGTAAGCTCCCCAAGAATGGGATAGAATTTCTTATTCACCATGGTATCCCCAACTCCTAAAACAGTGCCTTGTACATTCTAGGTGCTCAGTAAATGTTCTTTTAACAAATGAGCAAGGTGCTTACAATGAGGCAAAGATGGGGGTGTGAAGAGAAAGAAAGGTGTGCATCTGGGACAAAAATGACCTGTGATAAATGTGTTCAGTGTTACCTGCCGGAGAGAACAGATGTTCTAGAGTCCTACTCATTCTACCATCAGCTACCCAATAAGTTTGGGCAAGTTACTTGTATTTGCTAACATCACTTTAGCTGCCCCTAACAAGGGGCCACAATAATCACAGCTTAAACAATACAGTCATTTATTTTTCTCACTTTAAAGTCCTAGGAGGTGGATGCCTGAGTGGTTCAGTCAGCTAAGCATCCGACCCTTGGTTTTGGCTCAAGTCCTGATCTCAGGGTCATGGGATCGAGCCCCATGTCAGGCTCCACGCTCAGCAGGGAGTCTGCTTCTCTCCCTCTCCCCTGCCCTTCCCCACCTTCTATGTGTGTGCACACACACAAGTGCACTCTCTCTCTCAAGTAAATCTTTTTTAAAATGTCCTAACTGGTTGTCTTGGGCTGGTGTGATGTCTCTACAATCATCAGGGACCCAGGCTCCTTCTGTCCTAGTGCTCTGCCATCCTTACATGGCACTTCCAGCTTTGCCCAGATCAGGGGCTCCAGCTCCTCTTATGTCCACATTCCAGCCCGGAAAGAGGAGGAATGATGGAAGGGAACCCCCCCACCCTCCACCACCCCGGCCTGCACCCTTCAAGGGCTGGACTCATCACTCCCATTCTCATCCCATTGTGTAGAACTTAGTCTTATGGGCATGCCTGACTGCAAAGAAGTCTGAGAAATTAATTTTTAGCTTAGTGGTCATGTTCCCACCTGACACATTCTATCATCACAGGAAGGAAAAAAATGCGTCAGTAGCAGTCCCTGGCGCATTCTTCCTACCATCCCACTCCCAGCCCTCAGCCCCTGCTCAGTTTATTTGTAGGATCTGTCTCACTGTGTCACAAAGAAATAAGATGAGTTATTTGGAAGTGTGCTGTCAGCTCCGAAGTTGTATCCGTACTTAAGTTATCCATTGTAAGTAAGTGAAGAATGCCAACAAAGGGCTTTCGGAATCCTAGAACAACGGGAGATTCATTCTACCTGCAATGAGAGGAGATTATGTAGCCGGTAGTTTTGAAGCTGGACATTGCAGTGTTGATAGGCATTTGTGAAGGAGGGAAATAAAGGCTATAGCAGGGAGTGGGGGGCATGGAAAGCATCCCGGGATGATGGGAAAAATAAGATCAAAGGTAATAAGGTGGGGATTCAAATGCATGTTTGAGATGCTACATGGGATACAGTTAGAGGGAGGACAGGGTCAAGAGAAGGACAGTGGATCAGGACAAGCAGAACCTTCATACTGTGAGCAGGAGCTGGGGGGACTGAGATGGGAGGGTGGGTAAGACATGATCTTCTCCACAGTGACATCTGTGCCTGGAAGAAGTGGCCATGGGAATTGGTGGGGAAGTCATTTAAGAGACTTAGGAGAGCCCCAGTGAGAAGGGCATAAGCCTGAGCCAGGGCTGTGAGGATGGAAAGGGAGGGCTGTATGTGAGGGCTCTAGCACAGGTAGGAGCAGCAGACTCGGCAGTGGGTGGGCTGGAGCAGAGAATAAACAGGCACTGGGGGGGTTGCCAGGTACCACTGACCAGGAGGGAGGCCCCAGGAGGAAGGGCAAATTCTGGAGGAAGAATGTAAATTCAGAGTGTCCAGTGTGAGTCTGAGCAGGCCCAAGTGGTGAGAAACTTGAGGTCTGCATATAAGACTTAGGACAAAGAACTAAAGAAATTACCAAAGTGGTATGGATGCTTATTCAAAACCTTGTTGCCTCTTGGAGTGTGATCTAATGTCTAACAGCTCAGACAGCACAATTAAAATTCAGTCTTGGGGAATAACTTCTTTCCTTCCTGGAGCTCTGGCTTCTGTAACTCACTCTTTATGCCCAAGTGAGACTGGGCTGTGTCCTTACTTGACACATGGAGGACAGTGACAGAAGCCCTCAGGGTTAGGGAAAACATTCAGCTCTTTCTTTCCTTTTCCCCAAACATACTCCTTTGGTCTGAAAACATCCAACCTTAGTCCTTGGTCCAGCTGTGAGAAAACCTTTCCAATTTTTGCTCATAGTGGCAAGAAGAGGTTAAAAATATCCTCTTAAGCTGAATCACAGATGAAAAATGAAAACTGGTCAGGAGGATTGTGAGGTTTTTTTCCCCTTCAGAATTTTCCATCATTGCCATAAAATTGATTATGCAAACAAGTGCAAACTGATTTTGTTTAAACATGACCTTGAGAGTCCTCGTGGACAGTGGAAGGTCCTGGATGGAGGCAGAGATTGGAGATTTCTCCTCAACCATGCAGAGTCAGTGATTCCACCATTCCACTCTGCAGAACTCCCAGTGACTGTCATTTGGTTCTGAGTAATCCATCTCCTTTTGTTATGATTTGACCTTGAACATCCTGAGCTGGGAGACAGAATTTATCCACCACTCCTGGCTATTATGATCATTTCCCCTATGTGTTTGGAGACTCATGTAGTCCAGGCTAGGAACAGTGGTACGTTCATAATCCAACAAACAGGAGTAATTAAACAGGAGTAATTAAAATGTTACTAAAATGCTCTATTTGTGTCTGTTAGAGAACACCAAAGGCTTAGTTCCATCATAATGTATCACAATACCTTGTAAACTTCTCTCTCCATAACCCCAGTACTCCCATGGGGTGTCTCTCCTGTGTGTCCCTCAGCATCTTTTTCCATCTCCTTCATGTGAAATTAGCATGGCTTCTCTCCTACCACGAAATAATTCTTCCTTTTTAGGAAGGTAGTAAGCAAATTCAGAGTTTAATAGGCAAATAGAGGAGAATATATCTGGGAATAATCACATTAGTCATGTAATTATTCCTACCCCTTAATTAGATACTGTAATTCATTATTTTATATTATTAATGAAAAATGAAATAATAGCCAACTTTTATGTAGTGCTTTATCACTTCCAAGGTGCCTTTATATCCATAGTGCTCATGACAAGAAAAACATTCCAGTCACCATCCCTGTTCAACAGATGAGTAAAGTGAGGAGAAGTGGAATGAATGTCCCCAAGTCACAGAGCTGGGAAAGAGAACCTGGATTCCAGCCCTGGTTCTGTGGCTCCAACGACCCCAGTAACTTCACAGTCCCCACTCTGGACCTGGCTTCAGGGGCTCAGCTTCCTGGGGACCTGGGTGTTCTGTCAGTGGCGCTGTGGCAGACTTCTGGCTGGGCTGCGGGATGGGGACCCCGAGGTGCCAGGGGCCCAGAGTGGAGGCACTCGCCTCACCCTGGTAGCACGCATGCTGGGCTTCTCCAGGGAAGAGGGAAGAATCCCAGCCCCTCCATTCTCCTTTCCACACCCAGCACAACCTGTCTCTGAAAACAGAGAGGAGGGCAGCACCTCACTGACCTTCACAAGCAGGCAGGAGACTTTCATGTGGCTGACATGGGCTTTTGGCTGCTGCAGGAAGCTAGGGAAGAAAAAGTGAGTCTGGTGACTTGAGTGAACAAACAGGGGATGTTTATGGTGCCATTTAAAATATTGAACATGGGATGGGTAATTTAATATTTCGTTGGTGATTTCATTGTCTCTGCGCTTTGCCAAAGATAAATGATTCATGTTCCTACTCTCCCCAGAGCAAGAGACAGATTTCAAGCTCATTGTTCAAAAAGTGAGATAGACCATGGCCACTGCTAATGTTTTTTAAAGAAATTAAGTCTCCCTATTTTTCCTTTGCCTTTTTTGGGCACATGAGTAGCGATGACCTGGCTACCGTGACTTCTGCCGGTGATCCCATCCCCACCAGGTGGTCAGGACAGTGGAGAGTTACCACCGTGAGCAAGAACAAGACCCCAGCATAGGAATGTCCTTGACTCAGGATGGGGGTTGGGTCTCAGACTTTTCATCCCAAGTAGTGAGAGCTGGACTTGAAGCCAGGTGACAGACCTCTGTAGACATACCTTGCATCTGAAGTGGAAAAAGCCTGGGTCCGAGGCTGACTCTGTCACTTTTGGGTGAGCTTAAGTGAGTCTCTGGGCCACTATACCTCAGGTGTAAAAATGAGAGCCACGGACTGGACTAGAGTGGTTTGGACTAGAGATGGCAAGTAGACATTGTTAATAGCCTTGGAATCTTCCCAATGCACTGCTCCAGGCAGCCATTATTCATCACGTGGACTGACAGCAGTGTTGGGCTAAGTGTTTAACAACTGGCTCTCTGTGAGGGGGAGAAATCGTAGTTTGGTGTGTTTAACCATTTCTGTGGTGTCGTACTCCCACCATGGCACATGTCACAGAGTCCCGGGACACACTGCTGGAAGACATGTGCATTCTTGGCTCTCTCTGACTCCAGCACATCGTTGCTTGATGGCCCTATCCCATCCCTGCTTTAGACGGCCTCCAAAGTGCTGTTTGTTTCCAATAGTCTAGGATCTGCTGTCCAACTTTAGTCAGTAGCACCTCTTGCGAATTTGCATTTCCTAAGGTCACTGGTTTTTTTTGAGTTCCCCAAAAGGCAGGTCTGCATGAGGACTTGGTGTAGCTAGTGAGAGTCCAGGGTGCAGAAGTGAAGAATGGGATACCGAGGAGCAGGGAGGAGGAGGAGGCAAAGCAAGAATGCAGGAAAGGTGACTGGCTGCCCCTACCATTGCCTGAGAGGTCACGTGACCTCCATTTCCGGGACTCGCTAGAGAGAGCAGAAATGGCTGTATCCATTTCACCTCCCCACCATGAGTCCAAAGGTTGGGCCGTGGACATGAACTCCCCTGTACTTCCAAGGTTGTGCTTGCAAGGACGCTAAGCACTAAGGGCAAAGGCATAGCTCCGGAGGCGGGAGGCATGGGCTTGGGATGTGAGATGTGGTCAGGTGGCCCCTGTGTGAAGCTGACTGGAGTCTAGGCAGACATACTCCTCTCAGTGGTTGTTGGAGTGAAATCACTAAGCAGGAGGCATCTGAGGTAGAGTACCTAAAAAATATCTGGAAGAACCTGTATGGAAAGACATGCAGTCACTCCTTAGTGGCTTCATCTTGTCCCTGAAGCTCTGACCTTTATGAAGGTGCTTTTTCTTTACAGCCTGGATTCAAATGCTGGCTCTGCCACTAACTGGCTCCATGACCTTGAGCAAATCACTTAATCTCTCTGAACTTCAATTTTTCTCACCTGTGAATTTGACCTAAAAATGGCACCCAGCCCAGTGCGTTGTGGGGAAGATTAAATGAGTCATGACCAGTCGAGTGCTTAACACAGTTCTTGACATATATTAAGTGTTCAACTAAAGTTAGCTTTTATTAGAGTGTTTCACCGTTTTTGAGGAAATCTGTGCAAGACCCGCATGTTAATACCTGTGACATACTGTATTTTCCTAGACTGGAATAGTATTTCCTAGAATACAACAGTATTTTTGGACCTTCCATACTTTTCAGACCATGCCACTCTGCCCACTGAGAGTCTGTGTCTTTCCTCTGAATCTGGGTGGACACTTGGAACTGTTCTGACCAACGGAGCGTGGCAGAAATGATGCCATGTGACAAATGCATAGGTTCGAAAAAGGATACAGCTTTTGTCTTGCAGTACTCCCTCTCTCATTCTTTCTCTCTCTCCCTCTCTCTCTCCATCAGGATACTTGCCCTGGAAACCTAACCACCATGTTGTGCAGAAGCTCAAACCACTTGGAGAAGTCCTATCAGGTTCTGCAGCCAATTGTCCCAGCGAAGGACGTTGCCAACAGCCAGCATCAACCACCAACCACGTGAGTAGACAAGACTTTAGATGGTTCTCGTCGTCATCTTTGGAGTTTTCCAGCTGAGGCCCCAGACATGATGCATAAGAGACAGACCATCCCCTTGTGCCCTGTCCCAATTCATGAACCCAACCCCAAATAAGAAATAAAAATTGTTGTTTTAAACTATAAATTTCTGGGGTAGTTTCATAGCAGTGGAGAATGATTGACCAACCAAACTTCCATGCAAGTCCCCTTTTAGCCTTTGTTTCCCAGATTAAAGAGTGCTTGCTTATGAAACCTGTCTTTACACAGGAGAGTACCCTCCCTAGAATTCCTGTGTCCTGCCTCTTGACTTGTGGGACACTAGTTCTCGAAGAACCCTGAGGACAAGATCTGTGGGAACACCTCTGAGTTTGCAGCAGAAGCATGGAGCAGGGTCAGCGGGTCCTGGAAAGGAGAAAGAATCAGAATTGAGGAGGGGAAAAGGAGTCAGAAAGAAAAAGAGGGGGCAGATAATGGAGGAGAGGGGTATATGGCTGAGGGGAGCCTGGGATTGCCAGCCATATTGCTGACTCACTCCCAGGTAGGCCCTGGATGACCCTCTCTGCAGGAACTTGATGAGTCCTACACACCACCAGACAGGGTGTAGGAGGGCATCTGCCCCTCTTACTCAAGGCTGGGGATGCCAGCTGGGGATGGTCAGATCTAACTGGTTGAACCACCACTTCCTGTCAGGCTCTGTGCCGGGCTCTGGGAATATGAGATGCTCCAAGCCCCGCCCTTAAGGAGTCAGAGTCCATTTGGGAAACAGAGTTAATAAACAGTTCAGTCTCTCAGCATTTTTTCCAAGGGGGACCTTAGCTACTAAATATGGAGGCGGAAGTCCTGGAGTATAAAGTGTGGGGTGAGAGGTGGGTGGATAGAAGGCAGAACCTGACCGCTGCATGGATTTAATTAAAACAAAAATTCTGCTTTTTATTTTGAAAGCACTTAGTTGATGTTTATTTAGCATCTAGGACTGATTGGATGGTTCAGTCTAGAGACTCTGGTAAATAACATGAAAATATTTCCAAATTGAGTATATTTTGAGTCTAATCATTGGACTTTAGTTGGTACATTTTTAAAGGGACTGAAACCAGCTCAAACTAGCTTGAGGAGAAACGGAGTGTATTGGTAGATGTTCAGATACATTCATCGAGACTAGGTTTTTCTCTATCTCTAGAGTCTGCCTTCCACCCTGTTGGTTTCAGACTCACATTCCCTAAGGTGGTTCTAACTCCTTCAAGCTCTCCCCTCATCATGGCAAGATGGCTGCACAGTGCCCGTCCCTCATCCTCTCAGAGTCCTCCTCCTCTAACCCAGCACACCTAGCAGAAGTTTCTGGTTGGGTTTGTGTCCAACCCTGAAACCTTCATGGTGGCCAGAGTAGGACTGACTGACTGGCTCAGGCCCACAGCATTTGCCTAACTATGGAGCTGGAATGGTAGAGATGAGGAGACCCCACCAAACCCACATGGATTAAGAGTTAGGGAGATTTGGATCTCCACACAAAAATTGGGACTTTCAGCAGAAAAAAGGGAATGAGTGCTGGGGAATAAAATTAGACAGCCCTATAATGGTCCAGAGACAGTGAGACCATGGGCATCTCAGGGGCAGAAGGAGGAATTTGAGCCCATGAGGAGAGTTAGGCCAACATGGTTCTGGAGTCCAGTTCAAATTGGCCTGCCCTGCTGTGACAGGCTTACTGGTCACCTAATATGTACACATGTATGTATTTCCCTTCCCTTTGTAGAGTGTGCCAGTCATGGGGGTATGTCACTCCTGTCTTAAATAAAGAACTTCTATTTAGCTGCAAGGAGTTCAGTTAGCTTTGGAGCTAAAGCCGTGTGCTTCCAGGGCACCCCCCGCCCCCAGCCAATAAGCAGGACCATTTCTGCCCAGCACAGAAGGCTTCCGAGGGGAGCTCGTTGCTCTGGATCTCCCTGTTGAGTTGAGTTGGCTGAGACTTTGTCAGATATGCTGTGCCATCTGAGGCCTAATCCCTGAATCACTGGGTAGAAGGTCTTCCGCTGACTAGTGTCTTTGGTGGTATCTTTCTGCATTGCCGGCATACTTCCTTATAATTCCTACTCTGATAAATACAGATCTTAAAAATGAAAATATTAGAAAGTTTTAAAAAGAGCTTGGCTGTTGTCTTCGTTCATGCTGCTACAACAAAATATTGTAGACTCAGTGTCTGTAGAAACAACAGAAATTTCTCTTTTATGGCTCTAGAGCCTGGAAATCCAAGATAAGGTGCTGGAAGGTATGTCTGGTGAGGGCCGGTGACCCAGTTCATAGATCGCTGTTTTCAAGTTGTGTCCTCATATGGGAGAGGGGATGAGAGATCTCTCTGGGGTCTCTTTTATTAGGCCGTGAATCCCGTTGATGAGGGCTCCACCTTCATGACCTAACCACCTCCCAAAGGCCTTACTTCCAAATACCGTCACAGTGGGGATTAGGTTCCCACATAGGAATTTTGCAAAGAAACAAACTTTCACTGGATGGCAACTGTCTTTAAGTGGCACCTCTTTACAAGAGCTCAAACAACCCTGAAAACCCAGCTTTGTTCAGTGTTTTAAATAACATTTCATAAAAAAGCGACGCATACATGGAAAGGTGCCCAGAATATAAATGCATAAGATCAATGAATTACCACAAAACAAAACACTACTCTACTCAACCATCCAGGTCAAGGAAAAAAAAATGTTCTCACCCTAAATGTCCCTTGCCTCCCCCCTGCCCATCATCCATCCCTTCTCAAAATGCTTGACAAGTTTCACATTCTAAATTTAGTACAGGAAATAGATTTGTCCAACACTTTAGTCAATGGACGGATGGAGTAGAAAAGGTAGAGAGAAACTTTCTTTTAATTTTTGTT
Source organism: Meles meles (assembly GCF_922984935.1). Classification (NCBI taxonomy): domain Eukaryota; kingdom Metazoa; phylum Chordata; class Mammalia; order Carnivora; family Mustelidae; genus Meles; species Meles meles. Next base: position 123,703,822 of record NC_060071.1, read on the forward strand.
TGTTGGCTTTAAACCGAAAGACTAAGTTTTATCTTTAAGATGTTGATCCAAGAACATTTCTCAGGCACTGGACAAGGAAGGGGGGAGGGGGAGAGGCAGAAGCTAAATTCTGTTCTATCCTTGTTCAGGAGTCTAATCTTGATAAGCAAAGAATGTAATTAAAATGGATTACAGACTATTAAACACAAACAAGAACAAAATGATTGCAGTGTGTGCAAGCCAGTAATTAAAGCCTTAAAAGAGGAAAAAGTCACCATCACTTAAAATGTTTATTTGTCAAGGTTAGTAACAAATATTGACATGAGAGCTTTTTTCTTTTATTTTCTTCCTAGCAGCAGGCTCTCAGCAATTAGTGGTGCATATTCCAGAATCAATATGGTCTTGTGTCCGAAGCAGTAAGCCCCATACATTTTTAAATTAGTCGGTGTAATAGCAGACTGGCTCCATAGAGCAGATCTGCTTGGCAGCATCATTCAATTATCACTCATTACAAGACAAAGAGAAGCATGTCAGGAATCACATCTCCTTAAATTGGTTTCATCTCAAAGATATACTCTTTATGAGGACCATCAGGGAGAGACTTCTTAATGGCAACGGATTTTCTGTTTTACCTCTGCTGTTGCAAAACTTGACTCTGTAAGATGGAATGTTTCTTAAAAGTATAGTTTCAGTGATGAAAGCCTGGGCTCTGGGGTCAGGCTACCTGGATTCAAATCACAGCTCTGTCACTTTCTAACTGTATGACTTTGGGCAAGTTATTCCACCTCTCTCTCTTAGTTTTCTCATCTGTAAAATGACAATCATAATCATATCTACTTTATAAGGTATGTTGAAGAGTAAATGAGATAATATATGCACAGGCCTTGGTATGCAGTAGGAGCTCATGCTGTGTTAGCTGCCAAAGCCCGGGGGCTTTGCTCAATGAACTTCATTTCTCATTCATGTGTCTATGGAGGAGGAAGGAAGAGGGGGCTGTGTTGCATATAGCAATAGGGACCCACTACTTGGTAACTATACCAGAAGGAACAGGGCGCCTGGGTGGCTTAGTAGTTAAGCCTCTGCCTTCAGCTCAGGTCATGATCACAGGGTGCTGGGATCGAGTCCCACATCGGGCTCTCTACTCAGCAGGGAGCCTGCTTACCCCTCTCTCTCTGCCTGCGTCTCTGTCTACTTGTGATGGCTCTCTCTCTCTGTCAAATAAATAAATAAAATCTTTAAAAAAAAGAAGGAACATGCAGCAGTAGTCTTGAGAAGAGATAGTAAAAACGCACTCAGAAGTGATACCTGTGATTTCTAATACGTCTCCTTATTCAGAATATGTCTACTGAGTGCCAAGGAGGCTGGGGAATGTTAGGGGTAAAATATTTAATGAGTTTCTGCCATACGTATTATCATTGTCATCATTATTAATGTTTTAAGTTCCGTATGAGATTTACAACATGAAATTTAGAGAATACATTTGACCTGCGATATGACCAAGTCCCCTGATAATTCGCTCATTCAATAGCTGTTCATTAAATACTTATAATGAGCTGATACTGTTCTAGGTGTGGGAGGCTGGGATAAATTTGATCAGAGGAAGACCTTCGCCCCATAGAGCTTCTAGTACAAAAACGATATAACCAAGTCTGAAACTAGGTAAGATCCAATGGCATTAGGTTCTAGCAATGTGTGTCAGGGGTGCAGGGGTGGAGTGGAAGTAGCGTTTGTGCTGACAACTGAATGACAAGATGGAGGCAGCCAGAGGGAGACCTGGAGGAAGAGTTCCTCAGGCAGAGGAAAACCAGTAGGTTTCAAGAGTTGTAAACAAGGGGCACCTGGGTGGCTCAATGGGTTAAAGCCTCTGCCTTCAGCTCAGGTCGTGATCCCAGGGTCCTAGGATCGAGCCCCGCATTGGGCTCTCTGCTCAGCAGGGAGCCTGCTTCCTCCTCTCTCTCTCTGCCTACTTGTGATCTCTGTCTATCAAATAAATCAATAACATCTTTAAAAAAAAGAGTTGTAAACAGGGACAGTGTAGCTGGAAGATGGAGAGCGAGGGAGAGGTGACAGGAGAGGAGGTGACAGGAGGTAGCAGAGCTGGCTCATGTTCGTCCTCACAGGCCAAGGGAAGTGGGTTTGAATTCAGATGAAACGAGGTGGGAAGCTGTGGGAGGCAAGAATGGAAGGAGGTTGAGAATGGGAGAAGGTAGACCACTGAGAAGTCTCCTGAGTCGCCCAGGAGAGAGGTTGTGGTGGCTTGGATTAGTTTGAGGACAATAGAGAGAAGCGGTGAGGTTTGTGGCACGTTTTGGAGGCAAAGCTGGATGATAATGGACTTGGCTTCTTGAAGGGCCCTCCCTTAGCACTTTCTGCCTAGATCAGCCCTGCTGAGAATCCACTGAAACATTCCATCCTTGGATGGCCATGGAAAGATGATACCTCTGAACCCTTTCACCTCTCAGACACCTCCCGTAGGTTCTGGGACAAAAATTTTAACAGGGTCTTTGAAAGTCCCACCTCACAGTGAAAAACAGTTAAGGTCAGTGCTTTTTGAATGAATGAAGACATCTAGTGCCAGTCTCTCATTTTGCTAGGCTTACAGCCCAAGGCCATCCTACCAGGAAATCTAGCAGTTAGGGCTGCATGTGGATTAGAGTCATCTCTGCAGTCGAATGCCTCTTGAAGGTTTCTATCCTGTCCAACAGAGCACTGGTTTTATTGGGGAGGGAGATCAGCATCCTAGGCAGGGCCCTGACCTGGAGGCCAGGAGTCCTGGCAATGGTTGCCACCCACTCCCACCTGCCGTGGGCTTGGACAGCGTACCTAGCTTCCCTGGCACAGCTCATGCTCCTGGTTCTTTTCAGTGCTAAGCACAGGGCCTATGGAGACACATAAAACAGAAGTTCTTGCCTTAACTCATCTACAGGGAGTTAGCGTAAATGACCCTTAGCATTTCATCTAGTACTGACCCCTGTGATTTTCCCAATATTGTGAGATCTCCCCTATCCAGCTTCCTAAGAGGTAATTAGTGGAGCCTGGAATGCCTGTTTGGTTTTGTAGACCTGGAGGCTGGTTCTTACAATAGCAATGCACCCATCCAAGCAGTAAAATACCTCTGGGACCCATGTGTTTGAGTTTGTACCTCTGTAAGTTTATAAATAACCTCCCCTCTCTAGGGGAGTTAATATCTGTATATTAATGAGTTCAATATCTGTAAAGCCTTGCCAAGCAGGGTTCAGGAAGTTGGGTGTTTCTATGAATCACGAGACACCTCATGTTTATCAGGAGCGATCTTTTTGGATCACCAAGGTAAGGGACAGCAGCTTGGTTCTGCCGTGAGCCAACAACGCTGAGATGGGGTTGGCTAAAGCCTAGCATCACTGGATGTGCAGGGACATGTGCTGACAAGAGGTTACCCTTGGGTGCTGGTCAGGCCAAGGCCAGGTCCAGAAGGTAGGCTCAGGCCAAGGGAGACGTGAGCTGCATTCCAGATTTCTTGGAGGGAGTTCTTGTGCAGGAATGCACACCCGGTGGGAAGAGAAGGAGGACAGGGGAGCAGATTGGGCACAAGACGGAGCCTGAGAATGAGAGATTTATATCACCTGTAACATGGGCACCAAAACACAATCATCATAGGGTTCTTATGAAGATCAGAGGAATGCAGGATGCTACAAGTCACAGAATATCCAAGTAAAAAGGATTTATTTAACATGGCTAGAATTTCACGGGTAGGGCCATTCCAGCATTGTTCATTAGCTCAATAATAGTGTTAATGGCTCAGGCTCTTCCCACATTTCTGTTCTGACATCTTATTTTTATTTATTTATTTTTTATATTTCTTTTCAGTGTTCCAGAATTCATTATTTATGCACCACACCCAGTGCGCCATGCAATATGTGGCCCCTATAATACCCACCACCAGGCTCACCCAACTCCCACATCCCCTCCCCTCCCAAACCCTCAGATTATTTTTCATAGTCCACAGTCTCTCATGGTTCATCTCCCCCTCTAATTTCCCCCAACGCACTTCTCTCCATCTCCCCATGTCCCCCGTGTTAGTCCTTAGGCTCCACAGATAAGCATCTTTGGGATCTTTTGACTATGGACTTAGTTTGCTCCCTCATGCTCACAAGATGGTTGCCACAGTTCCAGTCATTGCATGCAGACATGGCAATACTTGATGAAAGAAACACTCTCTCCTATATGTCACATTTTACTGGGGAGGAAATCTTCCTAGAATCTTTCAGTAGTTTTCTCCTTGGGTTTCACTGGTCAAATTGAGGGTCACAGCTGCAAGAGAGTCTAAGAAATCAGGTTTCTGGCCTTTTCAGCCTTTCAGTGGGAGGTGGTTATGCAACCAGGAAGCAGGGGTTGGTAAGGGATGTCTGGAAGGCTAGAGGTCTATCAGGGGACACTGCACTGTGTTTACCACACACAGAACTTAATACATGCTAGTTGTTCTTGCTCCTTATCCTCATATCCTACCATAACCAACCCACCACACTATCTGTTTACTTTCAGTAATTCTAACTTCCATCTCCAGCTGACCCCTCTCCCAAGAGCACAGATAGAGTGTAGCTGATCAGCTACTGAACACCAGTGGGTACATGATTCTTTAGACCCAGAGAGACCATTATGCTGGGCTATAAATATCCCCAGGTATTTGACTTTCTCTCTCCCTTTGGGTGAATCTAAGAACTAGGCGATAATGCCAGGTAGCTTAACCTCAATAAAAAATATCCAGACCTCCCTGGTCTTCCAGCATTAGAGCTATAGGACAGCTAAGTAATGAATATCCCCAGGACAAGCTCACCATCTGGAGAATTCCCACCTGCCAAGGTGACTATTGTGCTCATTATTGAAACCCCACAGAGCAGTAATGAACCATTATCTGGGGAGGTCACACCCCCCCCAGTTAACAACATATATGTCAAATCCTGTTAGGGGCAACTCCAGGGCATCTTTCAGGATCTTTTGTTACAAGGAAATCAGTTCTTTTGGAATGTATCCTGAAACAAGCTAGCTTCAGGCTGAGATTTTAAATGTCATGCTGTGTGTACTTTTAAACTATGCCTTTTAAAGTTATAAAGTAATATAACCATGTTACAGAAAACTTGGGAAACAGGGAAAGGACAAATAAGCTTACCAATAATTCCACCACATCAACACAACCACTATTGTCATTTTGGTGCAACTCCTTCATGTTTTCCTTTTGCTCAAGTGTTTTTACATAGTTATAGTATGTGTATTAAGTTTTCATTTTTAAGATTTCTAAATTTATCTGAGAGAGAGCAGTGCATGAGTGCATGGGTAGAAGGGGAGAGGGAGAGGATCTCCAGCAGACTCCCCACTGGGTGTGGAGCTCCATGTGGGCTCGATCTCATGACCCTGGGATCATGACCTGAGCCGAAACCAAGAGTCAGACACTTAATCGACTGAGCCATCTAGGTGCCCCATGTGCATGCTATTTTTATTCTGCTTTTTCCACTTAAATTTAAGAAGTATTTATTGTGTATGTATTATGGCAGCAGACTAAGTGGTAGATGGTAGGGGTTCAGTGGAGTACAAGACAGGCAGTTACAGACAGTGAAGACTGTGCAATATAAGTGAATAGGAGTATATGGCAAGGATTTGGGGAGAATGGGGAGGCATGGTCTCTGTACAAGGAAGGGTTTTTCCTGGCATGGGCAAGACCCAAGCTGAGCAAGTGTGGTGTTTGAAGAACATGTTACGAGAATAATTCAGGATGTGTGGGAGCTTAGTCTCTCTCAGGGACTGAATTGTGTCCCCTGACCCAAATTCACAGTTGGAAATCCTAAACTCCCATGGTACTATAACCAAAGTTGGGCCTTTAAGGAGCTAACTAAGGTTAACTGTGTTCGTAAGAGCAGGGTTCTTCTCTAGTAAGTCTGAAAGCAAGGGAAAAAAGGAAGAAATTTATTGTAAGGAATTGGCTTCTGTGATTATGGAGACGATTAAGTCTAAAATCTACAACACTGATGTCCTAGTTTGAGTTCAAAGGGTGGAGGCTGCTATGGAACCAGGAAGAGCCAGTGTCCCAGTTCAGATGTCATCAGGCAGGAAAATTGTCTCTTACTCTGGGGAGAGTCAGCCTTTTGTTTTAGACAAGTCTTCAACTGTTTGGATGAGGCCAACCCCATGGTATAAGGGGCAATCTGCTTTTCAGCCCACTGATCTAAATGTTAATCTGATCCAAAAAACACCCTCTGGAATGACCCAGAATATTGTTTGACTAACTACATGAGCACTCCCGAGCCCATAAGATTAACCATTACAGACTCCATAATGAGAAAGGGTAAGAGGAGAGGCTAGGGAGTTTGGCAGTGACCAAAGATCATTATGAGCTTCCCTGCTAGCCAAAATAAGGAGTTTGTACTTGATTCTGAGGTCAAAGGGGTTTTAATAGTTTTAATCAAGGAATATCATGTACAATGTATTCATTTTAAGAACCATCATTGAGGCTGCAGGATAGGAAACACATTCAGGACTACCCTGTATAGTTGGGCAGGTTAGGTAGTATACAACTCTAGTGGAGGTATCATTTCCATCCTGTTCTGCAGGAATAGTCCCTTTAGGAGTTGTGCAGTGTACAACTGAACACATGTGAAGGGGCAGTACTGGAGACAAGGAAATCAGTTAGGAGGCCATGGCCGTACTGTGGGTCTAAGTTTTGCACACAGTCATGATTTGATGGCTTTCTCCTCAGTGATAAACCGTGATTTACCTAACCATTTTCCTGTTGTTTTTAAGTTTAGGTTTTTTAAAAAAGATATTATTTATTTATTTATTTGACAGAGAGATCACAAGTAGGCAGAGAGGCAGTTGGGGGGGGGGGGAGCAGGCTCCCCACTGAGCAGAGAGTCCGATGCAGGGCTCGATCCCAGGACCCCAAGACCATGACCTGAGCCAAAGGCAGAGGCTTAACCCACTGAGCCACCCAGGCACCCCTTTAAGTGTAGTTTTACCGTGGTGGTATTAGATGTAAACAGATTTATCTTGTATTCAAATGCCCCCATGTGACCATATTATTTGTCATTCAGCTGGGACACTTTTGAGAGCAAAGGGATTCTAAGAGACTACAGTGAGAGAACAGGTGTAATCTACAGCTGTCCTGGGCATACGAATGAATGGTCACCTTCCTTCTCCCCTTTCTCTCTGGACTTTAAACCTTGTCTCCAGGGAGTTTGATTCTTGGGAAAATCAGTAGTCAGATGCACACAATGTACTTACCTAGTGTCAAAAAACTTCATTCTCTTTCTGCAGATTGAAACCCTGTGATTTTTGTGCTTTAGCAAAGTAAATTGTACTGTCTACATTTATTTATATTCCTCTCACATCTTTAGGAGCAAGAGAGAGCTGAGAACATTTCATTTTCCTCCCACTAAGTTGCTATGATTTCACTAGGGTTTTTTTTTATTTTTGTTTTTGTTTTTATCTTTGGGTGAACATAGTCCCTCCTGAAGTTTTTAAGGCAAGACTTCCAGGCATAAGAGAGCAAAGAGGAAAGAAAAATGACTGTTTCTCTCCTGTGTTTGGAGAAAAATAGGAAGGAGTAAGTTGCCAAATTATCAAAATTCTCAGTGGTCTTCCTTCTAACTTTAGGAGATTTGCCCTCTGCCCACACCTTTGCTTCTGACCCCAGTGGAGTTATCCAGGAAAAAAAAAAAAATCAGTGGCTTTCAGTTGTATGGCCATTCTTGAATCAGTTAGAGGAGCCAGGGTTTCTTCTGAAACTTGAATGGGCCACTTAAAGGAGCTCCCACTTGGAGAAGAGGAATGCTACTCCAGAAGGATAGTGGCAGCGACTGCTTGAGCCCATCAACATCCATGTCTAAACTTCTTTCTGGACAGCTATACTGCATTTCCCGTCCACCCTTGGAGTTAGGGCAACCATGTAACCAAATTCTGGGAAAAGGTATGAAAGTTGAAATGATGACCACCACTGTCAGGCATTACCCATATGCACCTCCCCTAGTAATCCTTGCTCCCCTTCCCCATCTACCTGCTGAAGGGAGAGTACTCTGAGACCTCAGAGCTGGATGAAGCCACAAGATGGAAGGAACCCGGTTCCCTGGATGACCGTGTGGAGTAGAATGCCGCATACCTGCTCCACACGGGAACTATATGTTAGTGAGAAGTAACTTAACTACATTGAGTAACTGACGTAGGGGGAGCTCTTTGTTCAGGAGAGGTCTGCCTAAGATGGATAGACACACAAGTACCTTGGCTGTTACTCAGCCAGAGAGATAGGAGAACGATGATAACAAGGAGGATTGCATGAATGAATATTTACTAGGGCTATCCCCATGTACCCATTTCACTACCTATCAGGAAAGAGTGACTTAGTATAGAAGTCTCCAACCACAGTTGCCCATGGCATCTGCTTCTTAAGGGAGATTTTTCTCCAGACTAGAAGGACTTTTTTTCAGCAAATTTCTTGGTGAGGCTTTGGTGGTGAAAAGATAGTCCTTAGCATGCAACCTCAAAAGGCATGACATTAGGAGAACTAAAATTCCTCTCTTAAAAAAAAAAAATAAATATATGTTTATCTCTCTCTCTCTCTACACACACACACACACACACACACACACACACACACACTTATCTGTCTATCTATCTATCTATTATCTATCTATATGGTTTGGGGAGAGCACTGGAGAAGAATGTGTTGGGAGGGTCACAGCACTGATTGAGACAGCAGGGCCGGGCCAAGCAGAGAAAGGCTAGGGGTTCCTGGGGAAACCCCTAGGGTGGGTGGGTGGGCAGGGGCTTTTTAGGAAAGATTTCTGATGGACCATGTTTCAGGTATTTGCTGTGTCTGCTACAGCAGAAGACCCTGGGATGCCCCCACCCCCCGCCCAAATGGCCAGACTCCTTCCCCTCAGTATACCAGAAAGAGTAACTCTTGGGACTGGTGGGGACCTTGAGGTTCTTTTTTTTTTTTTTTTTTTGACAGAGAGAGATCACAAGCAGATAGAGAGGCAGGCAGATTGAGAGAGAGAGGGAAGCAGGCTCCCCGCCAAGCAGAGAGCCTGATGCGGGACTCGATCCCAGGACCCTGAAATCACGACCCGAGCCGAAGGCAGCGGCTTAACCCACTGAGCCACCCAGGCGCCCCGGACCTTGAGGTTCTATCAAGAAGATAAAATAGGTTATATAAAGAAATATCAAGCTACTTTCCAACTAGGTAGGAAGTCCCTTCTTTCTACAAAACCATTCCAAATAGAAGTGTTTGCCAGCATACCAGCTGGGCTTATGTATGGGGAGGGCCACTGAAAGGCACAGTGGTTAATGGGATGGACTCCATCTGGTAAAGGTCACTGTTGGCCAGGGGTCAGGAAGCTCCATTAGGCTGGGAATTCAGTGCATGTTCACTGCATGCTGTCCTTGAGAGCAATTAATGGCTTTCTAAATAGGTGGGAGGAAGGATTAGGGTTCGGGTTGTCTGCTGGTCTTGTCACAAGGATGTGGAAGACATCATCTTGATTGAAATTCAGTCAGGCCTTTTCATTCTTGGCCCTCTACCCAAGCAGGGCATGAACTGGGCCAAGGTGTTAATGCAGTCTGGGCACAAGCTGGTGCCCAGCCACCCACCTCCTCTCTGACTCACTGGCTGCAGTGCCCTCCAGATGACCCCTTCGCACTCTCCCCAAATGTCCGCAGCTCACCCTTGGCACTTTGCCTGCTTGAGAGGAAAATTCCTGTAATAATCAGTTGAAGATCACAACTCATAAAGAATAAGAACCACTGACTACAGTACTTTTCCTGCCCCATTTGGGACATCCCAGGTGCCCATAACTTCCTGAATGAGCTGTCTGCTCAGTGACCATCCACAGAGCCCCAGCACAGATGCTGGCACTTAATGCGTGTTCCACCAATTACATCTGCTCCTCCTCCTCCTCCCACCATTCCTGTTGCCATCCCTACCACCGTTGTCACTGCTACACCCAGCTCTTCCTAGGACCGGGCCTACCGCAGATGTAGTGGTTAATTCTATTCCCTCCTGCCAGTGTGTCAGTATATCTTAGCCCTGAGGAAAGCCAGATGCCCTAAGAATGGTCATGATGCCCAAGTGAAGCCTACTACAGTAACAGGGCTCAGACTGTTGGGGAAGCATCCAGCCTCCACTGTCCATAGTTAAAGATGGCTAGAGGGTTCTGCCTATACACAGAGCAGCCATGGCGATCAAGAATCCATTTTGTTTGCTGGAATCTCCACACTTTTCCTCCTTAGCCACTTCTTCATTTGTCTCGAATGAGCATTCTTCCTGAGGGGGGCACCACAGCCATCTGCCCAGGGCCCAGAGCAGTAGCACCCGCTGCTTAAGTGCTGTGAAGGGGCTGGAGCTTTAGCTTTGCGGGCTGCTCTGACAGGGCCTTGGGCTGACCTTGGTAGTCTCATGGCCCAGGGTCTTATCCTTAGGATTGCGTTTCCAGGGAATCCAAGTTACTTAAGGTCTCTGACCTCGCTTTCCTAATCTGTAAATGGGGTTGGCGATTCATACCTGGTAAGACTGTCCTAAGGAAAAATTGAGATCATGTATGCCAAGTACTTGCCCAGTGCCTGGGACTACCTATGCTAGACTAACGCTGAGCCAAGGTAGAAGTCATAATGATGACGGGGATAGTTACTCCAAACTGTATTAAACTCAGGCAGGACTGATTCTGCCCAGCTCATAAGATGCTGACCACCTGACAAACTGGAGTGATGAAGGTAGGAAATACGTCTGCCAGATAATGTAGAATATCCAAGTCCTGCAGCATCTTTACCACTACAGGGAACACTGAAAATCTGTATGGGGAGCTCAGTGGGTGTGCTATCCATGCACAGAGGATCAGCACATCTTTATGGGGAATGATGAAAAACCACTTTCTAGCCCAAAGCTACCAACTCCATTGCACGGATATCAGGATATCAGTGCTGACCAGCCAGTGGCATATAGTCTGGCTAAGGCCCTTTCCTTACTGGTTAGTTCTAGACCTTATGGAAATGTTGTCCTTCCATGAGAGCATCCTTCCTTCAGCCTTCCCAGGTGCTGTCTGTGTTGAGTGTCCTCCTGCTCGGTGATATGTAGGTGCTGAGAAATCTCCAAGGCTGCCCCACTTGTACTGATTGTTTCTAGGCCCTTGGGGCAGTACATTTATAGACTGTGCCTTGAAGTGAGGCGTCTCCTGCAGGTGGCAGTTAACCCTGTTTGATATGGGCTTTTAGAATATTCATTCTTAGAGATTAAATTATTTTTTCCCCTATGAGCCCAAATTCTGTGGGCTCTTGACTCGAGAGCTCTGCATACTGAATATAGGATCCCAGGGCAGCTATTCTCATTCTTTTGGATGTGGAGGTGGTTCTTTGCCCCAGGAAGGCAAAGGGAAGTGCTGGCTATTATGGGATTGGGACTTTGACCTTCCTCACCTTTTATGACATGCATTCTCCATCTTAAATACTTCAGGGTTTTCTTGGCTATCTTTGTCTCTAAAATCTCTATCTCTAATCTCAACTTCCAGTGGGGTGCTGGAGCTGGTTTGGATGTACTCAGGAGGATTGATTATTAAGCAGTTAGGAAATTTGCAAACTGGCTTTTAAGCCATTGGTAACCTGAAATCAGCTGTGGTAGCTGAATTTACACCACAGAAATTGGCAAATGCCGCATATTGTGTTTTTTTTTTTTTTTCCTTCAGAGAGCAGGTTTACCAGAAGACCACTACATGACCTCCCTCCTAAACTCCAGGATAGCCAGCAACCTAGTGGACATCTCTACATAGTTAACCCATAAACACATCAAACTCAAGGACTCCAAATTGAACTCAGTTCCCCCCCCCTCACCCCGACCCCACTCTCAGCCTCTTCTGTTTTCTTTCTTCCTCAGTGGCACCAACAGAGACCAAGGGCCAGGGAATTTAGAATACAAAGGGGATGAGTCAAGAGTGTAGGCAGAGGGGTGAATTCAAGGACAAAAGAACTCCCCCTTCTCTGTAACCGAGGCAAGAAGGACAGCAAGGCTGGATCCACATGTTAATCTGTGTGAGTACATATGTAAGTGCTCTGATGCTTGAAGGCAAAACTTCCCTTTCTATTGATAAAGTAAAGGTAGGGATAATTTCATCTCTGAGGGGAAGGTGTAAAGTAATGCTTCAGCAATCACTTAATAGGGGCAGGGAATATCTGAAAAGGATTAATTCATTCTTGCAATAGATATCTGACTAAATCTGTAATATGAGTATTTTCTCTTTTTTCCTTTAAGATTCTAGTTGCTATTTTAGTTCAACCTAGTTCTGCTAAGAGAAGACAGGGAAAGGTTTGAGAATCTGTTTAGTGTGGCTTACAGATGTCCCTGAGATAGGACACAGTGCACTCCTGGAATGGGGGACAGGGATAGAAGTTATAGAAACAGAAGTTGCAGAGGATGGGGAGATCTCAGGGGGTGCCTCTAGACCAAGTGTTACAGCCATTCTTTCAACACTGTCCTTGCTTTGAAGAGCTTGCTCATCTTTGTGTCTTCCTTTGTTTCACTCTCCCCGTTTATGTGTAAAACCCACATTGTTCATCAACTGCAGTACTTGCCTCACTGAACCGGCAAGTACCCTGGAGTCTTTTCAGCAGCCACTACTGCCAGGCAGCTTTGAGAGTCCCATGAGGAACCTTGAAGCAGCTAACCCAACCATACTCTACATCCCTGTTTGCCCTTTCTCCTCTTGGCCATCTTAGCTCCTTAGTGCTGTTTCCCTCATGTCCCACCATGATCATCACTGATCTTGATACTTTGCCATTTATCATGGTAAACATCACACTTCCCTGGCATCCTCAACTTCCATGTCTTGTGCCTTAGTTCAACAGGCTTTTACAAGGACATTCCTTGCCCTATAGCCATCTACTATACAAGAGTCCTTTCTTTTTTTTTTTTTAATTTAAAGTTATTTATTTATTTTCAGCGTAAAAGTACTCATTGTTTTTGCACCACACCCAGTGCTCCATGCAATACGTGCCCTCTCTATTACCCTCCACCTGGTTCCCCAACCTCCCACCCCCACCCCTTCAAGAGTCCTTTCTTGTACAAGTCCCATCTGGAGGTGGGCTTGGTCTTCCATTAGGTGTGGGTTCCATGCTGCATTTTTGTTTCTGCTCTTGTGGAAGCTTCTGCCTCCCTCCCCTGAAACTCACACCCCCACCAACTTCTACAGGCTTCCTGGCCACTCCCCCAATTCTTCAGTCTCTTGGCAGCTGGATCTTGTTTTTCCTTTCTACCAGATGCCATCATTCTGAATGCCATTAACCACCCAGTACCCTGGCCCCAATCTTAATAACCTCCACCTCCCTCTACTTAAGCCACTCTCCCCTTTCTCTCCCCCAGATCTTATTATTTCTTGAACTGCTTTCAAAGTCTAAAACTCTAGAATCCCTCACTCTGAACACAGTCTCTTGTCCTTCCCCTTCTTGGAATCTAAATATGTGTACTCTTTGACCTCCAAGAGATCCCTAAGTAGCTTGTTTACTGTATTTTCTCACACCCATCTCTGGCCCTGCATGCTTCTCCCTCTAGCCTAGAACATAGCGTATATACCATTTATCCCTACTGGATATACACTAAAACAATAGGCATGTTACATGCCCATTGTGCAGTCTGTTAGAAAGTCCCAATGCTGTGTTGACCTTCAATTCTACTACCTGCTGGTATTCTATAGAATTCAAATCTATTCCTTGTTGTCAAATGCCACATCTAAATCAATGCTTCCATCTGGCCTCTACCAAAGCTGTACTGACACAGATGGGCACCCCCACCTAGCACCACACCAGCCAAGTGGAATGTTAGGACCACTCAACAGTCTGTTGTCCTTCTATCTCCCTCACTGGCTATGCCATACCTTCCCCCATTCCCTTCAAATCACCTTTCCATCCCTGTTCTCTCTGCCTCTGCTATCATCCCCCTAGATCTACTTTCCGTGTTTTACTGGTCGTTTGGCTGTACAGCTAGTGACCACATTTCCCAGCCTTCTTGCATGTAAGGGTGACCATGTGACTAAGTTCTCTGTAATAGGTGTTGAACAAAAACAAGATGTGTAAGTTCTTTTCTTAAAGATCTCACCCTAGACTTGCTCATCCATTTTCTTCCCATGGGCTGGTTATAGCCTTGGGAGCCACATGCTGAGGATGGCAGTGTTACCTTGCTGGCCTGGGTCTCAGGGTGATTTTGTGATGCAGAGCCTGCCTACTCTTCCTGGACCATCTCATGAGAGGAAAATAAAGTGCTGTCTTATCAGAGCCACTAAATACTGTGGTCTCTTTGTTATAGCGGCTTAGCCTTATTGCCTACTCACCTACTTATTTATCTGTACCCTTTTTTTGCCTCCTCATCAGTGTCAGAGGTTGAGATGTACCTCTATTTGCTAAGGATAATTCCCAACCCCTCCACAATGTGCTTCTCCATTTACCCAAAGGCTTTGCTTCAGCAAGTCTCTCCTCTCTCTTCTAAATCTCTACATGTTCTCTTTCTTTTAGCTATGTTCTCTCAACCTGCACATTCTGTCCATCACATTGCTCACACCTCAAAGAAAACCTTTTGTGACCTTCCTATGCCTTCTACCCACAGCCTTCTCTCTCCCCATTGCTTCTTGACAAAGATTCTTAGAAAGACAAAGAAGTAGTGGATGCTTACTGTTTTTACTTCCTTATTTCTCATTTCTGACACAGCTCCCTGAAATCTGGCTTTCATTTTCACCATTCTGTTGGAACTGCTTTTGCTAAATCTACCCATTGTCTCCATAGTTTTAAACCCAAAGAAGGGTTTTCCAGTCCAGTTCCTGCTTGTTCTCTCAGCTATCACTAACACTTAGGACCACACATCATTGGAATGGCCCACCTCTCTAGCTTATGTTCGGGCTCCTTCCTTGATCCAGTGCCCACTCTAAGCATGGGTGTTGCACTCAAGGGTTCCGTTCTTGTCTTCTCCCTCTACATGCTTGACTTGGATAAGCCAGTGGTTCCCTTTTAATCTTGACTACCAGGATGACATACCAAATCATACTTTCACTTTAATCTTTCTCCTGAACTTTGACTTATGTATCCAACTGCTGACTTCACATCTTGGACATCCCATGACACCTTCCACTCAATCTGTCCAAAACTGAGACTCTTCCTCCTTTATGAAACTGTCTCTTCTTCTACTTCTTCTCTCTGTTGGCTAGTGGCACAACCATTCTCCCAGTCACCCACCCTGGACTTGAAAGTTTTCATGGATCTTCCCTTGCCCTTCACAACTACTCAAAAATTAATTCTTGCTCCTTTAGTTTCATAGATACTCCCCAAATCTACCTAGTCCTTTCCACTCTAGCTGAGGCCACACTTAGCAATTGCAGCAATATCTTACTGGCCTTCCTGCCTTTAGGTTTGCTTGTCTTGCTCCCCTTTCCACATTGCTGCCAAAATTGTCCTTCTTGAGTACAGGCTTTTACCATGTCTTTAAGCTCCATGCATTCAAGGTCCTCCCTGTGCACCTTTAAAAGGCTCTAGCTCCTCTGTCTCCACTGTACCCTCTCTACTATGGAAACTGAACTGCCTGTGCTTTTCTCTGTTTAACTGTAAACCTGCCTGTTTTCCTGTATTCATTGGGCTGCTGTTACTCTTCATCCAGACTCTGCATCATTCCCTCTAGCACTGGTTGGCCAAGTTCCCCTCCTCCCTACTTAGTGCTCCTAAAACTCCCTGTGTGTGCCTCTATTGAGCACTTCCCATAATATTGTGAAATACATATTCTATTGATCTGTAGTAAATATTTGTATTTCCTTTTGGAAATAAAAAAAAAAACCCTCTTCTGATACTTGGTACATCCCCGTTTCTTATAAGCCCTAATTCCCAGTACAGAATCAGAAAATGCCAGATACACATTAACCCAATCTTCCTTTTGTTAAAGTGAGGGCTCCTGACTTGTCTCCTCCAGTATATACCCTTCTCTCAGCTTGACCCGCAAATTCATAGCACAGAGAGGTGGGGACCCCATGCTTATGAGGATGGCTACAGCAGTGGCACCTGTTCCGGGGCCACAACTGGGATCTTGCATTGGTGACACCAGTAGTTCAAGCTGGAGCATACTTTCAAGCTTTGGTCCTATGCTCTGCTCCAGTCTGTAAGGCTTTCAATATTCTTTTAATAAGTTCCTTTTCTACTTAACTTAGTCAGAACTGAGTTCTGTTGCGACTAAGAGCCCTGACTGTATTTTTCCTGTTGAGACTGTGAGCTCCTCAACAGCAGGAGTACCTTCATTGTCTTTGTATCCACAGTCCCAGCATGCAGTGAACATTCAGTAATTGTTTCATTTGCACATAGACTGCCAACAATGTCTAGGCCCAACTCCAGGAGACATTATACACTTGAACACTTTCATCCTTTTGCTTCCAATGAGGCAACAATCACATCAGATAATAATTCTCTCTCTCTCACATACACGGATTCTCCCCTGCCCAAGAAAATATCTATCACCATTACCTCCATTCTCCCACCCCTGCTTCTTCTGTGGGGATGAAGGCTTTTTCTCTGCATGACCCAGACTCATTGGAAGGTAACAGGTGATCTCTTGATTTGCCTGTATCATCTCCCCCTTCCTTATTTTACCTGGGATAGGAAGGTTGAGATGTTCTTCCTTGTGGGCCCTGGCTAATGTATCCCATGCAATATTTATGCTCTGCACGTACCTGAACTTCCCAAGCTGTGCCCTGTTTATGCATTCATGAGCAAGTGCTCAAGATAATGTCATTTCATCAAATGGAGCTGAACCATGGCTCCACTTTATGAGGGATTACAGGCTGTTTTTTCCTTATTTGTAAATGTGCCAGCCTTAAAAATGCCATGTTTTGTCAGAGACAGCTGATTAAACACCTCTGAGTATCTGTCAGTGCAAACCGTGAGATCATTAATTTATGCTGTAAAAGAATAGCTGGGTGAAGTGTGACTTGGACTGGTGTTGTTCCCTTCCTCATTTGAAACAAATAACATTCACATCTTTGGAGAGAATGTTGTGAAAAATCACCCTAATGGATCAGTGTTTTCCAGAATGACATCAGTGGTGTCACTTTGGTGCTCATCTATTTAAAGCCTCAAGTGGATATTTTAGTCTTAAACAGCAGGTGTCCCGATATGGAAAAGCTTCTAAATTTGCTCGGACTCAGGAATCTTTTGGTCTTTTTTCTGTCTCTCTCCCTTTTCTCCTCTTGTCACCCTCACTTTCTTACTACCTGTCATGGTCTTACCATTACTACCTAGTTTTGAGATAATTTTTGCAACTTGTTAGTATTTTGGTCTGGATTCAGAGATCAGGGGTTATAGCTCCTGGTGGAATTTGCCTGATTGGTTTGTTTTGAATTCTGTACCTTAACGAAGTGTCAGATGATGGCTTTTCAAACCAATAAAGAATAAGGAGGAGAAAACTTCCCTTCAGAAGGTATAGAGGTTGCATTCATTATGTTGAACAAAGGTTTTTTGAAATGGAATGTGTTTATAACATTTTTTTAAATAAAACTTTTTAAAAAAGATTTTATTTACTTGACAGACAGAGATCACAAGTAGGCAGAGAGGCAGGCAGAGAGAGAGGGAAGCAGACTCCCTGCAGAGCAGAGAGCCTGATGCGGGGCTCCATCCCAGGACCCTGGGACCATGACCTGAGCTGAAAGCAGAGGCTTTAACCCACTGAGCCACCCAGGCGCCCGTGTTTATAACATTTTAATAATGAAAATACCTCATGAATCCTTTGCTTTCAGTATAGAATCTGGTTTTCATATAGCATTTGTAGTGGCAGCCTTTTAAATCTGCTACCATTTCCCAAAACACTTTCCAATGGATTCCACATTATATTCTACTCTGCATAAATAAAAACGGGGACCCATCAATTGCATCATTAAAATTATACAATTAGGGTGCCTGGGTGGCTCAGCGGGTTAAGCCTCTGCCCAAATTTGGCTCAGGTCATGATCTCAGGGTCCTGGGATCAAGTCCCGCATTGAGCTGTCTGCTCAGCAGGGAGCCTGCTTCCTTCTCTCTCTTTCTCTCTCTGCCTACTTGTGATCTCTGTCAAGTAAATAAATAAAATATTTTTTAAAAACCTATACAATTATTTCATTTCCTCTTCACAATAACTCTATGAATAAACAGGACCCAATTTTGTAGGTGAGGAGACAGTCTCAGACATTTCTAGAAGGACTGGCCAAAGATTTCATAGAATCTGTAGATAGTTTGGTTTAATACACAATTATCATTCACGTTGTGCTCAGAGCTAAAGACTCAAAAATGAATTAAATACAACTTCTGCTTTCAAGTTCAAGGCCTAATGGTTAGAATTCAACCCGTTTTTGTTTGTTGGTCTGTTTGTTTTTGTTTTTTAGTAGATACCCTTTATCAGATTAAGGCAGTTAATCTTCTCTTCCTAGATTGCTGAGATATTTCTTAAAGATTAATAAACATTTATTAAGAAAAAGTGTCTGCAATTCACCAGATCTTTTGATTCCAAGCCCTGTCTCCCTTTGCTGTCTCAGAGGTAAGGTTGGGACCAGCCTTGGGCAAAATCATCACATCTGAGGAGTTTGCTTTCACTAAGCAACCTCCTCTCTCCTTTATTCTCCTTTCTCCTCAAATATCTAACATCCTCAAGCTTTCCAAGACTCTGTCTTAATCAGAGCCCATCTTCATTCCTTTGGCCAGGCACTCCTGTGCAGGCTATAACCTACAGAGTGATACAGAGCAGACTGCACAGCAAGAAATTTGTTTGCATTGCCAAATAGGTGGATTGGCATGAAACGCCATGGCCACTGTCCGTGGTCCTGAACAATCACCGGTTGTGAAGACATTATATCTTCTGTCTCTGAGTCCTCAGTGATTCTTGTCAAATGTCTCCACCGCTTGTAGGTTTTCTTTGTTGTTGTTGTTTATAATTTATTTTTTATAAACATATAAGTTTTTTTTAAAATCTTGATGAGGAGTTTGCCCTTTTTACAGGGTCACAACACAAATAGAACCTGAGTCACATGTCATAATTTTTGAAGGAGAGTATCTTCAGTTTTAATCCCCCACTCACTATTTGCTAGTGGGATCTTGGTGGGACCTACCTAGCTTCTCTAGACTTTAGTTTCTCCATCTTTAGTGGGAGGATAAGAGTAATAAATATTTTTTTTATTTGCTTTGAGGATTAAATGAGAAAATATAGGGGCGCCTGAGTGGCTCAGTGGGTTAAAGCCTCTGCCTTCGGCTCAAGTCATGATCCCAGGGTCCTGGGATTGAGCCCCCATTGGGCTCTCTGCTCAGCAGGAAGCCTGCTTCCTCCTCTCTCTCTGCCTGCCTCTCTGCCTACTTGTGATCTCTCTGTCAAATAAATAAATAAAATATTTTAAAAAATAAATAAATGAGAAAATATATGCAAAGTGCTTTGAGAGAGTTTATAGGAAAAACTCAACAAAGGCTTTCCAGAAGTAGAAAAATCTATAGTTCTGAATATTAATAATTAAGGTAATTTTAGGAGTCATCAGGTTTTTAATAGGACATTTCCTTGTCACCAGGAAATGGAGGAAATAAATGTTTCTGCTCTCCCTATAACAGGGCTGGGTCAGGAAAACAGAACCCATATTTGTTATTTTAACAGAGAATCCTGTGAATTTATTAAGCAGAAGCCAAAGGAGGGATAAAACTAAAAGGGAACATTGATGTAACTTAGAGAGGAGAGTAATGGCAGGAAGAAACTACTACCCCCTAGTGCTGGAGCAACAAAGGGAAGAGGGTGGGGTCTTCAGAGCCTCAAATGTTGGAGGAGAGACACCTCTCTGCCCCATGATGCTAGTAATACATAATAAGAAATGAATGACTAGAAGTGGCTTGATAAGCTATCAGTGCAGTTGACCAAGAAAGAAGGGCCTCATATGTAGCTCAATATACTATGAAATGTATCTCAGAGTATCCTATTTTATGTCAGGAAACAAAAATTATTCAAAACATGGAAAAAGGCAAATAATATACATGTCCCTTATTTTAAGATTTGATTATTGAGAGAGAGTGTGTGTGAGCAGGGGGAGTGGCAGAGAGAGAAGCAGACTCCCTGCTGAACAGGGAGCCCCATACGGGGCTTGATCCCAGGACCCCAGGATCTCAACCTGAGCCGAAAGCATATACGTAACTGACTGAGCCACCAAGTGCCCCTGTTGCACGTCCTTTAATGTCATATTGTGGCATTGTCTAGCAGCTACTCCCAAGGGTTATCTAACTCTAGGAAAATGTATCTTTTTTTATTCATTTACCATTTACTATTAATTACAGCCTATGCTGTCCAAAGTTCTGTTTTAGCTTGAGAAAGATTGATAAGCTGCAAATATTTTGTTCAGTAGAGATGCAAATTATTTCTGTATTTCTTACCCCAGTAGAAAAGATGGCCCCAAAGATTAGATATGTTTCTCTGTAGAATATTCAACACTTTTATATCTAAGGTAGCGGTTCTATGTCAGCACTCCTTTCTTGAAAGACTACATATGTGTTTCCAAATATCTTGAATAAATATGTTTTGAATGCTCCTTGAGCCAGCTTCACCCTCCTGCAGAGTCCCTCCTTAATGACTGTATTAGTCAGAGTTCTCCAGAGAGACAGAACCAATAAGATATATATATATAGAGAGAGAATAAAATTTGTTATGAGTAACTGGCCCGTGTGACTATGGAGACTGAGAAGTCCTACGGTCTGTCATTTGGAAGCTGGAGACTCAAGAAAAGCTCATGGTGCAGTTGGAAGTCCTGAGAAGCAGGGACACTGAGGGCAGGAGAATATCCATGTGTCAGCTCAAACAGTCAGGCAGAGAAAGAGCAAATCTCTTCCTCTACCTTTTTGCTCTCTTCAAGCCCTCAACAGATTGAAGGAGGCCCACCCATATTGGGGAGGCCAGTCTGCTTTACTTCGTCTACTGATCCAAATGGTAATCTCTCCCAGAAACTCACAGATGCACCCAAAGATAATGTTTAACCAGGTATCTGGGTATCCCATGACCCAGTTGAGTTGATGCATAGAATTAACTATCACAGTGGGTTAAATAAATCTTGTATATATGTTCACCGTATGCTGGTGCAAGAATCATGCTTTTAAAAATTCCATTTGACAAGAATCGAAATGAGAGAGGACAGTGTATTTGGCCAAACTCACGCAGTTAGAAAACAGTGGAGTCAGGATTCCCATTCAAGTCTAGCTGACCCCAAAGTCTACACCTTGATTTCTTGGTGCCTTTACTCCAAACCAAATCTGTTTGATAGAGAAATTGTATATGGAATTGCTGCCGAGCTCTTCCTTGAAATTTGACAAAATTGGGAGTCAGCTGGAGTGATAAGCCAGTCTACAGCACTCAGGGTGATCTGCAGACTGAGATAGGTCAGAAAAGGTCAAATGTTGATGCAGAGCAGGAAAGATCATGAAAATGGTAATGAGAGTTTGAGAAGGGTGGCAGCAGTGTTGGCACAGGCATGAATTTTAAGACAAACTCCCAGTTGCAGCTGTTTGAGGCCGGGACTGACAGCCAGCAACCAGCACTAAGTCAAGGCAGACAGCCCACCTTCCTCAGCCCCCACCCAGGCCAGTGACAGAGGCAGGAATGAGGAGCAGCTCAACCAGGCTCTCTTTGATAAGTTCTTAAGCTCTCCATGCAAAGTCAAGAGGATACTATCTGGGAATAAAAATAAATAAATGAAACCCAGCAAAAGACATGCAGAAATCTTTTTTTTTTTTTAAGTTTTGATGTCTTTTTTTTTTTAAATTTATTTATTTGTCAGAGAGAGAGAGAGGGAGAGAGAGAGCACAGGCAGGCAGAGTGGTAGCAGAGGCAGAGAGAGAAGCAGGCTCCCTGCCGAGTAAGGAGCCCGATATGGGACTTGATCCCAGGATGCTGGGATCATGACCTGAGCTGAAGGCAGCTGCCCAACCAACTGAGCCACCCAGGTGTCCCACCATGCAGAAATCTAAAACAAACTTATACATTGTATCAAAAAATTAGTACCAAGAATTTAGCCTTCAGTCAACTTAAATATATGAAGACCTCCCAGATGCAAGGCACTGAGGGAAGCATTTAAAAAACAGAAAGACTCTTGAAAGGAGTCATAGAAACCACCAGCTCCAAGAACTCAATCTTTGCTCTCACTTGTCAACAATTTTATTGAACTCCTGTGCACCAGGTTCTGTTCCAGCCCTGGAAATACAGTAGGGCATAAGAGTTGTGATGTCATTGTTCTCATGGGGCTCATAAACTAGTGAGAGTAACGTAATATATTAAAATATTATCAATATATAATATACTTTATTAACATAAATATGTATTATATAACATAGGTTACCTACATAATATATAACGTAAGCATGTTAATTATGGTTAATATATTACATAATTATATATTAATATAATATGATATATAATATAATAATAAATAATATAAGACCCTCCACAGTGATTAATGCTATGGATAAAATAGAGTGTATTAAGGGGATAGAATTGTGGTGGGTTTGAAGAGCTATTTTAGAGCTAAGAAAGGCTTCTCTGAAGAACTTAATGAAGTGAAGGGGCAAAATATTTGAAAATATTAAGGGAAGGATATATCTAACAGAGGGAACAGTAATTTCAAATGCTTTGATGAGGGAGTGAATTTGGTGGTTGATGAAGAGGAAGAGACTGGCAGGAATGTGTTCAAGGCGGGTGGCAGTAGGAGATGACGTCAGTGAGGTAGGTCAGGGCCAGATCATGCCCAGCCTTGAGGGCAGAAATAACAGTTTATTCCAGCAATGGCACCTGGTCCATTTGTCCTTCTTGTTAGCAAAGGAGGATATCATGGCCCATCATTTATTAAGCAAATCTTATAGAGCAACTCTGTACGTGTGTCCTGCCATGGCTAATATAGAAGATCTACAAAGATGAGAAAGAAATGGCACTTGCCTTCATGGGACTCACCATCCAGGAGGCTCCCCCAGTATCCCAGAGAAGATAAGGTCAGTAGAGAACCAGATTTCCTGAGCCTCTGCTAATGGATCTGCCATTCACTTCTTACTGTCTGAAACCCTGTTTCAAGTCAGTTGCCAAGTTCTACTGATTGAACACTTTAACATGCTCCCCACATGACCCAGCCTGTTGCCCTCCATTAGCAATGCCTTGGTTGAATAGTATTACCTAGACCATTATGCTGGCCTTCCAACTGCTGTCCTGTCCCTGGGCTCACCCCACCTCCAATCCAGCTTCCATACTGGGGCCTGGTTAGTCTTTCTAAAATACAAATCCAGTCATGTCTTCTATACTTGGGGCGGGGGCGGGGGGCGGGAACAGTGACTTCATATCACCCAAGGTTTCCTAATCCCAAAGTCCTGCAGGTTTCTCAACCCTTGACCCTAGACTTTCTTTCTGAGTTCATACCCTGCCTCGTCTCCCCAGACTCTTATTCTGAAACCACACTGGACTCAATCCTCTTGCACTCTCACCCTCTTCCTAGAATGCCCACCCTAGTGGCCTGCTGGTTGAACTCCTATTCATCCTTTAGGACCCAATGACAAATGGCTTCTCCTCCTTGAAGCCTTTTACTTTCCCTCCAGGCAGAGTTAGGCAATCTCTAGAATCTTGTCCATAGTGTATATTTACATTCTGACATATTACATTGTATGGTCTCCTTGTATTTACTTCTGACTCCCCAAGTACATAGCAAATCTGTGCATAGGAACAAATATTTATTTCCTACCATCTAGCACAGAGTAGATGTTTTTTGCTTAATAAATAGTTCAGTGCTTTCTAAACTGCTTTTTAGGATGTTAATAGAGATGTTAATAAAAATTTTCCATGCAGATAAATTTAGCAAACAATGGCTTAAACATGGTTCAGTTGGGGCTAATATATATAGATGGTCTCATTTGTGTTTTTTTTTAATAGACATACATTGATTTATAGAAAATTTTTTGGCAAAGTAAGTGGGAAAGTGTTAACGATGTCATCTCTAGGGAGTGAAGATGGGGAATTAAGTGGCAAGGGGAAGAGAATTTTCATTTTTCTCTTACATCATATATTATTTGATTCTCTAAAAAATCAGTACATGCTATACTTGAAAGTAATTGATTTTTCCAAGGTTTTTATTATTAGAGAGAAAGAGAGAGAGAGAACAAGGAGAGGCAGCAGAGGGAGAGGGAGAAGCAGGCTCCTCGCTGAACTGGGAGCCCAACACGAGGCTTGATCCTAGGACCCCGAGATCCTGACCTGAGTGGAGGGCAGCTGCTTAATCGATGGAGCCACCCAGGCACCCCCTTTTATGTAACTGATTTTAAAAACAGTGAGGTACACGGCCATGTTTTTAAAAATAACACTAGCAACCTTATGCTAAAAATGTGGAGAATATAATTTGATATAAATTCTCTCCTGCCTGTACCATCACCCTCCTCCATCCCAGGATCTTCTTGGGAAACACAGCCTCTCAGGCCTCATGGGACAGTGGACTCCCCAGGTGGAGAGGCCTCCAGGAAGAGCCGTCTCTGGGCCATGCCCCAAAGACCGCTGGGAAAATGTTCCATTCAAGGAGGAGAGGATGAGGCCTATGTACAAAGAGAAAGAGAGAGAGCAGAATCACTATACCAAGTGATGGAGATTTAGAACATGAATTAAACTCCTGGATCCCATTGTTCCTGAAGCCAGTTTCACCTAGGAATTCACTTTCATAAGCCACCCACTCCCTTCATTTGTAAAGTAGCCTGAAGAGCTGCAGTGGAGTGTAGCCCTGCTCCGGGAAATCAGTGACACAGCGTCTCCTAGTAACCAGCTGCATCCTCAGTTCTCTACAGGCCTCACGTCCCACAGCTGGAAAATGTGTCGACAGACTCTCTTCCACCTCAGCTTCGTGATCAGCTTCGTGATCCTGTCCTTGAATCCTAGGCCACACTCTTTGCCTAACCAGATGCTGCCTTTCCTTCAGTAGGTGGGGGTGTCCTGTACATCTCCATTGTTTCTGACCTGCGAAGTCAAAGGCAGTCGATGTGGCTGAGTGTGTTGAAGGACAGATGGGAACTGACATGGATGTTAGCGTTGACTCTGGGATCCGAGGGCCCAACATCAAAGTACCAGTCACTTTAGGAATGCTCCTCCTCCTCCTCCCTACTGTTTCAAGGGATGCTTTGAACAAAAGCAAACCAGCGAGTGCACGTGCCTGGGAAGTGAGCCTGAGGGGCTATAAGACCCTTTGGTCTGGGGCTCACTTAGGTTGGAGCCTTAGAATTTAATATTCTTCCCTACGTCATGGAAACTGTTTTTGGTTCCAGACCTCCTGCAGGGCCTGGGCGCTGGAGGACTAAGAGACGGCTGTGGTTGGATTGGATAGGTGACTGGGGCAGGTGGGGAGGATGGGAGTCATCAGAAATGACCACAACGGGCAACAGAAGATAGTCCTTGTGGATGAACAGAGCCCAGCATCAGGAAAATGGGAAGGAACTAACACTCTGGTTTAGCTATTCTGCTCAGGTTCTGTGCTAGATACTTTACTTCTGTTTTCTTATTTAATCACATAAGAGGTATTATGTCCCCATTATATAGAGGACACAGTACCTCAGAAGGATAAAAAAAAAAACTTTGTCCAAGGTCACACAGCTTGTAAGTGACAAAGCCATGACCCAAATCAGGCTTGTATGACCCCTAAGCCTCTTAGGATTGTGGCCCCAGCCATAGGAATAAGATGTGGAAAGCCTAGGGGTTGTGGAGGAGAAGAAACTAGAAACTGAAACTTCAGCCTGGAAGTCATTGGGTGCATATGGGACCAAAGCTTGAAGAAACACAAGGAAAGTGTAATGGTCAGAGCTGGGGCCTTGGGCTTGCCTGGCCCATCAGTGAGGCTGGTCACAGTCAGCCCCAGCTTCCCTGGTGGAGCAAGGGCTTTGCTCTGTACACGCAATGGTGAACACACCACCAGGGTCCTTGCCTCCTAAAACTCCCTGTCTAGTAGGGTTAAAAGATACCACACAATAATGGCTCAAAGAAATACCTACAAACTGCAGGAGGCATGACTGTGTAAGAAGGGTGCCCGATCTGGCATTAGGGAGCAGGAGTCAGGGTCAGGGAAGATTTTCTCAATTGTGTTAATTTCCTATTGCTGCTGTAACAAATCATCACCAACTTAGTGACTTAAAACAACATACATGTATTCTCTTATTTTCCAGAAGACTGAGGTCCCAAATGGCCTCCCTGGGCTAAAATCAAGATGTCTGCACAGCTGTGTTCCTTCTGAAGGCCCTAGGAGAGAATGTGTGCTGTGCCTTTGCAGTGTCTAGAGGCCACCTGTGTTCCTTGGCTCATGGCCCCCTTCCGTCTTCAAAGCTAGCAGTTACATTGCTCTGACCTGTGCTGCTTACATGGTCTCATCTCACCTGACTCTGACTCTCCTCACTGCATTTAAAAGGACCCTTGTGATTACTTTAGGCCTACCAGATAATCCAGGATAATCTCCCCATCAAAAGATCTATGCCTCGGGGCACCTGGGTGGCTCAGTGGGTTAAACCTCTGCCTTCAGCTCAGGTTGTGATCCCAGGGTCCTTGGATCAAGCCCTGCATTGCGCTCTCTGCTCAGCAGGGAGTCTGCTTCCCTCTCTCTCTGCCTGCCTCTCTGCCTACTTGTGCTCTCTATCTGTCAAATAAATAAAAAATCTTAAAAAAAAAAAAAAGATCTATGCCTTAGTCAGATCTGCACAGTCCTTTTTGTGATGGAAGATGACATAGTCATAGGGTCAGGAAATTAGGACGTGGATATCTGTGGGGGAAAGGAAGCATGATTTGGCTTACCACACCGAGGAATTGACCTCTGACCCATAAATGGAAGAAGAGGGAGTTAATTGAGTGAAGGAGTGAAGGGGGGTGAGAGAGCATTCTCCAAGAGGAAGCGGTATGAGCAAGGGTCCTGAGGCAGGAGGGAGGGTGGCAAGCTGAAGATTTTTTAAAAAGTTCGTACTAGCTTTGGCTGGAGTACAGAGGATGGGAGGAGAAGGTGAGAAAGCAGGCTGGAGAATAGGGAGGGATGGGGCTTCCACAGCCTTGAAAAGGACTTTGGGGGGCGCCTGGGTGGCTCAGTGGGTTAAAGCCTCTGCCTTTGGCTCAGGTCATGATCCCAGGGTCCTGGGATCAAGCCCCACATCGGGCTCTCTGCTCAGCAGGGAGCCTGCTTCCTCCTCTCTCTCTGCCTGCCTCTCTGCCTGCTTGTGATCTCTGTCTGTCAAATAAATAAATAAAATCTTAAAAAAAAAAAAAAAGAGGGATGCCTGGGTGGTTCAGTTGGTTGAGTGGCTGCCTTTGGCTCAGGTCATGATCCCAGCATCCTGGGATCAAGTCCCACATCGGGCTCCTTGCTCGGCAAGGAGCCTGCCACTCTGTCTGCCTGTGCTTGCGTGCTCTCTCTCTCTCTCTCTCTCTCTCTGACAAATAAATAAATAAAATCTTAAAAAAAAAAAGAGAGAAAAGGACTTTGGCCTTGGTCTTTCCTAGGTGAAGAGTGGGGGCATGACTGGATATGTCGTTTGAAGATCCCACTCCAGCTTCCATGGAGAATGGGTTTGAGGTGCCCAGGGTGGACATAGGGAGCCCTTTAGATAAGTGGGGAGGAGCTGGAACCCACTTTTGCTATCACTCAAAGTCTCCTGGCCCTTCCAGGTGCCACATAGGGACCATGCACTAACCATTCTAACCATGCTTAGAAGCATTCTAACCATGCTTAGAAGCTTTGATGTTAATTTTAATATGGAAAATTGCAAACATATACACAAGTAGACTTTACTAAAGGTCCACATATCTATCTCCTGGTTAGACTAAGTAGTCAATTCATGGCAAATCTTAGAGTATCTATATTCCCCTAGCCCGGGATTATTCTGAAGCAGATCACAAGTAAGCTGTCATTTCATCCAAACTGACTTCAGCTTGTACCTGTATCCATATCAGAAATCCTAATTATGATAGTGATGATGATGATGATGGCGGCGGCGACGGCTTGGGAGCTACTAAGTCCCTGCCCTGGCTCTGCACATATCTATGGAAGGAAGGAAGGAATAATTAGTATTTTGACAATCTTGTAGGAAGAATTTTCCTTTGTCATGTTTGCCCAGGATTCCAGAGCAACTTGTACATCAAAATCCACATCCTTTCGGGGCAGAGGAGTTTTCTTCTTGTGTATGCCAAGCTTTGCCTAGTTCTCCCAGAACCTTCTCTCGCCAACCCCTAAGCATCCTTGCTGCAGGTGCCAGCAGCTCCAGGGCATATGCACTCTATTTTTCAGATGGGCAGTTAGAGGCCCTGCAGTTAGAGGTATCAGCCCACAGGATGGCAGAAACCTCAGCGTGGTGTCCCCATCCAGCTACTCTCTTGGCACTAGGCGAGAAGGCCTTTTCAAAATGACAACAGAAGTTCACACAACCCACGTGCTGACATGCTCATTTCCAGGACACCTGCAGTTAGCTTCCTGCTCTCCAAATTACTCTGTATTGCTGGGTGGGAGGTGATGAGGCCTCTAATTACACCGTTCTTGTAGTCTTTTGGTTCTGTGACTATTTCAAGGAGGATTAGAACCATCTTGATATCCTCTTCTCAAAGGAGGACCTTCCTCGAAGCCCCCCTCTCCACAAAAGTCTTCACGGTCTGGTGATGTTCTCTTTGGGTTATCAGCTGCCGTTGATACCCCCAAATGGCTTAAATAACAATTACTGGATGGTTTTGTTACATTGGCAATTTATGGGGAAAATTTGGGTGAGCCTCAGCTGGGCGGTGCTTCTCCACGTGGCACTGGGCTGGAACATGGTGTGGCCTGGAGGGTCCAAGAAGTCTTGGCTCACATGTCTGGGGCCCTTGGGATTCCTGCCTTCCCTTGTCATCCTAGGACCTCTCCCGTGGCCTCTCCAGCAGAAGTCCTAGCAGTCCTACCACAGGGCTCCAGAAGTACTTTTTTCCAGAGACAGAAAGTAGGAGATGCCACCCCTTAGGTCTGGAAACTGCTACAACAGCACTTACCTCACTTATTCTGTTGGTAAAGGGAACAGAAGATGGACCCACCTCTCAGTGGGAGGGATGTCAAAGAATGTACAGCAACCTGTAATTCTTGTCTTTGTCTGTTGGAGCTTTTATAATGGAATAGCGTAGATTGGATGGCTTATACAGAACAGAAAATCATTTTGTACAGATCTGGAGCCTGGGAAGTCCAAGATCAAAATGCCAGCAGATTTTGGAGTCTGATGAGAGCTGCCTCATCATTCACAGATGGCCTTCTTTTTGCCAAGTCCTCCTAGGGGGGAAGAGGCAAGGGCACTCTCTTTAGAAGGGCATTAATATTAATTCATGAGGGCTTCACTCTCCTCACCTAAGCCCCTCTCCGCAGAGGCCCCTCCTCCAAATACCATCACCTTGGAGATTAGGTTTCCATAAGTGAATTTTGGGGAGACACAAGCATTCAGTTGGTTAACAGTCCTCCCTAGGCAAGGAGAGGAGAGCATAGATCCTTTGTGACCCCAAGAAAATATAGTGGCCCAACTTGTGGGAGCTCTCCCAAAACAGCTTTGCATGGAAACAGTTTTCAGCATTCTGAGACCAAACTGCAGTCCTATGACAGGGAAGTCTCTTATCAGCTGACGTGGCCTCTACTTGGAAGGTATGAGCATCGGTTTCCCTAGGCAGAGGGAGAGAGGCTCCTGTAGTTAAGTAGTAAATTAGGGGTGCCCCTGAGACTAAAAGCAGTGACTTTGCTGGCTTCTAAAAAGGGCAAATCTGGTGACTCAAGTTGATTTGAATTACCAACCTGGGCTAACTCTGTTCACTGTGCTTCTGTCCTTGTAGAATTGACTGGCACGTCTCTTTCCTTGCCCTGAGCTCTGTGGCTAAAGACCCCAGTGATGCAGGTGGGGGGTTTTGTGATCAGGGATCTGGTTGGGAATTCTGGCCTTCTAACATGGCCGTCTGTGTAACAGCTCCCCAGCGGTAAAATGGGGAATAGAAGCATTCCTTTAAGGGTTGTGAGAATTGAAATCCAAACCTAAAGGACTTGATGTAGTTTCTGGAACGTGTAATGGGTGCATAAATATAATTTTGTTCTCTTGTTTCTCTTGCTTTCCTTTGTTTCTTCCCCCCCCCCTTGCCTTCTCCTTTCTCCCTTCTCTTGCCTTTCTTCTTCCCCTTTTGTTCTCGCTCACTCTCTCCCATTTGAGACAACAAATGGTTCCCTGCTACAAACTCTGATCCAGGAAAACTGGCATTTACTCCTCCCTAAATCTTCCTTTGGCTTTCTCATCTCCACACATGTCCTCACATCATCCCTTTCTCCTAGTGTGCCTTCTCTGACTTCACCTTCTTACCGCTGATCTAAAACTTCAGGGGCCTTCCTAGTTTCTACACTCTTTCCACTGTGAAATATTTCCCGCTCATCTCAATTGGAAATTGACTCTCCCTCCTGTGGATTCCCATAGTTCTGGTCCACTTGCTAACTGGTGGCCAGAAAAGAGCTTGTGGTCCAAGAGTCAGGAGGCTCTGCTACTGTAACTCAGGCAAGTCATTTACCCTGCGAGAGTTTTATCCTCCCCGTCTATAAAATAAGGCAGTGAAACTAGATAATTCTTTAATTAGGGTACTTTCTGCTACAAAGGAGAAAAATGCTACTCCGATTATCTTAGATGAAAAAAGGGGGGACGGTTATTGCATTATATAACTGAAAAGTCCAAGGTTAGAGTCCAGGTCAGCTAGATCCAGAGCTCAGAGGATCATCAATTTTGGCAATCAATAACTACCTTCCTAATAATGTCAGCAAAACTCTCCAGGCTGACTTTCATTAGGTGGCACTGAGGCACGAGCTCATCGTCGAAGCAGTCATAGTGGCCAGAAGAATAAATATTCTGATTTGTCTAGATTTTATCACATGCCTACCCTTGGATCTGGGGATATAACCAACCCCATCAAAATGCATTGGCTGCAAGTGGAGGGATAGTTCTCTAAAGAAAAGTCTGGGTACTGCTCTCAGAGGAACGGCCAGTGCATTCTGAGAATGCAGAAATACTGGATCCTTCTACAGTCCACCTCTGAGCTGAAAATCTTCCCATCCAACAATCTTCCTATAGACCCAGCTGTAGAGTGCCCCGCCAAACAGAATGTAACTGCTCTGTGTGCAATGCACATTCGCTAAAAAGACATAGCCTGAAGTTTTGTCTGGCTACCATATCCATGTACTTCCAGACTTTCTTTTTTCTTTTTCTTTTCTTCTTCTTCTTCTTTTGGTAAGATTTTATTTATTTATTTGTCAGAGAGAGAGTGAGCACAAGCAGGGGGAGTAGCAGGCAGAGGGGGAAGCAGGCTTTCCACGGAGCAAGGAGCCCAGTGCAGGACTCAATCCCAGGACCTGGGATCATGACCTGAGCTGAAGGTAGACGTTTAACCATGTTTAACCAACATGGGCGTCCCTCTTTTTTTTTTTTAAGATTTTTTTTTTAAGTAATCTTTACATTCAAGTGGGGCTCAAACTCAAAACCCCAACATCAAGAGTCACATGCTTTTCTGACTGAGCCCGCCAGATGCCCCGCTGAGTTTCATGATGATGCTTGGCTTTCTCCATCATGTTGAGTGTGCCTATACCCTTTGAATAAATGACATTTTTTCCCGCCCACCCAGTAACACCAGTGAAGAAAAAAAAAAGGGTGACTGCTATTAAAACACTCATTTGAAAAAGGGAAACAGAAAACAGTGGTGATTAGTCTGTGATCTATACCATATCCTGTTGGAAGGCAATGGGGGAGCTCCCTGCACTGGCAGTGGAATGAGTTCCTTGACTAGCCAGTCCGGCTGCCCTGGGTTTTGTTCTCCTTGATGCTTTCCATCAATGTAGGAGAGATGGACCTTGGGGTGAACTGCCCTTCTGGGAACGCAATGCTTTAGCAGCTGGTTTCCTGTGAGCATAGGTTCAAGTGTCTCAGCAAAGCAGTCATCGTCAAGGAACAGAATGCCTGGCTACCAGTGGCTGAAACAAGCAGGAATTTATTTTTCTCATATAATAATATATCCAGAGGCAAGCAGTCACCAGCATGAAATTAGATCAACAGGCAATGAACTGTGATTTTATTGGCCTTTTCCAATAGACGGAATGCTGCTCTTCACATCTGCATTCAAGGGAAGAAGGCAGGGACTGCCCCGGTGGATCTGTCCCCGTTTTATCAAGAAAGGCAGAAGCCTTCCCAGAAGCCGCCCTCAAGCTTCTGTGTAGATCTCACTGGCCAGAATTGTGTCTCATGGTCACTGCTAGCTGGAAGGGAAGTTGTGGAATCTAGTATATTTGTCCACTGTTCCCCAAACAGAATTGAGATTTATTAGCAAGGAAGGCCGTAAAATTGCCTTAGGGTTTGAGAATAAGGGTATTGGTGGGGGGGTTTGGTTTTCCAAAAGAAAGTTAGGGATCAATTACTGCAAGAGACAGGGAGGAGTGCCAAGTAGGAAAAAAAAAGACTCTCATTGCAATGTCAAATAAACTATTTCTGACTCTAAAAAGTCCTTGGTCCGAAAGGCATGAATTTAAAAAAAAAAGTTTCTGGGCTTCAATCAAAACATAACAATATTGCAGAGGAGTTTTGGAAAGTTAAGTCATTGGCAACTTATTTTTAAAAAACACCTGCCTGAGATAACAGACAATGACAACTTCTGATTTTTATCACAAATTTCAGGAAGGATGAAGGAGGCTTTAAGTGTACTGACATGTGCCTTGTCACTGTAGCATAGGGTGATATTTCTCAGGGGGATGTCAAGGAACCAAGGCTACCAGCCACCCACCTTCCCCCCCCACTTCTCCCTTCCCCCAGCAAGGTAATGTGCTAGGATTCACTTTCTGATTTACATAACCACTGAGGCTAAATTGCCCAGAGCCTGATGCCCCCTCTCCCTGGGGCCCCACCCTGCAGTTAATATCCATGGTTTCAGGGCAAAGAGGGATTAAGAGAGATTTTTAGAGAGTTTCATTACTTCTAGGCTGGATTAGCTGGCTCACCCAACGTGAGCCTAAAGGCCCACTTACAGCCCCACCCCCCAGCCAGGGGCTCCCGAGTGGTCATTCTGGGAGTGGACAGCAGCACAAAGTGGGTTGCAGTTCTGGGACAGAGGAGCATTTGAGGGAGTGGGAAGGAGATGCTGCTGTTCTGGGCATGCCCCAAGGGAATGACGCTAATAGATTAGATGTCTTCATTGGAAACCAAGTTAATTTTTGAAGCAAAGGCTAAAATAGGCTTCCCTCTTCTCCTTTCTCACTACCCTCCTCCCCCAACCTAACCTGAGATAAGAATAGAAGTGATTAGGAGCAGGTCTGCTATGCGAAAGGGAATAAACCTGCTTCCCAGACGGTGACCGATTCTGTACCAGAGCACATGGCCAGGTCTTTGGCTAAAAAAAGAATGCAGCCAGCAAAAGAGCGTCTCTCCGGCAGTTTCTAGATCCCATGGTCCTTTAAATTTATCACCCCACAGGAAGGAAGTAGAAATCCTTTTTGGGATTCATACTCAGGATTTTAATCTGTTTTCTATTTTTAACCTTTCAAAGAGAAGACGAAACCCTGCAAACTAAAAGAAGCCATTATCTTTGCTAAAGTAATTTCAGCTCTGAGAGAGCAAGAGTCCAATTTAGCTTTCTGGGTTAGGGTTTTTTGGTGTGTGTGTGTTTTAAATTCCTTGTGACTTAGAACAGGTGCTAGAAGAACTGCAAATCTGGGGAAGTAGGTCCTGTGGGCACCAGGAAAGAGGGCTGCATATGTCAGCGGGCCTCCCCCAAATTGCACGTCACTGCAGTCCCCAACTACACCAGTCTGGACTAGCATATGTCCGTCTGGTCACTCCTCTTCCATTCATTCTCTGCAGTTCTGCTCCTGCTCTACTACATTGGGTTCTCATGCCACCATTCCTCTGCTTAAAAACCATCCTGTCTTCAGGAATACAAACTCCAAAGTGAGAGGCACAAAGCCTCCCAGCCATCCCTGGCTGCAGCTTGCCTTCCTGCCTCATCTCTGTTCTTGGCAGCCACTGGCCTTTGCCGAGCACAGCACCTGCTATGCATTCAATTACAGTTGTCCAGTGGAGTCTAACCAGCCATACCGGTCCTCATCTCCTGTATTTGGTGTGCATTTACCCTTCTCCAGGCTTTGTGCCTTCAAGCCCTTCCCTTTGCCGGGAATAGCCTTTCCCATCCCATCTGCCAGGGAAGCAGGTACTAATTCCTAAGCCTCCAACTCAAATGTCAGCTCTTTTCCATAGCCTCCTCTGCCACTCCCTTCACCCACCCACACATCCCGAGGCAGAATTATTTTGGGCTACCCTCCTCTTTTATGCATTCCACTGCCGTAGCAATTCCTACATTGCATATTTATACAGTCTGATACACTATAAAAAGGTAATTGGGTTCCTCAGAAAATTGACTTTATCAAAACTGAATTAAAACCAATTGATTTGGTGAGAGACAAAAGGGGTTGCAGTTAGTGTATTCAAGGCTTACAATAACAAAGTTAGCTCTCCTGCAGGATTTTCAGTAATAAAGGTGCTTTACAGCAATCACAGCATTTAACTGCAAGCTAAAATATCAAACTGCTTGATCAAGAAAGACAAAAATAAACCCAAACATCTCATTTGACTCAGAAGCCACACACCCAAGAGCCTTCCAAACCTCAGTCATCTTGGCCTTGACCTTGCAACTTTGCTGGCATCATAATTCATACCACCGGCATGAGCTGGTATACAAAGGAGGAAGCAGGCACACTGCTGTGTGTCCTAATGCTTTGTTACCCATCAACCTCCTCATCAAGGACGGATCCCCAGAGACAAGCCTGTTGTTACCAATGGCAATCAGGATAATGTAAATTGTGTTTCTTAATTCACTGACCTTATGGTCAATATCTAATTCAATTATGAAAATTCTCTCTGTAGGGAAAGCCTTCCATTACTAATCAGTTACCTTCCTTCTACGTGGGAGGACACCCGAAGCAGGGACGTTGTCCTATTCAACTTTGTCATCTCAGTTTTGCTGAGCTGATGACAGATGTCCTGCATTCTGCAGATAATTAGCTTTAGTCTCGACTTTGCCTAGAGCTTGCCCAGTGCCTAGGCTCTTTTAGCATGACCTGGACACATTCCCAGCCCCTCGCCTCAAGCTTCTGTATACTGATTATTCGATTTTGTTTTCATGGATGAAGATTGACTTTAATATAGCCCTTTTGTAATACAATGTTAACATTTATTGAAAGCTATGCTAAACCTTTTATGCGAATCATCTCATCTGTTCCTCATCTCATCTGTTCCAGCAACCCTGGAACATCAGTAATATTACTGGCCAACTGTACAGAGTAAACTGAGGTTTAGGTCAATTATGTGTCCCACAGACAAATAAGTGGAAGGGAATGACATAAAATAACCACTCCAAAATTTAAAAAATCTCATTTGGAGTAGATGTCCCCCAGCCTTTAGTTGTTTTATAGCTTTGTTGTTTTATAGCTTTCCACTTCAAATAGAAAGTCAATTCATTTATTTGCACATTTGCAAACTTTGCAATTAGTTTATCTTGCAGGGTTTAACTGCATAATATTGGATAGTCAGTGAATACTTTATTTTTATGGCCAAGTTGGTACTAATTTGAACATTTTTTTTTCTTTCTTAAAGATTTTATTTATTTTAGAGCAGGTGAGAGAGAGAGCAGCAGGGGAGGGCAGAAGGAGAGGAAGAAGGAGGCTCCCCACTGAGAGCAGGTAACCAGACCCTGGGCTGGATCCCAGGACCTTGAGATCATGACCTGAGCCAAAGACAGTGACTGAACCAACTGAGCCACCTAGGTGCCCCTAAAATTCTTTAGTTAAAATGACCGTAATTGTTTCCTCTAGTGGAAAACTGAAGGCCTCAATTATATATTTATCTAGCATAGTGTGGGGCCAGAGATGTTTTCTAATGGAAATCTCGGCCATATCTGGGGTAATGCACTTACAGGGAGGTGTGAGGAAGTGGGACGGCTGCATTTTTACAAAAGGGCATAGACCATCTGAAGAGCTGGCTTATGTCCCAACACTTACTCCATTCCAGAGTACATGTTGCCCAGTACTCATCAGACATATCCTTGCACCCTTGCTACCCAATTCTTATCAGAAACCCAGTTTGTACAAATAATATTTGTGATGATGTCTTGAAGAAGTACTATGCCTATAGTCTTTTAAACCACAGATAAGGTATCTTTAATCTGTTTTGGAATGAGACATTATATATATATATAATATATATATATATATATATATATATATATAGTTAAGTAATTATCATGATTTCAGATAAGACCTTTAACTTATTTGCACCTCAGTTTCCCCACTGGTACCAGATGTCGTTGGTCTGGGTGACTTCAAAGTGATTTCCAGGGATTCCTGGGTAGCTCCAGTCAGTTAAGCATCTACGTTCAGTTCAGGTCATGATCCCAGGGTCCTGGGATGGAGCCCCACATTGGGCTCTCTGCTCAGCAGGGAGCCTGCTTCCTCCTCTCTCTCTCTGCCTGCCTCTCTGTCTACTTGGGATCTCTATCTGCCAGATAAGTAAAATAAGATATATAAATAAAATAATATTTATTATAAATATATATAATATATATAAATATAAATTATAAATAAAATAAGATAAATAAAATCTTTTTTAAAAAAGTGATTTCCAGTACTAACATTTCATCAGGTATTCTCAACTCTGGCCATACCTGTGCTCATGAGAATCTCATCACAAATTAATAAATGCTTTGGAAGATCCGAGCATTGCTTCTGTTTGGTGTAGGAATGCATTATAATTTGTGACTTCCTGGGGGTCAGTAATGGAATTCTTCCTGGCTGCTATCATCCCCTCTCCTATCACAGCCAGTTTCCATCTGAAGATCCATGTGATTCCAAGGAAGCTGTCTATTCTCCGGAGGAGAGCAGAGGGTATTGGTTGCCCCAGTCCATGGAAGAGGTGGTATCAGGCCAGCGTGGTGTCCATGGGAATGGACTCAAGAAGTAATTTTGATGGACTGGAAATGGGAGATGAGAGAGAGAGAGATGAATCAAGGAATGAGCTTTTCTGGCTTGAGCAACCTGGTAGATGGAACTACTTGTTGAGAAAGAAAAGTAGGGAGGAACAAGTTGGCAGTGGGGACAATCATAGTTCGATATTGTCCGGGTGCATCTGTGCCCACTCTAGCCCACACCTTTTTTTAAGGTATTTTATTATTGATTTAATGTGCATTACTTCTTTTTTTAAGTTTAATTTAATTTAATTTTGTGTATGTGTTCCAAAATTCATTGTTTATGCACCACACCCAGTGCTCCATGCAATATGTGCCCTCCTTAATACCCACCACCAGCCCACACTTAAGGGAAAACTGCTTAACGGGAGCAAGCATGCCCTGCTCCTCTTTGAACCCCCTGCAATACCCAGCACCAGGCCGTCAGCACAGACTAGCTGACCAAACGACCATTCTCAAGTCAAGATCTTGGCATCAAAGAGTGGATAAGTGATATATAGTGGAGACTGAGCTGGCGTTAGCCCCAATGAGGAATTTGTTGGCTCACAATCTAAAAAACCCAGGAAGAGGGGTGCCTGGGTGGCTCAGTGGGTTAAAGCCTCTGCCTTCAGCTCAGGTCATGATCCCGGGGTCCTGGGATCGAGCCTCACATCGGGCTCTCTGCTCAGCAGGGAGTCTGCTTCCCCTCCTCTCTCTCTCTCTGCCTGCCTCTCTGCCTATTTGTGATCTCTGTCAAATAAATAAATAAAATCTTTAAAAAACAAAACCAAACCCAGGAAGAGCAGGGGTGGAACTGTCCTTAAGAGACAGCTAGAGCTTGGGATGCCTGGGTGGCTCATTAGGTTGGGCATCTGGCTTCAACTCAGGGCATGATCCCAGGGTGCTGGGATGGAATCCCGCACTGGCCTCCCTGCTCAGCGGAGAGCCTGCTTCTCTCTCTACCTGCCACTCCCCACCCCCGCTCATGCTTGCACATGTTCTCTCTCTAAAATAAAAAAATAAAAATATTTAAAATTTTAAAAAAAATAGCTAGAGCCAACATGTGAACATCCCTAGGGCCTCCTTCCCCTCCAGTTTCTACTTTTCTGTGGGTATTAGCCCTGTTGCTATCATTCGTGCTTTTTACATCCTCCTTAATGCAGTACTTTCATAAATCATCTTGTTCATATCCTTGTTTGTTGTCTGCCTCCCTGCTCCATGCCCTATGGTGTAAACTCCCTGGAATTACATCTGTCTTGTTTATTGCTACTTCTTTAGCACCCTAAATAAGGCTTCTCTGAGTAGAGGCTTTGTAAAAATTTTATGAATGGATGAATAGTTTTTTCACGTAAAAGGCAAGGACTTTGTCTCAATTTGTCCACCTCTGAGACTAAACACTGTATCCAGGGGTTTGAGGTACTATGATTATCTCATCTTGAGCCATGCCCCTATGTCTGGGAGGAGATATGGAACCAACAGCAGGACAGGAAATATCTATGGACAAAGAGAAGATCTTTGGCCAAAATTAAGGGCAAACGGCACAAAGAAGTAGTCTCTTAGACCCTGCTGAATGTAAACTATTCTCAGCCCTAAGCTCTCCTTGGATATGTGTGGGCATTGTCCCCTTCAATCTCCTGGCTTCTGAGTTACAGTGATTTGACCATATTTATAAGACACAGAGTCTGGGCAAGTGATACTATTCTCCAAACCAAAATTCAAATGCACAGTCTGACAAATGTGGGGACAACAGGATGCAACATTTAAATTAGGCTTGTTCCCAAAATGTCACGATGGTTGCTGGTTTCTCCTGTAGGTGTCCACTCCAGGTCAGCTGGGAAGTCGTTAGCCATCGGAGCCTTGATTCTATGAATGACATTTACGCGGGGGAAGCGCTGGCATTAGCTCATCCACATCACTCGCAGTATCCAGCAGTGAGTCCAATTTCCCTTAACCATTTAGAAAAGTGGCAAATTATAGGGAACAAATGTCCCTTCCAGCAGCAGGAGAGACACCTGCCTAATGAGTCAGCAGTTATGCAGATGGCGAGATGGAGAAACCAAGCAGGAAAGGTCTGGAGTCGGCTTCTCCTGATAAGCAATCAGTGCCAGAGCATCTTCTCCCGTCTCTAATCCTGCTGGGCTGGACCACATTGCTTTCTACACAAATGTAGGTCATTTAAAATGCCGTCAGCAAGCTGGTGTTTCTTAACTGCCAAGATGCTGGAAAACGTATAGTGACTAGGAGAAATTATCTCCAAGCTGGTGCTTCTCACTTAAAACAGAGAATCCAGAATTTTAAAGCTGTATTCTATAAATCTGAGTCATGATTATTCTTCAGTGCTGCCCAGATAGCCACCAACTTTGTATGTACATGTGTTGGAGGGTGGGAATGGAGGTAGGGGGAAAGGAAGGCAAGGAAAGAGTGCTAAGCCATACTTTTAAAGGCACAAATTACAGTTTTGCAATTTACTCTTGAAGGTATTTAAAAGCATTATACTCACTTATAGAAAGAATCAAAATGTCATTTATGCCAAGATCTGGAGACACATTTGGCCCTCAGTTTGGCTGAGAAAGAAACGTATCTGTTCTACTGATTGAATTTACCATTTTGCAAAATTACCTCTGTTTAATTCATGAAATTTAATCACGATCATGCTGGGACTTATTGCTTCTCATTAATGCTTCCTTTGAAGATGAGTGGGAAGACCTAGGGTTGAGAGGAAAGAAAGATTCTTTCCAAAGTACTCTAAGACTTAATTTGGATTTTATTAAATCTCATTAGTTCAGCAATACAAAATTTATAACACTTTGGACAGACAGTGGGCTGGTATTTATCTTGGTTTAATCTATGAAAAAGTGACTTTTCTCTGCAGGTGAATGATATCAATAAGTCTTAAGGGGATATTCTATATCCTTGATAGAATATTTATTAGACACTTTCTCTTACATACAAGTACTATGCTAATTTCAAAATTTTTCATATATTCATTCAAGAAGATGGACGGAGGCTATGTCTTGAAATGCTTTCCTACTTAACTATTACTGTTGTTTATTTATTTATACTCTGCCCCCTTCCAAAAAGAGGCTAAACCACCTCTAACAGACAGCAGCACATCTATATAGATACAATTAAATGCTTGTCTGATTACCACATCACAATGTGGTTGAACACAAATGTTGAACCAGATTTTCATTAAATTTGGAGAATATTTTTGGAGTGGCCTGTCTTAAAAAATGGAGTGAATTTGAAATTAATTTTTGATAGAGTTCTGGGAAGTGCTGTTAAAAAAAATAGTGTAACAGTTTTATAGGAAAACCCAAAATAAGAGTGACTTCAAAGAAGTCAAAGTTTATTTCTGATTCACCTAAGAGAAACCTCTAGCTAGGTGACCACAGCTGACAGGATGACCTTTCAGGTGTCAGTGACTCAGCACCCATCTTTCTGTCTCATCCTCCCAGTGCTGGCTTGTATCCTTTGGGACACCTCGCAGTCCAGGATAGCTGCTAGTGTGCTGGGGATATTACCGGGTCAACAGGTAGGAAAGATAAAAGATTCCCTCTCCAATGGGTCAGCACCCTTTAAGCAGCCTTCCTGGAAATCCCATCAAAACTTAGTTACATGGCTACACCTGACTGAAAGGGAGCTTTTGTTAATAAGGAAGAACAGGAGAACAGATGTGGGGTGGAACCAACGAGTCCCTGCCATGAATAGATAGCCCACCAGCCAGCGGAGCGGCTAAAAGGGTGGCATAGTCTGAGGGGAAGAACTAGAAAATTAAGAGCAAGGAAAGTAGAAGAATTCATGTAGTTACAATGACTAACAGCTTTAACGCTGAGCGTCTTGATAACCATGGAAAAGAAAGCATTATTATATCTCTTCTTCAGTAGAAGCAAATGTATATTGGAATTGAATTCTATAATGTTTCTCTCTCTAGCACCACATATAAGGATAATGGCTACCTTTTCTGCATTTTCAATTACCTTCATTATTAAATATTCCATCCCAGTGTTCTCCACGTGTATACTCACCTGTGCATGTCCAACCTCTGTCTTAGAAAACATGGTTACCGTGGGTATAGGAAACAGTGAGAGGCACAATTGAATGTTCTTAATGAGTATTGCAAGGGGGTGTGCAAAAGTGGTTCTGTGGGAATCAGAGGAAGGGATAGACCAGAAATGTTGGCAAGGCTATAATCCCTCCGAAGGCTCTAGGGAAGAGTCCATTCCTTGCCCCATTCAGCTTCTGGGTGGCTACATCTCTCCGTTCTCTGCCTCCATCTTTGTGCCACTTTTTCCGCTGTGTGTCTTCTTTCCTTCTCTTTCAAGGACACCTGTCATTGGATTTAGAGTCCATCCAGGTAATTCAGGATGATCTCAAGATCCATAACGTAGTTTCATCTGCAAAGATCCGTTTTTCAAATAAGGTGACACAGGTTCTTGGGATTGCGACATGGACATATCTTTTTGGGATACTGCCTAGCTTTCAGTCCAATATGGAGAGGTTGGGTTCTGATCCAGAGCACTGAAAGAGTAATTTGGGGGCTAGACAGAATGAATGTGGGTGGCAATGTGAAGGATAGCACCTGTCCCTTAAAGAATAAACCTAGAGCCTATGAACCTTAAATACAGGACATACTCAGCCTCACACAAACCAACATGTCAAGAGCCCCTGCCTCCAGACTTCGAGCTTTCTTCCATTGATAAGATATGGGAGAAGACAATAAAAAGTGAATTTCTGCTTTCTGTAGTCCTCTGGTGCCCAGGTTGACTCCTTCCCAGGACTGCCTTCTCCTTGGAGGAACTGTGTAGGGAGCAGAACTGAGAATCACATGACAGTGAGCTTAAGGAAGATGATGCACAGCAGCTCTCCAAATAATGGCGTCATGACTAGGATCTGGTTCTGGTTTGTTAGTTCTCATTACTTTGATCTCTGCAATACTGGTTGATACTATCAGAGGCCATGTCTCAATCTGAGTTAGGTGAGTCACTAACAGTGTTATCTAACAGGTGTGGCAGTTTTTTGCAGAACATCAGCTGTAGGGGTGCCTCTTAACACCTCTACCATGTACCAGGCTCTGTGCAGTGTCCTGGGGATACAGGTACAATGCAACCATGCTCTCTGAGGCCAAGGTGCTAGGAGAAGACCAGACAGTGATCAAATAAACAGGCATGGTAAGATGCGAATGTTACAGTAATAGAGTTTGTATTATGGGGTACCAGAGAGGAGGGGATGATTCATTTCCAGCAGAGACAGGACCCAGGGATGCTTTTATAAGGAGGTATGGGTTCTTTACCCAAGATTACATAGCCATTAGGCAAAGAAGCTCAAATGGGAATCTCAGTCTATCTACCTCCAAAAATGTTCCTGATGTTCTTTCAACTCCCATGAAGACATTTGTGCAAGGGCAAAATTAATGAGGTAGAAGTATGCACCCCAGGTAGTCTGACCTGATCCAAATTAGCACTTGGAATGTCTCAAGGGGTGAACATAGCACTTGTCTTCATCTCCTGTTCTGAAATATCACCTGTCTCAGCTGGCTGCTGAAGACGAGAGAAGAAATAGCAAAATATTCCAGGCTCCTCTCTCAGAAGGCATCCTAGAGCACCAGGATATTGCCTCCCTGATTGGGGGAGGCAGACAACCAGATGGTCATACTCTGCTTATTTTCTCCAAAAAGTATTTTAATTGCATATATTATCTGAAAACTTAATCTTTTAACTGCAATATTTAAACTAACTCCTCTCAATCTAATTAGTAAGATAAATTTGCATACTCCTTAGGATAAAGGCAGGATGCTCTGCCTCTCTTCGGCCCCCACCAGCTCTAGCCCTGCTCCCAGAGTTACAGTAGGTGAGCAGTAAGAATCTGTGGGACCAGATTGAGTTCTTCTTGTGCACTGCTGGGGGGAATGTAAAATGGTGTCGCTGCTGTGGAAAACAGTATGGAGGGTCCTCAAAGAATTATAAATAGAATTACCATCTGACCCAGCAATTCTACTTCTAGGTACATACCGAAAAGAATTGAGAGCAGGGTCTCCGAGAGACATCTGTACACCCGCGGTCACAGCAGCATCATTCACAGCCAGAACGTGGATAGATGCAGATAGACAGCAGTCACGGTCTCCATCTATGGATAACTGAATCAACAAAATATGGCATATACACACAATGGAATATTATTGAGCCTTAAAAAGGAGGGCATATGCTACAGTATGGATTAACCTTAAGGACAATGTGCTAAATGAAATGAGCTGGTCACAATAGGGCAGATAAGGAGTCCACTTGGGCATACCTAGAGTAGTCAAGGTCATAAGGACACAAAGCAGAAGGAGGGTTGCCAGGGGCTGGGGTGGGGAGGGGAGTCTGGGGTGTCTAGGAGGTACAGTTTCAGCTTCACAAGATGAGAGAGCTCTGGAGATAGATGTGACGATGGCGGCACAGCCGTGTGACCGTACCTAGTGCCACCAACCTGCACACTTTAAATATGGCTCCGTCAGTTTCATGTTATGTGTAGTTTAATCCAATAAAAAAAGGGAAGAAAAAAGGAAGCAGTAGAGAACTCAGACAAGCTTCTTCTCCTGTGAGGTGTGTTATGTTTTGGCACACATTTCGATTTTCATAATAAATATGTCGATGTTCAAAAAATGTTTGAG
The DNA here is from genome assembly GCF_922984935.1 of Meles meles. Classification (NCBI taxonomy): domain Eukaryota; kingdom Metazoa; phylum Chordata; class Mammalia; order Carnivora; family Mustelidae; genus Meles; species Meles meles. The sequence goes on from NC_060071.1 coordinate 123,747,459, forward strand.
TTCTATTCTGCATCCCTACACAATGTTGAAAACGAGTAAGAATTTAAGCCATGTTAATTTTATTATAAACCCAAAGCAGTAAAGCCTGTCAATAAAATAATTTGGTAATTATTATCTGAATGAATGATTGCTGGAGGGGCGCCCGGGTGGCTCAGTCAGTTGAGCGTCTGACTCTTGATTTTAGCTCAGGTCATGAGCTCAAGTCCTACATTGGACTCCTGGCCCAGCAGAGAGTCTGCTGAAGATTCTCTCCCTCACCCGCCACCCCATGCACATGCATGCTCTTTCTAAAATAAAATCTTTTTAAAAAGAAAAAGAAAGATTGAATGATCTAATATTCTAAATTTATTTTAGGTCACTGAAAATATTAGGTTCCAAATGATAATAGAGTTGACTCTATGACCTCTCATGAAAAGATGAGTCGTCCCTGAGCAGCAGCTGGCTAAAAGCCGAGAGCTGTGGGGCAGGAGCATTTTGAACTTTGTTTTATCCTGCTGTTTTCTTTCACTGCCCTTCTCATTGGCACAGCCAGGCCTTCCCAGTGACAACCACCCAGGAGCCTCCCCCTCGCTTTGGTTTCTGAAAGCCTGAGGCCCTGGCTGGGTGGGCAGTTGAAGAGAACCACTGTGAATGTTGACGTCCCCTGACATGTCGTACGTTGAGACCCTGTGCAGAGCTGTATTCGGAGGAGGGGCCTTTGGGGAGTAAATGGGATTCGTTGGAGTCAGGAGCGTGGAGCCCTCAATGATAGGATCTGTGCCCTTGTAAGCCTGGGGAGAGGGCTTGCTCCCCTCTCTGCTCTCACCACATGAAGGTACAAGGAGAAGCCAGACCTCTGCAGCCTTCAGGGGGGTCCTCACCAGAACCTGGCCGTGTTGGCATCTGATCCCAGACTTTCGCCTCCAGAACCACAAGAAATACACTTCTTTTGATCATCACTCTCCCTCCCCCACCGTCTGTGGTGTTTTTGTTACAACCCCTGGGCTGATGAAGACAAGGACTCCCCCAAATCTTGGATCAAGGGGGGCTTTTTCTGAAGACCAAGCAGGTGTTCCTTAGGCTGTGGGAAGAAGAAAGGAAGAGTCAGTGATGAGGGTACAGGCATAGGTGCGTTCCTAAACATGGCTTCTTGCTACAATCAACAGGACCCAGAAAGGAGACGGCTGGTCTGCGTGGCTAGGCAGGTGGCTGGCTGCGCCCTGTCTGTCGTGGGGAGAGCCCTCCCAGACCCGAAGGACCTTCGTGGACACGAACAGGGCCCCCGCTGTGGTGGCTACATGGATTGATCACCGAGGCACCTCTCGGGAGATTTCCTTTCCAATAAGACTGCCCTTCCCACAAGGTTAGAGCAGAGTTGAACTACTCTGTTCAGTTTGTCCCGAAAAATGGTTTGTATGTTTGTGGAAGATTTGCTGCGCACATAGAATCGCATTCCTCCAAGTAAATACATACACGATGCAAGTTCCCTGCGCTCTGCAGAGTTGCGGGGAGAGTAGGACAGACTCCTCCTGAGAGCTGATAGCGCCATTTGCAGGACAGTTTGGCAAATCTTATCACAAGCCTTAAACACACTCAGACTGTTGGACCCTGTCCCCCCACTTCTACAAATTTATCTGAAATCGTTCATTCTGTATGAAATATTAAATCGAAGATGTACGGACAAGGATGTTCAGTGAGGCATTGTTTATAATAGAAAAATATAGGAGGAAAGCACCAAAATGTCCAGTCGCCTGGCTGGATCAGTCACAGGAAAATGAAAGTCCTTTTAACCAACCCAAGTGAACTAACCTCCTTTTCTTCCATAAAATCCATTCCCTGAAGCTGTGGTCCCTCCAGCGGGCTGTGCAGATGGGTGTGGTCCGTACCTGGCCCCGCCCACCCAGCCTGTGCTCCCAAAGTCGTTTGTGGCATTCGCGCTTATTGTGGTCATCCCGTAATATCAGGAAGTATCACGCAGGAATGCAGTATAGATGCAGAGAGAAAGGGCTGTGTCTGAGAAAACTGCCTTGAGTACATAAGAAAGGCTTCATAAATCAGAGGGGACTGAGAGCTAGGCAAAGTCACTATAATTAAGTGGGGCATATTGGGAGGATTTGTACCACAAATGTGTGGCTGTGTCTTTAAGTGTCCACCCAGAAAACGGAAATGAAGATGACACATTAGGGGTGCACCTTGTAGGCAAGAAACAGGGCTGGAATCCCAGCTGCAGGAGGGTTCCAAGCCACTGTCCTTGTAAGGACTAACCTGTGGTCTGGGTCTCCCAGTGGAAGGCATCTGGGAGGAAGGGGGCTGATTGCTCCTCACTGTATCTGCCACCAGGACTGGCTTCGTGATTTGCGGGACCCGGTGGAAAATGAAAATGCATGCCCCTTGTTTAAAAATGGTGAAGTATTTGAAGACGGCATCAGCAAGCAAGGCATTAAACCTAGCCTGGGGCCCTTCGGAGAGCCTGGGCCACTACACAGGTCACATGCTCATAAAGTTGCCCTTTATGAAATCAGCAGAAGAGAAAGGAAAAATACAGTCACTGAAGACAAGATAAATGCAATTTAATAAAAAACATGTATCTGAAAGCTATGAGGGTCCAGCACTTAAATTCCCAAATCACATGGGACAGAGGGGTTAAGCCACTGAGATTTGGGGGCTAACTGTGCCTCCAGTATCACCAAACTAATTAATCCTAAACAAAGTCGGACTTTGGTAGAATGGAGAAGGAGTGTTCTGCCAATTTCACCTACACATCACTGAACTCATACTGTTTTATTGTAACTTACCCTAGACATTCCCAGGGGCACTCATGGGTTGTCAGGTGAACCCTGAGTTTTCCATGGATCCGCTTACCTAGGGAAATTCATGGAACAGCTGTCTAAACAGGCTCTTAGAGTACTGTTATATCCCAATTTAAAAAATGCATTACTTTGACCCAAGATTTAAACTTACAGAGTGCTTTTTTTTTTTAAGATTTTATTTTTAAGTAATCTCTACACCCATTGTGAGGCTTGAACTCACAACCCCGAGATCAAGAGTTGCCTGCTCCACCGACTCAGCCAGCCAGCAGAGTACATGTACTATTTGGTTTTATTCTCAGGCCATCTCACTGGTTAAAGGTGGGGCTGGTCTTTTACCTTCACCTTACAGAGGAGGAAACTGAGGCATGCAGAATTGGAAGAATTTGCTCAAGGTCTCTCAGCTGTAGGGTTGGGAACTGGGACTTAAACACACACCTCCTGACTCCTGCACAGGGACAGGTGCGGCCGAGTCAATGCTTGCACTGTCCCTACCCCGGAACTGCTGCCCGCTGACTCAGCAGAGAAAGCCTGAGAGGACCTGGTTTTTGAGGAAGCAGCAGCAGGGCCCTTCTGGCCCGACCTAGGGGTTGGATGAGAGGGCAGATCTCTGTCCTGTCCCAGTTCACTCGCTGCAAGGCTGGAACCTCTAGAATTCCCAGGACAATCACAAGGACACTTAATTTGATGGCACTGAAGCAACACCGTACACCTGCTTGTTCCTGCAAGGACATCGTGTCTCACAGGCTGCCATCAGGGCAGGGAGCTTGTAGCCCTGTCACCCTCCCATGGCAAAGCTCTGCGTCTCTGTGGCAGGTTGGTGGGAGGCAAAGGGATGACCGTGTCTCTTTGTGACGGCTGCATCTCCCCAGAAGTGAAGGGAAGAGGAGCTCAAGGTGGCCACATTTGGGCAACTGCCCAGTTTTCATATTTCCAGCTCCATCAAAAGAACTTATATTTGGTGGAAGCTCCTATCTTAAGAGCAGATTCAGGGAGATAGCATTACCATTTGGGTGATTGTCCTCAGAATTCTTGTCCGGACGCTGGAGGCTCTCAGTCCCTTGAACAGCCCCCTTCTGTGACAGCAGAGACTTGGAAGAGATGGGTTGGCCCCGCTAAGGAGTTTGGTACTGAAGGCCAAGTACATCCCCCAGATGCCTCATTCTCTCTGCAGCTGTGCAGCACCTACAGTCTGCCACAGCCTTCCCCTTGAAGGTGCAGATTTGAACTTCCAGTGAACTGGAAAGTTCTAGGTCTCCAGAATTCTTTTCCCTTCCCAGCTTGCTCAAACTGGGTGGATTGAGTTTAGAGGACATCATGTTTTTAAAAAGGGAAAAAAAGGAGGGATTGAGATAGAGAAAGAGGGTGGGAAGAAAGGAGAGAGAAAGGAAGAAAGAGAAAAGGAAGGAAGGAAAGACAGAAGCCTTTCTGAATCTGAAAGAAGAAAAAGAGGTAATTAGGTAGGAGGGTAGCGTAGAATGTCCTGGCAGAGGTGGAGGAGAACACACACACACAGGCCAAAAAAATACACTGTACGTGCAGTAGTTCAGCTTGATGCTAACTTGCTAGGTGGAAGACCCCCAAAACACAACTCAAATGATAATTTCTTCATTTCTTTCCTAAGAACCATCTAGAATGAATACGCATTGCTGCTCCATCAGGTCATTGTAAGACCCATGCCTCTTCCATTTTACTGCTTAGCCATCCCCCTTAGGGCACAGGGTATTTTCCTTATCCACATAATCAAAGCCAGTTCACCTTGAAACCCTATCAGCATTTCAGCCCAGAGGGGGAAAACAGAAGGCCTTAGCAAGCACCAAGGGAGAGAACTTAATGATAGAGCCAGCAGCGGCAACAAGCTCTACTCTAAAAGGGAGAAGGGAAGAGTGGGCATTGGGATACATAGCCTCCGGCACAAAGCAAAAGCACTCCCAGCACGTAATTATGTTGTCACTGCTCTAACAAATAGAAATGAAGGTCATCTCTTGCCTTGGTTCCATTGAAATGACTGCACCATAAAGATCTTTCTGTAGTTTTGTAAGTTTCCTGGAAAAGTCCTTGTTGCAGCTTCTCATCTTTGCAGGTTGTGAACAAGGCACTGGGGAAGGAGCTCCCAGATATTTTCACCCTCTGTGGAGTGCTATGCCAGGCACTGTGTTCTGTGCTTTGCATACATTGTCTCATGCAAACATTGTAACGACCCATTTTACAGATGATGAAACTGAGGGAGAAAAAAATTAAGATCACATTATAGGTATCAATGATAGATTAGAACCCAGATCTGATTCCAAATTCCATCCTTTCGATTGCTCCTAGAAATTATGACTCTGATGAAAGGAATTGAGGAACTATAGCATGACATTTGACTAAAGGAAATGAAATCAATAAAGAGATATCTGCACCTCCATTCTCACTGCAGCCTTATTGACACTAGCCAAGCCATGAACACAACCTAAGTGTCTGTCAGTGGATGAATGGATAAAGGTGCTGTGGTGTATATATAAAAGGAATATTTTATTCAGTCTTTAAAAAAGGAAATCCTGGCACTTGCAACGGCATAACGAACTTTGAGGGCATTGTACTCAGTGAAATCAGACAGAGAAAGACAAATACTGTATGGCCTTACTTATATGTGGAATCTTAAAAAAAAATTAAGTTCACAGAGATAGAGTGGATTGGTGGTTGTCAGAGGTTGGGATCTGGGACTGGGAGAAATGGGTGAAGGTGGTCAAAAGATACAAACTTTCAGTTACAAAGTTAATATGTTCTGAGAATATAATTTACAGCATTGCGACTGCAGTTAACAATACTGTATTGTATACTGAAGGCTGCTAAGAGAGTAGCTCTTAAAAGTTCTCGTCACAAGAAAAACAATTGTAACTATGGTAGGTGTGGATATTAACTAGACTCAATGTGTTTATCATTTCACAGTATATACATATGCCAGATCATTATGCTGTACTCATTAAATTAATACAGTATTATATGTCAATTACAAGTTGGGAGATGGGATGGCAAATTGAGGTATGACTTGGCAGAGAACAAGGAAAAATACACTAATTCGTATACTAGTCAGATACTTTCTATTTTATGTCATTAGGAATATTCTGGTTTAAACACCTTGCTTTTGCTTCTTTCCTTCATTCCCCCATTCATGACTAAGCCTTCCCTTTTATCATCTAAGTGACTGGTTTACAAACTACCTGTCTACCACTAAACACTGGGTTATACCACATGCTGGTCATTGCATACTGATTTTTTTTTCAGAGTGAGATTCCCAGCACAGATTACTTTTATTTTATTTTATTTTTAAAGATTTTATTTATTTATTTGACACAGAGAGACAGCAAGAGAAGGAATACAAGCAGGGGCAGTGGGAGAGGGAGAAGCAGACTTCCTGCTGAGCAGGGAGCCTGATATGGGGTACCATCCCAGGACTCCGGGATCATGACCTGAGTCAAAGCAGACGCTTAACCAACTGAGCCACCCAGGCACACACACAGATTACTTTTAATTCACTGAAGGGAGTTTCACCTTTTTATTTTTAGCTGTTCAGAGGTTCTCTACTCACTGGACAAACATTGATGGGTCATCTACATTTGGTACAGTGTTAGGCCCAGGCTCCAGAGATCAGTGCCGCCTAGACTGTGCCCTGGAGGTGCTCTCAGTCTTGTGATGGAGGCACACATAAGCCAGTGTGCAGGGGGTAGCACAGGCATGACACAGTGTTCTAGAACGTCAGAGACGCTTGGGAAGCAGCAGGATGGGTGTCGAGGACAGGAGAGTCTTTGCAGGCATGATGATATTTAGGAGGAGTCTTGAAAGGTGAGAATGACTGAAATAAAGGACAATGGAAGGGAAGGCCAGTCAGGTGGAGGGAAGAACATGCGGACAAACCACAGAGGTGTGGCGTGTACGGACACCAGATTTACAAAAAAGCTTTATGGCAAGTCAATAAAGAAGTGTTGGTCTTTCCAGTAGTTGATGCTGGGCCATTGTGATTCCATATGGGGGAAAAAATGAATTCAATCTTTATTTCCCACCAGACAAAAAAATTAATTTATGGTAGATCATAGAACTAAATGTGAAAGTAAAACCCATCAGGTATGTAGAAAAAGAGATAGGAAAATATTTTCAGGATCTTGGGATAAGCGAAGAGTCCTTAAAAGAAACAGAAAAACCCACTAACTTTAAAAATGGTAAATTGGGAAAAAAATGATGAATTGAATTGAATTAAAATTTAAAACTTTGGCAAAAACAGAACATTGGAAGAGTAAAAATGCGAGCCACAGGCTGGAAGGTACATAACATATATCCAACAAGGAACTTGTATTCAGACTGTATTAAGAACTCCAGAAAATCAGTAAGAAATCGATGGAATGCCCCTTTACAATGATGTGGTTGGAACTAGAGAGTATTAAGCTAAGTGAAATAAGTTAGTTGGAGAAAGATCAGTACCATATGATTTCACTCATATGTGGAATTTAAGAGACAAAACAGATGAACATGGGGGAAGGGAAGCAACAATAAGATAAAAAGAAAGAAGGAGGCAAACCATAAGAGACTCTTAACTATAGGGAGAAAACTGAGTTGCTGGAGGGGAGGTGGTGGGGGGATGGGTAACTGGGTGGTGGGTATTAAGGAGGGCACCTGAGGGAATGAGCACTGGGTGTTATATGCAACTAATGAATCACGAAATTCTACCCCTGAAACTAATAATACACTATATATTAACTAAATTGAATTTAAATTAAAAAAATTTTTAAAAGAAATAGACAAAGTGGGCAGAAGAATTGAACAGGAACTTTGCCCGCCCGCCCGCCCGCCCCCCCCCCCCCCCGCCACAAAACCTCAAAATGGCCAATAAGAGGCTCTCCCAGAGCAATGTAAGGATCTGAGGTTTCACTTTGCATGCAGGGGGTTGCCTTATGGTGTGGTGGTGATGGTGGAGGGAGTCTGAGCAGCAGGGGTGACATGATCCGGTTTAGGCCGACCAAAGCATGGGGAAGCAGGAAGACATGTTAACACACGACTGAAAAAGTCAGCAGGGCTATGGTCATAAAAGACCTTCAAGGGGAACAATTGAAGCCAGACTGTGACTTGCTCCATTTCATACGCTAGAAAGATCATACTGGCCACTGTGGAGAGTGACCTTGAAGAGAGTGCAGTGGGAGGAATGCAGGTTAGTGACCATTAGAACACTTCAGACTCTTCCTCAGTGTCAACATTCTAAGCATCTCTACATAGTTTATTCTAGAGAAGCAGGAATGCGGATTCGTTGGGAGTTCTGGGTAAGAGGATGCCCAATGCCAGAGAGCTCTCTCCATAGAGACCTCATGGCAAGATGACAGCGTTCGCCTCAGTTCTGTCAGTGTTTTCCATAGAGGAAAAACCAACAGTTGCCCCCTATGTGGGCTCTTTATTCCCCTTCAAACAAACTGGCAACCAGAGAGGAGTGCAGCAGAACCGGGAGGGTTCAGCTGCTATTTTGGGTCTAGCTCGATTTCCCGGTTTGCAGTCACTCCAGTGCTGCAAAGAGGAGCTGGTTTGTAGGCGCATAAATGAAGCCCAGCTGTGAGAGAGGCTAAGGCAAGAAGGGTCATTATCATAGCATCTCATCTGAATTTCATTCTTGCATGTCCACAACTGAGGAAAATTGAGAGATTAAATCTATTGTGAGCCAAGTGGACCTTTCTTACTTGCAAAGCACAACTATGTTCTGCTGGAACTGCTCGCTGGAAAAACAACAACAACAGAGGACTGGAGGACTGGGAACACACAGCCATCATTACAGAGAAGACTCTTTTAAGGTTGGGCTCAGGAATGCAGTGTTATTATTCAAACGGATGTAGTAGAAATTCTTATTTTATGCTTTCCTTGGAGCTAGGGGATAGGTTTGAAACATTGAAGAAATGTAAATCAACCAGAATATCGCTCATCACACTCAAAAGCTGTAGAAATAATAAGAAAGGCAATCCCTTTCACTTGAGAAGCAGGGACGAGTAGGGTGGTTGTAAGAAAACTATGGAGAATTTGGAGTTGGACAGATCTGGGTTCAAATCCCACCTCCACCACTTACCAGCTGAATGACATTTGGACATTTACGAAACCTCTCTGAGCATAGGTTTCTGTCTGTAAAATAGAAATAAAGTGCTTACCTGTCTGGGTTTGGTCAGTATCAAACAAGAAAGTGCACATAAAGCACTGACACTTAGTAGGTGGTGAGTAAGGGGAGGTATGTGACTAACATGGTATCTGCACAATGCTTCCATATATGTAGGTGTATATACTACATGTATGAACATATTGGAGACATCAAGTAAAATGGTCTTTTTGAATATTCTTCCTGGTACAAGGCCTTCAACATGGCACTCCAAGGGCCAATCATCACAGAATCCCCCTCTGTGTTAGACCCCATTGGGCCAGGAGGCCTCCCCAGGCCTCTCCAGACTAGCTGGAGTCTAGTCTGCAAAAGGTCTGCAAAGGAAATAATGGATTTCCCAAGAGCTATCATTGGTATTTCAAGGAAAGAAATACCTCTAGAAACCTGGACAGACTAAAAGGTCAAGAGCTGTTGCTTTTGTTTTGAAATAGAGTCAACCCAGGTGTTAACTCATGTTGAGCAGAAGCTTAGATTCTTTGCCTTACATGTGTTTGATGATAAAAATGGGCAAAATCAAGTATACACTTTTACTCAGATTGTTTCCACACATTCAAATGACTATAACAACAACACCATAGACTGGGTTGCTTATGAACAATAAACATTTATTTTTCATAGTTCTGGAGGCTGGGAAGTCCAGGGTCATGGTGCTGGCAGATTTCAGTGTCTGGTGAGAGCCACTTCCTAGACAGACATCACTTCTCTGTAATCTCACTTAACCAAAGGGACAAGGGATCTCTCTTGGGGTCTCTTTTATAAGGGTAGTAATCCTATTCACAGGGACTCTTCCCTCAGAACCTCCTCTCCTCCCAAAGGCCCCACCTCCCAATACCATCACATCAGAGGTTGGGATATCAACAAAGGGATTTGAGTGGCGGGGGACAGGGGGATACAAACATTCAGACCACAGCACAGATGAAATCTTATGGAATCCAGAGGTCAGCTGGGGGCTCTGAGATCTGAGGAAACATGCCTCAAGTCTCTCAATTCCATAGTTGGAGGAAAGTCCAAAGCCTTCATGAGGCATCTGTAGACCTCGAGGGATTTGGTTTCCGTGGTGACCTCACCCACCTGGCTCCCTTGCTGGTTCCTCTTTGATTCCACTTTGGTCTGAGCTTTGTTACCATTTACACACACACACACACACACACGCACGCACTATGCATTTCGTGGGTTTATTTAACTTTGCTGAGGGTTGGGGGGCGGGTCACAAGGATGGAGGTGTCACTGGCAAGGACCCTTCCTCTTACTGACTTCATCTTTAAAAAATTCCCTTTCTTCTCTGTCTCCCTTTTCCCTTCCTTTCTCATTTCTTGCTTCATCTCAGCAAAGTGCTCCAGCCAACAGCTTTTGTAGCTAGAGCATTATGTTTCTTCTCCCCCTGCACAAGATGGCTGTCTTCCTCGAATGAATAGCAAAGAAGAAAAAATTTTTCTACCTTATTAAGCTTAATGTAAATTTCTTTGAGGAAAATCATTCAAAAAGGGGCGTCTTTACTAACAAAAGTGTAAGAACCGTTAATCTAGGGCCGTGGTTCTCAAAGTGTAGTCCCTAGACTAGGTGTAAGGGTATCCATGGGAACTTGTTACAAACACAGATTCTCAGGATGCCCAGGTGGCTCAGTCGGTTAGGTGTATGCCTTCCACTCAGGTCACGATCCCAGGGCCCTGGGATTGAATCCCACATAGGCTCCTTGCTCGATGGGAAGCCTGCATCTCCCTCTGCCTATCACTGCCCCCTGCTTGTGCACACTCACTCTCTCTCTGAAAAAATAAATAAATAAATAAATCATTAAAAATTTTTTTCTGTTAAAAAAAAAGAAACACAGATTCTCAGGCCTCACCCCAAAACCACAGAAACAGAAACTCTGGGGGTGGGATCCAGCAAATTGTGCTTTCACAAGCTCTCCAGGTAATTCAGATGTGTTCTCAAATTTGAGAAGTGTTGAAGAGGGGCCTTTGGCCGTAACTAGGTGGGGCTTCCAAATGGAATGCCCACAGAGACCAGGCAGTAATATCAAGGGTATTAGGCAGAAAGAATTGTGATTAAGACATGAGTGAGCTCTGGCTGGTTTCTGCTACATGAAAAGGAAGATCCAGGAGGGTCATCTTTTCTAAATGTTCAAGAAAGGACAGAAATGTGAATTCTTTATGTGCACTCTGCCCCTGTTCAAATGTCAGCCAACAATCCGTGCTGTCCTTCTCTGTTAGTGGAGAGCTTACAGACGCTGCCCACATCGGCTCTCTGTCAAGACTGAGAACCACTGAGGTCCAACCCCTGCTCCTGGGTCTGCTGGTCCCGGTTCAATTCTGAAAACACAATTAGGAACACAGAAGGAAGAAGACCAGGAGACCTTCTTTGAATGGGTTTTTAAGTGAAGGTGGGCCATGGAGTACGGAGCTTGTAAGGCGGCAGAGAAATGGCACTCGAACTAACGGCAGAGGCTGTTTTCTGGGCGGCCTTTTTATTGTCACCTATATTTTCTCAGGAAGTCGCCAGGGAAGCTGTTTTGTTCCCTGCATCATGGTGAAAGCAGGACCTACAGATTACATACAGCACTCCGCTGTTGCCATGGCAACCATTAATCTCCTAATTCCTTTTCTTTTCTAAAAATAAAGTGCCCTTTCTCCAAGGGTTTATTTCCACTTTTTACTTAAATCTCACCCTCTGCAGGAGCCCCATCTCTCTTTGACCCAAAGGGTACTTTGGGTTCGCTTTGGAAGAGACAGGGGCAACACGCACTCTGGGCCAGTCCAAGTGCTGATGGAGAAGGCTCATCAGAGCTACAGACCCCGAGAGCCATGAAACAACCCCAGTGATTTCATGGGGAGGGGTTCATGGTTACGTTCCTGCAGCACAGGCTGCTGTGTTTCTCTGGCCCATTATTTCATCTGCTGATTCCAAAGAACGATGTTTCTGCCACACCAAGAAGAGTCAGAGAGATGAAGAGCCAGGCAGAGGGTCCACAGCCGAAGCCCCTGACACAGGACGGAGACTTGCATGCTCATTCCCGAGCCATAACTAGGCAATTCCCCCTCCCTGGTTCCTCGTCCTTGCCGTGTGCTTTCCTTCATCTGCAGAGCGGTCTTGAATATCCAAGGAAAGGAAATGTAGAGTATTGGCCAAAATTCTACACCCTTTGTACATCAAAGACCAGGTTACTGATGGATTGCTTGGGACTTCTGACCCAAAAGGGAAACGGTCAATGGACTGTTCTTTTGGAGGCCACTTGCCGTGTTGAGATGGTACAAAGATGGGTCTTACCATGAAATTAAGATGAAAAAATGTGCCCAAGATGAAGTAAGGCACATGGGTGTGAGCCCTGCCTTCCATGAGCCTGCACCCAACTAGCCTACTCACGTGTCCAAGCAAGTGAGTAGAAGGCATTCATGAGGTCAGAGAGGCATCCCTGGCTTTCAGGAGAATGTGTGCTTAGAGTTTTCTCCACGTGTGGGCAAACCTCCCATACTCCTCCCTCTGCATCTGTCCCGTTGCCAGCCTGGTCCTTGACGATCCCAGCTTATCTGTTAACTCTTTGGTGATGAAAAAGGCTTGTTCCTCCCTGCTAAGCTAAGTGGCCAAGGCAGAAATGGGAAGTGTGACTTTGGCTCACTGACACCATAAACAGCTTGTATTTGAAACACAGCATGTCTAATGGGAGTCTTCAAGTTTGCCCATAATGGATAATACAGAGTTAGGTGACATTATTTTTTCTTCCTCTTGGGATTTTAAGAGCTAGTTTTATCCGACATTCTATCCTATTATAATATTGTTCACCAGGATGGTGGTCCTTTGGACAGTGCAGAACCTGAGCTGTGAGATGTCTTATGGAAGGAGTGTCACCTGCCATGACCTCCAGCTGTGCAAGTGGTGGGTCAGGCTGGGGATCAGGCTGGAGGTGACCAGTCAGCCATGGGGGCCTGAAAAAAGATGATCAAGAATCAGTCCTCTGAGAAGTTCAGGACAGCCCAGGGTATCCTGGACCCTATCTTCAAATGTGCAAATTGCTCAGCTACACGAGGTGTTGGAGGCCCTGGCCAGTCCTCCCAGGAGGAAGAGAGAGTCCAGGGATGAGGACTGCACTGTGGAAGGGGGAAGACCCCGCATGGAAAGCAGGAAGGCGCCTCACTCTGATGCTTCGCTGGAAGTCTCATGCTCTGACCCTAAAGACTCAGTCATTTGTGCCTCAGACTGACCTTGGCTTTCCTGACACCTTTTCTAATGTCTCACCCCAAGCTTGATCATCTTCATGTTAGTACTTGGTCTTAAAAACATCTGTCCCTCCATAGGGGCATGATTCTCAAGAGCCAAAGTGTAAACGATCCAAGTGCCCATCGGCAGAGGAAAGGATGAACAAAAGGAGCCACGTGGGTACAAGGGGAAGCCCTTCACCCTTCAGCCTCCACGAGGAAGTATGTTTGGGCACGGGCTACTGCACAGATGAGCCTCGGGGACGTGATGCCAAGTGAAAGAAGCCAGTTACCAAAAGACAAATACTGTGTGATTCCACTCATATGAGGTCCTTGGAGTAGTCAAATTCTGAGAAACGGAAGCCGAGTGATGGTTTCCAGGGGCTGCGGAGCAGGGGGGAATGGGGAGTTGTTGTTCAATGAGTATGGAGTTACAGTTCTGCAAGATCACAAGAGTTCTGGACATGGATTGCACAATAGTGTAAAGCTAGGAATACTACTGAACTGTATGCTCAAACATGATTGAGAGGGTTCATTTTACGTTATGTGTATTTTATTTATTTATTTTTTTAAAAGATTTTATTTATTTACTTGACAGACAGAGATCACCGTAGGCAGAGAGGCAGGCAGAGAGAGAGAGGAGAAAGCAAGCTCCCTGGGGAGCAGAGAGACCGATGTGGGGCTCGATCCCACGACCCTGGGATCATGACCTGAGCCGAAGGCAGAGGCTTTAACCCACTGAGCCACCCAGGTCCCCTCATTTTACGTTATGTGTATTTTACCACAATAGAAACAAACTAACAACCAAAAACCCATCCCCGGTTGAATGGTTTCCCCTTTCCTTCCCCATCCAGAGCTGCTGTTCAGAAACCAAGTGACCCTGGGAAGCTCACAAAAATTTTATGAGCCTTACTTTCTTCAGGGATAAATGGGAATAATAAGAAGTACCCGGGAGGATTGCATGAGAAAGGGTTTTGTGAATTAAGTAGATAGCCCAGAAGGGATAAGGAGGGTTGTGAAGCCCGTTGTGTCCCACATGACACCTAGAAGGAGATCTTGCATCTATTTAAGGACTAAAGCAGGAGCTGAGTGGATGAATGAAGAAATGTGCGCCAGCCAGCAGCTGACCCACTTCGTGAGCCAGAACAGTGAGACGCCGCCACCCATCTGGTATCTTCTTAGCCTGCTGGGCCTTCAGGGTTCTTTTTCACCCCTTCCCGAAAACTAGGTGAAGTTGTACACTCGGTTGGTGATTCCCAGACACTCTGCAGGGCTGTCTGCACTTTTATCAGGAACCCTGGGGGCAACAGAGCACTAACTCAAAAGGATAAATACCAGTGCCGGAATTTCAGCCATCAGCAGTAGTACAACGTGGAAGATATGTTGGGGGCAGGGACATAAGTGGGGGGGGGGTGCGGTCTTAGCAATCGTTCATCACAGTATGCAGGCAGATGCCAGGTTCCCTGCCAGAGTCGGTCAGTGCAGAAGTTGGTAAGGAAAACCAGGGTCCTCATCCTCAGAGTCATGCTGCCATCTTGGTGGGTGAAGCTGCAGAGCTCGGGGTTGAGAACAAGGACATGGGACTCCATGAAACTGGATTTGGACTCTGGTTCTGCCACTGAGCAGCTGTGTGGCCTTTAAAACGAGTGATGGTGATAGCACCCCCCCTCATGGGTTTGTTGTAAGGATTCAGTGACTCTCTATAGAGTGAGTACTTAGTGCTTGGCACCTAGAAACCATTCTACAAGTATTTGTCAAGTAAAACCCAGAAAGATCAGCCACCCCCGGGTTTATTCTCTGGCTTCTCCATTTGATCTTCTCCTCTGTGTTGCGCTCATCCTGATTCCCTGCATGGGAAATGTACTCCCCATCCATGCCCCGGCCACAAACAGACCAGTCTCTCAGACCAGATTTCTGGCTGCTGATAAAGCTGGCTTTCAGACCTCGTTTTCTAGTTAGTTGCCTAATTGAGAGACCTTGTCAATTTGCATTACATAGAAATAACGCAATAGGACTTCAAAGCTACTTGGAGCTGTGCCTGGCAGCCCAGAGCTCTGAACCTTCCAGAGTGGGTTGGAACATGTGTAAATTATGCAACTACACGAAACTTCTCCCTTGTTGATTCTCATATGATTGCTGGGCTAGTACACTTTTGGGGGGTAACTGTTAGATGGCCAGAAAAGTGCAATTTTCTACCCGTGGATGGAAGTGGAGTGACATTTGGTGTCTTTATCATAATGATTTAGGTTTTTCTGTCTGTTATCATTACTGCTCTTGTCCATTTCTTTTCTTCTACTTCTTTCCTTATTTTTAATCTAACAGATCCTTGTTGGAGTTTCAGCTAAAATAGCACACACAACTTTAACCCGCACCCAAATATTTTTAAAGGAACATCACAAGGCCCCGAGAAGCTCCATCATGACCCCTTCTGCACATCGCTGCCGCCAAGCATGACCTTACTTCCAAGGGCCTAGAAAGGCTGTGAGTGTTCTGCTACCCTACATGAATGGAATCCTACAGAATGCCTGGTTTCAGGTCTGTTTTCACCAACCATGGTGTTTGTGAGATTCGCCTGTTTCATTAGTGCATGTGGTTGCAGTTTGTTCATGCTCATTGGTGCATAGTATTCCATTGTGCGACTTTACTACCATTTGTTTATGCAGCCCGTTGGATGCATAGCTGAATAGTGTCTGGTTTGAAGCTATTTTGAATGGTGCTTCTAGGAACCTTCTGGTACATGTCTTCTGGTAAATGTGTGTCATCCGTTTTGTGCAGCTGGTTTGTCTCCCCTCTTTTCTGCCAAGGGTCCTTCTCCTTGTCACAGTGAGGCAGGGTAATCCAGAGTGGGTGGTGGGTAGGAAAGAAGGAAAAGGGCATTCTGATGGCCTAACTTCTAGCTCCCACCTTCTTTCCTACCCAACCACCTTCTTCCACTGGCTCCTTCACACCTGGCATTCTGACCTACCCCAGCCACTGGCTGCCTTCCTGCTGATGCACTTGCTGCCTTGGTCCCAACTCCTGGGCTGGGTGCAGCCGCGTCTCTTCCACCAACCTGCAAGTCAGAGCTCCTGGGCCCTTGGAGAGTCCTCAGAATCGACTGCTAACCTCACTGACAGCTCCTGGGCATGTCCCTGTCTTCACTCAATGCCATGGACTTTTTCCATCCTTGATAGCTGTGTCCCCTTGGCTCTTGTCCCCCCTGCAAACTTGTCTAAACCTCCTTTAGTAGCTATGAGTGTGGAATTTAAGGACAGGAAATCTAGATTTGAACTTCAGTTCTGGGTTCTAGTTGTGTGCCCCTGGCAAGTGATTTAATCTTTCTACACTTCATTTCTCATCTACAGTAACAGTAATATACTCTGAACTCATAACATGACTGCTGAGTTAAATGAGATAATACACTTATTATTATGGTAGTTAGTATTATATTATGCTCTGTATTGTATTTGCTACTTTTTTGCCTTCTACAGAGAAATAACTTTGTGTAGTACTTCAAAGTCAATCAATTCTTTAAAAAAAAAAAAAGATTCTATTTATTCACCTGAGAGCAAGAGCGAGAGAGAGCACAGAGGAAAAGGAAGAAAGAGAAGCAGACTCCCCACCGAGCAGGGAGCCTGATGTGGGACTTGATCTTAGGACCCTGAGATCATGAACCAAGTTGAAGGCAGATGCTTAACCAACTGAGCCACCCAGGTGCCCCTAAAGTCAATCAATTCTTATCACAAAGATTGTTTTAAGGAATGCTGTCTAGAAATAACCACAACCAGGGCGTGTATACATCTGAATACAGTATAAAGATAGAGGGGTTGAGAAGTAGTCACAATATACTGTCACATTTTTAAGAGGCAGGAGATCAATTTTTTTTTAAAGATTTTATTTATTTACTTGACAGAGAGAAATCACAAGAGAGGCAGGCAGAGAGAGAGGAAGGGAAGCAGGCTATCCGCTGAGCGGAGAGCCCGATGTGGGACTTTGATCCCAGGACCCTGAGATCATGACCTGAGCTGAAGGCAGCGGCTTAACCCACTGAGCCACCCAGGTGCCCAGGAGATCAATTTTTATGTGTAGGTTTTCATTTTAGAAAACTACATAGAGAAAGAGATTGCAAAGGAAGACAGCAAAAAGATAATAGTATTTCCCTCTGGATGGTGGTGTCCTGGGTGATTTTTATGGTGTCCCTTATACTTTTCTAAAGCCTCTGATATATAGACATACACATACATGTATGCTTTTATAACACCTGCATATAATTATCAGAATTTTAAAAGAAGCCTAGTTTGAACAATGGAGAGGAAATCAAATCAATGGATGGTTACCAGAGGATGCAGTTAGGAGATGGGTTAGTATGAGTTTCCTGGGTTTTACTCGATTTTTTCTGTGCAAAACCTACTTGGGTTGCCACCATGTGATGGGGGCAAGGGGCAAGGAGGAGTATGTCTGGCACCCAGGCGATCCACTTGAGTGCCTCTTGCTATGTGCACCATTTTGACATTGGGCGCATGAGGGTGGCAAGCCCAGTGGAGAAGGGCATGGTGACCAGGGGCTCAGACCCCTCAGGGTTGCAAATCTGGGGCACAGCGCCACGTAAGCCCTTGGGATGAGCAGAGGTGCTGGCTGGGAGGGTGAGGATGGCTGGTAGAGGAGAGACACGATGAGTATTGGCTGAGGTTCTAAGAGCGGGTGCCGAGTAGGGACTCTAGCTCATCTTACAAACCTTCCTTTTCTGAGATTCCCTGTGGAAAGAGGCCCCTGGTGGACCCTGGAAGGACCTGCTTCCAGAAGGCACGTGAAGAGTGGATCCAGCTGTACAAAAGGTGGATTGTGGTAATGACTGTGACATATCACCCAGATCCCATTTTGGGAAAGGCTTGCTGCCCGGAGGCTGGGAGTGTTGCTGGTGACCGCCTTCAGCTGTCACCCTTCATAGCCGAGAACGGACAGAACCCAATTTGTGATTTGGAAAGATTTCTCTGACAGCTGTTGAAGGGAATGATCTAGATCCATACACACACACATGGAGAGACACCCAAAACAAATCTTGAAAGTAAAAATCAAGATGTAGAAAAATACAGGGGCATCTGGGTGGCTCGGTCTGTTAAGCATCTGACTTTTGAGTTAGGCTCAGGTCATGATCTCAGGGTTGTGGGACCGAGCCCCGGTTGGGGCTCCATGCTCAGTAGGGAAATCTGCTGGAGATTCTCTCTCCCTCTCCCAGTCCCTTCCACCTCCCTCACTTAAAAAAAAAAAAAAAAAAAAAAGATGTAGAAAAATATACAGAGAATGTAACCATTTGTGTAAAACATGGACTGCATACCAAGCAGAACCATATACTGCTTGCAGATACATATATGTGTATATCAAGATATACAAAAGGAACACATGGATGTGTATCAAAATACACAAAATGAACACAATGGAAACATTTTGTTCATTTTGTAAACCGTCACATGCATAAATATTTTGAATTAGCTCCTGCTGGGTAATAAACAACCTCAGTTCCTTAGTGGATTATAATAACAAATAACTTTTATTCACATCACACGAGGGCTATAGGCTGGCCATGGTTCTGATCAGCTTGACCAGGCTGTGTTGGGACTATGGTGGGTTTATGCTCTGCCTCTGGGGAGAACAACAGGATGAGGAAGCAACAAATTATTGTGACAAAAGTAATTCAATCTACCACACATACCAGACTCATGATGGTAATTGCCTCCATAGGAGCAAGAAGGGGAAAGCAAACAGGAGTTAGTGAATAAAGGGAGTGTAATCTAGACTGTTAGATCATTTTATAAATGACTTAATACAATATGACCGTTGTGGATGATGGAAATATAGATGATTGTTTAATTACCCTTGGTACTTAGCTTTCTGTTTTGCAAAAATGATGGATTGTTAAGGGATGAGATTAAAGGTGGAGATGGGAGGGGTAGTTAGGAGAAGAATTTCAGGTAAAATGATAGAGACCTGCACTATGATCCTACAAATAGAAACGACGTAATAGAGTGAGAGCTCACTTTATTTAAAAGTGAGAGCTGACCAGACTTGACGATCAATTACATGCGAAAAGTGCAAGAGAAATGAGTCAAGAGTGCCTATAGAGATGAATCCATAGTGACCACAGGGCTCTGAGCTCGGCTGTCATTCTCCATGCAAGGGAAAGAAAGCAGGAGCAAGCAGGTCACGGGGTAGGTAGGTAGGTCAGAGGGAAGTGATGCCTGTCATTTCAGGGCTTGGATGAGAACTGAATCTTATTATTTTCCTCTTATCCTCTTTGTTTACTAATTCTTTTGCTTGCTCTCTCACTACCGGTTTGCAAACCAGCACTACATACACCTAGCTTTAGCTGGTGTTATTTGTAACCTGGCTCTTCACTGAAGGGTGTGAGTTCTGTGAAGACAGGGTTGATGAAATGGTGTGAGGCTGATCAGGAAATGTGTTCCTCTGAAAAAGGAAGGGACCATAATGAAAAGTCAGTGACTGGCCAACACATACATATAGCAGACTTCTTTGTTTTGCTTGGGAGACTCACTTATCAGTGTTAAATATATTTATATATTATTTAATATGAACCTGGAGCTCCCTTCAGAGAGTTGCTTCCATTAAAGCCTGCTAGACAGAAAAAAAAAAGTCTTATAATTTAGAGCTCAGTCCTTGTGACCTTTTGATTTGGGGTCCATATTTGGGGTTTCCAGGGGTCTTTTTAAGTTTATTTATTTATAATCTCTACACCAAACATGGGGCTTGAACTCATAACTCTGAGATCAAGAGTTGCGTGTTCTACGGACTGAGCCAGCCAGGCATGGGGTTCATATTTGAAACCACTGTTCATTCTTTGTCATTTGACCTCACCTGCAGCCATTCTGGAGGGAGCACTCTCACCCTTCATTCCTGGAACTTCCCAGAGAAAATTCTTAACCAAGCCAAATCAATATTTAATCTCCAAATTGTTGAAAATCTCCACAACACTTTCACATGATGAACTAACAGACTAACAAACAAACAAACAAACAAAAAACAGACCTGCAGCTTGACTGATGCATCTAGATAATGACCTTTTTTTTTTTTAAGGTTTTTTTTTTTTTTTTTTTTTTATTTGACAGAGAGAGATTGCAAGTAGGCAGAGAGGCAGGCAGAGAGAGAGGAGGAAGCAGGCTCCCTGCTGAGCAGAGAGCCCAATGTGGGACTCGATCCCAGGACCCTGGGATCATGACCTGAGCTGAAGGCAGAGGCTTTAACCCACTGAGCCACCCAGGCGCCCCCAGAATGACCTCCTTTTCTGGTGGAAAGCCAGCCTGACATTACCTGCGCCCATGTCTTCATTCCTCCTCACTCAGTGTACTTGCAGAAGAGACTGGCACTCGTGGCTAATTCCCTGCCAGCCCCTCCAGTTCTTTCCCATTCCACAATCCATCCCCACTATCACATCTGTAGCTCGTGTTTCCAGCAGCCAAGTGCTGAGATCGTCTTCCATTTAAAGCAGTACTGGAAGCGGGGTGCCCGAGTGGCTCAGTCAGTTAAATGTCCAACTCTGGGTTTCGGCACAGATCGTGATCTCAAGGTCTTGGGGTTGAGCCCCACTGCAGGCCTTGTGCTCTGCCAGGAATCTGCTTGAGGTTCTTTCCTTCTGTCCCTCCCTCTGCTCCTCCCCCCCGCACATAACATAAATAAATAAAATCTTTGAAACAATGATGACGAAATTGCTAGAGACTGGACTGTTTCTACTGTATGTGATAGCGGAAGCAATGCTGGGCTTGGAGATTCTGTCTCTCCTTCCCCTTTAGTGATTTTGAGCAAATCACATCACCTTCCAGAGGTTTAATGACCTCCTTTCTAAAATGGGAAACGTCACAACAACAATGCGGATTTTTTAATGAGGATCAAGTGAAATAAAGTTTATGAAGGTGCTACCATTTTTTAGAGCAGAGCTTCTCCAGCGTTGATGTGTATACAAACACATGGGAATGGAATACAGATTCTGATTCTGTCAGAGGTTGATCCTGAGATTCTGAATGCCTTGCAAGCTCCCAGGTACCAGCATGCCCTGTTTTTTGTTTGTTTGTTTTAATTTGACAGACAGAGATCACAAGTAGACAGAGGCAGGCAGAGAGAGAGGGAGGGAAGCAGGCTCCCTGCCAAGCAGAGAGCCCGATGCGGGACTCGATCCCAGGACCCTGAGATCATGACCTGAGCCGAAAGCAGCAGCTTAACCCACTGAGCCACCCAGGCACCCCCAGCATGCCCTGTTTTATTGCATTCTGTGTTCCTGTGCTTTGCAGACACTAATGCCAGGGCTTCTGGTCCATAGATCATACGTAACTTGAGCTGCAAGCTGTTTGCTGTACCATCCTTTATGGTAGCCGGTGGTCATGCAGGGCCATTTAGATTTAAATTATTGAAATTAAATAAAATTTATAATCTACTTTGTTAATTCCAGTAGCCATATTTCAAGTGTTCAGTAACCGCCTGTGGCTAGTGGCTACCATTTTCAGACTGCACGTATCTAGAATATTTCCATGATTACGGAGCATTCTGTTGGGCTGTGCTGGGTTAGAGCCCTGTAGAGTTGTTAGAGAGCCACTCAGCAACACTCAGTGTGTGCTGGGCACCATTCATGGGAACTCTGTGCCGTTCCCCATGCCTTGCCCCATGTATGTCATCCTTCTGGCTGCTCCTGAGTTCTATCATCTTATAATAAACCAGTAGTCTAGTGGGTAAATGGATTTCCTGAGCTCTGGGAACTGCTCTAGCAAATTAATCAAACCCAAGGAGGGGATTGTTGAAACTGCTGGTTTACAGTCATTTGGTCAGAAATACAGGTGACAACCAAGGTTTGCAACTGACATCTGCAGTTGGGGCAGGGGACAGTCTTTGAGACTAAGCCCTTAATCTAGGGAATCAGATGGTATCTCTGGATAGATTGATAGATAAATAGGTAGTGTCAGAATTGAGTTCAATTCAGGACAACCAGCTGGTGTCTGAAGCTTTCCTCTGTGGTGTGAGGAAAGCCTCCTATCCCATGTTGGAATTGGGTTCAGAATCACATTATTGCTCGACTCCTTCTCCAGGCTGACATCCCTATACCACTTCTTCTCTGGGTCCTACCACAGCTTTAATTAGGGCCAGCAATGAAGTCTGCCTGCCCTCAAATTGTTGACAGTAAAACACTGGGGACTTGTGCCAGTTTCCAGGGACTTTCGGGAGCCAACAGCACACATCTCTGCCCAACCTTGCATCCAGTGAGCTCACAGGGAAAAGTGTAGAAGTGGCCGTGGTGGGAGGACTTATACCACAGCAATCGACACAGACTATAAATCTTCCCCTCCACTCCCCCACCCCCCAGAGAGCCAACATTTACTAGCATACCATTGAATATAGGAACTGTGGAGAGAGGACACGGTACTGAATGTAATTCCGAATTTATTTGCAGGGCTATCCTTTTGCAGCCCCAGAATGTTCCTTCCTCTCCGTTTTCTACTGAGGTCTGACCTGGGCAACTTGCTTCATTTCTCCGAGGGGACCTTCCCTGCCAACACATAGGAGGAGCAGCCACCTCGGCCATTCAAAGACACCATTCCATGGCTTAAGACAGAGTGGTCCCTGGTGTAGGAGAAACATCAGAGAGACGACGAGACATGAACCAACACCCCCACACCCTTGTACACCCCACTTATTGGCAGGCTGTCCTGACGCTTGCTTCTTACACGTGTGCTTCGTTCAATTTGGTGATCAAACCAGCTGAACTCATTTTCCTCTGTGACTATTAAGAACCAAAGATGTCCAGAGGGGATGAAGGACAAGTGGGCATGCCTTTTGCATCTCACAGCCATCCTGAGTGGGCTGTAACCACCATGACAGTGAGGGATCACCGAGAACTAGGAGACAGTCACCTTTGCTCAGGGCTGGGGGTGGGGAATTCAGAACAATGGTGTGAAAATCACTTGGGGGACTTGAAGGGAGCTCCAAGGAAGGCAGCCCCAGGGCAAGCTTCTCTTAAGCTCCGGCTTTCTCCTTTCTGGGTCAGAACTTAGGGGAATACTCTAGAGCCAGCTCCGCAGGACTGCAGTGGGCAGGGTCGCCTACAAACCTCCTACTTCCACCCCTGCTCTTTTTGCATCTCCTGTGTCTCTTTGCACCTCTGTGTCTGAAGGTTGACCCTGACCTTCAGTGAAGTCTCTTTTGCTTTGGATCAAAGTCCTGGAAGGGGAGAGGAAAGAGAGTAGGGGAGGCTCCCCAGTGATTTCTCCTGTGGTTTCTGCAGGGGCCCAGGCTCACGGCACTCACACCAGCACTGGATGTTAGATTCTGCCCAACCACACCCTGCCCCCCAGCCTCACCCTCAGACTTCAGCAGCGGGGTAGAAAGGTGGAGGAAGCTCCTGGGGGGTCAGGGGAGTCACTGGCCTAGACGATGAGGAGAGAAGGAAAAGAAGCCTCTCTGCTAGGGGTAGCATGCCCAGACGACCCTTCCCTGTCCCCTGAGCCTTCACCTCCCTCTCTCGCTCCTTTATTCCACGTGGATCAATTGCGGGCTCTTGCTCTCCTAATTATAGCCTGTAAGGGCCAATTTTTCAATGAGTTGGCACCTAAATTGAGCCTGTACTTTTTCACACTGCAGTTTAGTTTTTAATAGCTTGATTAAATAAGACAGCCAACTCAGGTGAATCACCTAGCTTGTAAGGAGGTATTTGGGGCTACAGGGGGGAAAACACATCTTTATAAGTGGCCCACTTAAAGATAGATCCAGACATAGCATGTCAACCACAATTCCAAGTTGGATATACAGAGTTCGAAATACGGAGCAGATAGCCCAGATGCACCCCACGTGTTGGGGTGGGAGGGAGTGTCAGAATCCTGTTGGTATGAAGGGTCTCAGTCTCTAGGAAAAAATAACTCATCCTATGAACAGCAGCAACAAAAACCTGGATCATAAGGGTAGCCCAATACCCTGACCCCTGTAATGGAGGGAAGATGACTTAAATGTTGTTATTCCCTCACTTCAAGCCCACTGGCACCCCCAACCCATTGGTCCTACCTCCTTTCCATTGTCCCTCCCCGCTGACATGCCCATGTCACGCCACTCCTTCCAGGCTGAAAGCCAACAGCCCTTCATCGTCACTGCCTTGCCTCTGCCATTCTCTTTCTCTTTTCACAAAATCTCACCCCTCTACCTGCTCTGCGCCTGCACTCAATCTTGTGAATGTGGCAGGAGAGAAGCCCATGGCCATGCTGTCTGTCCTCAGGTTCAAGCCCTCATCTGTCCCCAACGGGGCTCTCCCTGCCAGTTGGCAATCCCGTCTTGCGTACCCCTGAATAATCACACTTTGTTCTCTTTCCTCAAACCTGCAGTATATCCTCTCTTCTCCTTACTCTCAGCTGAAGATCCTAACGTGGGAAATAAAGATTTCCCTGGAATAATAGGAGCAGTGAGAGGCAAAAGTCATGTGCTCCCACCAACACACCTGTCCAGGGGGCAGTGTCTAGGCTCTTGCTCTCTGTCTTCCCTGCACTTACTATGGATAGAACTCTCTACACTTCATCTAAAGTTAAACCCTTCCCAGGAACACTACCCCTCTCCCCTCTTGCAGTAGCCCCTCTCTTTCCTTTCTCACCAAGGTCCCCCTCTCCACTGGACCATTCTCATTAGTATACAAATGTGAAACGCAAGCAAAGCAAAACAAGACATAGAAATGAAAACCTCCCCTGACCGCCTATCTCTAATCCCAATATGGCCCCTTTCTTTCTCCCTGTTATAGAAATAGACCTCAAAAAGGTTATTTACTCCCACTGGTTCTCCTTCCTCTCCTTGCAGTCTTTCATGAAACCCCTCAGGTCAGATTTTCATCGCTACCCTCCAGTGAGAGCGTTCTCAATCCGATGGTCAACTTCAGCTGTCCTCTTACTTCATCGGTAGACTCGTGACCCCACCAGACACCTTCCCCACTGAGACACACTTCGAGAGGCTCCACCGTTTGCTCTCTTCTTTCCTTCTTACTCACTGGTGACTCCTCAGCCTCTTCTGCTGCAACCCCGTGGCTTTCCCATCCCCAGAGTCTGGAGGCTACAGTCACTGGGCATCTTCTCATCTCTCTCTACATGGATTTCTTAGATGATCTCTAGGAAATCTCAATCTGATGGCTTTAAGTCCCATCTATCCACTAAGGACCCACGGACGTGTTCCAGCCCGAACCCCAACTCTTGGATCCAACTGCCACCTCAGCATCTCCATTTGGATGACCAACAGTTCACTCTTGATGTCTCCCCTCCATCACATATGTCAACTGCTGAGACCAAAAACCACAGAGGCGTCTGTCATTCTTTCTCTCACTCTCTACATCTGATCTGCCAGCAAATCCCTGGCAGCTCCACTTCCAAAAATATATCCAGCATCTGCTCACCCCTCCCTCGCTCCACGGCTACCACCCTGATCCCAGCTGCCACCATCCCTCACCCTGATCATTGCCATCCATCCTATGATTCACCCTTTGGCCTCTGACAGCCAGGATGAGACTTTAACTCAGATTAGATTGTGTCGTTCCTCTTCTCAGAGCCCCCAGATCACTTCCTGCCTCTCTCAGATAGAATCTAAGGTCTTCACCAGGGCCACCAAGGCTTTGAGAGGTCTGCACTGGGCCTCCCTGTCCTCATCTCATTCCACTCTTCCCCCTCCTGCCTCCATTGGCATGTGTTGCTTTAACAAAATACCACAGACTGGTTAGCTAAAACAACAGACATTTACTTTCTCACAGTTGTGAAGGTTCCCAGTCCGGCATCAAGGCACCAGCAGGGTTGGTTTCTTCTGAGGCCTCGCTCCTTGGCTTGCATATGGCGGCTTCTCCCTGTATCTTCACCTGTTGTCTCTCTGTGCATCTGCACGTGTGTCCAAATGTCCTCTTCTTACAAAGACAGCAGTCATATTGGATCAAGGTCCACACTATAAATCTCATTTTAGCTGAACTACCTCTTTAAAGACCTTATCTCCAAATACAGTTACATTCTGAGGTACTGGGTATTAGGGCTTCAACATGGATTTGGGGGGAATCACAACTCAGCCCAGAACATCTCTGTCACTCCACTCCAGCCATTCTAGCATCCAGTTTCTCCAGAATGCCAAGCCTTACCTCCCAGGGGTCTTGCTTTATCTGAACGTCCATCACCTGGATATTCCCATAGCTCATTCTGTCTACCTTCATGTCAGAATCATACGCTCCGGAGCCAGACTGTCTGTGTTTGACTTAGAGTCAGGAACTCCCTCTTTCTAGGTTTCCATTTTCCTATCATGAAGTGGAAATAACAGTGGTACTTTCTTCATAGAACGGAAATAAGCATTAAATTAGATTATATATGCAAAGCACTTAGAACAGTGTCTGGGTCTGGCACATAAGAGACGCTTAAAATATATTAGCCATTGGAGTTGTGATTGTGATTGTTGTGGTTGTCTAATATTCTCTTTAACCAGAGGGGATATTGTGCCCCTAGTGTCCCTGAGGATTGACTTCTGGAGGGTCCCTGAGAGGACTGGATGTGGACAGAAACAGCATAAATGACAGGAGCCAAAAGATAGAGAGCTATCTCAGTTGGCTTTGGCTGCTATCACAAAACTCCCACAAACCGAGTGGCTTACACAACAAACATTTATTTCTCATAGTTCTAGAGGCTGGGAAGTCCAAGATCAAGATACCACAGATTCAGCATCTGATGAGAGCCCCTTCCTCATTTGCTGACAGCTGCTTTCTCGATGTGTCCTCCTATGGCTGAGAGAGAGATCATCTCTCTGGAGTCTCTCTTATAAAGACATCAGTCCTACTTATGAGGTCTCCACTCTTATGACCTAATCACCTCCCAGAAGTCCCATCTCCTAACACCATCGTATTTGGGATTAAGAATTAGGTTTCAGTGTGTATAGCTGGGGGGTGGAGAGGAATACAAAAAATGTACATCCTAGCAAAAGTAGAGCTCAAATGTCACCTTATCATGGAGGTCTTCCCTAACCACTGCTAAAATCTCTCTCTCTCTCTCCCTCTCTCTCTAGATTTCCCATTGGGATACATGACATTCATTACACCCTGATGTTATAAAATTGTTTATGGTCTGCCTTTATCGGCAACCTCCAACCTGACTATAAGCTCCCAAGAGCCAGAACTTTGTTCTGTTCCCTGCTTTACCTCCAGAGCCCGGCATGGGGCTGGCAGTGCCAGGTCTTAACAAGTATTTGTTGACCACAGGAGTGGGTGTGTGGTTCCGAGCCCAGGCTCTCATGGTCCTGTTCTCAGAGAAAAATGAGCAACAATACTAAAAACAAAGAATAACCAAAGATCGCTTTTTCGAACAAAAACTGTGACATATGGTAGCAGAATCACATGGAACAATTCATTTGGGGCAACAAGAACTACCATCTGCCGAACAAAGCAGTGGAGTGTGGAATAGCTACAAGGTGGCTTCAGTAACATCCGCAGAGCATGCTGCTGGAAGCAGCCACAAGCAACAAGGCTGCGTGGTGAGCTGGCCCCAGGATAACGTGCAGACTTAGCAGATGGCAGGAACAGAGCCTAGCAGGGGCAGAGCCGTGGGTCAGGCAGCCTTCGCAGCTGATGCTGTAGTTTTCAGCAGGCAGATCATGGTGGCATTAACGCCTCCTGTAGATGGTGGCAGTGGCACCCAGGTGATGGGCGCAACCACACATGGTAGCACCTGAGCTTCAGTGGGTGCCAGCCTTTTAGTAGCGTAATGGAGGGGAGACCCACCACTGTGGCAGCATGGAAATTCACTAGCAGCAGGTACCATGAAATTCACCAGCAGCAGGTATCACAAAATTCACCAGCTGCAGGTACCACAAATTGGGTCTCCAGAGAAGACCGGGTCAGCGACACATAGTACCCAGGAGATAGCCTGGGTATCACCAGCACCTGGAGATAGCCCAGAAGACCCACAGGAATAGCAGGAGGTATCTTAGTGAGAGCTGAAGCCCCCATTAACTGTGGAGGGGGTAGAGCCAGAGAAATACTGTTTGTTTTTATGAAGAGGTTCTAGTGCAGAATGTGAAGATTTGGCTTAAATATTATGCTGAGCATCCTCTGTGGTCCATAACCACTGGCTTGGTATCCTCTCCCCCAACAAGCAGAACAATGCTGTTAGGCGCTCCAGACAAGAAGCATGGATCAAGGTTAGAAGGGAGGAAGAAAGCAGAAACTATTCTTCTTCTGCCTCTGTCAGATGTCACCCAGCAAGTGCAGAGACCATGGGCCCTGCTGGGCCGGCAGCATGTTTCTGCATTTTCTGGGCTCTACATACCATCTACATAACTTCCCTGCTCTCTGTTCCCCCAGCCCTTCCAGTAATTCTGTGACCTAAATCCTATTTAAATTCCTCTCTGCTTGAAGACCTAGAGCTGGGTCTGTGTTCGACTGATAAATCTGACTGATACAAATTGTACCTTATATTTGTTTCATGGTTTGTGGTTAAAAAAAAAAAAAATCTCCTGAATTGTCTTATTTAAATTCTGTAACAATTCTGTGAGGTTGAAAAGACAGGGATTATAGTGATCATTTTCATATGGGGAATAGAAAAACGGGCTAGCAGGAGCCTCATTGCTGGGTCTGCCTTTCCTTCTCAACAACTGAGTAATTTTGGCCAATATAGTTCATCTTTCTAGGCCTCCATTTCTTCCCCTGTAACATGAAGACTTTAGAGTACGATAATTAGCTTTCAAACAGTCTTTGCTACAACTTGAGATAAATATATTTTATATTACTACCCAGTATTTAACATCTTCATGCATTAAAAAAAAAAAAAAACCCTAAGACTAGGGTTGCATGAAACAAGACCCTTGAGAAGCACAATATACTCTGATGTTCTATTTATTCTATTTATTTTTTTAAATGCTCGTGATAATTATTACAGGCTAAATATGTGTGTTCCCCCAAAGTTCACATGTAGAAATCCTAACCCCCAGTGTGATGGTATTTGGAGGTAGAATCTTGGGCTGGAGATGCGATCACATGGGTAGAGCCCTCTTGAACAGGGTGAGCGCCCTTATAAAGAGACCCCAGAGAGTTCTCCCAGTTTCTATGCACCTCGTAGGACATGCTAAGTCAGCAGTCTGCAACCTACTCCAAGAGCCTCACCAGAACCCGACTGGGCAGGCATCCTGATCTCAGACTTCCAGCCTCCAAAAATGTGAGAGAGAGATTTCTGTTGTTTAAACCACCTTGACTTTGCTCATTTATAAGAGCAGCCTCAACAGACTACGACGATGGTCACCTACCACTCTATTGGTTCCACAACCCAAGTACTTGGGCAAGAAACACCAGCTTCCTGAATCTCCCTTTCCCATCTGGAAAGTAGGAGAAATGACGCCTTCTTTAAAAGGTTACTGACAGACTTAAATAAAGATCGATTCTAGTTCAGAGTTTAGCCCAGGACTGATGCTGGCTTTTATCCCTAGAACCCATCCGACAGGACTAATCATACCTAGTACTGTGAGTACATTAAAAATCAAGAGCAGGCTACGAAAACAGTCCGGGGGTAGGGGGAGGGGAACACTGAATTGTTTACAATAGGAGAATACCAGTTCTGCCCAGGAA
Organism: Meles meles; assembly: GCF_922984935.1. Taxonomy (NCBI): domain Eukaryota; kingdom Metazoa; phylum Chordata; class Mammalia; order Carnivora; family Mustelidae; genus Meles; species Meles meles. Next base: position 123,777,177 of record NC_060071.1, read on the forward strand.
TTCAAAACCTCCCTTCAGTTGCTAGGAACTCAATATACAAACACTCACATGCTCGGGGCCTGCAGGTGAAGAGAAACAGCTCGGGTTGGAAAAGGATGTAATACTATCAAGCAGTGAGCCAGTGGACGCGTAAGTGAGAGAGTGGCCTCTTTCTGTCTGTGCATCCGTCCCGCTGGGGTGCTCTACAGTCAAAATGTCTTTACGAGTTTCAGTTGCCACATACATGCCTTCCATTTTAAGGCAATACGATTTCAATAGTTTTGCTCTCTAAGAGACAGTGAGCAAATTGAATTTTTATAAATCAGCTACCGTGCCCCCACTGGCTTAAACGATAACTTGCGGAGGTTTTGTTTTTTTTTGTTTTTTTTTGTTTTTTTTTTTTTCTCATTTTATTTATTTTTTCAGCGTAACAGTATTCATTCTTTTTGCACAACACCCAGTGCTCCATGCAAAACGTGCCCTCTCCATTACCCACCACCTGTTCCCCCAACCTCCCACCCCTGACCCTTCAAAACCCTCAGGTTGCCCCAACCTCCCACCCCTGACCCTTCAAAACCCTCAGGTTGTTTTTCAGAGTCCATAGTCTCTTATGGTTCGCTTCCCCTCCCCAATGTCCATAGCCCGCTCCCCCTCCCCCAATCCCACCTCCCCGCAGCAACCCCCAGTTTGTTTTGTGAGATTAAGAGTCATTTATGGTTTGTCTCCCTCCCAATCCCATCTTGTTTCATTTATTCTTCTCCTATCTCCTACCCCCCCATGTTGCTTCTCCATGTCCTCACATCAGGGAGATCATATGATAGTTGTCTTTCTCCGATTGACTTATTGAAATAAGTCAATCGGAGGTTTTGTTTTTAATTCCTGATTCATTTTCGACCCTGACACTTAATCGAAATTCTCCCTGCTATCTTTGCCCTGCCTGCAACCAGAGTTCTTAGCTGAGAAAAATAGAAGGCATACCTGTGGTTCACACAGAAATGGAATTTATTTTTTTTTGAGAATTTATTTATTTTTTTTAAAGATTTTTATTTATTTATTTGACAGAGAGAGATGACAAGTAGGCGGAGAGGTAGGCAGACAGAGAGAGAAAGAGGGAAGCAGGCTCCCTGCTGAGCAGAGGGCCCGATGCGGGACTCAGTCCCAGGACCCTGAGATCATGACCTAAGCCGAAGGCAGCGGCTTAACCACTGAGCCACCCAGGTGCCCAGAAACGGAATTTATTAAAGGAAGTGAGGTTGCGTACAGAAGTTCTTGGAGGGCGAGAGTCAGGCTCCGAGCCAATGAACATGTGAGCCGGGCTGCAGGGCAGCTCAGGGAAGGACATGGTCCCTAGCCCTAGACACGCGTACTCAGTATGGCTGCCACTTCTTACTTCGGTTCTCGATGCCAGACCTCTCCCTCCTCCTCCCTCCAGTCTTTTGAAAGCTGGATTCCTTTGTTGCCCTGTCATCTGAAAATTGGATTCTGGGAAACAGCTGTTTCCTCCCATTGCTTTCTCCCAAATTAAAATGTCACATAAGCACATCAGATTGGAGAAGTCAAGGTCACTTGTCTGCACCCTGGCTGCAAGGGCACTTGGAAAAGGAAGAATGGCTTCTACCTTGGCTAGTGGGAGAGGGATTTATATTAGGGCCATTCTTCCCCAAATGCTGGATGGTCATAAACTCCCACCATCATTTACTATATGTTATCTTTACACCATCCCTCTGTCGGTGTAAGCAAAGATTTCCAAAGCAGAATTGTTCAGAGACTTGGCAAGCATCTACAGTGAAATCAGAAGTTTGTTTGGTGCTGTGTGGAGGTTTATGTGTGTAGCAGTTTCAGACACAGAACCTACCTGTGAAGGATTTTTCAACTTAGTTGAAAAAATAGACCATGAGATATAACCAAGGTTGGTAAATCGTGGCAGAGTAGACCTTTAAACATTTAAGAGGAGAGTCTCCGGAGACTACAGAGTCCCCAAATTTGCAAATATGGATAATGTGTTCACTGCGATTCCTCTTTTGACATGTTTCCTATGCATATCCTCACTGTCTTTTCAGTTTTTGTTTATATTTTCTCTTAACCTGGTGCCATTTTGCCACAGTTTGCTTCATTTTCAAAGAATACATGAAACAACAACCAGAGATCCACAAAGAAAGCTGTGATGAGAATGCTGGGTGGCCAGCTAGGTGTTTCAGAAAAAGAGTCACTTAGCATAAAAAATGGTGCTTAAATTAGTGAAAGAAGGTCAGGGAAGGTTTATTGGAGAAAGCAAAAAACCCAGACTCCTTCAATGCATTATAAGACCTTGTATAATCTGGCCCTTACCAATTCTCTGGGCTCAACCTCTGTTATTCTCCCCTTCATTCACTGTATTTCAGCCCTCTGGCCTTCTCTCTGTTCCTTCAGTGTAACAAGTTTTCCTTCTTCAGGGCCTTAGCAAGTGCTCCAGCCTGGAGTGATCCTCTCCCCTGAACTTTGTAAGCTAGTTCCTTCTCTCATTCAGGTCTCAGATAAAATGGCACCTTCTCCAGAAGAGCCTTCTCTAAACACAAGGGTAGAAGGCCATCCCATCCTCTGCTTTCCAGCACATCTTGTTTTATTTCTTTAAGTAATCTTACTGTTATATCAGTTGCCTCATTTATTTGTTTCCAAATAAATGTGTTTCCTTCCGAAACACAAGATCCATGAGCAGAAATCCTGTCTGGCCAGCTCGCCACACCCAGGCGAGTGTGCGAAGTGTGTTGCATACAGAAGGTACTCAGTACTTACGGACTAAGTGAATGAGTTAAAGCTTTAAAGATAAATGAGACATTATATGTTAATAAAAAATAAAAAAAAAAATTTTTAAAAGATAAATGAGAGTTTTTAAAGAAGAACAACATGGGCAGGCGTTCTAGTCTGAGACAACAGAAGAGCATATGTAATCGGCACTGAGGGATAAAACAGCTTTGGACTGTGTGGAAGAAGCCAACCGTAGGCAGACACAGGGAAGGGGATTCTGTGCCCCAGAGGGGAGCTCATTCCCGCAGGGACGGAGGGGCGATGGGAAGGTTCTAACCACAGGTGAAAACATGCTGAGACAGGAGCATGATGAGTGCAGACGGAAGCTGCAGGGATGGAGATGACAGAAGGAGAGGCACTCGACAGCAGGCGAAAGACTTTTAACGAAAGCCAGGTTGTCCTCTAGGTTTGGCAGACGCCCTATGGGTTGGCGTGGTTGCACTGGGGCAGGGAGGAATCAGAGTCCAGGAGAATACTTAGGAGTTTTAGGGATCTCAGGCACTGTGTCACTAGGGTGTCAACAAAGATGGTGTAATTAGCAATGACCATAAGGAACCAAGAGACATTTTAAGGAATCAGTAGGACTTGGGGATAGCTTGGCCGTGGGGGGCCAAGGTAGTGGTAGCGTTCTGAAGAGAGCCGTCTTGTCTACCGCAGACTGCTTGCGTCCTGGCTGTATCCTCACAGGGTGGGGAGAGAGCTACAGAGCTCAAGGGGATCTCTTATAAGGGTGCTAACCCAATTCGTGAGAGCCCCGTTCTCATGAACTAATTACCCCCCATACCCAACATCCTCTTACCATCACATTGGCAGTCAGCCTAGGAATTTGGAGGGAACACGAACATCCCATGCATCTCAGTGACCTTGACTGTCCCTTTCCTCCCCCGACCTCTGCCTGTCCTTCGAGGTTAGTTCTCCCGCCATCTCATCATTTCTGGGCTGCATCTCCCATCCCTGTGACTCACACTGCATTCGAGTTTCTGTAGTTCACAGCCAGGAACCCGGACTGGCTTGGCCCCTAATGTGCAGACTTTCCTAAGTCCGCAGAGACTTAGGAAAGGAGACCGAGAACAAAAACACATGAATGAAACCAAGGTATTTGATTGTTTTTGAGGATTTTGAAGTAGTGAAAACAGATAAGCTTTCTTCTGAGTATACAGTTATTGCAACTACTTTTTTTTTTTAAGAGACAGAAAGAAAGTACAGGGTATTTGGGGGGGGAGGGCAGAGAGAGAGGGAGAGAGAGAGAATCTCAAGCAGACTTTCTGCTCGGTGCAGAGCCCCACACAGATCTCGATCTCACAACCCTGAGATCATGATCTGAGCCGGGATCAAGAGTCAGACGCTCAACCGACTGAGCCACCCAGGTGCCCGCGACCACATTTTAACTGGCTCCCAAGCAGAAATCGCTACATTCAGAGTTAATGTTATCAAAAAGCAGCTGAAATAAAAGTAGGATGCCAGCCCCTTCTGCTCCATGACCCCCAATATTCCTGTAGTTTAAACCAGAGCAACAATCTCAAAGTCATGCATAGGACAGATACCGATATATGCGCAGCAAATAGATGAGATTTCATTCAAACGTCACAGGAGGCCCTCCGAGATAATAGCTGGACTGTAACATAGCAGATAAGAGAGACAAAGTTCTACAGAACATGGAAGTCCAACTATTTTTTTTAAAGAAGTGCTAATTGATTATGACCTATTACCAGCATGTAATAGGACACGTCCTCCTGGAGTTAATGAAATTTAGATCATAGGACTCATACGGTGAGGTCATCTGCAAATCAAGTTTCTAGATAGCACTTTTGAAAATGACTCATGTTACTAGAAGTGCTATGGGACAAAGGACTGCCTGTGTTATCCCAGAAGGGCATTCTGCTTGTCAGGAAGCAAAGCTGCTGGAAAACCGACCATATGTTACCTATAAAACACCGCTTTGTGCTGACTTCCTAGCAGTGGAGGAAAAGAAGAAACTTAGAGACCATGACAAAAAATCTGGTGGAGGTGGAGGAGGGTTGTGACCCCCAGAATCCAACTACTTCTCATCTCCTCCAGCACCATCTCACCTCTGGGTCTCTGCGGTGGCTTCCTGTCTCCTTATTTTCCCTCTTCAGGGTTTGTTCTGGTCATAGCAGGCAGTGATCCTTTTAAAACCAAAGTCCTACTTATGTTCCTATGCGGAACTCAGCAGAAGCCCCACCCCACGCAGAAAAGCCCCTGCTGTGGCTTCCAAGACCCTATAATCTGTCAACATCCCCCTCCACACACTCATACACGCGCACACAGGCATGTACTCACACACACGTACTTTTGACCTCAGCCTGCACTACTCTTCCCTCACCCATGGTCTGCTTGTCGCCCTTGAATAACACCAGGCGTGTTCCTGTCTTATGGCCTTCACTTGAGCTGTTCCCTCTGCCTGGAACACTCTTCCCTAGGATACCCACTTAGCCGACTCCCTCAGCCTTCCTGAAGTCTGTGTTCAAATGTCAGCTCCATAAGACCTACCCCGTCTTCTCTATTTAAAATTGCAACTTGCTGCTTCCCTTTCACCCTTCTCCTTTGTCCCCACATTTATTGACAGGTTTCTGTCTCCCCTGCTAGAACATACACCCCATAATCACAAGCTTTTTCATGTATTTTTCCCACCCTATGTCTCCATAGCCTAGATCGGTACTTAGCATTTAGTAGATGTGCAATAAACATTTATTGACTAAATGTCTCAAGGGGAAAGTACAGCTGGGCAGAAAATAGTTTCCTGAGGTTCTAAAACTCTAAGCCCATGGACAAGAGAAAGGATAGGGTGCAGACAAAATGCATGGGAGAAACTGGAAAGGGGGAAGGAGTCTTCCCTACCCACATACTAGAATAATGGCTGAGCGGATTGAAGGAAACTGATGAAACCTGAGTTTAGTGAGTTCTAGAGAGCGAACCCTATGCTTTTCCTCGTGGACAGAGTCCCAGGGAAAACCTCAAGACCACTGACCGGGGATGCCCAGGGTTGCATCTGTGCAGAGGAGATGAAAAACAGCCTCTCTAAGAGGTACATACCCAGGAGGGAGTGGAGCAGCCGAGAGAGGTGTGGGACTGAGGACAGCCTCAAGGAGTGGACAGGAAGGAGAGAGGTCTCAGCAGCAGCCTGTGTGTCCAGATGTCCCCTCCCCATACCACCCCCTCCCACACCTTCACGTAACCCCGAGAAAGTGCAGTGATCCCTAAAGACGGATTGGATTTTCCTGCCACCCCATTGGGATAAAGATAGAAATTTGAGTTATGTAAAAATAAAATTCTATTTCCTGCACTCCAAAGCTCCAATCTGCCTGGTTTTATGTCATGTCAAAATGATTACTAATAGACCAAGGAATGGAATGGATTTCAAAGACATTTTGGTCACGTGCCAGTCAGAGTCCAACTTTGTCCCCAGTCTGGGACAGGCACTGTTTCCTCTGCTGACCTTGGGTGCACTTCTGCAGGGAAATTAGAGAAGTGTTAGGTGGCTGCACACAGCCGAGTAATTGCCATGGCAACGAAAGGCCCATCACCTGAGCTTTATTCAGACTGCTTTATCAGGAGTGAAGCACCCAAACTCAGAAAAATGGAAGATGGAAAATTCATCTTCTCACTCTCTTTCTCATCCTTTCCTGTGTTTTAGTACTGGAGGTCTAAGAGTGGCCCGTCCCGTCTCTTCTAAAATTATTCTGAATGCCTTTTTCTTTCCATCTTTGATTTGTGGTCTGATTCATGGATCCTTGCACTTGACGAGGTGAGGGATTGGGATAGAATGAGCACACAGCAGCTCCCTCGGGGCTCACCCTGTCATGTCGCACGTTGGAAGGCTGGCAGAATGACGATGTGTCCCCAAAGAGGCCACAACAGAGCAAGTACATCTCTGGTCTGTTGAAGGGGATCCACGACCCTGTCATTCTATTGTCTGGATAGGAAAGTTATCATGTCAGGCTGTTTCTGGACACGGCGTCGTGTTAATGAATAAATGATGACTTGTCCAGATTCTTGTGGATTTTATTTCTCTCTGATCTATCATTTAAAGTAGAAGACAATAAACATGAAACCATGTGGAATACAGTTCAGGTGATGGGTTCCTAGGTTGCTATGGTGATCACTCTGCTACGAATCAATGTCCCTTCTAAAAACACTTCTAACACCTTAATAAGCCTCAGCATCAACCACAGAGCATGCCTATGATGTTTATGCCTGGGATGTTTCCCCAGGATCCGACTTAGTGGAGATCGAAATAGGGCCTAGGAATTGTAGGGTTTTAAATTTTTTTTAATTTAAATTCAATTAGCCAATGTACAGGACATCTTTAGTGTTTGATATAAAATTCAATGATTCATCAGTTGCATGTAACACCCAGTGCTCATCACAGCACGTGCCCTCCTTAATACCCATCACTGCATTATCCCATCCCCCTGCCCACCTCCCTCTCGGCAACCCTTAGTCTTTTTCCCAGAGTCACGAGTCTCGGGTGGTTTTTAAAAAGCACACCCTTCCCGTGGAGATTCTCATTTAGATGGGCTTCACACCACACTGGAAGAAACACTGCCCATCCAGAATCTTCCCCCATGAGTAAAGTTAGGCTGTATGAGTACAGGTTTGGTTGACATGCCAGTGAGTTTCAGCTGACGTTGGGGTAGGAACACATAGCTGCAGTAGGGTATGCTACTTAATTAGGTGCTCTTGAGCTAGTTACATATCCTCAATTTTCTTACCTGTATTAAGACATAGATCTCCTCTTACACAGGGGAAATCTGGATTGCTTATGAGTGAGAACCTAATACAAAATTACTACAGCCTGAATATCAAACATAGGCACAGGCAGACAAAGAAAATTTGATTCCAGACTGGCTCATATTAAAATAGACATTACTTCTGCAAAAAAACTTTTAATAATGATTTGGGAGAAAAGATTCCCATGCTCATGTGAAAAGAAAGCCCAGTCTCCCAGCTTGATGTTGAGATTGCAAAAAAGAAATGGATTTTCTATCTTCATGTCTCCAGAGCTGCTGTAATAAGAAGTCATATAGGTTTTATGGAAACTTTTGTTACTTTGCCTTAAGGGTACCTACATACATGTGTATCTTGGTGTGAAAGACATAAAATCATTACATATATGGTTATATTGGGCTGCAGCGCAGTGGATGGAATTGAATTAATTGTTGGAATTTAATTAAACCTATTGGTTACTATCCCTTGAAAAAGAGCAACCTGTGGGTCAGTTATATTATAGAGACAAAATTACCTGTTTTACAAAGGAAAGAAAAAATTGGGTCATAGAATTTTAGGTTGGAAAAACCCTAAGAGAGGCTCCATTCCTATTATTTACACTCACAGATTTTTATTGCCACACCTGGGCAAAATTCTCAGCACCACCTGGATCCTTGCATGGTTCTGGGGTGATTTGGGGTGATCATAGGTCCACTTGAATTCAAGTGTTTTTGTCATTTAGACTTTGTTGCTTCTCCATTTTTTAGTATTTGGATTTGACTTCTACAAGTACATTTCAAACTCTGCTTGCTTTCTTGTTTGTTTTGTTTTGCTTTAGAGAATGGGGTCAGATGGAGGGAGTTGTTTGAAATAACAGAAAAACAAGCTGATAACCAGGACTTTGGCGTGCGCGCACACACACACACAAAAGTAGGGGATAATAAGGCAAGATTAGCTCTGCTGCTCTAACAAAATACGTGCACTAGGTGGCTTAAAGAACAGGTATTTATTTCCTATAGTTCTTGAGGTTAGGAAGTCCAAAATTAGGATGCCGGCAAATTCCATTCATGGCGAGGGCCCTCTTCCTGGCAGAGAAACATGCCTTCTCACTGTCTTGAGAGAGTGTGTTAGTGTGTTATTGTCTCAGGGCACTAATCCCATTATGGGGGTTCTATCCTCATGACTTCATTTAACCTAGTCACCTCCTAAATGCCCCACGTCCAAATACCATTATATTGGGTGGTTAGGGCTTTCACAGATGAATTTTGGGGAGAGCACAAGCATTCAGTCCATAACAATGGCCTTGCACAAAAAGTATTTAACATGGAGGCACACAGGTGGCTCAGTTGGTTAAGGGACTGCCTTTGGCTCAGGTCATGATCCTGCGGTACTGGGATTGAGTCCTGCATCGGGCTCCCTGCTCAGGGACCCTGCTTCTCCCTCTCCCTCTGTCCCTCCACCTCATGCTCACATTCTCTCTTTCTCTTAAATAAATAAAATCATAAAAAGAAAAAAGAAAAAACACAATTCAACACTGCGCAGAAGACCTCGTCCCCTGGCAGTGATGGTTTTGAGTCAGGCCTTTCAACATTGCTAGCAACGTCCTCATCTGAGACATAAAGGGGAGGGACGGCACACTTTGGGTAAGCTCTTCCGGTTGTGAAATGCTATGACTCCACGAGCATCTCGTGCGTGGCCCCTGGTTGTCACTCCAGAAACATGTCTGAATGGATGATTACATGGATTAAGTGCCCATAAAGAGAAAGAAATCCCTGGGTCTCTACAAGCTTCCAGATCCTATCTCAAAATGCACACTTTTGAGATAAAAGAAATTATCCAGGAACACCTGGATGGTTCAGTCGGTTGGGTGTCTGACTTGGTTTTGGCTCTGGTCATGATTTCAGGGTCGTGGGATCCAGTCCCAAGTCAGGCTCCACAATCATTGGGGGTCTGCTTGTCCCTCTCCCTCCCCTTTCTGCTCCTCCCCATGTGTGCCCTCTCTCTGTTAATTAAACAAATAAATAAATACACAAAATCTTCTTAAAAATATTTGAGGCAACTGTAAATGGAAGCAGAGAAAGAAGGAAGGAAGGAAGGAGAAAAGGAAAGGAATGAAAAGAAAAGAAAAAAAAACAAAAGAAATGATCTAGCAAAAAGCACATTGTTACGGGGTATGAGCAAAGCTGTGGTAGTGGCATATGGGTCAACTTTTTTCCTTTAGGAATTCTGTTTACATAAACCCAAAAAGCAGCACATTTTCCTGAATGTATGATGAAGTTCACTGTTTCTTTTTTCTAGACTTTTCCACAGCACCTCAAACGACCCTGGCTAAGGGATCATCTTAGGTGAGTAGATTTCAGTATCATCTGCTCTGTACTTCATGTTGATTTCAGCCGGCTCTTTGAGCCTCATACAAACTCTGACATTTCCCATTTAACTCTGAGCCCAATGCCTAGTTCTTTCATATCAACACCCTGTGCTTTGGTTTATCACAGCTGGAAGCAAAGCTATGTCATCTTCACACGCACTTTTCCGCACATTTCGAGGATTTAACCGTAGGAAACCTGCCTATACATAGTCATTGAGTTACACTGATAGAAGAGACAATATAATACAGTGCCTGGTACGTAGTGGGTCTTCAGGAAGGGTTTGTTGAATAAATAAATAGCTGCCATCTACATAGTCTTCCTGAGACAGGGGCGCCTGGGTGGCTCAGTTGGTTAAACATTCAACTCTTTTTTTTTTTTTTTTTTGGGTTATTTGACAAACAGACATCACAAGTAGGCAGAGAAGCAGGCAGAGAGAGAGAAGGAAACAAGCAGGCAGAGAGGCAGGCAGAGAGAGAGGAGGAAGCAGGCTTCCTGCTGAGCAGAAATCCCAAGGCAGGGCTCGATCCCAGGACCGTGAGACCATGACCTGAGCCAAAGGCAGAGGCTTTAACCCACTGAGCCACCCAGGCACCCCAAACATCCAACTCTTGATTTCAGCTCAGGTCATAATCTCTGGGTCGTGAGATCAGCCCTGCCTGGGGCTCTGAGCTCTGCAGGAGTCTGCTTGAGCTTCTCTATCTCCCTTTCCTTCTGCCCCTCCCATCCCCTGTACACAGCACATGCACACTCTCCCTAAATAAATAAATTAATATTCTTCCCAAAACAGACCTTTCCTCACTGCCTGCTAATGTCCCTTCACAAGCCAGCCATTCCTGGCCCAGAACTCAGAGCCCACGTGTCCACCACAGACAAAGGCATGGGCCACTATTCACACGGTTTCTGCCACACACATAATAGCCCTGAGTCCTCCCAGCAGGCGTCTGTTACTCCCATGTGGACTTCAGTGTAAACATGGCCCCTGGCTGCCTGTGTATTTTTCCTCTGAATCAGAGCCCTTTGTCAAGGGCATAAAAAAGAAGGGGAGGTGGAGGTTCATTTTTCCAGGCCCTGCAGGGTGTGCAGCCCATGCTTTTCCAATCTGCAGAAGGGAACTTGAGTCTCTCTTTCATGAGAGCACGTGCCGATCCTGACCCACTGTGCCCGGAGCAGCATTCTACCTGCACAAGCCACCAAGACTCTGGTTCTCAAGATTTCCTGAACATCCTCTTTCAGAGGGGGCCGGGCCCACTGAAGGTGATGGAAAAGGAGACTTCTATACAGAGAATGAGACCATTAAACCCTGCACACAGGATCCCCTCTAGTGGGTTGACTAACATCTTCCAAATACTCATGTCCCCCCAGGACTTCAGAATGTGGCTTACATGGAAATAGGGTCTTCGCAGATGTAATTTAGTTAAGATGAGGTCATATTAAAGTGGACTTTAAATCCAATAACTGATGTCCTTGTAAGCGAGAGAGAGGACACATACAGACACACAGGGAAGGAGCCCATGTGACGGTAAAGGTGAAGTCCAGAGGGACGCAGCGACAAGCCAAGGATTGCTGGCCGCTAAGGAAGAAGCTTTCAGAGTCAGCAGAGCCTTGCTGATATCCTGATTTGGGACTTCTTCCTGCAATGTGGGATTCCCCCAAATAAAAGTAGATTTAAAAATAAGACAGCATGGCGCTGGATTTTGTGCCATGACATTGTGGGTCAACAAAAGCTTGGACAATTATGGGAAGCGGAACAGAGGAGAAGGTGGAGCACACATGGGGTCAGGAGCAGAGCACTGAGCTAGATGTTACCATGTCAGACTGGAGGGTTTTGAATTACACAGGAAGAGGTTGGAAATATTAAATAGAGGCTTAAGTTGTGGATGCCTTTTAATATCCACTACTGAGGCACCTGGGTGGTGCAGTCAGTTGAGGATCCAACTCTTGGTTTGGGTTCAGGTCGTAATCTTGGGGTCCTGGGATCAAGTCCCACATTGGGCTACCTGCTCGGCAGACATCTGCCTCTCCTTCTCCCTCTGCGCCTCCCCCCTGCTCCTGCATTTTCTCTCTGTCTGTAAAATGAATGGATAAAATCTTTAAAAAGAAAGAAGGAAAGAAAAGGAATGTTCTCTGACTCTCCTCCAAGGCCACCTCAAATCCTTGCTGCCTTTCCGTTCTGGCACGAACAGCATGTGAGGGAACCAGACGAGTGCTGCCTGGCCGAGGGATTTGCTCCTCACTCCCACCGGCTGTGGCAGGGGGGTGGGAACAGGGACATGTTTAAACCACGTCTGCTGGTAAGGAGCAGACACTTCCAAGAGACATCATGGACTCTGCTGGCACCATAAAAATATGTTTATTCCATGCAGTAGGATTGATGCAACCAACATGAGGCTATAAAGATTGTTTCTGTCTTTAGGGCAAATAGAATGGGGCACCTGGGTGGCTCAGTCAGTTAAGCATCTCACTTTGGTTCAGGTCATAACCTCAGGGTCCTGGGAATCCTTGCCCAGCAGGGAGTCTGCTTGTGCCTCTGCCCCACCCCCATTCATGTGCACACACACTCTTTCTCTCAAATAAATAAATAAAATCATTTTTTAAAAAAGCGAACAGAAGACTTTGATTTCCAAATCGTATCTACATAGCAACTTCTAGGATCTTCAGAGTGACTTACAATTTTTTAAAAAAGCATATGATCCCCTCCATTGTAAATACACCTACACACACACACACATACACCAAGAAAATACCCTGCCGAACCCCAAAGGTGTAATCTGTGTGGCACCGTGTGGGCAGAAGTGGATGTGTGAGCAAAGTCAGCCCAGAAAGTGTCTCAAAACACTTATTCATCCTCCCACCCCCTTCCAAACACGTTGCGTTGAGTTTACAGCTTTGAAAATGTAATTAACACTTTTATTCATGGGAGAGTCGGCCCTGAGATTTTTTTTAACAGGATGTACTAGAAACAGATTCAAATCTCAATGAACAATGGTTTACCTGAAGGATAAACCGAGTAGAGCCACAGTTTTCCGGTCTCCTGGGAACCTGGAGACCATCAAGGGCTTAGATCAACCTTTTTTGGAATCCTGCTGTCATCGTCGTCCTATCCCTGCATCCCATTTGAAAATTAAAGTGCACCGAGTAGAGCTTCAAGCAATAGCATGGTGAAAGCCCAGAAAAGCTATTTGAAAAGATAGAAACTAAAGCTTTTTGGCTCTTGGCTGGGCTAATGTCACCAGCCTCCCTCCCAGTCTGGGGATCTGCTAGAGCAGTGGCCCTGCCAAGGTGGATGCTTTCATGATGTGAGCTTAGGGGTGCCGTGGGGCTCCTCCCGCCCTCAGATGTCTCCCATATCATTCTGCCATGATGCCTGAGATCTCATATGAAATTACAAGTATTCTACTCAGGAGGGAGAAACGCATAAAGCTGCCAACATTCAAGAGCGATTTTGGCATCCTCTTGAGGGAAGAAGACAGAACTGGCAAATATTGAAACTGGAAAAAAAAAAAAAAACTGGAAGGGATACAAAGGTCTAGAACAGGAGGTGCCGATGGGCAGGGAAGGGCAGAACTCCGAGACCTGAGCAGCAGGAAAGGAGGCGGGCTGAGCCAGGGTGGGAGGGGGAGGGAAGGGAGGCACTAAACAGGGCAAACTCCACCCACTTAATTCTTCCACCTCGAGCTGAGAAAGTAGAAGGATAGTGTGGGTACTGCTGGGGAAACCACAGGCTAAATTATAGACCTTCGCCCTGGGATAGCTGCTTTGTGTGAAAATGTGAGGGATATGTTATTTTTATATTAAAACAAATACAGATATGCTTTGGGGTTAGTTGCAAGGTCCACGTGGCTATTTTAAAGAGAACAAACCAGAAGGCTCCAGCCTCAAATGTCATGCTCGCTGGGGACCTCTTGGGGTGACTTTCTCAGCTCTGCCACCTCGCTGGCCCCTGTTAGTGAATGTCACCATATACCTGGAAAAGCTGCTGGCTAAAAAACTCCAAGGACATGAAACTAAGGAGCCTTGTCCTGGGAAATCAAGAACACAGGGCAGTCGTGAGAACTTGTGTTCTTTTCAATGGAAGTTCCCGAGAATTTTTTTTTTTCCAATTGACGTCCTATCGGGGGCTATAAAACCAAACTAAGCCCCCTATAAGCCTGGCCGGTCAGCATGGAGGGGGTGTACTGCCTCCCGTTTCTGTCAGAGTCATTGGGATTTCCTCCTGTTTCTTTTCGAATGAATGAACCTCGTCCATGCATATTCATTGTAACGTAACTAAGATGTGCTTAGTGCTGATTGAGGTGACGGTGTCCAGTCACAGGACTCCCTAGCCTGGGAAGTTGAACACATTCAGCTTTGCCTTCCAGGGAGTGTCTACATTATTAGAAGCCTGCCTGATTGGGAAGGTGGAAAGGTACTGGTCTAGTGGGAAATAGAAGCATCATATCCTCCTTTGGTCTCTCACCAGCTGGGTAGCTGTGGGGGGACCATTTTATGTCTCTGAACTTTCTGTTTCGCATCTGTAAGATGGGGATCTAAATTGCTGGATGGCCAGGCCCACAGGGCTGCTGACAGTGTCAGAGAAGATCATACAAGCACTTTGTGACCTATAGAACTCATGGAAATAGGACATGGGAGACCTCTCATGTGTGTGAACTATTTGTTCCATCTCATCTTTTTTTTTTTAATTTTTTATTTGACAGACAGAGATCACAAGTAGGCAGAGAGGCAGGCAGAGAGAGGGGAAGGGAAACAGGCTCCCTGTTGAGCAGAGAGCCAGATGCGGGGCTCGATCCCAGGCCCCTGGGATCATGACCTAAGCCGAAGGCAGAGGCTTTAACCCACTGAGCCACCCAGGCACCCCTGTTCTATCTCATCTTGACGTTTATTGTATTCATGGGGAGCTCTTTCCTTGTCTTCTACTTTTGCCAGTTCATCTGTTCTTAACTGGCTTAAAGGAGATAGCACACCAAGAGGCTGAGATTCCCAGCTCTTTTTCAAAAAAATAAATCTTTTTTTTAAAGGTTTATTTATTTGAGAGAAAGAGAGCATGCAAGGGGATGGGGGGGGGCGCAGAGAGAAGGGAGAGAAAGAAACTCAAGCAGACTCCCCGCTGAGCATGGAGCCTTCTTTGGGGCTCAATCCCATGACCCTGACATCACGACCTGAGCCAAAATCAGAAGTCAGCTGCTCAACTGACTGAGCCCTCCAGGTGCCCCTCCTTCCAGCTCTGCATTTTACTATCCAGATGACCTTGGGGATGGTAGGTAATCACTCTGAGGTTATCGCCAGGAAAATGGGAATCATGTCAGTTAATTTGTAG
Source organism: Meles meles (assembly GCF_922984935.1). Classification (NCBI taxonomy): domain Eukaryota; kingdom Metazoa; phylum Chordata; class Mammalia; order Carnivora; family Mustelidae; genus Meles; species Meles meles. Next base: position 123,792,351 of record NC_060071.1, read on the forward strand.
AGTTGTAAAGATTACAAGCAGTGGGCACCTAATCCATAGTAATGGTCTCTCATTATGGTGTTCTTTCTCCCCACCTCTGTTCACAAGTATATCATGAGGGTCTTGAAAGGTAGTTGGAATCTTTCAATTTGAAGTCCTCTCTGCAAAGGAAGCTGGAACATCTCCCACTGGAGATTTACTGGACATCTCTCATTTGAGTCGTAGTAATAGGTAGATTCTTTAATAGATATAAGGCTATTTAGATTACCTATTTCTTCTTGAGGAAACTTCGATAGTTTTTCTTTTGAGGAATTTAAAGGTAAAGGTGCTCTTAGAACCACCTAGCGGGGCACCTTGGTGGCTTAGTCTGTTAAGGGTCTGACACTTGATTTTCGTTGAGGTCATGATCTCAGGGTCATGAGATGGAGTCCTGCATCCAACCCCATGTCGGGCTCTGCACTTAGTAGGGAGCCTGCTTGAGATTCTGCCTCTCCCTCCACCACTCCCTCCCCATACTCTCTCTCTGTCTCTCAAATAAATAAATCTTTAAAAAAAAAATAAACACCTAGCAAATTGGTTCTCAAACTTTAGAATACATCAGAGTAACCACCACTTCCCCTAGACACTAATTCTAATGTTGTAACAAATATTATAATGGAAAAAAACTGTAGCCTGGGGTATTACTGTTTTTATTTCCCACAAATTCCTGTCTCATGAAATACAAAAATATCACATAACTAGAAGCCCTGCATTTGTAAAAAGATAGCAATCTTGTTAAGAACACTACTTGTTGCAAACCATAATTAATGAAGCACCATCTGTGATATTCAGTGCGCTACTCACGAGTTGGAGCCATCTAGGCAATTTTTATGCTTCTGAATGCGAATGGGAGGACAAAAGGGTGAATCCACGAAGAAGTGTGGCATAAACTATCTGATTGGTTGCATGTACTAGGCAGCTGAGAAATTTTTATTTATTATCTAGTATAAGGGTATTCATTTTCACACTCTCCCCAGAAAACTTAATTTAAAATTTATATCCAACTTTGTATTCTCCAGCTGATCCTAAAAATTGCCTCTAATAAATTCTTTTTTTTTTTAATTTTTATTTATTTGACAGATCACAAATAGGCAGAGAGTCAGTCAGAGAAAGAGGAAAGCAGACCCCCCGCTGAGAAGAGAGCCGGATGCAGGGCTCGATCCCAGGACCCCGGGATCATGACCTGAGCCGAAGGTAGAGGGTTAACCCACTGAGCCACCCAGGCACCCCCTCTACATCAGTTCTTATAAAACACCTGCCTCCTCTTCAACCTGAACTCAGGTAAAGCTTGAACTCCTTAACTGTGGACTCGAAACCTTCTGTTCCAATTCTTCCTAGGCCTCCAAATTTTGCTCTCATGCCTAGCCTGCTCCTGCTGCTACTGCCCAGCTCCATACTGACAAATTCATATTCTAGTGGCCCCCAGATGTGTTCACCCATTAGCATTGCCTAGCCTCTCTTTTCCTCTGGCTGCTCAGAAACCTTCTTCACCTGACATTCATATAGTATGGTATAGCCTTTCTTATACTTGTAACCGATTCATGTCTTTACATTTAATGTGTGTTTTTGTGTGTTTTTTGTAGATAGTTTGTATCTGGGTCTTTCTTTTTCTTTTCTTTTTTCTTTTTTTTTTTTTGGCCAGTCTGGAAATCTCTGCCTTTTAACTGGGGATAACCACATTTCATTTAGACCAGACTATGGACTGAATTGTGCCCTCCCAAATTCATCCGTGAAGCCCTAACCCCTGATAGGACTACATTCGGAGATAGAGCCTGAAGGTAAAATGAGCTCATAAGGTTGAGACCTTAATTCAATACAGCTGGTGCCCTTATAAAACGAGAAAAACACAGCAGAACTCTCTTTCTGTCTGTCACGTGAGATCCCAACAAGAAGGCAGCCATCTACAAGTCAGGAAGAGAGCTCTCACCAGGAACGGAATTGGCTGACACCTTGGTCATGGACTTCCTAGGCTCCAGAACTGTAAGAAAATAAATTTCTGTTGAAGCCACTGCACCTGTGGTGGGCTTATTAACAGCAGCCCGTGCTGAGACAGGCCATTTACATTTAGTACAATTATGGATATGGTTAAGTTTAAATCGACCATACTGTTTGTTTTCAGCTTGCACCGTCAATTCTTTGCTCCCTTTTCCCTCTTTTTCATCTTCCTTTGTCACCTGCATGGTACAGGCACACTGCTGTGGGACTTCAGAGGTAGGGGACGCTTATTCCGCCCAATCAGGGTGTGCTTCCTGAGAGAGCTGGTTCTGAAGGGATCCTAAGCTTTCATGCAGTTATTCTCAATATGCTGAGAACTAGTAATTATGTTTGGTGGCATAAAGGGAAGGTGGCAAAAGTGTGGAATTCCAAGTAGATTTGAACCTGACCCCAGGACACTGCGAAGAACTAAGAGAGTTCAACGGATAACAAAAATCCATTTGCCTTTACATGCTATGCATAGTTCTTGAAATTTTTGGAAATCAGTAACTCGGCCAACACATAACTTTGAAAGTCTTTTCTTGGGCAGAAAATGTGCTTCTCTAACTTTTCCTGTATTTACTCCGCCAATGCCATCCAAAATTCTTACTTGCGCCTGGTTTTTATCTACACCTGTTTTCCACAGAAAAGAAAAACGTCAAAATACAATACAGGAGGTAGCTCTAAGATACAAAACTAGTGAGAATAAGCACTTCCAATAGGAAAAATTTCCACATGTCTGATCTGGGAGCATAGACTTTTAAAATGCAGAACGTCATCATTTCGTAATACAAAACATTAAAACTTCCATTAAGTTTTTTAAAATTTTTAATTGAAGTTTAACGTATTGATACAGAACATATTAGTTTCAGACATACAACATGATGATTCGATATATGTACATATGACAAAATGATCACCACAATAAGGAGTTAACATCACCTCACATAGTAACAATGTTTCTTCAGTGATGAAGACTTTAAAGATCTACTCTTTTTAGTCACTTTCAAATATACAACACAGCATTACTACAGTGGACAGTTAGGTTCCTTCCATGTCTTGGCTATTGCAAATTGCTGCAATGATGAGGGTACAAGAGAACTTTTCAAGGTAGTATTTTTTTTTAAGATTTTATTTATTTATTTGACAGACAGAGATCACAAGTAGGCAGAGAGGCAGGCAGAGAGAGAGAAGGGGAAGCTGGCTCCCTTCTGAGCAGAGAGCCTGATGCAGGGCTCGATCCCAGGACCCTGGGATCATGACCTGAGCTAAAGGCAGAGGTTTTAACCCACTGAGCCACCCAGGAACTCCACAAGGTAGTATTTTTTGCTTCCCTCAGATAAATACCCAGAAATGGAATGTCTGGATCGTATGACAGTTCTATTTTTAATTTTCTGAGAACCCTCCATACTATTTTCCATAGTGGCTGCACCAATTTACATTCTCACCAACAGTGCACAAGAGAGTTCCCTTCTCTCCTCATCCTCGCTGACACTTGTTATTTCTCATCCTATAGTAATAGCCATTCTAACATGTATGGGATAATCTCATTGTGGTTTTGATTTGCATTGCCCTGACGATTAGTGATGTTGAGTACCTTTTTGTGTACCTGTTGGCCATCTGTTTATCTTCCATGTAAAAATGTCTCTTTAGGTTCTCCACCCATTTTTTTTTCTCCACCCATTTTTATCAGGTTTTTTTGTTTTGTTTTGTTTTTGCTGTTGTGGTGTATGAGTTCTTTATGTATTTTGAATATTAACCCCGTATTAGATATATGATTTGCAAATATTTTTTCCTGTTATGTAGGTTGCTTTTTCATTTTGTGGATCATTTTCTTTGCTGTACCAAAGCTTTTTAGTTTGATATAGTCCCACTGGTTTATTTTTCTTCAATTGCCTATGCTTTGGTGTCGAGCAAAAAATTGCCAAAACCAACGTCAAAGAGCTTACTGCCTATGTTTTTTTTTTCCCTTGAAGTTTTATAGTTTCAGATATTATATTCAAGTGCTCTGCTCTGACTTGATTTTTGTGCATGGGGTACAATAGTGTTCCAGTTTCATTCATGGATGTGGCTGTTAAGTTTTCCTAGTACTATTTATTTGAGACTGTCCTTTCCCCCTTTTTCTTATTGCTTTCCATTGATCTGTGTACCCATTTTTATGCCAACACCATACTGTTTTGATGACAGCTTTGTAATATAGTTTGAACTCAGGATACATTACACCTACAGTTTTGTTATTCTTTCTCAAGATTGATTTAACTTCTCAGGCTCTTTTGTGGTTCTAAATCCTAATATATTTTTTTAAATTTCTGTGAAAAAATGTCATTGGAAATTTGATAGGGATTGCACTGAATTTGTAGATTGCTTTGGATAGCATGGGTATTTTAACAATATTCCAATTCATGAGCACAAAATATCTTTCTACTTATTTACATCTTCAATGTCTTTCGTGAATGTCTTGTAGTTTTCTTAGAGTTTCAGTATACAGGTCTTTTAAAATTGATTATAATTATGGTTGCCCAACTGTAAATATATTAAAAACTATCAAATGGTACACTTTATTTAAGATCTTATTCATTTCTTTGTCAGTGAGAGAGAGAGAGAGAGCACAAGCAGAGGGAGCAGCAGGCAGAGGTAGAAGGAGACTCCCCACTGAGCAAGGAGCCCAATGCAGGACTCAGTCCCATGATGCTGGGATCAGGAGCTGAGCTGAAGGTAGACACTCAACTGACTGAGCCACCCAGGCATCCCAAATGGTACACTTTAAAAGAGAGAATTGTGCGGTATATAAAAAATATCAAAAACTGTTATGTTAAAACAAAAAAATCTTTTGGACTTGCTAAATGGGAGTTATTGACAACCTCGATGGGAGGAGTTCCAGCAGCGATTGGAATTGAAGCCAGACTGAAAAGGGCCAAGGAACAAGTGAAATGAAGTACACAACAAACATCACCTGCTCTTTCAAGATGTTATGACAAAGGAGATAGGGTAGTGCTTGAAAGGGAGAAGCTTTAAAGGGATTGCGATTTTAGAAAAAGAGAGAAACAATCCTGTAAAGAAGGAAACTGAAGCTGTTCCATCAGAGCGGCCTGTGAGGTGCGAGGCTTCAGGCACGAGGCTTTGGCAGGTGTGGAATCTCGGAGCCCACAGAAACTTGAGTTTCAGATACTGGAGATACAAAAAAACCCTGTCTTCCTGAAATGTATCTAAGTTTGGCCTTTTCTTCCCTGAGATAAAGTGGTAGTTTTCTCCAGGAGCTTTGTTCTTTACACTCCACTAAGAAATTACTCCTGACGAGTCAGGATTCGGGGACAGGGAAGGGTCACAGTGCAGGAAATAGTATAGTATCCCACGATTATAATTCAACCTTTAGTACTCCTTGTTCTTTCATCTCAAGAATTTGGCTTTAATATCAAGGACATAAAATCGCAGCATCTCTCAGAAATGTTAAGTTTTTAGTCAGCCAAAAATAGGATGAATGCCGTCTGTGTGGAAAGATGTAGAACTGCCATAGTTTTCAAATTGCTGAATCAAATTTTTCCGCTAATATCTGAGCCTCGATAACCATTTTGGGAGTCTGGAACATATCCGCAGACCATTCACATTTATCTGTCTCCTAGAACTTAAAACTATCCAGTAATGGCTTTTTAACTCAACTCCATTTCTGGGTTCATTATTTTCCAGTGTTGGGTCCTCCCACAGTATTTCGGAAATCTTTGTGTTTTTCAGAATGCTTAAACTCAACCCCAGTTGAAAGCTGTTGGTAGGAATCCCTCATGTTAAGGAAGAGTTAGTGGTGGAAACCACATTAAAAGTGTAGTGATGTGCTCTCTTTATGAATTTTCTTATCTCTAGGCCATAAATGATGTTGGGTGCTCTGACGCTGGGACAGGTCATTCGGAAATGTAACAGAGCAATGAGAACCATAGAGGACTGGTTCGGACGTGACCTATTTGGGAAGGAAGACCTTCCAACCCCATCAATTACTGTGTTGGCTGGGGTCTTGCCAGGCCTTCTTTTTCAGTGGGAAGCTCAATGATGTTAATTTTGGTGGAGTAATTTGTAACTCGAACTTTTTAAGCCAGGGCAGAAGACAACTGGTAACCTTCCTTCTACAGAAATGTTGGCACTGAAGCCAGAGACGCGGTCCAGAAATAACTATTACAAGGACGTATATAGCTCCGGCTGCACGGTGTTCTTTTCTGCCATCATTCCACTAGGAGCCGTCCTGACTCATTCTTTGCATTGCTGTTCACATTGAATTAACATAAACTCCAGACAAAAATAGCTCCATGTTACCTTAGGAATACTGACTCATTTATTTTTTGCTGTGTTAATATTCCCATACTATCCAATTTTATTAATGCATAGAACATTCATTTGAAATAGGGGTAGCTTTATTTACAGGAGAAACCCTGAGGTGATCTCTCAGGAGGGCTAAGAGCACGTCCTCAGGGGGCCCACATTATCTGCATCTGAATCCCAGCTCTGCCACTTAAGACGTTTTATAACCCAGAGCAAGTTCCTTGACTTCTCTGTGCCTCATTTTCTACCAAGTAAGACAGGAGTAACAGCACCTTCTAGGACTGCAGCGGGAATCAAAGGGCACATACAACATCCTCCATAAATGCAAGCTACTGTTAGCGCTTATTTTAGCTTAAATGATTCACATGACAAAATTTCAACCTAAATATTGAATACAGTATTAGGACATTGGATGGCACTTGAGGAAATTCTCATGAGCTAAAAAGCTAAGCACTAGCATATCCTGGAGAAGCAGGAAAAGGGAGAGCACAAGAACGAGGTCTTGGGTTCTAATTGTGACCGCACCACCACCCAGCAGTGCAACCCCAGGCCTGGCTTTGGTCATCTGTGCCGCAGAGACCTTCGACTACACATCCTCTGAAGTCCCTGCCCTCATTCCTCGAACTCCCAGCTTTTTTAGCGAATCTGAACAGAAACAAGTATCTGTAAAATAGTTTTTATGACATTAAAAACTGAAAAAATAACAGTGAGGGGTCCCACAGTCCTAAATCTGAATGAGTGGCTTTGTCCCTTTGACACATTTCCTTGTGTGAATGCATGGATGAGAATTCCACTAAATATGGGAGGAGATGAGTTCAAGAGTCTTTCCAGGATTTTGCAGTGCTGGGTCCTGGGATCTGGCCTAACCTCTGGGCTGACCGCAGGTGGGGCTCTGGGCTTGTGACTCTGTTTCTAATACCGATAGTCTTATATTGATAATATGATAGTCCGTAAATAGCTTCTCAGGGAAATACAAAATTGGTGGTACATCAAGTAAAATTAAAATAATGACTTGATTACTAAGGTCGCAGTACTTCTGAAAAACTTCTTTTAGCTGAGATGTCCAAAATAAAACTCATGAAGAATGATAGAATATTGGTGTATTACACACCGATTTATTTTAAAGCATAGTATATAAGAAAATGTGTAGTGTCTTGTAAAGCCTTCGAGAAATAGTTTTAAATACAGTTTTTAAGTTCTAAATAAAGTCTCTAACTGGGATGAGTATACACATTTTTACCCAAAGAAGTGTGATCTTTATGGTGACTTTAGACCTCTGAAGCTACATGTTAGCTAACGGCCAGCTTAACATTAAAAATATGCATTTGTAAAAATTCGAGGAAATTCATGAAAATGTTTTGTAAACATTTTTATAAACATCTACCACATAATGTGGGAGAAGTTTTCACGATCTATTTACAAACATTAAATCCTATCTTTTATAAACACACTACTTTTTCCATTGTGTAATGCCCCCTCATATATATCCTATGCCCAAGAATATACTTGGTCTGTGGGACAATCAGAGCATAGCAAAATGCTGCTTTAGCTGTTTAATTAAGTGTTGGGTATCCACATGATCTGGAAATGCTGCTTCTGACTTCTGAGCAGCAACATAGCTTCTCTGCAAATCTCCAATCTGTAAGAAATACCAGAATAAGCCCACAGGATGAGACCAGGAAAAAATGAGTAAGAAAGTAAAAAAAAAAAAAAAAAAAAAAGTACTATCTTACACGGTAGAAAATTAAAGGATTTAAGGGTAAATTGCTTGGATTATGCCACTTTGATTTTAGAATTCTTTCACCTAGATTACAATTCCATCTTGAAAAACAGGAGAGAACTAAAATAACCAATTACACAAATAATTTCTGCTCCACTACAGCTGTCTAGTTACAAATTCATAAACCTTGTTTTCTTTTCCTGTTACAGGTAGTAGTATAAAAATACGATAACATTTGCATTCTACAACAGCCAGCTTGGTATAGTCTCCAAAAGCGCTTGGACAACTATTTGTAATGTGCCATAAAGATACTGTGGTTAGGGCACTATCTTTTAGACAGAAAATTCAAGCCAAAACGATTGTACATAAGATAAAATAACATGCTTAGGGAGGTTTTAAATGGAGCTAGCCGAGTAATGTGGGAGAAGATATCTGTCTTTAGAAGTTTATTAAGGGTATCTGATTTTCAATAAAGCTGGCGTTAAAGTCCAGTCCCAGAGAAAAGCACACAGTATCTGGATCCATCTGAACTGATCTGGATTCATGCCTACATTTATAAAAAGCAAGAGCTTTTTAGTATGTGCACACACACAAAACCTAGATAATTCAATTCTGGCAGGCTTTATTGGTTTGTTTTGAAACACGTAATACATATTAAAAACGTAAATTCCTTTTTTTTTAAACTCACAGCATTTCTTTTTAACATACCATTTTATTTTCTTGAAAATACAGCATTTTACTTAAAGAAATATCTCATTTGAGTTATATATTATTAAGATGTGATAAAGTGAAAAACAGTTATCAAGTCTTTGTGGTTTAAGTAAATGGCCATGCAGGGCAGTGGAAAACGCATGGGCATTTTGGGTGCTGAGTATAAATTCTGACCCCGCCACGGCCATGTGACTCTAGGGGAGCCTTTGAAGCTCGACCAGCCTTGGGTTCCGTTAGAACGTAAGCTGCATGAGGTAGAGGTTTTGTTTTATTCACAGCTGACATCCTTTGTGCTGACAACAGTGCCAGGCACATAGCACAGGCTCAATAAACGAAACATCAGTTGTATGAAAACACGAATCAGGAAGGCGAACCTACGTGACAGCTTGTTGGGAGAATCAGAGAGGGTGTGTAGAGTCCCAGGAATAGTGGCTGGCAATTGACAAGCCCTCAAAAATGACAACTTAGGAGTGACCGCTTAGTTCCAAAGCAGAAATGAAAGTGAGGATGGCTTTGTGTTTGTGCTTTGAAAAATGACCCTTTCGTAATGTCTTCTGAGTGTCTTTACGTCAGCAAAGACACTTTGCCCTTCAGACTTACTTTCCATATTAAAGGAAGATTTCTCAGTAAAAATTCGTTATTAGATAACTTTTATTGTTGTTCTTATTGAAAATGGCGTGATTCCTTTTAGCTCTTGCATATTAACTGACTTGTAACACAGTATTAACAGTTGTATTTTCCCACATTGTTCAAAGCTAAGATAGCTTTCACTCATATCCCTAATTAATAGCAATTATGCCAGAGCCTTGATGGCAACATGGTCTACAATAAAATACAAGATTTCTTTGCTATAAAACCCAATTACTAAATCCTTCCTCAACCAGGAGTTACTTAATGAGTATTTTTTTCAGGCCTAAATGTCATATTTTAAAAATAAAATAATTCTGCAATTGATAACAATCTATAAAGCAATCTATAATAGTAAGTTTAGTCCATATTCAGTGATAAATTTCTTTAAAGTTTATTAAACTGTCCCTTGAAGTGAAAGACAGGTGCATACAATATTTAAAAAATCATTTCTTTCAAAACATCATTATAATTTCCTTATTTATCTTTCTCCTTATTTATCTGTACTTTTTTTTAAAACCCAGGGAAGAAAAAGAAACAGACTGGATGATGAGTTGATAAAGAGAATACCTTGTCAGAGACCGTTGCAAAATTAAAATGTGGCTCATACATATGGGGTCCCAAGGATGATGCAGTTTGTAACAGTGCTCTTGCCTGTATTAAAAAAAAAACAAAAACGGGGGGGGGGGGTGAGGAGAAAACCAAAAGTACATGAACATCTATCAGCACTATATTTGTGATTTCTTTTGTTTTGTTTTTGGTAAGAGAATCCTTTACCTGATACAGGACCTTAATAGGGGCGCCTGAGTGGCTCAGTTGTTAAGCGTCTGCCTTCAGCTCAGGTCATGATATCAGGGTCCTTGGATCCAGCCCCATGTTGGGCTTCCTGCTCAGCAGGAAGCCTGCTTCTCCCTCTCCCACTCCCCCTGCTTGTGTTCCCTCTCTCTCTGTCTCTGTCAAATAAATAAATAAAATCTTAAAAAAAAAAAAAAGACCTTAATAAACGTGATCCTGTGAGAAATACAGGTGACATTCCTTGTGAAATATGACTTACTGAAATACAACTAATACTTATATCTTGCCAAAATTAATGATAAAACTGCTTCAAAATATGAAGCAAATTAAGAGTAGATTTAAAGTCGAGAACCACAGTTCTTAATGAAGTTTATATTTCAATATGACAAATCAAAATATAATCCTCTCAATGCTAAAAAGAAAAAGTCTTATTAACCTAGCTTTTTATTGCTAATTGATCCCTTAGCCTTCTAATTACCTGTTCTCTAATGCTATAATAATAACAATTAAAAAAAAAAACACAGTAAATTTCCAAGCCCCCAGTTCAGTGCTGGAAGACAGTGATGAGTGTTTATAACACTGCTGACCTCAAAATAACAAGTGACTGCAACTGAAAATGACAAGCTTTTTGTTCTTTCAAGTACTCAAAAAACAAAATTTGTATCCCCTATAGGCTCAAAGGATAGTTAGGACCACAAACTCACCATTCCAAGTTGCTGAGCACCCCTCCAATTTGTAACTAGACCCAAAACCTCCATCCATGACCCGTGGACATATCTTTTTTTTGTTTAATGGGAAATAACATATGGGATGGTAGATTTTTTTTATGATTAGCTATTTTTCTTTTAATCAAGGTATAACTTTAATTAAAAAAAAGGTTAATAGCATGAAAACTTTCACCAAAACCTTTCAAATCAGTTGCATAGTAGAGCAAGTGTAATAAGTAGGAAACAGAATCACCAACATGGGAATAGAGAAAACTCCCAAAAGCACTTGTTACATCACAGAACAAGTTCCCATTTTACTTTATTTATTTCTGTTTTTTTGTTTTTAATTAATTATTTTTATGAACATATAATGTATATTTGCCCCAGGGGTACAGGTCTATGAATCGTCAGGCTTACACACTTCACAGCACTTGCCATATAAGTTCCCATTTTAGAGTACAGTCGACCCTTGAACAGCACAGGTTTGAACTGCATGGGTCCACTTAGGCGTGGATTTTTTCAATAAATATAGTACTGTAAATGTACTTTATCTTCGTTATGATTTTCTTAATCACGTCTTCTTTCCTCTAGCTTACTTTATTGTAGAATACAGTATACGTACGTATGACATAAAATATTTCTTAATTCTTGGTAAGCTTCTAGTCAACAGTAGTTGACTCTTAGTAGTTAAGTTTCGGAGGGTTCAAAAGTAATACTTGGATTTTCCACTACATAGAGGGTCAGCACCCCTAATTCTGAATTGCTCAAGAGGCCCTATAGTTAGTTTTTGTCTCTAAAATACTAATCCATCTTATTTGCGGGAATTTGTGAAACAAAGGCAACATCCAAGGATGCTTCTTTCCTTGTTGTGTTACAAGTTCATCACCGTGCTTAGGAGACCAGCTGGGAGGTTAACACTATGTCTGCACGTAAAGTTACTTACCTTCCTTGAGTCCCTGTTTCTTCATCTTTAAAGTCTGGTATGTAGTACTTATCTCTCCTTGATTGTCATTAATATTGTAGGAGGATATTTAGCATTTTAAACTTTTTAAATAATATAATGTATTAAGCATCTATGTGTGCTCAGTACGAAGCTACCATGCCCAATGCTTTCCGTGCATGATCTGCTCATCCTCCCAGAAGACCTTCAGGTACTGCTGTTACCTCACTGTCTATGCTGTCCATTTGCTTCACAACTACACACTCACTACCCATCACATGCCAGGCACTGTTTTGTTTTGTTTTTTATTAACATATAATGTATATTAGCCCCAGGGATACAGGTCTGTGAATCGTCACGTTCACACACTTCACAGCACTCGCCATAGCACATACCCTCCCCAATGCCCGTAACCCAACTACCCTATCCCCACCCCCCTTCCCCCCGGCAACCCTCAGTTTATTCTGTGAGATTAAGAGTCTCTTATGGTTTGTCTCCCTCTCGATCCTATCTTGTTTCATTTATTCCTTCCCTACCCCCAAACCCCCCATGTTGCCTCTCAACTTCCTCATATCAGGGAGATCATGTGATAATTGTCTTTCTCTAATTGACTTACTTCGCTCAGCTTGATACCCTCTAATTCCATCCATGTCGTTGCAAATAGCAAGATTTCATTTCTTTTGATGGCTGCATAGTATTCCATTGTATACATATACCACATCTTCTTTATCCATTCGTCTGTTGATGAACATCTAGGCTCTCTCCATAGTATGGCTCTTGTGGACATTGCTGCTATAAACATTCGGGTGCACGTGTCCCTTCAGATCACTACATTTATATCTTTAGGGTAAACACCCAGTAGGCCAGGCACTGTTTTGATGCTAAAAATACAGCAGTTGGAAGACAAAGAAGGTCCCTATTTTCACATGGCAGCCATGCTCCATTCTACATATAAATATGAACATATCTGATAAACTAAGTAATAAGAAAAAAAAAATAGGAGGTGTGATAGTGCCTGAGGGCTCCTTTAAACTGACATCTGAGATGACCTTTCTTAGGAGGTGGTGATTAAGCTAAGACCCAACTGACGAAAACAAAAGTCACGGCAGGATCTGAAAGAACATCCCAAAGGCTGTAAACTAAGAACAGGCACAGCGTATTTGCAGAGCGGGGAGACAGCTGATGTGTCCTGAAGTCGGTGTGAAGGGAGAAGTGATGAAAGATGTGGTCTGAGGGAGAGCCAGAGGCTGGATTATGTGGGACCCTGTAGACCAAGATCTGAATCCACATTTCATGCCAAGTGAAAAGGAAAGACTGTGGAGGATGCTGAGCAAAGTAGTGATAAAAGCATTCTTGTTTTTTTGTTTTGTATTTTTTAAATCCCTTCACTGTTGTGAGGAGGGCGTAGTCTAGGGTACAACTACTTGCTCATAAGTAGAGACAAAAAGACCAGCAAGGAGACTGTTGTCGTAGAGTCCAGGCAAAAGAGGAGGGCATCCTGGAGAAGGGTGGCAGAGGCGGGGAAAAGTGGCCAGATCTGGGATGGGGCTTGGAGGTAAAACTTGGCAGGGCCTGCTGAACGCCATGAGCCTGGGGTGGCAGTGAGAGGCAACTAGGACAGACAGGTTTCAAGCGTGGCTCCTAGGCTTTTGGCTGGACCACCCTGCTGATGGACAGGGGACGGGGAACCATGAACCGTTCACTAAGGCTAGGAAGACTAGGGAGGTACAGATTTGTCCTGATAAAACTAAAAGTTAGGAGAAAACAGAAAGGTTAAGTAACTTGTCCAAAGTCACATCACTAATATATGACAGAGCCGGGATTCAAATCTAGTCGGTCAGTCTCTAGAGCTCATTTTTTGACTGCAGCATGTAGAGGTGCCTGGGAGGTTCAGTGGGTTAAGCAACCGACTGTTGATTTTGGGTCAGGTCCTGATCTCAGGGTCCTGGAATTGAGCCCAGGCTCTGCACTCAGCAGGGACTCTGCTTGGGATTCTCTGTCCCTCCCTTTGCTCCCTCTCATTCATGACCTCTCTCTCTCAAATAAATAAATCTTTAAAAATAAATGAACTGCAGCATATAAAGACAGCTACACCCGAGAGCTCTTCTTTGAAGAAAGCAGATCGTCCACGGAACCACAGTAGCTCACTGACCTGCTCAACGTGGCCCTTCCGCATCTCCAGCACGGCCAGGTTGTTGTAGGCCTCGGCGTGGTTGTTGTTGTTGACCAGAGCGAGCCGGAAGCACTGATGGGCCAAGTTCATGTCTCCTATGCCCTTGAACAGAAAAACGGGTATTTGCACACACAGCTCCATACGTTTCCACCCACCATGTCCTCCCTTCTTTCCTTGTGTCTTTTCTGCTACCAAACAACAAGTACTGATCATAATCAAGTGTGAATTGTACGTATGAGAATCCAACCTGAGAAAATGAGTTCTAGGGTGACTCTCAGAAATCGCCCAGTTGCTACAGAAGACCGTAACCAAATCTGGATTTATGCTACCTGAACATTTCTTCAAACTAACTTACAGCTACCTTTTCTGTACCAGAAATTACATTAGAGAAACAGCCTACCACAGCTACGTGGCCCAGGTTGTACCAGACATCAGCTGCCTCTTCTTCGTTTTCAGCCAGAGCAAGGGCACGCTCAAACGAGGTCAGAGTCATATCATACTGCTGGGCATAGAAGCAGCAGAGCCCCAGATTGTTAAAAAGCTGGCAGTTATAAACACCCATCTGCAGGAGTCGCCTTTTCAAAAAAGAGCGCACACATTTTGGTGTCAGACCAACTCGTTAAATATTAAGACCTATTTTTTTAATAAAGTTAGAAATGTTTTATAACTTTTAACATCCCTGATGAATACAAAGTATTATAGGAAATGAAAAAAATGTCAAAGCAAATACAAAAGCATGTCTTTTTTAAAGGTCATGGGCAGTGTATCAGAGGCAAGGTCAGAATCAACTCACGTATGTTCTTTTCCCCCAAAAAACTCTGTCAGAGACCAAAGACATAAGAGTCACATAAAGTAAAACCCACAACATTGTGCTTCATAAAGGTTTGGTGCCAGCCAATAAACCTCTAGGACCTTCTAATTTGAGGGCTGTGTTTAGGATTTACCTTCAAATTTTCAGCTAACCTGAAGCTTGGTTTTGGTTATCTGCAGTATATATATGCTGTGTCTACTGACCTTCCGGTGAGCTTCCACCAAGGAAGACAAGACCGTCAGTTCCATCCCTACCTTATCCACTGAGCTCTCATGCTGGAGCTCAAAAAACCCATTTGTTTCTACTCATCATTAATCCCCAAGGACAAGATTGTTCACATAAGCAAATGAAAATCCACCTCAGCAGCTCTGAGGAACCCATGACCCATTTTTGGGGTGGGAGAGTAGAGGCAGCTGCCTATGCCTAAAACAGCATTCATTTTATCACAGTTTAGCTGCTGACATATATTTGGAAAGAACTCTTGTCAGTGGCCAGTTATCTCCTTGTATATTACCTAAAGGCAGAAGAGGAAATCAAAATTTGAAAAATTAATCTCAGAAGCCATCTGTAGGATGAAATAAGAATGCGCTCAAAAGAGAACCAGAGATCAGAACTTATTTAGGCTTGGAAAACTTATCTGGACAGGAGTTAACAATACTTAACAAAACAGGGGAACCTGTTTCAGGTCCTCGTCAGGGCTTGGGACCTGGTACCCAATGCTCTTTGCAAATCTCATCACTATTTCAGCTTCGGGGTCTTTATATGCTGTGTGATGGTATTAAGGGAAGCCATGATGGGGAGAAGTGTTTCCGGGAACTATTGAACAGTGTTCGTTGACAACAAAATAGCTAACTCATCCGACGACATGGTGTTAAAAACTCACTTATCCAGGTACGTGTCCACAAGATGCCAAATACCTACATGTTTTCAAATTCTTACATGTCATCTGAATGCTCATAAAACCTCTGGGTGCTTGAATGGTTAGTCTCCTAGAGTCATGGCCTGTATATTATCTGTCTGCATGTCCACTCCGTCTTTATTGCTGCTGTACTGATCTTTCACAGGAAAGTTCTACAAAGAGAATGTAAAGCACACCTGTAAAACCGCAGAGCTATTTCTGGTTGATCGGAATAAAAGTGGTTGCTTCCAATGCAGGCAATGGCTTCCACATGAGTATTGTCTTGTTTCAGAACTTCTTTGTAGTATTCTGCTGCTGATGAAATATTGTTCATTTCCTATTCTCCATTGAGACAGAAGAGCAATACTTCAGTGCCAAGAAATTATTTTTCTTCTGGCTGATTTATGTTCATTCATTCAACAAATACTGAGAGCCTACCCTGTGCCAGACTGTGTTCTAGGCCCTAAGGACACAATATGAACAAAAAGACAAAGCTAGCTATCCTCAAGGAGGGTACAGCTAGCAAGGAAGACAAAACAAATGAATGGATGGGTGATATAATGTCAGACAAGTATAACTGATGGGAAGAAAAGCAAGGAGACAGGCACCTGCGTGGCTTAGTCAGTTAAGCCTCTGACTTAGGCTCAGGTCATGATCTGGGTCCTGCGATGGAACATGTGTCAGGCTCCCTGCTCAGCAGGGAGTCTGCTTCTCCCTCTCCCTCTGCCCCTGCCCCCCACTCCCAGCTTGGGCTAGCTCTCTTGCTCTTTCTCTCTCAACTGAATAAAATCTTAAAAAAAAAAAAAAAAGGCAAGGAGAGAGAGGGAGGGAAGGATGGAGCAGAGGAGTAACATGGCTGTATTTACGTTTTTGAAGAATAATTTAATGACTACACACAGGATACACCGAAGTGGGGAAGAATGGTAGCAGGGAGAGCTGGAGTCCCCCCCAGTAATCATAAGTCAACGCATTCAGTGTTATTAATGTCCTAGCTCTCAAGTCCACCTTCGAGGCCAGTGCAGGCTCCACAGTCCTCATGGAGAGATCCCTAGCGCCCTCGCTTCACATAACTCTCTTCTGCCTCTCAGTTTATAGGACACGTACTGTGGGAACCTCTCTCTTGGTCTTATCATATGAGGACTCCTACTTCTCATTAGATTTTCATAACATTTTATCAAATCTAAGACACTCCACTGTTTGTAAGAAGAACCAGAGAATATTTTCTTATCACACAGAACTTTTTTTTTTAACCTCCATGGACTTCACTATGGTTTTTTAATTTCAGGACTTTATTATTATTATTTTTAGAGCAGTTTTAGATTCATAGCACAACTGAGGGGACAGTACAGAGATAAATGAATTTTGTCCAGTATCAAAAAATTACAGTCATTAATATTATCCCCAATCTCATCCATATTAGTAATTTGAAAACCGTTTTGACCTTGTGGACCCTCTGAAAGGGTCTCAGGGACCCCAGGGAATCCCTGGACCACACTTTGAGAAATGCTGGTATTAAAATATTTGGGTCCTTTCTTCTCATTCTTCCTCCCTCATTCCCATAAGGCAATCTCAGCATGCTTGTTTCAGTCCCTTCTGGATCTCTTTGGAAGCCAACCTTGCTGCGATGTGCCCAGCTGCTCTGCCCTGCCATGTGCAGCAGGCTCTCTGGGCAGAGAAGGTCTGCGGATCATATGGTCATGTCTGTGATCTGGGTGGATCAGGCTGTCTAACTCAGGGACAGAACTCTATTAAGTCCTTTTGGTCACAGAGCTAAAGCCACTTGCTCTAATTCGGCTTTTATCAGTGATAAGTTAGTGGTTTATCTTCTGTTTTTCTGAACTTATTTCTATCTTGCAGTTGTTTCTCAGCTTGGAGTGAAGGGGGTTGATATTAGTTCCATAAAACATTCATGAGTTGATCCAAATTCATTCTGTATGTATATTTGTTCACATACTTTCTATGTGAAATTCTTATTCAGAGCCCTGCCAGGATTTAGTTCCTCAAGAGAAGAGATTTTTTCATTCATTGTTTGTAGCTGAAAAATAAGTAATTTTTTTTTCAAAACACAAGGCTGTTGATACATTCATTAATTGGGAGTTCATTCCCTCCTGAATTTTATACTGTTTTTACGTGCAACTATTCCAAATAGTCTTTAATAATTTAAGAATGTAAGAATCTATTGAAAAGCATGAACAATAAAGAATTTCACCAGAAGTGTATTTTCTACTTTTTGGTGAAAAAAAAACAAAAAAAAAAACCACCCTTGTAAAACTTAAAAGGAAAAAATAGATGAGCACCTTAACTCTCTCCCCTATAGTCCCTCCTTCCTATAGACTGAATGTTTGCATCCCTCCTAAATTCATACAGAAGCCCTAATCTCCAACATGATAGTACTTGGAAGTGGAGCCTTTGGGAGGTAACTAGATCATCAAGATGAAGCCCTCATAAAAGGGCTTAGTGCCCTTAAAGAAGAGACACAGTGGTTCAGTTGGTTAAGTGTCTGCTTCCACTCAGGTTATGATCCCAGAATCCTGGGATCGAGTTCCCGCTGATCAGGGAGGCTGCTTCTCCCTCTGCCCCTCCCTCTGCTCTCTTTCTCCCTCTGTCTATCTCAAAAAAATAAAAATCTTAAAAAAAGAGAGAGAGAGAGAGATACCAGAGAGATGATCTCTCTCTCTACCATATGAGGGTACACAGAGAAGGTGTCTATCTACAGACTACGGAAAGGGCCCTCACTAGGAAATAAACTAGTCAGTACCTTGATCTCAGACTTCCCAGCCTCCAGAATTATGAGAAATAAATATATGTCCTTTAAGCCTCCCAGTTTATGGTATTTTGTTACAGCAGCCTGAGCAGACTAATATATTGTCCTTCCAAACAATAATCTCCACACCTAGGCAGCGACTAACTGAGCCTAATGGCCTTGAGAAACCTGGGTTCCAAGGAACATGACTTTTCGGGTTTCCAGGGCAACAACATCCCACCATGCAAGGCTTCAGTGCTACTATTGTCAAAGTTAGTGTATTAGTCTGCTCCAGCTGGTAAACCAAAATACCATAGACTAGGTGGCTTAAACAACAGAGCTTTATTCCCCCAAAATTTTGGAGGCTGTAAGTCCAAGATCAAGAGGCCAGGATCTAGGGAGGACTCTCTTACTGGCTTACAAAGGGCCACCTTCTTACTGTGTCCTCAGATGGCAGAGCAAGCACCAGCACACTCTGGTGTCTCTTCTATTAAGGGCATTAATCCCACCATGAGGGTCCCACAAGGGTCTCAAAAGGCCTCATCTCTAAATACCATCACACTGGGGGTTAGCGCTCCAACATACTAATTTGGGAGGGACACGATTCAGCCTAATGCAAAAAGACTCCAGCCTGAATGGATAATTGTTTCAAGGCTTTCGGTTGTATAAAATTACCTTGGAATGTTTGTATACTTGATTGATAGGCATATAATTTATGTCATCTTGAGGAATTTTGGACTGAAACTAACTTATGTTTTTGGCAACCTCACATGTAGTTTTTTAAATGTGTTGTTGTAAAATGTGTGCTTATGCTAAATAAATTTAAACATTGCAAAAGGTTATAAAATGAAAATAGTCCCCTCTCCAAATCCATTCAGAGGTTCTGTGAATAGTTTGAGTATTTTTCCATTATATATTTTTAAAGATTTTATTTATTTGATAGAGAGCAAGCACAAACAGGGAGAGTAGCAGACAGAGGGAAAGCAGGCTCCCCAGGGAGCTCGATGTGGGGCTGGGTCCCAGACTTTGGGATCATGACCTGAGCCAAGAGCAGACGCTTAACTGACTGAGCCACCCAGGTGCCTCTAGTTTGAGCATTTTTCAAGAAATTTTGTTCACATAAGTGTAGATGTATGCAAGTTTTAACCATAACATAATCATTCCACACGGGTTTTTTTTTTCTTTCTTTTTTTTTTTCATTCTATACATTCTGATACACGGCTCATTGTTTTCGCTCTGTGTCTTGACTTTCTATATCAGCACAAAGGGTTCTACCCCATTACTTTTTTATTTCTGCAGTTTTCCATCTATATAGACCACAGTTTATTTAACCAGCCCCTTTTTCATGAAGCATTTGTTTCCTTTTTTTTTTTTTTGGCTATAAAAATACTATAAAATTGTCCTTGTACATATCTTTCTGAACTTGTATGAAAACATCCTTAAGGAAAATTCTACAAGTGAAATTGCTGGGCCAGAGTATTCACACTAGGAAATCTCATCAGTAATCACAAACAGCCTCAAAATGGGTTGTGCCAACATACCATCCCAGCACCAGTGTTTATACGTGGGGTGTGTTCCTCACAACCTTGACAACCCTACATGTCATGGAACTTCTCCATCTCTGTCAACCTGATTAAGTCAAAAAAGGCATCTCATTATTTTAGTTTTTATTTCTTCAAATGACTGAGGTTAGGCATTTAATACACCACCTCTTTATATCTCCTTTTCTGTGAACTGCTGATTCATGTCATTTGCCCATTTTCCTATCTTATCTTTTGTCCTTTTATTAGTGGCTTGTGTTATGGGGGCTTGGATGGGAAACTGTCCTCCTGGATAAAGGAGAGCTGGGGGCAGACATGCGGCTCAGAGATCTCTGGGCACTGACTCCGCTTTCTTCTTTTAAATTAAATGAGCCTGCTGATGTGACTTAAGTTCAAAATCCAGGAAGTCCTGGTGTTTATAAACATTTCCTTCAGAGGAAAAGTATAGATGATTTAAGTTCTTCCAGATGGGTCTTACTGAGCCCCAGTATGAAAGGCATTTGGTATAGCCACAATGTAGTTGGAATTGGCTGCTGTCTCATCTCTAGGGTGATTTTACTTGCATGAAGAGATCAACAGCCATGATGCAGGCCTAAGCAAAAGCCACCCCACGATTTTGACCCACAATTGCTCTAAGGAAACACCTCGTTTCCATAAGTGTTTAAAATTTTGACTATATGAGAACCTGTAAGTTTGTGTGCACCCACATTTGTGCATGTGTGTGCATGCGCATGTGTAATTCTCCCACCAATCTGGAAACCACCTGAAATTCAGCAACTTTTAAGCAATGTATAGATTGAGGAAATTAGAAGTAGTGTTTTGTCTGTTTCAGGTATGGCAAATATTTTCCCCATTGGATATTTTTACACTGTTTGTTTTGGTTTTATTTCTATTTTTTTTTAAAGATTTTATTTATTTATTTGACAGAGAGAGACACCATGAGAGAGGAAACACAAGCAGGGGGAGTAGGAGAGGGAGAAGCAGCTTCCTGCCTAGCAGGGAGCACAATGCAGGGCTCGATCCCAGAGTCCTGGGATCATGACCTGAGCTGAAGGCAGCTGCTTAACAGACTGAGCCACCCAGGCACCCCTACTTGTTTTTATAGAAAACTTAACTTTATAAAAAACTTATTTAACTCTATAGAAAATTTAACTTCTTCTTCTCAAATTCAATCTTTTCTGTTATGGCTTTTGACTTTCTATCACACTTAGAAAGGTCTTCCCATTCCAAATTTACACAAATAATTCATCTGCATCTTTTTTTTCTGGAACTTTCATGGTTTTAAATCTTTGAGTCATCTGGCAGTAATAGATTCTTTTAGTATAAGAAATCATTATTCATCCAGCTCTATTTTTTTAAAATCATCCAATAATCCAATTTTTTTAAAATTTTATTTATTTATTTGACAGACAGAGATCACAAGTAGACAGAGAAGCAGGCAGAGAGAGAGGAGGAAGCAGGCTCCCTGCTGAGCAGAGAGGCCCAAGACCCTGGGATCATGACCTGAGCCGAAGGCAGAGGCTTTAACCCACTGAGCCACCCAGGCGCCCCAATCCAATTGGTTTTAATAGGCAGCCTTTACAACATTGTAAATTGTCATATGTATGAACACATAGACTCTATTTTGCTCCTTTAACCTATTCCTGCATTAGAACTGTTTAATTTATAGTAACTCTAGAATAAATTTTGTCAATGTAGATTTTAAAAATATTTTCAAATTTATAAATGTCACCTCAAGTATATAAATAACCATAGTATCATTTAAGTGATGTTGATAGTGGTTATTTTGGAACAAATTCACAAAATACTATAATTTGATTTAAGTTATATAAAATAAAATGGCAAATAACTTGAGGTGAATGTTGCAGTGGTTCTCAAACTCTGTTACACATCAGGAACACCCAGTGAGCTCAAACATACAAATAATTGCCTGAGTCCTGCCTTCCAAGACATCTGATTCAGTAGGCAGAGGATAGGCTGCCCTTTTCAACCACTCCTAAAGTTATCTTTACACACAGAAAACTTCAAGGACACTAGAATAATATCTCCTAGGGTAACATTTCCAATTTCAAATATCTTCAACAAAGAATAGTCCAGAGACCTGCCTTTTGAATGGATAAACAGAATTCCTCAAGAACAATTAAAACCACAACCAAATAAATTTAGCAAGAATAAATCATTTTAAACAATAAGCGAATGAACACCAGGCAATACAACATGTTTGTTTTAAAATAGGAATACACTCGGGGCACCTGGGTGGCTCAGTGGGTTAAGCCTCTGCCTTCGGCTCAGGTCATGGTCTCAGGGTTCTGGGATCAAGCCCCGCATTGGGCTCTCTGCTCAGCAGGGAGCCTGCTTCTCCCTCTCTCTCTGCCTGCCTCTCTGCCTACTTGTGATCTCTCTCTCTGTGTCAAATAAATAAATAAAATCTTAAAAAAAAATAAAATAGGAATACACTGAAAAGATACAAGATCAAAATGAATGTGTTAAGTAAAAAAGAACATAAAGGAAGAGGATCCCTCCAGGGAAAAAGTCTGATGTACATACAAAAACCCCAAAGGCATATGTAGGGTAGGCTGCAATGCTAGCTTTACTAATTAACTCCAAAATCATTGTCACAGAAAAAGAATACACTGGAAATCTGTCTTTATATGGTAAACTTTGGCACAAGGGAAATTAACTGTTAGGTTCAGTGGGAAATACTGCATCTCACTTTCTTTGAATTTGCGTTTAGTCCTTGATCATGCTTTCTGTGGATGATATATCGTCCCCAACTTGAATGCTTCCTTCTCCACTCTGAGAGTCAACTCCAATTCTACTTTTCTCCCCAAACCTTCCCTGTAGACTTATAACCTTCAAGGCCTGGTCAGATCATGAGCACAGGAAGGGTGAAGGGAGCTGGTTAAGGATCTACTCCCTGTGCCAGCCAGAGCAATGGTGACTATAACAGAGGGTTGGCAGGAATTCTTCCAACTAGCAACCATCAAAGATTCCATAGATTTCTAGCTCTTTCTGCCAGTACTTCCTGCCTGAAAAGAAGGGCAGAAGGACTGAAATGGGCAGAAAGAGGAGCTTAAAGGTCAGAGAACTCTGATCATATTGAGGCAGTCACTGCTCTGTATGAACACGACAAGTATATTTCTTAAGCTTCTTGGTCCAAATTTTGTTTGTGCTCAATTTAGGGTCACACAAGGACAGATACAGAGATACAAATACAGTATTTTATTTCTATTGAATGATCACAGCCTTTTCCTTCTGTGTTTATCAGAATTATATTTCAAAAGGGGAAACAGTATTTCCAGACAATTTAAAAATAAAATTTGCTTTTCATTTTAAAAGTAATGCATGCTCATGAGAGAAAATCTGGAAAATACAGGAAGTATGAAAAAGAAAATAAAAATCATTCATATACTATTATCCAGTTATAGCAACTATTAATATCTTCCACTCTTTACCTAACAAAATAATTTTACAACATTGTACCTAGAATTTCAAGGAATTTAAGAGAGAACAGAGATGCTTGTCAGTATTGTATGGGAAGTCCTAAACAATAACATTTTTTTTATTAAGTGGCAAAGTAATTGAAATGAAGAGATGAAGCTGTGTTTGCAGATGATGACTTTTTTTTTTTTTAAAGATTTTATTTATTTACTTGACAGAAAGAGATCACAAGTAGGCAGAGAGGCAGGCAGAGAGAGAGAGGGAAGCAGGCCCCCTGCTGAGCAGAGAGCCCGATGCGGGACTCGATCCCAGGACCCTGAGATCATGACCTGAGCCGAAGGCAGCGGCTTAACCCACTGAGCCACCTAGGCGCCCGCAGATGATGACTTTTATTGACTTAGAAAATCTAAGAGAATTTTTGGATAAGGTATTAAAATGTTAAAAGGGTATTGGGCCTGTGTTTTAAAGATTTTAAAAATTTATTTGAGAGAGAGAGAACACAAGCAGGGGAGAGGGGCAGGAGGAGAAGGACAAGCAGACTTCCCGCTGAGCAGGGAGCTCAATGTGGGCCTCATACCAGGATCCCAGGATCATGACCTGAGCTGGAGGCAGATGCTTAACCAACTGAGCCACCCAGGCACGCCAGAATTAGGCCTGTTTTCTAGCATCAAATGAACTTTAAAAATAATTAATGTATTCCTAGTTACCAGAAATAGTCAAATAGAACATACAATTGAAAAAAAGGATTCCATCCATTGTTATACCTAGGGATGGATCTCTGTAGGAAAGAGTGTACAGGCCTGAAACTGCTGTTCTTAGAAAGGCCTGCTTATAGCTTGGTCCCTGGGCATCTGAGAACTTGATGGGCTCTCTATATTGATATAAAACTACCCTCAAATGACAAGAGGGGCTCATACACGTAAACTTTTTGTACAAAGAGTATGGTGCATAAACCTGATATGGTTTAGAAACACGTGCTTTATGTCTGGGAGTCTGGTATTTTGGTACATGGCAGGCAGAAGGTGCCCATATGACCAACGCCCAGGCGTCCCCTTGAGTACCAAGTCTCTCATGAGTTTTCCTTACAGACAGTTCTTCACACATGTTGTCACAACTTGTTGGAAGAATAAAGTGTGTCCTGTGTGATTCCACTAAGGGACAACTTCTAGAAGCTTGTATGCCTGATTTCCTCTGACCCATGTGCCTTTTCCCTTTATTGAGTTTGCTTTAAAGGCTTTCGGTATAAATCTTAGTCGTGAGTACTACTGAATGCTGAGTCCTGAGTCCTTCTAATAAATCACTGAAACTCAGTGTGGTTTGGGGAATCCCCAATATAACTTCTTCATGGAGATAAATTACAAAATGTTCAATGAAGAACAGAAGACCTAAATAAATGGAGAGTTTTACCATGAGGGAGAGTGTGAAGAAGGGCAGGTACTCACCCCCATCAGTCATATATTCAATGCAATTCCAATCACTATGCCTGTAGGCACTGTTTTGATTTTTAATGGTTCATGATAAGTCAATCCTAAAATCAATATAGAAGAGCAAAGGGCCAAGAATAACCAGCTGTGACGGAGGGTAGGTGGTAGAATTTGTCCAACTTGAGATCAAGAATTACTTACTGTAAAGCTATAGTAATTAGGCAGTGGGAAGGTATCTCAATGGGGCTTTCCATGGAATGTGACATGATTCTAAAATTTGTAAGAATAAGTCCAAAATAGATAAAACATTCCTGATAAGGATGAAGAACTATACCAACTAGGATGTGAGGCCGCAATAATTAAGACGGTATAATACTGGTACAAGGATAGACAAACAGACCAAAAGAAGAGAAAGCCCCCAAAACATATTGACCATATATGGAAAAAAGTTGATATTTGACATTACAGACCTTGGGAAAAGGATCAACTAGATGTGCTGGACAAACAGCTATCTATAGTGGGAAACTCACTGAAATCCCTATCTCATACCACACGCCTGACTCTTCTGTATGTTTGAAATACATCATAATAAAAACTCAGTTTGACGAAATGCATACACTAAAATCTCTTACTCTGTTAGTAAAACACAGGTCAGTAATCGTAATTTTACAAACTGTTCTCCTTCCTAGGATCCCAAGGGCCTATGAGCTTACTTAAGTATCATATAACCTCAATTTCACATAAATTTTTCGAATAATATAAACCTTACCTCATAGATCCTGGCAATTCCACAAAGTAATGTTACTTCTCCTGGAAACTTATCTAAGCCTTGTTTGAAAAGATTTAAAGCCGTCACTGGTTGATCCAATGAGACATAAACCTAAAACCAAGACACATTTCAATAAAAGTACTTTTTCTTAAAATAACAGTATTTCTCATGACAAGTTTATAATTATTGCTCATTAACAGATTATCTCCTAGATATTACAAGTAAAATCTTTTCAGAAACACGTATTATTTTTCAATAGTGGTGTTATAGTTTTATCTTCATGTCATATATGAAACATCCAATCATTTATTCCTTCAATAAACGCTCATGACGGACTTGCTATTACCTCAGAGACCAAGCAGTAACTCAATAAGAGGAATGAGGGAAAATTTTTTTAGGATAGAACAGACGGGAGTATGTCCATAAGCGGTTACAAAGGAACCAATTATGAGATGGAAGTTGGAGACACAGGAGAAAGAGGGGAGGACCAAGGAGCAAGAAGGTCTGAGAAAGAGCAGCAGTGGAGAGCCTGTGGAGAAGGTGGTTTTGGAAAAGGGCCCTCGGAAATAGAGGAGGAACAGATTTGTGAGGAATGGGGTCAGGGAGCTGAGAAAGGTAGCCCTTAATGGCTTCCACTTAATTAGCAATTAGGAAATTAGCACAAATAAACCTATATTCTGTAGGAATTTCTAAAATAGGGAATTACAGTTTTAGGCATGGAAACATAAGAGTATGACATTTTTTCTTCATGATCTTGGATCTTCTATTTCTTTCCAAATAGACTGTGCTTTGAAGGCGGCCCAGATGGAACCACAGAAAAACTGTTTGTAGTGTTTAGAGCTGAAGTATGAGATTAAAGGGAGAGGTATGGATGAAAATATTTCAACTTTTACTTCATACACTATTGAACTGCTTTTTTAAATACAATAAATAATATGTCAAATAATATAAATCATTTATTTTTTTTAAATTAACAATCTAGTATTTTCAGAAATAATATTGTTCCTAAATCAGATTGATCTCTATTTCATAGCAATTATTTTTCATATATTAAAGAAAAGAAGTAAATTTTACTTTTATACAGTCACATAGGCAATAATAGATTTAAGCAAATTAATTCATGGAAAAATATGTCAAACCATGTATTCAACAAGAGTTAAAAAGAACATTTTTTAAACCACCTGCAAGTGATTATCAGTTAAAAAGATGAGTTAAAGAGCGTGACCTGAGTTTTAATTTCAAGGTATCTGAAAAGTCTAAAAGTCACTGTGATGCTTAGAAACTTCTTTAAGAATTTTAGGTTTAATATATAATGTACAGAAGGTGGACTTAGTCTCAAACATCTCTGAAAACTATAGTAAACAAGATTATTTAGTACTCTAAGTTTACAGAGTGCACCTTCATTCTGTTTCTTTTTAGTATGCAAATTCTTAAAACCATACTTAGGAAGCATTGGCACTTCCTTTCATAGCTCTTCTTTTCAACCTCTCACATACTTTTTAATTTAAAAAAAATTCGTCAAGATACAGCAAGATGATGTCCTAACCACCACTTCATCGAATGTTTCAAATAGCCCTGGTGAGGGCCCAGAAGTCACTTTTTCCTAGGACCGAAAATTCTGGGGGGTGGCTGTGAAGGGGTCAGAGGGGGCGTTGGCAGTGCTGGTTCTGAACAGCCAGGTGACCCTAAAAATCCTGTTTTGCCTCTTTAAGTATCCAGGGTCATAAGAATACAAAGGAAATGTTAAAATCTACGTTGCTGGGGTGACTACGAGGCTTAAATTCATGTGTGGGTGGGACAGACTGGACAGAATACCTCCCCCTGAACAGGTGTTCAATCAAGGTGAGGTACTGTCTTTGTCATTATGGCAGAGCCAAGAAGCCTAGGACCTCCATGAAAACAATTCCGGTTCTCTGCAGTCTGCTGCGGTGGGAGATAGGCATGCTGTAGAAAAGACCTCTCTGGGGCCCATTACCCACAGGGGGTGGGAATAAGCCTGTGGCAGTTTCTTCTGCTCTAATGGGCAATCTTTCAAAGGGGTTTTCTTATTTTTCATGGCAATCAATTTCTCCTGAGACAGTTACCCTCCATATGTTCTCACTTTTCCACTTGCTATAAAGAAAAATAAGTCTGAGCACATTAACTTGCCAACAATTCCTAAAGAAACTGGCAACTCTCCGTATACATTGGCCAGAATTTGAACATTTATTTTGAGAAGACAGATTTCACTCTAGTTAAGAATACTTACTTACTTTTGCCAAGTAGAGAAACGTATCTACCATTTCCTGCTGCTTCAGGGCTGATTTAAACTGTTTTTCTGCTTCACGATACATTCCTAACCTAAGAACAGCCATTTTAAAAATGAGACATTCAACTTAAAAATAAATGCTACAGCACTTATTCACACACACAGGATATGAATAGAGACAAATCACATTTCTAAGCGTAAGCGTGTACCGAAGAAGGTAATGTCACACACACAAATTATTATCAGCATTATATGTAGATAGCTGAGCACAAAGGTGCCCATTTCCCACATTCGCTGTCCACGTAACCCTCCAGTGGTGCGTAACAAGTCTGTCCGCAGCCTGGACACAGCAGGACTGACAGCTGCCAGCAGCCAGAGCACATCAGTTTACCACCCAAAGAGCTCATAGTCAGCTGGACCTCAGGCAAGTGACCTGAGTAAATGTGCTGGGTCTCCATTTTATTAGAAGAACTTGAGGATGGCATTTCTTTGAAAACATGGTTTACTCTGAAACAAAGGCCCATTTTTAAAGCCCTTTTTAAACTGTTTTGATGTAAGTAGTAATTGCTTCTTGAGTGATACAGTTATACCGTTTTATGATTCTAGAAACATTTTCTTTTCCTTTTTTATCTTCGTATCTGATACAGATTGTCCTAGTCTACAAATGTGAGATTTGTTCCTTGTCTAACAATAATAGTTAGTCCTGATATCAGCCCCATTTTTCTGCCCAGGGAACATTTTATTACTACTGAATCAGTCATTAGAGCATTAAAGCACACCTGAGCCTGCTCTAGATCTGTTGGGCTTTCTCCTAACGACTCCTCCCTAGCCAGCCAAGAACTACTTAGGCACTTTATGATGCTTTCATTCTGTGAAATGATTGTTTCATGGGATGTTCCATTGAGCTGCTTTCATTCAGAGCCTTGACAGAAGAGCTCTGACCTTCTACCCAGGTTGTCTAAGTTGAGCACTGGTATGGCTACACCCAAACAGCTGTTGGAAGATATGGAATTGAGAGGTTAAAAGGGACCCCCAAAACTGCACTAAAGTTAGAATGTGTGAGATGGCGGAAGCCCCACCTCTTCAAAGTTCCCACAACTTTTACCAGGAATATTCACAAAATGTTACCAAAGAGCTCTCAAGTTCTGAAACACAGCATAGTTCTATAGAAAGCTTCAACTGAGCATTCAAGTCTTAAGCATGTGACTAAAGTTCAGCCACACTTAATTATCCAGGAGAGTACGTACATTTCTATCTAATATGCTGTCTCTTCCCAAAAATGATTTAAAAGGGATTATAGGAGCCCCTCAGTGGCTCAGTCGTTAAGCATCTGCCTTCAACTTGGGTCATGATCCCAGGGTCCTGGGATCGAGCCCCATATCGGGCTCCCTGCTCAGCAAGAAGTCTGCTTCTCCCTCCCCCACTCACCCTGCTGGTGTTCCCTCTCTCACTGTGCCTCTCTCTGTCAAATAAATATAAAAAATCTTAAAAAAAAAAAAGATTATAATATAATCCTGTAAGATACATATATAAAACAAGAATATGAAAACAAAGATTTTTTTAAACAATCATGATGGAAAGATAAACAAATTAAAATTTAAAAAAAAAAGAGCAATCAAAGCCATTTAGTTATGCTGGGAACCAAAGAAAGGAAGGATGGGTCATATGCATTTTTTTAATTACTGCAGCCTCAAGAGATAACTTCTAATACTAACAAAAAGGAATGACCACATGGGTTTTTCTGCAAAGGAAATTAAGTGGGCAATGTATAAAGTCTAGGAATAAGGAAAATATCAGTCAAGTTCATGAATACAGGTCAATAGCGGGGAGTCAAAGTCCCAAGATAAACCCACCAACTGCCAACCTTCTCTCTCCAATTTAATTCAGTAAATATTGTCAAGCACCAACTGTATTTCATGATGCAAAAATAAAGATTAAAACCATGAACTAAAGGCACAAATAAGAATGGAACAAAACATGTTCACAAATAAACAGAATCGTATTATGGCCAATAAGAGAAAAAAAAAAGGTACATTGAGAGCACAGAGGAGGAGTGAACCAAGACAGTTTCAGGGAAGAAGTGACAGGTACGATTTTGAGAGCTGGACAGGGTGGGGAGGGGTGGGGTGGAGGGACACCTTAGATGGAAGCAAAATATCAGCACAGGCACACAGCCGAGTGCACAGCATGGAAGGGGAATGAGTTGTTTGGTTTAGCTGGAAAGGAGGACACAGTAAGTAACGGGAGAAGGGAGAGACGGGGCAAGCATGGACTGGGACCAGATCAGACATGCTACACTTAAAAATGCAGACTTCATCCTAGAGGTCATGGAGATTAGCCAAAGAATCCAACAAGAGCTATTTTTTCCACAAGTTATGCTGACGGTAGTATATAAGAAGGATTGGGGGAGCAAGAAAATGGGGGCAGAAAACCAAGGTAAGAAGCTAATGGAACAATTCAAATAAACTAAAAACCAGAATTTAGGCACTGGAGTGGGAATCCGGTGATAGAGGAGCTACTGTAGACCATCCAGCAGAATTTACCGGTCAGGAACAAAGAGACACAAGTCAACTGGGGCTCCACCCTCTGGTAATCCATCCTTGACCTTTCCAGCCCAAGTTAGGAGCTCTTTCTCTGACCTTCCTCTGCTTGCTTCTATCACAGTGGGGGCCGTGCTTATCACTCTTTACTGTCCTCTCTCCCCCATTGGACAGTAAATCCTTTGAAGGAAGGGCTATCTAATAAATATTTGTAACCCCTGTGCCTGGCTCGTTAAATATCTTAGTGAGTCAGGAGTGCTGAGCACATACTAAAGATGAGAGGCTATTAAGGGACAGAGGAGAACTGTGATTAATATCACAAGGTAAACTCATTTAAATGCCATCTTGTACAGATGGCAGAAGGAATCCAAATTGTGCTTTTCTTTAATTATTAAAGATTTCTTAAGGTTTTGTTTAGAAGCTCAAGATTTCAAGCTTGCTTTCAGAAATTACATTCATAAAAATTTAATGGTATAATGCTATAAAATTACCTTTTAGTAGAAAATACTTCCTCAGTCTAGCAGTAGAAAAAACACTTAAGTTCTATGTAAATTATCTAAGTGGAAAGTAGTCTTAATTTCAACCAAAAAAGAATAAACATCCTTTTTATTCCATTTATAGATTTCCTTTTCCTCACAGTGTTTGGTAAGTAAAGTTCATAAGTACTAAAGGATGCTCACAGTAACTGGTCTACCTTGTTTTGAATACCAAACAATTTATTTATATTTGTAAAATACAGTAATTGCCCATTTGTCTCGATTTTTCAAATGCTCCAATATCAGGCAACAAGTTTTAGTTCTCATTTACTAGTTGCTGTATAATATTCATAAAATTACAATTTTTCTGACCTTTCAATTAATTTGCTTAAAAATATGTGTAGGGGCACTTGGGTGGCTCAGTCAGTTAGGCATCTGACTCTTGATTTCAGCTCAGTCATGATCTCAGCATCATGTGACCGAGCCCTGTGTGGGGCTCCATGCTCAGCGAGAAGTCTGCTTGAAGAGTCTCACCCTCTGCCCTACCCCCACTTGTGTGCACACTCTCCCCCTCCCCCCAAAAAAGTGTGTTTAAACATTAAGTGAATTAATGTTTTACTGGAATTACACAAGTAATAAGAGAACTGGAGTCAGAAAGCTGAGCTCAAATTCTTGTTCTGCAAGAATTACAGGCTGTGTGAATTTGGACAAGTCACTTTATCTTTCTGAAGCTCAGTTCGTCTCATCTGGGCAAAGTGCTAATGATAATAGCAATAATCTCCAGGTACTGTGAGATTTTAGTGAGATAATGTTACATGTGGACAAGCAAGCTCTCAACTGTGAAGCACCTTACAGATGTGAGGCATCAAGGGACATAAAAAGATTTGCGAGCAAGAGTAGAGGAATGGGAATCACCAGACAGTTCTAACTGGTCCGTTACTAACTAATCTTTCACTAAGGAGTTCCTGATGCAAATCACAGGCTTTCTCTGGCCTCAGCTTTCTCACCTGAAAAGGGGTGTTGGATCTGATGGTCTGAGTTTCCTCTGCCCAGCCTCTGCCCAGCACTACCATTTTATTATTCCAAAGGTATGAGTTCTTAGTGCTACCATGTTTAAATGCTTTTACACCTAAGTCAAAGACGTAGTTCTCATTTCTTCCCGAGGAAATCAACCCACAAAAAAATAACGATCAGAGTTGAGACTCTAAAATATACCGCCTGTCTAAGCCTTTCACAAATAATCAAATTTTTTACCTGTAGTAACATTTTCCAATCTGCACTTTCCACCACCAGTCCTTGTACTGAGAGTGCTCTGTGGAAAGGGCAGCCAAGTCCAAAGCCTTTGAAAACAATTCATTTTGGATTAGGATTTTCTTTTTGAACAATGAACAGAAACAATAAATAATGAAATAAACCATATAATTAGCATCAATCAAAACATGCATTAGAAATCAGACAGAAACTCAAGTTGCTCATGTTTCCAGATGGCTCCACCAATTTTCCCTAAATAATCAGTTCCAGACTGGAGGGCTGGCAGCAGATGAATAGTAAAAACTGATCAAAGAAAAGCAGATGTACAATATATTAGAACACAGTTTTAATATACAGAGC
The DNA here is from genome assembly GCF_922984935.1 of Meles meles. Taxonomy (NCBI): domain Eukaryota; kingdom Metazoa; phylum Chordata; class Mammalia; order Carnivora; family Mustelidae; genus Meles; species Meles meles. The sequence continues at coordinate 123,824,823 of NC_060071.1, forward strand.
ACAAAATGGCTATTAAAAAATCCCCTAAGTTGTATGCTCTCCCCACCCTTTATCTACCATCCAATGGGTCAAAGTGTGTCTGAACTCAGTGGCAGCCAAGCCTTCGGGTGTGTCAGCCAGGTCCAACTACAGGCCCCACTTGAAGACATATGTAGAGAAATAGAGAAAGAGCAAGTAAGCAGAGAGGAGGAGGTCTGGAAAACAGCATCACGAAGCGCCAAAGGAGCAAGGGCACTCGGATATCCGTCATCTTCCATGACACTGTTCTCTCATTCTGACCCCAGTTCACATCTAGTGATGCTGAGGGTCAGTCAGACTCACCTTTGCTGCAGGCTGAAACAGATCTTCTGAGCTGCTTTCTTAATTTACATATGTTTATCCCTTTCTCTCTCATGTCTTCTAGTTTGTTCCTTCTAGTGTTTATTCAAGATCAGACATGAGATGACTAAAAGGGACTTAGGATTTTATACAGAAGAAGCAGAAACCTTTTGGACAAAAAGGAAAGCAAGTCCATCTTTACACAAATTTGAAGCTCAGATGAAGATCTGGTGAATTAAAACTCAGGTTATTAGTTAAAAGAGAATTCTCATATTTTATTATATTTATGACTCGTTCTCTCAGGTTGGAAAGCTTATTCTTTAGCCAGTTTTAGTATTACTGTGCTAGCCAACAGTTAAAGTAACTCTCAGATTTCAGTTCTGTTAGCTCAGAATATATCCCATATTACTGTCCATGTCTTAATATGAACTCTTTCCTGGAATGCAAGCCAGATGAGTTCCTACCGCAGAATTAATAACTTTTCTTTGTGTTTCCCCATCTTTTCTTGCTCCAGGGGAGACTTCTAAATATGCAAGCTCTTTATAAAGGGATGATATCACCACACTGAGGTTCTAATGGACCTGAAAAAATCAACACCTCTATTGGAAAGCAATGGGAATTTAAAACAAGCCACACACTACTTTCATATGCTTATTTTCCTTTTTCCCCAAGCCAGAAATAAAAGTGGAAGCCACAAAATGCGGGGGGAAAGTGTAATTTTCATTAGCATTATCTCTGAAAATACTCAAAAACCGTATTTTTGATTAGCTCAGTTGAGGACTCCATTGTAAATATCTGAACATATTAATTTTAACTTAATCTTTACAAAGAACTCTTCCAGCAGATAGATCATATTCACTCTCATGTTTAATATAACAGACCTTCTAGTGTTTCCGAAAAATATGTCACTCTAAATTTGTCACATATTCCAATTCCCAAGGTTAGGTTTAGCACTTAACAACAGGCTGCTGAGTTTGCTGATGGTTCTAAAACAAGTCTTCCTATGTTAGATGTCTCATATTTGTGCTGAACTGATTAAGGAAATTAACATGAATTGTTGATATAGAATAAAAATTGTAAAAAAATACATTTTAGTGATCATTCATCATACGAACACTGAGGATTCACTAGACAAAACTATTTGTGACCATTTCAAATGGGCCTTAAGCTCCCTGAGGAAAGGTACTCCTTCTTACACATCTCTGTTGTTCTGATATGTTTCTATGCCATTTTTTTTCTTTTTTTTTTATTAACATATAATGTATTATTTGCCCCAGAGGTACAGGTCTGTGAATCGTTAGGCTTACACACTTCACAGCACTCACCATAGCATTAAAAGGCACTCGGGAATGATGTATTGATTGAATTAATTCTATTCCTTATTTCTGACTTTTATTGAAAATAACTTAAGAGCCAAATAAACTGTCATAGTAATAAAATTCATAATGAAAAGCTATTAACATTTTAAAATGTTAAAGCAATGACAGATCTATATTTAGTCTGTCCCAATTTTTAAAAACAAATGACTATGTAATATTTAAGAATCTTTGAATAATTTAGTCAATCTGATATCTAGATATTAATGAAGGTCTAGAATGTCCTATAAAAGCCGTAAGTTTATAAAAGTCCATAAGAAGAGGGGATCTTGGCAGATCTAGACCACATGATGTTTGTGAATATGCCCAACCGAGTGTCCCAGTGTATTTCTGAGTTAACAGTTCTCCAACCACTAATATTTTTTTTAAAACCAGCCATCCTTTTATCTATTGTTTGAGTTGCAACAACTTTAGGATGATGAAATTAAAGAGCATATGGAAATAGAGATTCCAGAATCAGCCCACGTGCCACTTTAATTTTGCCAGTAGTGCCAATATCACCCCAAAAGGCACAAGCAAGGAAGAAGGGGGTTAGTAAGGACTCAAAGGAAGAAACAGAGTTTTCCATAAATCAACTTTACTTATCGCCTATCACTTCATAACATTCTCTATAGTTACGTACACTATCCTCCAGATTTGTCTATAGGCAAATACAGAATCTTCAACGCACATGGCACTTAGTTTTGTCAGTATTGCCCACACAAACGGAAAAAGCATTAAGAACGGAAAGACAGGAGGATAGTTTTCCATGGAAGATCAATTTCATTCTTTTTTAAGATTTAAGTACAACTTCACAGTATCCTCCCTATTTGTCTATAATACTCTCTGTATCTGTGTGAAATATGAAATAGTTTATTGAAAAAGAAATTTGGAGGCCACCCAAGTAACTAATATAAAAGTACCTCTGATTTCTTAAGGGTATTAAAAAACCAATTTATCTCTTCTCTTTCCAGCTATAGTTGTAAAACATAGTTTGGGGAAAAGGGGTATAAAAATGCACAAATGCATGCTTTCTGCTCATTTCCTAAATCCTTCCCCCATTGAGAAAATAACATTTGTGGTAAAAATCTAAAATGACATCTTAATGGAACAAGCTGATCCATAACAGAACTATAATGTGATGAGCCCATAACAGAGTAAAAAAACAGATACAGGGCATCTGTCCTACTCAATACCGCTCACATGCATCACAGCACCAGGATGCAGGCACACAATAGTTCCATGTTTGAAGAATAACCAATCAAGCATTAATGAATAAAAGGAAAACAGAGGAATGAACAATTTGTGCTTTTTACTAAGTAAAAACAAAAATTGCTTAGTTTCATGTTCCATAAAATATGTGTATTGAGATAAGCAAATGAAAATAACAAGCAGCATGCAATTACAAGCATTTTAGTTTATTACTGCCCTAATTTGTAGCTAAACTTACAAATGAAATGTCATTATAATTTATTAAAAATTTTGGAAAAAACTGGATAAAATTCTAGTCAAATTAGATAATTTCCATTAGTGCCATGAGGTATAGATTTTTATTTACTATTGTAATGTAAGCTATTGGCACCATGTAGGCATTAATAAATATTTGTAGAATTAATACAATATCAACCCTGTAATGCTTTTATTTCCAATTTTTTTTTTTTAAGATTTTTATTTATTTATTTGACAGACAGACAGAGATCACAAGTAGGCAGAGAGGCAGGCAGAGAGAGGAGGAAGCAGGCTCCCTGCCAAGCAGAGAGCCTGATGCGGGGCTCGATCCCAGGACCCTGGGATCATGACCTGAGCCGAAGGCAGAGGCTTTAACCCACTGAGCCACCCAGGCGCCCCTATTTCCAATTTTTAGTAACACCTTCTAGTATATGTTACAAATATATATGTTTAGAGTGATAATTCTTTTTAATGTATGTGTTAAAGTATATAGTTCATTGACTTAACATTATAAACACTTTTCTGTTTCTGCCCAATTTTTATGATTATAACTTTTAATGGCTGCATAAAGACCCAGCATGCAGTATGTTATAATTTACTAAGCTCATCTTCTATCATTGAACATATAATTTATCATAGTCGTCTTTGCTACTACGACCAATGTGACAATGAACATCTTTGTAACTACAGCAGTTCTTTGTGAAATTTCTTGAGAAGGGAAATTACAGAAACAAATTAAGTATGTTTACAGCTGTCTGTTTCATATTATCATACTCTTTCCCAAAATATATACCATTTACAATATTATCTATAAAGTATCAGTATAAAAATTACTCTTCTCTCTCCCAGCATTTTTCCCAACTTTCATAAACATAAAATTGTAAGTCCAAAATTCCTTTAACTTACATTGTTGTGTTAGAAAGTACAACTCTAATGTGCTTGTTTACTGGCATTTTCTCTAATGTAAATTTTCTGTTACTGGATCATTTCCATTTCCATAAAACATTTCCTAACAAAGTCAGATGAGCTTTTTCCTATTTACAAACACTGACATTTTAAAATCATGCTCATATACTTATTTCACCCCTCTGTAGTCCTTCTATGTTTGATTTTGTTTTGTTTCTGCTCACTGTGCAGAGATAGAAATGAATCAGTTAAGTCTTTATCCTTTGTGATTGCTTCATAAATCCAACCAAATCTGTGAACTATTCTATTGCTTACTGGTTAATTTTTTTTAAAGATTTTATTTATTTATTTGACAGAGAGAGATCACAAGTAGGCAGAGAGGCAGGCAGAGAGAGAGAGGAGGAAGCAGGTTCCTCACAGAGCAGAGAGCCCGATGCAGGGCTTGATGTGGGGTTCGATGTGGGGCTCAATCCCAGGACGCTGGGACCATGACCTGAGCCAAAAGCAGAGGCTTTAACCCACTGAGCCACCCAGGCGCCCCTGGTTCAATTTTTTAAAAAATTCTTCAGTCATCAAATGTCTACAAGGGTCTTTAAACAAATTTTCTCAACAGTGTTGTTTACTGAAGTATAAGGCTCTGTTTCAAAACGAGTGAAAAAAATTGCACTCAATGTTGCCTGGTTTTGGAGTATTAAAGAATCTTTCACTGTTCCTAAGAATAAAAAATAAAAATTTGTAGGTGGAAACTTTAGCTCTCTAACAGAATTTTGTAATACTCCCTTACTATTGAGATCTGACAATAATTTTTGCTGTGCCTTTTCTCTTAATTTGTGGACTTTCTCCATTGAGTCAGAAGACACACTCCCTCCTATTTGTCTGTTATATGGAGCTCTGGCCTTCAAGTTCTGTTCATGCTCCCAGGTCTATTTTCCTACATTAGGAGGTCTAGCATTCCAGCTTTCTATTAATCAATGCCTTTCAAACCATATTCTTCAGCAGTAGTTCCCAAGCCTGGTTGAAAATTCGCATTGCCTGTGGAGCTTTTATTAACAACAAATTTACCAGATGCACCCGTGGGGATTCTGATTCAGAGGGTCTAGCATGGATCCAGAAATCCATTATGTTAAAATCACCAGGTGGTGTAGAAACAGTAGGATTTAGGAAATACTTAAGAGCCATAGGCTTTGAGGGGCTGGAGTTCACGTGGTGGAGTGAAGAGGCCAGGTGGGTGTGTTCTAGGTCAGCTACTTCTGCTTGAATTCAAGCAGCCCTGCTTATGTCTGTTTTACACAGCAGGATCTGGAGGAGATTTCATTTGAAAAGAAAGGTTGTGCTGCTTAAAGAAAAATTGTGAAAGTCACTGCTCTATTTGTTTAAGGTTTTCAAATTGTAAAATTTTAAGATGTTCAGATTTTTTTTTCAATCAATGAATATGAAGAATGGTGGAAACATTCTAAAATACTCAGATAATATGTAAAAGTCAAAGTCTGTTAGACTCTACAGAGTCCTTAGAATCCTTAGAATCTTTAGAATATAGAATATAAGTTCAGTTAGTGCAGAGAATAAACCTATTTTATTTCAATGTGGTTGCTATTCCTCAATCATATCAATGCCAAGATGTAGAGTGACAGCCTCAAAATGAATCTATCGACAAAGACACCATCACCATGATCTACAAACAGTGTACAATCCATCTACATTCTGAACCCATCGTCTGCAACTCCTCCCCTCACAGACCTCACCCCAGCCACCCTGGCCTCCTTACTGTTTCTTGAACAATCCAAGCGTGCTTCCACTCAGGGCCTTTGCAGTTAAAGTTCTCTCTGACTTACAGATTCTTCCTACACAGGACTGTAGGGTCTATGCCCCTCCACTAGATCTCTGTTTAAGTGTCTTTTTGGAGTAGATATCACTGACCACCTTCCACCCTCCACCCCCAAAACAGCATCTTCCCCCCGCAGCACTGTCCAATCCCCTTCCTGCTTTCGGGCTCTGTTGCTCTCACAGTACTTATTATCCCAGGACATGTGATGTGTTTGTAAATTTGCTCGTTGTCTCTATTCCTTGCACAACCAGGATATAATCTCCAAAAGAGCAGAGATTTTGTCTGCCTGCTTCACTCTGTGATCTCAGGGCTTAGAACAGTGGCTGGCACGTTGTCGTGACCCAGACAGTTTTAGATGAAAGCATGTATGTCTCTTCAATCACTGAACTAATCCTCAAAAAGTCCAAGACACAGCTTTCTGCTATGTAGAGACTGACTCCCTTATTTGGATGTTTCTTTATAAGGGCAGTTTAACTACATGATATTACATGTCTCACTGGAAGCCTCTGCCCAGCTTTGTATTAAGTGAAAATGGCATGTACCGACTTACAGGAAACGTGCGTGACATCTGCTCCAGCCTTGGTTTCTCTTCTTCCCTACATGGCCACATGCACTAGCACCTCAGGACAGACAACTTCCACGTTGTGCGTGTGGGGTGTGGGCTCTCGCCAATAGTTAGTACCAGTGGTATCTCCACTTGGACAGCTTGTCACAATCTCAAACTCAAAACGCCTTCAAGTGAATTATGCAGCTTCCGTAGAAATTGACTTCCTTCCCTAATTATCCCATTTCTGTTACTAAAACAATCCTTCTTCTCGTAACATCTTTAGGAGGCAGATTTGATGTGTGTCTTTCCTCTGTCCTCCACATCTAATTTATCATCATGTTCTGTCACTTCTTTCTTTAAAATGTCTCTTTGATGCTCCCATTTCTTAGTAGATGGCCTATTTATTTCTCACTCTATAGCCTGTTCATGTTTTTACTCTTTCTTCACATTTATTTTCCTTCCTTCTCGCAAAAAAATCTGACTGATTTTTTGGCTCTTTATTGATATCACCCCTCTGATTTTTTTTTTCCCCTTTGCTACCTGGTGACAATTCCACAGCTTGGTAATTACCTCTTTAATTGTTTCATTATGCCAATTTTCTTTTCTCAGCTAGATTGCACAGCTTATAGAGTCAAGAAAACAAATATTTTTATTAGTTTTCCTAGTACATAGCAGAGTGGTTGACATATAGAAAACACAACTGAGGAAAACATTTTTATTTTCCTGAATATTTAACATATGGTTATAAAGCTTTTTCCCTAAACTAAAAATAAAATGAGGGAAAACACTATCATTAGACACTGCAGACTTAACTATGTTTAATTTGACAAAATTTGTGAGGTAACTGGTCATTTGCATATTAGCATGTAAGAGTGAAATAAATAAAGTCATAAGTATAAAACAAAACTCCGCTAAGAAGCTACCAAGGTAATTGAATATTACTGAAGCTCGTTGATGAGTGATACTCGCTCATTATATTATTTTCTCTACTTGTGTGTGTTTGAATTTTTCTATCATAAAATGTTGTGTGGGGAAGGGGTGCATTACAAAGAAATAAGAAACACTCATATGACCTATAATAATACCCTATATGGACCACAGGGGAAAAAAATGGATCAACAGTGCTAACTATTAGCATGAAAAAGATAGTGTAGCATAAACACATTATGCAATATTCTCAGTTATCTGTATCTTGCTCTTCAGTGGATATCTATATACTCTCTTGGACCAGGCACAGTTCTTACCAATTCTATATTTATAATAAATTTTCCTGTTGTAACTGACAGTGGATTTGAAAGTATCAGTAATGCTCCAATTTTTAATAATTCCATCTGTTTATAAGGTAAAAAGTAGAATATTTCAGAATCAAAATCCCCAATGTCAGAAAAAATTACAAGAGAAAACGGCATGAATTCAAAACTTACGGTCTTAACATCATTTTCATGATGAAAGATATACTCGAACAAAGCCTATGAAGAAAAAAATGCCAAAAATACATTAGATTTTATTTTAACAAAAGCACTGTATTGTTATAGCAAGACTGAAAGACCATTTTGACAGCAGCTGGGTTGAACCAAAATAACAAGGTACTTTAAAAGTACCTTTACAAGTTAAGGGTCTATCCATTATTACAATCACCATTTTAAAATATAGCGATTTATGCCTGATTCCTGTTTTTATAGAATGCAAACTGGAAAACTCAAATAACTAAACAGTGTTTTTCATATTACACATACTATTTTACTAGAAAGAGACAAACGAAAAGACCAACTTTGGAAGTGCCCAAAACAGATTTAGCCTATTCTATTACACACTCTACATATGTAGTATCGTGATGATGATATTGATAATGACACTTTAGACATGGGGGAAATCTGGAAGTCCCTTCTGAAACAAAGTAGAGCTTGAGTGTAAAGCGGGCTGTGTAGATGATGACTGTAAGACCATTACTGTGCTACTTCCCTCAGCTCATCTGGATAAGTAAGCATTTACTGAATTACCCCTTGATGGTATCACATTTGTCCATAAAGCCATTACTGTACACTTGTAAAGAGGCTAGTGTATCAAGGTTATTACCAGAGAAAACTTAAGAGGCAACCAAAGAAAGAAAAAAGAAGTCAGGACCAGGCCCTTCTTTTAAAAACGATACCTAACCCTCCATTTGTTCTGTTATAAAAAAGAAAAGTTAAAAGTGTGGTTGGTGCTACCATTGCTGTGAAATGAAACTCATTAGAAATGAGTTCCAATGAGGAAAGGTGGATTGGAAACCAAAGATAGGAAAACTGGGCATTCTTTCTTTTTTTCTTTAAGATTTTGTTTATTTATTCATGAGAGACAGAGAGAGAGAAAGGCAGAGGCAGAGGGAGAAGAAGGCTCCCTGAGGAGCAGAGAGCCCGATGCAGGGCTCAATCCCACGACCCTGGGATCATGACCTGAGCCGAAGGCAGATGCTTAATGGACTGAGCCACTCAGACACCCTTACTGGGCATTATTTCTACAACACACTAAAAAGGCACAAAATCTAGTTCAGTTTAAGTCTATTAACATAGACCAGGAAGCATCTGAGTTTACCAGAGATGCCTTCATGGAACTGCACTCCCTGGACAGAAAACAGCAATGGGGGGCGCTGTCGGGGGTGGGGTGGGGGCAGGGGCCAGGTGGTGTAGTCAGTTAAGTGACTGACTCTTGGTTTCAGCTCAGGTCATGATCTCAGGATCATGGGATCAAGCCTCACATCAGGCTCCACACTGAGTGCAGAGTCTGCTTAAGTTTCCCTCTCTCACTCTTCCTCTGCATCACCATCCCCCACCTCTGTCTCTCTCTTCTTCTCTCAAATAAATAAATCTTTGAAAAAGAAAACAGCAGTGGTACCAACTAGCCATCCAGCCACCTCAAGTAAATGGCCTAAAAGGGCAGGGAAATGAGATATTCCATATGAGTTCCTGTTAATACTCCATTCTCACAAAGAGAAATAAGTGTAACTTCGCAATTTTGCTAAGTGTAGTTGACCAGATTGCTTTCAAATAAGAAATTAAAATGTCACCAGTGTTATTATAGGATAATTCCCTATCAACTGACATTTCTTTTTCAGATTTTAATTTCAACTCTATATGGCTAACAACCATTCTTATATTCCCCAGTGTTTGACATTTAGTAAATATGTTAAACACCATTAGAACTAAGATTCAGAAAGAACTCAGCGCTAATGCACAGAATTCACAAAAATTACAGCTACAAACCTGGGCTAAGCTTAGGCCAGTTTCATCACCAGCTAAATGCTCATGTGTCTGAACTATGCCAAAGAACTCCAAGTTTATCTTTAGACTGAAAAGGTCATGGGCCTCTCAGGCCCTTTCTCTGTCTCTTTCTCACTCTCTCTTACCATGCATACACACAGTTATTTTCAGTCTTTCTCTTTAATTTAAAGGAGCATCTAATCTATTTTTTTTTTAAAGATTTTATTTATCTGACAGAGAGAGATCACAAGTAGGCAGAGAGGCAGGCAGAGAGAGAGGAGGAAGCAGGCTCCCTGCCAAGGAGAGAGCCCGATGCGGGGCTCAATCCCAGGAACCTGAGATCATGACCCGAGCTGAAGGCAGAGGCTTAACCCACTGAGCCATCCAGGTGCCCCTAATCTATTTTTTAAGATTTATTTATTTATTTGAGAGAGGGAGAAAGCACATGTGCACATGGGAGTGAGGGGAGGGGAAGAGGGAGAAAATCTTCAAGCAGACTTCCTGCTGAACACAGAGCCAGATACAGGGCTCCATGTCTCAACCCTGAGATATGGACCTGAATCTAAAGGAAGAGTTGGACGTTCAACTGACTGAGTAACCTAGGTGCCCTGAGCAACTCCTCTTTGAGTAGTTAGAATTATTAACATAATTCTCCATAAGGGTCACTCAGGCCAGACAGTGACATTGAGATGCCTGCCTAATTACAAATTAGAAGTACATATTTTTTTATCTTCCTTTTGACAATCCTAAAATTCTACAAGGACAGCAAATCATTTTTCTGAGAAGAGTCCAAGATGAAAAAGAAAACACACACAGACACGGATGGCCTTCTAAGCTTCCTTCCACGAAGATGATTCTGTATATCTGCTTTCTTTGTTATAAATTGCTGTTCCTTTATCAACAATAGCCAAACTATGGAGAAAGCCCAAATGTCCAATGGCTGAGGAATGGATAAAAAGGATGTGGTGTGTGTAAACACACACACACACACACACACACACACACACACACACACAAAGAAATATTACTCAGCCATCAAAAAAGAATGAAATCTTGCCATTTGCAATGATGTGGATAGAGCTAGAGAGTATTATGCTAAGTGAAACAAATCAAGTTAGAGAAAGACAAATACCATATGATCTCACTCATATGTGGAATTTTTAAAAAGATAAACATATGGGAAGGGGGAAAGAAAAAGAAAAGGAGAGAGGGAAACAAACCATAAGAGACCCTTAACAGTACAGAACAAACTGAGGGTTGATGGAGGGAGGTGGATGGGGGATGGGCTAGATGGGTGATGGGGATTAAGGAAAGCATTTGTTGAGATGAGCACTGGGTGATTGTTGTATGTAAGTGATGAATCACAGAATTCTATTCCAGAAACCAATATTGCACTGTAGGTTAACTAACTAGAATTTAAATTTTTTTTAAAAATTGCTCTTGTTGGGGCACCTGGGTGGCTCAGTGGGTTAAAGCCTCTGCCTTCAGCTCAGGTCATGATCCCAGGGTCCTGGGATCGAGCCCCACATTGGGCTCTCTGCTCAGCGGGGAGCCTGCTTCTCTCTCTCTCTCTGCCTGCTGCTCTGCCTGCTTGTGATCTCTTGTCTGTCAAATACATAAATAAAATCTTTAAAAAAAAAAAAAAATTGCTCTTGTTTATCAGAGGAAAAAGAATTTCCTATAATGATGGTATATGAACTTTATTTCTGATGGACTTTTCTTAACTCAAAAGAATAAGAGAAGTTTTACATAGTTCAGTAATTAAACATTTCCATTTCAATCAAGATATCGCCTTTCCTTCACCATTTTTTTCCTATTTCCTACAATGTTGTTATGATAATATATCTAAATGTTACTTCATTAAATACAATCATTTTAAGTACATACCTTTGCCAATTTAGGTTTCTGGGCATATTTTGTTAAATTCAGTCTCGATAAGTTTATAAAAGGTCCATCAGGACTTGTAAGCATGGAAGCCTGTGGGGGAAAATGACAGAACAAGATCTGAAACTTTCTCTTGAAACATAAATTGAGTTTAATGAGCATAAAAATTATAAAGGCAACATAAGTAAAAAAAAAAAAAAAAAAACCTGTAAAAAATCTTCCATATAACCTTCCACTATAACAAGAGCAAAAAATGATAAACTATAAAGTTACTTTGGTAATAGAAAACTGTGGTAAAGCTGTCAGAATTTACCGTTCCCAGCCTGACAAATCTTCCAGATGAGCTGGTGATCGGGCGAGCTGTGTAGGCAGTTCTGGGAGTTCTGATGGCCTGCTCCATAGTGCCAGGCCTTCCGCTTTGTGTGCCAGGTCTAAGGAAACCTGTAATGGGTCTTCCAGCTTGAGTGATTGGCCTGTGGAAAGTGTACGTTGTGAAAATTCAAAGAAGGTCAATAAAGGAAGATTCTCCTATAGTCTGGTCACTATTTAAGGATAGATGGTATGAAAGAGAAGTGCATACCTGATAGCTGGACTAGGCCCTCCCGTCTGATTAGTTCCAGGGAGTTTCAAAGATGTGCCAGGGCCTATGAGATGAGATGGCAAATTCAATTAATATATGAGTTACTAATCTAACTAATGTTTTTACTAATGTTTTTACTAATGTAAAAACTGTCAGCTAATGTAATTTTCAGGAATGCGCTGGTCTAGTGAAAGGACATTAATAACAGGAAATGTATTTTTTTTTTAAGATTTTATTTATTTATTTGACAGAGAGAGATCACAAGTAGATAGAGAGGCAGGCAGAGAGAGAGAGAGGGAAGCAGGCTTCCTGCCGAGCAGAGAGCCCGATGCGGGACCTGATCCCAGGACCCTGAGATCATGACCTGAGCCGAAGGCAGCGGCTTAACCCACTGAGCCACCCAGGCGCCCCCAGGAAATGTATTTTAGGGAAAAATGTGTTTGAGACTGATATTTACTGAATATCTATCATGTTGTTTTACGTTATCACATGTAATCCTCACACTAAGTCTGTAAGGCAAGTAATATTCACCCATTCAGCAAAGGCTTAGAGGGTTAAGCAAAGAGGTCAACCCGTTAGTAGAGCTGGGGTTCAAACTAAGGCTAGCAAGCTCCAAAGATACTCATAGTTTATTTCTGGTACAAAATCAAGAATTTAGACATTTTAGCTCCAAAACAGCAAAACGATGGGGGGGGGGGGATTCATTTTTAACATGAACCATATGTATTTTTTTCCCTCAATTTTCATTTGAAGTTTTAAAAGTTATTATCTTTCAAACATATCAATGGCTGATAACTGTTGTAACTATCAAATTCCAGCAAGACCACCACATGTCACGGCAGTCACTCAATACCATTTGCGCCAGCACATCCGTAAGCTGGGGACCGGGCTTCTGTGACAACACCAAGAGGCATTCATGGGCCAGCGTATCACTTCACATCACTTCACATCATGCATGAGAGCAAACCACCTTCAATTATTACAGTGATCATCTTTTTAAATAATCCTTTTAGAACACTTCTGCTGTTTGGGTGCTTCCAGTGTTTCTACTCTGAGATAAACAATCTTCTGATAGGTTAGATAAACAGTTCAGCTAGGATATCTTTTAAATATAAAATTTTTTAAATGCATAGTATAGCTTTTATTGAAAAATGGTTTTATACATCAATCTCATATCTTAAGTTTAAGATAATATAATTGAATAGAGGAAGGAAAGTCTTTGTACTGTATGGCAAGATAGAGACCATTTACGTAATGGAATGTTTTTTCATGTATATAATGTCATATGTTTCTTTTATATACAAAGAGTATTATTCTTCCTCCTAACGGCATTTCATTTACTTAAGGGAAAAACCCATACTTACGTGGAACTTGAGCAATAGCATTTTCATCCAGCATCATTTCTGCAATTCCTTCCTGATTTACATCAATTTCATCTATGTATACCATTTCAGTTAGTGCTCGTGCCTTTAAAATCCAAGCTGCCTATAAGCGTGGATAAAATAAAGCATATATTAAGTAGTATTAGAAGTACTGCCCACAGAAGCTTTATTATTGTCTAAGTTTCCATTGGGCCTGTTTACCACTTAGTGCATTATATTAATTTAAATGGCTATGTCAAGAAACTAATAAAAGAAGGCAAGGTCATTACTAATCAAGAAACACCCATTAGATCAATTACCTAGTAAATAAAAGTATTGTAATTACCTGGTAGTCTTCTAACGTGACTTTTTATAAGTAAAAGAAGATCTTAAGAGAAAATTTTACTAGAATAGTAATTTGAAAACAAATTAATAAAGCTACGACCACAGTGCTCTTTCTGCCTTCCTCCTTCAGGACCAGAGTCCATCATGAAGACCTTCTTGATGGTTTAGCTCTAAACCTACTTCCCTCTTGTCTTCCTCACAGAGCATTCTCTTTATACTCCTATTATATGTACTTACCATACTTGAGAAACTGTAACTGGGCATAGGTTAGCCCTCCCTTCCCCAGAACTCAATTCTTTTTTACCTTGTTCAGTTCTGAATTTTCCGTAACACCTACGGTTTCTGCACACATTGGTATTCCAAAAATGTTGACTTGAACTAAGATCAATTTCTCCCAATTCCCAATAACTACTTAACACAATCTTGGTTGCTTTGGGATCTAGCCAGTAGAAAACCTGCTAGAAAGTGGGGGTGGGGGTGGGAGGAAATAGAAAAGGCAATTAAGGAATCTGGAAAATATCAGCTTTGCTCTACCTTGAGAAATTAGATGTCAAGGTCTGCACAGTTAAATATCTTCTTAAACATTTAAAATGGCTTTATCAGAAATGTTTACCTTTCTGCTTCACTAGAGAATAGAAGCAAAGAGCAATAAAGCTTGTCCAGTGGAGGAGCTGGGAAGAAGGCAACTCTTGAGCAGAAGCACAGAATTGACTCTAATAGTACAGAGGAAGCAGCAGCATGGGAACTTGGGGGACGGTGTGAGGAGGGCTCACACATCAGGCTGTGAAGCAGGCTGAAGGAACGCAAAGGGACTGAGAGAGGAACAGATGAGAGCTACAGAGGTCCAAAAAGTCCTCACATCAAGAACCCAAGAAGCATTCACTCACGCACTCAGTCCATATCTACTGAACACCTCCTAGTTACATGGCATTGGGCTAGGTTCTGAAAAGGAAACACGGGAAGATTAAAACTGGGATCTTAATTTCCCTGAACACATCACCAATCTGAATTAAGTGTGAAGGCAAAGCAGTGCATGATAGATGACAGGTTTGTGGTATAGAAAATAGTTTTATAGGAATTAAAAAGCAGAGATCCTTTTGTGGGCTAAAATAATTGGAATGCATATAGCAGACAAAAATGTTTAAGGAAAGAAGAAAATCTTTATGCTTTCACTTTAATGGGAATAAAGAAGGCTGCCTTCATTGCATACTTAGGTTCCTAAAATGAAATTAAATTTGGTTAGATGATTGGCTTTTTAGGCTTATACTTTCCTGGGTAAGGTTTATTGGATTCTCATCAGATAACTTACAATAAAATGTTTCAACTGTGTGGATTTAACACAACTGAATGAGCAGAACACAGAATCAAAGAATTTGTAAAAAAAAAAAAAATCAATTCCAATTGGAACTGCATCTAACTGTGGGAGCCACTGAAATGTGGAAACAATTGGAGGTTTTCAATCCTCAAAGATCAAGGAAGGTTGGCAGATCTATACAAGTATGGTCAGGGAAGCCATCCCTCGCTTGAACTAATGGTTTAATTTAACTTCAAAGATGGAAATAAGTAGTCCTGATTTATCTTGGGTCCCCACGGCTCATACTGCCCTTCAAGCATCTGATGGCTTTCATTTCTCAGGAGGGCGTTGCTTGTTCAGCAGTCTGGTGGACAGGAAGGAGGACTGCAGCATTTTCTTTGAAACAGTAAAGCAAGATGTGGGCTCCGCCGGTTCACTCCCATATTACTAGGGAGCACCTGCTACCTACAGGCCTCCCTGTAGGTAAACCACAGCTCTCCCAGCTCACACGAATTTCAGTGTTGTTGGGAAAACGCAATAATGAAAGTCGGGAGCATACTGTGGGAAGGCAGAGACTGGCACCCAGCTGCCCAGAGGGTGGAGAAAAGAGTTTGCTAGTGGCGAAGACTGGAAAGCATGTGATAGGCAAAGCAGCGGGACCAGGACAGGCTAGCTTGAAGGCTCATGACAAGTTTAGCAAATCCAAATCAGTTGGTATATGGTTGAATCAGGTTCAGCTGAGGCAGCAGTCAGAGAAGAAACTGGAGAAAAAGGCAAAGGGCTGATGGCAGACCCTGGATGCCACAGTGAGGTGTATGGACTTTCATCCTGATGAGGAGGAGCTCATGAAGCTTCAAAACTAGGACTTGGGAGTCCCAGTCAAATTGACCTTCTAAAAGCCATGTTCTAATTATTATAGTATCATTTATATATTGGGCATTAATTTTCCCTGCACATATCTTAACAATTTGCATGTAACTTCTGTTACAGTCTACTCCATCATGCTTCCTGACATCCGTCTACCTACTATTAAATATTAAGAAGGTGCAACTGTTTTTAATATTATGCTAAGCAAAACAAAAGAAAGTAAATCCACTGTTCCCTCCCCACCAAATGCATAAATGCTTCACATCTTTTTAAAAATGTGATTCCATAAGAATTCACTTTTTAAAAAAGGTAAAGAGATCTATATTTATTTCAGTTTCTGGAACCTAATTCTTCAGAAGTAGAAATAATGATGGGAATCTTGTATATTTAAAGATCTATAATAAAATCGATTTAACCATTACTTAATTTTAAATTTCATCAGTATTTGAGAATATTAATCTTCCTGATTTTCCTTCTGTCCTAACAAAAATGACCTTGAAAATCACATACCACTGCTCGATTAAACATCAGACTGTATTCAAAGAACAGCTCTTGGCAATGTGAACAATTCTTAGGATTTTAATGAAAACAGCAGATGGGGCTTTGGCTTTAAAAAAAAAAAATTAAAAATTTTATTTTGGAAACAAGCCAAGTATGTTTTACAGCCCTAAAATCCTCTGTTTAAATTAAAAAAAAAAAAGTTCAAAACTAATCAGTGATTAAAGTAAACTGCATAACAAAGCCTAATGGATGATCCCAAACTGCCCCTTGGATCTGAATAAAAACATAAATTAGTATTATCAGATAATGTTTAAATTGTTAATAAATGACAGGGTCATGTAGTAAATATATTTGAATACCCATCCACTGGAAGTACTGTGAAATCAACAAAAATCATAGAAGTGTCAGAACTTTTCTCAAGGGAAAAGCACAGAGTCTCCCAATCTAAGCAAGTAATCATCATGTCAGTTATGTCCTTCTTTGTCTGTGAAACATAATCCCATCTCATTTGCCCACTGAGGCTGTCTACAGGACATTACTCTTGAGGCAATAACATCAGGGAAATAATGCTTTGCTTGTACTATCTTCTGTGAGGCTGATCCCATTTTAGTTATGAAAATAAACAAGGTGAAAACTCTAGTGAATGAGCAAAACATGTTTAAATTGTCCTGTTCCTTTTAATACAGAATTTGAGGCCACTAGTTTAAGACATAAAAGAAACAATTTTGTTAGGTTATTATTAGAATAAGGCCACCAAAGAACAGTCTGTCTAACCTGATTGAGCCATCATAAGAATCAGTAACATTTGACACTCTGCCTACTCTATGAAAATGAAAAACTGAGGCACAAAATATTGAATTGTTATTGTGAAGTCTCATTTATTTTGAAGTTGTAAAAATGTGCAAAGGAGGAAGGCAAAATGTGTGAATAATGAGCTCAAAAGAATCCTGTCAAACTTGTTCCTTTTTTATTCTTCTAGATCACTATCCAGTGAATAATTCAGTCTACAGTAACAGAGCAGAAAAGCAATATTAAATACAGATCCTTTATCAAGTTCCTGCGCTGGTTGGAAACTTTCAAATGCCATTTACAGTTTTAAAACCATACAGTGCAAATTATTGGTGTTTTAATTTAATTTTAACAAAATCTTCCAAAATGACTGAAAACCAAAAGCACATTACTTACTCTATTTATAATTTAGGTCCTTCTCAAATGAATTGTGCATATATTATGCAAAAAACAGTTCTGTACCATCTATCAATTTGGTAATGATTATGAACACTGCAGACAATGTTTAAATTCTTTTCAAGAACAGAGTGCTACCTTTTAACCCATTTACATGCTTGTTTAATGCCACACAGACCTCTATCAGAGTACTTTGTATCTTGCTTTCTTCTACAAGTTTGTATGATTACTCACATGAACCACATATGAGGTTCCAAACTGTTTATTTACCTAAAAGCCACTGTTACAATTCTCTGTCATGTGGTGGGGCAAACACCTGGAAATACTGAAGCTCTCTGATTTGTAGCACTTTTGTCCCTTCACCTTATTCCCAGACCTACTGGAAACCCTCGCAGTTAAAAGCTTCACCTCCTCTCCTTGGATTCCCTCCAGACTATTCACTGGGTCTCCTCCAGTTAGCAGGTCTCTCTGGCCACCTCCGATGCCGCAATGATTTGGTAGACATGGCTATCTAGCCAGTAGTGTTCCTTCCTTTCTTCCTCATGGTGGCAGGCACCGCTCTCTAAAACCAAGCCCTTCCCAAGCAGAGTTAGCCTAATCTTTACTCAAGACACTGCCCTATCCATCATGGTCTTTTTGGACACCTGGGGCTCTGCTGACTTCTTGGCTAGCTTTCTTTTTTTTTTTTTTTTTAAAGATTTTATTTATTTATTTGACAGATAGAGATCACAAGTAGGGAGAGAGGCAGGCAGAGAGAGAGAGAGAGGAGGAAGCAGGCTCCCTGCCAAGCAGAGAGCCCGATGCGGGGCTCGATCCCAGGACCCTGGGATCATGACCTGAGCTGAAGGCAGAGGCTTTAACCCACTGAGCCACCCAGGCGCCCCTTGGCTCGCTTTCTAAGCTCCTGATTCCCCTTGGCTCCTTCTCTAATTTTCTCATCCTCTGGTCAATATTGGTCATTTCTATTTAAACTCCAAGTCTTAAGACCATAAGACTACTCATCCAAAAATGTTGGAAATATAATACTTTACATAAAAAGGTACAGAACATCTGGTAGAGATGGCTAATTTTATAACAGCACTAATAGATATGCAGCGAGTTTTCTAATCTATAGGACCAAGTAAGCAATTGAAATTATAGTATTCTCTAAACTAAAGGTTGCTAAACTAAACCTTTACCTGAGACACTGGCAATTCAGGATCTGGTTCCTGGAAAGCATTAAGAAGGTAGTAAACATTTTTAAGAAATACAGTTTCTAAAATAAAAAGTCTTAGTGACGAATTAGCTATGCATAGGTGGACTCAAACTCATTCAATAAAAATTCAAATATTAACTTTAATCTTTCCCCACAACTGTCTTCAAGAGTTTTGGATATACTAATACTAATATTGGTATTAGTGTAAAACTAATATACACTGACAAGTGCTGAATTTTCTCCAAGTAGGAAATTCTAATTACTCTAACCTCATTTAAAGCACAGAGAAGTTATCTTAGCTACTTATTTAATGAAGACACAAAATCTCAGAAATTACAATAATGTTACAACTATACCAAGGGAACATTTCTTTATACTCAAAAATAGTTCACGGTGGTTAAAACATTCAGACTTTAATCACTTGGGGAGGAGGAAGAAAATCCATATACTATAAACCCTTCTGCTCCACATATAAATAATGGGATTAGTGCCTGAAGATAAAAAATTAACTCTCACTGTAATATACTCTGAGAAATGTTTATAAATAAACCATGTCACATATATTAGTATCAGGTGCTAATAAACTCAGGGTTTTTTCTGTTCAAACTAAATAGAAATCCACTGGGAAAAAGTCAGACTTGTAACAAATGTATTTAACAAAACATCTACATTTATTTATCTACAGTTAGCAACCTGCACTGAACACTCAGTTGGCAGCACCTTTTATTAGGGAAGCTACTAAGAAACAAAATAGAGAAAGAAAAAAAAAAAACCCAAAAAACGATCCTCCCTTGCCTTGCTTTCTATAGCTCTAAAACCCAAGGAGAATACCCTAAATATTTTTTTAAGAATATATTATGTGCACAAGCAATGTGTAAGCCATCTGGTCACCATACAAAGATAAGCAATTTCTATAGCACGACACCCTGTAAGAACATGAGAGGCACAGGTTAAGCTAGGCTAGAAAAGTGAAGGCCTCAGAGGGTGGGATTTAGAGAATATTTGGAAAACAGCTGAACCAAACACAAAACAGCAACTAAGAATACATGGCAATTGGAGGTTTCCAATTCCAGTGTGCATAAGGAAGATCTGGAAAAGTACAGATTGCTTAGAACTCACAGTCCATGCTTAAACATACTGATACAGGCAATGAGATGACGGAAGACATAACCCTGTCTATTCTTTTTTTTTTTTTTAATTTATTTATTTTTATTTGCTTATTTACAGCATAACAGTGTTCATTGTTTTGGCATCACACCCAGTGCTCCATGCAGTACGTGCCCTCCCTATTACCCACCACCTGGTTCCTCAACCTCCCACCCCACCCCACCCCCCACCCCCCCGCCGCCCCTTCATAACCCTCTGGTTGTTTTTCAGAGTCCATAGTCTCTCATGGTTCATCTCCCCTTCCAGTTTCCCTCAACTCCCTCTCCTCTCCATCTCCCCATGTCCTCCATGTTATTTGTTATGCTACACAAATAAGTGAAACCATATGATACTTGACTCTCTCTGCTTGACTTATTTCGCTCAGCATAATTTCTTCCAGTCCTGTCCATGTTGCTACAAAAGTTGGGTATTCGTCCTTTCTGATGGAGGCATAATACTCCATTGTGTATATGGACCACATCTTCCTTATCCATTCATCCGTTGAAGGGCATCTTGGTTCTTTCCACAGTTTGGCGACCGTAGCCATTGCTGCAATAAACATTGGGGTACAGATGGCCCTTCTTTTCACTACATCTGTATCTTTGGGGTAAATACCCAGCAGTGCAATTGCAGGGTCATAGGGAAGCTCTATTCTTAATTTCTTCAGGAATCTCCACACTGTTCTCCAAAGTGGCTGCACTAACTTGCATTCCCACCAACAGTGTAAGAGGGTTCCCCTTTCTCCACATCCTCTCCAGCACATGTTGTTTCCTGTCTTGCTAATTTTGGCCATTCTAACTGGTGTTAGGTGGTATCTCAATGTTATTACCAACAGTTATATGCCAAAAGCTAAGCAACCTAGATGAAATGGATGCATTCCTGGAAAGCTACAAACTCCCAAAATTGAACCAGGAAGAAATTGACAACCTGAATAGACCGATATCTAGTAATGAGATTGAAGCAGTGATCAAAAACCTCCCAAAAAACAAGAGCCCAGGACCTGACGGATTCCCTGGGGAATTCTACCAAACTTTCAAAGAAGAAATAACACCAATTCTCCTGAAGCTGTTCCAAAAAATTGAAGCAGAAGGAAAACTTCCAGACTCTTTTTATGAAGCCAGCATTACCCTGATCCCCAAACCAGGCAAAGACCCTACCAAAAAGGAGAATTTCAGACCAATATCACTGATGAATAAGGATGCAAAGATTCTCAACAAGATCCTAGCAAACAGGATCCAGCAGCACATTAAAAAGATTATCCACCATGACCAGGTGGGATTCATCCCTGAGTTGCAAGGTTGGTTCAACATTCGCAAATCAATCAGTGTGATAGAACACATCAATAAGAGAAGAGAGAAGAACCACATGGTCCTCTCAATTGATGCAGAAAAAGCATTTGACAAAATCCAGCATCCGTTCCTGATGAAAACACTTCAAAGTATAGGGATAGAGGGAACATTCCTGAACTTCATAAAATCTATCTATGAAAGACCCACAGCAAATATCATCCTCAATGGGAAAAAGCTTGCAGCCTTCCCGTTGAGATCAGGAACACGACAAGGATGCCCACTCTCACCACTCTTGTTCAACATAGTATTAGAAGTTCTAGCAACGGCAATCAGACAACAAAGAGAAATAAAAGGTATCCAAATTGGCAAGGAAGAAGTCAAACTCTCTCTCTTCGCAGATGACATGATTCTTTATATGGAAAACCCCAAAGACTCCACCCCCAAACTACTAGAACTCATACAGCAATTCAGTAACGTGGCAGGATACAAAGTCAATGTACAGAAATCAGTGGCTTTCTTATACACTAACAATGAAAATACAGAAAGGGAAATTAGAGAATCGATTCCATTTACTATAGCACCAAGAACCGTAAGATACCTGGGCATAAACCTAACCAAAGAAGTAAAGGACCTGTACTCGAGGAACTACAGAACACTCATGAAAGAAACTGAAGAAGACACAAAAAGATGGAAGACTGTTCCATGCTCTTGGGTTGGAAGAATAAACATTGTTAAAATGTCTATACTGCCTAGAGCAATCTATACTTTTAATGCCATTCCGATCAAAATTCCACCAATATTTTTCAAAGAGCTGGAGCAAATAATCCTAAAATTTGTATGGAGTCAGAAGAGACCCCGAATTGCTAAGGAAATGTTGAAAAACAAAAACAAAACTGGTGGCATCACGTTACCCGATTTCAAGCTTTACTACAAAGCTGTGATCACCAAGACAGCGTGGTACTGGCATAAAAACAGACACATAGACCAGTGGAACAGAGTGGAGAGCCCAGATATGGACCCTCAACTCTATGGTCAAATAATCTTCGACAAAACAGGAAAAAATATTCAATGGAAAAAAGACAGTCTCTTCAATAAATGGTGCTGGGAAAACTGGACAGCGATATGTAGAAGAATGAAACTCGACCATTCTCTTACACCGTTCACAAAGATAAACTCGAAATGGATAAAAGACCTCAACGTGAGACAGGAATCTATCAGAATCCTAGAGGAGAACATAGGCAGTAACTTCTTCGATATCAGCCACAGCAACTTCTTTCAAGATATGTCTCCAAAGGCCAAGGAAACAAAAGCAAAAATGAACTTTTGGGACTTCATCAAGATCAAAAGCTTCTGCACAGCAAAGGAAACAGTCAACAAAACAAAGAGGCAACCCACGGAATGGGAGAAGATATTTGTAAATGACAGTACAGACAAAAGGTTGATATCCAGGATCTACAAAGAACTTCTCAAACTCAACACACACAAAACAGATAATCATATCAAAAAATGGGCAGAAGATATGAACAGACACTTCTCCAACAAAGACATACAAATGACTATCAGACACATGAAAAAATGTTCATCATCACTAGCCATCAGGGAGATTCAAATTAAAACCCTGTCTATTCTTTCTTCTATTTCTTTGTGGACATGTCTGTATGACACATGTCTCTCATTTGAGTCTCGTAACAACCACCAGAGGGAGGCAGGTCAATGTTCTTATCCATTTGACAGATCCAGAAACCAATTCAGAGAGGTCACATAATTTGCTCAAGGTCACACAAGGAAGCCAGAGCTCTTCCTTGCCAGCGCATCTTGGAGATTAAAAATGAGATGGACATAGTAAGGCAGGATTGAAGCATAAAGTATAGGAGAGTACAAGATAAGTCCATATAGAAAGGGGAGTAAACATTAACCGGAGGTGACTGCAGATAATACTTGGAAAGGAAAACAAAACAGATATAAGAGCTAGAAGCCTCTAATCGTTAAGTAAAAGCTGGATGCCTATTATTCTGCCAAGAGCAAGAAGATGCTTCCAGTGGCCCAAATTCAAACCACCGGCTCAGCCTCGGTGTTGTTCACTGATAAAGGTCTTTGTGCTCCCTGGGGTTCTTCTGCTCCACAGGAACACATCTGTGACTTGCCACACAGGTAAAGCATGTGGGGAAATGACAATTTCCCCAATGAGAGGGTCACAGAAGACAATGAGAGGCCTAGAGAATGGGAAGGTGGACAGATAGGTGAGGTTGCTTAGATGGGAGAAGGAGAAAGACAGAACCAAGAATGAGGCAGAGAACACGTTAGTCCCACAGCATGTCCCCCACATAGCTGGTCCCCTGGCTAGGTGCTGAAAACATTCTATGAGGAAGGCACGCAGAGTTATATACCTTGCAGTAAAATGTATCAAATGCTATATTCAAGTTAGGGGCCAGTTAGATATGACTTAGAGGGAGAGGGGGGGAAACAGAATACATGGGAGATAGGAAGGGAGTCAGAGAAAAGGGAAGGAGATTATACTGGAAATTACTGAGTAACAGGGATCTATGAACTATTCAACATCACTTTGTCATCAATTTCACTGAACACTTTCCTCACAGATGCGTTCCAGGTTACCAACAATCCTTTCAGAAAAATATCTATGATATTGATCCTGCATGGAAATTGCATGAATCCTGCATGGAAATCTCTCTAGCTATCTAGAGACAATAGCAGCTAACATTTGTGATCACTTATCATATTTTAATGAACTTAACCCTCACAACAACCCTTTGAGGCACATTATCATCTCCATTTTACAGATGAAAAAACCCTCATTTGTATATAGGCAGTGTATAGGCAGTATTTGAACCCAGACACTCTGGCTCAAGAGCCTGAACTTTGCTGAGTATGTGAGATCATAGCAAGGCATGAAAGCTGGCTACTATATGGTGAGGGAGACCAAGGCTGGGTATAGCTGGTCTGGACTGGAGATCCATCAGGAGTAGTAGGACTAAGAAGAAAGAGTCAGGATGTTTTAATTTAGAGATAGGGCAAAAAAAAAATTTCTTTTTTTAATCACTGGGACTTTCATCTTCAGGTCTCTCAAATTATAGTCTGTTATTTAAATTAATCCATCCAAACAGGGAACCACAAGTCAAGTTCATTTGGTCTAGCAGATTATTTCCATGGGCATCAACACAGTTGAGGCTAGGGGAGCCTGGGTGGCTCAGTCAGTTAAGTGTCCAGCTCTTTTTTTTTTTTTTTAAGTATGTAACTCTTGATTTTAGCTCAGATCATGATCTAAAACTTGTAAGATCAAGTCCTGTGTCAGGCTCCCCTTGTCAGGGGATAGATGAGCCTGGTGGTGGGTATTAAGGAGGGCATGGATTGAATGGAGCACTTGGTGTTATACACAAACAATGAATCATGGAATACTACATAAAAAACAAACGATGTACTGTATGGTGACTAACATAACACAATTAAAAGAAAAAAGAAAGAAAGAAAGAGAAAAGAAAAGAAAAAATAATATTCTCCCTCTCCCTCTCCCCCACCAACTTTTTCTCTCTTTCTCCTCTCTTTAAAAAAAAAAAAAAAAAAAAAAAGAGGGGCGCCTGGGTGGCTCAGTGGGTTAAAGCCTCTGCCTTCCGCTCAGGTCATGATCCCAGGGTGCTGGGATCGAGCCCTGCATCCCGCTCTCTGCTCAGCAGGGAGCCTGCTTCCTCCTCTCTCTCTACCTGCTTCTCTGCCTACTACTTGTAGTAGTACTACTACTAGTAGTAGTAGTAGATCACACTACTTGTGATCTCTGTCTGTCAAATAAATACATAAAATCTTAAAAAAAAAAAAAAAAAAAAAAAAAAAAGAATCACCAGGCCTAGCCCTAGAGCCAGAAGAGCTGGGCTTGATCCTCAGGGAGTCACTTAGCTGCATGACCTTGAACAAATCATACAACCTCTGTAACCTAGTCCTCCTCTTGAATTGGAACAATAGGGTCTATAGGGGGGTTTTAAA
This sequence comes from Meles meles, assembly GCF_922984935.1. Classification (NCBI taxonomy): domain Eukaryota; kingdom Metazoa; phylum Chordata; class Mammalia; order Carnivora; family Mustelidae; genus Meles; species Meles meles. The sequence continues at coordinate 123,850,099 of NC_060071.1, forward strand.
AAGAAAAGCTTGCATTTTTAAGAATATTTCACAATTTTCAGAGTCTTTTCACATATGCTATCACAGTTAATGAAATGTAAGGTGCTATCACTTTCAATAAGAAGTATCAGTCACATAAACAATTCTATAATAAATAGAAAGGCACCAAAATCGCTAGTACTTCCCTTTCCAGAACGCAGAACTAACTCCCAGTTGTGGCACATCAAATTAAGACTTCCCTTTGACTCTCCTTCAAAGTGAGTGAATGGGTGAGTGAGAGGACAGGGAGCAGTGACACTGCCTAGAACCAGCAAATACTCATTAGCATCAACTTCAATTCACATCAGTTTGCTTCCTTCCTTCCTCCCCAGGGTAAGGCTTTCTCTCTTAGGGTGTTGCTATTACTTCAGGGAATCAAATCTCTAGCTAATTCTGAATGTGACTTCTTAATTGCCACCAATACTTACTCTGGCTAATGAGTCTGACCCAGCTCTGTTCTGAAACTACAGAGACATTATTCAGAAGGTAGCAGTAACAAGAAGGGAAAAAAAAAAAAGTAAGAGAACAGAGAAATGGATGGATGTCAGAAGGTTTGGGGAGATCTAGGGACCAAGCAGCCAAGTAGGAATGTAAATCTATAATTCAGCAGGAATACAAATTCATAAATAAAATGAACTGCTCCACAGAGTATAAGAATCAAAAGATTAAGTTTGGCTGAGTCTCCACGGCCCCAAAGAGGAAATAAATTAGATAATCATACAGAAAGATGGCTTTGTTTTGTTTTGTTTTGCTTGGAGCACCAGATCACTGTCTCAATCAACTACTAAGATGTAGCTCACTGGGGACCCCTGGTTCCATGTCTTTCCTCTAAGCCAGTGGCTTTCAGCTTTTTCTCTATCTCCAAATCATTTACAGTAATAATCCCCTCTCTGTAACATCTCTCATTATAAGTAGAGATTGGGGAGGAGAACGTGAATTCCCATTCATAGCTAACACTCCCACTCCCAGAATCACTGATTTTAATAATCTGAGAATCTATCAGAAATCTACCCTATAATAAAAGCATACTGTCTTTTAAAAACTTCACTGCCTGGAAAATCTGCATGTTTTATGAACTGTTTAATTATAATGGAGCTAAAAAAAAAATTGGGGCTGGTTTTAAAGCCCTGCATCTGACATATGGAACACAAAGAACAGTAATCAGATTAAGCAACTAATCAGGATGATGGACATGAGCTGTAACAGCAAGCATTCCCTCTCGGTCACATTGCTGTGTGGAAGGAAGACCGTTTTGCATTTCTCCCTTTTGTATCTTACAACTTACAACTACATGTTCAATCATGATTGAAAGAACACTTTGAAAAAAGATAGTACCTCTCTATGAATTTCTTGTTCTTACTGTATTTTATCAAGCAGGGAAGCTACAATAAATTAACCAGTTATCTTTCTTTCTTTATTCCCAAGAGATCAGAACCTTAAAGTCATGCTTACAGACCCTGCCTTCTTACTTCTCACTATTCTGTACCTGGGAAAAACAGTTCACAATCTGTCTTCTTCAAGAACCTTGCCCAATTACCAAATACCATGTTTTTACAGTCAACCTATCCTTCAGTCCTTTTGGGTCCAAATAAAAATGTATTACTCTAAGGAAACATGCTATTCCATGCTATACCTCCCTGACTAGGCTAACTACCGTGACTTTGGCAAGAATCAAAATTAAATAAAATCCAGATGTCCTAATGGAAAGTACAAGGCACAACTTAAATATTTTTGATTAACAGCACCAAAATTGTATCTCTTAAAGGAGGAATAAAAGGAATAGTCTCAGTAGTGGGCTTATCCTAAAAGGCTAATGTGTTGGGACCAAAATGGGATTTTTGAGAAGCTCCCTGGACCAGCTTAAAGAAAGATGAACAAATAACAAATCACTTTAGAGAGGGTCTCCTCACCTGGGACAAAAATAAGCAAACCAAAAGTGAAAAATAACATCCCAAACAAAAGCTGTTTTTTGTCTTAGGAGGGGGTGGGGGGGAGAGCAAAACTGAATCCATTTGGCACCCAGAAAAAATATTTTAACTTCCTTGCTCTTCCATGTGTCCACACACTGCTTCAAAGTCATTCATTTGTACTAAAACCAGTTTGGTGGCACAGGAATGATAATTCAAAGAGCTGTGGGGGAAGAATACTCTAAAATGTAGATGCCTCAAAAAAAAAAAAAAAAATAGCCCATGAGGCTAAACGAACATGTGAAGATAAATCAGTTAACTGTGGAGCTGAGGACCATCTGCTTCTGCTCTGATCACATTTCTGTTAGCTTTTCATAGATTGGTAGTCTTGCCATCATTTAACTTCCTCCACTGAAACAATAAGAGCATCATAAGAAATGCCAGTGATGTTGACTACTATCAAAAACACTCTCTTGGAGGAATCTAGGAAGAATTTTCTCAACTGATTAAAAAACAATAAGGTGGGAGTGCCTGGGTGGCTCAGTTGGTTGGGTGCCTGCCTTTGGCTCAGGTCATGATCTCAGGATCCTGGAATCGAGCCCCGCATCAGGCTCCCTGCTCACTGGGGAGTCTGCTTCTCCTCCCTCTGCCGTCTCAACCCCCACTGTGCCCATGCTCTCTCTCTCTCAAATAAATCAATAAAATCTTTAAAAATTATAATAAAAAATAACAAGGTGTACAATGTGTTCACTTGCTACATTTATATATTGTAGGATGATTGCCATTATGATGACAGTTCGCACCTCTAGCACATCTGTCATGTGGAACACAACAGCACCCCATCACATCACATAACTGCCATTTCTATTTTGTCGTGGGAATAATAAAAACAAAACAAATCAAGAAATGAGTTAAGAATGCCCATAATGCAATTACATTTATTTGAAAAGGTAAATACATGTTTAGGAACCTGTGGGGCTGGAAGGACACAAAGGTCCTCAGGCAACTAAGATGATCTTTGTAAACAGAAGGGAAGGTGGTACACATGGATAAGGCCCTCACAATACATAGGGGTGCCTGGCTGGCTCAGTCAGAAGAGCATGCAACTCTTGATCTTGGAGTTGTAGGTTCGAGTCCTGCATTGGGTGTGAGATTCCTTAACAATAAAATCTTTAAAACACACACACACACACACACACACACACACATGAATACGATCAATACACTCATTTAGCAAATACATAATGAGAGCCCCTGGGTAGCAGACTCTATGCCATATCCATACAGATATGCCATCCTGGATTCATGTTGTAAGGAAAGGAAGGAGAGTTTTCAAGTTCTTACTCAAAGGAAACTTCTTAAGCTTCCTAAGGCTCTTCATTACTTGTATCATCACTCCAACATAAATATTTTTAAATGTTTTAATTAAATAACAAAAAGGCTATGAAAAACCCACCGCAAATGCCATTCTCAATGGAGAAAAACTGAAAGCTTTTCTGCTAAGGTCAGGAACACAGCAGGGATGTCCATTATCACCACTGCTATTCCACATAGTACTAGAAGTCCTAGCCTCAGCAATCAGACAACAAAAAGAAATTAAAGGCATCCAAATCGGCAAAGAAGAAGTCAAACTATCACTCTTTGCAGATGATATGATACTATATGAGGAAAACCCAAAAGACTCCACTCCAAATCTGCTAGAACTTGTACAGGAATTCAGTAAAGTGTCAGGATACAAAATCAACACACAGAAATCGGTTGCATTTCTATACACCAACAACAAGACAGAAGAAAGAGAAATTAAGGAGTCAATCCCATTTACAATTGCACCCAAAGCCATAAGATACCTAGGAATAAACCTACCCAAAGAGGCAAAGAATCTGTACTCAGAAAACTACAAAGTACTCATGAAAGAAATTGAGGAAGACACAAAAAAATGGAAAAATATTCCATGCTCCTGGATTGGAAGAACAAATATTGTGAAAATGTCTATGCTACCTAAAGCAATCTACACGTTTAATGCAATCCCTATCAAAATCCCATCCATTTTTTTCAAAGAAATGAAACAAATAATCCTAAAATTTATATGGAAGCAGAAAAGACCTTGAATAGCCAGAGGAATGTTGAAAAAGAAAGCCAAAGTTGGTGGCATCACAATTCCAGACTTCAAGCTTTACTACAAAGCTGTCATCATCAAGACAGCATGGTACTGGCACAAAAACAGACACATAGATCAATGGAACAGAATAGAGAGCCCAGAAATAGACCCTCAACTCTGTGGTCAACTAATCTTTGACAAAGCAGGAAAGAATGTCCAATGGAAAAAAGACAGTCTCTTCAACAAGTGGTGTTGGGGAAATCGGATGGCCACATGCAGAAAAGTGACACTGGACCATTTCCTTACACCACACAGGAAAATAGACTCAAAATGGATGAAGGACCTCAATGTGAGAAAGGAAACCATCAAAATCCTTGAGGAGAACACAGGCAGCAACTTCTTCCTAGAAACATCACCAAATGCAAGGGAAGCAAGGGCAAAAATGAACTCCTGGCATTTCATCAAGATCAAAAGCTTTTGTACAGCAAAGGAAACAGTTAATAAAACCAGAAGACAACAGACAGAATGGGAGAAGATATTTGCAAATGACAGTACAGACAAAAGGTTGATATCCAGGATCTATAAAGAACTTCTCAAACTCAACACACACAAAACAGATAATCATATCAAAAAATGGGCAGAAGATATGAACAGACACTTCTCCAACGAAGACATACAAATGGCTATCAGACACATGAAAAAATGTTCATCATCACTAGCCATCAGGGAGATTCAAATTAAAACCACATTGAGATACCACCTAACACCAGTTAGAATGGCCAAAATTAGCAAGACAGGAAACAACATGTGTTGGAGAGGATGTGGAGAAAGGGGAACCCTCTTACACTGTTGGTGGGAATGCAAGTTAGTGCAGCCACTTTGGAGAACAGTGTGGAGATTCCTGAAGAAATTAAGAATAGAGCTTCCCTATGACCCTGCAATTGCACTGCTGGGTATTTACCCCAAAGATACAGATGTAGTGAAAAGAAGGGCCATCTGTACCCCAATGTTTATTGCAGCAATGGCTACAGTCGCCAAACTGTGGAAAGAACCAAGATGCCCTTCAACGGATGAATGGATAAGGAAGATGTGGTCCATATACACAATGGAGTATTATGCCTCCATCAGAAAGGACGAATACCCAACTTTTGTAGCAACATGGACGGGACTGGAAGAAATTATGCTGAGCGAAATAAGTCAAGCAGAGTCAAGTATCATATGGTCTCACTTATTTGTGGAGCATAACAAATAACATGGAGGACATGGGGAGATGGAGAGGAGAGGGAGTTGAGGGAAACTGGAAGGGGAGATGAACCATGAGAGACTATGGACTCTGAAAAACAACCAGAGGGTTATGAAGGGGCGGCGGGGGGGGGGGGGGAGGTTGAGGAACCAGGTGGTGGGGGTAATAGGGAGGGCACGTACTCCATGGAGCACTGAGTGTGATGCCAAAACAATGAACACTGTTATGCTGTAAATAAACAAATAAATAATAATAAAAAATAAAAAATAAAAATAAATAAATAAAACCAGAAGACAACAGACAGAATGGGAGAAGATATTTGCAGATGACACACCAGACAAAGGGCTAGTATCCAAAATCTATCAAGAACTTATCAAACTCAACACCCAAAGAACAAATAATCCAATCAAGAAATGGGCAGAGGACATGAACAGACATTTCTGCAAAGAAGACATCCCCCCCCAAAAAAAAAAAAAAGAATAAGAAGAAGATATCCAGATGGCCAAGAGACACATGAAAAAGTGCTCCACATCACCTGGCATCAGGGAAATACAAATCAAAACCACAATGAGATACCACATCAAGCCAGTCAGAATGGCTAAAATTAACAAGTCAGGAAATGACAAATGCTGGCAAGGATGCAGAGAAAGGGGAACCCTCCTACACTGTTGGTGAGAATGCAAGCTGGTGCAACTACTCTGGAAAACAGTATGGAGATTCCTCAAAAAGTTGAAAACAGAGCTACCCTATGACCCAGCAATCGCACTACTGGGTATTTACCCTAAAGATACAAATGTATTGATTCGAAGGGGCACATGAAACCGAATGTTTATAGCAGCAATGTCCACAACAGCCAAACTATGGTAAGAGCCTAGATGTCCATCAACAGATGAATGGATAAAGAAGATGTGGTGTGTATATATATATATAATGGAATACTATGCAGCCATCAAAAGAAATGGAATCTTGCCATTTGCAACAATGTGGATGGAACTAGAGGGTATTAAGCTGAGCGAAGTAAGTCAATCAGTGAAAAACAATTATCATATGATCTCCCTGATATGAGGAAGTTGAGAGGCAACATGGGGGATTTGGGGAGTAGGGAAGGAAAAAATGAAACAAGATGGGATCAGGAGGGAGACAAACCATAAGAGACTCTTAAACTCACAAAACAAACTGAACGTTGCTGTGGGGAGGGGGATAGGGAGAGGGTGGTTGGATTATAGACATTGGGGCAGGTATGTGCTATGGTGAGTGCTGTGAAGTGTGTAAACCTGGCGATTCACAGACATGTATCCCTGGGGCTAATAATACATTTTATGTTAATAAAAAAAAAATAATAAAATAAAATAAAAATAAGAAAAAGGCAAGATTTCTACATACTGGGGGAGACCATACCAGGAAATATTTCCAAAATGAAATAACAAATGGGCACAAAATACACAAATCCGTGCTAAGAAAAGCGTACAGTAAAGGAACTCTCAAGCACTGTTGGTGGGAATATAAGTTGATGCAGTTACTGTGGAAACAGCATAAAGGTTTCTTAAAAAATTAAAAATAGAAATACTATACAATCCAGTAATTCCACTCCTAGGTCTTTACCCAAAGAAAACAAAAACACTAATTTGAAAAGATATATGCACCCTGTGTTTCTTGCAGCATTAATTACAATACCCATGATACAGAAGCAGCCATATCCATAACCACAGATAAAGAAGATGCGGTATGTGTGTACCATGGAATATTACACAGTCGTAAAAAAAAAAGAATAAGAGGCAGGGCGCCTGGGTGGCTCAGTGGGTTAAAGCCTCTGCCCTCGGCTCAGGTCATGATCCCAGGTTCCTGGGATCGAGCCCCACATCGGGCTCTCTGCTTAGCAGGGAGCCTGCTTCCTCCTCTCTTTCTCTGCCTGCCTCTCTGCCTACCTGTGATCTTTGTCAAATAAATAAATAAAATCTTAAAAAAAAAAAAAAAAAGAATAAGAGGCACCAGGGTGGCTCAGTGGGGAACCTGCTTCCCTCTCTCTCTGCCTGCCTCTCTGCCTACTTGTGATCTCTGTCTGTCAAATAAATAAATAAAATCTTTTAAAAAATAAAAAATTAAATTTAAAAAAGAATAAAAATACAAAAAAAAAGCAAGCCATTTTTAACAACATGGATGGACCTTAGAGGGTATTATGCTAAGTGAAATGAATCAGGCAGAAAAACACAAATACTGTATGATTTCATTTAAAACAAAACAGACAAAAAGCAGAAACAGATTCAAATATAGAGAAAAAACTGATGGTTGCTATAGAGGGAAGGAGTGCAGGGAGTGGGCAAAATGGGTGCCAGGGAGTGCGAGATAGAGGCTTCTAGTTATGAAATGAATAGGTCATGGGAATAAAAGGTACAGCATAGGGAATATAGTCAATGATATTGTAATAGCATGGTATGGTGACAGATGGTAGCGACACTTGGGGTGAACACAGCATAATATAGAAAATTGAATCACTATGTTGTACACCTGAAACTAATGTAACATTACATGTCGACTATACTCAAATTAAAAAATTAAAAATAATTACTTAAAAAAGAAAAGCATACAGTGGAAAAGCACAGTGTTCAAAGGTTGAGTCAAAAAATAACTAACAGGGGCGCCTGGGTGGTTCAGTGGATTAAGCCGCTGCCTTCGGCTCAGGTCATGATCTCAGGGTCCTGGGATCGAGCCCCACATTGGGCTCTCTGCTCCGCAGGGAGCCTGCTTCCTCCTCTCTCTCTGCCTACTTGTGATCTCTCTGTCAAATAAATGAATAAAATCTTTTAAAAAAATAAATAAATAAAATAACTAACATGAGTGAACCCTATAAACTTTTCAACAGCCCTATCCAGCTATCAAAAGCCCAGTTTGGTAAGGTAAACTTCTATTCCTGATGAAATAGTGCATTGTTCTGGCATTATTCTTTCAAATCCACAACAAATAGGCGTATAGAATAGGCCAAGACCTAACAAGACTTACTACCCTAATGATCCTAACCATGTCAATGGTTAACCAATGCCAACAGCAATATTTCCCTATATAAACCTGTCTTTTTCTTCATTATCATTATCAAAAATCACAGTTCTACCAAATATACTTTGTAACAAGTCTTTAATCCACCAAGAGGGTCCATGAGGCCTAATGAGAGCTGTACAAGAAACCAAATAAAAAGACCCAAGCCCTTACCTTATTGAGCTGCTAATTCAGGAGTTGTAGACAAAGTCCTTAATCTGTTTATCTTACTCTTCCTAGATAAAAAGGAGCAAGAAGCTCTCTACAGCCCCATCTAAACCATTAATAAAAATACTGCTGCTTTGCCCTGCACTTTCCAAAATGATCTCTCTCCAAGATGATACGGGAGCTATCTGTCCCTCTGCTGCATCCCCCAAAAGGCGCCAGAGATCACGTAAATTTCAGAATACTGTCTTAATCAAATTTCGTTAGTTTCCTTCCTTCAGGACTTTCCAGAGCCCTTAATCCAAGTACGTAATATGTCAAAATTACCATTTAGCTAAAATCTGGAAAAAGGCACAGTAGATGGGAAAATGTACTGGGAAATGTTGAGAAACACACCATTTTGAAAAATTTGGCTACATAAGGGCCAAAGAGGCAGCATAGTATAAAGACAATGGGTTTACAAGCTTAGTAATTTTGGACAAATTACTTCACCTTGTGCCCCAGTGTAGTCAATCTATAAAATTGTGGAAATAGTACCAACTTCCTAAAATGGCCGAGGATTAAATGAGATGAATTACAAAATCCTTAGAACCAAGCCTGACACGGAGTAAATAATAAACGTTAGCTATTATTTTTGTTACCTACTTTGCAATGTTATTCCAAGCACAGAAATACATGTAATTGACACAACTTATGCCTGGTAAGTAACAAGCATTCAACAAAGGTAATTTAATTGAACACATATAAAATTCTGATCACAGTGCCTAGCACAAACTAAGTCTGAATTCACAGGCACAGTACTGTAGTGAATGCACTATGATTATGTTACTAAGATTACAGGATCTTTTTATTTAAAGATTTTAAAAATTTATTTGACAGACAGAAAGAGAGGGAGAGAGAGCACAAGCAGGGGGAGTGGCAGAGGGAAAGGGAGAAGCAGACTCCCTGCTGAGCAAGGAGTCTGTTGCAGGGCTCAATCCCAGGACCCTGGTATCATGACCTGAGCCGAAGGCAGATGCTTAAGGGACTGAGCCACCCAGGTCCCCCAAGATTATAGGAACTTAACCATTAATAAAAACAGTGCTGCTTTGCCATTAACAGTGTTTCCCCATAGGACTACGTCTCCCTAGAATGATAACAACGAAGATATGAGTCTTGCCCACTTCTAAAAATAAGTTTCAGAATTATTGTATTAATCAAAATTGGGCAAAATTAAGTTCCTTTTCTTCAGGACCCAGGGCCTTTAGTATGAATCTTGAATCTCTAAGTAGGCAATGTACAGTTCCCAAATGCATTGACTGAAGAAACTTCCTTTCACTGGACAGTTCTTGGGACTATTGCTCTGTGGAACACAGAATGGAAACTGCCTTAAACTGATGGAAAAACAGAAACAGCATGTAAAGTACTTGCGAACCATTGTGCCAAGAACAGTGTCTGGTACATCACATAGAGTTTTAACAAACTTTTGCTGTACAAATGTAAAGAGGTCATGATTTTGTAACATTCCCAGCATACTCGATTGTGGAATCTTTTTTTTTTTTTTTTTTTTTTTTTTTTTTTTGAGTAGCATTTGTAGGACTACTGTGGCAAGAAATACACTTAGAAAAATGCTTCCTGGGGCAGCTGGGTGGCTCAGCTGGTTAAGTGACCAGCTTTTGATTTTGGCTAAGGTCACGGTCAGGGTCCCAGGGACCCAGACAGACAGCAGGCTCTACACTCATCAGGAAGTCAGCTTGAGGATTTTCTGTTCCCCCTTCCCCTCCCCGCCAGATGTTCTCTTTCTCTCTCTCTCTCTTAATCTTTTAAAAAAAAAAAAAAAATGCTTCTCCATGGAAACGCAATCCTATTAATAACATGAACAAACACAAAAGAATCTAGCTTTGTATTCCCACTAGCATGGACTGTTCTATCTAAAAGTCAAAACATTCACCTCAACAGGTTATCCTCCAGCCACTTGCTGGGAACTAAGGCAGAGCCTAGTAACAGTGTTCACGCATATGCCTGCGCTTATGTAACTCCCCTCAACCTCCCTTTTTTCCTAACATCTCCAGAGCAACACCACTAGAGGAAAAGCTGGAAAACCAGCTTTTACCAGAAGCACTGACAAACTGTCACAGCTCTGCTCTTCTTTTTTCTCCTTTTTGCCTCTTCCAGGAACTACCTGCACTGGAGTATATGACCATTTTCCCTCTTTAATATCTTACTTCGTCTTATTACTGCAGTACAGTGATAGTTTACTTAAGTTCTCTTAAAACCAGAGTCATCATTCCTTCTTTTAAAGGGCCTTCCCGCCCCCCCCCATCTTCCCCTCCTAGATTCGCATTTCTCTAACTTGTATTTATCCTCAAAATGCATTCATATCCCAGAATCAAAGTCTCCTTCACTCTTGGAAAACAATCTTAAGATGAAGTGGAGAAATCACAACGTTTGGTCCGCCCAAAAAGCAGCTATTTCAACAAGAGGTGAGAAGTTACGGATTTTGTTTATACATCACTGTTTTATAAATTAATAATACACACGCAGCGAACTTCAGAGCCCATCCATATGCAAGTATAAATGACTTATCAAAGTTGTGCACCAAAGTAAAATTCGGGATTTTTAAAGTGTTCCTCTAAGGGACCCGTAAAGGAAAGGGGCTGCTGAAGTTTGAGGAGGGGTGGCCATAGCACGGCCCGCGGGGACTCGGGGCCGCCGCCAACAAGGACGAGCCAGACGGGTTCTAAGGGGTTCCAGATGCCTATGCTGACCACACAGTCAAGTTCGCCCTGGGCCTTCCTCACCGGAGCCCCCACCCAGCGGCCGGGGGACCCCCCAGTGCCCTCTGCCTCTCCCTGGGATCCACAAAGCTGACGGGATCCGGGTGGTACCTGGTCGTAAGGGGACTTCTCCAGCATCTGCGTGCACAGATCTGCGCAGAGCTGGAACTTCCTGCGCCTAAAATAGCTCCAGGCGAGGAGCAGGGGCTCCATCTCCGAGCCCATGGCGGCCGAGGGCGACCCGCGAAGGACCAAGGGCCTGGGCCAGGTGGGCGGGGTCGGGAGCGGGAGGCGTCCGGCTCTGCCCGGCAACGCGGCGGCAAGGGCCCTGTTTGAGGGGTGCCCGCATCGCGCCTGAGCTCAGGAAAATGAAAACCCGGCTCAAGCAGAACACAGCCACAAGGCTTGTCAACCCTTGGTTGCAAAGAGGGTGTACTTTTAGAGGATACATATTTCATTAATTTCGAGAAGAAGGCACCATGGATAAATGAAGAGGTAGTAAGTTAGACACCTACAACTAGGGCCCTCCACTGTCGCTGAGGAGGAGCGGTTGCCTAGCAGCCGAACGCTCTGCTCACTTTGCGAATCTGAGAGGAGTCGCAGGCGTTGACCCTCATACGGGTTCCTGTCCTACTCTTCCCGTGCATGCATCCTTGCCCCTATCATTTACCCTTCAGACTCCAGAAACACGGCCATGAGAACAGTTTCTTTAATACTATACTGTTCACCAGACCCAAAGACCTACATCCTAAAATTCTCCAGTTTGTTTCTTCAAGTCCTAAAAATACAAAACAAAACAAAACAACAACTCAGTGTTCAAATAGAAAGGGGCATTGGATACTGCTTAGTCCAAACGACGCATTTTACTTAAGAGAAACTGAAATCAGCTCAGAAAAGAGAAATTATTTACCTGAAGTCGCATGAAGTTAGGAAGCTGGACTGTAATCTGGATGACTACAGACTGTTAATACAGTTCTTTCAACAATGCGTACAGATTCTGGATTATAAATTGTTGACCTTTTTACAAACGAAATAACACAACACAAAAAATTAAAAGGGAGCTTTTTGAAACGCCATCTCCAAGCAATTACTGTTTGTCAAATGCTTGCTTGTGCAAAATGATTTCTTTAGGCACAGTTCTGACTTTCCTCTAGAGATTTACACAGATGACAAATACCTTTAATGGTTATGAAAAAAGAAGTGTGACCGGATTAAATCCAGGTAGACTTCATTATGGAGGACTAGGAGAAGCAAGAGAGAAAAAATTAACTTGGTAATGAAGAACTTTCTGGTAAGGTCTAAATCTCCTTAGCAAAGATAAATCACTCACAGTTCTCTCAAACTGCTAAAGGACCATCGTGCAAACATTATATTTAATCCAGATATTTCTATCTTTCATAGATATCAAAACTACCTTTCTAATCTGAGAAATGGGTTAATAAGAGTAGGGGTTTTTTTTCCTCTTTTACTAAGCAGTCTTTCTTGAATTTTTGCATCTTAGAAGCAAATAGTTATGGTTATTGTAATTACTCTATTTTTGTTTCCCTCAAAGTGCCTCTAGAAATGTATGCTGTCCTAAGCAGCCTACCATTTCTGGGAGTCAGGCTTTAGGATGGCATATGCTGCCAATTGCAATTGGGCTCAGTATTTCAAAGGGCCTTTTTGTTTTCTGATAAAATGTAAGCAGATGGTATGTAAGTAATTCTCAACTCCGGATCCTTATTAGACAGATTTTTTTTTAAGATGTTTTATTTATTTGAGAGAGAAAGGAGAGAGGGGACAAGAGCGGGGTGAGGAATAGAAGGAGAAACAGAGTTCCCCACTGAGCCAGGAGCCCGATGTGGGGCTTGATCCTAGGACTCTGGGATCATGACCCCAACCGAGGATAGCCACTCAACTGACTGAGCCAAATAGGGTCCCCTAGACAGATTTTTTTTTTTACTTTATTTTATTTATTTGTCAGAGAGAAGGAGAGAGAGAGAGAGCACACAGGCAGGCAGAGGTGGAGAGAGAAGCAGGCTCCCTGCCGAGCAAGGAGACCATGCGGGACTCGATCCCAGGATCCTGGGATCATGACCCGAGCTGAAGGCAGCGGCTTAACCCACTGAGCCACCCAGGCGTCCCCCCTAGACAGATTTTTAAATGAAATTTTTTACTTTAAATTTCCCTTATTGTTGACATTGTTAACATTTTATATTATTGTGGTACATAAATCACCACAAAGGAACCAATATTGGCACATTGCTATTAATTCCACAGTTTATTCTGATATCAGTAGGTTTTCCCTAATATCCTTTTTCCATTCCTGGATCCCACTTTGGATACCTTATTACATTTAGTTGCTATGTCTCCCTTCCCGTCTCTGGTCCTGTGGCAGTTTCTCAGACCTTATTTATGATGATCTTGACAATTCTGAAGAGTACTGGTCAAGTATTTTGTAGCATGTCTGGAAATCTTTTAAAAACAGATGCCCAAATCCCATCCTTAGAGACTCTAAATTAAATGGTTTGATAGTAGGGGCACCTGGGTGGCTCATTGGGTTAAAGCCTCTGCCTTTGGCTCAGGTCCTGATCTCAGGGTCCTGGGATCGAGCCCCACATCGAGCCCCCCATCGGGCTCTCTGCTCAGCAGGGAGCCTGCTTCCCTTCCTCTCTCTCTGCCTGCCTGTCTGCCTACTTGTGATCTCTGTCTATCAAATAAATAAATAAAAATTTTTAAAAATGGTTTGAAAAAAAATGGTTTGATAGTAAATAAATAAATAAATAGTTTGATATAGAGCTAAAGCATCAGCATTTTTTTTTAAGTTTTCTGGCCAGTCTTAATAAACAGGCAGAGTTGAACTGCATGTTGAGATCTACATGGTCTTGCGTATATTTTTTTTTAAATTTTTAAAGATTTTATTTATTTATTTGACAGATAGAGAGTACAAGTAGGCAGAGCAGCCGGCAGAGGGAGAGAGAGAAGGAGAGTCCCTGCTGAGCAGGGAGCTCAATGCCAGGCTCCATTCGAGGACCCTGGGATCCTGACCCTAGACGAAGGCAGCCGCTTAACCAACTGAGCCACCCAGTCACCCCAGTCTTGTGTATATTGAGAGTACTGCCAACTTCCTATACAGAATAAGGTTTTTGTAAGTGGGAAAATAAATGAATAAATACCCAAGAATATAAATAAGTATGGAATTTTAAAAGAGGCATTAAAAATATTTTAGGGCCACAAGAATTCATCTTCTTTTAGAAAAGTCAAATGGATGAGAAAAATGGTATATTACTTAGCAAATTGCAGGATGTGAAGCATGTCCAAATGAAGCATAAACTGTGACTTCAAAAGGTTGTAAACACTTGTTATTTTTTAATCATGTAAATACATTAATCGATTACATGAATGTATAGATAGACTTTATTACATTTTTTATAATTTCTAATCCATAATGCAGAAACCATTTTTTAAATGGCATGCTAGTAACAGGAAGAATAGTAAATATAACAGTTCCTAGTGAAAAGGGTAAATAGGAATTACTAGAGCCATTTTCCTACTGAAGAAAATGAAGCACCGAGAAACAACTTAATCCCTTTGAAATAGTCAGTTTCACAATCAGAGCTAGATCTCAGTTCCTGGATCCTTATCTTTTGCTCTCCAGCAACTAGATACCTCTTTCGGTTAATTCAGTTTAAAGTCAAATGCCAAAGATAATGTAACTTTAAAAGCCAAAGGTTAAATTTTCTCAAATCTTAAATTGGTATAATTCAGGCCATTTAAACTTAAACCAAAAGAAAAGCAAAGTTAAAAATAGAATCTTCTCTTCATCAACAAGTGTTTGTGTAGGCCCCTATGCTTGGTGAAAAGAACACAGAGATGAACAAAAGAGGTGTCCAGCCCCAAGGGTACTTAGAATAAAGAGTGGTTAGTGGAAAGAGCAGTGGATTTGAGGTCAGACTTGCTAGCTGTGTTTTCTCAGGCAAATTAGGAATCAATATAGGATAGAGGTTAAGAAGTGGGCTCTGGAGCTAGATTTCCTATATTTGCACTTCTGACTCTCCCATGCACTAAATGTGGGGATCTTGGGCAAGTGGTGTAATGGTCCTATGCCCCAGATATGTGCTTCATCTATAATATGATATGTGTTCACTGCATTCTTTTAGAATTTTTGATTCTGCATTAAAGGACAAGAAAACAAACAGGATGGATGAAACTCGTAAGAAATGTTAACTATAGATAGTAAGTTATTATAGACCTATAGGACATGTTACACATAGAACAGACATTTATGTGTTAAACACATTGAAAGGATGAAAAAAAATGAAAGTGTTACTTGTGGATAGAAAGAGATGGAAAGCAAAATAAACCTTAAATATGCATAAAGCATGGATCAGCTTTATCAACTCAAACTGGCCACCCATTGGTATCACCCATTCTAGCACACTTGCCCTCTGCTTAAAATACATACTGTTGGGATACCTGGGTGGCTCAGTGGGTTGTGTCTCTTCCTTCAGCTCAGGTCATGATCTCAGGGTCCTGGAATCGAGCCCCACATCGGGCTCTCTGCTCGGCGGGGAGCCTTCTTTCCCCCTCTCTCTCTGCCTGCCTCTCTTCCTACTTGTGATCTCTCTCTCTCTCTCTCTGTCAAATAAATAAAGTCTTTTAAAAATAAAATAAAATAAAATATGTACTGTTGCTCACCAGATTATCACAGACCTATAGCTGTAGCCATGCATGTTTTAATACACTCTTCATCTCTCCAATAGAGCAAGCACATATTGGCACCACAAACCTTCTTCCATCTTTGAACTTTCTTTCCTGCCCTTAACTCTGCTTCTTGTAACCACACCACCTGCAGTAAGGGAAAATGGTGCAAAGAGAGTCAGGACATAGGAACCTTGAGCAACCCATATGCAATGTGGTTCTTCTATTTGTGTTAAATTCTTAACCTACCCAATTCCCTTTCCGTTTGCTTCTCACTGTAGATTTTAAGTTGATTCAACAAACTAGATGATCTGAGCATTTTAATTTGGTCTATGAACCTTTCAGTTCCAGGACTTGTGGGATCACCTACCAGTTTGTGTGCTTAGAGGCCATCATGCCATTTCTCCACTATGTATAAAATGGGGACGACGATAATGACTGCAAAAGTAATGATGATGACGTAGTGACTATCTTACAGGATGCTTATAGAGATC
The DNA here is from genome assembly GCF_922984935.1 of Meles meles. NCBI lineage: Eukaryota > Metazoa > Chordata > Mammalia > Carnivora > Mustelidae > Meles > Meles meles. Next base: position 123,866,490 of record NC_060071.1, read on the forward strand.
AAGCCAATTTAATTTAGGTAAGGCATAATTACATTATCTTTTCAAAGATCACAGAAACACATTGGGTTGGAAAACAACAACATATGCAACCAAGGATTGCCTCAATTTTCAGGTCAGGCACATTTATTACATGCTCGAGAAAGAGCACTTTGAGACAATACTGAAGAAAATGAGGGTGTTCTTTTTTCCCCAGTTCCTCAAGAAAGTGCATAATAAATACCTACTGAAATTTATGGGGGGGCGGTGCCTGGGTGGCTCAGTTGGTTAAGCATCGGCCTTCGGCTTGGGTCATGATCCCGGGGTTCTGGGATGGAATCCCTAGTTGGGCTCCCTGTTCATCAGGGAACCTACTTCTCCCTCTCCCCTCCCCACTGCTCATGCTCTCTCTCACTCTCGCTTGCTCTCTCTCAAAAAAAAAAAAAAAATCTAAAAATTAAAAAAAAATTTATACAAAAAATTTTCTTGATTCCATATTATGGATGCCAGGGATACAGAACGAGTAATGCATGGGAACAAATAAGTACAATAAAAGGAAATGAGAGCCATGATAAACCTATGAGGGGAACAAGAGTACAAGTGAAGACTCAGGACTGGGCAACTTTATCTCTTCTCCATGGTTGGCAAAGGGCTCTGCAGTCAGCAGCTAAGGAAAAGCATCACAACAGCATGAAATCATGTGATCAGGAAAGAAGGTGTGGAAAGAAGGAAGAAGAAAAGGTGGGCTGAAGCCAGATCCTCAGGAGTATGAACATCATGTAATAGTTTGCACATTCAGTAAAAAGCCACCAGGGAAATTTTACCAGAGAATAAAAACAACTTGACAGACTTATAGTAAAGGCAGAAAGATTACTTAGGATACTACTGCAATAGTTAAGGTACAAGATGCTAGAAATAATAAGCATAGACAGAAGGGCAAAAAAAAATTTTTTTTGAAGAAATAAAATCAGTAGGACCTGGACAATCATGGGAGGGCATTTGGCTAAGAAAAGAGAGAAAGCTAGTCCATCCCCCAGGTTTCCAGGTTGTGAATGGATAGAGTCATCAAGATCAGAATGAAGGAAAAGGAATGGGTTGAGAAAAAAAAAGAGAGAGAGATTGAATTTAGACTGGGGGATATTGACTTTATTGTCTCTGGGACATCCAGATGAAGATATTCCATCAGTAACTAGAAATAGACGCATATAAGAGGCCATGGAAAGAGCTCAGGAATGGAGATAAAATTTGAGACTCATATAATTATATATCTGCTCATCGAAGGTGACGGAGAGATAATTCCCCCATGGAGAATTAATGGAATGAGAAAGAAAAGAACCAAAGACAGAATGCTGCAGATCACCAACATTAAGAGACAGGTAATGCAGATGTCCATCAACAGATGGATGGATAAAGAAGATGTGTTGTATATATACAATGGAATATTACTCAGCCATCAAAAAGAATGAAGTTTTGCCATTTGCAATGACGTGGATGGAACTAGAGGGTATTATGCTAAAGGAAATTAGTCTGTTCAAAAGAGACAAATACCATATGATTTCACCCGTGTGTGGAATTTAAAGAAACAAAACAGAAGAACATAGGGGGAAGGAAGGGAAAATAAAATAAGATGAAAATTGAGAAGGAGGCAAACCATAAGAGATGCTGAGCTCTAGGAAACAAACTGAGGGTTGCTGGAGGGGAGGTGGTGAAAAGAAGGGATAACTGGGTGATGGACATAAAGCAGGGCACTGGATATAATGAGCACTGGGTGTTATATGCAACTGATGAATCCCTAAATTTTACCTCTGAAACTAATAAAAAGAAAAGGAAAAAAAAAAAAAGAAACCAATAATGAAAAAGTGAAGATAAAACATACCAAGAAGAATTGATCAGGCCTGTAAGAAACCAGATATAAGAAAACCAGAGTGTGATATCATGAAACCAAAGTACAGAGAGAATTTCAAAAAAGAAGAAGCAGTTCAACCATGTTAAATTCTGACAAGAGATGATGGAAACTAAAAAAAAAAAAAAAAAAAAAAAAAAAAAAAAAAAAAAAATTAATTACCAGATTTGTCCATTAGTCATCTGTTTACAATATTTGTCAGTGTCATTTCAGTGGAGTCAAGAGAGAAAACGCAAGGAAATCTGAGTGCAATTGGCTGAGGTAAGAATCAGACCTAGAAATAGACACAAGGATATTAGGTTATTCTTTTCAAGGAACACTCACTCATGCAAGTGATTTTAAAATGCTTGCAAAGCCACATGCATATGCTTGAATTAATAAAAGTTTTGTACTTTATTGTGGTTTACCATATACTAGATACTGTAAGATTTTTTTAAGCTATAGGGTTCTACTACAGGTAGTTGGATAAACCACTAATTCTGCAGTAGAAATTTTTTTCTAAAATGGATATGAGCTGAAGTAATATGTTTACACTCTTTTCACTCAGGGAGAAGTGATACTTTTATAGTTCTGGATTCTACTGAAAACTGAGTTCATTATTAGCACAAGCATAGGACTTATTCTACTTTTTAAGTTTAAAAAAAAAGCCATAGAGTGAACAATTCCCAGCAATATATAAGTAGCATTTGCTACTCAGTATTAAAGTAGGAATCATTGGGGTGCTTGGGTGGCTCAGTCAGTTAAGCTTCTGCCTTCGGCTCAATTCATGATCCCAGGATCCTGAGGTTGAGCCCCACATCAAGCTCCCTGCTCAGAGGGTAGCCTGCTTCTCCCTTTCCCTCTGCCCCCCACTCCTGCCCACTAAGGCTCTCTCTCTCCCTCTCTCTCAAATAAGTAAATAAAATCTTAAAAAAAAAAAAGTAGGAGTCCACTAACAGATTATCTATTTACCAATATAACTACGGTACCACTTATTGAGCTCTTACTCTGGGTGGGTTGGACACAATATTATGTTCTATACATGCTCTTAACTTTCCCCTCTAACCCTGCAAGTTTGGTACCATTATTGTCCCCACTGTACAAAGAAAGAACAGACAGAGACTTAGACTTAGTTGTTTGCTGTGTCATTCTGCTAGTCTGTGGCAGAACCAAGATTTGAACTCATGTTAGTCAAGACCCCACACCCTCTGCTAAATGTGCAACTTGTATTTTTTCAAGTGTACAAAATGCTCCAGCCACACTGAATTTCTCCTATTCCCTCTACGCTTTATGTATTTTCAGCATTCCATGCTTTTGCACGTGATGTCCCACAGCTGCAGTGTTTTATCTCCTTCTCCCCTGCCTTTTGTCTGTTTGGCATAGTTCCAAGCCAAAGTTCAACTCTACTTAAAACTCTACTGATTCTCCGAAGACATGTCTATGGGATACTGTCAATACCCGCTCTTATATAAAACCCGTTTGTGCTACATTTCAATATCTCCCTAGTAGACTTTTGTCATTCATACCTTCCCCAAAGCCTAGCACATGGTGCCTGGATGGCAGTAGACATTTCACAGACTTCTCTCAAGTGAAGTTTGGTGAATACTCTTCTTTTCCACTAAATTCAAAATTGACAGTTATATTTTGAAATAAATAGTTTAATGTTTGAATATGCATTTCAACATCTATTTAAATGCTTAAGGACCTGATTTTAACCATGTCAAAACTTAGTGCTATACAACTTTTTTTCATTAAAATGCCAAAGCCTTTGAAGATCAGTCTACATAGATATAGTCTACCTAAATCAATTTGAAGATTCTTTCTCTTTTTTAAAGATTTTATTTATTTGTTTGACAGACAGAGATCACAAGTAGGCAGAGAGGCAGGCAGAGAGAGAGAGAGGAAGGGGAAGCAGGCTCCTGGCTGAGCAGAGAGCCTGATGTGGGACTCGATCCCAGGATCCTGAGATCATGACCTGAGCTGAAGGCAAAGGCTTTAACCCACTGAGCCACCCAGGTTCCCCTGAAGATTCTTTTCAGAGAGAATTAAAAAGGGATAATCCTGAAAGGGTTAAAAGTCTGTCAAACTGATTCTTGCTTTTATTTTCTAAAATGATCAATTTAGGGGCACCTGGGTGGCTCAGTGGGTTAAAGCCTCTGCCTTCGGCTCAGGTTACGATCCCGGGGTCCTGGGATCAAGCCCCGCATCGGGCTCTCTGCTCAGCAGGGAGCCTGCTTCCCTTCCCCTCTCTCTCTGCCTGCCTCTCTGCCTACTTGTGATCTTTGTCTGTCAAATAAATAAATAAAATCTTTAAAAAAATAAAATAACTGAAGCTAGAACTCAATCACAAGAGCAAATTTGGAAAGAACGCAAATACATGGAGACTAAACAGCATCCTTCTAAAGAATGAATGGGTCAACCAGGAAATTAAAGAAGAATTGAAAAAATTCATGGAAACAAATGATAATGAAAACACAATGGTTCAAAATCTGTGGGACAGAGCAAAGGCAGTCCTGAGAGGAAAGTATATAGCAGTACAAGCCTTTCCCAAGAAACAAGAAAGGTCTCAAGTACACAACCTAACCCTACACCTAAAGGAGCTGGAGAAAGAACAAGAAAGAAACCCTAAACCCAGCAGGAGAAGAGAAATCATAAAGATCAGAGCAAAAATCAATGAAATAGAAACAAACAAACAAAAAAAAACAATAGAACAAATCAACGAAACTAGGAGCTGGTTCTTTGAAAGAATTAATAAGATTGATAAGCCCCTGGCGAGACTTATCAAAAAGAAAAGAGAAAGGACCCAAATAAATAAAATCATGAATGAAAGAGGAGAGATCACAACCAACACCAAAGAAATACAGAGAATTATAAGAACATACTATGAGCAACTCTATGCCAACAAATTTGACAATCTGGAAGAAATGGATGCATTGCTAAAGACATATAAACTACCACAACTGAACCAGGAAGAAATAGAAAACCTGAACAGGCTGATAACCAGTAAGGAGATTGAAACAGTCATCAAAAATCTCCAAACAAACAAAAGCCCAGGGCCAGACGGCTTCCCAGGGGAATTCTACGAAACATTTAAAGAAGAACTAATTCCTATTGTCCTGAAACTGTTCCAAAAAATAGAAATGGAAAGAAAACTTCCAAAGTCATTTTATGAGGCCAGCATCACCTTGATCCCAAAACCAGACAAGGATCCCACCAAAAAAGAGAACTACAGACCAATATCCTTGATGAACACAGATGCAAAAATTCTCACCAAAATACTAGCCAACAGGATTCAACAGTACATTAAAAGGATTATTCACCACGACTAAGTGGGATTTATTCCAGGGCTGCAAGGTTGGTTCAACATCTGCAAATCAATCCATGTGATAGAACACATTAATAAAAGAAAGAACAAGAATGATATGATACTCTCAATAGATGCTGGAAAAGCATTTGACAAAGTACAGCATCCCTTCTTGATCAAAACTCTTCAAAGTGTAGGGATAGAGGGCACATACCTCAATATTATCAAAGCCATCTATGAAAAACCCACTGCAAATATTATTCTCAATGGAGAAAAACTGAAAGCTTTTCTGCTAAGGTCAGGAACACGGCAGGGATGTCCATTATCACCACTGCTATTCCACATAGTACTAGAAGTCCTAGCCTCAGCAATCAGACAACAAAAGGAAATTAAAGGCAGCCAAATCGGCAAAGAAGTCAAACTATCACTCTTCGCAGATGATATGATACTATATGAGGAAAACCCAAAAGACTCCACTCCAAATCTGCTAGAACTTGTACAGGAATTCAGTAAAGTGTCAGGATACAAAATCAACACACATAAATCGGTTGCATTTCTATACACCAACAACAAGACAGAAGAAAGAGAAATTAAGGAGTCAATCCCATTTACAATTGCACCCAAAGCCATAAGATACCTAGGAATAAACCTACCCAAAGAGGCAAAGAATCTGTACTCAGAAAACTACAAAGTACTCATGAAAGAAATTGAGGAAGACACAAAGAAATGGAAAAATATTCCATGCTCCTGGATTGGAAGAATAAATATTGTGAAAATGCCTATGCTACCTAAAGCAATCTACACATTTAATGCAATCCCTATCAAAATCCCATCCATTTTTTCAAAGAAATGGAACAATTAATCCTAAAATTTATATGGAACCAGAAAAGACCTCGAATAGCCAAAGGAATATTGAAAAAGAAAGCCAACGTTGGTGGCATCACAATTCCGGACTTCAAGCTCTATTACAAAGCTGTCATCATCAAGACAGCATGGTACTGGCACAAAAACAGACACATAGATCAATGGAACAGAATGGAGAGCCCGGAAATAGACCCTCAACTCTATGGTCAACTAATCTTCGACAAAGCAGGAAAGAATGTCCAATGGAAAAAAGACAGCCTCTTCAATAAATGGTGCTTGGAAAATTGGACAGCCACATGCAGAAAAATGAAATTGGACCACTTCCTTACACCACACATGAAAATAGACTCAAAATGGATGAAGGACCTCAATGTGAGAAAGGAAACCATCAAAATCCTTGAGGAGAACGCAGGCAGCAGCCTCTTTGACCTCAGCCTCAGCAACATCTTCCTAGGAACATCGCCAAAGGCAAGGGAAGCAAGGGCAAAAATGAACTATTGGAACTTCATCAAGATCAAAAGCGTTTGCACAGCAAAGGAAACAGTTAACAAAACCAAAAGACAACTGACAGAATGGGAGAAGATGTTTGCAATCGACATATCAGATAAAGGGCTAGTGTCCAAAATCTATAAGGAACTTAGCAAACTCTACACCCAAAGAACAAACAATCCAATCAAGAAATGGGCAGAGGACATGAACAGACATTTCTGCAAAGAAGACATCCAGATGGCCAACAGACACATGAAAAAGTGCTCGACAACCCTCGGCATCAGGGAAATACAAATCAAAACCACAATGAGATATCACCTCACACCAGTAAGAATGGCTAAAATTAACAAGTCAGGAAATGACAGATGCTGGCAAGGATGCGGAGAAAGGGGAACCCTCCTCCACTGTTGGTGGGAATGCAAGCTGGTGCAACCACTCTGGAAAACAGCATGGAGGTTCCTCAAAATGTTGAAAATAGAACTACCCTATGACCCAGCAATTGCACTATTGGGTATTTACCCTAAAGATACAAACGTAGTGATCTGAAGGGGCACGTGCACCCCAATGTTTATAGCAGCAATGTCTACAATAGCCAAACTATGGAAAGAACGTAGATGTGCATCAACAGATGAATGGACAAAGAAGATGTGGTATATATACACAATGGAATACTATGCAGCCATCAAAAGAAATGAAATCTTGCCATTTGCGATGACGTGGATGGAACTAGAGGATATCATGCCTAGTGAAATAAGTCAGTCGGAGAAAGACAACTATCATATGATCTCCTTGATATGAGGACGTGGAGTTGCAACATGGGGGGTTAAAAGGATAGGAGAAGGATAAATGAAACAAGATGGGATTGGGAGGGAGACAAACCATAAATGACTCTTAATGTCACAAAACAAACTGAGGGTTGCTGGGGGGATAGGGGTTGGGAGAGGGGGAGTGGGGTTATGGACAATGGGAAGGGTACGTGCTATGGTAGTGCTATGAAGTGTAAACCTGGCGATTCACAGACCTGTACCCCTGGGGATAAAAATACATTATATGTTTATAAAAAAATTAATAAAAATAAAATAAAATAATCAATTTAAAGATCTTGACATATTTTAAGATACATACGTATGTATGTATATATGTATCTATATGGATATACATATATTTATGGTACAAGTTATCAAAAAGTTCATTTATTTTAAGCAGTGGATATTTTTTTCTAATCTTTTCTATATGAATAATTCCAGTCTTGCTAGATGAATTTTTCTTAAGATCTCAAATTAGCTTTTTTTCCCCCCAGGTAATATCTTTGACACTTCACATAGCTTCTGATACAATCCTCTTGACTATTTGTTATTCACCAAGCATTTATTGAATGACTACCTGTGCCAGGCACTTTCTAAGCTATGGGTATAATGATTATTAGAGCTCTTTCCATTCATGGACAGAAAAAGAGATTACAACTATTGGTAAACTACTAATATACCTATCGTAAACCATAGCCAACATCATGATACTCAACTCAACGATACACTCTTAGAAACATTCCCAGTAAAATCTGGAATAAGATGTGCTAGCACTACTATTAGTTAATATTGTTCAGGAAAGTATAGTTAATGCAATGACCAATGTTAAGAAGTTTGGCTATTGGAAAGGCAGAGCCAAAATATTGTTGTTTTCTAGTGGCAGATAATTGTCTTTGTAGGAAATTTTGTTATTGGAAAGTTCTTATTCTGTAACTTATTGCACACTCTGAATCAGTGCCTTGGATTGCTATGTTCATTATATGCTAAATTCTAGAATAGAAGGAATACTGTTTCTGGGTTATCAGTTCAGGGTCATTGACAGGAAGGTCAATATTTTTGAAAATATAGCACAGTTTTAATTTCTGTAGCTCTATTTACAAATCTTTTTTTCCCGTCTTCATTCATTTTTTCAAGTCTCCAAACTTATATGAGCCTTTATTCATAGAAAAGCTATTTTATGCTATAAAGGTAGTCACAATCCAATATTACTGGCATTTCAAATACTTGAACCATAATTTTCCTACTGGGAAATATTCTCTTAATACTCTGTTACTACTATGGTAAACCGCAAATCAAAAAAGCCCTATAAAACCAGTGACTTCCTTGAAAATAAAGAAAATGCTTCTCAATTTCTGCACCTGAGTTGCACTACATTAACCTCAAATTACTGACCATCTGCCAGGATCTGTTTTCTTCTTGTGGCTCTTGAATGAATCTATTACCTGTTATTTTTGGCAAAGGTCTTTAAAAAGTGAAAAGACAATTATTAAACATTCCCTTTTATTCTAAATTTGCTTGTTTCGGTCTGAACTTCACAAGCAATTATGCATCCACTCAGGTGAGCCATCTAGGTGTTCTTAGAAATATTTATCAAGCCCCTTTGATTCTTATCACATATGACAGCCTAAACAATTTTAAACCGAACACATAAAGAGAGGCTGATTACATTCAATTGCTTTTCCCATCAAGCTCCTTGTACTCTGAAAATCAGATTCTGAAGACTGAAAAATGAATTAATTCTCAACAATTGAAGGAGGCTTAGAACTCTGTTGGTGTAAATTCTATTTACGTAACAGACAACCACTTCTAACTCCGTCTTATCCTTGTGCAGTCAGACATGATATGAAAGAGTACCTTATTTCTATTCATTTGTAAGGGGTCATCCAGATTCTTTAAAACATTTTTTTAAAAAAAGAAAAATAGACTTAGATTCTTTTCACTGAAAAAAATGACAAGGATCAAAGCAAAATCTACCTATCATTTGACATTTACACATAGAGAACCCTAGCATAAATATTTAAAATATAAAATCAGAGTACAGAAAATTGCTACAGCCACTGTGGAAAACAGTATGAAGGTTTCTCAAAAAACTAAAAATAGAAGGCCACCTGGGTGGCTCAGTCATTAAGTGTTTGCCTTCAGCTCAGGTCATGATCCCAGGGTCCTGGGATCCAGGCTCGAATTGGGCTCCCTGCTCAGCAGGAAGCCTGCTTCTCCCTCTCCCACTCCCCCTGCTTGTGTTCCCTCTCTTGCTGTGTCAAATAAATAGATAAAATCTTTTTTAAAAAGAAGTTAAGTTCCAGAAATGCTCTAACACCACCATCCAGACTCTGTAGTAAGACTTTAAAGTCCTATGACTCTTGGCTACTTCCCTGACCAAATCTCATCCTCTTATCGACGTGCTTACTCCACTCACGCAACCTTGGCCCCCTTGCTGGTCTTTGACTGGGCTTAGCAGGGCGATTTTGCTCTTATTCCTTGCTGACAGCCACATTCTTACCCCACATAGCCACAATGTCACTTCGTGAAGATCCCCACTGAAATGTCACTTCATTAACGAGGTCCTCCCTACAAACCAGCCCATCTCATTTCCCTGCCACTTTTTTCGTCATAGTACCTACCACCACATATTTCATAAAAATGCACATGTATGGTATCATCTATGTCTGCCCCTACCCTCTCTTCCCCGGAACACAAGCACCAAGAGTTGACACTTTGCTGTATCCCTGATGCCTAGAATAACACATAATACGTCCTCAAAAAATATTTGTCGAATGAATCGCTTTCCTTCCAATAATACTATGCTACATGAAACAAGTTGGATGTCACTATTTGAGTTTAAAGTTCTAAATATTATTAGCATTTTGATAAAAATTAACACTTGGTGATATGGGTTATTTACTTGAACATGTTATCTGTACTTCTCATAAAACCAAATAGAAAATTGTCATCTCGAGAACCTCTGCATCTTTATCCCATTCGTTTCATAATCTCTGGCCTCAGCCCTCTCTTTGTATTAGGGTCAATAACAGAGTGCCACCTTCATGGTATTCATTACTAGACACATTTAGCGGAGAAATAATGAGGAAGGAATCCAGAAGAGTCTTCTGCCCAGCAGACTGCCTACTCTCACTTACATCCTGACACCCAACCTTGAACCCCCACTGGCCCCTGGGAAGATGAGAATGTCTAGAGCTGCATGGTGGAACATATTTTGTCTTCTTTTGAAAGCATCATATTTACACTTACTAGCATTCCCCCTTCCCTTCCTCAATATCTCGAGAAATTGTTCACTTCACACTGAAGTTCTTTTTCTTTTTTAAGATTTTATTTATTCATTTGAGAGACAGAGAGAAAGAGCACAAGCAGGGGTGGGAGGCAGCGGGAGAGAGAAGCAGACTCCCCACGGAGCTAGACTCTGGGATCATAACCTGAGCTGAAGGCAGACACTTAACCCACTGAGGCATCCCCATTCTGGAATTTCTAAAGTTCTAAGCATTTGTAGGCTGTTGAATTCTGTTACATGACTCCTTTTCCTTCGGGTTATTGTGGCAGACTGTATCATTATTCCTGGTTATTCATTCACTCCTCCCCTGCAAGAAGGATGTTTAATCTCACCCATTGTTGCCATGTGACTTGACATTGAGTTGGCCCCCACTGACATTGAACCTGGCCATGTAACTTGCTGTGACCAATGGGTTATGAGCAGAAAAATTATGCTACATGTTCTAAATCTTTTAGAGCCTTTCTGTGGTTGGCTTTGCTCTTTTCCCTCTGCTCCTTCAGCCTGAGACCTAGAATGAGACGAGGTATAAAGCAAAGTACAGCTAAACCACATCACAGAAGCTGACCTACAATTGCTTACAAAGTGTGAATGGGAAAGAAGTGCTGGTTGTTGTAAGCTACCGAGGTGCTTGGAAATTTCTCTTCAAATTAACCTATAAATTCAGTGTATTTTCGGTAACTAGAATAGTTGAATCTGCCATTCATCAGCAAGAACAGCCCCCCAAAAAATCTGAGAAAGAATAGTAATAAGGACAGTCTTGCCCTACAAGATATCAAAAATGAACACTGGAGTCATATAATCGAAACAAGGTGGTACTAGGGTAGGTTCACAAAGTGGATTGATGGAATAGAATAGAAAAGCTAAAAATGGCTACACATATGTGATGCTTTAACACATAATAAACATGGTATTTCTTCCCTACACTGTCCAATCTGTTCTTTCTGAAGTCACTCCAATCTCGGAAAACCATACATCCCTCCTTCCAGTTGCTTAGACCAAAAGACTTACATATGTGCTTATCTTCTCTTTCTCAAACATACCCATCCAAATTCATTAACAAATCCTGTGTTGATTCTACCTCAGAAATAGATCCAGAATCTACCTCCACCAAACCGCTTTGCCCCAACTTTCTTTATCTCTCTTTTTTTAAAAAAAAATATTTTATTTACTTATTTGACAGAGAGAAAAAACGAGAGCCCGATGCAGGGCTCGATCCCAGGACCCTGAGATCACAACCTGAGCTGAAGGCAGATGCTTTAACCCACTGAGCCACGCAGGTGCCCCCCAACTATCCTTGTCTCTTGTATCAATCACTGCTTTTGGCTCCTGAGAACTGTGCTGCATTAGTCTTTGTCCCTTCATTGACACTACTTAACACAGCAATCAAAGTTATTCTTTCAAAATATCCTACGTCAGGTCATGTCACTTCTTCCCTCAAAACCCCTCCAGTGTTGGCCATCTCACTCAGATTTAAAAGTCAAAGTTCTTTTTTTTTTTTTTTAAGATTTTATTTTACTTATTTGACAGAGAGAGATCACAAGTAGGCAGAGAGGTAGGCAGAGTGGGAGGGGGAAGCAGGCTCCCTGCAGAGCAGAGAGCCCAATGCGGGGCTAGATCCCAGGATCCTGGGATCATGACCTGAGCCGAAGGCAGAGGCTTAACCCACTGAACCACCCCCAAAGTTCTCAACACTAATTCATAATGCCCCTTCACCCACCTCATTAGATAAGATTTGATTTTACATTGGCTTATTATACCCAAGTTACATGGGCTTCTATGCTGTTCCTTGAATAGAGCAAACACGGTCCCCTATCAAGCTATTTGTGCTTACTCTTTCCTCTTGCTCTTTTCCCAGATGCCCATGTGAATTGCTTCCTCTCTTCCTTCATGTTCCGCCTCAAATATTATTAGAGTGATCATTCCTGGCCACAAAAACTAGTTACATAATGTCCCCAGTGCAAAATGAAAATACAGGGTTTTTTGTTATTGGAATTTCAAGACAATGGAGCATTACAACATTCAACATTTGGAAAGGTCCAAAGCTAACGCATATCTTTCTATCACTTTATCAACTGTACATTAAACCACTGATACAAAAGGAAGACAACTAATTCTTATTTATATAAAACATAAACACAACATAAAACTAGTTTTATGTTCTATTACATATAGTAAGACACTATGATCATGTTGTTTCAACCTCCTTTATAGTTTGTCTACACAATTTCTGAAATCCATACTTAACCTATCCCATTTTTTATTTGTTCATTATTGTTATTCCAGAAGGCCCATCCCATGATCGTGTGTAACCGATCTGGACTTTCATTCTGTGGCATAGATTTTCATGTAGATGTATTACCATTGTGTGTGACATTGTTTAAAACAATCTTTACTCTTCACGTCTGATAACAACAACCACAACAATGTAATAATAAGTATTATATAATACCTTTGGGGATACTGGTCTTCTTTTTGATCTGTCAGTTCATTGGAACCCAATTCAAGTTCACTTACTAACAAAGAAATCAATCAATGCCATTGCATTATTTAATTATTTTAATCAAACCCTTTTTTCATTCAATTCCTATTTTGAGAAGGATTAATAACTAGCCAACTAATAGCTTTTGGGGGGATTATTCCATGACTCTTTTCTTTTCTTTTCTAAGATTTATTTATTTATTTGAGAGAGAGAGTGCACACAGAGGGAGAAGGAGGGGGAGAAGCAGACTCTCGCCAAGCAGGAAGCCCTATGTGGGACTCAATTCTAGGACCCTAGGATCATGATCTGAGCTGAAGGCACATGTTCAACCACTGAGCCACCTAACCGCCCTATTCCACAACTCTTTTGTGAAATGAACATATTACATATGTGCCTTCTTAATTGGCTACTTACTTTCTGCTGCTGTGTTATGTTAACACTGCTTTTCTTATGGATAAATTTTAGAATCTAATTTCACCAAAATTGTTAAGAGCTTTCCCCCTTCTGTATACTCTCTGCTTGTTTCTCTGCTTTTAGGCTAATGCTCTAACTTATTTTTCAAATTTGTTGAAGTTTTAAATTTAAAATTTTCTCCACTTTTGCTCAGGAGGAAAGAGGAAATACTTCTTTGAATAATGATTTAAATGGACCTATTTCTCCTGAAGTCTTCCAAGAGTCCTGTCATTGTGTCAGCCCTGTTAGAATATAGATCAACATAAATTATAAAATATTCATAATGTTTGCTTCCCATAATTAGATTTTTATTTATGGGACTATGTATTAGATGATATTTAAAAATTAATAGAAAAGGATAAAAAATTTGAACAACAAAAGTTAATTTGCAGGAAAAAATATGCTTTAAGATATGCCAATGTTCAGGGGCACCTGAGTGGCTCAGTTGGTTAAGCATCCAACTCTTGATTTCAGCACAGGTCATAATCTTGGGGTCATGAGGGGCACCTGGGTGGATCAGTCGGTTAAGTGTCTGCCTTCAATTCAAATCCATATCCCAGGGTCCTGGGATCAAGCTCTGCACTGTTCTCCCTGCTTAGTGGAAAGCCTGTTTCTCCCTCTCCCTCTGCAGCTCTTCCTGCTTGTGCTCTCTCTTTTTCTATCAAATTAATAAATAAAATCTTTAAATAATAATAATAATAATCTTGGGGTCATGAGATTGAGCCCCACATTAGGCTCTGCGCCCAGTGTGAAGTCTGCTGGAGGATTCTCTCTCTCTCTCTGCTTCTGCCCCTCCCCCTGCTCTCTCCTTATGTAAAATAAATGAATAAATCTTAAAAAAAAAAAAAAAAAAGATGTGCCAGTGTTCAAAATGCTTCATTGTGACCTTAAAAAATTTTTTCAATGCGTAATAAACAGTTGACTATCCTTTAAATAAAGCCAATTACTCTTAAGAATGAGAACGAGGGGGGTGCCTGGGTGGCTCAGTGGTTTAAGCCTCTGCCTTCGGCTCAGGTCATGATCCCAGAGTCCTGGGATCGAGTCCCACATCGGGCTCTCTGCTTTGCGGGGAGCCTGCTTCCTCCTCTCTCTCTGCCTGTCTCTCTGCCTACTTGTGATCTCTCTCTGTCAAATAAATAAATAAAATCTTTAAAAAAAAAAAAAAGAATGAGAACGAGGTTTTAATTCTTTTTTTTTTTGAGGTTTTTATTAGCATTCATAGACAATTCTCTACAGACTTTAATGAACATTATGAACAGACTAAAGATATTGTCACAGGTATTTTTATCAATCAGAGGTCAAAATAGCAATATTTCTATTCACTATTCTGCAGTTTGTAATCTTTTTATTATCCCTTAAACACCTTTCATGAACAGCATACCTTGAAAGATTATAGGACCCAAACTGCAAATATTAATTATCAATTTATTTTTTAATGCTTATGAATCAAGATTTTATATTAGAATTTTCTGATTAATTCCCCGCAAGATAGTAATTAATTAATTAAAACTCTGTAGTGGAGAAACCTGGTAGGCACCAACTTAACTGAGTGGCCAAAGTTAACATAACCAATAATGGAACAAATAAATATCATCTGCCTCTGGGTCTGATGTACTGAGACAGATACAACATTGCTTTTTGTATTCCTGCCAAGAACGTAAAGCAAGAATCTAGTAGTGAGGAAAAAACATCAGACAAACCCAACAGAAGAACATTCTACAAAAGAATCTGCATTCTTCAAAATGTCAAAATGATGGAAGATAAAAAGAGACTCAGAAACTTTTCCAGGTGAAAAGAGACATGGAAATTAAAATGCAACATGTGAATGGAATCCTGGATCAGATCTTGAAATTTTAAAATGTTTCCTATAAAGGATATTAACTAGACTACGGCAACATTTGAATGTGGTTTGTAGATCCAATAATGGTACTGTATCCATATTAATTTGCTCCTGCTTCACTCCTAGATCCGTCAGGACTGTCACGGAACAAGCAGGGTCTCTCTCTCTCTGTGTTCATGCCCTTGCCCCAATAGGCCACTAAGGCTTGTTAAGCTTAAGCTTGTAGTGGGAATGGAAAGATGTTCTTGGTCTTTTGTCCAGCCTCTGAGGCTTAGACAGGTCTGTGAGTCTGGGCCTGGGTACTTAAGCTTTTTTTTTTCCCCACTCCTGCCTTTTCCTGACAGTCAAATGCTACCTTGTACCTCTGTGTGGTCTTTCTGGAGGAGTATCTCTGTTGCCAGCCCAGGAGTATCACACCTCTGCTTTGTGTTGGTATTTGAGTGGTATTCCTGAGCCCAAGAGGATTTCCTGCCCCGCCCTAAGAACTGGTGGATTTTGAACTACCCCTCCCTATCAGCACTGGATCTTTTTCTGAATCCTACTGTCCCTGTAAGTGGGCAGAGTTCTCTGCCTGTCCCCCACAAGAGAGGGAAAACCAAGCTGACCTGTGTGCCTGCACCGTGAAGGGGGCCATTCTCCATTTTTCTGCTCTGCCCTTGCTCTGATTTCTTTCTCAGAAAAGCCCTCAAGGAGCTTGTAGCTGCTGGGGAGACCGACATAAATGAATTATACAAGGAGATTTAAAATTAAAACTTTGATAAGTATTAAGAAAGAGACACGTGGTGTTATGAG
The DNA here is from genome assembly GCF_922984935.1 of Meles meles. Classification (NCBI taxonomy): domain Eukaryota; kingdom Metazoa; phylum Chordata; class Mammalia; order Carnivora; family Mustelidae; genus Meles; species Meles meles. The sequence goes on from NC_060071.1 coordinate 123,882,661, forward strand.
AGTGTATGAGAAGGAGAGTAGCCTCTTCAGGAAGGATTGACTCGAAAATGGCGACAGAGTATACCAGCCAGTCAGCTGATAGTCCCCCATGGCAGGTAATAGAGCATGTTCTAGGAAACAAAAGAAAACCGAAAGACCAGGAGCCCAGAGTAAGCCCAGTAAGTGGGAAGAAGGTGTGAAATGAAGGTGGTGAGGCAGGAGCCAGGCCATACTGGGGTTCTGGGCCTGGTTAAGGATGTAGCCTTTATTTTAAGCAGTGGGAAGCTGCTGGAGAATTTCTAGTGTTGGTGGTGGTAGGGGGAGTAATCGTAATTTGATTCGCAAAAAATGGTATTTAAGAAATGTATAGTTGAGATCCTACAATGTTTATATTTTACATATTAAAGCCTTTAAGTTCTTGAAGATAAACCAGACTGTACCAGAAGGGACCACAAAGAGAGTAAATAACACTTGAACTATTCAGTGATATGTCAGTATTTTGCATTTGGTTATAGAATGGGCATTGGCAAATGACCTTGCTATACTGTATTACATGGGTATAAGTTGTAACTCAAAAGAAACTTTAAATTAACTTAGTCACATTTATTTATATATTTTAAAAGGATTTTATTTATTTATTTGACAGACAGAGATCACAAGTAGGCAGAGAGGCAGGCAGAGAGAGAGGAGGAAGCAGGCTCCCTGCTGGGCAGAGAGCCTGATGTACGGCTTCATCCCAGGACCCTGGGATCATGACCTGAGCCGAAGGCAGAGGCTTTAACCCACTGAGCCACGTAGGAGCCCCAACTTAGTCACATTTAAATACGTGGCATTATACTGCAAAATAATGAGCAAATCTGTATTCAGAAACGTTCGTTACAAGTATATTTAGTTTTAAAAGGCTACAAAATATGTAGATCAGATATTTGTGGCATGTTAATAGGGTACGTAGAACAAAATAAAAATAAGAATGTAAAGATATTGTTTACAGATAGTGTTTTATTTGTTGATTAAAATACTTTCCTAGGGGGCGCCTGGGTGGCTCAGTGTGTTAAGCCTCCACCTTCCGCTCAGGTCATGATCCCAGAGTCCTGGGATTCAGCTCCACATTGAGCCCAGAATCAGGCTCTCTGCTCAGCAGGAAGCCTGCTTCCTCCTCTCTCTCTGCCTGCCTCTCTGCCTACTTGTGATCTCTCTCTGTCAAATAAATAAATAAATAAAATATTTAAAAAGAAATACTTTCCTAGTATAGTAAAGTATGTGACTTTGAAATGTATATGGTATTTTACTACTGTCTTCTCTTTTATACACCCTGGGTTATCTTCTTTTAGCTCCAGTTATCATATCTCCTTTTTCTTGGAACTGCACTATCTACAACTAGACTGTGGTTGCCTCTCCAGGAAATATCCTCCTACATCAAAATCAGCTTAAGACTTACCTTCTCATGAATACTTTGTACCTAAGTTTTTTGCACAACCTATAGTTAATCTACTTTTGTCTCTTATCTTTCCTACGTTATTTTTTAAAAATATATAGTAAGTGGGGGTACCTGGGTGGCTCAGCCATTGGGCGTCTGCCTTCAGCTCAGGTCATGATCCCAGAGTCCTGGAATTGAGCCCCACGTCAGGCTCCTGCTCCACAGGAAGCCTGCTTCTCCCTCTCCCATTCCTCTTGCTGTGGTCCTGTCTCTCTCTCTGTTGAATAAATAAATAACATTTAAAAATATATATATATAGTAGGTGTTTATGATCAAAAGAATTCAAAAAAGCCTCTTGATAAGAGCATGTTTACTCTCTAATTATTTTGTAATTTTTAAGATATGGCCTTTAGTTCCATTAAAATGTGCATACATATTAATATTTAATTTACTTTATATATATTTTCACTTGTTTTTAAAGGTACTTATGTCCTTATCTTGTTTTCTCCTTTCAAACATAAATTTTTCAAAACACAGCCCACAGGTTCCTTTTCCTTGATTACTCCTCCATACTACCGACCTCAGTGATTCACATGTGGGCGCTCAGTTTATGTTTAGGAATGATTATGGTGGTGGTTCTTAACCTTTTTCTTTCTGTGGCATGCTTTCAGTTAGTAGAAGCTTTGGTGATCTATTTGAAGGCATTATAAACATGAAGCAACTTGAAACAAGTCAACAATAATTACAGAGTAATCACTACTACAGTGGTTAATAACATCTTTCAGTATTTGTGCAAGCATCTTCTGGCCTCGAAGGTGTTCTATTCAAAGTTCATTGAGCAAAATTTTCTTAGTTTTTTCATGAGACTAATGTGAAGATATGTTTCTTACTTCCTACTCGTAGCTAGTTCTGCAACTCTGTGCTGAGGACCGTAGAATGCTTGGCATGAACAATTCCATCTAATCCTCTGTGCTAAGACACTTGACAAACTCTAGCATAACTTCAGGAGCTTACGGCCATGATCCTAGAATTATCTCAGCTCCCTAAAAATGCCTGCCTGAGAAAGCTTGGTGCTACCAGCAGAATTTACCATTGTTCCAGCCTGGTAAGAGGGCTGTGAACTCCCTCTTAGGGCAGTTACTTTAGAAAGCTTTCAATTATAAATCTGTTTTCTGCCCTTTGAGATGTAAAGCTACCACAGGAAACTACTTCCTGAAGGACAGGAGAGCAGTCTCTTTGAAATGCAAACCTTCAGGGAGATAACTCTCACCCCCAGTCACTGCACCTGCAGAAATAAACAATTTCCTAAAATTCGTTGTGATAAGTGCTAAATGGAGGGTAAGGGCCTAACTTTGGTGTCTGCCTTGCTTTCATGTGCATCACTGCCTCTTATCATATAGAAGTTTATTTCTCCTCCAGATAAGCTTCAATTAACAAATCTGGGTGTCCTAGTCACGTGGACTAATGGCTCTTAACACCCTGCCTTTTCCTTAGCACAACCAGGCTTTTCAAAAATCTTTGTTCTTTTGTTTCAGGGAAGTTGAGTTCAATGACCACTGGACCCTCTTCCCTAGCACAATAGTATTACTGAATAAAATCTGTTCTCAGAAAAAGTGTCTAGCTTTGCCTTTGGCAATAATATGTTGCACTCTTTGCTTGAGTCTTTGCTTTGTTCTCGGTTGCTGCAGAAATATATTTTACTTGTTGATTACAATTTGGTAGCATTTGCACTCAGGAAGTAAGCTCTTGGCTGCTGAAGGTTGAATCTATGTTAGGAGCGAAGGTTCCACGGGTCTCCTGGGTTTCTGCACATCTTGTTTGCAGTGGCACGGACTGCCTTTGTTCCAGACTATCTCCTCAAGGATGTTTGAACAACCTTGGAAGACAAAGATAGTGTCTCCCTCTGGAACAAAAAGCAGGTTTATTTACTGTCCAGTAAAATAAAGATAAATAATCACGATGCCTCCCTTGTGGGCAAGAGTCAAAGAGGCTTACTGCCCATTATAAAAGACTTGGGTTCTCTGACCTTGGTTGAAATTCCTTTCCTTAATGAAACTCACTGTCTGTGTAATTACCGTCTGGTCCTCTTTGCCTTACTCTGTGGGAATTGGGGCTCAGGGAGCCCATGGCCCAGAGATCACAGAAGAAGCTGGATGATGTAACCTGGAAGTGTGGGCTTTAACCCCAACTCCCCAAGAGGTAAACTTTAATAACCACTGGGAGAGGAAATAGCTGGACAAATAAGTCCTCCTTCCTTTTTCTTCTACATTTTAAAAATCCCGATTTTTTAAAAAAATAGTATCTTATTATGGGAAATTTCCAATGTTGCCAAAATTTACTTGGAAACCCAATTTTCATGGTTTTATAATATTTTTCATATGGGCTGAATCTGTTTACTTAAAGTTTTCTCTATGGTTGGATAGTTAGGGTTCCTTAATTTTATTGTTCTAAATTATGCCATAGTAAATATTTTGGCACGTGTCTTGATCTGTATTTTTTATTATTTCACTATGACAGGTAACTAGCTGAGAAATTAGTGAGTCAAAGGAAAAGAACGTTTCTTTTTTAAATTCAATTAGCCAACATACAGTGCAGTACATCATTGGTTTCTGACGTAGTGTTTGATGATTCATTAGTTGCATATAACACCTAGAGCTCATCAGACCACGTGCCCTCCTTAATGTCCATCACCCAATTACCCCATCCCCCCACCCCCTCCCCTTTGTACCCCTCAGTTTGTTTTCCAGAGTCCAGAGTCTCTCATGGTTTCTTTCCCTATCTGATATTTTCCCATTCAGTTTTACCTTCCTTCCCCTATGGTCCTCTGCACTATTTCTTATATTCCACATATAAGTGAAACCCTATGATAATTGTCTTTCTCTGATTGGCTTACTTCACTTAGCATAATACCCTCCAGTTCCATCCATGTCGATGCAAATGGTAGGTATTCATCCTTTCTGATGGCTGAGTAATATTCCATTGTACACATGAACCACATCTTCTCTATCCATTCATCTGTCGAAGGACATCTCGGTCCTTCCACAGTTTGGCTATCGTGGGCATTGCTGCTTTGACATTGAGGCACATGTGCCCCTTCTTTTCACTACATCTGTATCTTTGGGATAACTACCCCAGTAGTGCCATTGCTGGGTCATAGGGTAGTTCTATTTTTAACTTTCTGCGGGACCTCCATACTGTTTGCCAGCTTGCATTCCCACAATCAGTGTAAGAGGGTTCCCCTTTCTCCACATCTTTGCCAACATTTGTTTTTTTCTATCCTGTTAATTTTTGCCATTTTCATTGGTATAAGGTGATATCTCATTGTGGTTTTGATTTGTGTTTCCCTGATGGCTAGTGATGTGGAACATTTTTTCATGTGTCTGTTGGCCATTTGTATATCTTCGGAGAAGTGTCTTTTCATGTCTTCTGCCCGTTACTTGACTGGATTATTTGTTTTTTGGGTGTTGAGTTTGAGAAGTTCTTTATAGGTCTTGGATACTAGCCCTTTATCTGTTATGTCATCTGCAAATATCTTTTCCCATTCTGTAGGTTGCCTTTTTTTTTTTTTTTAAAGATTTTATTTATTTATTTGACACAGAGGGATCATAAGTAGGCAGAGAGGCAGACAGAGAGAGTGAGAGGGAAGCAGGCTCCCTGCTGAGCAGAGAGCCCGATGTGGGACTCGATCCCAGGACTCTGAGATCATGACCTGAGCTGAAAGCAGCAGCTTAAACCACTGAGCCACCCAGGCGCCCCTGTAGGTTGCCTTTTAGTTTTATTGACTGTATCCTTTGCTGTGCAGAAGTTTTATTTTGATGAAGTCCCAGTGGTTCATTTTTGTTTTGTTTCCCTTGCCTTTAGAGACATGTCTTTCAAGAATTTGCTGCAGCTGAGGTCAAAGAGGTTACTGCCTTCATTCTCCTCTAGGATGTCTGTTTTTGTGCCAGTACCGTGCATCTTGATGATAACAGCTTTGTAATATAGCTTGAAGTCAGGCATTGTGATGCCCCCAGCTTTGGTTTTCTCTTTCAACGTCCCCCTGGCTATTCAGATAAGAACATTTCAAGGCTTGAGATGCCTAAGGTGCTTCTAGAAAAATTTCCTGAAACGGGAGTGGCATAATCAAATGCATGATTTTTTATAGATAACTCAGGCTGCAGAATCTAGCGAATAGATCATTAGAATTTGAATTGAGCTATGGCAATGGAGAAGGTGTGGCTGTAGAGATGGGGATGGAGTTTGAGAAAATTTCTAAAATAGAATCAAATGGAGTTGTTAACTGGATATGGAAAGTGGGAAACACCAAAGAACCAAAGACAACTGTCTAGCTTCCCAACCTGCCTACATGGAGGAATACTGATGTTGTTAATGTGGAAAAGGAAATGGCAAGATGTGTAGAAGTGTGGAAGACAACTTGGTTTGAGACTTCTTTTACTTAAATCATACGCCAGTTTTTAGAGGCTTTAGGTAAAATCTAACAGGTACTTGAAAATATGGTTAGTGATGGACAGCTTCTGTTGCTTTGTTCTGTCTGGCATCTGGGGCTAGCTTTAGAATTTTTTTCCAGAGGAGGATATTTGAGTGGCAATCTGGTTAGAAGAAGTTTTGTCTTTTTTTTTTTTTTAAAGATTTTATTTATTTATTTGACACACAGTAGAGAACACAAGCAGGGAGAGTGGGAGAGGAAGAAGCAGGCTCCCCACTGAGCAAGGAGCCCGATGCAGGGCTCGATCTCAGGACCCCAGGACCATGATCCAGGGCTCAATCCTAGGACACTGGGACCATGATCCAACTGGAAGGCAGACGCTTAACTGAGCCACCCAGGCACCCCAAGAAGTTTTGTCTTAAAGCTGCATTTAGAGATGCCTGTGTGGCTCAGTCAGTTAAGTGTCTGCCTTCAGCTCAGGTCATGATCCCAGGGTCCTGGGATTGAATCCCACAACAGGCTCCTTTCTCAGCAGGGAGCCTGCTTCTCTCTCTGCCTGCTCCTCCCCCTGCTTATGCTCTATCTTCCTCTCTCTGACAAATAAATAAATTAACTCAAAAAAATTTTTTTAAAACACTGCATTTATTTAGCAAACATATTACTTTTCAAAAGCTTAGATTGCATGTGTATTTAGTTGCATAAAAGGAGGTTGAGTAGTACGACAGCATCAGAGTCACTGGGTAACTACTACTGGCTTCTATTCCTTCTTATTTCGGTCACACCACTTAAGTTTTCCTTGACAGCATCACCCTTCTCTCACTCTCCCTTCCTGGGTTTTAGTCACCAGGCACTATCCTATGGATCCAAGAGTGGGTTCATATCTAAACTCAACCAATCAGAGCCAATGAGACAGAAGTCTAGGAGTTTCCAATGGAACTGCTGAGGAAAACAAAACAAAACAAAACAAAACAGAAAACTCTTTCCATAGTCATTTGCTAAGAGACTATGATGTAGAATTGGATATGGTGGCAGCTAGTTTTCTTGTCTGCCAATGGAGTCAACCCAAAGGAAAAGAGAACTGATGATCTGGTTCTGAAAACCTTACTTGAGTCCTAGGATGCCAGTTCTGGATTTCAATCGTATGTGACATTAAAATTCCCTTTTTACCTTAAGCCATTTTGAGTGGGTTTCTATCCCATACAACCAAAGAAGTCCTGACTAATACAGTATGCGGGATGAGAAAAATGTTCAATTTTTCTAAAGTTTCAGCTATTCAAGAAAAAACTAAGAGGGGGCGACCAGGTGCCTCAGTCATTTGAGCAACCGATTCTTGACTTCCGCACAGGTGGTGATCTCAGGATCGTGGGATGGAGCCCAGGATGGGGCTCTGTGCTGAGCATGGAGTCAGCTTAAGTTCTCTGTCCCTTTCCCTCTGCTCCTTACCCCTTGCCCCCTCCCTCATACTCTTTCTCTTAAAAAAAAAAAAAGATAAAACTAAAAGGAATCCTATTGTGACTACAAAGTATTCTCCTCTATATTTAGTGGCTGACAAGTGTATATGGAACATCTTCTGTAGTGCCAGGCACTGTGTTAGGCTCTGTGCATAGAACAGGTTAATTTAAAGGTGTAGTTACAACAATATATTTATGGACAGTTTATTAAAATTTCATTATAACTTATAAGTTGACTGAATTAGCTAGCTAGAATTAATTCATGAATTTTGGGTTTTATATTTTATATACTTTCCTTATATTTCTTTTGCAGACCTGAGGTTAGCCAAAATCAGTGGGCAGCAAATAATGTTATTTACTTGAATCTTAGAAATATTTCAAATGCCTGGAATATAAAACTCCATACTAGGAACTCGAGTTTCATGATATAGATTGCCAAAAGGTATTGGAAATTTTACTTAGAATGTCTTAACAAATGTCCAACTCCTAATGTATAGAATTTTAGGGGTCTTTCTCCTGCATGTTTGTTTGCACTATTTTCAAAGGTTACTGGTGGTAGAATCTCATCTAGTGATAAAAGCTTGATTAAACTTTCTGATGTGATGTTAGTAATAGCAGATTATATAAAATTATAGGCCGAAGAACTAATCAGGCTTGTTTTTTTTCTCTGGTAGCATTCATGAATACTTCATTTTTTAGCCACCTTTGTGTCTCAGCTGTCTCTTTTGGTCTTTAGTTGTCAGTTGAGGATGCTTTAATTAAGCATGTTTTTGCTTCACACTCCACCCTTGGGTCATTAAAAATTGTAACGGAAAACATGCTAATGGAAAAATAAATGGTTTAAATCTGTTATTAATATGAGTATTTAAATATATATCATGGGATTCGTAAGACATTGTACTGAAAAATCTGAAACAGAAAAGCGTATTATTTTTCACCATCCTATGTCTCATAAAAATTACATGTAACTAGCAATTAATGTACCACAAATACATGGCAACAAAATATTTAATCTTTTTTAAGTTTGCTGCTTAAATTTAAATGATCGTTAAGTGTTTCTTTTTCTTATCAGGGGTTTTCAGGGAACTCACTAGGGTGAGCTAGCAAACATGTTCTTAAAATAAAAGACAAAAAAAAATATACGTCAAAGAGATGTCAAAGAGAAATTATATGTACCTTTGTCCAGAGAACCTTTTTATGGCCTCAGAGACCTTCTCAGGCCTGGGTTCTCTTTTCTCTTCAGCAAGTGCTCAGTCCGAATTCCTCTTTTTTCCTGATATTGTTACTATCCCAAGTCAAAGATAAGCTGTGGAGGGGGGCATGTTCCCCCCAGTCTTGCTCACTACCCCCTTCTAATTCTTGGCTGCTCTGGAAATCAGGACAAGGGTGCTTTTCATTACAAAAGTTTTAATCATTCTGGGAATAGCAAAAATAATAAGCTTGAGGACATCTGAAAGCTTAGAAACTACATGAAGTCCTTACACTAAGTTTTTTTTGTTTTTATTTTTTTCTTACACTGTTTTTCCTGCATCATAGTTCCTCACTACTCTGTTTAGATGATCATATACTGGAAAGTACAATGGATTTGATTTTTACTTCCAGACTTACTGGTGGAGTTCACCAAATCTACTTGCACCTTCGGAGTTTACTCTTCATGACATGTACGTAAATTCCTTGCTCTGAGATGGCCCTTCCATTCCTGTAGACCAGAAGTCACAATCAAAAGGTGGAAAAATGGGGCGCCTGGGTGGCCCAGTGGATTAAGTCTCTGCCTTCGACTCAGGTCATGATCTCAGGGTTGAGCCCCACATCGGACTCTCTGCTCAGCAAGGAGTTTGCTTTCCCACTCTCTCTGCCTGCCTCTCTGCCTCCTTGTGATCTGTCTGTCAAAAAAAAAAAAAAAAAAAAAAAAAAAAAAAAGGTGGAAAAAACGTCCCCTCCGTTCAAGTAGGTAATTTACATCTTTGAGGATGTAGAGACTGGGTAATATCCATTCCAAGGTATAGATATCCTATAGGAAACAACACTTTTGTGCAGACACATTTCTTAAAAGGATACAAGTTTATTCTAGTTTTTGTCAGATTTCCAAGTTTTGGTATTTTCCAGGGAAACCAAAACTGATTTTTTAGACATGAGTTAGTATTCGTTGTAAAACTTGTGGCTATCAGGGGTGCCTGGGTGGCTCAGTGGGTTAAAGCCTCTGCCTTCGGCTCAGGTCATGATCTCAGGGTCCTGGGATGGAGCTCCGCGTCGGGCTCTCTGCTCAGCAGAGAGCCTACTTCCCCTCCTCTCTCTCTGCCTGCCTCTCTGCCTGCTTGTGATCTCTGTCTGTCGAATAAATAAATAAAATCTAGGGGCGCCTGGGTGGCTCAGTGGGTTAAAGCCTCTGCCTTCAGCTCAGGTCATGGTCCCAGGGTCCTGGGATCGAGCCCCGCGTCGGGCTCTCTGCTTGGCGGGGAGCCTGCTTCCTCCTCTCTCTCTGCCTGCCTCTCTGCCTGCCTACTTGTGATTTCTCTCTGTCAAAAGAAAAAAAAAAATAAAAAAAATAAATAAATAAATAAAATCTAAAAAAAAAAAACACGCCAAAACTTGTGGCTATCATCATGCACTTTAAAACTTTAATAAAAATATGGATTTCAGGGCCCCTAGGTGGCTCAGTCGGCTGAGAATTTCTTAGCCAGGTCTTGAGACCCCGCATTGGGCTCCACGCTGGGCATGCAGCCTATATAAGAAAATTAAAATATGGACTTTTAATTATTTTTATAGGTATTGGTAAATCTTTGTGTAATCCTGTGAGAAAGGGGGGCACTTACAAAACTGAAAAGGAGCTGAATTGGCATAGTGAGGAATTCACTGCTCCCAGTAATTTTGTTTTGGGGACATTCTCCAGGATCACAATACTCAAGCCGTCTTACTTCACCAATACTACAATGCAAGACATATCAACAGTTTATTGGTATTTGAAATATTAAAAATAAATTCAGGTGCCATAGATATTTATTAAGAAATCGGACCTAGGGTGTCGTTTTATGATCTATATCCTGTCCGTTTTAAGGTCAACCTGCACAAATAAGAAAACCTACACTTAGAAAGTCAGGTTGTACCCCAATGGCTGGTATAGTGAGCAGTATGAAGCAGCAAGAAACACACACACACACACACACACGAAGTAACAGGGAAAAAAATGAGATTGTCATCCTAGTGTTGATTCCCCCTGGCACAAACGTAGTCCCGGTCGGGAGAGAGGCCTTTCCAGACAGACAGGCGCTTCACCGTTTCCAAGTAGCAGGAAGCTGGGGGTCGCCCACGGTCCGCCGGGGGTCTCGGGGTCTCAGTGAGGGCTCAGCGCCTGGGAGCTGCTGGGGACTCAGCGGCAAGGCCGGGGTCGGGGGTGGGGGGTTTGGGTGGGTAAGGGCTCGGTCGCTGGAGGAGAGCCGGCCAGCAGTGGGGTCACCTGCAGCTCCGCACGCCCTCACGGTCTCCAGCTGAGAAGGGCGGGGCGAAACGGGCGCGGGCGGCGTTGGGGGCGACGGCGGCTGGGGGCGGGGCCACGCGAGGCCGCGCCGCCGCTTTTTTAGGTCCGGGGACGCGCGGCGCGAGCCCGCGGGGCTGAGGGACAGGGACGAGGCCGCGGCCGGACGCGAACGCCGCAGGTTACCCCGGCGGGGAGCCGGCTGCGCGGGCGGTGGCTGAGGAGTGGAGGCGGGGGGCGGGACCTCGCTCGGCTCGGCTCGGCTCAAAGCCTGGGCGCTGCGGGCCGCGGAGACTAGCCGAGGCGGACGCAGGGCGCGCGGCATCTCACTTGACTGCCGGCGGCGTCCGCGGCCCTCAGCATGTTCCGCGAGGCGAGGGTTCTCCTCCCGCCCGTGGGCTGAGGCGGCGGCGGCGGCGGCCAGGAGAGGCGACATGCACCTGCTCGGCGCGGCTTAGAGGACGCGGCAGGCGGGAAGTCCCGGCCGCCAGCGGGAGGGTTTTCTTCGCCGGGCCGAGGCCGCCTGTCGTCGCCGCGGGCCCGAGCTGGAGCGGCGGGGTGGGCGCCCCGACATGGCGGCCCGGAGCGCCCCGAACTGCCACCTGCGGCTCGAGTGGGTATACGGCTACCGGGGCCACCAGTGCCGCAACAACCTCTACTACACGGCGGCCAAGGAGATCGTGTACTTCGTGGCGGGCGTCGGCGTGGTGTACAGCCCGCGGGAGCATCGACAGAAGTTCTACCGGGGCCACAGCGACGACATCATCAGGTACGGGGGGGGGGGGGGCGGGCGGGGGCGGCCGTCAGCCCCGCGAACCGCTCGCGGAGTTGGCACTTGCGCGTCCTTCTGGGTGCCTGCCGTGACCCGTTCCTGCAGGGAGCATCGCCCCACACAGAAACCCGCCAGTGTCTTGTCCCGGATCCACCCTGGTGACACCCGACAAACGCCTTTCCCCGTCTCGGTGTTCTAGAGTCTCTCCGTCGGGTCAATGCGGTGACACCTGGGCGTTCGGTTTTATGGCTTTGTGCCCCCTTCCTCCTTCAAATTTATGAAAATTGCGAAAAGGTTATTTTGGTAGCAGTTTATTCTTTTAAATCCCGCCAGAGATTTCTTATTAAACGAGTTCTGAAAGCACCAAGGTGGAAATCCTTTGCCTAATAGGAAACTGACAAAAACACCGCAAGCTGTAGGCTCTAAAATACTAGGTCTTGGGAAGCGCGCGCAGGTGGCAGCCTGGAGGGCACTCACCTCGTGGCCATAATGAGTTCAAATTTCACTGCTTACTCTTATAAGCAGACAGAAAAGAAACCCCGGCAGCCTTCAGGTGATTCATTGGAAATTAACAATTTGCACACCTGAGGGCACTTTGGTGTGGAGGGTTTAATCTGAAGAAGCAGCTGAAAGTGATTACCACTGATTTCTAATTCTCTTGTTTTTTTTTTCTCTAAAGTACTTCTAATAAGTTCAGTTTTGTGCTTTTTATTTAATCCCCCTCCCCATTTTAATTATTCTTTGGGCATTATCTTAAAATTGGTGTGAGTGCTTATTTACATTTTAGTGAGCGGTATATTTGAAATTTAATTTCCAGTCAGTGTCTCAGAGGAACTTTTTTGATAAATAAAGTTAAAAGCTGGAGAAATGATTCTAGGCCATTGATTATGTTTCAAGCACAACATTTTTGTCCTTGACAGAAGGAGAATATATTTAAAAAACATTTTGAGAATGTGTTTGTGTGCTGCTTCTGGATTTTTAACAGAGATACCATGATTTGACTTGGTTGCTCAGTCTTCTTTATTTACGTTCCACAGGATTTAAATTGGGCATTTGAAGTCCAATATCTTCGTTTGCTATCTTGTAGGCAAGATGCTCTGGTATTTACATTCTGTAAATAACATAGTTCTAGTTTGCAGGGTCTCTATAGAACTCTGGTCTTTAAAAGGGAGAAGGAAACCTAAAGATAGAGCAAAATGAGAAAAGATAAGGAGAGCAAAAACTGAGATTATGGTGTTTTTGTTGGTTGGTTTTTATTCATTCACCCCAAGAGTAGAATTTACCCCAATTCTTTGTCTTCTTCCCCTGTCATTTACAGTTTCTCTCTCCTTTTCCTTGTGTTAGGTCTCCCACAGTACAGGGGACAGTAGTTTTACTTATTTGAAGCCGCTGTGACTGAAGCCCTCTTCCAGATACTAGCTGTTAGGTTGAATTCAGTAGGCGGGGTATGTGTGAACGTTTTTCGAAGTCTTCTCATGGTGCACTTCTATTGTTTTTTATTCCTTGGTAGTGGAGAGCCGTGTAGTACTGAGGTTTTCTGTATCAAATATGATGTATTTGATGGGATAAATTATGTTTTGTTTATTCTTCCAGCAGCAATTAAAGCTATATGTTATTGTGTTTTAGTAAACTAAGGAAGGTAATGCTTTTGTCTTTTTTTGGTATATAGAGTTGCGCAGCCCAAACATATATCTCAAAATGACAAACTAATTTTTGCCACAATTGGATACATGGTTATGATTTTATGCAAAAGTTCATCCTTAAAGTAATCTATAACAAAAAGATTTCTCAAAACATTGCATTGGAGTAGTGAAATCTGTATCATGTAGCATCTTACAATTAGTGGCATGTATTGGATACAGTGCTGAGATTGTAATTTAATAATCAGTGAAAGAGCTCTGGAAATTTTACTGCAAACAATAATGACACAGATCATTCTTGTTTGTGAAATTGATCAAATTTTTAAACCTTTCAATTTTTGTCAATTTAGTGTTTGAAATGTAAATGTAGAAATTACTCCAGTAACTTTTCGATTATGTCACAACAAAAATGTAATACTCATAAATGTGATACACGCTGGAAAGCAATGTTACTGTAATGTTAGCTTTAGTAATAAAAAGTCAATCCTATTTTTACCATGTTTTGTTTCCATATTTTGTTGAAACTTATGTAGAATTTATTGGTCAAATATGACTTAGTCTGGAGCTAAGATTATTCCAGAATGAGCAGATTGTTGGCCTTAGGTTTTGAAAATGTAGGTGCTATATTGAATGTAAAGACTGTCATTTGCTTACCAGTTCTTCTATCATCTTACTGCATCTCGTATGGCCAATAGTGGTGCCACCTGACTTGTCTTACCATTTTGTGTTGCTTGTGGTTGTCTTATTTTTGCCATCTATCTGTATATACGTCTCTAGTAATTTATCCTTTAGTTTTATTTATTTCAGTACTACAGAATCATGTAGAAATTCATTCTACTGTCAGAAATAATAGAGGAATTTTAGGGTCAATTTTTCTTTTTTTTTTCTGTGTCTCAAGTTACCGATAAAATTCTCCAGCTTTTAAGTGTTTATTACAGGTTTAAATTATAAAATAAATTATGCAAGTCTGGACTACTGGTTTTAGTACAAGATGCACATCTATAGCTTGGTCTGTATTTTTTTTTTTTTTTTAGTTTTTTTTTTTTTTTTGAAACTTTTCTCAGTTGTCTTCCCAAAGGGTGCAATAACTTAAAAATTTTTTTCTTTTTTAAAAGTAGGCTCCATGCCCAGTGTGGAGGCCAGTGGTGGGCTTGAACTCAAAACCCTGAGATCAGGACCTGAGCTGAGATCAAGAGTCAGACACTTGACCAGCTGAGCCACCCAGGCACCCCTAAAATTTATTTTTCTAGTTATGTCCCAACACTTTTTTTGTCAAGTTCATTCTTGAAGTGGTGAGTATTATTGGCCATTTTCAAATCATTTATCACTAGTGAGGACCACTGATGGTGGTTAAGCTATAGTTAGTTTGGTACATTTTGGTACCTGACTCTGGTTTTCTTATGCAAGTGAACCTCCATATTGAACTGCCTGTGCCCATTGTTTCTGTATTTTCTAGGTATAGAGTTTAAGTTGTTGTTTTAAGATTTTATTTATTTGAGAGAGAGCACTCGCACATGTTGGGGGCACAGAGACAGAGGGACAAGCAGACTCCCTGCTGAACACAGAACCCGAGGGGCATTCCATTCCAGGACCCTGAAATCAAGAGTCAGATGCTTATCCTAAACAACTGCCTCTCAGGTGCCCACCCCTCCTTTTTTTTTCTAAACATGGTGAAAGTATCTCACAAGTTAGTGATGAGCCTAAATTATATAATGCCTCTGAGTTACTTTGGGAAGCATACTATATTAAATGGTTGCAGGTTAGAATGATGATAATCCTTGCTTCTGGATGGGACTTTTTTTCTTAGACAAAATGGAATTATAGTAGCTTTTTTCTTCAATTGTGGCAGGTAGTGTTCTTAAGGAAGAAAACTGATCAACTGACCAGAGAGAACCTGGTGAGTGAGGAGAAGCCTGGTCTTGTGGCTTTTCCTCCCCAGCCATGCTGAGTTGGGGACTCTGATGGATTTGGGGGGGGAGGGAGGAAGAAAACAAACAAACAAAAAACTGATCAAGCTTCACTGCAATCTTGTTAAAGTGGTTTTTAACAGCTCTATTTATGGTATGGGAATTGAATTATATGAGTCAAATTATAGTTGGAAAAGCAATTCAGAATGTTGATTTTATGGTTGGTCAACGTATTTTTGTGTTTGTATGGGTTCAGGGTGCACTTTTTTTTTTTTAGGATTTTTAAAAATTTTTTTTTCCTTTTTTTAAATTTTTTTAATAAACATATAATGTATTTTTACCCCCAGGGGTACAGGTCTGTGAATCGCCAGGTTTACACACTTCACAGCACTCACGATAGCACATACCCTCCCCAATGTCCATAACTCCCTCCCCCTCTCCCAACCCCACCTCCCCTCAGCAACCCCCAGTTTGTTTTGTGAGATTAAGAGTCATTTATGGTTTGCCTCCCTCCCAATCCCATCTTGTTTCATTTATTCTTCTCCTATCCCCCTAACCCCCCATGTTGCATCTCCACGTCCTCATATCAGGGAGATCATATGATAGTTGTCTTTCTCTGATTGACTTATTTCACTAAGCATGATACCCTCTAGTTCCATCCACGTCGTCGCAAATGCAAGATTTCATTTCTTTTGATGGCTGCATAGTATTCCATTGTGTATATATACCACATCTTCTTTATCCATTCATCTGTTGATGCACATCTAGGTTCTTTCCATAGTTTGGCTATTGTAGACATTGCTGCTATAAACATTGGGGTGCACGTGCCCCTTCAGATTACTACGTTTGTATCTTTAGGGTAAATACCCAGTAGTGCAATTGCTGGGTCATAGGGTAGTTCTATTTTCAACATTTTGAGGAACCTCCATGCTGTTTTCCAGAGTGGTTGCACCAGCTTGCATTCCCACCAACAGTGGTGCAACTTTTTAAGGTCTGGAAGGAATTACTGCAGATCTACTTGTTGTCTACTTGTGTTTTCAGTTATATGGCCAGTATTTCCCATAACTGGCCAATCATCAGAATCATTAAAGAGCTTCTTGCCAATTTTTTAGACTTTTCCTCTGGTGCACTAAGTCAGAATCCTCTAGGATTGAAGTCCAGAAATGTTTTTTTTTTTTTTTTTTTTAATTGCTCTAGATGATTCTGTTTGGGAAGCTCACTGTCAATCTGTATCCCAAACATGAAAACATGCATGCATAGAATTCTTTACATAAGCAGTTTGAGAAATGGGTGTAAACCTCCCTTGAAACCTAATACCATAATTTTCTTAAGCACTGTGTAATATCTAGAAGCAGTACTTCCAAAAATGTTAGCATATATACAGATTGAGTAAAATGTCCCTATGTTTAAGTTACTAGAATTTGGTGAGCTTAACTTTCACAGACTATATAATGATTGTATTCTGTAAGATTTCATCTTATGTGTTTGGATATCAAAATATTTATTATTTTGATATTTATTTTGATAAAATATTTTGATAAATATTTTGTTTTATAAATACTGCATAGTTTAAGGGATAAAATGAAAAGATGTTTTCAGGGAGAGGTAGGAATTAGCTAGACTAATAGTTCAAGTTGTCATAAGTGTAAATGTATCTTTTTTTTAAAAAGAAGATTTTATTTATTTGACAGAGAGTGAGAGATCACAGGTAGGCAGAGAGGTAGGCTCCCCACTGAGCAGAGAGCCCAATGCAGGGCTCGATCTCAGGACCCTGAGATCACGACCCGAGGCAAAGGCAGAGACTTAACCCATTGAGCCACCCAGGCGCCCCTAAATGTATCTTTATTAAGGGAAATGTCAGGTTTTTGGATTTCCACTATAATAACTACTATTTTATAATGTCTCATTGAATATGCAGGGAACTAATGAAATATATTTTAGATATAAATGAAAGAAAACGTAGAATAATAAGTTCTTAGAACCATTAAGAACTTACGGTTCAAGGCCTTTTCACACCTCAAGGAAATATAGGTTTCCTCATTGAGAGTAGCATGTTCTCATGAAACTTTTTTTAAGCTGAAATGGTGTAAAGCAAAGAAGCAATTACCATTAATCATATGGAAATTTTTTGGTACATTCCTAGACCCCAGAAATAACTTCTCTTAGCTTTTCTGATACCTTAGGATACATATTGCTAATGGATGCACAAATTAAATTGAAATATAAAGTACACATGGTCGCAAACACACTTCAAAACTATGACGGCTTGATACTGGCATGCTGAATGTAGTTCCAAGCAAGGAGCTTTGGGGGGCCGCTCTCCCTGCTTGGGGTATATGCTCTGTGACAGCTTGCAGTAAAAGAAATGCTATTTCTGCTTTTTACCTTTTTTTGGTGAAAGCTAAATTCCTTTTCAGATTCCTTTCAGTTAGTGAAAACAGGTTCTAAAGTAGATCTTTAGTAAAGAGCAGGGTGGCGTAATGAACTTTCAAAAAAAAACAAAAACGGGAGATACCTGTATTTATTGAGCATTAACTTCATGTAAGGGTCCTGCCTGAAAATATTATGAGTATAAAGATACAATAAGTAAAGTGAAGAATTACTTAGGATACTATGTGTACTAGGGATAGCGCTGGTATACCTGTAATCTGGTATGTACATGGGGACATAACAGTTCACAACGATGTTTCTTAGTGAATATAGTACTTTAACTGGGTCTTTAAGGAAAACTGGAGGAAGTGTCATCAAAAGAAATGAATGAAGGTAAAGCATCCTGGGAAGGTATAGCATCATATGCAGTGGTCTCATGTTAAGAGAGAATATTTGGAAGAGTTATTTGTACTCACTATTTTCAGTTTTGTTTTATTTTTTAGGATTTATCCATTTTATAGAGAGTGTGAGCGGGAGGGATGGAGGGAGAGGGAGAGAGAATCTCAAGCAGACTCCACGCTGAATGCAGAGCCTAATGCGGGGTTCAGTCTCACGATGCCAAGATCACAACCTGAGCTGAACCAGGAGACAGATGATCAACTGACTGGGCCACCCAGATGCCCCTTCAGTTCTTTTTCTCCCATTCAGTCCTTTCTGTTTCCGTCCCTTCAGTCTTTCTGTTTTACTATAGCAGCTCTTGTCAAGGTCACCAATGATCTCCACATTGCCACATCCATTTATCAGCTCTCTGTTCTCATCTTTTTTTATTTACTTGCCACAGTCGGTCACTCTCACTTTCTTCAGACACTTTCTTCGGTGGCATTTGGGACACATCTTAGCATAGAAATGGGTATTTCTTATTCTTTCAGCAAGTATTTATTGAGTACCTATTATTTACCAGGGACTAATCTTAGCATTAGAGATATAGCAGTGAACCAAACAGATGAAATTCTTTACCCTCTTGAAATTTATATCTACTGGGGAAAGATATAGAATAAATAAGAAATATATTATCTGATATATATTATATACAATATGTGTATACGGTACATTCTTCATATGTACTATATACATATGTTATATACATAATGTATAGTTTATAGTATATAAGATGGTATGTATATATGAATGTAACATGTTTAAACAGCGCAGGACTTAGTATATAGTGTATATATTAGATGGTATTTATATATAATTATAATGTGTTTGAATAGTGCAGGACTTAGGGGCATTGGCTCCCCCATGCAGTTGAAAACCTGCGTATTACTTGATTTCCTCAAAAATTAACTAATAGCCTGCTATTGAACAGAAGCCTTAGCAATACCATAAACAGTTGATTAATATATATTTTGTATGTTGTATGTATTTTATACTATATAATTAAAGTAAGGTAAGAGAAAAGGTTTTTAAAATCCTAAGGAAGGGGTGCCTGGGTGGCTCAGTCAGTTAAGTGTCTGCCTTTGGCTCAGGTCATGATCTCAGGGTCCTGGAATTGGGCCCCAACTTCTATCTCTCTCTCAGATAAAGAGATAAAATCTTTAAAAAATATATTTAAAATCCTAAGGAAGAGAAAATACACATACAGTCTTGTAATAACTGACTGAAAAAAAATCTCCATATAAGTGGATCAAGGGCCAACTGTATATATTGTGTATAAGGGCTAAAAAAAAAAAGGAAAGTGAGGTAGAGACTGAAACTATTGGAAAGAGGTTAGATAGTAGAGTCAAGAAGTCCTCACTGTAAAGTATAGCACTTGAGTAGAGACTTGGAGATAAGGGAATGTGTTGCTGCGTGGGTATTTTAAAGGAAGGACATTTCAAACGAACTATCATGTGCAAAGGCCCTGAAGTGGAATGCTCATGTGTGAGGCAAAGTCAGAAAGTTAGTGTGGTTGGAGTGCAGTGAATTTGAGTGATATTAGTAAGAAATGAGGTCTGCTGAAGCAATGGTTGTGGGGCAAATTGCATAGGACTTCCTGGGCTGAGAGGATTTTATTTTAGTCTTCCCATTTGAGACTGGAAGTTACTGGAACACTTTAATCAAGTTAATGACATAATTTGACTTAATGGTTTATCAAGGTCACCTTGGCTCCAAGGTTCAGAACAGACAGAGAGAGGGGCAAGATGGAAAAAGACTGCTGGAATAATCTAGTGAAGAGATATGGGTGACTGGTGCCAGAATGCTAACAGTGCGGGTAGTAAGAAAAAGTCAGCTATATTTCGAAGATGGAGACAACATGATTTGCTTATGGATCAGATATAACTTGTGATAGGTCAATGATAATCACGTTGTTGGTTGAAACAACCGAAAGCATGGAATTGCTAATTACTGAACTGGGAAAGACTGTGGGAAGGGAAAATTTTATGTTTTGGGAGAAAAGACCATGAACTCTGTTTTAGAAGTGTTAAATATGAGATACTAATAGACAGTCAAATGGAGTTGTAAATTAGGCAGTTGAACATGTGTGTCTGTGATTCAGGGGAGCAGTCTAGGTTGCTATAAATTTAGGTGTTATTGGTATGTAGATAATATTTAATAAAGCCATGAACCTGGATGAGATCACTGAGGGATTAAGTATAGATGGAGAAAAGATCTAAAAAAATGGATTCCTGTGGCACTCCAACATTTAAATGTATAACTTGAAAAAGAACTGATTAAAAAAAAAAATGTGACCGGAGAGGCAGGAGAAAAACCAAGAGGGTGTGGGGTCATGGAAGTCAAATGAAGGGAGTATTTCAAGAGAAGGAAGTGATCAGCTATATCAAGTAAGATGTGAGGAATGCAGCACCTTAGTGGAGATGTTAGATATTTTACAATAATTACATTCTAATCACAAGACTTTCCAGGAGACTGTGTATGTCCAGGTGATCACTGGAACAGAGATGAGCAGGAAGTCAAAATGAGTCACTTCATTATTAGTATACAAAACTGGCCTTCTTCAGGATTTTTCCAGCAGCTTCTAATTTATGTGCTAGAAGGCACATGACTGTTAGCCCTAGCTCCCTGCTACTCAAAGATATGGGCCTCAGAGGAGGTTCGCTATCACCTGGGAGCTCTTTAGAAATGCAGATCTCAAGGTGCCTGAGTGGCTCAGTGGGTTGTGTCCAACTCTTGATTTTGGCTCGGGTTATAATCTTGGAGTCATGGAATTGAGCCCTGTGTTGGGGCTCCACGCTCAGCGGGGAGTCTACTTCTCTCCTCGTTCCTTCTGGCCTCTCTCTCCTGCACATTTGTGCACATGAGTGCGCGCATGTACGAGTGCACACACTCTCTCAAATCTTAAAAAAAAAAAAAAAAAGAAATGCAGATCTCAAACTCCACGCAGACATACTGAATTAGACTGTATTTTAATATTCTCAGATAATTTGTAAACATTATTTGAAAAACATGCTGTAGATCAGTGGTTTTTTCAAAGTGTGGTCTTTGAACCAGCAGCATAGTATCATCTGGAAACTGTTAGGACTACTAATTCTTAGGCTTCCCCCCAGAACTAATCAGGAACTGTAGATACAAGTAAGACCCAGCAATCCATTTTATTCACTTTCAGGTAATACTGATATAGTCTAACGTTTGAAAACCACTGCTCTAGATTCCTGATTCTCAACCCTGGCTATATATTAGAATCACTTAGATAAAAACAAAGCAAACATAATAAAACCACCATGGCTGAATCTCATCCCTGAAAATTCTGATTTAATTTGTTTAGGGTAGGTCTTGAGTATAGTTTCTTTGTTGTTGTTTGCTTCTGTTTTAAAATTTTAAGCTTCTTAGATGGTTCTAATGCAGCCAGGATTGAAAACCACTGCTGTAAATATGGTAGTAATCCTTGTTTAGCTGGTGGGCTAGGAAGTCAACCTGAAAAAAATTCAGAGCCTGGTCAAATTTATTCACTTACTATTATGCATTATATAATGATGTGGATAATCTGCTAAAGGGATTGAAATCCCTTTAAAAACTTCAGACCTCTTGCCTAAGGTCCCCCCATGCTAGATAGCATAAATCTCCATGTTTGAAGATTTATTACCAAAAAAAAAAAAAAAAAATGCAATCCTCAGTATGTCCTCAATATGGTTTTCTGTTGATGGATTTGCTCAGTATCATCAGGGACTTAAAACACTAATAGATATCATACATCATCAGTGCAGAAAAATGCTCACTCACTGGGCACCTGGACAGTTCACTTAATGTGCAAAATTAATGTGCGTCCTGGATGGTATCAAGTGAGGTGTAGCTCAGTGCTCTGGGTGATGATTTCAGCAGACTCAGATGGTTGCCCTGGGTTTGTCTGACCATATTGATCCTTATTGTCTATTAATAAATTCCATTTTGGAGCCAGAATCTGCACTCAGAGATAGACCAAATATGTTAGTATTTGATAAGGAACGTAAGTATATCAAAAGGACAGATCCGGGGCGCCTGGGTGGCTCAGTGGGTTAAGACGCTGCCTTCGGCTCGGGTCATGATCTCAGGGTCCTGGGATCGAGTCCCGCATCGGGCTCTCTGCTCAGCAGGGGGCCTGCTTCCCCCCCTCTCTCTCTGCCTGCCTCTCTGCCTACTTGTGATCTCTGTCAAGTAAATAAATAAAAATCTTTAAAAAAAAAAAAAAAAGGACAGATCCTCTCCACCCTATGAAATTCTAAAGTGGATGTACTTGCATAGACAGTTCAAATAGCATGCTAGGTTGATGTCCAGTCAGAGAATGACGTGTTTCATAGGGCTTCAGACTACATGTTGCCACTACCCAAGCATAAAGCACCACTAACAGCAGGTAGACAGACTTCAGTCCTAAAGGCCAGCAAATTCTCCTTGCTGGAGAATTTGTGTCTCAATATGGATCAGTATTCAGAGACAGCATAGCACTGTCAAGGAGTTACATCTAATGAGCATAAACACACCTCTTAGGCTACAGTAGTATCTATTCTAAGTGGCACATGGCATCACCGTATTGGCCAAAGACACCAAGAACTAGTACAAAGGCCTTAATAGTACCTGAATTACTACCTAAAGTATTACATTCTGTTGGCCGATGTAATTTAAAGGAGGATTGGATTCTAAATTGTCATGTGAAATATAGTGCCCATCTTATACTGGCATGTGTATCTAAAGTAGAAAGCATTGGCGGCGGCGGGGGGGTGGTGGGGACTAACTCCTTGGTGTTGGTTGATTGCTAGCATGAGGGAATAAGCATGGGACCAAAGATGGACCTTGCACCCTGGATCTAGCTTTTTTGGAGTCTGTGGTTGGGCTCAATTCACAACGCCACAAAATTCTTTTTTTTTTTTTTTCTTGTGGGATGGGCAGCTTATAATGCTGGATTGGCAAATGTTGTGATTGTAGGTGTTGTTAACTCAGATTTCACTCTAAAAACTACCTTGTTCTTCACAATTGAGGGGAGAATACCTGATTTTACTTAAGCTGGGGATTATAGGGATAAAACAGACAGATTGGATGTGAAGTGAGAATTCTGGAGTATCATTGCCATGTTATGGATGGTGTCAGCCTCTTGATGGAGCCAAGAAAGTGAGAGGTCTTTGTCATGGATGCTAGAAGCATGGGATGTGGCATAACAGGGGGCACTTAATTGAAATTAAAGACCCAGAAATAAATTGATGGCAAGAGAAGTGTACATAGCCCAGTCCCCAAATCAGTTAGATGAACTGAGAGGGACAGTCACCTTGTCAAGGAAATCCTGCCACTCTTCCCGTGAATCATGTATCTACTTCACCTCCCAAGGAAGAAGACATATATTCTTTGCCCCCAATCCATTGGAATCTCTTTTCATCACTATGGGAGGACTTACTTTCTTGGTCAGGAGATACAGTACTAGACACTGCTGCTGGTGTGAAAGCTCTCCTTATGTTATTCATTGTAGTCTGTGCAACGTAATTACAGTCACCACAAGCAGTTATTCTAAAGAATTTGCAGTTTTAACTTGGTATGATTTTGCTAATGGTATTATTTAAATTAGCCACAGGGTGATGATATAACCAAGTCTACCCACCTCAGAATCATTATCTTTATAGACGGTTGATCAGGGAGCAGGGCATAATTCCCAACCAGGAATGGAAAATGAAAGGCCATAGGTGAGAACTAACTACAGAGCCCACAGACTAGTCATCCATTACGTGGTTGCAGTGTGACCTTTCTAATTATTAGTTAACTTGTGGACAGTGTATTTAACACATAAAACTCTACAGAAGGTGGCTCTACTAGCATGATAAGGAATGTTACCTGTAACCTGGATGTTAGAGTCAGATGACATGCACTTGCAAAGGGCAATTTTTACAACTATAAAGAGACTACATAGGAGTCTGAAGTTGACATCATACGGAATGTGAGAGGCTTCATGGACCTCCCCTCAAAGGGTAGTTGTTATATTTTTTAAATTAGCAATAATATACTATCAAATACAATTATAGAAAATTGAAAGCTGTAGAAAAATATTTACCTGTGGTCTTGCAATCTGGAAATAATACTACTGTGTTTTAGAGATTTTCTTTTAAGTCTTTTTTTTTTTTTTTTTTTAAAGTAAGCTCTGTGCTCAATGTGGGGCTTAAACTCATGACCCTGAGATCAAGAGTCACATGATCTACTGACTGACCCAGCCAGGAGCCCCTCCCTTAAAGCCTTTTTTTTTTTTTTTAAAAAAAAAGAGCAGTTTTAGGCTTATACACCAAAACTGAGAGGAAGGTACAGATTTCCCATATACCTCCTGCCCCACACATGTATAGCCTCCCCATTATCAATATCTTTCACCAGAATGGTATACTTTTTACGAAGGACGAACCTTGCGTTAACACATCATAATCGCTCAAAATCCATAATTTACCTTAGGGTTCACTCATGGTGTTAAACATTCTTTGGGTTTGGACAAATGTGCACTGACATATGTCTATCCACTGACCTAAAAATCCTCTGTGCTCTACCTGTATACTCCCTAGCTCCCCCATTCCAACCAGTTGATGTTCCTACTGTCTCTATAGTTTTGCCTTTTTCCAGAAGGTCATATAGTTGGAATAATACAGTATGTAATCTTTTCAAATGGACTTCTTTCACTTAGTAATATGCATTTAAGATTCTACCCATGTTTTCTCGGCTTGATAGCTCATTTCCTTTTAGTGCTAAATAATATTCCCTTGTCTGGATGTACCAAGTTCATTTATCCCTTCACCTACTGAAGAACATCTTGGTTGCTTCCAAGTTTTGGCAATAATGAATAAGGCTCCTGTAAACATCTCTGTGTAGGTTTTGGGTAGATAGAAGTTTTTAACTCCTTTGGGTAGAAAGGAACACAATTGCTGGATTGTACGGGAACAGTATGTTACCAAAGAAGTTTGGAAGACCAAACTGTCTTCCAAAATGGCTGTACCATTTTGCATTCCCACCAGCAATGTATGAAAAGTCTCTTCTGCTCATCCGCATCAGCATTTGGCATTGTCAGTGTTCTGAATTTTAATAGGCATGTTCTGATAGGCATGTAGTTCTAATAATAGGCATGTAGTGGTATCTTGTTGTGATTTGCATTTCCCTGATGTCATATGATGTGAAGGATCTTTTCATATGCTTATTTGCCATCTGTATATCTTCTTTGATGAGGGGGTCTGTTAAGGTCTTTGGCCTAATTTGTAATTGGGCTGTTTTCTTATTGTTGAGATTTAAGAGGGCTTTGTATGTTTTGGATAACAGTTCTTTATCAGATGGGTCTTTTGCAGATGTTTTCTCCCATACTATGGCTTGTCTTTCAAATGTTCTTGATGTTGTCTTTCACAGAGCAGAAATTTTTTAATGAAGTCGGTTTATCAGTTATTTCTCTCATGTATCATGTATTTGGTGTTGTACCTAAAAAGGCACAACCATACCTAGATATTTTTCTGTGTTATCTTTTAGGAATTTTATAGTTTTACATTTTATCTTTGGGTCTATTACCCATTTTGAATTAAATTTTGTGAAGGATGCTAAGGTCTGTGTTTAGATTCACTTTTTGCCTGTAGTTGTCTGGTTTTAGCACTATTTGTTGAAGAGGGAGATGATCTTTGTATTGCTTTTCCTCCTTTGTCAAATAACAGTTGACTATATTTATGGAGGTCTATTTCTGAGCTCTCATCTGTAAGTGTTGTTGAGTTCCACTTTTTGTTGAGTAATATACTAGTTAGTATGTGGAATACAGCTTAACTGTAATATTGACTTCAAGAATAACTAGAAAAATACTCATGCTTTCTTTCTCATTAAGAAAACTGGAACTATCCTGGACTCAGAATCCAGATGCCCAGGGTATGTAGCAACATAATGTAGCAACAAAATAAGTTACAAGGCCTAATAAGTTAAAGCTCTTGCATTCAGATGTTTCCACCAATGCAACTATATATTTCCAACAACCCTTTTCAGAGCCATGACAAGGATATCCTAACAGAAGGAACACCAAATTGGGAGTCAGACAGCCTGGGTTCCAGTCCTGACTGTGATTAACTAGAGGGGAAACATTAACCAGAATATATTAAGTTGGAGAACTTGCTACGAGTTTACACTATTTGTTGGCCGTTGTGCAGCTTGGGTCAAAGAATATTCGCACAGTAGAGTCATGTGTTTTCATCTGCTTACCTCCTGTGCCCAGCTCAGCGTTAAGCCCAGCTGGTCCTGGTAAATAGACTCACTCATTGGGGTGGCTTTATCTCAATATAGGCTTCTAGTAACAAAGAAGGCAGCTGAAACTTCTATCAGTTCCTATATTATTTGGTCTGAGATGAAAGTGCCTACAGTTATGAATAGAAATACATTTTGAGCATTTGTCACTTACAGAGTCTTTATTCCTTAATGGATACTCCAGTCAATAAATCTTTGTGAAGAAGGGAAATTTTAGTTAGTTGCTTAGTAATGCTGATGAATTTGATTACTAGGAAGTCTGTATATAAATGATGAATTAAGGATGCACCATTTTTTAATATTAGCCTAAGGTTTAACTACTTATGGAAGTATTAGTTGGTAGAAATAGGAGTTGTGACTATGGTAGATAATCCAGAATAAATCTACATGTCACTTAAAAAAAGAATATTGGAAGCATCAGAACTTTGAGATTTCAGCAGTACATCCAGCTCCTATCTCATATTAATTCTCCAGCATGTGCGTGAGATCTTGCCCTTTTTTGCCTGCTCCAGTGATTCTCCTCATTCACCTATATCAGTATTTTTGATGACTTCTAGATGAATCTTGAAAAGGCTTTTCAAGAAATGATGTTAAAAATAACCTAACATCCTTGGGGGGAGGGGGAGGAATGAACTCAATTATATCTCACCATATGCAAAATTTAACTCATATTGGGTCATGTGTCTTAAACATAAAAGGTAACATATAAAATTTTTACAAAAATATAGGAAATAAAATAAAATGGATGACTTATGAAAAAGAAAATTATAAATTGAACTGGAATAAAATTAAAACTTTTCAAACTTCCAGGTAACCAAAGATAGTGGTGGATGTATAGTAAGTAGCCTTCCAAAATTTCTTCCCCAAACAATGCATAATCATTTCACAAGTATGAAATTTCTGTGCAAAGCTATAGCCTTACCATTATGTAAACAGGGAATACCAAGACTGTAAAATAGCTAAGTGAAAAAGAGAAAGAGAAACTCTACTTACAGTTTTGTAAGCTCTTTCCTCTCTACCACTGACCTTTTCAGGGAGCAACATAACCTAAAAGAACTGTGACTGAATACTGTAAGGATAAAGACAAAAAGAACTATAGATAATGGTATAACCTAGTTAGTAAAATTGTTTCTCACAGGGCTAGTGATTCTGAAACAACTTTGGGTGTATTACACTTAAGTAAGTAAATCGACTTTAGTTTATGGAAAGCTAATTTCTCACTCTTCGAGGAAGAAGTTATACATAAAGGGAGAAATTCTCCATAAAATTGTGGTTTTGGATTAGAATCACAGGTATCAATATGAATTCATGGTTTTTAGGTGTATACACACATAGATACAGAATATAGATATATGCATATACATGGATTATACATGGATTAGTGTGTGTATGTTTGTGTGTGTGTGTATATATATATACATATATACACACACACATATTATCCAAGTTCTGTCTTAGCCTAGAAGGAATAACACACTGTAACAATGACCACATTGATTGCTCCAATCTTGTTCTCTAAATACCATTCTGTAATAAAAGGAACTAGGGCTTCCTAGAGAAGTAGCTAATTATAGGATGGAGCAGGAAAAATGCTAGATGAGCCTTGAATATATTGTGGTGCCTCAAAGTAGACAAATGCAGGGGTGCCTGGGTGGCTCAGTGGGTTAAGCCTCTGCCTTCGGCTCAGATCATGATCTCAGGGTCCTGGGCTCGAGACCCCCATCGGGCTCTCTGCTCAGTGGGGAGCCTGCTTCTCCCTCTCTCCGCCTGTCTCTCTGTCTACTTGGAATCTCTCTCTCTGTCAAATAAACAAAATCTTAAAAAAAAAAAAAAAGTAGACAAATGCAAAAGAGATGGTGGCTTGTTGAAAAAATAAGGGAGCCAACCTGAAGGATCTCCTGAAGGTCAAAAATGGAACAATTTGAGCTATAAAATAAATAATGATACTTTTTGAATTTTAACCCATAGAATAAAATAGGAATTGTCAAAAACCAGACTGTGGGCCAGTTATGGCCTGCCACCTATTTTTATAAATAAAATTTTATTGGAAAACAAACATGACTAACATGACTATTTGTTTCCGCAACCTTTATTTATTTATTTATTTATTTATTTTTTTTTTTAAAGATTTATTTATTTGACAGATAGAGATTACAAGTAGGCAGAGAGGCAGGCAGAGAGAGAGAGAGGAGGAAGCAGGCTCCCAGCCAAGCAGAGAGCCCGATGCGGGGCTCGATCCCAGGACCCTGGGATCATGACCTGAGCTGAAGGCAGAGGCTTTAACCCGCTGAGCCACCCAGGCGCCCCACCGCAACCTTTTTTTTTTTTTAAAGATTTTATTTATTTATTTGACAGAGAGAAATCACAAGAGAGGCAGGCAGAGAGAGAGGAAGGGAAGCAGGCACTCCGCTGAGCAGAGAGCCCGATGTGGGACTCGATCCCAGGACCCTGAGATCATGACCTGAGCCGAAGGCAGCAGCTTAACCCACTGAGCCACCCAGGTGCCCCACCGCAACCTTTTTTAAAAAAATTTATTTATTTATTTTTTCAGCGTAACAGTATTCATTGTTTTTGCACAACACCCAGTGCTCCATGCAATACGTGCCCTCCCTATTACCCACCATCTGGTTCGCCCAACCTCCCACCCCCGCCCCTTCAAAACTCTCAGGTTGTTTTTCAGAGTCCATAGTCTCTCTCTTTTTTTTTTTTTTTTTAAAGATTTTATTTATTTATTTGACAGAGAGAGATCATAAGAAGGCAGAGAGGCAGACAGAGAGAGTGAGAGGGAAGCAGGCTCCCCGCTGAGCCGAGAGCCCGACGTGGGACTCGATTCCAGGACCCTTAGATCATGACCTGAGCCGAAGGCAGCAGCTTAAACCACTGAGCCACCCAGGCGCCCCCAGAGTCCATAGTCTCTTATGGTTCGCCTCCCCTTCCAGTTTCCCTCAACTTCCTTCTCCTCTCCATCTCCCAATGTCCTCCATGTCATTCCGCAACTTTTTTTTTTAAAAGATTGATTTATTAGAGAGAGAGAGAGGGAAGGGGCAGAGGGAGAGAGAGAGAATCTCAGGCAAACTCCCCACTGAGTGTGGAGCCTGATTTGGGGCTTGATCCCACAACCCTGAGATCACACCCTGAGCCAAAATCAAGAGCCGGACACCTAACCAACAGAGCTACCTAGGTGTGCCACTGTTTTTGCAATCATTTTTTAATAGTCCCTCTAAGAAGCCCTTTTAGGAATTTTCTTTTTCTTAATTGCCCCAACTCACCCCAGAATTCTATTACCACAGATATACTGTGTATCAGTTTATGTACCTTATATGTATCTATGCTTTATTCATAAAAATAGTAAGACCTTCACACAAGGACCAGTTTTTTCAAAACCCCATGAAAGTGATACTGCTCCCAAGTAGAATGCATGGTTTACATATTGTCAGTGCCTATTTGACATTATAACAGCAGAGTTGAGTAGGTGTAATAGAGGCTGTATGGCATGCAAAGCCCAAAATATTTACTGTCACTTTACAGAAAAAGTTTATTACTGACTTTAGAATTAAAATATCTTTGAGTTCAACTGATAAAAACAATGGATTAACTAAGAGAGAAAAGATAGTTCTTCCTATGGCTAAAATAAAAAGGATAAGGAATAACAAATGTTGGTGAGGATGTGGAGAAAAAGGAACACTTGTACACTGTCGGTGGGAATGTACAGCCACTGTGGAAACAATATAGAAGTTCCTCAAAAAATTAAAAATAGAAATACCATATTATCCATTAATTCCTAGCAAAGTAAACAAAAACAATAATTCTAAAAGATATATGAAACCCTGTATTTATTGCAGCATTATTTACAATAGCCAATATAGAAGCAACCTAAGTGTCCATTGATAGATGAATGAATAGAGAAGATGTGGTATATTTGTGTGCACGCGTGCACACACACACA
The DNA here is from genome assembly GCF_922984935.1 of Meles meles. NCBI lineage: Eukaryota > Metazoa > Chordata > Mammalia > Carnivora > Mustelidae > Meles > Meles meles. The sequence continues at coordinate 123,912,741 of NC_060071.1, forward strand.
CACACACACACTCACATACTCTCACATACACAAAATGGAATATCACACATCCATAAGAAAGGATCTTGCCATTTGCAACAACTTAGATGGACCTAGGGGGCAAAATAAAACAAATACCGTATGACTTCATTTGTATGTGGAATCTAAAAAAATCAAACAAAAAGCAGAATCAAACCTAAAAATACAAAAACAAACTGATGTTTGCAGAGAGAAAAGAGGTAGAGGGATGGACAAAATAGGTGAGGGGGAAGGAGGGATACAGGTTTCCAGTTACAGACTGAATAAGTCACGGGAATAAAAGACACAGCATAGGACATATAGTTAATGATACTGTAGTAGTGTTGTATGGTGACAAATGGTAGCTGTACTTGTGAGCATAACGTAGAGAAGTTGAAAAATTATGTTGTACACTTGAAACTAACATTATTTGTCAAGTATACTAAAAAAAAAACACAAAACTTGAAAAGATAGGTGTGCCTGCGTGGCTCAGTTGGTTAGGTATCTGCCTTTGGCTCAGGTCATGATCCTGGGGTCCTGGGTTCGAGCCCCTCGTCGGCCTCTGTGCTCAGCGTTGAGTCTGTTTCTTCTATTTCTCCTCAACTCTTCCCCTTCCCTTGCTTGTTCTCTCTCTCAGATAAACAGAATCTTTAAAAAAATTTAAAAAGATATTTCTTCCTTATGGTAGAATTCCAATTAATGTAGAAGAAAAGAGTGAAATAAGAGGACCACTTAAGTCGAATAGTACCGTAGTAACTGTTTCAGGCAAGGTCTGGTAATAGATGCTAAAATTAATGAAAGCTTGAGGAGAAACAGGATTTGCATAAACTCAAAGCATCTCTCCTAAAATACATATTGACTGCAAAGAAAAACTTTGTAGTAACTTTATAGTGAAGAAACCCTGCAAACACCAACTTATCCAAGGAATTGAGGTAAACATCATCAGTAATAATACATATTGACCTCCTTAATTGATGAACTCCTTCATATGATGCACTAAGAAGAACAAATAAAAATTTTGTGGTATATTTGCCAAAAATGCATAATTTCACTCCAATCGTGGGAAAACATGTTATAAGTCCAAACTGGGGGATAGTTTACAAAATAATTGATTAGTATTTTTCAAAAAGTGACCCTCATGAAAGACAAGGAAAATTAAAGGAACTGTTACAGAGACTGAAGTTGTTAACGAGAAATAGCAACTAAATGCAGCCTGGGAACCTAGATAGGATCTTGAAATTAGAAAAAAACCTTAGTGAGAAAACGTGAATTTTGAATAAGTTGTTTAGAGGGTGGTATAGCACTAATGTTAATTTCCTCATTCTGGTCATCCTACCAAGGTTAGGTAAGATGTTTATATTAGGACAGTGAGATGAGGGATGTAAGAGAACTGTTTGTACTATTTTTTGCAACTTCTTTAATCAAAAATTCATCCAAAATAAAAATTTTTTAAAAAATCAAAATCTTTTGCTCTTTAAAAAATAACAGTAAGAAAATGAAAAGACAGCCCAAAAACTGGGAAACACATTTACAAAACATATATTTGAGAGAAGAATTGTATCCAGAATATATCACGAACTCTTACAATGCAGGAATATGATAACAGATTAATTAAAACATAGGCCAAATGCTTTTTGCCCGGAGTCAGACCCAGTTGCAGGAAGTGCATGACAACGTACAGAAGCTCACACTCTGGACTTCTAGTCATAGTTCAATGAAGAAGAGCCCCTGGGAGATGGAGACAGGGGAGTTTATAGAGAGCAGGGAGTTCAAGAAGGGGATCTTAAAGAGTTATAGTTGATGTCCCAGACTCATTCTTAACACTGCATGTGGTTGAAACTAATTTGAAACAGCATTCCAAAGGCTTTGAGAACTAAATTATAATCATCCAGATTTCAGATTGGCCTCTGTGGTGTGTGCATGCGGTACTACTACAAAGGCTTTAAAAATTCTAACATTGGAATCACAGAGGGAAAATTGGAACGTGTACCCTGAAGCTAACTGGATTGCTTGCCTGATGAAACACAAAAAACAAAAAAATCAGCATTCTCTAGAGGTTTTTAACAGGGCCCAGAATTTATAACACAATATTAAAAATGTCCAGTACATAACCCAAAATTATCACACAAAGAATTAGGAAACTCTTAACTTACAAACGATAGCAGTTGTCAGCCCCAAGATGATGTAAATGTTGGAATTCTCAAAGAACTTAGAGCAGTTATTATAACGATATGGCATGAAGTAAAGGGGAATGCTCTGGAAACAAGTGAAATGTTACAAGTTCTCAGTGAAGAAGTAGAAGCTGTAGAAAAATGGCATATTTAGAACTGAAATATTTAAAAATGGAAGTAAAGAATTACTTAGTGAACTCAGTATCTGTGTGGTAGACAGATTGTGCCCACCCCTCCTCCCCAGAGCCTCTCCCCATAAAGACATCCACTCCCTAATCCCTAGAATTTGTGAATATATTGTTAAATGTGAAACATGACTTTGAAGATATGATTAATGTATGGACCTTAAGAGAGTGTCCTGAATTAACCCAGATGTGCCTAATTTAATCATGTGAACCCTTAAAAAATAGATAGCTTTCTCCAGCTGGAATCAGAAGAGATGTAGCAGAAGTCAGAAAGATTCCAAACTTGAGAAGCGATTCATTGTCCCATCACTGGTTTGAAGATGCGGGTGTCAGTGTAGGCAGACAGCCTTAGGGAAGTTGAAGTTCTCAGCTGATAGCCAGCAGGAAAACAAAGGCCTCAGTCTTTTTACCACCGGGAATTGAATTCAGCCAGTACTCTGAATGACTTGGAAGCTGATTTATCCCCAGAGACTCCAATAAGGAATGAAGCTGTGTTGATACCTTGATTTTGGCCTGGTGAGGCTCTTAAGCAGAGAACCCAGCTGTAACTGGATTTCTGCCCTGCAGAATTTTAGCTAATAAATTTGTGTTATGTCAAGATGCTCAACTTGTAATATGTCACAGCAGCATAGGAAACGGTCTGGAATATATTTTCACCCTTTTTACAAACTAATAAGTTAGACTTTTATTGTTTCTTGGATGTCAGTGCAGTCATGAAATACATGGTTCAGAGATAAAGAATTTTATTACTCATGGCACAGCAAATAGCAGGAGTCAATAACAGAATATACATTCTTTTCACATGCCTTTGGAATTTTACCAACAGTTTAGGTCATATCCTATAAAACAAACCTCAGTAAACTTAAAAGAATTGAAATTATATAAAATATGTTCTCTAAACATAATGAAATATAAATCATTAACTTAGAGAAAACGGAAATCAAAATATTTTAAAGCGGATAAAAATGAAAACATATCAAAATGTGTGAAAATTGACTGCAGCATTGTTTCAAGGGAAGTTTATAGTGTTAAGTACATATATTGGAAAGGAAAAAGGTTGAAGATCACTAATCTAAGATTACTTAGATTACTTAGATTAAGATACTAACCTTTAGAACTAGAAAAACAAGAGCAAACTAAACTCAAAATCAGAAGGAAATAATAAAGAACAGAAATTAATGAAAACCATAAAACAGTAGGGAAAAATCAAACTACAAACTAGTTTTTTGTTTTTGGTTTTGTTTTGTTTTGTTTTTAATGGGGGGTCTTAACTCCTGACTCTGAGATCAAGACCTGAGCTAAGATCAAGAATCCTCTGCTAACCAACTGCCCTAACCAAGTGCCCTAAAAAGCTAGTTTTTTGAAAAGAGTGATTAAATTGGTAAATTTTCAGCTAGACTGCCAAGAACAAAAAGATGGAAGTTACCAGCAGTATTCATCAAGCTATCACTGCAGACCTAAAGACATTAAAAGGATAATAAGAGAATACTATGAACAACTATACATAGAGCTATTTGACAACTTAGATGACATGCACTATTCCTTTGAAAGATTCAAGCTATTATAGCTTACCAAGAAGAATAGGTAACATGAATAACCCTCTATTTATTAAAATAATTGGATTTGTAGTTTGAAACATTTCAAAAAAGAAAGCCCTAGGTACAAATGGTTTCACTAGTAATTCTGCCAAACATTTAAAGAGGGAATAGTACCAATTCCACATAGCTCTTACTAACAATAGATGAGGAGAGAATATTTCCAACTCATTTTATGAGACCGGCATTACTTTAATATGAAGTCCAGACAATGGCATTAGAAGAAAAGGAAATTACAGACCACTATTCCTCATTAACGTAGATGTAAAAATTCTCAATAAACTAATCAAATAAAATCCATCAATAGAATAATACCTTGTGACCAAGGGGTTCATTTCAGGAATATAGGGTGAGTTCAATATTTGAAAACTAATCAAGGCAACTCACTCTATTAAGAGACTAAAGAAGGAAAATCATGATCCTCTCAACAAATGCAGGAAAATAATTTGACAAAACTCAACATCTGTCCACGTATTTTAAAATGCATAGCAAACTAAGAATAGAAGGCTACTTCCTTAACTGTATGAGCATCTATAAAAAACCTACAGCTAACATTATGCTTAATGGTGAGAGACTGAATGTTTTCCTTGTAAGATCAGGAAAAAGATAAGGATGTCCTCTCTTTCCTCTCCTAATTCAACATTTTACTGGAAGACTAGCTAGTGCAATAAGGCAAGAAATATAAATAAAAGACTTAGAGGAAAGGAAGAAATAAATATTCTCTATTCCTAGATCATTTCTTACATAGAAATTTCCAAATAATTTATAGCACGCACACACTACTCCTAAAACTAGTAAGTGAATTTACCAAGGTCGTAAGATACAAGGTCAATATGCAAAAATCAGTCGTATTGGGGCGCCTGGGTGGCTCAGTGGGTTAAAGCCTCTGCCTTTGGCTCAGGTCATGATCCCAGGGTCCTGGGATAGAATCCCACGTCGGACTCTCTGCTCCGCAGGGAGCCTGCTTCCTCCTCTCTCTCTGCCTGCCTCTCTGCCTAGTTGTGATTTCTCTCTGTCAAATAAATAAAATATTAAAAAAAAAACAGTCGTATTTCTGAACACTAGCAATTAACAACTGGAAACGGAAACTAAAAAACTACCATTTGTAAGAACTCAAAAACCAATCTTGCATAAGTTTAACAAAATCTATGTAGTATTTGTATACTAAAAACTATAAAATGAAGCTGGAAAAACAAAGCAGAGAACTTAAGAATGGAGTATATATATAATGTTCATGGACTGGAAGACTTAATGTAGTAAAGATGTCAGTTTTTCTTAGATTGATCTATAGAGTTTATTTAATCCCAGTCCCAACAGGGTATTTAGGATATATAAACTGGTTCTAAACTTATAGGGAAGATAAAGCAATTGGAATATACAGAACAATTTAGAAAAGGAATGAAGGTGAAAGACTCAACGTATTTAATTTTAAGGAGTATTACAAAGCAACAGTAATTTGACCATGTGATATTAGTGAAATTATGGATACATTGATTAGTGGAACAAAATTATAAGATACATTTTATGACAAATTAACATAGTTGATATTTGACAAAGGTACATGAACAATTGAGAAAAGTTTTTTTTTTTTTAAGATTTTTATGTATTGATTAGATAGAGATCACAAGTAGGCAGAGAGGCAGGCAGAGGGGTAGGGGGACGCAAGCTCTCTGCTGAGCAGAGATCCCGATGCGGGCTCCATCCCAGGACCCTGAGATCATGACCTGAGCTGAAGGCAGAGGCTTAGCCCACTGAGCCACCCAGGCACCCCAAAGAGTATTTTCAATCAATGGTGCTGGAATATTTGGACATCCATATGAAAAAAATAAGCAATTACACCTTATACAAAACTGACCCAAAATGGATGATAGATCTAAATGTGAAACGTAAAACTACAAAGATTTTAGAAGGAAACTTAAGAGTAAATCTATATTACTTTGGTTGTGCAAAGGCATGGTGTATAAAAAAAAACATGAAATGTACTTCATAAAAATAAAAGTTTGCTCTTTGAAAGAAACTGTTATGAGAAGGAAAAGAAAAGCTTCAGCCAGAGAGAAAATATTTGCAAATCACATGTTGGACAAAGGACTTGTGTTGAGAGTACACAAAACAGTTTTAAAACTCAAAACTATGAAGACAACCCAATTAAAATGGCTAGAAGACTTGATCAGATTATAAGAAACATTAGTCAATATTATTCATCAGGAAAATTCAAATAAAAAAGATTGACCCCAAGTATTAGTGAGAATATGGAGCAACTGGAAATTGCATACTTTTGGGGTGTATCACATGGCACAAGCACTTTGAGAAATTGGTGGTTTCTTATAAATCTAAACACATACCTACCCTATCCTCCTTTCTGTTTTAATGAATTTGCTTATTCTGTACATTTCATCAAAATGGATTCATATAGTATGTGGCCCTTATATATTTGCTTCTTTAATGTATATGCTTTCAAGGTTTGTTCATGTTGTAACGTATGTCAGGATTTTATTCCTTTTTATTGCCAAATAATAATTCCTTGCATAGATATATGTCACATTTTATCCATTCTTCAATTGAAGAACTTTTTGGTTGTTTTTTTTCACTTTCTGGCTATTATGAGTAATGTTGCTGTGAACATTTGTATATAAGTTTTGTAAAGACATATGTTTCCGGGGTGCTTGGGTGGCTCAGTCATTAAGCGTCTGCCTTCGGCTCAGGTCATGATCCCAGAGTCCTGGGATCAAGCCTCACACTGGGCTCCTTGCTCCGTGGGAAGCCTGCCTGCCTTTCTTCCACTCCCCCTGCTTGTGTTCCTTCTCTCACTATGTCTCTTTCTGTCAAATAAATAAATAAAATCTTTTAAAAAAAAATCAAACCATAGGTTTCCATTACTTGGGAATTTAGGAGTAGAATTACTAGATCGTATGATAACGCTATGTTTAGCTTTTGAGGAATTGCCAAAACATTTCTGGGAGGGGCTCTATCATTTTACAGTCCCACAGAAATATTTGAAAGATATGTTTTCTCCACATCCTTGCCAGTACTTGGTATAATATAAATTATATATATTTTACATGCACATATATATGTGTGTGTGTGTATGTGTATATATATACGTATATATATATATATATATATATAGTGTGTGTGTGTATACACACACACACACATCCATACTGTCTTTTCTGTCATGGAAGTGGTATATCATTGAGATTTAGATTTGCATTTTCCTACTGGCTAATGATGTTGAGCATCTTTTCATGTGCTTTTTGTCTGTCTTCCTTGGGGAGATGTTTATTCAAATCCTTTGTCCTTTTAAAAAATGGGGTTATTTATGGTTTTATTGTTGAGTTCTTTATATATTATAGATATAAGTCCCTTATCAAATCTTTGCAGTTATGTTCTCACATTCTGTGTGTTGTGTTTTCTTATTTTTGATAGCTGTCCTTTGGAACATAAAAATTTAATTTTGGAGGCACCTGGTGGCTCATTTGGTTAAGTGTTGGTGTTCTGCTTGGGTCATGGTCCTAGAGTCCTGGGATCAAGCCCTACATCACTCCCTGCTCCCCCTGCTTGTGCTCTCTTGGTCATCCTCTCTCTCAAATAAATAAAAATCTTTTTTCAAAATTTTTAATTTTGATGAAACCCATTTTATTTTTTGTTGCTTCTGTTTTTGGTGTCCTATCTAAGAAACCCTTATTTTATCTGAGGTCAGTAAGATTTATGCCTATGTTTTCTTCTAAGAATTTATTATTTTAGCTCTCACATTTTGAATTTTGAATTTTTGTATGTAGTTTAAAGTATGGGTCCAGATTCTTTGTTTTGCATTGTGGATATTCAGATGTCCTAGCACCATCTTCTTCCTTTGAATTATCTTGGCACCACCCTTCATGGAAGTCAGTTGACAATATATTGATTTATTTCTGGACTCTGCGTTTTGTTTCATGATCTGCATCTCTGTGATGCCAGTATCATGCTGTGTTGATTACTCTATTTTTATAGTAAGTTAGTAATTTTTGAAATTGGAAGTTTTGTTCCAATTTTGTTCTTTTTCAAGATTGTTTTAGCTATTCTTGGTTTTTTTTATCAGCTTGTGAATGTTTTCAAGACAAACAACTGGTATTTTGGCATGGATTGGTTTTAACTCTAAATCAATTTAGTCAATATTGCTATTTTATTTATTTATTTATTTATTTATTTAGAAGCTTGGAATGTGAGATATCTTTCCATTTATTTAGATCTTTTAAATTTTATTTAATGGTGTTTTGTATTTTTCTATGTACAAGTCTTGTACTTTTTTGTTATATTTATTCCTAAGTGTTGTCTTCTTTTTTGATGCTAATATAAGTGAAATTGTTTTCTTCATGTAATTTTCAGATTGTTCATTGCTAGTGTACAGAAATATAACTGATATTATGTTGATCTTGTATCCTACCACATTGCTGAAATCATTTATTAGCTTTACTTGGGATTTATTTATTGTTTGTGATTCCTATATGCAAGATAATGTCATCTGCAAGTAGAGATAGATTTATTTCTCCCTTTTGTTTCTGTTTCTTGCCTAATTGTCCTGACTAGAATATCCAGTACTGTGTTAGATGGAAGTGACAAAAGCTGACATCCTTATCTTGTTCCTACACTTAGAGGGGAAATTTCAGGCTTTGACCATTAAATGTGGTAACACCTGTAGGTTTTCATAGATGCCGTTTATCAGATTGAGGACGTTCTTTTTATTATTTTTTTTAATTAAAGCTGTGTACACAAAATTTTTTCAAAACACAATTGGTCATAATATATTTGATAATATATTAAAATATGAATTATTCATTTACATAAGAAATAAAACTTTTCTTATATGCAGGATTTTAATTCTTAGTTGTGTGTTTTTATCACAAAAGAGGTTAGATTTATGTCATATGCATCTTCTGTCAAGATGAACGTATTTGGGCCTTTTTATAAAAACTTTTATTCCTTCTTCCTTTTTTTTTTTTTTTTTAGGATTGATCTTTGTTCTCTTAATGTATTAATTGGTTTGTTTTTGTATGTAGAACCAACCTTCCATTCCCACTTATCTTCCCTCCCACCGGTTACTCATTTAGTATTCCCTGACTTGATGAATACCATCTAAGCCATTCAGATGCCCAAGCCAGAGATCCTAGAGTCATCTTAGACCCTTCTCTTTCCCTTACTCACTACATCCAATCAGTTGATTTTGTCTTTTTTTTTTTTAAGATTTTATTTATTTGTCAGAGATTGTGAAAAAGAGAAACTGAGCAAGCAGGGGCAGCTAGAGGCAGAAGCAAGCAATGTGGGACTTGATCCCAGAACCGTGGGATCATGACCTGAGTCAAAGGAAGCTGCTTAACCTACTGAGCCAGTTGATTCTGTCTTAATATGTTCCTAAATTTTCGCACTTTGAATTCATCCTCACTCTGATGCCAGGAGTGATTTTTTTCCTCCCAAAGGTGAATCTAATAATCTAAACCTACTTGTAGAAAAATTTATGAAGGAGAAGTTTCTATGAACGCCCTGCCTTCTGATAATGTACATAAACCATTACCAGCTGTTAAGTCTTTGTCTTGGTTTTAAAGACTCAGATTATTTTCTGTGAATTATGAGTGACTTTTCTGTTTCTTGAAATGAGATTTGTGTTATAGTAGCCAAAACAGTATGGTATTGGCATAAAAACAGACACATAGATCAATGAAATTGAATAGAGAGCCCAGGAATAAACCTACATATATATGGGCAATTAATTTACAACAGAGGAGTCAAAGACATAAAATGGAGGAAGGACATTCTCTTTTTAAATAATGGTGTTGGGAAAACTGGACAACCACATACAAAAGAATGAAACTTGACCACTATCTTATACTGTACATAAAAATTAACTGAAAATGGATTGAAAACTTGAATGTAAAACCTGAAACCATTAAACTCCTAAAGGAAAACAGGTGGTAAACTCCTTGACATCAGTCTTAGCAATTTATTTGTGGATATGACTTCAAAGACAAGGGAAACCAAAGCAAAAGTAAACAAATTGAAATATATCAAACTAAAGAGCTTCAGCATGGTGAAAGAAACCATCATCAAAAGGAAAAGGCAACCTACTGAATGGATATTTGCCAAAATTACATATTTGGCAAGGGATTAATATCCAAAACATATAAAGAACTCATACAACTTAACAAAAAAAAATCTAATTAAAAAAATGGGAAGAAGATATACATAGACATTTTTCCAAAGAAGATAAATCAGTGGCCAACAGGCACATGAAAAGATGTTCAACATCCCTAATTATTAGGGAAATGCAAACCAATACCACAATGAGATATCACCTCGCAAGGGTAGACTGGCTATCATCAAAAAGGCAAGAAAAAAAAACACGTGTTGGAAAGAATGTGGAGAAATGGGAACCTTCCTAAATAAAATCCTGAGAATGTAAATTAGTTCATCTGCTATGTAAAACACTATGACTGTTTCTTAAAAAGTTGACAATAGAACTGCCATACTATCCAGCAATTCCACTTCTGAGCATTTATCTGAAGAATGTGAAAACATTAACGCAAAAAGATATGTGCAGCCTATTGTTAATTGCAGTATCATTTACAGTAGCCATGTTATGAAACAGTCTAAATGTAGTCAGTGGATTAATGGATAAAGAAGGTGTGGTATATGCACAGAATGGACTACTACTCAGCCATAAAAAGTGAAATCAGATGGCAATAGCATCAGCAGGTGAATGGATAAACTCAGCCATAAAAAGAGTGAAATCAAATGGCAACAACATGGATGGACCTTGAAGGTATTTAAGTGAACTAAGTCAGAAGGAAAAAGTAAAAAACAATATGATCTCGTCATATGTGAATCTAAAAAACAACAACAACAAAAAAAACCACAAAAATGAACTCATACACACAGAAAACAGATTGGTGGTTACCACAAGGGCAGTGGTGATTCTACAATGGTAGGTGGTTGAGGGGTGGGCAAAATGGGTGAAGGAAGTCAAATGTATGATGATAAATGGTAACTAGATTTTTGGAGGTGATCGTTTTGAGATGAATACAGATATTTAATTATAATATTGTATACCTGAAACTTATATAATGTTACATACCAATGTTACTTCAATTAAGAATGAGATTTGTAATTCAAGTATTATCATAGGGGTACTATTTTTGGACACTAAGATTTGGTCTAATGTTATCCAATAAAAGAGTAAAATTGGAGAGAGGACTTAAAAACAGATGAAGACCAAATGGGAAAATGGCATGTGGTAAGGTTGCTACTAATTTGTTGCTGTGGTGCAGTTGATCTCTTGTGAGAATTCTTTTCTTGCAAAGTTTACACACATTGTATGATATTACAGAGATTATGAAGTCTACCATCAATCTGCTTATCACATACATATACTAGTCAAGTAATAACTTTTCCCACGGATTTTTGTAGAAGTTATTTTATTTATTTATTTTTAAAGATTTATTTGACAGAGACACAGCAAGAGAGAGAACACATGCAGGGGGAATGGGAGAGGGAGAAACAGGCTTCTTGCTGAGTAGGGAGCCCGATGTGGGGCTCGATCTCAGGACCCTGGGATCATGACCCAAGCCTGAAGTAGACGCTTAAAGACTAAGCCACCCAGATGCCCCTGTAGAAGTTATTTTAAATCCAAATTATTTAAAATGTATAACATCTAATTTTTGCATTGGTATATATAAAGTTTACATCTATCAAATACTATAAAAGCTCTATAAGCAATTTTAAGTCAATTTGTTTGTTAATTTACTTATTTTGCAGCCTTGCATTGCATCCTGAACGAGTATTAGTAGCAACAGGACAAGTTGGGAAAGAGCCTTATATCTGTATTTGGGATTCATACACTGTGCAGACCATATCAGTTCTAAAGGATGTTCATACACATGGTATAGCCTGTTTAGCATTCGACTTAGATGGACAGGTATGTGATATTTTTTCTCTTTTCCTAAACTATATCTTAAAAATGTGTACCATTAATGATTATAAATCTATAAATATTAAATTGGAAAGCAATAGATGAAAGATACCTATTTGCTCAAGGGTAGAGGTAGGTAGGTTGAGTGGAGAGTTAATGAGTATAGAAAAATAAGAACAATAAGGAATCTTTATTTCATGTATCAAGAACTTTTTAATTAACACTGTTATGAAAGCCAAAGAGATTCTGACTCAGTAGAGTATTACCTGATTGTCCTAGAAAATTTTACATATTAATAACTCTTTTCCAGATAGTTTAGTTGAAAGACAGATGGGAAACATCTTAGGAAAACTAGGTTTCTCTAAGTAGAGCTGTATACATTTTTTCTGTTATTTTAAAGGTTTCTGTTAAAATTACATTTTTTATTAAAAATAGAGGCAGCTCCTATAATATGAGCTATTTTTATGCAAAATCAAAGTTGAAAACAAAGGATATAATTATCATTCTACTTATTAGTCCCCAAATTATTATCTACTTCTAGTTAATGATTGTTAAAAAAATTAAACATGCCAAGAACTTTTTTGTGGTGCTTTCATGGAACTTGTTATACTTAAAACATATTTAAGTAGTAGTAAGAAGTTGAATTTTGCAGATGTGGTTAATTTATAGCCTTTAATTTTTATGTTAATATTAGACTTTAAAAATCATTTTAATTTTTAGAGAAATTTTAGTTACCTACTTTTCAGTTTATAAAATTAATTTTATACATTGATATTTTACAAAAACAGATTACATTGTGTTCTATTCCCTTGAAAATAAGTACATGTTTTATTTATAACTCTGAGGAATAGCTTATTTGAGTAGCATAGATTAATGACTTTCTTTTAAGAGCTGGTAAGAGATCTTTAAAGACCTAACTGGAAGCTTTCATTTGGGGAAAAATGTGCTTCTAGGTTTAATATCAATATGTAGCAGTGATTGGCAATTACAGATCCTTAATATGCATCCCATTTTTACTATTGTTTTTCAAGCCCCTTACTGTCCCCATATCCATTTCATTTTCTTTTTTTAAAGGAATAGAATAATACTCTTTACCTACCTCACAGAAGAATAAATTTTATGAAACAAACCTCCACAGCTTTTTTAAATCATTTATCAAAAGTGTTATGAAGTCCAAGGTGTATTAACTATAATAAGCATCTGTATACTTTAAACACAGATGTTTTCTTAATTTTGAAATTGCTCTTTCTAAATGTAATATGTTGCACTGTTGAGGAATTTCTTTAATATATACAAGGAAAAGTCATGCCCATAGATTTTCCTAGTTGAAAGGCCTTTAATTTTGCTTATTTTAAGTAACTTGAAAAGCCTTGGTTACATGTATTATCACAGATCTTCATGAAAATGTGTTACTTAAAAATTTAAGCTTATAAAAAACATAACAGCTAAAAGTTACTGAGCACATACTAAGTGCCAAGCATTGTGCTAAGCCTACCTTATCTTATTTAATCCTCACAGCAACCCTATGAAATAGATACTATTATTATCTCTATTTTACAGATAAAGAAACTGAGACTTAGAGAGGTTAAATAACTTGCCCCAGGTTACACAGCTAGTAAATGGAGCCAGAGCGGAAACCCAGGTCAGTCACACTCCAAAGCTCATGTTTTTAACCGCAATACTCTCCTGCCTCCCAAATATGGAACTTAGGAGGTAGTGATTTATATTTCAGAAGGAATTCATCCATCTTAAATATAGTTAAATCTTATAAGGACCTACTGCCAATTGAAGATTAAGTTAAGAAGATATCTCTGAAATTATATTAATGAGAAAATGTTTTAGTTAAAAAATATATTTGAGAACATATCTATCTATTCACTAATATCTATAAACTGTTTGAGTTATCAACTAGGAAATATTGTATGATTTTTGCATTTTGTACTAGATTTGAAACTTTAAGTGCTCTGTTAAGATTTATCCAATAAATGAGTTTCCCTGTTGGTAGTAAGCTGAATGTTATTTTCCCAGAGGCTTTCTTCTAAATGGACTGAATACTCTAATACCAGAAGTCTGCCTTACTGAGAATAATTAAGACTTGAAAAATCTACTTATGTAAATGCACATCAAATAGGGACTCAAATTTCTTAGTGGGAAGAAGGAAAATTTGAGCAGTACTTTGTCTTGAAAATATAAAATACATTATAAAAATATTTCTCTTATTAAAATCTAAGCTATAATAACAGCTCTGGTGATTTACAGAATAAATAAGAATAGTGTTACTTTTTTAACCTAATTTTGTCAGTTATGTGATGTTACAAAAATGCTTTAGTTTACCTTTGACTTTTGGCACATGATTATGAAGAGAGTAATTTTTGCAAAAGGAGTAGGGGAGTTCACTGGTTTTTTTCAAGTGCCTTTTAGAAATCTCTTGATATCAGGACATATCTCAAGTGCCTAATGTATTTTTCTTGAGTTTTTTCCCTATTTCTTTGCCAGACCTAATTTCTGATGGCTTTATTTATGATTACACCAGTATCTACTCCATTAAGCCCTGAATCTTTTACAAAATTTGTGATTTTACTTTGTAACAACATGACAGCTCTTATGTAATGAACACTGAGATTACAAGGACCCCCATACTAAAATCTTTTAAGTGTAATTTTTCCTTATTTGAGTATGTTTCACAGTTGCAGGAACTTATGGGATCATCTAGTTGTGTCTTTTGGGATATTTTTCTTATTTGAGAATTTAGTGTGCTAGAACTTTTTAATGAATACTTCCAATTGAATTAATGGACACAACCAAGATTTGGTTTGGAGCTTAGATCAAGGAGGAATTTGTTTGGGAAGATGGTTAGAGGCTTCTTTACCTGGTGTTCTTTCTCCCTCTCTGACTTTTACTTCTTCTTTTTTTTTTTTTTTTTGATTTATTTTTTAATTTATTTATTTTTTCAGCATAACAATATTCATTGTTTTTGCACAACACCCAGTGCTCCATGCAAAACGTGCCCTCCCTATTACCTATCACCTGTTCCCCCAACCTCCCACCCCTCAGGTTGTTTTTCAGAGTCCGTAGTCTCTTATGGTTCGCCTCCCCTTCCAATTTTTTTTTTTTTTTATAAACATATAATGTATTTTTATCCCCAGGGGTACAGGTCTGTGAATTGCCAGGTTTACACACGTCACAGCACTCACGATAGCACATACCCTCCCCAATGTCCATAACCCCCTCCCCCTCTCCCAACCCCACCTCCTCCCAGCAACCCCCAGTTTGTTTTGTGAGATTAAGAGTCATTTATGGTTTATCTCCCTCCCAATCCCATCTTGTTTCATTTATTCTTTTCCTATCCCCCTAACCCCCCATGTTGCTTCTCCACGTCCTCATATCAGGGAGATCATATGATAGTTGTCTTTCTCCGATTGACTTATTTCACTAAGCATGATACCCTCTAGTTCCATCCACGTCTCGTCGCAAATGGCAAGATTTCATTTCTTTTGATGGCTGCATAGTATTCCATTGTGTATATATACCACATCTTCTTTATCCATTCATCTGTTGATGGACATCTAGGTTCTTTCCATAGTTTGGCTATTGTAGACATTGCTGCTATAAACATTCGGGTACACGTGCCCCTTCTTAATCTTTAAAGGAGCTTTTCCTTCTGTCTGCTTCTTAAATATCAGTGTTCTTTAGGAGTTTGTAGCCTTCTTATTCTCTCACATGATCATATAGAGCCATGATTTTAACACCCATGTCAGTTAACAGTGGCCCCAGCTTCTCTCCTTAACTCTAGACACCCCCTCCCTTGAGTGTCATACAAATCTACCAAATATTACACATTTAAAACTGAATCTCCCTTTATTCCAGCTCTATTAAAACACAAAGTTTATTCTTTCTCTGGCTCTGGCCTACATTTCCAGCTTTGTCTCCTGCCACTTTCCACGTGGTACTCCCCTCACCTATCCTGAATTAGGCTTTTTCTTGAAAATACCATGATCTCTCTAATCTTGGTGTCCTTTGGTGTGAAAGGCACTTTCTCTTACTTTTCTACCCAAATCCTCCTCAGTCTTCCAAGATACAGTTAAAGCATTACTTTAAAAAATTTCTTGTTTATTTGGAAGAGAGAGGAAATTCACCCATGAGACAGGGAGAGGGAGAAAGAAAGAGGAGCAGACTCCTTGCTAAGCAGGGAGCCTGACAAATAGCTCCATCCCAGGATTCTGGGTCCATCCCAGGATTCTGGGTCCATCCCAGGATTCTGGGATCATGACCTGAGCTGAAGGCAGATACTCAACTGAGCCATGCAGACACCCCGAAAGCATTACTTTTACTGGAAAACCTTATTTTCTTCCTTATCTACCTAGGCTGGGTTAAATGTGAGAAAAAAAACGATAAAAAATGACAGAAAGCTAGGAGAGGAAGTAGTATCGACTTAATTATTTATACCTTATCCTCTCTGCTGTTACTTAACCTATGCTGAGGGAGGTTGATTTTGGCTATGTAAGTTTGCTCAGAGAAGTGCTCCCAGATCTCTTTTGTTTCTGCCTATACAAAGCTGTAGGTTTGGAGGCTCTATGGAGATACATGGAGTTTTAAAACTTTTGACCAATTGTGGTTTGCTGTTTGTGTATGATGAGCCAAGTCAGAGAGAAAGGACAGTGCCCCTCTGTCCCTCACTTGATGCTTGTCTTGTGAAATTTTAATCTCTACACAGTAAAGATCTCTTTTAGCTAGGTACTGATACCTTATAGTTCTGAACTATTAAAGACTCTCAAGAAAGCAAATCCTCTCCTTTTGTTCCCTTGAGATTTCTGCCAGCATGATTTGATGGAGAGCCATAACAGACTATATACTGTATCTTTTTATGGGAGTCATTTATTCCACTTGTTTGAGGGTTTAAATAGTAATTCTACTTTGCAGAAATCTGTTTCTAACTGGGTACTTGATGGCCTTTCTCATGGACAGGAAGAGGGCATAGGTTCGTTCGTTCGTTCTTTCTTTTTGGTAAGATTTAATTATTTGAGAAAAAGAGCACGTGGGTGCACGTGTACCCGCACATGCCTATGTGTGAGTCAGAGGAGGGACAGAGGGTGATAATCTTCAAGCTGACTCCCTGCTGAGCACAGAGCCCAACCCGGCTCAATCTCACACCCATGAGATCATGACCTGAGCTGAAACCAAAAGTTAGACACTCAACTGAACCACCCATAGACCCTGAGAGGATAGGTTCTTAAAGCTAATTAAGGTTATGGTAAGCTAATAATGATGATAGCAAACATTTTATAACATCATATAGTAACTCTCATATGTATTAATTTTCTTGTTAACCCTATGAAATGTGTTTATTATCTCCACTTAACAGGTGAGGAAACAATATACAGAGAGACTGCATAACTGCTGAAAGTAATCCAGTTCATGAGAAATGGAGCTAGTGTTCGAACCTAGGCAGTCTGGTACTAGTGTTGATGCTTTAAATCAGAGATTAGTAAACTTTCTGTAACAAGTCAGATAGGAAATATTTAAGCTTTGTAGACCATACAGTCTCTGGCTCAGCTACCCAGCTCTGCATTGTAGTGGGAAAGCAGTCATAGACTACTTGCTTCAATATAATTTTATTTACAAAAACAGGTTGCAGGTAGGATTTGGCTTGAGTGTTGTAGTTTGCTGACCCCTGCTTCTAAACCAGTGCTTTTCAAATTTTGTGTTGTGGGCTGATCCTTATGATTTCTTCTTTAACCTTCAGTTACTTAGAAATGTATTGTTATTTTCCACCCATTTGGAGGAATTTCTGCACAGCTTCCTGTTATTCTAATTTCTGTTTTTGTCAGACAACATAGTCTGTATTTCAATTTTTTAAATTTGTTTAGGCTTATTTTGTGATTTTCATGAAGCTCATATACACTTGGAAAGATCGTGGAAAAACATGTATTCTGCTGTTTTGTTTCTCCATTTGTTTACTGTGCTATTGTTATTCATTTTACTGACACATATTTTGTAAATTTTATGACTGTTATTTTGCTTTAAACAGTTTTAAAAGAAAATTAAAAACAAAAGGCTTATTTACATATTATTTGGGCATTCTTCATTCACAAGTGTATCATTTCTGTGTGCCTGAAGAAATTTCCATTATCGTATCTTCTAGTGCAGGTTTGTCAATGGTTTTTTTGTCAATTATTTTCTCACCTTCTGTTTACTTGAAAAACATTATTTTGACCCAATTTTCCAAAGATAATTTTGGTAGGTATACTATTCTATGTTACCTTTTCCCCCTCAGCATTTTAAAGATTTTATGTATTTGTTTATTTGAGAGAGAGAGAGATTGGAAAGTGCGAGTAGGGGAGGACCAGAACCAGAAGGAGAGGGACAGCAGACTCCGCACTGAGCTCAGAGCCCACTGCAGGCTTGGTGCATGATCCTGAGATCATGACCTGAGCCAAAATCAAGAGTCTAGAGCCTAATTGACTGAGTCACCCAGGCACCCCCATCCCTCAGCATTTTAAAGAGATTATTCATTGTTATCTGACTTGTATAGCTTCAGATGAGGAATCTAGGATAATTTTGTAATCTCTGATCCTTTCCACCAAAATTATCTTTTTTTTTTCTGGCTGCTTTTAAGATTTTTCTCTTTAGCACTGGTTTTGGCACTTTGACTACCATTTGTGTTGATGTATGTTTTTTCTATGTTGATTATTTCTGCTGGTAGTTCAATGAGCTTCTTAGATTTCTGAGTTTATAGGGTTCATCACATTTAGAAAATTATAGCCATTATTTCTTCAGTTTTGTTTTGTCTCTTCCTCCATCTTCTCCTTGTGGAGCTAGAATAACCTGTATGTTAGATCACTTGATTTTTTCTAAAGTTTACTAAGGCATTGTTAATTTTTTTCCCTTTTTCTTTCTGTGCTTTATTTTGGATAGTTTTTGTTGCTATGTCTTCAAGTTCATCTATCTTTTCTTAATGATCTGAGCTGCTATTAATCCTATGGATTATGGATTATTTCACATAATTTAACATTTATTTTTACAAGTTCTGTGTGTTCTTTTATGTCTTTTTTTTTTTCCCCCTTTTATTAATTTTTTCAGCGTAACAGTATTCATTCTTTTTGCACAACACCCAGTGCTCCATGCAAAACGTGCCCTCCCCATCACCCACCACCTGTTCCCCCAACCTCCCACCCCTGACCCTTCAAAACCCTCAGGTTGTTTTTCAGAGTCCATAGTCTCTTATGGTTCGCCTCCCCTCCCCAATGTCCATAGCCCGCTCCCCCTCTCCCAATCCCACCTCCCCCCAGCAACCCCCAGTTTGTTTTGTGAGATTAAGAGTCATTTATGGTTTGTCTCCCTCCCAATCCCATCTTGTTTCATTTATTCTTCTCCTATCCCCCTCCCCCCCCATGTTGCTTCTCCATGTCCTCATATCAGGGAGATCATATGATAGTTGTCTTTCTCCGATTGACTTATTTCACTAAGCATGATACGCTCTAGTTCCATCCACGTCGTCGCAAATGGCAAGATTTCATTTCTTTTGATGGCTGCATAGTATTCCATTGTGTATATATACCACATCTTCTTTTTTTTTTTTTTTTTTTTTTTTAAAGATTTTATTTATTTATTTGACGGAGAGAGAGATCACAAGCAGGCAGAGAGGCAGGCAGAGAGAGAGGAGGAAGCAGGCTCCCTGTGGAGCAGAGAGCCTGATGCGGGGCTCGATCCCAGGACCCTGAGATCATGACCTGAGCCGAAGGCAGCGGCTTAATCCACTGAGCCACCCAGGCGCCCCTATACCACATCTTCTTGATCCATTCATCTGTTGATGGACATCTAGGTTCTTTCCATAGTCTGGCTATTGTAGACATTGCTGCTATAAACATTCGGGTACACGTGCCCCTTCGGATCACTATGTTTGTATCTTTAGGGTAAATACAGCCTCTTTTATGTCTTTTATTTCTCATTTTATTCCTTGTATGTTTCAAAATAATTACTGAGCAGGGCTCCTGGCTGGCTCAGTCAGTGGAGCATGCAACTCTTGATCTCAGGGTTGTGGGTTTGAGCCCCAAGTTGGGTGTGGAGATTACTTAAAAATAAAATCTGAAATATTCCTTAAGCATCTTGAACAGTTTCATTTTAATAGCTAATGTCTCAATTTTAGTTATTCCTGTGATTCTTAGGTCTCTCTCTTTTTTAAAAGATTTTATTTATTTATTTGACAGAGACCCAGCAAGAGAGGAAACACAAGCAGAGAGAGTGGAAGAGAGAGAAGCAGGCTTCCCACTGAGCGGGGAGCCGGATGTGGGGCTCAATCCCAGGACCCTGGGATCATGACCTGAGCTAAAGGCAGATGCTTAATGACTGAGCCACATAATTGCCTCTCTTAGGTCTGCTTCTACTAATGGATTTTTCTCCTGATTATATGTCACATTTTCTTCTTTGTTCACATGTCCAATAATTTTGTTTTATTGGATGGTGGACATTGTGTATGTTACATTCTGAATTCTTGATTTTGTTGTATTCCTTTAAAGTATTTTGGACATTGTTCTGGCAGGTAGTTAAGTTCCTTGTGAATTAGTTTGATCCTTGTGAAAGCTTGCTTTCAAGCTTTTGGAAGACAGGGCTAGAGTAGCTCTTTCTCTAACATTATTGGTTTAATTCACCACTAAGTTGTGACACTTCTGGGTCACTGAATACCTAGTGAATTTAAAGAGGTATCTACAGGGGCGCCTGGGTGGCTCAGTGGGTTAAGCCGCTGCCTTCGGCTCAGGTCATGATCTCAGGGTCCTGGGATCGAGTCCCGCATTGGGTTCTCCGCTCGGCGGGGAGCCTGCTCCCCTCTCTCTCTCTCTCTGCCCGCCTCTCTGTCTACTTGTGATCTCTCTCTGTCAAATAAATAAATAAAATCTTTAAAAAAAAAAAAAAAAAAAAAAAAAAAAAAAAAGAGGTATCTACATTCTGGTTATTGGGAACTCAAGGGATCCTTTGTGATCTCTGGCAATTACTTTTTAAAAATTCCCTGGAGTTTGTTCTTTGCATGGCCTCATAGATTTCACCCTATGCATGCAAAGATTAGTGTTCTCAAGGGATCCCATAAACAATTTTCTGGAGCTCTTTCTCTGCTGTATGAATTCTAGCTGTTTTGACCTCTCTGAACTCCAGGCTCTGTCTTCTCAAATCAGCAAGTCTCCTGGGCTCTGTTTGGATTCTACCTTTTTACGCTGTAATTTCCAAACTGCTTCCTAGATGAGAGCTGGGGCAAGTGCAGGTCTCACCTTGTTTATTTCTCCCCTTTTGGGCTCACAGTGCTTCACTTCCTGTTATGAATGTCTGAAAGCATTTGTTTCATGCATTTTGTAGTTTTATAGTTGTTTGTAGTGGGGGCGGGTTCAGATCCCAATACTTCTCCGTGGCTGAAAGTCCATCTTTTGTGTTTCTTAACCCCGCTCACAGTTTCCATCTTCCTGTCTGCTCTTCTTAACTCTGTATCTTCATCTCCCTTTAAATGCCTATTTAACTCCTCCACTGTTTTAAATTTATTTTTCATTTCTAAAAATTGCGTTTGCTTCTTCAGATCTGCTTGAATACTTTTTACAGTCTCCTATTTTTTGCTCGAATGAAGATACTTTGAAACCTTAATTTTATTTCTCTTCACTTCATAATTCCAATCTCTATGTTTTCTAGGACTGGTTTTGCTATTTGTCTTCACTTGCTAATTCTTACTCATAATCCCTTATTTCCCATGGTTATGGAGGTTGGGGATGTTTATTTATTTTTATGTTTACTGAATTGCTACCTGTAGGAATTCTTTGAGGGATGGATTGAAGTGTCACTTCTCCAAATAGGATTTATATTTGACTCTGCTACACTGTTGAAGATGCTTGAAGAACCCTCAGACCACTCTGAAATTTTCCACTTGAGGAGTTCGTAATTAATGTAGAGTTAGGCCTTATGACTGTATGAAAGCTGCTTTTGACTATCAGTTTTCTGGGAGGATTGTCTTTCCCTTCATGCATTGTGCCCCCCCCCCTTTTTTTAAAGGAGTGGTTTCTTGTTTTCCCTTACTTCTGAGGAGTTCACTGCTTTAGTCAGAAGTCTCAGGTTCAGATCTACACTTTGGACTTGCCCTAAACCTTATCTCCTATTTTCATTCAGCCTACAGAACAAAAATCAGGCTTATCAGGAGTTAGCTGGTACCTTTAGAGTATACATGGGAGTTCTCTTATCCCCCAGGACTCCCATATGAAGTCTCTTTGTTTTTGTTTCAGATTTCATAATTCCTTGACAGCTCAGCAGTACATTTAAAAACATGTTTTTACATTTTATCCAGCATTTTTAGTTTTTAGCAGGAGAGGTGTTTATGGTATTTTGTCAGTCCTACTGTTCGAATGGAAGTCTCTCTTCTGTTTCTTAATGTGAAGAACTATACTTATGCAAATATTACCAAGATGAAATACATCCAGCCCTTCTCTGTGAGGTCTATATAATATAAATGTGTAAGTTTTGATATAAAATATATGTGTAAGTTTTGATGCGTAAGTTTATAATACCCATGAGGATAATTTGTTTGCATTTATAATTTGGTTTGTTTTTTATTTGTTTGCCTTTTTATTCCCTCATGGACTTCTTGGATATAATTCAGCGCTTGGTTTCAGTTGGACTTGATTCAAAGAATGCAGTTTGTGTTTGGGATTGGAAGAGGGGAAAAATGTTATCTATGGCTCCTGGTCACACAGATAGAGTAAGTATTTTCCACTGGGGTTTCTACTGGAACCCATCTATTGGATGGGAAAAAGAGGAGAGCCAGGGGATATGTTTCCATGCTTTGTTATTACCAGATAGTTCATATGTAATTAAAAATTTAAAGTACAATCACAAATATTCATAAAACTTTAGAATGTATAGAGTTGTACTCAAAAATAGGACTCAATATGTGAAGTGATCGCATAAAACTTTTAACAGTTGTTTGCTTCAGCAGAATGATGAATTTTAAGTTTTCAGACCTCCATTTAAAAATTGAACAGCTCTGCTTAGGGTCTATATAGTTTTATCACTGGTTTGTTATATATGTATCATAATTAAAGTGAAACATGACATTGCATGTGAGAATTTGAAATTATATATATTATTAACAAATTTTAAGAGAGCTAACTTTTTTACTTCGGAAACTTACTAAACATATATTCCTTATTCTAAGCTGTTTAAGTTACTATAGAAAATACTCTGTAGTCAGCTTTTTAATTAAATATTCTACTACTTTTATAAACATACATCAAAAACTTTATCATAAACCCTTAAAAATCTCTCATTATTTTTGTGTGTAGTAAAATTCTAATCTGAACCAGTACAGGAGATGTAGTCATTAATTCTGGGGCAGGTGGCGGGGGGAGTGGAATCTATGAATCTAAAACGTTGTATAGAAAATTTTGTGTGTATTTGCAGTTTGGTAAATATACTTATCTTAGCAAATTCTCAAAGGGGCCTGTTATACATTCACACAATTTAGATAATTAAAGTGATAGGCACATATTATTAGACAATTGTGTATACTTAGATCAAAGCATTTCACACTTTGGATTTAGTAAATAGATTATTTTAAAAAATGGTACTGTCAGAATTTTTAGAGTATTTTGGTGGTTAATATTTTAAAGTTGCACAAAATGGTTTTCATGTAATCTGTCATGGTGAGTTGTTAAACATTAATTTATAAAATATATTCTTTATTATCACTGAAGAGAATAATTTTGTACATTTTTAAAGGTAATAAGCATCTTAGGTGATTATGCAGGTAGGTGTCAAAGAAACATGATAAAGACTAACGATTTTTTCTGCTATGAAATTATTTTTCAATCATTAGTTTTTACTATTAAAGTGCATGATTCTAATGTGTATTTTATTTCAGCTGGGTTTTTTTTATCGTTTGCTCTTATAACAAAAATGGTTTGTATATATCTTGAGTTTTGGGAGAACAAAGAACAAAGCTTGAGATCTCCATAACTTAAGTATAGGTTAGTTTTGTTTGATCCATAAACAATAAAGCTAAAAAATAAAAATGTATACTGTGAAATAAATATTGTGATTATTTATGTAAGTAGTTCTGTATGATAGCTATAAAAATGTACTCTATTTCAAATACTTAAAGTTCTCTGTTTATAGCTATATAAGTGTTAAATGTACATTCAGTATCTTGTCTCTGTAAAAATTATGTAGGTACCTGCCTCATGCCCTAGTTCTGTTGAATTATTCTTGTTACTTATAGATGAAATTCTTTTGAAAATTAAAAACAGGTTGTTTTGGAAAGTTCATAGAAGTTAAATAGTTTTGTTCATATCATTTACATATTTTTCATAAGATTGTGAAGTATGAGATTCTGGTTATTAGTGAGGAATATTGTTTTATGAAAAGTAGGGTTTTGGGGTTTTTGGTCTTTTGGATGGATTCTTAAATGATTTTGAAAGTAAGTATTTTAACCATGAATCTGATTTGTTTGCAGATATTTGATATCTCTTGGGATTTGTACCAGCCAAATAAACTTGTCAGCTGTGGTGTAAAACATATCAAGGTACTAGAAGGGTCTTATTTTATAATAGTCATGTATACTTACTCTCTGCTGCTAAGTACATACCACACTATTTACAACTTCGGTAGTCTTTGGATTTTGACAGTACTTATTTTTAAAATGTCAACATTTTTAACATTCTGTTGTTCAACCTAACAGGTATTTATTGTGTCATTACTGTATGTGAGGTGCTATAAGGGATATAGGTATGAGTAGGGAATGTATAAAACACTATTCGTAAAGGAATTTGTAGTCTTGTGAAGTAGGCTTTATTGTGTTCATCTTGTCTTCTCATTTTTCACTTACAGAGCTAAATGTGAGCATAGGAAACCAAGAAAAGTAAGAGGTTTCTTTCACAGAGACAAGATGGTGTGGCAGAAACATCATGGACAGAGTTGGCTTTGCCACACTTAGCCCTGTTTGACCTGGGATTAGTCATGTAGCCTCATTGAGCTTTTTTCACATCTTAAAAGTGTGTCTTATAGAGTGGATTAAATAAGGCAGTATTTATTCAAGTGCTTGTCATAGTTCCTAGCACATGGTCATCTTTCCAAAAGTTTTGTCTTTTACTTTCTCTATATTTACTCTCTGATTTGACCTTAGCCTTTGTAGTCACAGTTTATTTTGCTTATGAAAGCTCTGAGTTTTGTTTTACAATTATAGTTCAGATTTTGAAGCCCATATAACAGTTACCGTTAAATCCCTGGTGCAGATTGGAAGTGCTTGTTTTTCTTCCATCATCTAACTTAACAGTTCCTTGCAAAAGTTAATTCCTAGTAAGTAAGGTTCTGTGTTCACATTCTTTCTTTGATATGCTTACTTCCATTCACATTTTCTCCAGAGCATCTTTAGCTGCCACTGCAAGTTTGGTTTTGATATTTTGGTACTGATTTGATAATGAATAGTATTAAATATTTTTTGCACAAATATTAAGTAGCAAAAGGCTCTCTGTTAGGTTTCAGGCACATAAGCACTGTGAAGGTAGACATTTTTGTTTTTTTCATCTGTGATGAACAAATGATGTTTGAGGTAGTACTTGATAGAAAATACTTAATAATTATTGGAAAATTAATAAACAGATCTTACTGTTTTATATTGTAAATAAAACTGAAAGTTCCATTTTCAGGTTTTAAACACACTATTTTTCTGAATTAAACTATATTTTTACTATGAGTTACATTTCTTTTCTTTTGGTAGAGTCAATGAAAAGCAGGGTAGATCTCTTTGTAGGCAATACGTGTAAGAACACTAAGTCCCAAAGATGATCTAGAACTTCCTTGTCCGGTATAGTAGCAATTAGCCACATGTAGCTATTTAAATTAAGTTAATTAAAATTAAGTAAAATTTAATCATTTCTTGTCTTCAGTCATTCCAGTCACATTCCAGTCATTCCAGTCACATTTCAAATGCTTAAGGTCCACATGTATCCAGTGGTTACTCTATTGGACAGTATATGTACAAAGAGAATCTATTCATCACCACGGAAAGTTCTATTAGATGGCATTGATCTCAATTATAGAACAATAGTTCTTTACTCTGAGTGTGAAAATTATTTGGTTACCTGGTTTGACTCTTCAGAGATTCTTTCTCCATTTACCTTGGTGGGGGCTCAAGCATACCATGTTTTATAATTTTCCTCAGGTGAGTCTAATGTGCAGCCAAAGTTGAGAATCACTCATCTAGATGAAAATAATAGACTGAAAGAAAGGGTTTGTTGAATTTGCTGGAAAAGAAGAGAACTAGTGATCCTTATGTACAGGAATCATGGAGCTTTTAGAATTAAAAATCATAAAGTTTCATTGATTAAAAGTATTCATTAGGTATTTAAATGGATAAGCATCACAGTTTTTAGTTTCTTGAGGCTTCTGGTTTTAAGATCTTTAGGTCTTGAAATATCTGAAAGATGAGATATGATATTATCAACAAATTATGTTACTTTAAGTGATAATTTACTTATAAAGTTGGATTTATTCTCTGGGCCAGATTTCTTTGTGTAAAACTCTTCTTATATCCTTGCCCTGTTCCATTTTTGTTTCTTTATTTCTTTCTGCAAACTATTAAAATTTACCTGAATCCACATAAAAGAACAAAAACCCTGAGTCATAAAGATTTATGTTTGACTTCCTGTTTTCTCCTAAAAATGAACAAATTATTCCAAATATGTATCTCTTTTATTTTTAAGCTTTGCAAGTAAAGGAATTGCTCAGCTTTGAAATATCAATGAGAGCAACATTTTTTTTCCCATCTTTACTTCACCAGAGATTAAATGTTAGGTTTGGTCCTCCTTCCTATTAGTGTATGATATCTTCATTTTCATTGCTAACACATAAGCAGCTCTTTCACTTGTTGGAGTTTCAAGTAGATTTTTTCCAGAGACCAAAGGAGGGAAGCGTAGCCTATTTTAAAAATAATCTAGTTCATCCCCCTTATTCTTACAGATAAGGATTGAAACCAGTGACTTGTCTGCTATAATATAGCTATTGACAACACTAGGATGAGGATGGGAACATTTGAATGCTAATGTTTCGTAAGGGGATTTCTTAGGTAATTTTTGGTCTGCTGCTGTAATATAGCTTCACAGTATTAGAAATATTTTCCTTTATTTTATAAGCATTCTTTGGTAATTTGATGATACTGTGTACCTTTTAGTTCTGGAGTTTATGTGGAAATGCTCTGACCCCAAAACGAGGGGTCTTTGGTAAGACTGGTGACCTTCAAACAATTTTGTGCCTGGCCTGTGCAAGGGATGAATTAACATATTCTGGTGCACTTAATGGGGATATATATGTTTGGAAAGGAATCAATCTTATAAGGACAATACAAGGAGCCCATACTGTAAGTATATTTATATATTTTGGACACTTTTAGATAACAATTTCTTATCCTAGAACAAAAGATTATATTATATAGCAGACTTTCTAGTCACTTCAGTTACTTGAAAAATGCTGTTCTAACTGAATGAACTTATCTGTTTGTTTTCAAGATTTCAATGAAGAAACATTATGCAATTAGACACATGGATATTCATTAAATTAGTATAATTAGTACCTTGTTTAAACCATTGCTCCAGTATGGTATCTTTCTCGGAGAAGTGTTGATAAAAGGCTTATTAAATTCAACAAAAGTATTCTAGCTTAACTACATTAAAGTTAGTACTCTTTTTTTGTTTTGTTTTAAAGATTTTATTTATTTACTTGACAGAAAGCATGAGCACAAGCAGGGGGAAGGGGAAGGGCAGGCAGAGGGAGAAGCACATTCCCAGCTGAGCAAGGAGCCCCATGTGGGACTCAATCCCAGGACCCTGGGATCATGACCTGAGCCAAAGGCCACTGAACCACCCAGGTGCCCCTAAAGCTAGTATTCGTATGGCTAATTTACCAGTGGGAAATTTGGGGACAATTCTAGAAAAAAATTCCTTTTTAATTTTAATATCATTTTTTTATTAAGTGAGTGGCAAAGAAATTTAATTTTTGTAATTCATGAGATTTTCATATTAAAAAGTTAACAAATCTGGGGGGGGGCGGGGAAGAATCTGTTAAAACCTTGTAGTTTTTTTTTTTTTTTTTGATTAAGGATTTTTAGTAGTTGGGTCCCTTACATAGAGAAGGGAACTAGAGAGTGCAGAGCTGCCACATGATTAGCAGTGAGATCTCAAGTAGAGAAGTTATTAAATGTATTAATATGACCCACTATTAAATAGATAATATATCACATATTAAATATATTAAAGAACCACTTAGAACAGGACTTGCTTTAAGCAAAATGTCTGAAGACCAGAAATACCAGATTCTTTTCCACAAAGATTGCAGCAACTCATATTTTCCTCATTAGTGCATAAAAATACCAGTTTCTTCCTTGTACTCCCCAGTACAGGATGTGACCACTTTTGTAAATTTTGGGTTGTTTTCTGGCTGCAAAATAGTAACTTCTTGTTTTAGTTGTTTCCTATTTGTGAAATTTCATATATTTATTGGCTACTTGAAATTCTTTTTCTATTAATTGGTTGTTATTACCCTTTGCTCTTTTTTGTTGTATTTGTGGTTTGATTCTCTGTATTCACTTATATATTAGGGATGTTAACCCTTCAACAGCCCTACACATTGCAGATATCTCCCCAATATGTTTGTCTTTGCTTATGATATCTTTTCTCATCTGAAAAATTGTTCTCCTTTGTGGTTTTTGGGTAACCTGCCTTTCATAAAAGCTCTCTCATAGTTCAAAGTTATGTAAGTGTTCTTTTCTTTTTTAACATACTTATTTCTTACATTTAGAATTTTATGTCTAGGGACACCTAGGTGGCTCAGTGGGTTAAAGCCTCTGCCTTCAGTTCAGGTCATGATCCCAGGATCCTGGGATCCAGCCCCACATCCACTTGGGCTCTCTGCTCAGCAGGGAGCCTGCTTCCTCCTCTCTCTCTGCCTGCGTCACTCCGTACTTTGATCTCTGTCAAATAAATAGAAACTTTAGAATTTTATATCTATAATTCATATTTATATGTGGTGTAGGTTTAACTTTACATTATGCCCTTGTCATGGACCATATATTGTTTTCATATATATATATAATTTGTGTTTTCTGATATTCCAATGTCATATCAAACTCTTTTAAAGTGTGTTTCTACCTACACACAGATTTTCTTAAAGAGTATATATTGTTAAATTACTTTTTTTCTCTGCTAGGCAGGAATTTTTAGTATGAATGCTTGTGAAGAAGGCTTTGCTACTGGTGGCAGAGATGGCTGTATTCGTCTTTGGGATTTAACTTTTAAACCGATTACTGTGATTGATCTCAGGGAAACAGACCAGGGATACAAAGGTAATAACAAAACAAATGTCTCACTACTAGGCAAATTCTAAATATAGCCAAGATTGTCTGTTTCTTTTAATAAATATAAATTTATGTTTTGTAGATATAATTGAGACTCAAATTTGCCCCCTTATACTGTGTGCTTTTAATTGCACTCCCTTTATTGAGAGGTGAATTTGCCTAAAGATAGTCTATGTTTACTGTTACGACAAGGATTCTTTTGTATATCTAATGCTTATTATGATGGTACTTAGAGATGTGACAAGTGCTTGCTTAGGTAACCTTGGATTTTGAAAGTATTTTATTATTACAATGTCAAATATAACTCTTTAGCAACTGTTGAAAATAAAGTGTGTTGAGGTTTGGAGAAGGTTTTGTTCAGGATGATTTAAATGCATATAGATGTGTTTTTTCCTTTATCCAAATTTGTCAACAGTTGGGAGGTATTTTCTTTGGGGATTTAAAAAATTGATATAATAAAACAGAATCACTATTAAAAACCTTTTATTCACTAGTATAGTATAGGAATAGGACTGGAAGTTGCAGAGGTCTGTGTTTAAGCCTTATTTCAGTCACTTACTAGGTGTGTGACCTTGGGCTACTTATTTAATCTCATCCATAAGTGAGAATAACTATCTCATAGGATTAAATGAGCTAATTTAATATATGTAAAATGTTGAAAAGTGTCTGGGACATAATAATCATCCAGTAAATATTAACTGTTACGTTATTTTCATTAGTTTTGCTGAGCATTATTGTACCTTAAGGTCTGCAAAATAATTTGACACTTTTTCTTATTTGGCTCTCACAAGAACATTGGGAAGTCCACAGCACCTTTATGTTGGCCACGTTATGCAGATGAGAAAACAGAAGCACTTGCTTTCCTGAGGTTACAAAAGGGATTGTGGAATATGTAGAAAGAGTAGAAGTCTCTCTTTCTAATGATTTTATGAGCAGATGGAAGAAGTGAAATGTAGACACATGAAAAGTCAGATTATTATAAGAAAAAAATAATACAATTCTATAAAGGTAGTTCCTGAATAGTTTATTTTTGTATTGTGGAGACTGTGTTATAAGACCTTGGCTGAAGAAGTGGTCAGACTATAACTGAATTTCTCTAAGAAGTAAGAAGAATGTATGTCCTGAAGGATGCGTAGATATTAGGTATATTTGCTATGTGGGCGTTTCATTCCATATAGCAAACAACCTGCATAATTGAAGAAAGTGTGTAGATCAAAGACTTGCAGGTTCCTTTTATCTTACATCTAAGGTATAAAAGGTACAGAAATTAAATTGATTTAGCAGATTGGGCATTATAACAGATTTATCTTAAATACAATTTACTTTTGATTAGGGTTGTCTGTGAGGAGTGTTTGTTGGCGAGGTGACCATATTCTAGTTGGAACACAGGACAGTGAAATCTTCGAAATTGTGGTGCATGAAAGAAATAAACCTTTCCTAATTATGCAAGGACATTGTGAAGGTGAACTTTGGGCACTTGCTGTCCATCCTACAAAACCTTTGGCTGTGACTGGAAGTGATGATCGTTCAGTCAGGTAAGCAAATTAAAATGTAATTTCATAGGCTGGAATTTGTCCTTAGAGAAACATAACAAAAACTGAATAAAAAAACTTCAATTTAAATATTAACAGCTTAAAATATAACAAACATAATTAATAGGTACTTAGAATTAACAATTTATAAGATTTTTTTCTCTTAATCAGTTGGAGTTAGTTAGCTACATAGCAAAATGTACCCTGCTATTTCTGCCTCTTTAGTAACCGTATAATATTCCACTGTATGGAATGGCTCATGGAATATATTATGGAATTTTATATGACTCAGTCAGTTAAGTGTCTACCTTTAGCACAGGTCATGATCCCGGGGTCCTGGGATCATGCCCCATGTCGGACTTCCTGCTCAGTGGGGAGTCTGCTTCTCCATCTGCCCTGCCACCACACTTGAACACTCTCTCTCTCTCAAATAAAAATCTTTTTAAAAATTCCATTGCATGGATATACTGTAATTTATTCAACTGAATCATTTTTTAAAAATTATAGTTGACATACAGTATTAAATTAGTTTCAGATGTGCAACATAGTGATTCAACAATTAATATACTTTACAAGATGTTCTCCACATTGGCTATAGTTATCCTCTGTCACCACACAGAGTTATTACAATTTTGACTCTATTCTTCACAAACTGGTGCAGCTACTCTGGAAAACAGTATATAGGTGCCTCAAAAAGTTAAAAGTATGAACTTCCCTGTGACCCAGCATTTGCATTACTAGGTATTTATCCAAAGGATACAAAAATATTGATTTGAAAGGGTATAGGCACTCAGTGTTTACAGCAGCACTATCAAAAACAGCCAAATTATGTAAAGAGCCCACATTTCCATTGACTGATGAATGGATAAAAAAGATGTGTGTGTGTGTGTGTGTGTATATATAACACACACACACATCTTTTTTATCCATTCATCAGTCAATGGAAATGTGGGCTCTTTACATAATTTGGCTGTTTGTGTATATATATATCACACACACACACACACACACACACACACAAATACACACAGAGGACTATTACTCAGCCATCAAAAAGAATGAACTCTTTCCATTTGCATGGAACTCTTTCCATTGCAACAATGTGGATAGAACAAAAATATATTAAGCGAAATAAGTCAGAGAAAGACAAATACCATATGATTTTACTCAAGTGGACTTTAAGAAAAAAAATAGATGAATATAAAGGAAAAGAAGTAAAAATAAGATAAAAACAGAGAAGGGGGGGCACCTGGGTGGCTCAGTGGGTTAAAGCCTCTGCCTTTGGCTCAGGTCATGATCCCAGGGTCCTGGGATCGAGCCCTGCATCAGGCTCTCTGCTCGGCGGGGAGCCTGCTTCCCTTCCTCTCTCTCTGCCTGCCTCTCTGCCTACTTGTGATCTCTGTCTGTCAAATAAGTAAATAAAATCTAAAAAAAAAACCACAAAAAACAAAACACAGAGAAGGAAGGAAACCATAAGAGACTCTTAACTATAGAGAACAAACTGAGGGTTGCTGAAGGGGAGGTAGGTCAGTGGATGGGTTAAATGGGTGATGGGCATTAAAGGAGGACACTTGTGATGAGCACTGGGTGTTATATGTAAGTGATGAATCACTGAGTTCTGCTGAAACCAATACTACACTATCTGTTAACTAACTTGAATTTAAATAAAATCTTGGAAGTAAAAAAAGAAAAAGGTCAGCCAAGAAAATCAAAGAGGAAATTTAAAAATTCGAGGAGACAAATGAAAATTTAAACACAATGATCCAAAGCCTTTGAGCTGCAGCAAAAACAGTTTTAAGAGGGACGTTTATAACAATATAGGCCTACCTCAAGAAGCAAGAAAAGACTCAATCAATTTACCCATACTCCTAAAGGAGTTAGAGAAAAACACAACCCAAATCCAGCAAAAATAAGGAAATGACAAAGATTAGAGCAGAAATAAATGATACAGAAACTAAAGAAACAATAGAATGGATCATTGAAACCAAGAGCTGGTTCTTTGAAAAAATTAACAAAATTGAGGGGCACCTGGGTGGCTCAGAGGGTTAAAGCCTCTGCCTTCAGCTCCGGTCATGATCCCAGGGTTCTGGGATCGAGCCCCACATCAGGCTCTCTGCTCAGCAGGGAGCCTGCTTCCCCCCCACCCCCGCCTGCCTCACTGCCTACTTGTGATCTCTGTCAAATAAATAAATAAAATCTTTAAAAAAAATTAACAAAATTGATAAACCTCCAGCAAGACTCATCCAAAAAAAAAAAAAAAAAAAGACTCAAAATCAGAAATGAAAGAGGAGAGGTGAAAACAGACACCACAGAAATGCACAAGATTATAAGAGAATAGTATGAAAAATAATATGCCAACAAACTGGACAATATAGAAGAAATGGATAAATTCCTGGAAACATGAAACTTACCAAAACTGAAACAGAAGAAATAGAAAATTTGAACAGACTGATCACCAGCAGTGAAATTGAATCAGTAATCAAAAAACACCCAACAAACAAAAGTCCAGAGGCTTCACAGGTGAATTCATCAAACACTTAAAGAAGAGTTAATGCCTATTCTCAAACTTTTCCAAAAAAGTATTAGAGGAAAGAAAACTTCCAAATTCATTCAGTGAGGCCAGCACTACCCTTGTACCAAAACCATGTAAAGAGTCCACAAACAGGCCAGTATCTCTGATGAACACAGGTGTGATAATTCTGAATAAAATTTAGCATTCCAAATACAATAATACATTTTAAAAAAATCATTCACCATAGTCAGGTGGGATTTATTCCTGGGTTGCAAGGGTGAATCAGTATTTGCAAATCAATTTGATAAATCACATCAATAACAGGGTAAATAACAGAAGATCTGCATCTATTTTAATAGATACAGAAAAAGTGGAACATGATGGAAACTCTCAGAGTGGGCTTAGAGGGAACATACTTCAACATAACAAAGACTGTATATGAAAAACCCACAGCTAACATCATACTCAATGGGGAAAAACAGAGATTTTCCCCTAAGGTCAGGAACAAGATAAGGATGCTCACACTCACCACTTTTATTCAACATAGAACTGGAAGTCCTAGACAGAAATCACACCAGAGAAAGGAATAAAAGGGATCCATATTGGTAAGGAAGAAGTAAAACTTTCACTCTTCGCAGATGATGTGGTATATATAAAAAATTGTAAATACTCTACAAGAAAACTGCTAGTGAACTGATTAGTGAATACAGGAAGTTTACAAAATCAGCATACAGAAATCTTTTGCACTAATATTACAGCAACAGAAACAGAAATTAAGAAAACGACCCCATTTACAATTGTACCAAAAACAATAAAAGGAATAATCTTAACCGGAGAGGTGAGAGACTGCTACTCTGAAAACTATGAAACTTGGATAAAAGAAATTGAAGGTGACCCAAAGAAATGGAAATCATCCCATGCTTGTTGATTAGAAGAACAAACATTGTTAAAATATTTATACTACCCAAACTAATCTACAGATTTAATGCAACCCCTATATAGATAACAACAGCGTTTTCACAGAATTAGCATAAATAATCCTAAAATTTTTATGGAACCACAAAAGAACCCAAATACCCAAAGCAATCTTGAAAAAGAAAAAACTGGAGCTATCACAATTCTGGACTTCAAATTATATTGTAAATATATAGGAATCAGTACAGTATGTTCCTGGCACAAAAATAGACACATACATCAATGGAACAGAATAGAAAGCCCAGAAATAAACCCTCGGTTATATGATCAATTTATCTTCAATCAAGGAGGCAAGAATATACTATGGGAAAAAAGTCTCTTCAACAAATGGTGATGGGAAAACTGGACAGTGAAAAATAATGAAACTGCTTTCGTATACCACACACAGAAACAAACTCAAAATAGGTTAAAGACCTAAATGTAAGACCTGAAACTATAAAAATCCTAGAAGAGGACTGGCCACAACATCTTTCTAGATACGTCTCCTGAGGCAAGGGAAACAAAAGCAAAAATAAGCTATTGTGACTATATCAAAATAGCGAGCTTCTGCACAGCAAAGGGAACAACCAAAAAAACTAAAAGACAACCTACTGAATGGGAGAAGATATCTGCAAATGACATGGGGGCTAGTATCTAATATATATAAAGAAATCCTACAACTCATCAAGGAAAAAAATAATGCAGTTAAAAAATAAGCAAGAGATGTGAACAGACATTTCTCCAAAGAAGACATCTAGGTGGCCAACAGACACATGAAAAAGATGCTCAACATCACGCATCATCAGGGCAATGCAAATGAAAACCACAATGAGATACCATCTCACAGCTGTCAGAGTGACTAAAATAAAAGAAATATGTGTTGACAAGGATGTGGGGAAATAGGAACCCTTGTGCACTGGGAATGCAAACTGCTGCCACTACTGTGGAGAACAATGTGGAGGTTCCTGAAAAAAAATAAATTACTCTATCTGGTAATTGCACTCCTGGGTATTTGCCCAAAGAATTAAAAAAGCACTGATTTATGGGGATATGTGCACTCCTTTGTTGTTATTGTCACATTATTTACAGTGGCCAAGTTATGGAAGCAACCTAAGTGTGTACATCAGTAGATGAATGGATAAGAAGTGGTATGTACATACAATAGAATATTATTCAGCCATAAAAAATGAGGCAGTACCATTTGCAACAACATGGATGGGTCTATAGACTATAATGCTAAACAAAATAAGCCAATCAGAGAAAGACGGATACCATGTGCTTTCACTTGTATGTGGAATTTAAGAAAAAAGAAATTAACAAAGTGAGGGGAAAAAAAAGACAAACCAAAAATAGACTCTTAACTATAGAGAATATATGGTTACCAGAGGGGAGGTGGATGCAGGGAATGGGTGAAATAGGGGAATGGTATTAAGAGTACAGTTACCTTGGATGAGCACTGAGTAATATATGGAATTGTTGAATCACTGTATGGTGCATCTGAAGCGAATACAACACTGTGTGTTAACTACACCGAAATGAAAATAAAAATTATACTAAAAATTAAAACATAATTATTCATAGGTATGTACTTATTGCCATTTTGTTAATTGTTTTCTGGTTGTTTTTAGTTCTCTCTTTTTCTCTTGCTCTCTTCGCATGTGGTTTGATAACTTTCTTTAGTGTTATGCTTAGATTCCTTTTTTTGTTATCTTTTGTGTATCTACTATAGGTTTTGGTTTGTGGTTACCATGAGGTTTGAATATAGTGTCTTAATATATAGCACTGTATATTAAGTTGGGGGCCACTTAAGTTTGAACCTATTCTAAAAGCCCTACAGGTGTGCTTGGGTGGCTCAGTTGATTAACGTCAGACTCAGTGTCAGCTCAGGTCTTGATCTTAGGGTTGCGAGGTCAAGCCCCAAGTTGGGCTCTAGGCTGGGTGTGGAGCCTACTTAAGAAATAAATAAATAAAAGCACTTCATATTTATTTCCCCTTCTGTATTTTGTGTATGAGGTCGTATTTTACATCTTTCTATTCTATGTGTCCCTTACCTAATTTTTGTAGATATAATTGATTTTACTACTTCTATCTTTTAACCCTATTATTAGCTTTATAAATGATTGGTATCCTACCTTTATTTTGTGTTTGCTTTTACCAGTGAAAATTTTTTGTTTCATAGTATTTGTCCAGTCATGGTCTTTTCTGCTTAACAAAGTCCCTTAACCTTTCTTGTAAGGCTGGCTTAGTGGTAATGAACTCCTTTAAATTTGTTTGTCTGGGTAACTCTTTCTCTCTTCAGTACCGAATAATAATCTTGCCTGGTAGATTATTCTTGGCTTTAGGTTTCTTCCTTTCAGCACTTTGAATATATCATGCCATTCTCTTCTGGCCTGCAAAGTTTCTGCTGAAAAGTCAACTAATTTCCTTATGGGATTTCTCCTGTATTTAACTAGTTGGTTTTCTTTTACTGCTTTTAAGATTCCCTCTTGTTTTAAATTTTACCATTTTAATTATTGTGTGTCTTGGTGTAAACTTCTTGGGTTCAACTTGTCGGGGACTCTCTCTGCTTCCTTGACCTGGATGTCTGTTTTTTAACTTGGGTTAAAGGAGTTTTCAACTATTATTTCTTCTGCCCTTTACTCTCTTTCTTCTCCTTTTGGGACCCCTGTAATGCAGATATTAGTATGCTTGATGTTGCAGGGGTCCTTAACCTGTCTTCATTTTTTTAAAACTCTTTTTTTCTTTTTTGCTTTTCTGCTTGGGTGGTTTCCATGACCCAGATTACTGATCTTCCAGATTATTGATCTTTCTTCTGCATCCTCTGATCTGCTCTTGCTTTCCTTTGGGTTTGGGTTTTGTTTGTTTGTTTTGTTTTGTTTTTTGTTTTTTCAGTTACTGCATTCTTCAGTTCTGGTTGTTTTTTCTTTATATTTTCTCCTTGTTGACGTTCTCAATAAGTTCCTCCAGTCTGGTGCTCATCTTTACGGCCATTAGTTTGAACACTCTGTCAGGAAGATTGTTTTCTTCCATTTTGTTCTTTTTCTGAGGTTTTGTCTTGTTCTTTCATTTGGCACATAATCCTATCCCTTTGTCTCACTTTATCTAACTCCCTGTGTTTATATATTAGGTAATTCATCTACATTTCCTGGTCTACACGGTGGCCTTAAGTACAAGGTGTCCTGCAGAGCCCAGTAGTGTAATCTTCCCTGGTTACCAGAACCAGATGCCCCAGGTGTATCCCCTGTGTGGGCTGTGTGCAACCTCTTGTGATTGGGCCACAACTGATGTGGGAATGCTGGTGGGTGGGGCTGGCCCCCTTTTCTGGTGCAAGAATCATTTTGGAGGGGCACTTGTCTGGCCTAGGCTGCCAGGTGTGGCAGGGTGGTTGTCACTTTGGGGGAGACATCAGCCCTGACTGAGGCTGTTCACCAGGTGTGGTGGAGTGGGAGTCACTTTGGAGAGGCATTTTCCAGGGCAGGTAGGTTGGGTGAGGTGGGTCCATAGGGCAAGCCCACTTCAGGACAAGTAGTACTAGCAAGATAAATATAGAATGTCAGCTAGGCTTAAGTAGGGCAAAAGAATGGTACCTGCTAGTACTTCCATTACCAGAGAAAACTCCTACAGATTCCTGCCCTTCCAACATGCACTCTAGTATATGTGCTGCCGAAGCTAGCACCCAACATGCACTCTAAAGTTAATCTCTTTCGGAGAGACTTTTCAAACTACTGCTGCTTCACTGGGTCTCTGACCAAGTGATAAAGTGTGCTGGTCCCTTTAAGAGCTGTCTTGAGTCCCGCTAACCCTCTGGCTCTTCTGGAGTTAAGTCTTGCTGATTTTCAAAGCTGTTGGAGTTAAGCCAGACATTACAGGAGCTCATCTTTCCAGTGTAGGTACCTAGGGCCTAGGGTACCTGATGTGGGGTTTGATCCCCTTGCTCCTCAGGGTGGACCTCCGTATGTGCAATATTCCTCCTGCTTGTGGGTCCTTATGCTGGGGCTGTGGTATCTGACCACGTCTCTTGTCCTCCAACCCTTCTCATTTTGGCTGCTTCTTTGTGTTGCTGGCTGTAGTTGATCTGTTCTGCTCATTTTAAGGTTGTTTTCAGAGTGACTTGCGTTATATGTAGCTCTTGCTTCCAGGTATACATGGCAGGAAGTGACCTCAGAATTCTCCTATTCTACTATCTTCCTAGTCCATTATTGATGAGACTTTAGGTTTTTCCAGTTTTATGCTGTTAAATACAATGCTTACAATGAATATTCTTTTATCTCTGCTATTGTATACATGTGTAAATGTGCATATCTCTTTGGTAACTTCTGAGTATTCAAATGATATATGCATTTTAAATTTTGATAGATAATGCCTTATAGAAAGGTAGTAACAATTTATATACCTGTCAGCAATGCATAACAGTGCCTATTTTCCCATACCCTTGGCAGCCCTGATTATTACCCCAAAAGGTGAGAAGTGATTTCCTGGGGTACCTGGGTGGCTCAGCCATTACGTGTCTGCCTGTGGCTCAGGTCATGATCAAACCCTGCATCGGGCTCCCTTCTTGGTGGGAAGCCTGCTTCTCCCACTCCCCCTGCTTGTGTTCTCTCTCTTGCTGTGTCTCTGTCAAATGAATAAATAAAATCTTAAAAAAAAAAATCCATTTAAAAGTGATATAAAAATATAGTGGGCACGAAATACATTAAGTAAATGGTAGCGCTCACAATAGTATAGTTCTGCTTTGTCCAGCACAATAGCCACTGGCCACATGAGCACCTGAAATGTGGCTAATCTGAAATGAGGTGTGCAGTAAGTGAAGAACCGGCGTGGAAAAAAAAAATGTAAACTATCTCCTTGATAATTTTTATTTATTTATTTCTATTGATATAATTTTAGATTGATGTAGTAATTGATAACATTTTGGACATATTCAAATTAATTTCACTTTTTCCTTGGTACTTACCAAATTTTTATTTTTTACTTTTATTTTTTAGTAACAACTAAATATGTTTAAAGTGTACAGCATAATGTGTTCTATACCATAATGTTCTGACGTACATATACAGAGCAAAATGATTACTACAAACTCATTCACATACCAGTCTCTCTCTGTCAAACAAATAAAATCTATTAAAAAGTGATTCCCTGTTATATTGTGAAAATGTGCTTTTCTCTCCTGTTGAGGTGTGTTGAGTATGTTTACATATGGTTTGAGGACATTTGTAATTCCTTTTCTCTGATCTGTCTGGTGAAGCTCTTTCGCTGTTTTCTGTTAGTTCATTGTTCTTTCTCTAATTACTTCAAAATATGACCTAATATTTGTCTACATTTTATAGAAATTAGCACATTGTCTATGATAGTGGTTCTCAGTGTGGTTCCTGGACCAGCAGCATCAATATTCCTTGTAAAAAATGCAAATTCTCATGTGTTAACCAGGACCGAGTATCAGAAATTCATCAATTCGTGGTTTGATAAGTCTTCCAAGTGGAGGTGATGTACACTAAATTTTAAGAACTGCTGGTCAGTTATATGTGTTTAGATATTTTATACACTTTGTCATTTTTTTCACCATTTCATCTATAAATGTTTTGTGTAAAAGGTAACTTTAAATATCACCACAGTACTGTTTTCACACAGCATTCCTTTGGTTTCTTTGAGTAACGCTCCAAAGAATGTGCATATACAGCAGTTGTTGATGTGTCCTTTAAATCTTGTATTCTGTAGCTTCCTTCCTCCTTACCCCCTTTTTTTTCTTATAATTTTGTTGTTGAAGAAACTAAGTATTCATCCTCCAGAGTTCCCCACATTCTGGATTTGGCTAGTTGCACCTCCATGTGTTTTAATACATTCTCTCTTCCCTGCATTATATGAACTGATAAGTAGATCTAGAGATTTGATGAGATGCAGTTATGGATTTTCACCAAGAATATTTCCTGATGGTAATGTGTATCTCTGTTTGATGATACCTAGCATGTAATCTCTTTTTTAAATCATATTAGCAGCTATTGATGGTTATTATCTAGATGAGTGTTTTTTAACCTTTTTTATAATTATTGATTTCCTAATGAGAATTTTTAGATAATTTTTTCCCAAATTACATCCCCTTCACATGAAATTTCAAGTAAATGGTATAGCTCACCACAAAAATGTACATATCTGTTTTTGTACTATGGCCCAAGAGAGAGTTACAAACCATTATAATATTTAAAATTCATTCCTGAGAACTAATTTTCATTCCTGAGAACTAATTTTTAGCTTTGGGGCAGTATTGCTCCTGACCTAGATCTTTCATTAAGAGTTTCATATAGTGGTATTTTAACTTCACTCATATTCATTTGTTAGCTGTCATATTCCTATAAAAAGAATTTATCTTCATCAACCATTTGCTTATCCTGGGTGAAGTTTGTACAGGAAAACAGGAAAGTGTTTCTTTGCCATTTACTAGTTTAAAACATAGTTGGCTCCCTGGAATGCTTTGTATGATCTATTCACATTTCTTGCCATTTTTTGTAGGGTTATAGATTATTTTCTCCTTTATTTTTAGCAGGTTTTTTATGTTATGGATATTAACTCTTTCTGATGTAAGTTGCAAATAATTTTCACCAATTTCTTTCTTTTTCTTTCATTGCTTTTTGCCACACAGAACTTTTTTGCTGTTATTTTGTTTTATGAACTTAATATTTTCTTTTATGACTTCTGAGCTTCTATCAAAAATTTTCTTCAAAGTTAAAAAAAAAAGTTTTTAATATATGCTTCTGTATCCTAATGGCTTTATTATTTTTTTTTAAATTCACTTCAAGAAATGAGGTGGGATACAACCTAATTCTTTTCAGATAACACTGATTTTTAAAATGATATGTTAATCAGTCATGCTGTGTTCTGTTCTGTCATTGTGCTACTACTCAGTTTTATGGGGATGGGAGATGCCATAGTTCTGTGTCCACCTGGAAATTTAGTGTGGGGCCACACTTAACCCATGTGCTTTGCTAGGAACTATCTTATAGTTCATTTTAGGAGAACTGCTATTACCAGTTGCTGCATGGCTGTTGGAAAAAAGGCAACTGAACTTTTTTTTTTTAATGTATTTATTTATTTTTTCAGCGTAACAGTATTCATTGTTTTTGCACAACACCCAGTGCTCCATGCAAAACGTGCCCTCCCTATTACCCACCACCTGGTTCCCCCAACCTCCCATCCCCGCCCCTTCAAAACCCCCAGGTTGTTTCTCAGAGTCCATAGTCTCTCATGGTTCGCCTCCCCTTCCAATTTCCCCCAACTTCCAAGGCAACTGATCTTTTAAAAAGTAATTCATCAGACTTCTGTTTCTGCTTTTGGTGGGCAAGTAATTTGGAAGGAACTCACATTAAAAACAACTAAAAATGCTGGTTAAAATGTAAAATCTTCAAAGAACAGTCAAGATATTAAAGATCTACTAGCCAAATTGTGAAAGAAAATGGGAATTTAGGAGCACCAGTGGGCCAATGCCACTTTGCCCTGGGGGCATTTTTTCTTCCTTTGAGTAAACTTGGGCTTTGTTGGTGGCTTTCTCCTAGGGCAAAGGGGCAGATGTCAAGATCCAGAGCCCATCCACGGAGAGTAGGTCAGCACACTCTACTAGAACATTGGGCTCTGAAAAAAAATAATCCCCTGCAAATTCGTGTGGGAATAGAAATCTTATTTCAAGTTTTAGTAGCACAGGAAGAGTAGTGTAAAACTGCTTGATTATGTTATTTAAACAGCATTAGTTCTGGGGCACCTGGGTCTGCCTTGGGCCCGGGTCATGATCCCAGGATTTTGGGATCAAGTCCTGCCTCAGGCTGCTTCTCCCTCTCCCTCTGCATGCTGCTCTCCCTGCTTGTGCACTCGCTCACTCGCTCTCACTCTCTGTCAGATGGATAAATTAAAAAAAAAAAAAAAGAAAAGCATTAGTTCTTGTCCAGATAACTTTACCTCAGTGTAAGTTTTACATGTAAGTGCTACTTTTGCCTTATAGTTTTAGATTGAATTCATTAAGACACAATATCAAACATGCATGAAAGCTAAGTTCCAAAGCTACTAGTTGTTAAAGGCAGTTATGGTTCAGAAGAATTTCATTCTTGACTTTGAGATCAGCAAAGCACAATAAAATTTTACCACTTTTAAGCCATTAACTGCTGTGTGGTACAGCAAGTCAGGTTTTTGAACTTCTATTCCTGACAAAACTTCAGAACTAACAATGGTTATATCCCCCAAATCAAATGAAGTTCATCATTAGCATTATTGGTTCATAAACATTCAGTTTTGTGTTTTGTTTTATTTTTCTTCAAAATACTTGCTGAAGAATAATACAATGAATAACAGGCTTTTTAAACACCTTACATTTTTATGGTTTTTGTAAATTTGCCTAGGCCATTTTTTTTCTATCCATGTTTTTAACACCATCTAATTCCACCCTACACTGTATTGGTTTAGTTCTTTCTCAATTTTGTCTTTGGAAATGCTCTAGGCTATAGTTATTCCACACCACCTATTCATAGAAGCTAATTCTTCATCACTTCAAACTTGGCATGGACTCCTTGAATAAACAACTGAGTAGTACTGGTAACATCTGTTGACTCATTACAATCCAAGGAGCCCACTCAACATTATTTATCTTGCTTAATTAACTGTTGGTGGTTTTCCCCAAACCCTCAACTTTTTGAGAAACTGTTCTCACTTTAAAGGTTAATAATCTTAAATTTCTTTTCTCTGGACACATTTTTTAGCCACTGCAATTTAAAATGATATAGTTAATCCATTACCAATAAGTAGCTTTCCTTGTTTAGCTAACATGCCACTTAGAAACTTAACTTTTTTTTTTTTTTTTAATTTGACAGACAGAGATCACAAGTAGGCAGAGAGGCAGGCAGAGAGGAAGGGGAGCAGGCTCCCCGCTGAGCAGAGAGCCCGATGCGGGCCTAGATCCCAGGACCCTGGGATCATAAGCTGAAGGCAGAGGCTTTAACCCACTGAGCCACCCAGGCGCCCTAGAAACTTAACTTTTGTTGACATCTCATTTTAATTTTTAAATTCTAACTTTTCTGATCATTGCCTTCCTGTAAGAGATATTGCAAGGAGTGCTTAGTCTAGTAATGTTCATCTATATCTGTATTTTTTCGGGCAACTATACTGTCATTGCATAAGGAATACAGTGCTTACTCTCTCATTCAAGAACTATCATTTATACTCCACTATGCCTTAAAAATGCAAAATTTGAGGTTTACTTTTCTCTCTTTCTTTTCGTTTTGACACAATGTGTATGTGGTTAGCACACCTAGAACTTGAAATTCTATCAGTTGTGCCCCTGCAATTTGTAGTGCGTGAAAGAAGCAGTGCAAAGTGATATGACTGTTGCATACTGTTTGCCATACCTTTTCAACAGCTGTACTTTGCCTCTGTAGTATGAAAGCAGCCA
Organism: Meles meles; assembly: GCF_922984935.1. Classification (NCBI taxonomy): domain Eukaryota; kingdom Metazoa; phylum Chordata; class Mammalia; order Carnivora; family Mustelidae; genus Meles; species Meles meles. Next base: position 123,956,418 of record NC_060071.1, read on the forward strand.
TAGATAATGTGTAAACAAAAAGTGTGGCTGTGTTTCCATGAAACCTGATTTACGGACACTGAAATTTGAATTTCCTATGAGTCTCTCATGTCTCAAAATGTTATTATTTTTTTTCAACCATTTAAAAATGTAAAAACCATTCTCAGCTTTCCAAACTGTACAAAAACAAGCAGTGGTTCCAGTTTGGCCACAGGCTATGGTTTGCTGACCCCTGCGGTAGAGCATTAAAGTCTTTGGTAAATATATTTATTGTTGAAATACAGAAAGTTTTCCTTCGGAATCAGGAAAAAGACAGTGATATCCATTTCCCCCATTGTATTTGTCACCCTTATATTTACCTTTGTCAGTACAGTAAGGCTAAATATATATTTATAATACATTTATATATAGATACTTGGATTGGAAAGGAAGAACCAATTCATTTGCTGATGTAATTATATATGTAGAAAATCTAAAGAAAAATACAGAGAAATTATTGGAATTTTTAAAAAAGATAATTTAACAAATTTCCTAGCTGTAAACACAATATACAAAACCATTTTTCCAAGGAAAAATCAACAAATAGAATTTTTTAAAAAAGATGCTGTAGCAGTGTCTACAATAGCCAAACTATGAAAAGAACCTAGATGTCCATCAACAGATGAATGGATAAAGATATGTGTGTATACACACACGCACACACGCACACACACATACACGAATACTATGCAGCCATCAAAAATGAAATCTTGCCATTTGCAACCACATGGATGGAATTAGAGGGTATTATGCTGAACGAAATAAGTCAATCAGAGAAAGACAATTATATGGTCTCTCTGATAGGAATTTGGGAGGCAGGGCAGGGCGTTGTGGGGGGTAGCGAAGGAAAAAATGTAACAAGATGGGATCAGGAGGGAGACAAACCATAAGAGATTGTTAATCTCACAAAACAAACTGAGGGCTGCTGGGGGGGTGGGGAGTAGGGATAGGGTGGCTGGGTGATGGACATTGGGGAGGGTATGTGCTATGGTTAGTGCTGTGAAATGTGTAAGCCTGATGATTCACAGACCTGTACCCCTGGGGTAAATAATACATTATAATGTTCATAAAAATAATTTTTTAAAAAAGAGACTGCTATAAAAACATTTGAAAATCTAGTTTTGTCAATCTTTTCTTAACCTCTTGGCGTAGATATCTATTCATTAAGATGAAGCATTTGTTTTTATATTATCTGTATTTAAATTTCCTCCTAAGTACTATTTCAGCTGAATTCCACAAGTTTTGATATGACATTTTTTATTAACACTTCAAAATACTAATTTTCATTAATTTTTTTCTTTGTCCTTTGGGTTATTTAAAGTATAATTCTTAATTTTCAATCAGCATTTTCTACTTTCTGTTACAGATTTCTAACATTAGAGTGTGGAACAAACAATGTGCATAGTCTTAAGTGTTACTTTTAAATTAAAAGACTATATATATATAGTATATACCATATACCACTATATATATACACACTATATATAGTATATATGTATATCCCCTTTGATCAGGGTAGAAATCATCCGCCTAAAATAAATGATTGGAAAAAAATGAGGTCATTACACTGTTTTAAAAATAAAAGATTCTAGGGGCAACTGGGTGGCTCAATCAGTCAGGTGTCCGACTCTTAGTTTTGGCTCAGATCATGATCTCATGGTCTCATGGGTTGTGGAATCAAGCCCCATCTTGGGCTTCCCACTCAGCTGGGAGTCTGCTTGGAAGTCTATCCCTCTGTTCCTCTTCCAACTCACACTCTTTTTCTCTCTCTCGAATAAATAAATCTTAAAAAAATCGATTTTATAAACTCTTGTCTTTCAAAGTATGAATAGTAATCCTTTTCTCATAGATCAGAATTCCTTGCCAGAAAGTATGTAGTTAAAATATATTTATATTACTTTCTTAGATGATTATTTTAACAAAAATCTTTTCATAGAGTTCATCATTTTTAAGCATACATTAGTTAATTATTCTTTTATTTTAATTAAATGTTACAGGATATGGAGCCTAGTAGATCATGCCCTAATAGCAAGGTGTAATATGGAAGAACCAATTCGTTGTGCAGCTGTCAATGTAGATGGAATCCATCTTGCCCTTGGAATGAAGGATGGCTCATTCACTGTACTTAGAGTAAGGTATGGTATTGGGATAGAAACAGTAAATTTCTGTTAAGTGATAATTTGCAATACTCATTGTTTTTACCTATTTCATTTTCACTCTCCTTTCATATTAACATATATACACACACATATATATTTCAGATATTAGTTTTGTTCAATACTAAAAATATAAAAAATGACTTTGTCGGAGAATTGTTAACTCGAAAACCTTGGCTTTGGGGCTTAAGAATGCTAGTGTCTAAAATTTTGAGCTATGAATTTGGGTTTTGACCTCCATTCCTTGGTAGTATTGACTTTTAGTAATGATCCTCTGCCATTGGTGGGGGGTGATGGTGACCTTGAGGCCATTAAAAATGGGTGAAAGGTTTTTTGTTATTTGCAGCTTTATTCTTTGAAAAAAAGTCTCCATCTTTTCTCGTTTGTTTGCATGATTAGAAGAGTTAAACAAATTTGTTAAAGCAGTTCTCATCTCATGTTGAATTATAGGTACAGTGCATTCTATTGAATTCTATATAGCTAGTAACAGACTTTGCCTGTGGGGACACCTGAGTGGCTCAGTTGGTTATGCACCTGACTCTTGATTTCGGTTCAGGTCATGATCTCAGTGTTGTGAGATCAGATGCCCTACTGGGCATAGAGCCTGCTTAAGAGTCTCTCTCTCCCTTGACTCCCCCAACCCCAACTATCACGCCCTCTCTCTCAAAAACAAAAGCAAATTTTGATATAAATCCATATGTGTGTTCACAAGCATATATATTTATGAAATTCTTCTCTAGCTTAGGGAATGGTAGAACCTTTTCAGTTGCCCAATCCAGAAACCATTAATTCCCTTATCTAGTTAATCACAGAGTTCTGGATGATCTACTTCCCAAGTAGCTTTTAAATTAATCTGCTTCCTCCCATTTTCAGCATTGTACTCTTGTATAGACTTCTGCCGTCTCCTAACTGGATTGGTGGATAGCATCGCAGCTGGTCTCCTTAGCTCCTGTTTTGCTTCCCTCAAGACTTTTTTTTTACTCTGCAGTTAATAGTGATGCCTTTTAAAGCAAATTTGTTTGCATCCCTCTTCTTTCTAAAATATGGTCAAAGCTTGACACTGTTCCTAGTTTGAATTTCATAATCCTTAACGTAGCCAGTAGTGCCCATCTCCCCGCTTGTTTCTTTCTGCCTCACTGTTTTCCTCTCAGCTGTGTAAAACATCTTTTGCTTCTTCAGATACATCATGTTCTCTTGTACCTCTGAGTTTCTCTAGTTGCTGACTTTCTTTCTGGGACAGGTTTTTATAATGAGATAAGCTGATGTTTTTCTTTTGCACTAATTTCTTTTTTTTTTTTTTTTTTTTTTTTTGCACTAATTTCTTAATTGTAATAATATATATGTAATACAAAATTTATCGTTTTAACCACCTTTCAAAATTCAGTGGCATTGGGGTACCTGGGTGGCTCCATGGGTTAAAGCCTCTGCCTTTGGCTCAGGTCGTGATCTCAGGGTCCTGGCATCGAGCCCCGCATCGGGCTCTCTGCTCAGCGGGGAGCCTGTTCCCCACTCTCTCTCTGCCTGCCTCTCTGCCTACTTGTGATCTCTCTGTCAAATAAATAAATAAAATCTTTTTTAAAAATTCGGTGACATTAAGTACATTTACATTGTTGTGCAACAAGAATTTAAGATGCTTGTAAAACACCTAAGAGTTCCTCTCATATAGCTCCTATGCATTAAAAATAATTATTTTTGTTAATTGTACATTTATTTGCCCTTTCAATTATTGTGTACAAGTAACTGGGCGAATAAGTTCTTATCTCTAATAAGTCATTACTTCAGCAACTGAGTCCAACATTACTGACAAGACCATTGGAATGGTGATTATAGCTATTAAATACCTTTTTAGTTTAACCACATAAATTTACCTTACAAAATATTCTTAATCCTAGATTTACCTGGTCACTGTTTCTTCTTGGTTTGCCGTACATATTTGCCATATAATGAAGCAGACTTATAGCAGTATTAAAGGACCCCCACAGGAGTAGTTACGTTATGATTGGAGGAACATAGAATAAATTAAGGTCTAACACACTGATTCTCAATTTGGGATACAAGATGATGTGCCAGCACAGAATCACATAACTTCTAGAACATCTCTCTTCCTTTTGATAAAAAATGTTACCAGTTTTATGTTAAACATATCATGGAGTCAAAAGAAAAAATGCAAATATTTTTCAAATTAAAAGATTCATATATGTAAAATTTGACTTGTAGTGGGTGGCATGGTGTTATCCACCCCAAACTTCTCAGAGTCACTCATTCATTCTCATGAGTAGGTAGGAAGACTTAAGTGGAAGAACTTGATAAGCCCAATTAACAAATTTCCTGAGGATAGAATAAGGTTTCCTAAAGAGTATGAGACAGACTTTAGTTATAAAAGCATTTTCATTTTATATTCTGTTAGCAGCTGCCATTTGTCTCTGACGGTGTCACTGCCACATTACATCAACTACAGAAGGATTAGGAGACTTTCTCCCTAAGTAATCACACATTTCATTTAAAAACTTTTTTCTACCCACTTATATTTTGTCTGTTCCATTTCTTGGGAATAATTAAATAATTAAAAGTTGTTTCCTGGCTTTAAAAAGTAACTTTGTATATCTCCATTATTTTCCACATCAAACCTTTTTGTCTCTCTGTAGCCCTCCACTGAAGGAGCACTATCAAAACGTGCTCAAGTAGGGCGTGTGGGTGGCTCTGTCAGTTGAACATCCGACTCTTGATATTTGGCTCAGGTCATTATCTTGGGGTTCTGGGATCAAGCCCCTTGTTGGGCTCTGTACGCAGTGGGGAGTTGGCTTGAGATTCTCTCTCCCCCTCCTCTCACCTTCCCCCTCCCCACACACACACTCACTTGGGTGCATGCTCTCTCTCAAATAAATATTAAGTACAATAAATAAATTGAAAACATGCTCAAGTATATCCTGTCTTAAATGCTTACCTCAAACCTAAATCCCCTCTAATTATATCACATTTCTACTTTCACAGTGAAATTCCCAAAAAACTATGTAATTTACTGCTTTCTTCCAATTATTGACTTAATACACACAATGCAGTATAGCTTTTGCCTTCATCTTTACATTGAAAAATTCTTGCTAATAGTACCCTGTCACTAAAGCCATGCAGCATTTTTCACTTTTCATCTAGCTTGGTTCTCAGCACTATTTATCCCCCTTAACCACTTGCTCCTTCTCAGAGCATTCTCTTCCCACGCTTTGGATATTTGTTCTCTTTTGCTTTTCAGCCTACTTCTCCTGCTTCCATTTTCTTTATAGGCTAATTTGTCTTCTGCCTACCAGTAAGTATGGGAGGACCTCAAAGCTCAGACCTGAGCTGTCTTTTGGGTTTTCTCCCTAGGTAATCTCATCCTGCCTCCAGCTTCAGTTACCACTCAGAGCCTGATGGTCCCAGATACATAGTTCCGGCCCTGATCTCTCCACTGAACTCCAGCTGTGTATATCCAGTTGTTTAACATCACTTGGATGTCTCAAAGGCATCTGCAGTTTAGCATTTCCAAAACTGAACTTATGATCCTCCCTCCTGGGCTGATCTTCCATCTGTGGGCCCCATTCTTTTGGGTGGCACAATTGTCCAGGTTCTTGTACCAACAAGAAACCTAGGAATTATGGTTGTTACCTCTCTCTCTAACCCACCGTGTCCAATCCATCACATTCTGTTGATTTTACCCGCCTGATTTTCAAAACACTTCAATGTTTGTAAGATTAGAATTATAATATCTTCAACATAGACTATATATTTTATAGTATAATAGTGTAGATTATAATATACTCTATATTTTAAATCATTTCACTTTTTTCTGAAGTCTGAATACCCACCATCTGTAATAGCCTTCTAATTAGTCTTTTTTTTTTTTTTTTAGATTTTATTTATTTATTTGACAGAGATCACAAGTAGGCAGAGAGGCAGGCAGAGAGAGGGGGGAAGCAGGCTCCCCGCTGAGCAGAGAGCTTGATGTGGGGCTTAATCCCAGGACCCTGAGATCACGACCTGAGCCGAAGGCAGAGGCTTTAACCCACTGAGCCACCCACGTGTCCGGAGCCTTCTAATTAGTCTTAATCTTACTGTTATGCTACTTCAGTCTATTACTGTCAAATCACACAAGTGACCTGATTCATCCTACCCTAACATAAACTCACAGATTAAGGCCAAAAATCTTAAGATTTGTGAGGCCTTTTATGATTTTCCCTGAGCTGCTCTCATCAGACTCATCTCACACTCTAGCCTCTTTGCTTGTTGTCAGTACAGCTACACTTCATTGACAACAGGCAGAGCTTCAGAACTTTGTGTTGCTGCCAGCTCTTTCACGTACTTCATTGCTGGAAGGTGGTCCCTTTACCTCCCAGTTCCTGGCATCTCCTAAGCTAAATCTCATTAAGTCCTTAGAATGAAGTTTAAATTCTTCTTCTTTTGGTCTGTCTCCCCTAACTCTCCCAGCTAGGAACTGTCTTCCTGTTCTGTGCTGTAATCAACACTGTGCTTTCACTTCTGTGATGTGTTACAAATTGCTAATATATGAATATTCCCAGGCTTTGGCCTGCCTCCCTCTGTTTCCTAAAGAAACCATGGAATTCACATAGCAGTTTTCCAGAAGACTTGATAATTTTAAAAAATTAATACACTTTAATCAAATAGTCTTTTTTCCTATAAGCTTTTCAAACTTCCTCATAAGAGAAGGTAGTCACAACTCGTAATGTTGATGTAGTAGCATAATACATACTACAAAAGAGCCCATCAGAATTGTGGTATATGTTCACATGTGTGTGCATACTTGTGTGTGTGTTGGTGAACAAGGACTTAAACCACACTTTTCTCTCATTGCTTGGGAGCAATCAAGTGTCTAGCAAAAAGGCTATATATAAAAAAATAGTTCTGAAGAATTTTTAGGGAACATTTAGGTTAATGTTTGTGAACAAGATTAGAATGATACAATCTTCAGTAAAGAAGGCATAAAAAGTAAAAGCTATCAAATAGTGCCTTAGATGTTTTCTTAAAAATCTTGTTCTTTGTAGATATGGATGGATAGGTGGATGGATAAATATGGAGAAAGAGAAATCAGATGTATGGACTTTATTAAAATGTGAAGGTGGGGGGGTCGCTGGGAAAGGTAGAAGTAGCTACACAAGTCTGTGCTTAGGTGGAGAAGCTTGTGAGTTGCAGCGCTTGAGGCAACAGTGGTATTGACCAGGAAAACATTTTTTTAAAAAAGGTTTTTCTTCATTTGTCTTATTTTTATCCCCTTCTGTATAGTTAAGAGGCTGATTTTCATCTCTTACTTTAACACCAGGGTAAAACCCAAATTCCTTGGCAACATGCTTTTAGTCTGGTCTAAATGCTTTTTCAGTATTTCTTATAGAATTTCCCACATACCTTTTGAGCACTCACAACATTTTATCAATTTTGAAGTACAATACTACTTTCTATCCATCTCTCATAGAAGGTGAGCTCATCTTTGTATCCCATGTAACTAAAACACAGTTGTTAGTAGGTGTTACTGGAAAAAATAATTGAGTTTGATTGCTTTAAATTGTCCACTTAGAAACCTTAAAAATTGAGAAATATCCATTTAAACTTCTGAAAAAGTTACCTACATCAAACATTTCAGGTGGGTAATGTAAAATTTAAGTGGAAAAAATTCTTGGCACTAAGTGGAAATAGGAATTCTTACTTCCTTCTGCCCCTTCTCCTTCACGGCCTCCCTCTTCTCTTCCACCCCACCAACTCCAGACAACTTTGGAAACTCAGTGGTGTTAAATTAAGTGTTTATCCATTTGTATGACTTTTATGAGTACCTGCATTATTTTGGAAATGCAGTTATAAGACATCAGTGAAAAAAGTGTTTAACTTTACTGGTTGACATAGTCTCTGATTGGGAAGACTTTGTATTAAAAAAGGTCAAAGAGGGGCACCTGGGTGGCTCAGTGGGTTAAAGCCTCAGCCTTTGGCTCAGGTTGTGATCTCAGGGTCCTGGGATCGAGCCCCGCATTGGGCTCTCTGCTCCGCAGGGAGCCTGCTTCCTCCTCTCTCTCTGCCTAGTTGTGATTTCTCTCTGTCAAATAAATAAAATATTTTAAAAAAATAAAAAATAAATAAAAAATAAAAAGGTCAAAGAGGTTGAAATAAAAATAGTGTGGCTATACAAAGATAAACATTCAAACGTATTACTTAAATAATACAAATCAATTCCTTTTTTCTTTATCTCTTGAATATAATTTTGTACACTTGTCCCATTGCAAAAATTTATTTGAAAATCATGGTGTTTATAATTAAGCATATTTCATAAACTCAGTTAAAGGAGCTTTAGCATAAAAATCTATTGACTATATCTCCTTTATTGTATGACTCTGGAAATTTAGAATGAATCTTTAAACTACATTAAAGTAATTAACTGAAATTTGCATTTTCCCTTACTTTCAGCGTATGTTGTCCTCATATATTTCTGTTAGAAAAGGTAATTTTTCCTGAATTAATATTTGTCTCATGTGTATTTACTTTGTGATTTATAAATACTTGTAGCCTCCCAGCCATTTTAGGCACATTTGAAACTGAACTAATTCTGTAATGACTTGATTTCATGTGTTATCATTATTTTTTCTTTACAGAGATATGACCGAAGTTGTACATATTAAAGATAGGAAGGAGGCAATTCATGAGTTAAAATACTCACCAGATGGAACTTACCTTGCTGTTGGGTGTAATGACAGCTCAGTTGATATCTATGGTGTTGCGCAACGTTATAAAAAATTGGGGGAATGTGTTGGATCACTTAGTTTCATCACTCATCTGGACTGGTCCTCAGACAGTAGATATTTACAGACAAATGATGGAAATGGGAAAAGACTTTTTTATAGAATGCCAGGTAAAAGTTTCTAATAAATTGTATGTAATTTGTAGATTTTTTATTGCCTATACATTTTAGAATTTGAGTAGAAGCAGAGTATAAAATACATTTGATTATAGGAAATTAAAGAAGATCTGAACTAATATTTCAGGCATTGTGATCTTTTCTATAAGGCTGCCCTATTATATTGAAATCCTTTATATTTTAGTCATTGGTAATTAAAACTTTGCTTGGAGGATCTAAGACGATCTACTTTATGTCAAATTCCATGTATGTGAGTAGTATTTGGTAAAGCCCTAGTGTATATTAGAAAGTCAGAATGCCATTTTTTTTTTAAAAAAGATTTTATTTGTCAGGGAGGGAGGGAGAGAGAGAGAGCAAGCGAGCACAGGCAGACAGAGTGGCAGGCAGAGGCAGAGGGAGAAGCAGGCTTCCTGTCGAGCAAGGAGCCTGATGTGGGACTCGGTTCCAACTGAGCCACCCAGGCGTCCCTCAAAATGCCATTTTTATGGGTGGAACTAATTAAATATAATTGCTAAAAATGTCTGATACAAATTGGGGTTTTTCGTGGTTACCTCAAATAAATTTTGCAAATATCCATAATATAGCTAACATACTAAATTTGGAAAGCAGTTTCCATCAAAGTTTTTTTTAAAGAATAAAAGCAACCATCAAAATATTGTCTCTCAGTACTTCATTTAGTATGATACTTAATGAATTAGTCACTGTTTTACACAACTTATTTAATAAGACTAGGTACATAATTAAATTAATGTATCTCCCCAACAGTTTTTCATTAATAATCTGTAATGAAAAGTGACTGAATCCTAAATTCCTGTTCTTGAAGGTATTACTCCTTGCTCATCCTTCCTTCTTTCTCCTTTTTAGTTTTCTTTTTTCCTCAATTATAGATCTTCTTAGGTTTCTTATTTAATAGCTGATTTGCCACTTTTACATAGCTTTTACTTGTTCTAACTTACCCTATTGTCACTAATGTAGCATGAATTTGATAGGGTTGTTTATTCTCCAGATCAGTAAACCTGCTGTGCTATATCAGAATCCAGTCGGCATGTGTCTCCGTATAATTTTGGTAGTAGCTTTTTTTTTTTTTAATTCCTTGCATTTAACTTTCTTCTTTCCTTACCATATTCACCTACCTATTCCTAATACTCTCCTTTAACTGTAGTAGAAAGATATTTAAATTTTGGAGTTTATCGTGTTTTCAGTGTAGTTTATCAGATATTTATAATTTATCCGTTTATTTGAGAAAAAATTATATAACTTAAAACTCTGATTTCTTTTTAGGAGGAAAAGAAGTGACAAACAAAGAAGAAATAAAAGGTGTTCATTGGGCTTCATGGACATGTGTTTCAGGCCTTGAAGTAAATGGAATTTGGCCCAAGTATTCAGATATAAATGACATAAATTCAGTAGATGGAAATTATATTGGCCAAGTTTTAGTTACAGCTGATGATTATGGAATTATAAAATTATTCCGATATCCTTGTTTGAGAAAAGGTATCTTTTCTTTCAAAATACAAGTTCAGGTCACAGTTTGGAACCTGTTGGTTCATTGGTTGGTTTTCATATACAGGTGTGTTTTTTGCTTAGATCCTTAACATATATTGTTTTGAAATTTGTATACTTTGTATAACAGAGTAAGAAAAATAAGGGGTCTTACTGGTTATTTTCTGCACATTTTCTGTATCACCTTTTTTTCTTGGATCTCTTCTTAAATGATGATATTAATTATTCTGTTCATAGACTTAGGAGTAATTGAATGAAATGCTGTATTAGTTATTTATTTATCCCATGCCTTGTTCCATAAAGTATTTGAGTCCACTTATAACAAGTCCACAAGTACTAAAATAATTACATGAATACAAAATTAGTGTCAGGAAATTAGTTTTCTAGAAACTAAAAATTAAACAAAAGCAGGGCACAAAATAATTTTCATCATAGCTACTTTTTTAAACTACTTTTTAATTTTTAGTTTGTTGAGGGTAGTTGACACACATTTTTATTTTTTTTTATTTATTTTTTTTTTTGGTAAACTTTTCCTACCAATGGGGCTTGAACTCACGACCCGGAGATCAACAGTTGCATGCTCAACCGAGCAGGCCAGGAACGCCCCCATCATAGCCTTTTTCTTTTTCTTTTTCTTTTTTTTTAAAGCTTTTTTTTTTTTTTTTTTTTTTTTTTCCTATTCAGGGAAAGCAATTTTTTCCCGAGATTCAGTTTTCAAAGTATTCTCTCCTATAGTATGGAGCTTTAGATTAGGAGCAGTGAGTGTATTCCTAAAGCATTAACGTCTGTAGCAAGTGTAGTAATGATTTTTCACTTTTGGATGAATGTTAAAAATGCATTTCAGTAAAAGGTGATTATGGGAATATCTGGAATAGTTGTATTTTTTTTTTTTTTAAGATTTTATTTACTTACTTGACAGAGATCACAAGTAGGCAGAGAGACAGGCGGTGGGTGGGAGGAACAGGCTCCCTGCCAAGCAGAGAGCCCAATGTGGGGCTCTATCCCAGGATCCTGGGATCATGACCTGAGCTGAAGTCAGAGGTTTTAACCCACTGAGCCACCCAGGCACCCCTGGAATAGTTGTATTTAAATAGGTAGTTCATTGATGTCAAACTTAAGGGCCCAATTTTCCCAGAAGTCTATGCTACCATTTCTGTTGTGCCTTTATAATAAAATGGTAAATTCCAGATACTGCCACCTAATGCCATGTGGTTGATTCCTGCTTACAGGGTGTCAGCTTCCTAGGTTTATGTGAAATTACATCCATAAGTAATGTTAAGTGTGTTAATAAAGGCTAGTTAAATCTCTAATAATTAAAATACCCTCTTTATGGATCCAATCCTATAGCCAGGACATGAGAGTCATTAGGCACAACAGATTTTATTATGACTCAGAATGAGACTTGCTTAGTTAAGAAGGTGTGTGAGATTCAGTAAGGTTAATCATGAAGATCTTAATCTTAGACATTGCTTCTACTCAGTGTTCCATATACTGGTTCTATGCAGATACAAAATAATTTTCCAAGCATTCTTAATCAAATGAATGGGATTTTATTGATTTTATGTTCTGTAGTTTATTAACAGTATTTTTGTTGCACAGTAATTTCATTTTTAAAATGTATAATAATCTGAATTGGACTATTTTACTGACGTCTCAGAAAAATAAGTCTTGTTTAGTCACTGCTTCAAGAATATAATTTGTTTTCCTTATTTTTCTTTTTGTTAGATAATTGTGAGAAATTTATTTATGGTAAGGGTTTTTATTTCTAGGCACTTGTGAGTTAGCTTGAGACTGTGTGTAACTAACTGGGAGAACAGAAGATAGGATAGAACTACTGAATCTTTAAAAGAATGAGTAGAAATATTTTAAGATTCTGGGTTTATTGAATTCACATACTTGCATAAAGTTAGCAGTATTTCTAGAAAAACTACCTTTTACATTAATTATGATGTACATTCTTTCACACGTTAAGTTGTATTATTGATCCAACTGAAGTTTGGGAAAAGTGTGTTTACTGTAGTAATTCATGTTAGATACTTACTTAAGTAATATCCATTGCATTCTAAGAAGTGCAGCATTTACAAAATGTGGAAGTTAAATAATAGAAGTAGCTTATATTGTAGAATCATCGTTATTCAAACACAAAATGTATGAGATTACCTGAATGAGATTGATCCTCTTCCACATTTAGCCCCCTTGAATCCTAGCCCAAAGCATTACTTCTCCTTTTTCCCCCATTATTATCCTCTTTCTAAATTATTTTGCTCTCAACAGTAATTTCTCTCAAATAATCGGACTCTTCCCAGGCAGCAGCACATAGGCTTTGGTGGAGGATGGAGAGGTGAATGAAGGCAGGGTTGTTGGAAGCTAACATCTCCATCACTCATACTAGCTATCAACACTTTCTCTCCACTTGTTGACAAATGAAAATTTATATTTGATAAAAATCTTTCTTTAGATTTGATAAGAAAATTCATTGAAAAAAACAAACATCAAATAAAAAACATATTTGCATTGGAGATTTACTCAGGATTTGTTTTCTAAGATTCGTCCATATTGTTGCATGTAGTTCTAGTGTATTCTTCCTGATGTGTTATGAATATATGATATAACTCATGCATTTATTCTCCTGTGATGGACATTTGGGTTATTTCTACATTTTTGCTATTAGATGCAAATTTCTCAAAGATGTATACTTAGGAGTGAATTGCTGGGTCATAGAGAATTTGTGAGAAAAGGTCGAATTGTTTCCCAAAGTAGTTATACCCTTTTAAAAACCCTGTTGATCCACATCCTTTTCAGTACTTGGCACTGCCACACTTTTTAATTTGTGTAAATCTAATTAATATAAGTGATGCCACATTTGTCTAATGAGATTGATCATCTTTCCCATTTATTTTTTGTTTTTTTGCATTTCTTCTTCTGTCAAAAATGGCTATTTTTCTGTAGAGTTGTTTTCTTTTATTTGTTGAAGATTTTTCATATACTCTAGATATAAATTATTTGTAATTTTTATAGTTTACAAATGCCTTTTTCCAGTTTATGGATTATTATAATTATTACAATGACTTACTATAATTTGTCTTTTCTTGACCAGTTGTTAATTTCAGTGTAGTCGAATCTATCATTTATCTCTTTTTTTTAATGAATAGTTCAGTTTTGTGTATTAAAATATTATTATATTAGGGTCAGAAAGATAGTCTCATATGTTTTATAAAGAAGTATTAAGGTCGGAGTGGCTGGCTAGCTAAATCCCAGGAGCATGTGACTCGATCTTGGTTTGCAAGTTCGAGCCCCACATTAGGTATAGAGATTACTTAAAAATAAAAATCGGGGCACCTGGGTGGCTCATTGGGTTAAGCCTCTGTCTTCAACTCAGGTCATGATCCCCGGGTCCTGGGATCAAGCCCCACAATCAGGCTCTCTGCTCAGCGGGGAGCCTGCTTCCCCCTCTCTTCTCTGCCTGCCTCTCTGCCTACTTATGATCTCTCTCTCTGTGTCAAATAAATATATAAATCTACACTTGATCTTAGCCAAAAGACCAAGAAGTGATAAAAAACATTTTTTTAAATCTTAAAAAAAAAGGATTAAGGTCTTAAAACATAGTTACAAGTGGGAAAAAAATCTGTCATATTGCTACAAGTTTTTGAAGAGATTTAGCTCATATTAATTATGTGTTAAAATATGCTTTAAACAAATTAGAAAATGAGATCATCATAACAAGTATTTCAGTATATTGCTTTAACCTCACTAAAAATTATCATCCCCTTCTTTAAATTAAGAGTTTCTATGACCATTCTAATTTGCTGTGACAAATCTCTCTGAAATACTAGTTCTAATTAGTGACACACTCTTTAGGTCTTAACTATTCTTTCATCATTTCCTGTCATAGGCCAGAGTTTTCATAGTTAAGGGACTTTGAGAGCTTTTAACCCAATTTATATTAGAATGGAAATGGAGTCCAAGAGATGTGATGTGCTCAACTCCTGTGCTATTAAGCCATCAAGCTGACACTTAAGCTCTAGTCTTTTTTTTTTTTTCAACTCTGATATTCTTTACACATCATACTTTTGTCTCCTTTTATAATTAAAAGGGTTGGAGTCATGTTCATGCCCTCGCATTTCCTTCACTACTCTTCTTCCCTCCTCCACAATTTAGTATTCCAACTCAACTGTAGCATAATAAGGAGAAATGTAATCTTTGTTTTTCTTTTTCTTTCTTTCCCTTCAGGTATTTAATGAATGTTTCCTATATACCAGGCACTAGAGATACAGAGTAAAAAGATGCCAACCTGTCCTAGGGAGCATATAGTTTATTACAAGAAATAATAAGTAAATAGACTGTTACTTTTCAGTGTCATAAATATACTCACACAGGGTAATCACAGGGAATTCTGGAAACACGTAGGACAATACACGTGGTCTTTGTGTGTCAGAGTCACTTGATGAAAAATGTGACATTTAGGTTCACTTTTAATATCTGTTTATTATAGTTAAATAAGCAGTTCTGGCTATTAGATAATTATTAATATAGTCCTTTTAATTAGAAATCATTTGTTTCCCTTAGACTTATTCTACAACTTTTTAGTTAAGTTGCCTTGGTTCTTTCTTAGAGGGGATTTATCTTTGAATAGTTACAGAATATAATCTGGAAGGGATTTACAGGATTATTTACACCTCTCTTGGGGTTATTGCCCCATATAGTTAATTTGAATACTGGCTCATATAACTCTTCATTTACCTAAACACGACAATATTAATACATCTTTAAAACTTGGAATTTGATTTCCTGGAATCTCTGGCTTTACCTTTTAAGACACTCTGGTGGCTAAGAGTACTTAAAAGACCCCATCAAGGAAAGTAATAGCCATAGTCCTCTTGATGGGCAAATAATGCACTCTAATATAGACAAATGAGACGAAATCGACCTTATTAGACTTTCCTAGGTGAACTGTGGCAAGTTACCCTTCTAGAAAGTTACTTCTTTTCAGCTGCATAAAAAAAAATGGTTCCTAAAATAACAGCATTGCTATTAAGCACCAAATTGTAATTTAGGTAAGTTTTGGTCAAATCTTTTATGCTTTGCTTAAGATGGCTATCCCTAAATTCATGGCCAGCATGAATGCTTATCTCCAGATTTTAACTGATGGAGCTTTGCCATCCTTACAGGGCTTCTGTAATTTAAAAATTTTAAAACATTCTCAAAATGAAGCCAAACATTATTGTATCCAGTATACTCTAATAGAGGTGTGTATATGTTGCCAAATACCAGGTTTATCCTAGCAAGATGCAGAGAATGTCTTCTGAACTTAGAACCACAATATTGGCTCTTGTCATCACCCAGATTTTTTTTTAATTAACCACAAAGTTAGATACTTCCTTTATAGTTAGAGAAATTTGGCATATACCACCTTAACCAAATGATACAACCTCACTTCACTGATAGAACTAATAGATAGAACTGTGCCCCTTGAAATGATGTATCCAAAAGGATACAATAATACATATGCCAAAAAAAAAAAAAGGATCTGAATCTAATCATGAAGAAACATTAGACAAACTTATATTGAAGAATATTATACAAAACATATAAATTTAAAGTATTACTATAAGGGACAGTTTTTGGGACAGCTGGGCGTATTTTATTTTGGTGAATGTGGTGTATTACATTGATTTTTGACTGTTGAACCAACCTGCATTCCTGGCATAAATCCCATTTGGTCCTGTTCTGTATTCCTCTATATGTTGCTGTACTAGGTTTGAAAGTATTTTGTTGTTGATGGCTTGTTTGTTTGGTTTTTAAGACTTTATTTATTTAACAGCGGTCACAAGCAGGCAGAGAGAGAGAGGAGGAAGGAGGCTCCCCGCTGAGCAGAGAGCCCGATGCAGTGCTCAATCCCAGGGTCCTGGGATCATGACCTGAGCTGAAGGCGGAGGCTTTAACCCACTGAGCCACCCAGGCACCCCTGTTGATGGCTTAAGTTTTAAAAGGATCCTCTGGTTGCTAGTGCTAGCCATACTGGGAATGGAGTAGACTGGGTCAATTTCACTTAAGACCTAAGGCCTCAGGCCAAAACATTCAAATTTCAGTATATGGAAACAGTTGATGCTTTTGTGGCTGCAGGCTTTTCTCAGAGCAGTAAGAAAATGCCTCACAATCGTAGTGGTTCCTACCAAATTATATTATAAATCAGTAGAGCAAATATTTACATCCCTTGATGTAGACTCATTCATTTGTTCATTCAACAAACTTTTGAATGAGTATTTTTACCCTTTGATCATAATTAAGATAATGGAGGAAGGACATATTGGTTCAGATAGAGAAATTGTTGTTTGAAGTGATATTCTCATGTGTTGGCATTTGCTTATCAATTTAAAGGTATATTTTTGTTATAGGGGCCAAGTTTAAAAAATATATTGGCCATTCGGCTCACGTAACTAATGTCAGATGGTCACATGACTATCAGTGGGTTATTTCTATTGGTGGAGCAGATCACTCTGTCTTTCAGTGGAAATTTATTCCCGAAAGAAAACTAAAAGATGCTCTTCACATAGCACCCCAAGGTGAGTAGTACACACTGCCTAAGGAATTTCTCTGTCAAAAAACTTCAGTAACTGCAAAGTAACACTTTTACTATTAAAGTGTAATCTATCCTTTTAAGTGACAATACATGTTTTGTTAGTGGAAATTTTAAAATACTAGGCATATGTGTTTAGAGTCAAGAGCATGGAATACAAAGTACTTTTGCATGCATTGAAAAATCCACCCAACAATGAGTGAAGAAACCATTACATTCTCAAAACAAACATTTAATGTATTCTTGGGGAGATAGGTATCTAGGTTTCCTATATGGTTTTTTGGACAAAGAAAATTTATCTAATGTCAATTCATTTGTTGCATATAGTATTTTCTAGATATTTTTATGTTAATTATAAGCCTATAAGGTTTATAAATATATACATAAATATATACAATAGTATATAATTATAAACCTGTAAGGTTTAGTCACTTACGTTTGCACCAGCTTTTAAGTTTGATACAGCAGTCACTGGGTGCCAGTGAAGGGACTTAAAGTAGCTGTTGAGTTTGCAGTGAGTGGAGAGGAAGGTAATCTGTGGTACAGTTTACTGACATCTGTGTCACTTGAAGAGATAATTTCATTTGATTGTTTTATGGCTTGTCACCATGTCAGTTGGCACAGTCAGCTCTTAATCATTAATTTTACACTGCTGTTTTGAAAATGAATGTTCTTCAAACAAGTAATGTTTCATTTTTAAAAATTGCAGAAAGTCTGGCTGACTCTAATAGTGATGAATCAGATTCAGATCTGTCTGATGTTCCAGAGCTGGATTCTGAAATTGAACAAGAGACCCAGCTTACCTACCGTCGGCAGGTGATTAATATCATCACGTAATTTTTTTCTGAAAAAGTCTATTTCTTCTTTCTCTTTCTCCCTATTGTTTATTGGTTTATTGTTATCTTTTGTGGTTTTTAATTTTCTAAGAAATGTTGGTCTTTTTCAGTTTTCCTCCTTTAAGAGTTAAAGTGCACTTGTATAAAATGTTCTTTTATATAAGGGCTTGATATATCAAATATGCCTGTATTCTTTTTGCCTATGGCTTTTTGCCACAGTACACTCCCATTTATTCTCTTTAAAATATTCTCTTCTGAAGTGTATGAATTTCATGGAACACTACATACATATTTGTCAGTGTGATACATAGAAAATGTAAATTTGTTATTTCCAAGGAAGGAAATTTCATAAAATACATTTCTGTTTAAGACAAGTGTTAAAATTTTATTGAACAGTAGAAACCACAGTGTCTGAAAGTTACAATAGGAATCTGTGAACACCTTTATTAATTTATATTCTAAGAGACATTTTACTTCTGTACATTATTTAAAGGTTTACAAAGAAGATCTACCTCAGCTTAAAGAACAGTACAAGGAGAAACAAAAAAGTGGTACTTCTAAAAGAAGAGAGCGGGCTCCAGGAAATAGTATTCGATTACACTTTGTTCATGGGTATGAAACAACTATTTTTCATTTATGTGTTTGCATTTTGGTTCACATTTAATAGCTGTATGACTTTGAGCAAATCTTCTGTGCCTCTTTCCCCGTCTGTGAAATGAAGGTAACAATACCTACTTCATAGGGTTCTGATGAGGAGTAAATAAGCCAATGTTTGTACGGACTTACAATATTGTCCCATGCATAATAAGCACTATATGAGTGTTAATAATAGATTGATCTTATGAAAGTTTAGTATTAATATTTATAGACATGGATCTCTTAAAACAAATGAAAATAAGTAAAATGTAAGTGATTATCATCTCCCCTAACTAATTATGATTTGGAATTATATGATACCCTTTTTTGGGACCTGCATTTGGCCTTTGTATTTTAATTTTAGTAAAATACGGTTTCTGGATTTTCTTAGAACATCTGGCAATATAAGTTTCACATTTCATTCTTGAACAACAGATGCTCCAATTCAGCCCTTCCTGTCCCTTCTATCTTGTAATCATTTTCTTACTTGACTGATAATGCTTTCAGGAATTTAAAAAAGAATTCATTTAGTAAGAATATTTTATTTCCATTGTTAAAATAGGCAATATTTCCTGGCAGTTACATATTGTACATTGAATTTCTTTGAAGTGCAAAGAAAGTTTACTTGTTACAAATGGAATTATATTAACCATTTTTAAAAGATTTGGCTTTTTTTTTTGGATATATATAATATTTTTAAATTGTTGTTTGGACATTTTTGGAATCTATATTCTCATAGTTCAACAATGCGTATAAAAGCATTCACTTTGAAAATCCTTCTTCCAGGAAGCTCCCCTCTCCTTGCTAGATGGGAGATTGCCTGATTCATGAATCTTTTAATAAAACCAATTAGATCTTCAAAAAAAGAAGGAAAAGAAAGTCTTTCCAGCTCTGCTCTCTCAGGCATCCTTTTTCACCCTCCCAGGGCAGTTCTATACCCTTCCATTTATAAAAAATCATCAATTTTTGTTTTATAGTATACAAATTTAGTAATACACTTATGTAAATAGTAGTATACTATATTTACTTTTCTGTACCTTTTTTCATTCAGTATTATAGCTTGGATTTAGCTATTTGTAATCAGAGCAATTCATGAAAGTTTATGGAATTTTAGTTTTTCAGTATCTTGTAAAACTGGAAATAGAATGACCTAAAACGTACCTGCTACTCTGTATAGCCCATATTTACCAGATCAAAAGCTATGGTTAATTTTATATGATATGTTTTCTATTTTCAGTTACAGAGGTTATGACTGTCGAAGTAATCTGTTTTATACTCAAATTGGTGAAATCGTATACCATGTAGCAGCAGTGGGTGTCATTTACAATCGGCAGCAGAACACACAGCGCTTTTACCTGGGTCATGATGATGATATTCTCTGCCTGGCTATTCATCCTTTGAAAGACTATGTGGCAACAGGGCAGGTAGGTTAGGCCTTTGTTTGGATTTACATGTGGGTTAGTCCACTTCTTAAAAAAATCTTTCATTTTCTAGGAAATGAAGAATAATGAATTCTTTAGAATGGGATTTTATTTTCATATTACAAATAAAAATTTTTCCAACTTTTTCCTACAGTTTTCCTTTGAGTTTTATTGTTTTATTATTTTTTTTATTTGGCACTAAGGGCTCTGGCTTGTCTTCTTTCTGTCAGGATATATTTTTTTAATTTGTGAGTAAACATAGAAGACAAAGACTAAAAATCTGATTTCTTTCTTTGAATTAAATAAAATTATCTAAAAAATGTTCTGTGATACACAGGATGACTGTTTTTATTTTACAGCCATGATATTTACCCATTCAGGTTTACCAAAGTACAAAGCAGAAATGTTGAAATAGGGGCGCGTGGGTGGCTCAGTGGGTTAAAGCCTCTGCCTTCGGCTCAGGTCATGATCCTAGGGTCCTGGGATCGAGCCCCGCATCGGGCTCTCTGCTCTGCAGGAGCCTGCTTCCTCCTCTCTCTCTGCCTGCCTCTCTGCCTAGTTGTGATTTCTCTCTGTCAAATAAATAAAATATTAAAAAAAAATGTTGAAATAGAAAACACCAAGAAAAGTCTTAATTGATATTTCTCTATATGGATATTCTTAGAGAAGGAGGAAAAGGTGATATTTGTAAATATTCTTTCTATATGCAAGCACTTTACTAGTTACTTAGTATATATGATTGAGCCTTGAACGACACAAGTATGAACTCCATGGATCCACTTACATGTAGATTTTTTTACAGTGCTTTAAATTTGTTTTCCTTATGATTTTCTTACCATTTTCTTTTCTCTAGCTTTATCATAATGATACAGTACATAATACGTGTAACTTACAAAATGCATGTTTACTGACTATGTTATCAGTAAAGTTTCTGGTCAACAGTTAGGCTATTAATAGTTAAGTGTTTTGAGGGGCACCTGGGTGGCTCAGTCAATTAAGTGTCTACCTTTGGCTCAGGTCATGATCATAGGATCCTGGGATTGAGCCCCTTGTCTTGCTCCTTGCTCAGCAGGGAGTCTGCTTCTCCCTCTGCTCTTCCCCACTGCTTGTTCTCTCTCTCTCAAATAAATAAAATCTTTTTAAAAAATCATTAAGTGTTTTGAGAGTCAAAAGTTAAACATGGATTTTTGACTGTGCAGGGATTGGAACCCCTAACCCCACGTCGTTCAAAGATCACCTGTATTTTACAACTCTATTTTACTCTTACCTCACCTTTATGAGTGAACCATTTCCATTTACAAATGAGGAAATTTAGGTTTGAAGAAATTATTTTCTCAACGATCTTTCAGCTAATAAATGACAAAGTTTAAAGTTGCATTAGTCTGTCTGGCTTTTTAAACACTGTGTAAATATACCTTCTAGGATATATTGAGGTGGAACTGGGCAACTTGCATTACTCTTTCCTGAAAGGAGAGAAAACTCTTCCTTTTTTTCTTTCCATCTTCCCTCCCTCTGTTTGTGCCTCCCTCTTGCTCTTTCTTTTTCCTTGTCTCCCTCCTTTTTCTCCCTTCTTTCTTCCATTTCTTGAAAAATATTCATAGGGCACATGCTGTGTACCAGAAAATGTGCTGGGAATACAAAGATAAATAAGACATGTTCTTGCCATGGTAAGCTTTCGTATTCTGAAGGAGAAGACATACATGCAAGGAAAATCATGATACAAGGTTATAGGTATGGAGCAGGGCTGCTGCTTCTTTTTTTTTTTTTTAGAGATTTTATTTGTTTATTTGACAGAGAGATATTACAAGTAAGCAGACAGAGGGAGAGGGAG
The DNA here is from genome assembly GCF_922984935.1 of Meles meles. Taxonomy (NCBI): domain Eukaryota; kingdom Metazoa; phylum Chordata; class Mammalia; order Carnivora; family Mustelidae; genus Meles; species Meles meles. Next base: position 123,978,282 of record NC_060071.1, read on the forward strand.
AAGCAGGTGCCCCGCTGAGCAAGGAGCCCAACGCAGGGCTCCATCCCAGCACCCCGAGACCACTACCTGAGCCAAAGGCCTCTAGAGGCTCAACCCACTGAGCCACCCAGGCACCCCTGGAGCAGGGCTTCTTAACCTTAGCACTACTGACATCTTGGGCCAGATAATTTTGTTGTTGTTGTTGTTGTTTTAAGGTTTTATTTATTTACTTACTGGTCAGAAAGAGAAAACAAGCAGGGGAAGCAGGCAGAGGGAGAAGCAGTCTCCCCACTGAGCAAGCCCAGTGCGGGTCTCAATCCTGCGACCTGGGGATCATGACCTGAGCAGCTGCTTAACCAACTGAGCCACCCAGGAGTCTGTTGGGCCAGATAATTCTTTGTTGTGAAGATAAATGCATTGTTGTGTACAATGCAATCCTATATGTTATGGTATGTTTAGCAGCATCCCTGGAGCCTATTCTCTGTATGTCAGTAATACCATCCACTCAGTGTGACAACCAAAAATGTCTTTGGTGTCAAATGTTGCCTGCGAGGCAAAGATCGCCCCCTGCTGAGAGCTAATGTAGAGATATGCATGAATTCCTTTTGTGTTGTAACAAAGGACTGATTAATTGTGCCACACAGATCAGGGAAACCCTCATGGAGTTGGCCATTTGAGCTGAGTACTTTACTTGACAGGGGAGGTAGGAGAAGGTGTTCTAAGTGTGTTATTTGGAAACGTGGGGCAAAAATCCCATAAAACACAGCTTATTTAAAGAACTGTGAGTAGCCTAAAGTATTCAAATCTTAAAGGGATGAAGAAGAACTAATTAAAAGGGTTGGTGAGGGCCTCAGTGGCACCATTTAGCCTTATCTTATAGTTTATAGAAAAGTTTCCTCTTAAAGCACAATTATTTACCCAGTGTGTTTGGCAAGAAGTTAGAACATTATTCTGGTACTACTCTAAGGAAGGCTGTAGAAAAATTGGTTATTTGCTACCATGAGTCTGGGATTGGAGAGAATTCAGGCCAGATTAAATTAAAAGTCAATATGACCACAAGACATCCTTGGATACCTACTGTGGAGGAGGCAAAACTTTATCCCTAGACCTCCTAGGTTTTCGCTGGGGCTCTTTAATAAAAAAACAAACATACAAAGAAAAACAAAAAGTATATTAACAGGTATAGTGCACACCACATTGGAGAAATCTACACCCAAGTAACTCAAAATGGTGACTTAGAATTTCAGCGTATATAGGACACAGTAGACTGGTGGAGAAATGACGGAGCAAAGGAAAGCAGTTTTAGGCTTCGAAGGGCGACACACTGTGTGAAGGTAAGTATATGACAAAATACCTAGAGTAAGGTTTCTTTGCAGATTCTTCTTATGCTATCTCTGGGCCAAGTCTGTCTCCAGTAAAAGGAGAATTTATATAATCAACGGGTTGTACACCTTAAATTTATGCAATGTTATATGCCAATTATATCTCAATAAAGTTGAAAAAATTATAATATACCACATCTTCTTTATCCATTCCTTTGTCAGTGGACATCTGGGCTTTTCCCATATTTTGACTACTGGGGATATTGCTGCCATAAACTTGGGGATGCAAAACAGGACAATAGGGGAAGAAAAGAAAATAAGATGAGGAAACCAGAGAGGGAGACAAACCATTAGAGATTCTTTGTCATTGGGAACAAACTGAGTGTTGCTGGAGGAGATGGGGTAGAAGGATGGAGTAATTGGGTGATGGACATTGTGGGGGGGGGCATGTGATGTAATGAGCATTGGGTGTTATATAAGACTGATGAATCACAGACCTATACCTCTGAAACCAATAATACATTATATGTTAATTAATGGAATTAAAATTAAAACACTGAATGTCGTGGGGAAGCACAATTCAGACTGACTGCCGCTGTCAAGAGCTCACAATTTAGTACGAGTTGGATGAATTACTGTGTGTGTGTGTATATATATATATATATATATATATATATGTGTATATATATATATATATACATATATATATATGTATATATATATATATACAATTAACTAAAAATTTACTAAAAACACTCATTCGGGTATCTTATGGGTAACTCAGATTAAGCATGTCTAGAATGGAGATAAATGAAGTTAAGCTTTCCTTTCAAGCCTGCTTATCCTTGTGTTTCCTACTTAGAACATGACACAATATGTATTAACCTGGTCGCCTAAGCCCAAGAGTTTGACTTGTTCTCCCTCACACCTTATAACCAGCCAGTCCCAGAGTTACAGCCAAGATTTGCCCTCAGTATAGTTAAGTTCACTACAATGAATGTGTATCTGCTTCGTGGTTCTGTATTTATATCTTACCTTGTCCCTGCTGGCACTTCTGGGCTTCATGATTGCTAATCTTTTGTTATAACCAACCAACTAGTCTTCCATCTTCATACTTCTCCCCTAACCATTTCCCTAACCCACTAATAATCTTTCTTTTCTTCTGTGTTTATTAGTAGCTTTTAAGCTAATGTGTAAGCTCATTAGCATACAGCTCAAGCCATTTAACCTAGGCCAATAGGCTCCTCTTATCTCTTAACAGTTACCTTCTCGTAACAACGCTCCTGCCTTTTGAGCTCTTTAGAATTTGTCCACGTGTAGTACTGCTTCACATCTTTTACTTAGTTCCCTCCTCTGGAAAATTCTTACCCTCCAGTTCTGTTCAACCGTCCAACTTTGTCTAATTTCTACTCATTTTAAGACTTAGGTTAAGTAACATATCTGAAAACTTACCTAACCTCTCTCTCCTTCCTGATCGCTGACTGACAGGCCCTAAGTAGGCTCTGATAACACTCATTCTGTTACTACTTCCAGCACTGAACATGGTGTTACCCAAGCTTCCCCACATATTAGCTGTGGGGAAATTACCTAGCCTCTATATGCCTATTTCAAAATAAGGATACTGGGGCACCTGGGTGGCTCAGTCAGTTAAGGGTCTGCCATTGGTTCGGGTCATGATCCTGGGGTCCTGGGATCAAGCCTGGTTTAGGCTCTCTATTCTTCGGGGTGTCTGCTTCTCCCTCTCCTTCTGTGCTCTCTCTCTCAAATAAAATCTTTAAAAAAAAATATATAGGGATACTGTCGTGCCTATCTCTTAGAATTGCTTTGTTAAGTGAGTCAGTCCTTATAAATGTTTGGAAAAGTTCCTGGGACATAAATCAGTTCTCCATAAATGTTAACCTTCGTTGTTATCACTATCATTGTTTCCATGTGAGATGTCCAGTAGGCAATTGAAAATGTAAGTCTTAAATTCAGAAGAAGAATTCAGTGGTTAGAAGAATTTGGGAGTCATTTGTTGATTTAACCACTGAAACTGGAATTGAGATACCCCAAGGCAAAAATATGGAGTGAAAAGATTGGAGTTTTAAAGACAGAATCTTGGGGAGCTTTTTATTTAAGGGACAGGTGATGAAATTGCAAAGGAAACTGAGTAGTAAGAGTTCAGGAGATCAGAGAACCAGGAGACATGGTACTGCAAAGTTCTCAAAATTACCACGCTCTGCAGAAAATCAATAGCAAACTTATCAGTCATGGGGAACATTTGGGCTGCAAAACCTAATGAAATATTGGCTGATGGCAGGCTTGTTATTTATTATGTCTTTATATAAAATCAGTGTCAAAATTAATAATTGTAAGCTATATTCATTATTTTGGGAGTTGTCTTTACAGGCAAAGCTATTCTATCTTTTTATCCTCAGACTTAAAGACAGTTATCACTTGAGTCTAAAGGAATAATTACTAATTATAGTTTACCTGTGGATTAGTGAACATATAACCTAAGTTAAAACATAAGTGATAGTGTCTGTTCACAGTCCTATTTCCCTTTCAGTACTTTAACCCCTTGTATCTCTGTTAATACCATTATCCTGGCCTAAAATGTACTTGCTTCTCTTTTTATCTGAGACTGCCCTTCTGAAGGCCCAGGTCAAACATCTTCTCTTCTAAGGTTTTTTTTTTAAGATTTTATTTATTTATTTGACAGAGATCACAAGTAGGCAGAGAGGCAGGCAGAGAGAGAGGAAGAAGCAGGCTCCCTGCCAAGCAGAGAGCCCGATGCCGGGCTTGATCCCAGGACCCTGGGACCATGACCTAGGCTGAAGGCAGAGGCTTTAACCCACTGAGCCACCTAGGCGCCACTCTTCTAATTCTTTATAACCTTTTCAACTTCATTAAGCCTATGTTATCAGATATTCTAATTTAACTGAAAATATCTTGTTTTCCTAATGAGTTTGCAAAAATTTCCTGAATGTCTTATGCTCATTGTATCTAGCATGGGAACACAGCCAACTATAGGCACTCAATAAGTGTTCTTATTACTGTGATGCATAGGACCAGATTTGTGAGTCATGTAGCACATTTCTAGAAATACTGAGCCTACTCTCATTAGCATTTCAAAAAGTATAAGGAAGGGGTGCCTGGGTGGCTCAGTCGGTTAAATGGTTAAGCATCTGCTTTTGGATCAGGTCATGATCCCAGGGTCCTGGGATAGCCCCACATTGGGCTCCCTGCTCAGCAAAGAGCCTGCTTCTCTCTCTCCCTCTGCTTGTGTGCGTGTGTGCTTTCTCTTTCTCTCTCGGTGTCAAATAAGTAAATAATCCTTAAAATACATATAAAATTTTAAATTAAATATATATATGAAAGAAATGTCAGTCACGTGTATGATTTGCCTTATATTTTTCATTTGATAAATGCCTATAACAAGATAAAGTCTGTAAAATCTGTTTTATTTCCTTTTATTAGACATGAAAATAAATAATTGTATGAGTTTTATAATTCTTTCTATTGTAGGTAGGTAGAGATCCCTCAATTCACATATGGGATACAGAGACCATTAAATCATTGTCAGTATTAAAGGGCTGTCACCAATATGGTGTCTGTGCTGTTGATTTCTCAGGTAAGGATGTTTTCTGTCTCAGTAAGAATAATCAAAATGCAAAGGTGATATATAGCATTATAGTCTAAATTGGTATTACCTAAACTGGTCACCTAGCAATGACCTTCACAGTTTTTTTCAAACGTGCATGCTATTGTCCTAACCAGTCAGGGCTGAGAGTATAGGTGTTCTGGCTGGCTTATAATTTAATGAGTATTATTTTTAATACCCATTGATATAAATATGTTTCTATTTTTAAATGTCCACATAACATCTAAAACCATCTGAATTACCCTCTAGTGGTTATGTAACTCCCACTTTAGGCAAACCCCAATGTCACGTAATATTTTACAGCCACAGGGTAAATGAAAATATTTAGGGTAAAAGCTAAGAAGGAAAGAGGTTAACTCTGAAATACTTGTTTTGTAACTTTTCTATGAAGTAATAAATCCAAGTTATCTTATAAAAATAATTTCAAGCGATTTAACTCTTTCCTATATATTTAAAAGTTTAGGGACTCCTGGGCAGCTCAGTTGCTTAAGCATCTGACTTCAGCTCAGGTTGTAATCTCAGGGTCCTGGGATCTAGCCCCACGTCGGGCTCCACTCTCAGTGGGGAGTCTGCTTCTCCTTCTCCCCCTACTCATGCACTCTCTCTCTCTCTCTCGTTCTGTCTCAATAAAATATATTTTTTTAAAAAAGTTTAACAAATATACATAGATCTACAATGAAAGCTAGACTGTGGATTGGGAAGAGGGGAGAAATGCCATTGATAGAGGATTTCTTTTTAAGAAACAGTAAATTTGTACTTTCTGCAGCTCCTTACTAAAATGAGAGTTATCGGGAGGAAGCATAAATATGCATTTAAGGATCTTCCAAAAATCAAGAAATAAGATTAATGGCAAACTGAAGGAGTTAGTAAGAAAAATATCACTAGTAATGATAATGAAATAATTGAGGTTTGCAAAAAGTGACAGAGTGGCCAGTGTATAACTAGTTTGGGCCTTTGCAACTTGTAAACGTGTGCCCAGCTGTCAGCATGACTTACTTAGTTCAATCATTTGTCCAACACTTCATTACTTGTTTGGTAATAGTAACAAATAATATAATTGACCTTCACTGAAAACAGTCCTGTTAATGACAAAACATGGTTGTAACCTACATCTTTTTCCATTCAATTAACTTTTCATAATCACTGAGTCCTATATCGAAATAGAGTTCTTACAGTAAGTTTAATTGAAGTAAATCTTTTCTTTGTTTTCCTTTCCTTCTCATTTTAAAATCTTTTTCCACTTACCTTCCTCCTTCTAATCTGGTGGAGAAATAAGGAAAATGATGTCAAAGACAACATGAACATGTTTAGATGCATTGAGAAATTGTTCTTCCCCTGTTTACAAATTCTGGTTCTTTTTATAGCTATATGTGTGCCTGGCTAACATTTAACATCATTTTATAAAATTTAAAATGGTGCTGTAGGTTTTAGGATATGTACTGAATGGTTTTTATCTTCTGAATGTTAATGGTCAGTCTCTCTCTCTCTGATTAATTTTTATAGCTGATGGGAAACGTTTGGCTTCAGTTGGAATAGATGATAGTCACACTATTGTGCTGTGGGACTGGAAGAAAGGAGAGAAACTTTCAATAACAAGGTGGGGGGAAATCTTGATATCACACTGGCAAAATAATGAAATTACTTAAAAATTTTTTCTATTCAAACAGTATTGAAATCAAACATGTAACCTTTTTAAAAAATTGCTGTCATCTTTATTACCATTGAATAAGTAGTATAATCCTGGTAAAAAGACAAATGATTTGAGAATTCATTGGTAGGTTTATCCCTTGTGAACCTGCTTTTACTGTAATAATACATTAGAAGTAGCTTTTATCTAAACTCTTCATTTATGGGAAAAGTGAATTCTATACAGTGAATTCTACTATATGGTAATCTACAATGTGGCCGTTGGAAATGCTCGAATCATATATTTGAATGACAGATGACACATACACCTGTATATCACAAAGAAGCTATAGATTATGTATATTTTCTCTCACATTTTCCATCTTCTAAATTTTCTAAAATGAGCATGTATTATTTTTATGATAAAAAATATTAACAATTGCTTTAAAGGAGGAAGTAGTCAAGTGTCAGATTATTTTTTAACGTCCTATTCCTTAATGTGTGACATTAAAGCACTTTTAAAATAGAGATAAATGTTTTTTCAGTGCATAAACAATGGCAAATAAAAGATAGTTTGAAAGGAATTTTGTGTTTGGAATGGCTGTATTAAGCTGTAACAAAATATTATAAAAATTTTTTTCTTTAACTGACTCATGCCACAATTCCCTAGTCACAGGACTATAGTAGGTGCTATCCAAAAGAAGTTCAGTTCTCACTGTTCCTATGTTTGAAGATTATGTTGAGAAGAATTAAATTAAAATTGCTACAAAATAACAAATGTACAAATTTATGATTATATAGCCCAAACCTGAGAGATATGTAGGCAAAGGATTCAGTAGTGAAGTAATCACAATAGGGTATGGATTAGGCAAAGATTATTATAGGAGAGATTTATCTTTAGAGTTAAAACATTTTGGTATTTTTTTCAGAGGAAGTAAAGATAAGATTTTTGTTGTAAAGATGAACCCCTACGTGCCTGATAAATTAATTACAGCTGGAATTAAACACGTGAAATTTTGGCGTAGAGCAGGTAAGGAAGTGCTTCTTTTTTACTCCTTTGAAAGAAATTATTACTTTCAAAAGTGATTTAGCCAAGTGCAATGCAGTATCCTAGATTGGATCCTGGAACAGAAAGGAGACGTTAGTGGAAAACAGGTAAAATGAATTCAGTTAATAGAAATGCATCAAACATGTTGGTTTCTTAGTCTGCAGTAATGTAGGATGTTAACATTAGGGGGATTTGGGCAAGGAGTATACAAGAATACTCTGTTACCTTTTCATCTTTTATGAAAATCTAAAATTATCCAAAATATTTGTTTTTTCAAGTGATTCATAACTGTCTTGATATATTTTAAACAAATGTATGATTGACTTTATTGTCTATAATATTGACTACATTATTTTTTACTACATTAATGTAGTATTCATATTTTCAAAAGGGTTTAACTTGGGTTAGCTTGGGTGGCTTGGTCAGTTAAGTGGCTGCCTTCAACTTAGGTCATGGTCTTGGAGTCCTGAGATTGAGCCCCGTGTTAGGCTCCCTGCTCAGCAGGGAGTCTGCTTCTCCCTCCCACTTCTGTGTACAGCCCCCCCACCCCCAAGCTCAAGATCTCTCTCTCTCTCTCTCTCTCAAATAAGTAGAATTTTTTAAAAAGTGTTTAACTTATGAGATTAATCAAGTGATGTTCAGACTCCTTTCTTCTTCTGTTAAAGACACATTTTTTAGTACAGACTGAAAATGAAAAATACAAAAATTCTGTATATGCTATAAAATAAAACAAAACGAAGGTTGTATAACTTTAATCCATTGTAACTGTAAGTTAGGTGCTGTGGAGGAAGTTCGTATTTTAAAATAAAAAATGTCTCTTTTCTGAAAGTAGTACACTTATAAATTCTACCAGTTTGATATCAAAGTCCCAGCATACTTAAAACTTGCAGATAAAATACAGAAATATAGAAGAAGTAAAACATAAATAAGAAAAAGTTTTAGTAAAGAGATTTCTCAAGTTGAGGTTACTTTCAAATTCACTCTTGGATTTAATACTTTATCACAAACTCATAAGATCATAGTGTATATACGTTTACAAAGTAAAAAAGTATTTTCACATTTTTATTCCCACATATTTAATAAAATTTTAGAATACCTTATTTATTTTGAATTGCAAATACCGAGCACATAATTCTTATTATTTCTGTCTTGAAAAGCAAAACAAAATCCTATAAATTTCTTTGAAATAAGAGACAAAGAAAGTAAATAGTTTTAGAATGAGGAGATTTCTCTCTCAAATAGATAAATAAAATGTTTAAAAAAAAAAAAAGGGGCACCTGGGTGGCTCAGTTGGTTAAGCGACTGTCTTCAGCTCAGGTCATGATCCTGGAGTCTCGGGATAGAGTCCGACATCAGGCTTCCAGCTCCACAGGGAGTCTGCTTCTCCCTCTGACCTTCTCCTTGTTCATGCTCTCTCTCACTGTCTCTCTCTCTCAAATAAAAAAAAATGTTTTTTAAAAAAATGAAGAGATTTGCAATTGAATGATTTTTTTCCTTAAGTTTGATTAGTCAATTAGGAGACCTAAAACTGAACCATAAGGATAAATGTCAAAACTTTGATGTGCCTTTCAACCTTCCTCACTTTTGGGGTCCTGATCCACAGAGTTCACTAGACAAGTGAGAAAATAAGTAACCACTTTATTAACCTGAGTAAGTGCTCAGATAAATGCATAACTTTATGTAAATTAAATAAAGATGGCTTAGGCCTAAGACTAGAAGGGAGCGTCTTACTTCCTGTCTCAGAACTAGGCTTTGAGAATTCCAACTCATAAATTATTAAGCTGACCTCTAAGAAATTTGAACTCTACTCCATGGTTGGTATGGGGAGGCAGCCACTGAAAGTTTTTGAGTGCAGTGATGATGTGACCTGGTACAATAGGAATATGTTGTGCTATGTCTATCAGAAAACCCAGTTGATTATTTAAATCGGCAGTGGCAAACTCTGTAAATGGTGGGACAGCAAATATTTTAGACTCCTCAGGCCCAAGGGACATAATAAAAAAAATTATGTAAATACTTATAGAACAAGAGAGAAAACTCCTATCCTGCTTTCTACCCAGTTGCCATGAACTGGAGACATTGTATCCAAGATCAACTTGTTGCAGTGAAAGGGACTTGCAGATTGGGCTGGAGGAACCATAGTCATGCCCCAGTGACACATAGGTCCTACTGTGTTGTTCTCTCTTCTCACTTTGGGCAGCTAGCCAAAGTTAAGGCAACTCCTGGATAAATTAATTTAATAAATTAAATTCCACTGTTAGGTGCTCAGCAATTGCCATTCTGAAAGTCCTCAACTTGTAGATCGCAACCAGCTTAGACCCTGGCAGCTGCTAGTTGGCAGCCATTTGTCAGGAAGGCAGGCTCTAGGAGTAGAAAAGGAAACAGGCATGGCTTCTGTAGCTTATAGTGCTAACCTGTATGCTCTGTACAAAAACAGGGGGTGGCAGGACTTGGCCCACAGCCTGTAGGTTGTCTCTCCTGCTCCAGATAGACTATGCTCTAGTGAGAGCCAGTCCCTTCATTTGTGTACTAGATCCTTTCTCTTCTCATCTACTCAAGAGCATCAGTCCAGTTCTTCTTCCCTTCCTCCCCTACATCATCGCTTTTCCCTCTTTATTTTTTTCCATTCCGCATACAGGTATGGGGTTATTTCTCCATCTTAAATAAAACCAAATGAAGGGGAGGCGAACCATAAGAGACTATGGACTCTGAAAGACAACCTGAGGGTTTTGAAGGGGCGGGGGTGGGAGGTTGGGGGAACCAGGTGGTGGGTAATAGGCAGGACACGTATTGCATGGAGCACTGGGTGTTGTGCAAAAACAATGAATACTGTTACACTGAAAAAATTTAAAAAAACAAAAAAAAACAAACAAACAAATGAAAACCCCCCTTCAATTCTACCCTCAAGCTGCTAATCAGTTTCTTATATACCTACTATAATACCTTTAGACTGTTGTTTACATGTTCATTTTACAATATATCTTCTCTTTCTTTTGAGAGAAGTCTACACCTGTTTGGGTTTTTTTCCCCCCTTACCACTCTACTTAGTTACCCTAACAAGTTCCTGAACTACTCTGGCTGCTACATTAAGAAAAGACAGGGGTGTCTGGGTGGCTCAGTCAGTTAAGCGTCTGACTCTCTTTTTTTTTTTTTTTTTAATATTTTATTTATTTGACAGAAATCACAACAAGGCAGAGAGGCAGGCAGAGAGAGAGGAGGAAGCAGGCTCCCTGCGGAGCAGAGAGCCTGATGCGGCGCTCGATCCCAGGACCCTGAGATCATGACCTGAGCCAAAGGCAGAGGCTTTAACCCACTGAGCCACCCAGGCGCCACAAGCGTCTGACTCTTGATTTCAGCTTGGGTCATGATCTCAGGGTCATGAGATCGAGCCTCATGTCAGGCTCTGTACTCAGGGTCTGCTTGACATTTTTCCCCCCTTTCTTTGCCCCTTCCCCTGTTCATGCTCTATTGCTCTCTAAAGTAAATAAATCTTAAAAAAAAAAGAAAACCGTCCTCTGCATACATGTGGAATATGACCACTTTTCATCATCTTCCATGTTACCACTCTGGTCTGTGCCACTGTTATCATTTGCGCAGATGATTGATATAGCCATTTAACTCTCTTCCTTGCCATTCTCTGATTTACTCTCAAACCAGAAATCAGAATGAACCTATTAATAATATATGATATGCCAGATTTTATTCCCTAACCACTTTTTCTCACATGCAGAGTAAAAGTTAAAATCTTAAGATGGCCTGTAACTGCTTTTGACCTCTATGGCTTCATCTCCATTACTTCCACCCTTATTTTCTTTGCTATACCATGCTGACCTCCGAAACTGTTCTTTGAAGTTTCTTTCACATTACTGTATTGAGGGCCCTTGCTGATCCTGCTGCCTCGAACAGGGAACAGAGCAGGGAATTTTATTGTCTGTTTTGTTTGTAGCTCTACCCCAGTGCCTTGAATAGTGCCTGGCGCATATATATATATATAGAATAAAAGAATGAATGAGTTCAATTGGGAAAAAATGGGCAAAAGATATCAATAGTTAATGAATGGCCAGTAAAAATAGGAAAATATGACAAAGCTCATTAGTAATCAAAGGCACATTAAAACAACAATAAAATTCAGTTGGGGGGCACCTGGGTGGCTCAGTTGTTAAGTCTCTGCCTTTGGCTTGGGTCATGATCCTGGGGTCGAGCCCTACCTACATTGGGATCCCTGCTTGGCAGGAAGCCTGCTTCTCCCTCTCCTATTCCCCCTGCTTGTGTTGCCTCTCTCACTGTCTCTCTCTGTGTGTCAAATAAATAAATAAAATCTTAAAAAAAAAAAATTCAGTTGGTATTTTATATCCCCCAGTCTGATTACCAAATGTTCCTGAAAGGTGGGAGGCAAGATCTCCTTTCACTATTAATGGAAGTGTAAGTTGGTGTATCAACTTTCTAAAAACAGTTTGGCAACAAATGATACCTCTCATCTATATGCTTTCCTTTTTACACATACCCTGTTGTCATTCCTAGGCACTCCTAGAGAATCTCTTGCATTTGTATAGAAGAGATCTTTACAGGAATATTTAAATCAGCATTGTTTTCGGTAGCAAATGCTTGGAAGCAACTTAAGTGCCCATTAATAGGGAAATGAACAGACTGTTAGGTTCATATAATGGAATGTTTATATAGTTATGAAAATGCATATTTTAGAGGTACAAATCAACATATATAAAATTCTATAGTGGATTATTAGTGATAAAAGCAAGTTGCAAAGGAATACAGTTGACCCTTGAATGACCCAGGGAGTTTGGATGCTGACTCCCGGCATAGTTAAAAAATCCACATACAACATTTTTTAAAAATATTTTTATTTATTTGAGAGAGAGTGAGAGAGCATGCACAAGCAGGGGAAGGGGCAGAGGTAGAGGGAAAAACCGACTCCCTGCTGAGCAGGGAGCCTGATGGGGAGCTCAATCTTAGTACCTTGGAATCATGACCTGAGCTGAAGGCAGATGCTTAATTGACTGAGCCACCTGGGGGCCCCAAAAATTTGCATATAACTTTTGACTCCCCCAAATACTTCTAATAGCCTGCTGTTGACCCGAAGACTTTCCAATGACATAGTCACTTAACACACATTTTGTAAGCTATATGTATTATATAGTGTAATCTTACAATAAGGTAAACTATAGCAAAGAAAATATTAAATAGAAAATCACAAGAGAAAATACATTTAGAGTACTGTGTCTATTGAATAATGTGTAAAAGTGGACTTGTGTGCAGTTCAAACCAGTGGTGTTCAGGGTCAACTGTACATAAAACGGTATTTATAGAAAATCTTAAAACATGAAAAATATGACCTATTGTCTAAAAATTTACAAATAAGTAGTAAAATGTATTAAAGAATGCATGAAGGTAATCAATAGCCCATTCACAATAGTAGAGGGTGAAGAAGGGAGATGGGATTGGCATCATGCTTTGCTTTTAGTAATTTTGTGTACATTCTTATATTATTTTTTATATTTTTCTGTTTTCTTAAATATGTCATAATAAAAATTTTGAAGAACAATCAGAAGTGCTGAGAATTGATTAAAGCTGACTTAGTTTTTATCCAAAGAGCTGTGGCCTAAAAGCTGCCATGGATATGGCTGTCTTAGCCAGGCAAGTCACTGATTGAGAGACCTTTATTTTTCTTTTGAAGTCTCCATACTATCACACATTTAAACAATTACAGTAGGAAAGAAATTTTATCACTTTAGAATTTTATACATTTTAAAAATGATACTTCTGTGATATTTTTCATGAACCAGGAGGAGGACTGATTGGAAGAAAAGGCTATGTAGGCACACTGGGGAAAAATGACACGATGATGTGTGCAGTGTATGGATGGACGGAAGAGATGGCTTTTTCTGGAACATCCACAGGAGACGTGTGTATCTGGAGAGATGTCTTTCTTGTGAAAACAGTTAAAGCACATGATGGGCCGGTGTTTAGTATGCATGCATTGGAAAAAGTAAGTATTCTATAGATATTTTTAAGTTAAATGTAATTTGATCATGGATTGTAGAGCATTTTCACAAGTAAAGGAATATTGTCTTTCTGCTAAGCAGAGCCACTCATTAATAATCTGTGAACCAGAGTCTTCCTACCTTCTTTTATTCCTTTTTCAAACTCCTGAACACAGTGAAATGGGTCTGCAATGAAAAAAAAAAGTTTAACTTAATATTTATTAATCTCTATGTGTCAACAATTATTTGACCATATTATCACCATATCCTGTGATCTTCTGTTTATATGAAGGATGGGATTATGAAGCCTCCAAGAGAAAATATGTATCTTGTTCAAAGTGTTAGAACTACCTTATGGTTGCAGATTACAAACCTTATTCTTAAAGTTCTGTCCTAAAAGTAGATTGTTTAGTGTCCCTGTAAATATTTTTGCAGATTCCTTGCTAATATAAAAAAAACACAATTGATTTTTACGCTAATTTGCTCAAGCTGTAACTTTTAGCTGTTAATGTTCTTTCCTCTAGAATTTTTCAACATAAGGAAGATACTTGTTTTTAGAAATATTTAGATCTTTATTAACTTGAAGATTTTACTTTCAAAGGGATTTGTAACTGGAGGAAAAGATGGTGTAGTAGCTCTTTGGGATGACTCCTTTGAAAGATGTCTCAAGACCTATGCTATCAAAAGAGCTGCTTTGGCACCAGGATCTAAAGGTGATTTGAGGGGTGCCTGGGTGGCTCAGTCGGTTAAGCATATTCCTTCAGCTCAGGTCATGATCCCAGAGTCCTGGGATCATGCCCCACATCCAGCTCTCTGCTCAGTGGGGAGTCTGCTCCTCCTCCTTCCTCTGCCTGCTTATGCTCTCTTCTTCTCTCTCTGTCAAATAAATAAAATCTTCAAAAAAAGTAATAAAATAAAGATGATTTTAAATTTAATTCCCTTTGTAGGATAAGCTATTAATTATGCATTAACATGTGTGGTCCCTGAGGTGGAGCACATGGAATACATTTTTCCTTCTTTACTAGATAGGCATCAGCATTTAATGGGAGAAGCCATTTAAGTAGAGCCACAATTCTTGCTGTCCTTTCAAAAATCTATTTTCTTTGATACAGATGGCAAAATATTAACAACGCACAAGATTATCCATGGTAATTTTGATCATTTTTAATGTTTCAGAGAAAATTGACACATGAGCATCACACTAACCACCAGTCAAGAATTTCTTGTTAAGGGGCGCCTGGGTGGCTCAGTGGTTAAAGCCTCTGCCTTCGGCTCAGGTCATGATCTCACGGTCCTGGGATCAAGCCCCACATCGGGCTCTCTGCTCGGCGGGGAGCCTGCTTCCTCCTCTCTCTCTCTCTCTCTGCCTGCCTCTCTGCCTAGTTGTGATCTCTGTCAAATAAATAAATAAAATATTTAAAAAAAAAAGAATTTGTTTTTAAGCTTGGCATTTTGTTTCACATTCCTGTTTTGTTGACCTTTCCTGTCTGTCCTTGCATGCCCTTCCTTTTACCCTTTCGTCAGTGTGTTAAGGTACTACATCACATTCTCTGTGACCTCCAGGCCTTTCTGTATGCTATTACTTTGCCCAAAATTTGCCCTTTCTCCTCCCTCTTTCCTCTTCCAATTACCTGACCACAGACTCATTTTCAGATCTCAATAAGGTGGTTTCTTCTACTTCCATCTCCCTTCTACCCCCTGAAGAAAGGGAAAATTCCCTTACAATTGCCCTGTTTCAGTACACTCCTCACAGAGGGTCTGTTTTCTTCATTGTATGCTCTGTAAGAGCAGGAGCTGGCTCTGTTGTGTTTACCAGTTACATCTTTGAAGCCTTCCTAGGACACAGTCTACATAAATGAATCAATCTTAAGTTGAATTAAAATTACTAACCAGAATATTGTAGGTGCTCAAAGAAGGTAAGGAGGTGAATGGGGCGGGGGGGGGGGGGGGGGCAAATACACAAATATAAGAGGAAAAGAAACAGTCAACAGAACAGTAGTAAAAGATCTGGGATAATAGGGAATTATAGTATGTAGGTGATTCTTTTGAGATTAGCAAATTGAGTGGTTTGGGAAAATGCAGTGCATTTATTAGAATATTCAAAATACAGGGGAAAGCGACCTGGTAATGTGATTTTAATTGTCAAAAGAGCATCATTGGCAATATATACATCTTTGTGTTCTAGTAACTTTATACCTAGAAGAACATCTTCATTTAACATTTCAGGTCTTCTCTTGGAAGATAACCCATCTATACGTGCCATATCATTAGGACATGGTCATATTTTAGTTGGCACAAAGAATGGTGAAATACTAGAAGTGGATAAAAGTGGCCCAATAACACTTCTGGTCCAGGTAATTTGAAAAGATAATATACGTTTTTTCTTTGTATGCAATTGATTCAATATCTAAGAGCCAAAAATAAATAGTAGTGGAAAATAATGTTTAATTAGGGAAATATTTGATAATACATACCAAAAATTTTTTAATTTAATTATAGCTAAGTGAGTAGATACCAGTAAATAAATACACATGTTATCATGTGGAGTAAGTGCCATTATTTTAAGTAATTTCTTATCATAAAACAAGAAACCAATGAAAAGAAAAAACAGTTGTAATTAATTAAACCAAGTCACTTTATTTCATATTTATTTTTATTTGAAGTATATTTGTTCAATGTCAGGCCGTTGTTTTTATTTGAAAGTCTTTATTTTCATTATTAAGTTTCTAATTTAAAAAATAAATGAACATATGCTAAAAATGTTATTGCTGAAAACACTTGTCAGTGAAAATGTTAATAATAAAAAACTAGCAATGTAAACTTTTGTATGGTAGAAATAAAAAATGATGGAGCAGGATCAGCTGATCCTTAACGTTTTTATCAGGAAAGCTGTATTAATTTTTTAGTTGTAAATTTCCTATATGTATTGTTTTTCTGAAAGTAGGAAGACAAATCAATACTATAAAACACAGCAAATGAGGTAGGATCTACCCTACTGAAAAGTTGTCCTCCTGCAACTCTATATAGTAACACCAATTTTGAGTTTACCTTTATTCTGAAAAAGAATTATGTTCTTTCTTATTACAGACTTATTTCTTCTCCAACCCCACTTTCCTCCCACCTCACTTCTGTTAAAACAACACAGAGTACACATAGACGAGAACACTGCACGTACCTTAATGTTAATATAAAATCCTAATATAATGTGCCAAGGGGAATTTGTAAGCAAAAACAAAACATTATATATTAAATTTATTGTCCAAATTTGGTGTCTTACTCTTGAACTTGTCACATAATATTCCTTTGAAATAAAAAGATGATGGAGTCATGGTGTTTAACATGTTTATGATCTTTTAGAAAATATCAGTACGAGTATACTTTTACAGATGAATCTATGGACAGAACTTTTCAAAAACACAGGCAATTTTATAATTGTAAGAAAAGGTTTGAAGTGATAAATGACATCCTTTTTTTTTATGTTTATTATAGTGTGTAAGATTTTAAACATCTGTTGTCTCTCTCCTAAATATCAGAAACAAGACAAGGATATCATTCTGACCATTATTGTCCAAAATTGTGTGTGAGGTCTTAGCCAATTCAGAAAAACATTATGAAGGGTAAGCACTGGAAACAAATGGATAAGACTGTCAGTATTTGCAGATATTATAACTCTGTATCTTGGGTATTCCAGCAAATAAACTGAAAAATCATTAGAACAAATTGGGGAGTCCTGTAAAGTGAGATTCAGAATCAACATGTAAAAATCAATAGCATTTCTTCAAATCAGCAATAAGTTAGAAAATATGGTACAAAAATGGTAGAAAATATGGTACAAAAAACCAAAAATTTTTGAAGAAATGAAAAAGAAAGCTATACAATAACCAGGAAAAAATATGCAAGATCAGTGTTAAGAAAGCTATGAAGTATTACTAAAGATCTAAAAGATCTAAATAATTTATAAATTCTGTATGATCATAAACCAAATCCAAATGAAAATTTTCAGAAATTCTGGGAAGAGTTTTTAAAAATCATCTAGAAGAAAAAAACAACTGCAAAATAGTACAGAAATTGTTGAGAAACTTCATGCTAGAAATGAGGTAATATAAAACTATAATATTTAAAAGTGTAGAGACATACAGGGAAATACAAATCAAAACCACAATGAGATAGATATCACATCCCACCTGTCAGAATGGCTAAAATAAAAAACTCAAGAAACAACAAGCATTGGCAAGGATGTGGAATAGAAGGAACACTTGTGCACTGTTGGTGGGAATACAAGCTGGGACAGCCACTCTGGAAAGCAGCATGGAGGTTCCTCAGAAAATTAAAACTAGAACTACCCTGTGATTCAGTAATCACACTACAGGGTATTTAACTTAAGAATGCAAAAACACTCATTTGAAGAGGTACATACACCCTATGTTTATTGCAGCATTATTTACAGTATCCAAATTGTGGAAGCAACCAAAGTATCCATCAATAGATGAATGTATAAAAAATGTATATATATACATATACACATGCCTGCACATGGTGGAATATTATTCAGCCATAAAAAAGAATGAAAGCTAGGCACACCTAGGTGGCTCAGTAGTTTAACCTCTGCCTTTGGCTCAGGTCATGACCCCAGGGTCCTGGGATGGATCGCTGCATCAGGCTCCCTGCTCAGCAGGAACCCTGCTTCTCTTTCTCCCACTCCCCCTGCTTGTGTTCCTTCTCTTGCTGTGTCTCTCTCTGTCAAATAAAAATATTTAAAAAAAAATGAATCTTGCCATTTGCTAGATAGCAACATGGATAGAGCTAGAGAGTATAATGCTAAGCAAAATAAACCAATCAGAGAGGGGCGCCTGGGTGGCTCAGTGGGTTAAGCTGCTGCCTTCGGCTCAGGTCATGATCCCAGGGTTCTAGGATCGAGCCCCGCATCAGGCTCCTCCTCAGCAGGGAGCCTGCCTCTCTCTCCGCCTCCGCCTGCCTCTCTGCCTGCTTCTCTGCCTGCTTGTGTGCTTTCTCTCTCTCTTTCTGACAAATAAATAAATAAAATCTTTGGGGAAAAAAAAAAGAATACACTTACCTTGGTGAGCACTGAGTAATATATAGAACTGTTGAATCACTCTGTTGTACACCTGAAACTAACACTGTATGATTATCTACACTGGAATTAAAAAAGTATGTAGATGTATGCACACAACAGAAATACATTCAGATGTATTAAGAAAAAACATGTACAGCAGTCTTTGTAATAGTGTTCTGTGGATCAGTTTGGGGAGTGGCATCTCTTAATATTAAATTACATCAGTGAACATGGGATCTCTTTTTTTTTTAGATCTTTAACTTTTTCCAATAGTTTTATAGTTTACAATATAGAGATCTCATAGTTTGTTGTTTTTTTTTAATAATAGACCTCATTTATTCTAATAGTTTTTTAGTGGATTTTTCAGATTTTCTCAACATAAGATCATATGAGCTGTAAATATAGTTTTACTATTCCCTTTCCAATCAGAATGCCTGTTACGTCTTTTTCTTGCCTAATTATCCTGGCTGGAATCTTCAGTACATTGTAGACTGGAAGTAGTGAGAACATCCTTGTCTTGTTTCTAATTTTAGGGAGGGAGCATCCAATATTTTACCATTATGTTTAATCTCTACACCCAAGATGAGGCTTGAAGTCACAACTCCTTATCATTAAGTTTAATGTTAACTGGATTTTCCATAGATGTTCTTTATCAGATTGAAGAATTACTCTTCTGTTCCTAGTTTGATGCTAGTTTTTATCAGGAAACAGTATGTCCTTTGTCAAATGCTTTTTCTTTGTCTATTGAGAGATGATCATGTAGTTTTTATTTTATTCTATTGATAAGGGATATTACATTAATTGGTTTTCACCTTTTAAACCAACCTTGCATTCCTGGGATAAACCCCAGTTGGTTGTGGTGTATGATTGTTTTTCTTTGTGTTGGAATCTTTGTTATTTTTAAGGATTTTAGCATCCACATACTGTATAAAAGGGATAATTGGTCTATAGTTTCTTTGTGATGTCTGTCTGATTTTGCTATCAGACTCCTTGGCTCCATAAAATGATTCGGGAAGTGTTCTCTCCTCTTTGATAAGTCTTTTTCCCTGGCCATACCCAGCCACTAAGTCCATTACATTGCTGACTGATTGCTCTACTGTTCTCAAAATTTGCCTCAGAGCATAAATTGTCCAACAGATCAAACCGATCAAATCCAGGCTCCCTAAAATGGACATCCATTCCCTAGATTAGTGTTTGAGATTTATTTTGACTTGAAGCATTCTCCCCTGAGATTACCCTGGTTCTGTTGGACAAATTCACTGGCCTTCTGTTTAGCTTATATAAATATTAAGTACCAAGTATATAAATAATAAGTACCAAGTACCTTTCATCATAACCTTCATTGTTTTCAAAAGCATCTTTAGGCTTAAACTTTCCTACACTATGTAATAATGTAGTCATTTCCTTCGAGAAGAGATTAGGAGCTGTTTTACTGCTTGCTTCTTCCTCCAGGCACAATCTCTGATCCAAGGCTCTGGAGTTGAGGGTGAGGGCAATGGAGTGCTCCTTTCTGAGTGTCCCTTGGTTTAGAAGCTGAGTGCTCAGTTTAGGGTGGGAGTAGTGGGGAGTAGTAGCCTTAAGTCTTCTTGGATCGTATTAAAGCCCTGTATTCTTAGTGGCATGACTCCCAATGTAGAGCCTCCATCTCAGAATAAGGGGGTGGGCAGAAGGGAATTCATCAAGGATTTAACCTCTAGCAGGTAGCTGGGGGCAAGATGAAATGCCAGTCATCTGCTCCTTCTTCGAAGATAGCCCATTAGATTAGGGGGTAGGGAAAGAGTGTGCCCATACTCTGTGTTCTTGGTTACATCAGGCTGGTGTGGACTTTTCAAGTCGGTGAGTTGGAACGAGGCAGGAAAGGAGTGGGTCTCGGTTCAAATACTGCAAAATTCTGATTGTTCTTACCAGATTTTAGCAGATTTTTTGAATAAATTTTCTTTTGTCATAACTCCTTGGAACCATTTTCAGAGACCTTAAAATTTTTTTTTACATTTCATCAGTTTGACTGGGGAGTAGGTCTATAGTGCTCTTTACTCTTGAATGCACAGAGTTCCTCCTGTATGGCAATTTTTAACATTCCAAGGCAGCCAACTCCTATTTTCTCCACTCAGTGAAATTTCAGGATTTTTAAACTAATTTTGACACTAACTTGCTTATATTGTAATTATGAAGAGAAGGTTGATACAAAAGCATTTTAAGGTATAGTCCAAAGATAAAAAGAAAAGTTTTATTAGATTACTGTAGTATTATCCTATCATTATATATTATCAGTTGTTGTCTGTAGTTTTCTTCTAAATACACATATATTTAGGTTAAATTGATCTTAACTGTGTTCTCTTTGTAGGGACACATGGAAGGAGAGGTGTGGGGTTTGGCTACACATCCTTATCTGCCCATCTGTGCTACTGTAAGTGATGATAAAACCTTAAGAATATGGGATCTCTCTCCTAGTCATTGTATGTTGGCTGTCCGGAAACTGAAAAAGGGTAAGAGGCTCTCAGGCTTGAATATAGAATAAGTTGTCACAGTTTTCCAACCCTCACAAATGTAAGAAAGCAATAGTAGGTATATAAAAAAGATCTTAATATTTATTCCATGTATGCTTGCTCATGATAATATATAAAGAAAATTAATTATACCCAATCTTTGCTTTATGGCACCTCATCTGATCATACCTATCCTGAGCCAGTTAGCAGTGTTATGTTGGAAAGAAAAAATACAGGAATGTAGGAAGAAAATAGAAGATAAATTTTCCACCCTTTATGACTAAGAAGAAAGGCCTTAATTTAAAAAGAGGTAGCAGAATTGAAGGGAGGACGTTTTAGGGTGAAACAGAACTGAGCACATTTGTAAGTATCAAATCAAGCTAGCCTGTCCATTTAGAGAGATAAGAGGTGCCATTTTTAGAGCAAGGCAGATATTATTAACCTGGGGCAATTAAGGATGTACAGATAACTTTGAATTTCTTAGTGAGCTGGTAGGGAATGTTATTTTATAGCATGGAGGCATTGTAGGAGGAGATCTTGTTGAAAAGTTTGGAAATTGTGACTATAAGAAGTGAGAATCAGCAGATGAGGGAAAGGATTGTCAGGCCATAGTAAGGGCCAAGTTGAACTTAAGTAACATGAATTTGTAATTTGTTTTTATTTCATCTATTGACTTAAAAATTAGAGTCTGTTCTCTTTTTTTAGTGTTACTATATTTAATATTTATACTTAACTAAAAATCTAAAATTAATCACAACCTCTAGAATAATTGAACACCAGTCATTGCCCCTTCTCTCTCTCTCTCTTTTGAGTTATGGATGTTTCATTCTTTGGTGGATTTTTCTCCCTGAAAACTAGAAAAGATTACCAAATATTATCTCAGTAGTTCTGTATTGAATTTTCCACATGAAGGTTTACAGTAAAATGACAAAGCCATAGTCACACCTTTGTCTACACAGGAAATCATGGTACCAAATATTCTTTTCTTCACAAGGCCATCAGAAATCCTTCTCAGTCAAATTTGAACATACTTGCTTTTAATGCCCTTCATATTTTTTCTTTTTTTTTTTTTAACTTTCTTTTTTTAATTGAAGTATAATTGACATACAGCATATTACTTTCAGGTGTACAACATAATGATCTAATATTTGTATATATTGTGAAATATATTATGAAATATATTGTGATCATTACAGTAAATCTGGTTAACATCCATTGCCATACATAGTTACAAAATGTTTTTTTATGATGAGAACTTTTTTTTATCTACTTTTTAAAAATTTTTTTTTAAGATTTTATTTCTTTGACAGAAAGATCACAACTAGGCCAAGAGACAGTCAGAGAGAGGGGGGAAGCAGGCTCCCCACTAAGCAGAGAGCCAGATGTGGGGCTCAATCCCAGGACCCCGAGATATGACCTGAGTCGAAGGCAGAGGCTTAACCCACTCAGCCACCCAGGCGCCCCAATGATGAGAACTTTTAAGATCTCCTTTTTTAACAACTTTCAAATACACAATACAGTATTATTAACTATAGTCATCATGATGTACATTATATCCCCATGACTTACTGATTTTATAACTGGACGTTTGTACATTTTGATTCCCTCACCCAGTTGGCCCTCCTGCCAGTAGCAATCACCAATCTTGTTCTTTATATCTATAAGCTTGGTGTGTGTGTTTTTGTTTTGTTTTTGTTTTAGATCCCACATATCAGATGGTATGGTATTGGCAAATTGTCATTCATTTTTATGGCTGAGTAATATTCTGTTGTGTGTGTGTTTACACAGCATTTTCTTTATCCATTTTTCCATCATTGGGCACTTAACGTTGTTTCTGTATCTTGATTATTGTAAATAATGATGCAATAAACATGGGGGTACATATACCTTTTTTTGAATAAGTGTTTTCATTTTCTTCAGATAAGTACTCAGGAATGGAATAACTGCATTATGTGGTAGTTCTGTCTTTAATTTTTGAAAAAATTTTTTAACTCCTCTTCAATTGGGTATTATTATTTAACGCAGTCAGTGTTTACTTAGCTTTATCTATGCTTATACATTTCTTTGTTCATATTTTCTTCTTGTATCTCAGATATTTTTTCTTTTATCATTTTTTTTTCCTAAAATACAGTCTTAGGGGCGCCTGGGTAGCTCAGTGGGTTAAAGCCTCTGCCTTCAGCTCAGGTCATGATCCCAGGATCTTGGAATTGAGCCCCACATCAGGCTCCCTGCTCAGTGGTGGCCTGCTTCCCCCCCACCTTCTGCCTGCCTCACTGCCTACTTGTGATCTCTATCAAAAAAATAAATAAAATCCTAAGGAAAAAAAAATACAGTCTTAGAGTTTCTTTAATAAAGACTTCTTTGAGCCAGTGGCATTCCAAGTATTCTGTTGCACCAGAAAAAGTATCACTGACATTGTAATTCATCTTTTTAAAAAAAATTGTTTTATTGGGGCGCCTGGGTGGCTCAGTGGGTTAGAGCCTCTGCCTTCAGCTCAGGTCATGATCCCAGGGTTCTGGGATCGAGCCCCGCATCGGGCTCTCTGCTCGGCAGGGAGCCTGCTTCCCTTCCTCTCTCTCTGCCTGCCTCTCTGCCTGCCTCTCTGCCTACTTGTGATCTTTGTATGTCAAATAAATAAATAAAATCTTTAAAAAAAATTGTTTTATTTTGAGAAAGAGTGTGTGTGCTCATTCACACGCAGGGGGAGGGGCAGAGGGAGACAGAGAGTCCTCAAGCAGACTCCCTGCTGAGCACATAGCCTGATATGGGGTTCCATCCCAGGATCCTGAAATCATGATCTGAGCAAAAACCAGGAGTTGGCCACTTTTGACTGAGCTACCCAGGCACCCCTGACATTGCAATTCTTAAAAAGCAAGTTTATTTTTTTGTTGTTAATGTATAGTTCACACACAATGTTACATTAGTTATACGTATACAACATAGCAATTCAACTTCTCTATACATTATGCTCTGCTCACTGCAATGTACTACCATCTATCACTATACAAGACTATTACAGTAGTATTGACTGTATTCCATATGCTTTCATCCCTGTGACTGACTTACTCCATAACTGGAAGCTTGTACTTCCCACTCTCCCTAAAAAGCAAACTGATTTTTATTCGGCTTTATTTTTATTGTTTTAAAATTTTTGATAGATGGTGTTTTGCCACTCTGGGTGAATTATTACCACCTCCCTCTCTGCCTTTGGTATACTGTTACTGATTATGTTTTTTTGTTTTTTTTTTTTTACTCTTTAATGCTAATTTAACTGCTTCTGGAGTTCTGCTTGAGAGTTATTCCCCTCATTTCCTTTGTTCTCTTGTTTTATTCTATAGTTCTGTAGTTTAATAACATTATCATGTATGGTGCTTCATTTTTAACTTATTCTGTTTAGGGTTTGTTGTGCTTCCTGAATTTGTAGATTTATCTCTTGTATCAGACCTGGAAAAAATTATCTTCCAGTATTATTGGCTGCTCCTAGGAATAGATCTTCATATTATGTTGTGGAGAAAAGACATAATTCTGTGTGTTTGTTTTTAAATATTCTCCTCTTTTATTTTTGTCACCATTGATTCAAAAGGAAAATAGGTGAGGGGAACCCTCTTGCACTGTTGGTGGGACTGCAAACTGGTAGAGCCACTGTGAAAAGCAGTATGGAGGTTCCTCAGTAGTTAAAAATAGAACTACTCTGTGATCCAGCAATTGCACTACTAGGTATTTACCCAAAGAATACAAAAACCCTAATTCAATACATACAAAGTTTATAGCAGCATTATAAATGATAGCCAAATTATAGTTGAAGTATCTATCAACTAATGAGTAAATAAAGAAGATGTAGTATATATATATACACACACACACACACACACACACACAATGGAATATTAGCCATAGGAAAAAAATGAAATCTTGCCATTTGCAACAACCTGGATGGAGCTAGGTGTATTACACTAAGCGAAATAAGGCAGTCAGAAAGATAAATACCATGTAATTCCATTTACATGTGGAATTTAAGAAGCAAATGAGCAAAGGGAAATAAAACGAGAGAGGCAAACCCAGAAACAGGCTCTTAACTATAGAGTACAAACTGATGGAGAATGGAGGATCCAGAATGGAGGTGGATGGGAGAATGGGTTAAGTAGGTGATGGGAATTAAGGAGTGCACTTGTTTTGATGAGCACAGGAGTTATATGTAAGTGTTGAATCACCATATTGTACACTTGAAACTAGTATTAGCCTGTTAATTGAAATTTAAATTAAAACCTTAAAAAAAGGAAAGTAGATGGATTTTCTTAACTTCAAAGAGTAACATGTGGTTTTATACTAGTTGAGTTAACTACAAAATTACTGAAGTCCTAATGGTTTAAATATTATGAAACAGTTATCTCCTTCAAACATTTAGTAACCAAATACTGTTCTCAAATGAATATACAACTATTACAATGCTGAGGTTTAACATTTTATAAAATTAAGTCATTATAGGGGCACCTGGATGGCTCAGTTAAGTCTTGATTTCAGCTCAGGGTGCTGAGATTGAGCCCCCCATGTCAGGCTTCCTGCTGAACATGAAGTCTGCTTGAGGATGCTATCTCCCTTTCTCCTGACCCCTCCCCTGCTTGCTTGCACTCACTCACTCTCAAATAAATAGATCTTAAAAAAAAAAAAAAAGTCATTATAGTTAATGTAGATTGTCCTATGAGAATTTTGCCAAGCAAATGATTTCATTTTATGGTAACAAGTTATGGAATAACCAGAAGTATAAAAATGTAACATGAACTAATAATATCTGTAATGTTAATGTCTATAAAGCAAGTATTTTCTAAATATTGCTAACCTTTCACACTTTTCTGTGTAATGATGTATTAGAAGTTTCTGTTAGAAACCTGTACTCCTTGACCTTAGCTTTTAATTATAATCAAACCCCAATTTTTTTCCCCACCCCTTCCACAACTCTAGTAAACCACCAATCTATTCTTGGTATCTATGAGCTTGGTTTTTTGTTTTGTTTGAGATTCTGCATATAAAAGAGATCATAGAGTATTTGTCTGTCTCTGTCTGACTTATTTCACTTCGGTGATACCCTGAGGTCCATCCATGTTGTCAGAAATGGCAAGATTTCATTTGTTTTCATGGCTGAATTAAATTCCATTGTATACCATAATTTCTTTATCCGTTCCTCCATCAGTGGACATTTAGATTATTACTTATCCTTACTATTGAATATAATGCAGCAATGAACATGGGAATGCATCTATCCTTTCAAATTATTGGTTTTATTTTTTTCAGTTAAATACCCAGGAGTGGAATTGCTGCATTATATGGTAGTTCTATTTTTAATTTTTGTGGGAACATCCACGCTGTTTTTTGTACTGGCTGCACCAGTTTACATTCCCACAGCAGTGCATGAGGTTTGTTTTCCCTACATTCTTGCCAACACTTGTTATTTTTTGTCTTTGATAATAGCCATTCTAATAGATATGAGGTATATTTTATTGTGGTTTTGATTTGCATTTCCCAGATGATTAACGATATCAGGCTTCTTTTCATGTACCTGTTGGCCATCTGTAGGTCTTCTTTGGACAAATATCTATTCAGAGCTTCTGCCCATTTTTAAATTGGATTGTTTTTTCACTATTGAGTTGTAGCAGTTCCTTATATATTTTGAATAATAGCCCCTAAACAGATAGATGATCTGCAGCTGTTTTCTCCCACTTGATAGGTTGCCTTTTCATTGATTTCCTTTGCTGTCCAGAAACTTTTTAGCTTGATGTAGTCCCACTTGTTGATTTTTGCTTTTGTTGTGTTTGATTTTGGTGTTAGATTTTTAAAAAATCAGCAAGACCTATGTCAAGAAGCATATTACTGCCTGTGTTTTCTTCTAGGAGTCTTATGGTTTCAGGTCTTAGTTTTCTTTTAGGTTAACTTTTGTGAATGTAAGATAGTGGTCCAGTTTCATTCTTAGTGCATGTGCCTGTCCAGTTTTCCTAACAGTTTATCGAAGAGCCCATCCTTTCTCCATTGTATATTCTTGGCTTCTTTGTCTTAAATTATTTGACCTTATATTTCTGGATTTATTTCTGGGCTTTTATTCATTTCCTTTGATCTATGTGTTGTCTCTATGCCAGTATCATACTGTTTTAATTACTTTAGCTTTATAATACAGTTTGAAATCAGGGATTGTGATGCCTCCAGCTTTGTCCATTCTCAGAAATTGCTTTGGCTACTCAGGGTCTTTTGTGGTGCCATACACACTTTAGGAGCATTCTATTTCTGTGAAAAATACCACTGGAATTTTTTAAGTAGACTCCATGCCTAGCATGGTGCTTGAACTCACTACCCTGATGTTGAGAGTTCCATGCTCTAGTAACTGAACCAGCCAGGCATCTCAATATCATTGGAATTTTGATAGGGATTGCATTGAATCTGTATTTTGCTGTGGGTGATATGGACATTTTAACAATGTTAATTCTTTCAATCTGTGAGCACAGAATATCTCTTCATTTATTTTGTTGTCTTTAATTTCTTTCATTAATGTCTTAATAGGTTTCAATATATAGGTCTTTCACCTCCCTGTTAAATTTATTCCTAGGTTGTTTGTTTGTTTGTTTGTTTTTTAAATATTTTATTTATTTAACAGAGAGAAATCACAACTAGGCAGAGAGGCAGGCAGAGAGAGAGGAGGAAGCAGGCTCCCTGCGGAGCAGAGAGCCCGACGTGGGGCTCGATCCCAGGACCCTGAGATCATGACCTGAGCCGAAGGCAGTGGCTTAATCCACTGAGCCACCCAGGCGCCCCTTGTTTGTTTTTTTAATACAGTTATAAATGGGATTGTTTTCTTAATTTCTTTCTTGTAGTTTGTTATTATAAAGAAATGCAACAGATTATTGTTTTTGTAGTCTGCAACTTTACTGAATTTTATTCTGACAGTTTTTGAGGGAGTCATAGAATTTTCTGTATGTGATGTGTCACCTGCAAATACTGACATTTTACTTTCTAATTTGGATGCCTTTTCTACATACACACACACACACACACACACTGTGCTGCCCTTCTCTTGCTAGGAATAAAAGTGGCAAGAGTAGACATGCTTGTCTTGTTCCTGATCTTAATTTTTTTTTTTTTTTAAGATTTTACTTATTTATTTGACAGAGATCACGAGTAGGCAGGGAGGGGGGCAGAAGATTGGGAGCAGGCTCCGTGCTGAGCAGACAGCCTGATGTGGGGCTCCATTCCAGGACCCTGAGATCATGACCTGAGCTGAAGGCAGAGGCTTTAACCCACTGAGCCACCCAGCACCCCTTGTTCCTGATCTTAGAGGAAAACATGTCAGCCTTTCAGCATTGAGTATGATGTTAGCTGTGCCCTTGTTATAGGTGGCCTTTATTACGTTGAGGTAGCCTCCTTCTATACCCACTTTGTTGAGAGTTTTTATTAAGAACAGTTTAATTTTGTCAAATGCTTTTTCTGCATCTGATGAGATGATCATGATATTTATCCTTTTTTTTTTTTTTTTTTTTTTTGAGAGAAAGAGGTTGTGGGGAGGGCAGAAGAAGAAGGGAGAGAATCTTATGGAGTCTGGCATGGGGCTCAATTTCACAACCCTGAGATCATGACCTGAGCTGAAATCAAGAATTGGTTGGTTAACTGAGCCACCCAGGCACTGCTGTCCTTCATTTTGCTAATGGTAGTGTTTCACTTTGACTGATGTGTATATGTTGAACCATCCTTGCATTCCTGGAATAAATCCCACTTGATCATGCTGTATGTTCCTTTTAACGTATTACTGAATTCAGTTTGCTAACACTTTGTGGAGGATTTTTGCATCTGTGGTCATCAAAGATATTAACCTGTAATTTTCCTTTTTTGTGGCATCTTGTCTGATTTTGGTATTAAGGTAATGTTGGCCTTGTGAAATATGTTTGGAAGATTTCTTCCCTCTTCTATTTTTCAGAAGAGTTTGAGAAGGATTGGTATTCTTCCTTAGGTATTGGGTAGAATTCACCAGTGACTCCATCTGTCTTGAACTTTTATTCATTGGAAGATTTTTGATGACTGACTTATTCTCCTTGCTAGTAATCAGTCTGTTCAGATTTTCTGTTTCATCATGATTTCGTCTTGGCAGGTTGTATGTTTTTAGGAATTTATCCACTTGTTCTGGGTTGTCAGTTGTTGGTAAATACTTGTTCATAGTAGTCTCTTAGGATCCTTTCCTTGTTTTTTTTTAAATATATGTATATACTTTTATTATATTTATTAACATATAATGTATTATTTGCCCGGGATACAGGTCTGTCAATCATCAGGCTTACACATTTCATAGCACTCACCATAGCACATACCCTACCCAATGTCCATAGCCCAGCCACCCTATCCATAACCCCCAGCCCTCAACAACCCTCAGTTTGTTTTGTGAGATTAAGAGTCACTTATGGTTTGTCTCCCTCCTGATCCTATCTTGTTTCATTTATTCCTTCCCTACCCCCAAATCCCCGACTCTGCCTCTCAACTTTCTCATATCAGGGAGGATCCTTTCTATTCTGTGGTATCAGTTGTAACCTCTTTCACTTCTGATTTTGAGTCATCTCTTTTTTCTTGGTGAGTCTAGCTAAAGGTTTGTCAATTTTATTTGTCTTCTCAAAGAACCAGCTCTTAGTTTGATTTTTCTATTTTTAATTTCTATTTATTTCTGTTCGAATCTTTATTTCCTTTTGTTTTTAAAAAAAGATTTTACTTATTTGACAGAGAAAGATCACAAGAAAACAGAGAGGCAGGCAGAGAGAGAGAAACCCAGGCTCCCTGCTGAGCAGAGAGCCCATGTGGGTCTCGATCCCAGGACCCTGAGATCATGACCCAAGCTAAAGGCAGTGGCTTAACGCAGTGGCTTAACCCATTGAGCCACCCAGGTGCCCCCTATATTTCCTTTCTTCTATTAAATTTGGCCTTCAGTTCTTTTTTTGTTCCTAGTTCCTTCAGGCATAAAGCTAGGTTGTTTAGTTCAGATTTTTTTGTTTGTTTCTTGAAGTAGGCATTTATCACTATGAACTTACCTCTTAGAACTGTTTTACTCGGAGGAGTCAAGATGGCGGAGAAGTAGCAGGCTGAGACTATATCAGGTAGCAGGAGATCACCTAGATAGCTTATCTAAACATTGCAAAAACCTACAAATCTAACGGGAGATCTAAGAGAAGAAGAACAGCAATTCTAGAAACAGAAAATCAACCAATTTCTGAAAGGTAGGACTGGCGGAGAAGTGAATCCAAAACGACAGGAAGATAGACTGTGGGGGGAGCGGCCGGCTCCCGGCAAGTGGCAGAGCAATGAAGCACAAAATCAGGACTTTTAAAAGTCTGTTCCACTGAGGGACATCGCTCCAGAGGCTAAACCGGGTGAAGCCCACGTGGAGTCATCGTGGTCCCAGGTCCCGCAAGGTCTAAGCAGAGAGAGAGCCTAAAAGTAGTAGATCAGAAAGGTACAGAAAGGTACAGAGACAATATACAGGAACAGTCACCTTACAGGCAATATAATGGCGCTAAATTCATATCTCTCAATAGTTACCCTGAATGTTAATGGGCTAAATGCCCCAATCAAAAGACACAGGGTATCAGAATGGATAAAAAAACAAAACCCATCTATATATTGCCTACAAGAAACTCATTTTAGATGAGAAGACGCCTCCAGATTTAAAGTGAGGGGATGGAAAACAATTTACCATGCTAATGGACATCAGAAGAAAGCTGGGTGGTAATCCTTATATCAGATCAATTAGATTTTAAGCCAAAGACTATAATAAGAGATAAGGAAGGACACTATATCCTACTCAAAGGGTCTGTCCAACAAGAAGATCTAACAATTTTAAATATCTATGCCCCTAACGTGGGAGCAGCCAACTATATAAACCAATTAATAACAAAATCAAAGAAACACATCAATAATAATACAATAATAGTAGGGGACTTTAACACTCCCCTCACTGAAATGGACACATCATCCAAGCAAAAGATCAACAAGGAAATAAAGGCCTTAAATGACACACTGGACCAGATGGACATCACAGATATATTCAGAACATTCCATCCCAAAGCAACAGAATACACATTCTTCTCTAGTGAACCTGGAACATTCTCCAGAATAGATCACATCCTGGGTCCTAAATCAGGTCTCAACTGGTATCAAAAGATTAGGATCATTCCCTGCATATTTTCAGACCACAACACTCTGAAGCTAGAACTCAATCAAAAGAGGAAATTTGGAAAGAACCCAAATACATGGAGACTAAACAGCATCCTTCTAAAGAATGAATGGGTCAACCAGGAAATTAAAGAAGAATTGAAAAAATTCATGGAAACAAATGATAATGAAAACACAATGGTTCAAAATCTGTGGGACACAACAAAGGCAGTCCTGAGAGGAAAATATGTAGTGGTACGAGCCTTTCTCAAGAAACAAGAAAGGTCTCAAGTACACAACCTAACCCTACACCTAAAGGAGCTGGAGAAAGAACAAGAAAGAAACCCTAAACCCAGCAGGAGAAGAGAAATCATAAAGATCAGAGCAGAAATCAATGAAATAGAAACCAAAAAAACAATAGAACAAATCAACGAAACTAGGAGCTGGTTCTTTGAAAGAATCAATAAGATTGATAAACCCCTGGCCAGACTCATCAAAAAGAAAAGAGAAAGGACCCAAATAAATAAAATCATGAATGAAAGAGGAGAGATCACAACTAACACCAAAGAAATACAGACAATTATAAGAACATACTATGAGCAACTCTACGCCAACAAATTTGACAATCTGGAAGAAATGGATGCATTGCTAAAGACATATAAACTACCACAACTGAACCAGGAAGAAATAGAAAACCTGAACAGGCCCATAACCAGTAAGGAGATTGAAACAGTCATCAAAAATCTCCAGACAAAAGCCCAGGACCAGACGGCTTCCCAGGGGAATTCTACCAAACATTTAAAGAAGAACTGATTCCTATTGTCCTGAAACTGTTCCAAAAATAGAAATGGAAGGAAAACTTCCAAACTCATTTTAGCATCACCTTGATCCCAATACCAGACAAGGATCCCGTCAAAAAAGAGAACCACAGACCAATATCCTTGATGAACACAGATGCAAAAATTCTCACCAAAATACTAGCCAATAAGATTCAACAGTACTGGGGCACCTGGGTGGCTCAGTGGGTTAAGCCGCTGCCTTCGGCTCAGGTCATGATCTCAGGGTCCTGGGATCGAGTCCCACATCGGGCTCTCTGCTCAGTGGCGAGCCTGCTTCCCTCTCTTTCTCTCTGCCTGCCTGTCTACTTGTGATCTCTCTCTGTCAAATAAATAAATACTTAAAAAAAGATTCAACAGTACATTAAAAGGATTATTCACCACGACCAAGTGGGATTTATTCCAGGGCTGCAAGGTTGGTTCAACATCCGCAAATCAATCCATGTGATACAACACATTAATAAAAGAAAGAATAAGAACCATATGATACTCTCAATAGATGCTGAAAAAGCATTTGACAAAGTACAGCATCCCTTCCTGATCAAAACTCTTCAAAGTGTAGGGATAGAGGGCACATACCTCAATATTATCAAAACCATCTATGAAAAACCCACCGCAAATATCATTCTCAATGGAGAAAAACTGAAAGCATTTCCACTAAGGTCAGGAACACGGCAGGGATGTCCATTATCACCACTGCTATTCCACATAGTACTAGAAGTCCTAGCCTCAGCAATCAGACAACAAAAGGAAATTAAAGGCATCAAAATCGGCAAAGAAGAAGTCAAACTATCACTCTTCACAGATGATATGATACTATATGTGGAAAACCCAAAAGACTCCACTCCAATACTGCTAGAACTTGTACAGGAATTCAGTAAAGTGTCAGGATATAAAATCAATGCACAGAAATCAGTTGCATTTCTCTACACCAACAAGACAGAAGAAATAGAAATTAAGGAGTCAATCCCATTTACAATTGTACCCAAAACTATAAGATACCTAGGAATAAACCTAACCAAAGAGGCTAAGAATCTATATGCAGAAAATATAAAGTACTCATGAAAGAAATTGAGGAAGACACAAAGAAATGGAAAAATATTCCATGCTCCTGGATTGGAAGAATAAATATTGTGAAAATGTCTATGCTACCTAAAGCAATCTACACGTTTAATGCAATCCCTATCAAAATCCCATCCATTTTTTTCAAGGAAATGGAACAAATAATCCTAAAATTTATATGGAACCAGAAAAGACCTCGAATAGCCAAAGGAATACTGAAAAAGAAAGCCAACGTTGGTGGCATCACAATTCTGGACTACAAGCTCTATTACAAAGCTGTCATCATCAAAACAGCATGGTCTGGCACAAAACCAGACACATAGATCAATGGAACAGAATGGAGAGCCCAGAAATAGACCCTCAACTCTATGGTCAACTAATCTTCGACAAAGCAGGAAAGAATGTCCAATGGAAAAAAGATAGCCTCTTCAATAAATGGTGCTGGGAAAATTGGACCACTTCCTTACAGCACACACAAAAATAGACTCAAAATGGATGAAGGACCTCAATGTGAGAAAGGAAACCATCAAAATCCTTGAGGAGAATGCAGGCAGAAACCTCTTCGACCTCAGCCGCAGCAACATCTTCCTAGGAACATCGGCAAAGGCAAGGGAAGCAAGGGCAAAAGTGAACTATTGGGATTTCATCAAGATCAAAAGCTTTTGCACAGCAAAGGAAACAGTTAACAAAACCAAAAGACAACTGACAGAATGGGAGAAGATATTTGCAATCGACATATCAGATAAAGGGCTAGTGTCCAAAATCTATAAGGAACTTAGTAAACTCAACACCCAAAGAACGAACAATCCAATCAAGAAATGGGCAGAGGACATGAACAGACATTTCTGCAAAGAAGACATCCAGATGGCCAACAGACACATGAAAAAGTGCTCCACATCCCCCGGCATCAGGGAAATACAAATCAAAACCACAATGAGATATCACCTCACACCAGTCAGAATGGCTATAATTAACAAGTCAGGAAATGACAGATGCTGGCAAGGATGCGGAGAAAGGGGAACCCTCCTCCACTGTTGGTGGGAATGCAAGCTGGTGCAACCACTCTGGAAAACAGCATGGAGGTTCCTCAAAATGTTGAAAATAGAACTACCCTATGACCCAGCAACTGCACTACTGGGTATTTACCCTAAAGATACAAACGTAGTGATCCGAAGGGGCATGTGCACCCGAATGTTTATAGCAGCAATGTCTACAATAGCCAAACTATGGAAAGAACGTAGATGTGCATCAACAGATGAATGGACAAAGAAGATGTGGTATATATACACAATGGAATACTATGCAGCCATCAAAAGAAATGAAATCTTGCCATTTGTGACGACGTGGATGGAACTAGAGGGTATCATGCTTAGTGAAATAAGTCAATCAACTTGAAAAACAACTATCATTGATGTCCCTGATATGAGGATGTGGAGATTCAACATGGGGGGTTAAGAGGATAGGAGAAGAATAAATGAAACAAGATGGGATTGGGAGGGAGACAAACCATAAGTGACTCTTAATTTCACAAAACAAACTGAGGGTTGCTGGGGGGAGGTAGGGTTGGGAGAGGGGGAGGGGGGTTATGGACATTGGGGAGGGTATGTGCTATCGTGAGTGCTGTGAAGTGTGTAAACCTGGTGATTCACAGACCTGTACCCTTGGGGATAAAAATACATTATATGTTTATAAAAAAATAAGA
Source organism: Meles meles (assembly GCF_922984935.1). Lineage (NCBI taxonomy): Eukaryota > Metazoa > Chordata > Mammalia > Carnivora > Mustelidae > Meles > Meles meles. The sequence goes on from NC_060071.1 coordinate 124,013,229, forward strand.
AATAAAAAATTTTTTAAAAAGAAAAAGAACTGTTTTACTCTATCTCATAAATTTTGGTAAGTTACATTTCCATTTTTGTTTATCTCAGTATTTTTTTTTTATATTTTATTTATTTATTTGTCAGAGGGAAGGAGAGAGAGAGAGAGCACACAGGCAGGCAGAGAGGCAGGCAGAGGTGGAGAGAGAAGCAGGCTCCCTGCTGAGCAAGTAGTCCATGCAGGACTCAGTCCCAGGACCCTGGGATCATGACCTGAGCCGAAGGTAGCAGCTTAACCCACTGAGCTACCCAGGCGTCCCTATCTCAGTATTTTTTTTAAATTTCTCTTTTAAGTTCTTCTTTAACCCATTGGTGGTTTAGTAGCATGTCGTTTAATCTCTGTGTTTTTGCGAATTTTCCAGTTTTCTTTATGTAATTAATTTCTAGTTTCAGTTTCATACTGTTGTGTTTGGAATAGATGCTTGATATGATTTTAGTCCTCCTAGATTTATTAATACTTGTTCTGTGGCCTAACATTGATTTGTCTTGGAAAATGTTCCATGTGCACTTGAGAAGAATGTATACTCTCTTGTTTTTGGATGGATCTTCTGTAACTATCTGTTAAGCCCATCTCATGTAACATGACATTAAAGGCCAGTGTTTCCTTATTAATTTTCTGTCTAGATGATCTATCCATTGATGTGAATGTGGTATTAAAGGACTCCTACTATTATTATATTGCTGTCTACTTCTCCCTTTAGATCTGTTAATAATTGCTTTTTATGTTTAAGTGTTCTTCTGTTGGGTACATAAATATTAACAAGTGATACGTTCTTTGTTGCATTCACCCCTTTATCATTATGTGTTGACCTTCTTTGTCTCTTATTACAGTCTTTATTTTAAAGTCTCTTTTGTCTGATAAAAGTATGGTTGCCCAGAATTCTTTTGGTTTCCATTTGCCTACAATGTCTTTTTTCATATATGCACTTTTGTCTTGTGTGATCTTATTTGTATAGTGTGTTTTTTGTTTTGCCTCTATTTCTCTCTGCTTATTTGTTTTTGTTAAATTCCACATGTGAATGAAATCATATGGTATTTTTCTTTCTTTGACTTATTTTACTTAGTATAATACTCTCTAGCTCCATCCATGTCATTTCAAATGGCAAGATTTCATTCTTCTTGATGGCTGAGTAATTAACAGCTTTCTCTTTCACATCTGCTGTGTAACTTTTTAGGTATTTGATTTTGAATATTCTCATATTTAGAAATTTTGTTTTCAAATTACCTTAGTTTTTTTTTATAACATGTCATTCCTTGTTAATGTTTTAGCTTTTCTCTCTTAGATCTTTAATCTTTACCTATCAGATAAAGAATATAAAATCTAGTTATCTGACACCCTTTAGGGTGTCTGATTATGCCGTGTTTTTCTTTCTGGTGTTTAGGGGTTGTTTTCCTGCTGACTCCCTCCTGGTGTACCATTTTCTTTTGTGCTTGAAAATTTGGATTGTAAGTTTATGTTTAATTGGGCTTTCTTTACCTGTAGGGATTCTCTGAGGTCTTACTGGATTAGGATGGGCTCTATATTAAATGACTGGTATGTGTTCTTATAAGAAGGCTATGTGAAGACACAGAAACACAGATACAAAGGGAGAATGTGATGTAATAACGGGCAGAAATTGAGCTGATGCATCTACAAGCCAATGAGCATAGAGAACTGATGGCAAACTCCAGAAGGCAGGGAGAGGCAAGAAAGATTCCTTCCTAGAACTTTCAGAAGGAGCATACTCCTGCCAACACCTTGATTTCAGACTTTAGCTTCCAAAACTGTGAGAGAAGAGATTTCTTTTGTTTTAAGCCACCCAGTTTGTGGTAATTTGTAATGGCAAAACTCTAGGAAGCTGATCCAATGTTCACATTCACTTCTAGAAAAAGTCTTTGAACTAGAGTAAGAATTATTCATACAGTTGAAACTTTGCTTAGTTGACTGTCATCTCCATAAAGCTTGAGAGAGGTCGGAAAATAATATAACTCTAAATAACTTAAGATGCTAACAATGTAGTTACCAGATTATTTTAAAATTTGGAAATAATGTCTTACATCTTCAGTACTGGTATTTTGGAACTTAAAAGTAACCTAGAACTTGAAAACCAGTACTGTATGAATATAATGACTGTATAATCCTTCAAAGATTCTATTTTTATCCAGCAGGCCCAGGAGCAAGACTAGTCTCCTATGCCTGCTGGGCAGCTTTGGCTTTATTTTACTATAGTTTTCTGCCCTCTATTTATTTTTCATGCCTGGGGAATTTTTTTTAGTTTTTAATAAACTCAGCTATGCATTTGAAAGGATGCTTATTATGTTAATGTTTACTCAAACTCAACTTTCCCCCTGCTCTATGCCTGCCCCCAACCAGCTGAATAGGTTTGAATAAAATGTGCAGTTGTTGCGATAACTAGTCTTTCTACCCTTTTGTTTCTCTACTGTCCTTTGTGGCAGAACTCCTCCACATAGGTGATGCTCACTTCTCTGTTTTCACATGACATTTGCTTCACAAACCACTCCAGTTAGGCTTTTGGTCCATTGAAACTGCTGCCAATCTCTTAGTCAGCTCTGGGTCCTCCCCTTACCCACCTCACAGTAGTTTTTGATGTAACTGGTCATTCCTTCTTTTCTGAAATGCATTCTTCACTTGGCTCTGAAACCCATGCATGTCTTTTCCCCCTTCTACTTTATTAACTTCTTTTTTTTTCCCTTAACTGACCCTCCCTCGTCTTCCTGCTCTCTACATATAAAAATGCTACCAGGGTTTCCCTGGCCTTTCCTGTTTCATTTGTTCACTTACACTTTGTGTGATTATGTTGGTTTTTGTACAGTTAGGAGACAGGCTATACAGCTACTAGCCCTAGTTAGCTGAGGGAGAATGAACAAAGAAAGAATTTAAAGGAGATGCAGACATGTTTGGAAAGACTGAGTCCCATCCTAACACTCCGTCTGTCAGTGGTGAAGAAGCTTGCGGAAGAGTGTAGGTCTCAGTGGAACAGAGAAAGAATGGTCACTGGTGAAGGAAAAGCTTGCCAGAGGTGCAGGCCAGAGCTGGTGGTGAGACCACTGCTTGGAGAAGAGCTTAACCCAGGGAAAATGCTGTTTTACAGTGAGGGCTGCTGCTGTCTTAGCAGGGCATCTCGCTAGAGGCTGAAAATCACAGCTGTATCATTAGGGCCCTTACTGTGTTGGTGGAGGATCTCGCTAGGGGACTCTGAGTACTGCCCCCACTGGGGAATGCTCCAGGCTCCCCACATATCAGTGCTCTGGCTCAGTAGGTAAAATCTAACACTGTATGAAGAGTCCCTTTCTCCTGCTTTGAACTTGTAGTGTCTTTCTAGCACCCTCTATTGGCAAAGGCTTGTATCAGTTAGCTGGCAAAAGGCAAAAAGCCTTCTACGGGCCATAAGAATAGTAAATTTAGAACTAAAAGGCAATAAAGTAATAACTGGCACAGACTACCCCTTTGTGTAATTAGCACCCATATGTATCTTTTTACAAATACTTGAACTTTGTTATAACCACAGAATTAACGTACTGAGCTCTGCTGATTTAGTCTTATTTCCCAAGAGCAGGGAGAATTCCTTTATCAGAGGACATAATGCTTTCTCTGAACTGGAAGAGAAATGCCACCTGGTCATGTTGGGCTCCTTATGCCAGTGAAACAACAAACAGAGTAAGGGGCTCTTACTCTCTGGCTGGAGTGATCGATCCCAATTGCAGAGAGGAAACTGAGTTATTCCTACACACTAAGGGCAAAGGGGACTGTATCTGGAACCCAGAAGGATTCACTGGGATGTTTTATGGTCTGTCATGACCAATGGTAAAACTTAATGGAACAGCAACCAGGGGAAAAAAAACAGGTAGAGATACTGAGATTTCACATCATTTGGTAATGAAGGTTTGGGTTACCCCATAAACCAAATAACTCCAACCACTTGAGGTTCTGGCTAAGGACGAGAACCTTTATTTTTTGTTTTGGTTACCCCATAACCCAAATAACTCCCAACCACTTGATGTTCTCCTAAGGGCCAGAAACTTTATTTATTTATTTTCTAGCCCAAAAGTTTCTCTTTTTTTAAAGATTTTATTTATTTGTCAGAAAATCAGAGCACACGAGTAGGGGGAGTAGCAAGCAGAGGGAGAAGCAGGCTCCCTGCTGACTGAGGAGCCCGATGCAGGACTTGATCCTCGGTCCCTAGGATCATGACCTGAGCCAAAGGCAGAGGCTTAACCAACCGAGCCACCCAGGCATCCCTACCCAAGAAGTTTCTAACCAAAGAGATGCAGATACCACTGGTACAAGTGAAGAAATTCTCACCCTCTCCCCCAAATTAGAAGACACACAGTTCCAACAGTCACTGTATCCATTGCTGACTATGTTCATTACTATCAAATTTAGTCATAGTCTTACTGAATATTCTGTTACCTTGAGACTAAATGGTAAAGTTTAACCACCGACAAATTTGTATAAAATATTTTTTAAAAAGTAAATAGTTTATGTATACACATAATAAGCATTTCTGTATAGTCCTTATTTCCATAACTGGTTATGGACTGTGGTTGATATCTCTGACTTCCTTCTTCTGCTACTCATTTCATATTTTTTTGTCCTTAGTGGACACTTTTTATTTGGCATTCCGTAGGACACAAAGTCTTCATATCTTTTACCCTTTCTGAAAGTTTCATTTTCCAGATTTCCTTGTCTCTAATCTCTAATCTTCTAATCCTGAAAGAATACAGTCCTCAACTGATCATCCAAATAGTTAATAGATGGTAGTGAGTCTGTGTAAATTTGTCCATCTGGTCATCTCTCACCACAGAAGTGGAAAACCAAATGTACTGCTCCAAGTGCTGCCCATTGTGAAATTTTACCTTTACTGCTATCCTTCAGGGTCACCCCTGAGTGGGGCTACCAACATATACTGTAGAGGAACATCTGTAAATCTGGCTCAAGTTTTGTCTTCCTCAGCCAATTGGTCATTAATGAATACCCATGAGGCCATGGGTATAGATTGAGAGAGAGAAGAGAGATTGTAGCAGGGATTATTGTTGGATTCTGAGCCGCTTGTTCATGCAGGTTACTCTTGACTTCCGGATATGTGAAAGACTGGTCTTTTATATACCATTTCCATTTGATCATAGATTGCTGCTCTGCACACCCAGTCTATGGCTAGGTTGGTCATGTAACTTGCAATTCATGATAGGAAGCTTATGACACATAGTCACCTGATAACCCATAGCTAGGATAGATAGGCATTTACTCTCTACCCAGGTCTAGTAGCAAGGCCAAAACACTCTCGCAAAGGGAAAATAGTTATCTGTAAAGGAGGGTATGGATTTTTCTCCCAAATCTAAGAGGTCTGCAGTATAGTTCTCCTTTAATAGCTTTCCAGAGGCTTCATGTAGCATCCCTGTTTACCACAGACACTTAGAATATCAGTGAATTTGCTACATTATAAGGCCCAAGTGAAAGATCAGCTTGCCCCTCTTGTTCTGGTCCCTGGAAGCCTTTTAAGTGACTTGATAAATGAGTAGAAGCACGACACTCAAATATATAGGCTTCTAAAAGGCATAACAGGCATTTTACTCCTTTTGTTTGTGGTAGGTTTTGGAAGGTGTAGCAGCCTTTCACCTTAAAGGGAGTATCTTGACATATTCCATATCATTGGATCCTCAGAAGCTTCACTGAGGTGGCAGGCCCCTTAATTTTTGTGGTAATTATCTTCCACTCTCTTGATCACTTACATCTAAGACACCTAAAGTGCTTGTTGCTTCCTGCTCCCCAGATCCATTCTGCATAATGTCATCAATGTAGTGGACCATTGAGATGTTTTGTGGAATGTCAAGATGATCAGGATCTCTGTGGACTATATTGTGGCAAACAAACAAACAAAAAAGAACAGGAGAGTTGAATAGCCCTGAGGCAAGGCTTTGAAGGTGTGCACAGATACAAGCCAGGTAAAAGCAGACTGCTCTGGTGGTCCTTACAAACTGGGGGTGGATAAAAAAAGGCTTAACCAGGGAAATAACTGCATGCAAAATATTAGGGGCTGTGTGTGTTTGTGCTGGTAAAGATCTGGAAGAGTACCTTCGTCAGCATCGCTACCTGATTAAATTTATTTTCCACAGTTAGTATCATCTTAGGGGTGCCTGGATAGCTCAGTTGGTTAAACATTCAGCTCTTGATTTCAGCTCAGGTCATGATCTCCAGGGTCGTGGAATCGAACCCCAAATCGAGCTCCACACTCAGCAGCAGCTGCTTCTCTTCCTCGCCTTCTGCCCCAGAGAAAGAGAGAGAGAAAGTGAGAGTGTGGTGGGGGTCTCTGTCTCTCTGTCTCTCAAATAAACAAATCTTTAGAAACATTAAAATCCACCTTAGTATATCTGCTACAATTCAGGAATTGGATAGAATCCATAGAATTAGTGTCAGTTCAGAGCCCCTGTTTACTAATTCCTGAACATTCGAGTATTTCCTTTTCTTCAGTTGAGTCATTTGTGACCACTGACTGTTGGGAAAAGACTTACTTGATAGATTGTGGCATTGCTACAGGACCCTTCTCGATGGGACTTAGCCTTTCCTTTAATCAAGGGGCTCTGAGTATGTGAATTGGCTTAGCTCTAAAAACAGGCTGAGAATCTGTGACTTTCCATTATAGTAACAGAAGTCAGGTTTTTTAGTCACCAGTTTAGGAGTTTTTTCATTACATGGATCAGACACTAATCTAGTAGCCTAGATTTCTCATCCTACAGATTTCTCATCCTATCTATTTTCTACAGATACCATGATTGATTAGTCACCAACAGAAAGCTCCACAGGCTAAAGCATTCTAATTATTAAGACATTGCTGCTGCCCTTTTTTGGTAAAAGAGTCTGCTCTTTTAAGTACTGCTACTTGGCTTCTGCTTTTCCTAGATGATCCCTTTTGAATCTGGGATCCCATATTCATAGAAACATCTCCCTTCCTGATCTACATAGGAGGACATCACAGAGGCTTTTCAAAGATGTAGATGTTGCCCTTAATTAATGAATTCCTTAATGCTTTTGTAAAGGGACTGTTTAGCTTTGAGGGGCAATGTAGTTGGTGGACAAGTATACAGGTTCCATATGAAAAATCTACTTCAACATTCTTACTCCCTAAACTTTTGGATTCCTTTCTCTATAGCAGAGGACAGCAAATCCAGCCCACTTCCTAATTATGTAAATAATATTTTATTGGAACACAACCATGTCCACTCATTTATGTATTGTCTAGATTTTGCTTTTGTACTACAGTAGCAGAGTTGAGTAGTAGTGACAAAGACCATATGATCTGCAACGCTGAAAATATTTACTCTCTGGTCCTTTAAGAAGTTTGTTGCCGACCTCTGCCCTAGAGCATGCTGAGATTTGATCCAAGTTAGGGGTCTAGTGACCGCAGAGAAGTGATTGTGATAGTTCTTCAGAAGGTTAAACATTCCCTATAAGGCATCTACCCCAGAAGGTTAGTCTACCCAGACACAGGAGAGCAAACTTGGCACTGGCTGTGAGACTCAGAATAAACACAGAAGTTCAAGGCTTTCAGTTTTGTCAGAATCTAACCAGACACTCCCATTCCACAGTTCAGTGTTCTTTCCTTTCCAGTCAGTGCCCCATCACGTAAGAAACTTGGTGAAACAGAACTCAACTGACATTGTAAGTTTGCAACATACACAATTAAATTTTGTGTTTAATTTTGTAGCAACATCAGCCCATGGTCTCTAGTCTGACCATGACTCCTCCTGAGAATTTAAGGATCTAAGCTTGTTACTTCTTTCTGTTAAATGTCCTAGGCACTCAGTGGAATCTTTTGCATAGCGTTGTCTTTGCAGTTATCACTATTTTTGTAATGGTCAAAGGTAGCAGAACTTGAACTCCCAGGGCATTTTACTTCAGTAGACACTATACAGTTAACTGTAGGAGATAACTTGATTGTTAGGCCCATGCATACCCTGGATTACTAACACGCCATTTCCCATTGACAAGGGTTCAGCACTGTGCTTTAACCCAAAGGTATGACTAAACCAGTTCTAAAGATCCTGCCTTTAATGATCTGTCTCCTGTGACTACTTCAGTACCAATTCTATACCAATCAAGAAACAGAAATCACCTTAGTAAGTGGAATAGGGAAAGTTTAATATTGAATAAGTGTTTTGAACTAATAAAAGGTGATTAACTACTAAAAGGGATAAGAAGGATTGATTCTAAGGAGTATAGAAGTAACAACTGCAGAAAGCAGCTGCCACCTGTAGGGTTAGTGGGTGGTGATTAAGGAAGGAACCCTTCCTTTGTTTTCCCAGGCTGAGATTCAAATCTCTTTGGAGAGGATGTGGATGTCAGTAGAAAAGAAACTTGCCAGAGGCCTGGTCTAGGAAATCTTTTGCTGTGGTGGCAGAAAAAATTTTCCAATCCCAGCCCCATCCCTCATACCTACCCTTGCCCCATCATTAATCTGATCTAGTTCCAGCACACCAGAAGAAAGAACAATCCCTTCCTTCTTCTTTGGCCTTGCAAGGACCTTCCAGTACCCTCTATTGGCCAAAATCAAATTAGCTGGAAAAGGAAAAATGTCTACAGGGCCTAGCTCTAGTATCACATAGCAGGAAAGAAAAGGGTGAATTTGGAGCTGAGAGGCGATAAATTAATAACAAGCTCTTATCCAGCTCATGATTGTGACTACTATCTGTATGCTCCTGTCTCCCATATTTATATCTCTAGTCTGGTCTTCTTCCTTAAGCTCCAGAGAAGTGTAATTATACCAAACTGCCTTCTTGATGTCTTCACTTGAATTTCTCATAGGTATCCTTAACTTTATGGGTTCAAAACCAAACACTTGTTCCTCCTCTAGTTTTTTCCATCTCAGTAACTGACATCGTTGTTTGAAAAAAGACTCCTTGATTTTATCTTTTTCTCCTATGCTCTTCCCAGTTAGTCAGAGTCCTGCCAACTCAGTCTTCAAAATATCCAAATCCTAACCTTTCTCATCACCTCCATTCCAGCTACCCTGCTCCAAGTTGCCATCATCTCTTAAATATCAGAAATAATCCTAGATTTCATCATTATGTTCTTGATAATTAAAAGATAAATAAATGACTAGTTCTCCGTTCATTCTGTAACTTTTCATTCTGTGACAGCTATACCCCATCCCTTCCTAAATTTTATGGAAGACACCAAAAGTCTTAGAGCTTTTGAATATATCTGCCATATCCCTTGCTGTCAGGACAAACCCACTCTTATTTCCCAACAAAATAAATTTTTAAAATATTGTCATTTTTTCAAATTTGAAAGCATTTTTATAAAGATGGACTTATTTCTTACATTTTTGATTTGTTGGATCGAAACTACAGAGGTAGCAACCTCCCACTAAACATTTCCACATGTCTTTGGCTTTTTATGTTATTAAAATCTCTCATTCCTTTTCATTAATTTTTTAAGGTAAACATTAGTACTTTTGTTACATTCAAAAGAGGGATATGGTCTGTATTTATTATTGCTTAGAATTTCATACCACTGATTTCAGTAGAAAACTTTGTTGTCTTTATCCCTTGACTGCTTTTGAATATTGATTTGAAGCCATACTGAATTCAGGAATTCTCTTTGAAATTAAAGATTCCTTAAGCACATAATTTTTTTAAATAGAAAATCTCCTGATATATGCTTTCTATCTCTTTTTAGGTGGAAGATGTTGCTGTTTTTCTCCTGATGGTAAAGCTTTGGCTGTAGGTCTGAATGATGGAAGTTTCTTAATGGCAAATGCAGATACTCTAGAGGATCTTGTGTCTTTTCACCACAGAAAAGATATTATTTCAGATATTCGATTTTCACCAGGTAAGGTATCATTGAAATCATATTTGATTATCAACTTGGGGTGGCAATGAGCAAATATATCAATATGTAATTTTTATTAGACATTATTTTATCTTAGAATTTCAATTTTTTTGACTAGAAAAGAGTGTGGTAAAAGGTAAAATTCCTGTATTAGATCACTGGCAAAATATCCAACTTTAACAATTCTGTCACTAAATAAAAAGGCTTAAGCCAAGGAACTGTTCTGAGTTTCAGTTTCCTCATTTCTAAGATAGAAGGATTGGGTGACTCTCTTCATTTTATTCTTAATACTTTCAAAATGTTGCACTAATTTTGCTTATTAATTTCTGTGTATTCATTAACTCTGACAAAACCCACTGTAATGTGGGAAGTACTAATGTTAAGGCAAAATTTACTCACGTTAGTTTACTTCTACTTTTTCTGAATTTAGAGGGCTTATTGAAAATTTGTCTTTAGATAACACAAACTGTATTTAATTATATGGTATATAATTTTTGGCCTTTGCTTTCTGTCGAACTGTCTCACTACACTAAAGAAAACATTTTTTTAATCATAATATACTTGAAAAAATATAGTTACAGATTATCACTTGATACATGTTTTGCTATAATTCACAAAACACCTAAGAGTTTATCCAAAAAAATGTTAAGAAAATTAACTCTAGGGGTGCCTGGGTGCTCAGCTACTCAGCAGGAAGCCTGCTTCTCCCTCTCCTACTCCTCTTGCTTGTGTTCCCTCTCTTGCTCTCTTCCCCTTCAAATAAATAAAATCTTTAAAAAAAAAAAAAAAGAAGGGGCGCCTGGGTGGCTTAGTCGTTAAGTGTCTGCCTTCAGCTCAGGTCATGATCCCAGGGTCCTGGGATCAAGCCCTGCATCAGGCTTCCTGTTCAGTGGGAAGCCTGATTCTCCCACTCCCCCTGATTCTGTTCCCTGTCTCACTGTGTCTCTCTCTGTCAAAAAAATAAATAAAAATCTTAAAAAAAAAGAAAGAAAATTAACTCAGTTGTACAATGTAAAAAATATTTTTAAATATAGAAAATCTCAAGCAAATATTTTTCTGTTACAGGTTCTGGGAAATATCTCGCAGTAGCATCCCATGACAGTTTTATAGATATATACAATGTGATGAGTAGTAAACGAGTAGGAATATGCAAAGGCGCTACCAGTTACATAACCCATGTTGACTGGGATATTAGAGGTAAGAATTTAAATAACCTATTTGGTAAAAGTTCCATTTGATTTAGTTTGGCTATTTTAGAGCCAAACTAGTGAAACAGTGATTCAACAAATGAGTTCAGAATCATTGTGAGAAACATTCTCAAAATTACTTTCCACTCCTTCGTTTCACGTCTGAAGGGGAATGCTGTGAGTTTAGATTTTTTTAATATTTCCAGTATAATTCAAGTGATAGTACAGTAACTGACAAATTCTTTGATTTGTAAAGTAAATGTTATGTAAAAAAGGTTTTTTGTCATTTTTTTCTGGCTTTTGTCAGATAAGCTTAGTCTAAATAATAATTGAGAATTTGGAGATTAGATATATTAATGAGGATTTTAATGTCCTTTCCCCATCATTCAGTAAAACACATTTCTTAAAAATAATCACAGTTGTATAACATACAGAATTTAATGAGTGTCTTTGTTTTTTCAGTAGAATGCATTGCACATGGCAGTGTTTAATAATTTGGATAAATGCTAAATATATTAAATCCTCTATTTTTAAGGATTTTTGTTTCACATATTCTTTACATAAACCTAGTATTGTTAAAAGTTTTTCCAAACATAATTAGGCAAAATGCTTTTTAAAAAATCATCAAATTTATTTCTAGGGTTTTTTATATCCATAACAAAAGAAATAGTTTCTATGTATATACATATACTAAAGTTAAACCATTTATGAATTAATTATGTGGTTGACTCTGAGGATAAATGTTTTTGTGTTTAAGCTTAATTTTTCCCATGAAAGTTAAACATTCTACTTCTGGGGAAGATGTACAGTAGGAGGGTGCTAGACTCACCTTGTCTCAGATAAAACTAATATAACCACATCAGTGTATATAACCCAGAAAATGACCTGAAGATGGGCAGAACAGATTCTCCACAGCTAAATGTAGAGAAGAGGCCACATGAAGAGGGTAGGAAGGACAGAGATGCAGTTGGGAGCTAAATGGATTCAGTGGACTGTATGCTGGAGGGAGGAGGGACACTGCAGGCATGGAGAGGGGAAAGAAATAGACAGTCACAGTGGGGAGCCCACAGGGAAAAGATAAAACATTTGGCTTTGAAAACCAGAGGGGTCAAATTCCACAAGTTCTTACAGTTAGTTCTAGGCTTAACACCTAGAACTTAAAAAATCAGTCGGTTTGATTCTGGAAGAACCAGGAGGGTGAAAGGAAACTGAGTATCTGCCCTTAAAGATGCAGTATAACAATCGGCCCTGGAAGCAGCAGTTGGGAAACCACCTGAGGTATGTGGAAAGGAGATTTGTTTACTAATCTCAGAACATGTGAGTTGGGAAACTTTAAGAACAAAAGAGCCAGCAGGCGCCATTTCCCTCCCCTGTCCCTAGCCTAGATACAGGGATACCTACGAGAACCAGTGAAGCAGAAACACTCTCCATCTAACTTGCTTAACAGTGCACCCTGCCCCTACATGCCACACACACATTCCCTCCAGCCAGACCTGGGTTTCAGGTCGGCTCCCACAGCAGACCTGCACAAACCTTGTTAACACTGCACACCCCGCCACTGTGTGCTCTTGGGGGACATGCCCCCTCCAGTATACTCTTGGCCGGAGCCCATCCAAATCAATGTTACAATTCTGGCAGAGTGCAAGTGGCCCTGACAGGGAATAGCACCACTTCAAAGTGACCCCTGCTCTGGGGAGAGAAGAACATAACCGTAGTTGAACACTAGTCCCAACTGCAGCCCCAGCAGTGGACTCAGGGCAGACATCTCATCTGACTGCAAGCCATGAAAGCTTCTCAGGGGACAACACAGAGAAAGTGCCCTGCAGTTTGGTGCTACTACATCTCTGGCAAAAACCTGGTCTGACCCAACTCAAGCCCACAGTGGGCCGAGACTCACCCATTAACAACACAGGGATAAACCCTGCCCACAGTCGGCAAAGAGAGCCATTGCAGATGTCTGCACTAAAGGCAAAAGCTTCTCAGCAACAACATTAAGGCACATACAATACACACAGGAGACACTTCTGAGGCGCTGGGTTCCAGTAAACAGGGGACACGGTGCTACAGGGCACCAAAGGACCTCTTTTTCATAATGCCACCATTTTCAAGAGCAGAAGACATAGCTGCCCTTCCTAACACATAGAATGTCCCAGTTGAAAGAAGAGGACAAAATCATAGTGAGAGAGCTAAATAAAATGGAGATGATGACATGCCTGATAGAGAATTTGAAGTAATGGTCATAAACATACACAATGGATTTGAACAAAGAGTAGATAACTTCAATACTATCCTTAATAAAGAAATAGAAAACATAAAAAAGAACCAGTCAGAGATGAACTCAATAAATGAAATTTAAAATACACTAGATGGAATAAATAGTATATTAGAGAAAGCAGAAGTATGGATTTATGACCTGGAGGACATAATAATGGAAAACAAGCTGAACAGGAGAGAGAGAAAATAGTAATAATCAATGAAAACAGACTTAGGGAACTCAATGATATCAGAATAATAACATTTGGGTGCCTGGGTGGCTCAGTGGGTTGAGCATCTGCCTTTGGCTTAGGTTATGATCTCAGGGTCCTGGGGTCAAGACCCGCATCAGGCTCTCTGCTTCCCCCTCTCTCTCTGCCTGCCCTTCTGGCTACTTGTGATCTCTCTGTGTCAAATAAATAAATAAAATCTTAAAAAAAAGTAATAACTTTTGCATTACAGGGATCCCAGTAGGAGAAGAGCAAGAGAGGCATAAAATTTATTTGAAGAAATAATAGCTGCAAATTTCCCAAATCTGGGAAAGGAAACAGAAATCCAGATCCAGAAGGTGAAGAAAACCGCCAGCAAACCAACCCAAGGAAGTTCACACCAAGACACAGAATAGTTAAAATGGCAAAAAGGAGTGATAAAGAGAAAATTTTAAGAGCAGCAAGAGAAAAGATGACAGTTACATACAAGAGGAAACCCCATAAAGCTATCAGCTGATTTTTCAGCAGACATTTTCTAGGCCAGTAGGGAATGGCATAATATATTCAGAGTGCTGAAAGAAAAAACCTGCAGCCAAGAATACTCTATCCACCAAGCTATTATTCAGAATAGAGAGAGAGATTCCCAGACAAACAAAAGTTAAAGGGATTCATGACCACTAACCCAGCCCTACATGACTCATTAGAGGGACTCTGAGTGGAATGAAAAGATCATAATTAAAAAGATAATAAATCATAAATTAGAGTAAGAAAAGCACAAAATCAGTAAAATTAAATGTATCTGTAAAAATGTATCTGTAAAAGTCGTCATGGGATTTATAAAAGAAAAGGAAGGGAAAGTATGACACCATAAACTTAACATAGGGAGGAAGAGGAGGAGTAAAGAATGGGTTCAAACTTAAGGCAGCCATCAACTTAAAATAGACGGATATAGGCATAAGATGTTATATAAAAACCTAATGGTAACAACAAATCAAAACCCAGTAGGAGATATGCAAAAAATAGAGGGGAATCCAAGTATATCACTAAAGCCAGCAAACCATGAGAGAAGAGAGCAAGGGAAGAAAGGAACAGAGAAGAACTACAAAATCACCATAAACAAGTAACAAAATGGCAATAAGTACCTACCTATCAATAATTACTTTGAATGTAAATGGACAAACACTCCAATCAAAAGACTAGGGTGACAGAATGGATGAAAAAGCAAGACTTGTCTGTATCCTGCCTAAAAGAGACTTCATTTCAGATTCATTTCAGACATGCAGATTGAGAAGAAATGGTGATGTGATGAGCACTGGGTATTATACGCAATTGATGAATTATTGAAACTGCACCTGGAACTAATGATGTATTATATGTTGGCTAATTGAATTTAAATTAAAAAGTGAAGGATTGGAAAACCATTTCTTGTGCAAATGGAAGTGAAAAGAAAACAAGGTGCACCAGCTTGCATTCCCACCAACAGTGTAGGAGGGTTCCCCTTTCTCCGCATCCTTGCCAGCATCTGTCATTTCCTGACTTGTTAATTTTAGCCGTTCTTACTGGTGTGAGGTGATATCTCATTGTGGTTTTGATTTGTATTTCCCTGATGCCGAGGGATGTGGAGCACTTTTTCATGTGTCTGTTGGCCATCTGGATGTCTTCTTTGCAGAAATGTCTGTTCATGTCCTCTGCCCATTTCTTGATTGGATTGTTTGTTCTTTGGGTGTTGAGTTTGCTAAGTTCCTTATAGATTTTGGATACTAGCCCTTTATCTGATATGTCGGTTGCAAATATCTTCTCCCATTCTGTCAGTTGTCTTTTGGTTTTGTTAACTGTTTCCTTTGCTGTGCAAAAGTTTTGATCTTGATGAAATCCCAATAGTTCATTTTTGCCCTTGCTTCCCTTGCCTTTGGCGATGTTCCTAGGAAGATGTTGCTGTGGCTGAGGTCAGCCACTCTGGAAAACAGCATGGAGATTCCTCAAAATGTTGAAAATAGAACTACCTTATGACCCAGCAATTGCACTACTGGGTATTTACCCTAAAGATACAAACATAGTGATCCGAAGGGGCACGTGCACCCGAATGTTTATAGCAGCAATGTCTACAATAGCCAAACTATGGAAAGAACCTAGATGTCCATCAACAGATGAATGGATAAAGAAGATGTGGTATATATACACAATGGAATACTATGCAGCCATCAAAAGAAATGAAATCTTGCCATTTGCAACAACGTGGATGGAACTAGAGGGTATCATGCTTAGTGAAATAAGTCAATCAGAGAAAGACAACTATCATATGATCTCCCTGATATGAGATGAGATGAGATGGGATCCCAAGATGGGATTGGGAGGGAGACAAACCATAAATGACTCTTAATCCCACAAAACAAATGGGGGGTTGCTGGGGGGAGGTGGGGTTGGGGGTTATGGACATTGGGGAGGGTATGTTCTATGGTGAGTGCTGTGAAGTGTGTAAACCTAGTGATTCACAGACCTGTACCCCTGGGGATAAAAATACATTATATGTTTATAAAAAAAAGAAAAAGGATGAATACCCAACTTTTGTAGCAACATGGACGGGACTGGAAGTGATTATGCTGAGTGAAATAAGTCAAGCAGAGAGAGTCAAGTATCATATGGTTTCACTTATTTGTGGAGCATAACAAATGACATGGAGGACATTGGGAGATGGAGAGGAGAAGGAAGTTGAGGGAAATTGGAAGGGGAGGCGAACCATAAGAGACTATGGACTCTGAAAAACAACCTGAGGGTTCTGAAGGGGCGGGGGTGGGAGGTTGGGGGAACCAGGTGGTGGGTAATAGGGAGGGCACGTATTGCATGGAGCACTGGGTGTTGTGCAAAAACAATGAATACTGTTACGCTGAAAAAATAAATTAAAAAAGGGTAGCCAATACTTATATTGGACAAAATAGACATTAAAAAACAGTAAAAAGAAGCAAAGAAGGACAGTAATATTCATAAAGGGAACAATTCAACAAGAAGATATAACAGTTGTAAATATTTCTGTACCCAACATGGGAGTACCTAAGTACATAGAGCAGTTAATAACAAACATAAAAGAGGTAATTGTTAGTAATACAGTAATAGTAAGAAACTTTAACACCCTACTGACATCAATGGATAGATCCAAAAGAAATCAACAAGGAAAGAGTGGCTTCAAATGACACTGGACCAGACGAATTTAACAGATATATTTAGATCATTACATCCTAAAATAGTAGAATACACACTCTTTTCAAGTGCATATCAAGCATTCTCCAGAATAGATAACATTAGGACACAAAACAAGTCTCAATTCAAAAAGTTTGAAATCATACCATACATCTTTTCTGACCATAATGCCATGAAACTAGGAATCACGACAAGAAAGAAAATCTGGAAAGAACACAAATATACGGAGGCTAAATAACATGCTACTAAACGACGATTGGGTCAACCAAGAAATAAAAGAAGAAATTTAAAAATACATGGAGACAATGAAAATGAAAACACAATAATCCAAAATCTATGGTATGCAGCAAAAGCAATTCTAAAAGAGAAGTTTAGCAAAACAGGCTTACTTTAAGAAGCAAGAAAAATCTCAAACATCCTAACTTCTGTACCTAAAGAAGATAGAAAAAGAACAAACAGGGAGGGGAGGCGAACCATAAGAGACTATGGACTCTGAAAAACAACCTGAGGGTTTTGAAGGGTCAGGGGTGGGAGGTTGGGGGAACAGGTGGTGGGTGATGGGGAGGGCACGTTTTGCATGGAGCACTGGGTGTTGTGCAAAAAGAATGAATACTGTTACGCTGAAAAAATAAATAAAAAAATTAAAAAAAAAAAAAAAAAAAAAAAACAAACAAAACCCAAATCCAGGAGAAGGAAGGATAGAATAAAGATTAGAGCAGAAATGAAAGAGAAACTAAAGAAACAATAGACCACGTCAATGAAACCAGGAGCTAGTTCTTTGAAAAGATCATCAAAATTGCTAAACCTCTAGGCAACCTCATCCACCAAAAAAAAGGGGGGGGGGAGAGGAGAAATAATAACTGACACTATAGAAATACAAAGGATTGTAAGAGAATAGTATGAAAAATAATATGACAACCTAGGACAAATGGATAAATTCCTAAAAACATATAACTTATCAAAACTGAAACAAGAAGAAATAGAAAGTTTGAAGAAAAAGTTTGATTAACAGCAGTGATACTGAATCAGAAGTCCAAAAACTTCCAACAAACAAAAGCCCAGGACCAGACAGCTTCACAGGTGAATTCTATCAAACACTTAAGAGTTAATATCTGTTCTTAAACTTTTACAAAAAATAGAAGAGGAAAGGAAGCTTCCAAATTCACTCTGTGAGGCCAGCATTACCTTGATACCAAAACCAGATAAAGACACAACAAAAAGAAATACAGGCCAATATCTGATGAACAGAGATGCAGTAATCCTCAACAAAATATTAGCAAACCAAATCCAACAATAAATACAGTCACTCATAATCATGTGGAATTTATCCTAGGATGCAAGCAGGGTTTATTATTCGCAGGTGAATCAACATGGTATGTCACATTAACAAGAGAAAAAACCCTTATGATCATTTCAAAACATAGAGAAAAAGCATTTGATAAGGTACAATATCCATTCATGATGAAAACCCTCAACAGAGTAAGTTTAGAAGGAACACACCTCAACATAATAAAAGACCACATGTGAAAACCCCCAACTAAGATCATATTTAATGGTGAAAAACTGGGAGCTTTCCCTGAAAGGTCAAGAACAAGACAAGGACATCCACTTTTGCCACTTTTATTAAACATAGTATTAGAAGTCCTAGCCACAGCAATGACAGAAGAAAAAGGAAAAAAAGTGATCCAAATTGCTAAGGAAGAAGTAAAACTTGACTCTTGGCAGATGACTTGGATACGATATATGGAAAATCCTAAAGACTCCACCAAAAACTACTAGAACTGATAAACATATTCAGTAAGGTCATAGGATACAAAATCAATATACAGAAATCCATTGCATTTCTGTAATAATGAGGCAGCAGAAAGAGAAATTAAGAAAATGATCCCATTTACAATGACACCAAAAATAGTAAAATACTGGGTTGCCTGGTTGGCTCAGTTGATAAAGCATGTGACTCTTAATCTCAGTGTTGTGAGTTGAGATCCACATTGGGTGTGGAGATTACTTAAAATGAATAAATAGAACTTTTAAAAAGGGGGGCAATGGAAAGACAGGTGAAATAGGCAAAGGGGATGAAGAGTGCACTTACATGAGGAGCATTATATAAAATTGTCAAATCACTGTATTGCACACCTAAAGTTAATGTAACACTATGTTATCTACACTGGAATTTAAAAAGAACTTAATGAGAGAAAGGTGGTAAAAAAATACTAATGTAATGTTCACTGAATGCTTTTAAATGGGATTGACTCTGTAATTTTACATTAATGAAACAATTTAATTATGATTATAAAACAATTTAAATGTCATAATAAGCCATGAAAGTATTTTAAAAAGTTATACTTTCCATTAACTATATAGATATATTTTATATATGTGTGTATTTTAATTTTTTTTTTTTTTTAAGGAAAGCTTTTACAGGTCAACACTGGTGCTAAAGAACAGTTATTCTTTGAAGCTCCCAGAGGGAAAAAACAAACCATCCCCAGTATGGAGGTAGGAAGATAATAGTGCTTGCAATGTTGTTGATATGACTAAGTGGTTAGAACACTGATGCCCACCTTCTATCATTTACATATGAAACCTGTTCTCACATTATCCAAATCATGGTTGTTCCTTCTGTGAATTTATTTTACTGGCCCAGACTATTAGATGAGTAAAGGAAAAGATGCTGTATTAAGAAAAGGAATAAAACAGGGGCACCTGGGTGGCTCAGTTGGTTAAGCATCTGACTCTTGATTTTGGCCTGGGTCCTGATGTCAAAGTGGTAAGATGGAGCCCTGTTCCAGGCCCAGTGTGGGGCCTGCTTGAGAGTCTCTCTCTCCTCTCCTCACTCACCACCCCCACCCCGCCCTCACTTGCACTTAAATGTACATGCTCTCTCTAAAAAAAAAAGGAGGGGTGGGAATAAATCAACTTTTATGTCTAGCTCTGCTCCAGTCCAGTCACTTTCCTCAGAGGATGCGAGGCAAATAGAAGACATGCTGTTTTAGATGGAAACGCTGCATGTCTGTCAAATCTTTTGGAACCTATATGTCTAGGATGCTTGTTGGCAAATTCCTGTTTAATGAAGAGAAATTGTGACTGACAGTATTAGCAAAATTTTTTGACATGGCCAAGGAAGAGAGGCTAAACAAATTTAACATCAAAGTAGCTTAATGAGGAAATAATGTAAGTAAAGTAAGTAAAGATAATATAAGTAAAAGTTCTGGAGCACCTGGGTGGCTCCGTGGGTTAAGCCTCTGCTTTCTGCTCAGGTCATGATCGCAGGGTTCTGGGATCAAGCCCAACATGGGGCTCTCTGCTCAGCAGGGAGCCTGCTTCCCCTCCTCTCTCTGCCTTATTGTTATCTCTGTCAAATAGATAAAAATCTTTAAAATATATATATATATATGTAAAAGTTCTTAATATCCAGTAATGATTAATTGGAAAACAAGCCTCTAAAATATTAGAAATTTTCACATGAAGTACAGATTTATTGGTTATTCTAAGAGCAGAAATTGTCTTATTTATTATCACTGAATGTTCAGCATCTAGAACACATAAGAAGTACTTCTTGAGGGTGCCTGGGTGGCTCAGTGGGTTGAGCATCTGCCTTCAGCTCAGGTCATGATCCCAGGGTCTTGAGATCGAGCCCCACATCGGGCTCTCTGCTCAGCAGGGAGCCTGCTTCCTCCCTTCTTTCTCTGCCTGCCTCTCTGCCTACTTGTGGTCTGTCTGTCAAATAAATAAATAAATCTTGGGGCGCCTGGGTGGCTCAGTGGATTAAGCCGCTGCCTTCGGCTCAGGTCATGATCTCAGGGTCCTGGGATCGAGCCCCACATCGGGCTCTCTGCTCTGCAGGGAGCCTGCTTCCTCCTCTCTGCCTGCCTCTCTGCCTACTTGTGATCTCTCTCTCTGTCAAATAAATAAATAAAATCTTAAAAAATAAATAAATAAATAAATCTTAAAACAACAAACAAAAAAGTACTTCTTGACTAATGTTATATTAAATTTTTTCTATGGGAATTAGCAGATTTGGGAAGCTACAAAATGAAGGCAACTAATAGTTCAACTGTTTCTACTAAAATTTTAATTTTAGGGATGCCTGGGTGGCTCAGTGGGTTAGAGTCTCTGTCTTCAGCTCAGGTCATGATCCCAGAGTTCTGGGATCGAGCCACATCGGGCTCTCTGCTCAGCGGGGAGCCTGCTTCCCCCTTTCTCTCTCTGCCTGCCTCTCTACTTGTGATCTCTTTCTGTCAAATAAAATCTTAAATTTTTTTTTAAAATTTTACTTGTGACATTTTACTTTTTTAAATTTTACTTGTTACTTTTTATAATTTTACTTGTGACATATTCAGGTTTTTCGGGCACCTGGGTGGCTCAGTGGGTTAAGCCTCTTCCTTCGGTTCAGGTCATGATCCTGGGGTCCTGGGATCGAGCCCGGCATCAGGCTCTCTACTCAGTGGGGAGCCTGCTTCCCCCCCTTTCTGTCTCTGCCTGCCTCTCTGCCTACCTGTGACCACTGTCAAATAAATAGAATTTAAAAAAAAATTCAGATTTTTGTTGTCAGTTTTTAAGGCTTAGATATTGCAAACTTACAGCCCTTTTTTTTCTTTTTAGGTAGAAAAAATTTGTTGGGCATCATGGACAAGTGTGCTCGGTTTATGCTGTGAGGGAATTTGGCCAGTAATTGGAGAAGTCACAGACATAACTGCCTCTTGCCTCACCAGTGACAAAATGGTCCTAGCTACTGGGGATGATTTGGGATTTGTGAAGTTATTTAGATATCCTGCTAAAGTATGTGTTTTTCTTTAACCCCCTAATGATCATAATTATAAAAATGGTTAAGGTAATGCCCTTTCATAGTATTTCATTGTTGTAATATGAATATTACATATGTAATATGAAGAGTTTAGCATTATGTATACTATTTTTGACATATTTCTAACTTTTATTTAGAAGTAGTCTTATAATTTATGATTCCATGCCTTAAGTTGTATTGTACAGTGTTTCTCAGTATTGAGTAATATAAATATCCCTTTTAGAAGAAACATTTCTTTTATCCCTAATATTAACTTAAATAATTTTGGTATTCTTTTGATTAAATACATACCATTAACAGTAAACACAAACTCTTTATATTTATGCCTTAAATTTTAAAATGTTTCAACCATTAGATCCAAAATACTATAAATACAATACCTATAAAATTAAAATAGCATTGACTCAGTGTAATGAATGATGTTATTTTGCTAAAACTCGACTGCACAGACTCTTTAGGGTGCTATGTGCCCATGCTGTGATGTACTGTGTGATGATTGAATTCTCTTAGTGCTTTCCTCTGTTCAAGGTACTGGGAAACATTAGGCTTTCATTTAGCACGAAACTAAAATTCATATATCAGGTCCTCATGCATTATTTTTTCATTATTTTCGCTGATTCAGATATACAGTTGACCCTTGAACAATGTGGGGGTTAGGGATACTGACCCCAGCAAAGTTAACTCACCAAACTTTATTGATAATCTAGTGTTGACTGGAAACCTTACTAATAACAGTCAACACATATTTTGTATGTTGCATGTATTATATACTGTATTCTTAAAATATAAGCTAGAGAAAATAAAATGTTATTGCAAAAATATTATTATTTTTAAAATATGGAAGAGAAAATGCATTTACAGTGCTAAACTGTGTTTATCAAAAAATATCTGCATATAAGTGGACCTGTGTAGTTCAAACCCGTATTGTTCAAGGGTCAACTGTATATTATAACCTGGAATGAACATAAACATAAATTTGAAATGGGGCACTGAAATCATATAATGATTTCTTAAGTAGCTGCTCATTTTTGTATTTTTAGATCACCATTGAAATGAAAACACACGTTTAAAAATTCTCATAGAGAACCCAGGCACCTGAGGAAATACTCCACACAGCCCTGTTTTAGATGAACTTAAGTGACAGAACCTTAGTTGATAAGAATATGTTCCTATACAGCATTTATTCAGAAACTTTACTTCCAGCTTTCTAGATGGTATAGATGCCTTAAGATAGGACCATTTTCAAGTAGTAACATTTCTCAAAGACTCTGAATTTTATTTTCATCTTTAGGGAAAGTATGGAAAATTTAAGAGGTATGTGGCCCATAGTACACATGTCACAAATGTTCGCTGGACCTATGATGATAGCATGTTGGTCACCTTAGGAGGTGCAGATATGTCTTTAATGGTTTGGACAAATGAAATGGAGGGCTATCAAGAAAAAAGGCCTTGTGATAGTGAAGAATCTGATACAGATTCGGAAGAAGATGGGGGTATGTCATTTTAAAATATTTTAATAAAATTACAAATAATTTAGCACAACTGATTTGAACTACAGCACTTAAACAAGTAATAGTAATGTTTGAATAATTGTGGTTTTAGTCTTTGTGGTCTGCTTAACACCAGACTTGGTTTTATGCCTCAAAAATAACAGACTGGCATATATTGATGACTTAAATATTCTTCATCTACAAATGTATGATAATCCTACTTTAAGTACTGTTAAAATAAGTTTTATGGTGGGGCACCTGGGGAGCTCAGCTAGTTAAGTGTCTGCCTTCAGCTTGGGGCATGATCCCAGGACCTCGAGCTCCTTGCTCAGCAGGAGTCTGCTTCTCCCCTCTGCCCCTCCTCCCCGACTCGTGCTTGCTCTGTCTCTCTCAAATAAATAAAATCTTTAAAAAAATTTTTTATGGTATTGAACTTCATATTTTAAAATGATTTTTGTCTTTTCCTAATATGTAAATAATGCCAGCTCATTATAGAAAAATACATTTTGCAATAAAAATAAACATAGCACCCATAATTTGACCACTCAGAGGTAACTTCTATTAACATATTGAGGTATTTCCATAGGGATATGTGCATTTATATACATAATATTTTTAAACAAAAATGATATATTGAATTTGTATTTTATAGGCTGTTATCTTAGCAATATTTTGAGAACATTGTTACATATAAACATTCTATATCTTTTTATTGGCTGTTATATTATTTCATAATTTGGCTATGATACTATTAACTTATTTTATATTGTTGAGCATCCTTGTATCCAATTTATAGGATCATAATAGAACTCCTCAGTTGTAACTTAGAGAATAATTCTTATGTTTTGATGGCAGGCTATGACAGTGACGTTACAAGGGAGAATGAAGTCAGTTACACCATTAGAGCCTTATCAACAAATATTCGCCCAATGTTTGGAGTCAAGCCTCATTTACAGCAAAAAGAACCCTCAGTTGATGAGAGGTAACAATCAAATTTAAAACTAGATGAAGAAAAATGTATCGGCATTAGAATTCAGTTTATTGTTTAACTGAATGAATTTTTGTAAAAACTAAGTAGCAGTGGTACTTTTGGATTTTCCAACTCCCAGCGCCTCTTGGAAAATGTTTGTCCTTAAATACTTCTTGGGGATGACACTGTCTCTTGCAAGTAGTTTAAAGAATATACAAAGTGTCTATGGTTAAAGGAATATTATTTGCTAACTTTTATAAATAAATATGGAGGGTTGTAGGAAATAATAAAATTTGAATCCAATACCGAGTATGTGTTAGGAAGCACCTGAGCAGAGATAGGATTGAATTTTGAAAGGCATTTTTATCCATGTGCCTTTAATCAAGGATAGAAAATCATTATTTACAAATTTTTCCAGGAGTGCCTGGGTGGCTCAGATGGTGAAACATCTGCCTTCAGCTCAGATCATGGCCCCAAGGTCCTAGGATCAAGGCCTGCATTGGGTTCTTGCTCCACGGGGAACCTGCTTCTCCTTCTCCCTCTACTGCCAGCCCTGCTTGTGCTCTCTCATGCTGTCAAATAAAATCTTTAAAAAAAAAAAAATAAAGATTTTGAAGTATAGCTTCCCATTAGAGAATGGGAATTACTGGTCTTTGTCTAAAAGCAGCACATCAGTAATAAAAGCTATGCCCACAACAATTTTATAAGGAGAGAGAACTTTTTAATAAAGCCTCTGAGTTAGATGACAGCTGAAGAGAGGAATTGTGAACATCGCGGGATGCTTTTAAAATCATTTGGGAGTATGGAAGACAGTAAAGAGGTGTATGAATCAGTGAATGAATGACATGGACTTCTGAAGCATAGAGTTTTTAAGAAATGATAAAGGAAAAATTATCCAGAAACTGCAGTGAGGAGCCAAGAAGGAGTGAAAGCTGGGAACAGCAGTGACCTCTTCTGTCTAAAGATGTGCTGAGGAGAACTTTGTTATGGTAAGTTGGTAAGAATATTTGAGGGAAAAGTTAAAAATGAATGGGAATTTACTCACATTGAATAAAATTTGTGGAAAATTTGAGTGAATGACGCGTGGGGCTCAGCTAGATAGAGACGACAGTACAAGAAAGCACTGGCAGAGTGGTTGGAGTTTGCACTATAGGCTTACCATTCAGGAGGAAGGATGAAATTGGATGAGGTGCAGGTTCCTGGTGGAAAAGGGGAATCTAGAGGGTCTCTGAACAGACTAGCCACACATGTTCCCATGAGAGTTTTAGGGGGAGTGTTGAGTCATAATGTCTCCACAGCTTCTCTTCTAGGTGCCCACTTGCTGATGAGTACCCAAGTTATAGCATTGACGTCACCTTTATGGATGGGGGGGTAGAGGGTAAATACTCATTTTCTCATCACTATTAAGAGAGTATTAAATTAGAGATGTGTTTTGGGACACCTTGGTGGCTCAGTTAATTAAGCGTCTGCATTCAGCTCAGGTCATGATCCTAGAGGCCTGGGATGGAGACCCGCATCAGACTCCTTACTCAGCCGGGAGCCTGCTTTTCCCTCTCCCTCTGCCTGCCACGCCCCCTGCTTGTGAGCTTTTTCTCTGACAAATAAATAAAATCTTTTTAAAAATAAATATTTAAAAAACCCATAAAGTAAATTAGATGTTTTAAGAAAGTTGAGCATACCATAATCTAAATATCAAGATTCAAGGTTGACGTGATCTGGTGAGGGGGCAGTATCTTACAGTGCAAAAGACATGGTTTTTAGAGTCAGACAAATGGGTTAAAATACAAATTTTTCTCATTTTGCTCTTGTGTCACCTTGAAAAACTATGTGTTGTCTTTAAGCCTCTGTTTCCTTAGAGGTTAGTGAGCCTTACAATCACTAACTTATGGAGTATTTTATAAAATAAAATATATATAAAGAAGTTAGGTAGTAAGTCTTTCCACCCCTCGCTGCAAATGAAATACAGTGTCACCTGAAGAAAATAAACTGAAACGTTTTCTGAAATTAAATATCCGTAAAGTAGTGAACAATATCTATATATTACTCAGAGAAATACATATCTATAAGTTTGCAAATATGGATGTTCCTAATGAGCATAGTATAGTGCTTAAAATTACTTATATTTCACAGGTAATGAAAAGTGAAACTGTGCTATAGGGAGGAAGAAACTCTAGACATTCCTGTAAATCTTTTTCATTTATTTATTTTTTAAGAAAAATATCAGATAAATTAGGTATATCAGAAAATGTGACCAAATTTTAATCTATAAGCTGTCATTTATGGTAAAACACTTAAAATTCCTCCTTTATTAACGAAGTGACCCAAATTCTGACAGATGGAAGTATTTTTCTGCTCATGAAAAATGCTTGATGCTCTCATAATCTTTGCTGTTAGCTTGCATTTTTTTACACTAAGATTTTCCAAATTATTTTGAAATTCTTTTGCATTAGTTCTCAGTTTATTTTACAATTTCAACTCTGCTGAATTCTTTTGAAAATGCTGAGGCAAAAAAAAAAAAAAAAAAAAGAATGAATGAATGAATGAAAAGAAAATGCTGAGGCCAGAGTCCAAAATGACTCAGAGTTGGGAGTCCTCATTTTCATAAAATGAGAGAATCAAAGAAATGAAGATACTTCTTCTAACCAACTTTGTGTATATTTGTAAGGAGATATTATAGTCTACATAAATGTTTTTGTATTTTAAATTAAATGTTCCTGTCAAATATGAAACAACATTTTATAAACAGTTGAAACAAATATTTGTCAGACAGCCACTTAAAAGGTTTTGGATGAAATTGGTAACTACTTCGTTGACACTTTCATGGGGCCTTTTTCCTAAATGACTATAATACTTTTATCTTTTTCTTTTTGTAGCAAATCTTATATCTTTCAAGTAATTGTCAATCAAACTTCCAGTATTTTTTAGTAAAAATATTCAGAACAGTGGAGCATAATAGGCATTTTGGTATTTCCTTTGAGCATAATAGGCATTTTGGTATTTCCTTTGAATCCTGTTGCTATTTCCTTTATTCTGTGTACTTAACTGCTGCATTTTAATCATCAATTATTCATCATCGGTGTTTCTTTTTTTCCCTTGTTCTGTTCAAAGGCAGGGGGTAGTAAGGTAAGTTTTATTAAATAAAATATTTTATTCCATTATTCTTCTGTTTTAATCTTTATTGTATTTTAAGGTGTTGATTTTCCCCCCTATAAAACATAGAACTATATTTATTAAGAAGAAATTAAAAAGTGAAATAAGTCCTCCAGAATAGTTGCATTTACATGTGTAGTATGTGGCTGCTCCTGAGGTTTTTCATTATGATCATTTAGTTTTACAACAAACTCCAAAGTGTTTTAGTTATTCTGTAAGTTTAAGAGGTTTACAAAAATAGTTAGCCACACATATTTATCAGCAAAAAAAATATGCAGTTTATAAGCCTGTTAGCTTCATTTAATGTATATTCATACATTCATTTAAAAAATTAACATAGAACAATGATGATATTTGTATGCGTAATAAAATGAAATGTGCATAAAAGGGCTCTGTGGGACACTTTCACAACTAGGTTTAGTGAGATGAACATGTCCTCAGGCAGTTTCTAAAACAGGACAGTGTGGAAAAAGTGTTTTAGAAGTAAAAATAAATACAAATAGGTAAATGCTGGGAGATAAGGATGAAAAAACTAGATATGAGAACAGATTGTACAGAAACTCAGATAGAAGGCACTCCTTAATTTATTTGGTGGACAGCAGAAATTCATTATTTGTTTTAAACGGGGTGATATATACAAAGATAGGAGATTGACTAGAGTGTTATGTAACTTTAGCTTATTCAGGACTGTTCTGTGCATTTTAAAGGGACACTGACAATTTATAGTGGAAGTTACTTGTTTGAAAACAAAGCTAAGTGGAGATATAATTGTTGTCTTGGGTGTGAGTGACTTTTATGGAGCAGTGACCTCCCTTTTAAAAATTTTTTATTTATTTTACTTATTGTTTTAAAATTATTTTTATTAACATATAATGTATTATTTGCCCCGGGGTACAGGTCTGTGAATTGTCAGGCTTACACATTTCACAGCACTCGCCATATCACATACCCTCCCCAATGTCCATAACCCAACCACCCTCTCCATACCCCTCTCCCCCCAGCAACCCTCAGTTTGTTTTGTGAGATTAAGAGTCTCTTACAGTTTGTCTCCCTTCCTGATTCCATCTTGTCTCATTTTTCTTTCCCTACCCCCCAAACTCCCCACTTTGCCTCTCAAATTCTTCATATCAGGGAGATCATATGATAATTATCTTTCTCTGATTAACTTATTACCCTCAGCATAATACACTCTAATTCCATCCATGTTGTGCAAATTCACTTCCCTTTCATAAGCAGTTTTCATGAGAGTTTAGATTATCATGTGTTATCAGTGCTACAAAGGGATGTTTCTAGAAGTGTAAAGACAACTCCTGGGGCGCCTGGATGGCTCAGCCCTTAAGTGTCTGCCTTCGGCTTAGGTCATGATCCCAGGGTCCTGGGACTGAGCCCCACATCGGGCTCCCTGCTCAGCCAGAAGCCTGCTTCTCCTTCTCCCACTCCCCTGCTTGTGTTCCCTCTCTTGCTGTCTGTCAAATAAATAAAATCTTAAAAAAAAAAAAAAAAAAAAAAAGACAGCTCCTGGTTTCAGGAGAGGGTGGTCAAAATGACATTTGTGATCTCTTCCAATACTCTTTTGTTCATTATATTTTTAAAGGGATTCTTTTAAGTTACCTTCTTTACTAGCAAAATCCCAAAGCTGGCATGATCTTGAGTGACTCACTTTGCCTGGTAGGTTGGACTGACTGGCTGAGAAACCCTCTTGGGTCAGAGAAGGGGTTGCTTCCACTCCTTAGACAGTTTCCTTAATAGCATCTCCAGTAGGACCAACTTTTTAAGTTTTTACCATTTCACTCCCTCTCTTAAGAACAAAGATAAGCAGGGCACCTGGGTGGCTCAGTGGGTTAAGTCTCTGCCTTCGGCTCAGGTCATGGTCCCAGGGTCCTGGGATCGAGCCCTGCCTCAGGCTCTCTGCTCAGCGGGGAGCCTACTTCCCCTCTCTCTCTGCCTGCCTCTCTACCTGCTTGTGATCTCTCTGTCAAACAAATAAATAAATAAAATCTTAAAAAAAAAAACAAAAACAAAGATAAGCTTCAGTATTTTGTTTGAAATTCAGAGTGCACTGTAGAAAAATAAGAACGGTAAGATTTAAAGTTTACAACTAGAACATGTTCAATTCATTTTTCTTTTTTCACCTTCTTTTGATTTGCTTGCCATTAATGGAGTAACTTTAGCCTTCTGTGCAGTAATAAATAAAAACAACAGCCCTTAATATATGCAGTATGTTTTACCTGCATTAAACTTGTAAAAATATTTTATTACAGAAGTATTTTACTAGTGTTTTAAATTCAAATCTGTGTTGTAATCTTTTCCCTTTTTTATCTGCTGCTAAAAAGAGGTTCCAGGTAATTCTCTCTCTTTGTTATACTTTTATGAGACTAAATTTTATGTTTTTATCATCTTTCATTTTACCATTAATGAGCTGTGTTACTTGGTGTTCTTTACCTCTCTTCACAGTTTTCCATGTTTTTCTCCATTGAAATCAGTATCACTGAAATGAATAACATCTTAATTATTGGATTTCTGCTACATAAGTAATTGCTTTACCAAAACTTTATTTGTTCAACTTATAATATTATAGAAGTTATCTTTAGAAAATTAAAATATACTGTTAATACAGGTTTGCATGGATAAAAATTACCTGTTTATTGTTTGGGTTACAGTTAAAGCTGTCAGACAATAACACTGAATGAAGTTCACCAAAACTGACCTAGAGAAAAGCCAAGGCTGCTATCATTCTTTAAAAAGGCCCTAAGGAGGGGCGCCTGGGTGGCTCAGTTGGTTAAGAGACCAACCCTTGATTTTAGCTCAGGTCATGATCTCAGGGTAATGAGATCAAGTCTCACGTCAGAATGTGTGTGGAGCCTACTTGAGGTTTTCTCCCTCTAAATAAATAAATAGGCCCTAGGAGAAGCATTTTTAAATGTTAAATATTATAAATCAAATTATATTACTTATAGACATTAAAATGTATAAAAAAGTTTTGAAACCAAACTTTCTATAATAATTTAAAGAGTTCTTTATATATTCTTATAAGTCCATATAATTTTTATGTCACCAGTCATGGTTATTTGCTTCTATATACTACTTCATGTCACATATGAATGTATTCACTTCTTTTATATTGCGTATTCAAGATTGAGCACTTCATTCACTTTAATAGTTGTGTAACCTGGAAATCCTTGTGAAAATGCAAATATGCTTTTATCACTTAATTTTATACACTTAATCACACATTGGATTCTTTTTACCACGGCAAACTCATTTTGTGTCATTTTCTGCTTTAGTTTTTACAAATTGAATATTAACTTAAAATTTGGAAGGGGGGGTGCCTGGGTGGCTCAGTGTGTTAAAGCCTCTGCCTTTCGCTCAGGTCATGATCCCAGGGTCCTGGGATCGAGCCCCGCATCGGGCTCTCTGCTTGGCAGGGAGCCTGCTTCCTCCTCTCTCTCTCTCTGCCTGCCTCTCTCCCTACTTGTGATCTCTGTCAAATAAATAAATAAAAAATCTTTTAAAAAAAATTTGGAAGGGGGAATTGATAGCATGATTGATTTAGATTCAGTGTTCAGGATATTAAACATTTCATTAATGGTTACCTGAGATAAAAAGTAAACCAAATGAGGTGGATTTTTTGTTTAATTAAACAAAAGATTTTAGGAAAAAAGTCTCCACTTTTTTTTTTTTTTAATTCGAGTGTAGTTGGCACACAAAGTTACTTTAGTTTCAGGTATGAAACATAGTGATTTGGCAAGTTTATACACTATGCTCTGCTCACTACAAGTATAGTTACCATCTGTCCCCATACAATACTATTACAATATCATTTGCTATATTCCTTATGTCTTTTGTTACTGTCACTTATTCCATAACTGGAAACCTGTATCTCCCATTACCCTTCACCTATTTTGCCCATCCCTACACCTCCTCTCTGGCAACCATCAATTTGTTCTCTTATTTATAGGTCTGATTCTTCTTTTTGTTCGTTGAATCATTTTTTTTAAATATTCCACACATGAGTGAAATCATATGGTACTTTTCTTTCTTAGTCTGACTTATTTCACTTAGTGTAATACCCTCTAGATCCGTCTGTGCTGTCACAAATGGTGAGATCTCATCATTTTTAATGGCCATGTAATAGTTGTGTGTGTTTGTTCCTTATCCAGTTGTCTATCACTGGACACAGGTTGCTTCCATATCTTGGCTATTGTAAACAATGCTGCAGTAAATATAGGGGTTCATATATCTTTTTGAATTATTCTATTCATTTTTACAGGACATTAAATATGCAATAGTGGAATTGTTGGATTGTATGGTATTTCTATTTTTAGTTCTTTGAGGACCCTCCATACTCTCTCCCCGAGTGCCTGTACTCATTTTACATTTCTATCAACAGTATCCAAGGATTCCTTTTTTTCATATCCTCACCAACATTTATTATTTCTTGTCTTTTTCACTTGAGCCATTCTAACAGGTGTAAGGTGATGTCTTACTGGGGTTTTGATTTGTATTTACCTACTGATTAGTGATGTTGGACATTTTTTTATGTGTCTATTGGCCATCTGTATGTCGTGTTTGGAAAAATGTTTATTCAGGGCCTCTGTTTTTTAATTGGATTGATTTTTTGTGTTTTGTTTTTATTTTTGGTATTGAGTTGTATAAACTCCTTATATATTTTAGATATTAACCCCTTGTCAGATATATCATTTGCAGATGCCTTCTCCCATTCAGTAATTTGCCTTTTATTTTGTAGATGGTTCCTTTGCTGTGCAAAAGCCTTTTATTTTGGTGTAGTCCCAAAGTTTGTTTTTGCTTTTGTTTCCCTTGCCTTAGGAGACATACCTCGAAAAATGTTGCTATGGTTCATGGCAAAGTATTGGTTGAATATTGGTCCAGTTCTTTTACATGTAACTGGCTCGTTTCCCCAGCATCATTGATTGAAAAATTGTCTTTTCCTCCATTGTATATTCTTGCCTCCTTTGTTATAGATTAATAGACTATATAAACATAGGTTTATTTCTGGGTTCTTTATCCTGTCCCATTGATCTAGGTGTCTGTTTTTGTGCCAGTACCCTATTGTTTTGATTACTGTGTCTTTATAATATAGCTTGAAATCTGTAATTGTGATACCTCTAGGTTTGTTTTTCTTTCTCTGTTCTAATACCTGCGAGCTCTGCGATACTCCGACACCCCCGATCCTTCTGTGACCCTGCGGGACCTGGGGCCTCGCTGACCCCGCGTGGGCTTCACCCCGGTTTAGCCTCTGGAGCAATGTCCCTCAGTGGAACAGACTTTTAAAAGTCCTGATTTTGTGCTCCGTTGCTCCGCCACTTGCCGGGAGCCGGCCCCTCCCCCCGCGGTCTATCTTCCCGTCGTTTTAGATTCACTTCTCCGCCAGTCCTACCTTTCAGAAAGTGGTTGATTTTGTTTCTAGAATTGCTGTTCTTCTTCTCTTCGATCTCCTGTTGGATTTGTAGGTGTTTGCAATGTTTAGATAAGCTATCGAGCTGATCTCCTGCTACCTGATGTAGTCTCAGCCTGCTACTTCTCCGCCATCTTGACTGTTTTTCTTTCTCAAGATTGCTTTGGCTACTTGGGGTCTTCTGTGTTTCCATACAAATTTTAGTATTATTCTAGTTTTGTGGAAAGTGCTGTTGGTATTTGGTAGGAATTGCATTGAATCTCTGGATTGCTTTGGGTAGCATGGACATTTTAACAATATTAATACTTTCCATGAATATGGAATGTCTTTCCACTTGTTTGTGTCATCTTCAGTTTCTCTCATCAGTGTTTTATAGTTTTCAGAGTCCGTCACCTATTTGGTTGAGCTTATTCCTAGGCATTTTAGAGCCTCCTCATTTAAATGATTCAAAATGGGAACTCTGTACAACTAATGGGACATTATAAATAGATCCTGAACTGGTAGTGGAAACAGAGAAGAGGAGGCTAGACATGAGAGCTATTCTCTAGGTGAAGTTGTTGAATGTTTAGTAAATAGAATAGAGAAGAAGAGGAGGCGTTGAAGGCAATAATAAGTAATATAATTACCTTTTATAGAGTGTTCATGGTTTATAATGCTATGTAACTGTAAAATATTTGCTTGACTTGACTTCACTAGTGACTTCAGGGAGAAGGGAAGATAAAGGGCGTGGAGGAGCAAGTCATGATTACAAATTTGAATTCAGACATAATATATGTTGCCAACAGTATAGAAAGTTCATAGAAATATTTTCCAAATTCAAGAATGTGTTGAATACCTGCCATGTGCAAGATACTGTGGTAGACATTTTAGAGCAGTAGTCCAGGCTTTGTAATAATGCACCCCATCAAGAAGTTTCTGAGTATGTTAAATTAACATTTGTATATTTATCTGTCAACAGTCTGCTATTGTGCTAATGTGTTATTTACATTATGAAACATACACCAAAGAAGTTAAAATGAAAAAGAGTTCTAATGTTTTCTTTCCACCTTCTGGCTTTAGAAGATATCAGGATAAAGAGAGCACGGTCTAGTGAGAAACACAGATTGGGTTCATTTTTGTGAAGGGTGTCAGACATCTCTATCCAGTGGGCAGGTGAGGGATGCTCAGTGAAGGCGCCCGATGATGGATACCTTTCCTCATTCCCACTTTCCTATTTCAGGCCCCCCGTGAGCAGAGCCCCACCAAGGCCAGAAAAACTCCAGACAAACAATGTTGGCAAGAAAAAGAGACCAATAGAGGTAAGAAGAACCTCCTCCCCAGTGTTCTGCTTTAAAATGGTTTCAGAATTCATTCCATTCCCTTCCTGTAAGACAGCCAAATCTTGTCATTAGGTTTTATGAAAATAAACATATCGAATCATCTTTTTTTAAGATTTTGTTTTTAAGTAATCTGTATAGCCATGTGGGATTCGAACCCCAAGATGGAGTCACATGCTCTACCGACTGAGCCAGACAGTTGCCCCTGAGTGATCTTTTTTGTTTAGTCATAAAATTCTGATAGCTTAATTGTCAAGTCTGAATTTTGGATTGATATCCTTTGTTTCTTTTTATTTTGTATTAGTCTCTTTTTTTTTTAGTTTTCTGTGAATAATACCCTGAATTGAACTCTTAGACAACCTGTAAATATAAATATATGTGAAGATCTATGGCTTATAGAGTGCAGGTCCCTGGGCAGTATCTTATGCTTAGTGGTTTGAATTTATAAGTCAAAGTTTACACCCCATGAGATCTGTTCACCATAGAGTTCAATGAAGGCTCTACTTTGAAACAAAGAAACTTACCATAATAATTGAGCAAGAAAGTTCTTCCAGGGGCGCCTGGGTGGCTCAGTGGATAAAGCCTCTGCCTTCCGCTCAGGTCATGATCCCAGGGTCCTGGAATCGAGCCCCACATCAGGCTCTCTGCTCCGCAGGCAGCCTGCTTTCTCCTCTCCCTCTCTGCCTGCCTCTCTACCTACTTGTGATCTCTGCCTGTCAAATAAATAAATAAAATCTTTCAAAAAAAAAGAAAGTTCTTCCAGGCACTTATTTCTTGTATCAGCAGCCACAAGCAAAATGCTAAATCTGGTAAAAAATGAGGCCTAAATCTGTGGGACAGTGATTGTCGTATTCATTACCCTGGGAAGCCCGTAAGGTCAGAGAAAAGGGACACTTTCAGTGGCAGAATTACCTGCTAGAATTTTAGTGTGAGTTAGCAGACATGGTATACTTAGTTTTCTGTACCAACGTTGATGCACTTTTTGGCTTCTCAAATGTACAGCACTTGGACGTAATGTATCCTGAATTATATATGCAGATTACATATTTTTACTAATAATGCAAATCAAAATAATTCTTCTTTTGGACACAAGAAGTATCTTAGTGTTTAACACATAAACTTTTTTTTTAAGGTTTTATTTATTCATTTGAGAGAAAGGAAGAGCACAAACAGTGAAAAAAGCAGAAGCAGAGTCCCAGCTGAACTGGGACCCCCGACATGGGGCTCTATCCTGGGACTCAGGGATAATGACCTGAGATGAGAGCAGATGCTAAACCATCTGAGCCATCCAGGCTCCCCAACACATAAACTCTCAACAACTAACATTCTTGAAGCCAAATGACCTTGTGATTCTGTTTTCCATTTTTATAACTCTGTAGAAAATATAGTGTGTGTTTCAGCTGCCCAATGCACATTATGGAGAAGTTTGTCTCCTTAATTTTGTGTTCAAAAAGTTTGTAAAACATCAAAACACATCCCCCATTTTGACTGAAGATACCAGTACTATATACAAAAATAATGGTGAACATTTAGAGATAAAGAATTGTAAAATGGTTTTATTGCTGTTATAGGACCTTGTGTTGGAGCTTGTTTTTGGCTATCGAGGAAGAGACTGTAGGAATAATGTTCACTACCTAAATGACGGTGATGATATAATTTATCACACTGCATCCGTTGGAATTCTGCACAATGTAGCTACAGGTAGGAATCTCTGATTCTCCATCTCCCACTGTTTTTTACTTCAGAATTTTGTTATTTATAGTCTTACATTTCTTTGTTAAAGCTATAAATAATTAAATCGTTTAAGTCCAGAATGTATTTCATACTGTTGAATTTTCCAGTAATATTTCAAATAACCAAATTTACAGTCTTAAGGACATACAGCACAGCAGGAAAAGACATCATAATGCAAAGTACTCATGTATCTCTATTAGAAGTGAAGGTTTACTATACATTGAAACCATGTTTTATAATGAAACCATTTGTAACTTTATTTCTGCCAAACCTTAGCATGAAAATGGATGGCTTAGTGGTTATCTCTTCTAGGTAGTGATTAAAAGTAGCATGTTCGGGGAGTGATTGCTGGGGAGTAGGGTGAAGTGAGCAGTGTTATCACTGAGGATTTGAAAGGCCAAGGAAGGTACTAAGAAAGCTGTTTCTCTGTGGCTCTTCTGTGATGATGCTTTGTTTGATTCATAGTGAGAAAATATTTCTTGATGTTTATTTAACTGATTGGATTGTTGAAAAGCAAATAACATTCTCTTATCATTTGTTGACCAATGATGTCTAATCCTACTAGTGACATTCACTATTTAATTTTGAATTGTTTTCTTATATGTAATTATAAACTTCATAAAGTCTAAAGTTGGAAGTAAAAATAGAGATTATTTAGTTCAAACATTTCTGGATTTTTCCTCTGATAGCTTCACTCTGAAGAAGTAGAAAAATGGATTATGTGAGTCTTAAACCCCCATGCCTATTCTGTATTAATCATTAATATGATAGTCCTATTTTGGTTTCCTAGAGAAAAGGATTCACTAAGATCACACAGAAATGAGTGGTGATTTTCAGTTTAATAATTTGGGTCATTTAAAAAATACTTGGATGATCCTCTTTGAGGCTTCACATATCCTTCAAGGAGAATAGAGAATAAGAAAAGATGGTCTAGAAAGAAATATGTAAATACAATTTCATGTTTATACTTGTAATTTTCTTTATTTTTAATTTTCTGATTTGTAATTTATCACCTTTTTATTGACGGAGTGGAGAGAGAGAGAAAGAGCTGAAGGGATGCTAGGCAGCTCTCCACTTGTCATTATTTGTCCTCTCCAGTTTGGGCGACATTGCTCTGTTCCAGTTCAGGGAGTTTTGTTCTATTAGCTGATCTTCAAACTTAGCCAACAGCACATATAATTGCTGGTTTGTTGTCACTCAGCTCTCAGCCCTCGGAAATATGAAGTACATTTCCCTTTTAAGACAAGTTTTAAACTATTAGATCTGGTAAATGTCATTCATATCTATATCTATATCTATATATCTATGTATAGATATGTGTAGATATATAGATATATTTTTTGTATTGCTTTGCTTTTTGGAGGATCTAGGGTTGATGGCTTTCTGTAATCTGGATCTGACCTACAACCTATCATCCTGACCTCATTTCCCACCTCTCCACTGTACTTACACAAACCTACCTTTATTATGTCCTGTCTAAGGACATAATGTCCTATGTCCTGTCTACCTTTATTTATGATCATATTTAAGGTCTCTTCACTATCAGTGCTACTAGATAAATCACATGACTTCTTTGATCAAAATTCTTGAGTACCACTGACTGCAGAATAAATATACAAAATTCACAGACTGGCATTCAAAGTCCTCTATCATTCTATTTCCAATTTGCCCTTCCAGCCACATTTCTCAAATTTCTTCTTGACCTTACACTTCAACCAAATGAGCCATATATAAGCATACTTAATACTTTCTGGTCTTTGTACCTTTGCTTAAAGTATTTCTGTACCTGAAATGCTCTTCCCCACCCACCTCACATTTACAAAGTGTGTCATGTCAGTCCAAGAGTGCCATATGTCCACAGTAATAATTCCCATAGCGTTTGGATCTTTAACACTCTTTTGGCACTTAATGTCTTTAGCCTTGTGTTACATGGTTTATGCCTTTCAGGACTCTGTCCAATTAAAGACTTCTGAATCATTTTTCTGTCTTTATGATGACGTGCACATATTCAGTGTCAAAAAATATGTATTGAGTATGTTAAACAGCAGTTCATTGTTCTGGATAAATGCATTAGGCTGTTATATCTTAAATTTTCAGTTTTAATTCTCAATTTCTTTTTTTAATAGGGACTCAGAGTTTTTATCAGGAACATAATGATGATATACTGTGCCTCACTGTAAATCAGCATCCCAAATTTATCAACATAGTTGCAACTGGCCAAGTAGGTATGTTTCTATATTTTAAAAAGAAACAACTTTAAATAATTGTATTGTTCAAATTAATTCAATATCCTAGAGGGAAAAAAAGTAAAATTTATTTGTGTATTGTTCAAAACTGGTATTTGTATTTAAAACACACACACTCAGTTTTACCATATTATTTGCTTCCAGGTACCTTCCTCTTACTTTGGTTATCTCAGTTGGTGCAGACAGTTCAGAATTAATAAACTATTTTATGGTGATTGGCATAGTTAGATTTAGTCCTTTAATAGAAATTTCTGATCAGCAAAAAGGTATAATATAGCATAGTAAGCAGAAAGGAAGAATTTGAGGAGAAAGTGGTAAATAAGAGGAGCCAAGAAGTAACTAGACTGACAGGGCCACAATGTCTGGGGTAGCTGTGGTTGAGCTAGAAAGAAGAGAGAAGCCATGTGACCATGCTGGTGAATCCTCCCTGCTTTCTCTTTTCTTTGGCATTGACCTAAGTTGTCAGCTGTTTTAAAACCACCTGTCTTGCTGTCTTCTTTTAACTCTTTAAAAAACTCAAATGATATCATTCTGCAAGCAAAACAATGAGAAGATAGCAGGTCTGTTTAGAACATATCTACCAATCAGTGATCACTATGAATACTACATAATAGATTTGGTCAATCAGAATTTTATACTCTGGTGTACTTTGTAAAAATGATTGATGTCATTGGGATTGTTGGATCTTGGTGGGCCTCAGTTGCTAAACCTGCTTTCCAGGTGTCTTTTTCTTTTGGATAGGATAATTTATGCTTTTAATATCTTCATTTTTCATACAGGTACTAAATTGATCAGTCAGCACCCTGATCTCTGGGTTGCTTAGTTCTACAGTTACACCACTTTAGTATTCCTCCTTTCAAATTTTTCTATTTTTAA
Organism: Meles meles; assembly: GCF_922984935.1. NCBI lineage: Eukaryota > Metazoa > Chordata > Mammalia > Carnivora > Mustelidae > Meles > Meles meles. The sequence continues at coordinate 124,051,944 of NC_060071.1, forward strand.
CAAGAAGTAGACTGATACTTCATGATTTACATACAAAGGATTCTAATCTTTGAGTCTAGGCCCTTTTTGCACTAAATTTTTAAAAATTCAAGTTTTATTTTTACTCTGCACAGAAAATAAGATCATGTTATTAACCATTTGGGTCATGAAAGCCTAGTTTCTTGACATCTAGTTATTCAGTTAATTTTTATTGAGCTAAATTCATTTATTCAACAAACTTACTGAGCATATACCATGCACAAGGTATTTTTCTGTGTGGGGGATTTAAGCAGCTTAACAAAACAAAATCTCTGCATTAATGGAATTTGTATACTGTGAATAGAATTCTACAAGGTATGGTTCTTCCATTTTCCAGCTTTGCTCCTTTTCTTTCCCCTTTTTAAGCAGCTTTGCTTAATATATTAATGCTGCGGTTTTCTCTTTTGATTAAGAAATGTTGTGGTCACAACTACAATCTTTCATGAAATTTGTCCCTCTTTTCTTTTCCCCCTTTTTATTGAGATATAATTGACATGTAACATGTTAGTTTCAGGTGCACAACTTAATGATTCAGTATGTGTACACGTTCCTTTTATTTTGAAAGGTGGCACTGTAGGGAGATATGAATGGCTAATTATCTCCCCATCTCCATCCTTCCAAGTCAGAGTGCAGGCAGTACAGAGGTGAATTTTAGATCATATGTGCAGCCCTGTTTCTTGCCCCACCGTACCCTTCCACATAATAGATACTTTTTTTTTTTTACTGATGGCTAATGAAGTATAAGATAGACTTAAGAGAAGACCAAGAGTGAGAAACTTTTTCTCTTCTGACCCCAAAGAAAATTGAATGAGTAGTTACTTTGCCTGCCAAGCTTGTATGATACCTGCAAAACACAAAACACTGTCTAAAATGTTTATGGCTCTCTTGGTTAAAAATCGTATAGGTCATAGGGGAAATACTTGCTTTTGTGGTATTTTAGCCAGTTACATTCAAACTTTTTTTTACCCCTTAGCTAGAATCTTGGACTCTCAGGGCCAAGGAGAGATACATTAAAACTTCAGTCTATTAACAGAGCATTTTGTAATCTAAGATGTATCCAAAGATTAAATGATCATATATATTAAATATAAATAAATATGCATAATTGAAATGAATGGGTTCAGTTACAGTTTACTCAGTGCAACATAATAAAATTCATTTTGCATATAATGCTTTATGATTTAAGTTGTGTAAAAATTATTTTGTGATAATTGAATTTTTATAAATTTTGCTTTTACGTTATTTATGGATAATTATTTTTCTGCTGCTTTCCATTGTAGGTGATTTAGCAGACATGTCAGGTAAGGAAAATTCATCATTTTCTGTTTTAGTTATATTGTTTAGTACAAATTTTTATAGAGCAGTTCAGTACTTGAGCCTATTTTGGATTTTTTTTTAATGAAAAATATATCATTTTAATGTCATGGTACTGAACCCTATCTGCAATAACAATAAGACTTGTTTATTTTTAAAACTAATATATTTTGACCTTTTTAGTTTGCCAGCACCATTGTAAACACTTCACGTGTCTTACCTTTTCCTGGTGGGCATTAACCTGCCAGTATCAAACAGCTGCTAACAGTGCCGGTGGGAGCAAAAATGAATCTTATTATAGATTGTATTGCCTAAAAGTAAAATTTTGATTATTTTTATATATCACTTCAATTATTGCACATATTAGATCAACAGATCATAAGATTTAAGAATAACTTTCTATTATTGATCTTGACCATAGCTTTGTGACTCTAAAAAGCTACTAGGTAATGTGCCCTTTGTTTTTAGGTATTCACTAGGCTTTTTCAACTCAATTTTCAGTTTACATAACATAGTAAAAATAGCAGCTTGATACAAAAATATTTTCCCATGATGTGCATCTGCTTCCCTTTCCTCCAGGATAAAGCATGATTTTGTGATTTGACTGTTAAACTACAAATTTATCCAACCCAACAGGCAATGTTTCTGCTCTCTCTTGTTTACATTCAAGAGCAGGGGTTGGCAAACTACAGCCCTGGCGCCTAATCTGGCCTATTACCTGTTTTTGTATAGTCCATAAGCTAAGTATGGTTTTTACTAAGTTAGACAGTTGGGAAAAATAAAAAAAATTCACAGCACATGAAAATTATATGAAATTCAAATTTCAGTATCCATAACTAAAGCTTTGTTGGACACAGCCAGGCTCATTCATTTGTGTATGGTTTGTGGCAGTGTTTGTGCTACCTCGGTGTGGAGTAGCTGCACCAGAAACCACACATGACTGCCCTCTTGTCACTTCGCATTGCTGCTTGGCACACTCTGAGTGCAGCGATGCCCTTATAACATGGCAAGTTGCGGGCTACACCACAATATTGAATTTTGTTATTTAACCAGTGTATATCCACCAAAACAAGGCAAAAAAGGAAAGGGGACTTTGAAGGTCACACTTCTAAGGCATGGTGAGATGTGGATTATGTTGTTATCAAGTTACCTGGTAAAATACTGTGTTTATCCTGCAGTGACACTAGAGCTGGGCTAAAATAATACAATATATGGTAGCATTTTCACACGAAACTTTATCACAGTAGTCCCAGCTCACAGGAAACCAACAGAAGAATTAGAAAATTTTAAAGAATATGAGAGTATCTCATCACAACAGAATTTCTTCACAAAAATAAAGCATTAAATGAGCCTGCAACCAAAGCTTCTGAATGGTGCATTTGTTAGTCAAGAGAAGCTGTTTACTGACTTGAGTCAATTAAATTATGTTTGATTGCAGCAAGCATATGTCCAGAGAAAATAAAGTTGTTTAAAACTATTAGCTTTTTGGCAAAAACTGTTGCTAAGAGAGTTGAGGACATTGGGAACAGCCTCAGTAGTCTATTAAAAGCAAGATCCCAAAAAAGGCAAATAATTCTGGTTTCCCTTGGCACTTGATGGATTGACAAATGTTGTCAGTTGCTTACTTGAGGAATCAGTGCTAACTTAGAAGTGACTGAAGAGTTGGCCTCTGAGAATAGTCTCCATGGGACAACTACAAAAGATAATATTGTCAGAGAAGTTAAGAAAACATTAATTTAGGACAATCTGAAGTGGAATCTGCTAAGATACTTGGTAACTGATTATAAAAATATACGTGGAGCTGGAGCAGAGAAAGGGATAGTTGGTTAAGTGTACAAAGCTGGTGAAAATCTCACGTGTTTAAAGCTTACGGTTATTCATCAGGTAGTTTGTGGAAAACCTTTCAATGTATCATGTGTTATTGACAACCTCGGTTTGTCATTGAGAGTCAACAGTTACTGCCCTTTGTTCTCGTAGAGTTAACCCTTGTCAGTTCCATGAATTTTTGTTAGAAGTAGAAGCTGAATATCCTGATTTGTCCTACCCACTGCAGTTCAGTGGTTTAGCCATAGTCATTATTGCAATTTCTGGAGCTCAGAGCCAAGACTGAAATTTTTCTGAATGAGAAAAGTAGTGCTGTCTGTCTCTATTATGGAAAACTGAATGGCCTTGGAAATTAGTTTTTGCTACAGACTTGATAATGTTTCTTAATGAATTCCACCTGAATTTACAAGGAAACTACAATCACAGTAACAACCTGCAGTTAACAATTACAGTGAAACTTACATCTACAGAAAGCTCATTGGTGGAGACTAATGTACTCGCAAGTAATGCCAACCTGCATGATATGCTTCTCATGCTGTCAAACATTAGAACAAGAAGTGAGAGTCCCATTTGCAGCAACTGTATTTTCTGGTCTCAAATACAGTCCCAACAGAACTTCTCAGATCTCGATACAAATACAAAGAAAATCCCCATATTTCAAAAATTGGTTTAACCAAAACTTAAGAACATCCACCCAACCTTCGGTTTATGGTGATTATTCTGCAATGTAATACAAGCTAAAAGCCAGATAATCAAGACAAGACCCTAACAGAATGCTCTGAATACTTTCCAAATGATTCATATGCTCAGTTAAGATCATGTGCTTGTGAGTTAATATTGAAATTTCCCAGTAACTATCTACATAAGACATTTTCAAGGTTGAAATGTGTAAAATTACTACAGGTGAATATTTGCAATTGATTTTTTTTTAAGATTTTATTTATTTGACAGAGAAAGAGAGAGGGAACACAAGCAGGGGGAAGGGCAGAGGGAGAGGGAGAAGCAGGATCCCTGCTGAACAAGGGGGTGGTGCTGATCCCAGGACCTTGACTTCAGTTGAAGGCAGCCAGGCACCCCCACAGTTGATTTTAATGATAAAGAACTCTGACTTTGAACCTCACTTAAGTGACATGTTATCTCCAAAAAAGAATTTCATTCTTCTCATTAGATCTGCATTCATTTTACACAATGAATTTCATCAATAAAAATTTTATGGAAATTTATTTTTTCTTAGTACACATGTACCTGCACAATATCTTTAATTCTGAAAGTTTACAGACTTCAGCTCCACAAGGAGACAGGCAATAAATAAGTAAACTTTTAAAACTAACATGATCTGAGGTGGTAATATGATAAAAACAAGATGATGGGGCACCTGGGTGGCTCAGTGGGTTATACCTCTGCCTTTGGCTCAGGTCATGATCTCAGGGTCCTGGGATCGAGCCCCGCATTGGGCTCTCTGCTCAGCGGGCAGCCTGCTTCCCCCTCTCTCTCTGCTTGCTGCTCTGCCTATTTCTCATTTCTCTCTCTGTCAAATAAATAAAATCTTAAAAAAAAAACAAAACCAAGATGATGTCAATAAAACAAGATGTTTGTTTTCTTTTTTCTTTTCTTCTTTTTAAAGATTTATTTATTTATTTATTTATTTGACAGAGATCACAAGTAGGCAGAGAGGCAGGGAAGGCAGAGAGCCTGGTGTGGGCCTCGACCCCAGGACCCTGAGACGATGACCTGAGCCGAAGGCAGAGGCTTAACCCACTGAGCCACCCAAGCGCCCAAGGTGTTTGTTTTCTGAGGTGGTAACATTCAGCTAGGCCAAGAATGATTAAAGAAAAAAAAAGATAGCCAAGTGATGAATTGGGGACTCCAGGCTGAGGCCTAGTTTGGGGGTCCCAAGACCACCCATACATTCAGTGATTCACAGGGCCCAGAGATAGTTAGGGCTTTAGTTTCTTACAGTAATCAGCAAGGGGAAAAGACAGAACATACAGAGTCTAGAGGCTTTGGGCACAGGCTTTCTATGGTGCCCTCACCCCCCCCCCTTCCCCAGGGGTCACACACAAATCTGCTTTACCAGCAGCAGATGCAGCAACATGGGAGCAGGATTTTGTCCAGGGAAGCCCACTCCAACCTCAGAGTCTGGGCTTTTTACTGCAGGCTGCTCCCATAGGCACAGACCAGCCACGACTACTGAAATACCCAGAAGAAAGCAGGTGTTCAGCACCCCATGTAGATAAAACAGCCTTAAATCAACATAGGGACCGTTTCAAAAGTCAAGTCTCTACACACTTGCAAGCAGGCCCTTCTAATGATAGTAACTTCAGGCTTGTTTATGTTAACTCTTTTCCTGTACACGCCATAAAGGTAAATCAAAAAACAGGAAGGTTAGTATGGAGGAGTAAGGCCTCTGAGATGAACTTGGAGAAAGGGGTAGGAATAAGTTGCACCAGGCTTTGCAGATCATGGAGAGGAGTTTGGATACCTGCTAAGTGCAGAATCCATCATGGAGACTGTGAAGCAAGGGAGGGAGGTGATTTCATTTAAATTTTGAGAAAATTGCTCTGCACTATTAAGGATGTAGAGGGAAAAGAGATGTAATCAGTAAGTTAGGAAGATACTGTAGTCGTCCAAGCAAAAGATATATTTTTTTAAAGATTTTATTTATTTTATTTGACAGAGATCACAAGTAGGTAGAGAGGCAGGCAGAGAGAGAGGGGAGGAAGCAGACTCCCTGCCGGGCAGAGAGCCCAATGCGGGGCTCGATCCCAGGATCCTGGGATCATGACCCAAGCTGAAGGCAGAGGCTTTAACCTACTGAGCCACCCAGGCACCCCGCAAAAGACATTTTTAATTGGGGTTGTAGGAATAAAAATGGAGAGAACTGGACAAAGATGAGATGTATTTTGGAGTTAAAGCCAGTGGTCCTTTCTGAAGAATTGGTTGTGAAGGCATGATAGAAAGCGAGGAACCAAGGCTGCTGGTTTTTTTGCTTGAGCCACTGGCTCAGTGGAATGGGAGAATACTTCTGGAGAAATAGTTGGGCAGGAAGAAATTATTTACAGACATAAGGATTGAAGGCAAGAAGACTGGTGGGTTTGGGGGTTGGGGAATAAGGAAGCTCTATTTTCTTCATTTCAATAGCTGAGAGTGAGGAGATGGTAAGAAGGCAGGGGGTAAAATTTTGAAATTATCACTTCGGAATGTGTGAGAGTAAATATATATTAGAAAATATATAGTGTAATTACCAAACTTGAATAGATGTCTTCTAGGTAGACACAAAGGGAACATCTTTTGTCTGACAAAGCTTTTTCAGTTTACCTAAGGCAGTGCTAAGAATTTGACATTTGATCCTTAAGGGGATTCAAAGAGAATTCTCCGCACCTCCTCCCAACCCCCATCATAGTTACCACTTGTCACAATAGGCAATTGTCCATTAAGTGACCTTAGTGCTCTTCCAAGTGCCCTTTGTGACAGAAAGTAAGGAAATTTATTAGCCCTAAGTTTGGTTGCATTTGTGGTCAGAAAAGGGCTGCCAGTGCCAGTTAGAATTACATGCTTCTTTGCTTTCATTTAGTGGGAAAAAGGATAAAAACCCTTTTCACAACTATGCGCTAAAAATTCATGATTCCTTCCTTTTAGTCTGATTGAGTCCATTTAAGACCCAAAGCAAACCCTGTACTAAGAGGACACCTGGGGAATACTATGTGCTGATGGGCTAACTCTGGGTTACTGAACTCAATCACTGTTGGAGGTGGGGAATGGGGAATGCAGCACGAGGGGTTGGGGTATAGGGGAGCTTATTACAAGGGCATTAGACTAATCAACTGAGCAAGCAGTGTCTTTTCCCTGAATCACTTGCTCTACGTATGGGAGGACTGGATTCCTGCAGAGAAGTATAGCTTTATGAAGAAGGAAGGAGGTAATGAATGGTGGGTATGCAGCAAGGAGCTGTCCATTACAGAAACTGAAGAAAAGGGGAGCCTGGGTGCCTCAGTGGGTTAAAGCCTCTGCCTTTGGCTCAGGTCATGATCCCAGGGTCCTGGGATCGAGCCCCGCTTGGGCTCTCTGCTCGGCGGGGAGCCTGCTTCTCTTCTTCTCTCTCTGCCTGCCTCTCTTCCTCTCTCTCTGCCTGCCTCTCTGTCTACTTGTGATCTCTGTCAAATAAACAAAATCTTAAAAAAACAAAACAAAACTGAAGAAAGAACTACAATTGGTGCACTTAATGGCTCATGTTAAAATTTTGTTTTAAAATAGTTTTATTATACTATACCAAAGGCAAAGTAGAGGACCGGGAAAGAATATCCTTTAAAATGTTGATTCTTATGAGATCCAATTAGTAATTGAAAGAGACCCTTATAGGCTTCTCTGTACTAGAGACTGAGAGTTTAAGAATGCTTATAAAAAGTCAGTGGGAGGGGCGCCTGGGTGGCTCAGTTGTTTGGGTGTCTCCCTCCAGCTCAGGTCATGATCCTGGGACCCTGGGATCAAGCCCCACGTTAGGCTCCCTGCTCTGTGGGAGTCTGCTTCTTTTTCTCCCTCTTTTTCTTCCACCACTTCCTCCCACCCCAAATAAACAATCTTAACAACAACAACAACAAAAGTGGGATTGATTTTCCAGGGATAGCTTAATGTAATGGAAGAGGCCAAGACCAGAATGGAGCCTGAGGACAACACATCTCTGTTGGCTCTGCCAGCTCTGAGGTGTGTGTGACTTAGGGCTTGACCGACTTCATGGGAAGACACATCTGTGTAGAAGTGGGGCCTAGATGTGTCCCCCGTAACACGCCTGGCCCACGATAGACACCCATTAGCTGGTAGCGTGTAGGAAGGGGAGAAGTGAGAGCAGGATCTGTGTTACTCTGGTATCGTAAATGACCATTTTTGAATCATAGGAGAAAATAATATGTACTTAATGAACATAATTTTATCTTTCTTCAGTAAGTTAGGCCTTGAAAATTTGTAGTGATTTAAATCTTAGATCCTATTACTGATGTGAGTTCAGAACAGTCTGAATATGTGGTAATCCTATGCCATGTTCATACTGTATGTTTTAAAACACAAGTTTCAGGTATACACTCCTTACCATTTCATTTAACTTTCTTGGAAAGCTTGAAAAGCTCAGTATTAAACTTAAGATTATTTGCTATCTAAACTGTAGATAAATGAAAGTCCTTGTAATTTGTAAGATGAAATTTGGAGACAAAACTGATGTTTCTTGAAATCCATTATCTAGGGGTGCCTGGGTGGCTCAGTTGGTTAAAGCCTCTGCCTTCGGCTCAGGTCCTGATCCCAGGGTCCTGGGATCGAGCCCCACATTGGGCTCTCTGCTCTGCGGGGAGCCTGCTTCCCCTTCTCTCTCTGCCTGCCTCTCTGCCTACTTGTGATCTCTGTCAAATAAATAAATAAAATCTTTAAAAAAAAAATCCATTATCTACCTCATCACATTTAGGCAGATGAAGTATAGGGATTGCTGAGAGGTGCTTTTTGTGAACATGTATAAATGTTTTATGTTATAGAAGACCTATATAATATTTATTACTGGCAAAAAAATTATAGACTGATCTAGTATATATTTACCTTTTCAAATTTTTGTTTAAATGCTAGTTAACATACAGTATAATACTGGTTTTAGGAGTAGAATTTATTGATCTATCACTAACATACAACACCCAGTGTTCATCCCAACAAGCGTGCTCCTTAATACTCCTCACCCACCTAGCCCATCCCCCACCCCATCCCCATCCATCAACCCTCCGTTTGTTCTGTCATTGAGTCTGTTACAGTTTGCTTCCCTCTTTTTTCCCCTTCCCAAATGTTCATCTGTTCTATTTCTTAAATTCCACATAGGAGTAAGATCATAGCGTTGTCTTTCTCTCACATTTTGCTAAGCGTAATACTCTTTAGCTCCATCCACAGCATTGCATATGGCAAGATTTCATTACTTTCTGATGACTGAGTTATATTCCATTGTGTATGTATACCACATCTTCTTTATCCATTTGTCAGTCGATGGATATCTGGGCTCTTTCCATAGTTTCCGAGGCTACTGTTGATGCTGCTATACTTAAGTTTGCCAGTCCTTCATATCCATTGACTTCTACTGAATAAGAACATTCTAGTTTTAGTCCAGTACTTAAGTTTGTTATATTCAGTTTTTCACACATAAATACCCTATTTTATTACATGGTAAACTGTTCTTTGAGAGAGGAAGTGCACGTGCACAAGCCGGGGGGGAGGGCTGGAGGGAGAGGGTTCCAACTGACTCCGCGCTGAGTGTGGAGCCTGGCACGTGTTCAACTGCACAACCCTGAGATCATGACCCAAGCTGAAATCAAGAACTGGATGCTTAACTGATTGAGCCACCCAGGTGCCCCTATATGGTACACTTTTAAGTCTGCAGGTTTTTTTTTTTTTAAGATTTTATTTATTTGACAGAGATCACAAATAGGCAGAGAGGCAGAGAGAGAGGAGGAAGCAGGCTCCCCGCTGAGCAGAGAGCCCGATGCGGGGCTCGATCCCAGGACCCTGGGATCATGACCTGAGGCGAAGGCAGAGGCTTTAACCCACTGAGCCACCTAGGCACCCAAGTCTGCAGTTTTGATTACTTACAGTTACATAAGTCTTTGAACAATTTTTATTTAATGATCTTAGATCCCTGGGTTAATAGATTTTAATTACTTTGAAAAACTGTCAGATTTATCACTGTATAGTATAAATTGTAAATTGTATACGATACAGTCTAAATTTATCAGAATGTTTTCTTTGGAAACTGAAATGTCTCTATTTTTACAATAACACAAGCAGATATATAATTTGAAACAAACGCACTTTAGTATTTGGCTTATTTTACTAAAAGTACTTATGTTCTGGGGCACCTGGGTGGCTGTCAGTTAACTGCCTTCAGCTCAGGTCATAATCCTGGGGTCCTGCAATCAAGCCCTGTGTCAGGCTCTCTGCTTCTCCCACTCCTTCTGTGCTTTCTCTCTCTCTCACATAAATAAAATCTTTTAAAAATATATAAGTACTTATGTTTTGGAACTGAACTAGCTGCTGAATTGACTTATCTATTCATTTTTGTAGGCTACAGTTCATGAAGAAAATACAAAGCCCTAACATTTTGACTTTGAAAATACAAAGAGCTGGGAAAAAATTTTTAAACAGCACAAATGGGCTACACAGGTTAAATAACACAGATATAATTTTTTGAAAGATTGGTAGTTTGGGGGTGCCTGGCATGCGACACTTAATCTCAGAGTTGTGAGTTCACATCCTATGTTGGATGTAGAGATTACTTAAAATCTTTTTTTAGAAGAGTGCCTGGCTTGCTTAGCCAGTAGAATATGTGATTCTTGATCTTGGGGTCATGAGTTCAAGCCCCATATTGGGTGTAGGGTCTACTAAAAAAAAATTTTTTAATTTAAAAAAATCATGAAAAATAAAAATAAAAAAATAAGCAGTTTTATTTCTGCCCTGAAATCCTATTTAGAAAAACTACACTGTCTTATAAAATAATATGAACTTAGCTTTTTACCAAATATCTGTCTATAGGGTTGAAAATTTGTTTTGAGATCTATTCAGTTGCCTTTCTCAATTTATGCTTGCTTTTCACCTCTCCTTCAGATAACATAAGATATTGAATAACATTAGTAACTAATAGTAACAAAGATAGCATTCAGATAACTGAATATAATCTGATATTTAATTATTATACAATATTTGTATATTTCTCCACATAATTACGTAAAGTTTAACACCTATGTAGGGGTGCCTGGGTGGCTCAAGTCTGTTAAGCGTTTGCCTTCTGCTCAGGTCATGGTCCCAGAGTCCTGGAATTGAGCCCCACGTCGAGCCCTACATCAGGCTCTCTGCTCCACAGGGAGCCTGCTTCTCCCTATCCAGCTTCCCCTGCTTGTGCTCGCATGCTCTCCGCCCCCCTCCCCGCCTTGTCGGATAACTAAGCAAAATCTTTTTTAAAAATTTAACACATATCTAAAACATGCATTATTTTTGACTAGTTTAAAGCTTGTGATTGCCTAATTTTCTTGTCTAAATGTTATTTTCTCAAAAATGCAATTTGAACTATTGCCTGAAGAAGTATTTTGCGTTTTTTCTTTTCCTTCCTCTTTCCTTTTTCTCTCTTCACTTTTATTGCAATTTCTTAATTGAGGTATAGTTGACACACAATGTTGGGTGAGTTTCAGGTGTCCAGTGTCATGACTGGACAAGTGTGCGAGTTCTTCTGCACTCGCCGTGAGCTTGGCTGCGATCTGTGACCATGAGTGTGATGCCGTCAGGGTTCTGCCGCCTCGTATCTCCCACTCCCTCTCCTCCAGCTTGTCCATCCCCCACCACCCTCCCCTCTGGCAAACATCAGCTCTTCGTATTTATGAGTGTTTCTTTTTTCTTTTCTTTTGAATTTAGTATTAGTTTCGAGCTATCTTTTTATTAAGTACACAGCCTTACTTTGGCACATACTTTCCCATGTTTCAGAAAATACACATCAGCTATAGAAATAGAAACATTTGCAGTAGGCATATTATAACTTTTGGATTTTATCTTTATTTAGCTACAGCTCCTTCCATCCACATCTGGGATGCAGTGAACAAGCAGACTTTATCTATACTGAGATGCTACCATTCAAAGGGGGTTTGTTCAGTCAGCTTCAGTGCTACTGGAAAGCTCTTGCTGTCTGTGGGGCTGGACCCAGAACACACTGTTACTATTTGGAGATGGCAGGAAGGTAGGGTTCTTTTTCCTTTTGTAATTTACAAAAACAATAAGTATATTAGGGTAATATGAATTCTCTAGCATTTGCCTTACCTTCGTGATGAAACCATTTTTTATTTTAGCCCTCTACAATACACAGCTGATGTTACTTTTGGTATGTTCCACTTAAAAAAACTCAGTGAAAGCAGCTCACAAAACATAAATCAATGTAAGTTATTACTACTATATACGATTCACTGCTCTTGCCTTTCAGTAAGAAACCATATGTGAGTCTCTCTGCCAATTATTCTTTGGTTGGTTATGGAGGGTCTTAGTCAAGAATGGAAACTAAGTATATTGTGACAATGACCATCAAAAGGGGTAATATTACTTATACTTTAGACAAAACTTTTCTGTAGCTTATATCTAGCTGCTATAAAAAGCGAAGTTCCCAGAGCCTAAAGCTATGATTTCTAAAATCTGGCATGGCCCTTCAGTGATAATAAAGCTCCTGTTAACACACATAACCCTTGAGAAACTATGTCAGAATGACTCTCTCCACAGGTCCTGTGATTGCTAGGTAGCTGTGCAAGAGGCATGCTGCCTCATAAGTATTTGTTTTTTGAACTATATATTTTGAACAACTGATTGTGTAAAAATTAGCATCTTATACTAACCTTGTTAATTTTGTTGTCCCAATCAGGTACCAAAATTGCCAGCAGAGCTGGTCACAACCAACGTATTTTTGTGGCCGAATTCCGACCAGATTCCGATTCCCAGTTTGTCTCTGTGGGAGTCAAACACGTGAAGTTCTGGACACTGGCAGGAAGGGCTCTTCTTAGCAGAAAAGGGCTCCTGAGCACAGTGGAAGATGCCCGGATGCAGACCATGCTTGCTGTTGCATTTGGTGCAGTATGTCTCTTAAAATGCATGTGCTAGTGTGTCTCAGAATTACAGAAATTGGACTACTTTCAATTTTCTTTCTTTCCTTTTTTAATATTTCATTTATCAGAGAGAGAGAGAGAGAGAGAGAGCGAGCACAGGCAGGCAGAGTGGCAGAGGGAGAAGCAGGCTCTTTGTCAAGCAAGTAACCCAATATGGGACTCAATCCCAGGGATCAGGACCAGAGCTGAAGGCAGCCGCTTAACCAACTGAACCACCCAGGCATCCCTATTTTCAATTTTCCTATTTTAAATAGATAAACCACCATAACTTTCTATGGCATTGTGACCCACTAATCATTACATAGGTCCTGGTCATGCATACATTTCCCCTTTCAGAGTCTAATACTTTCAGAAATGAGGGAGTGGGAAAGAAAATTAACGAGGGTGGAGGATTATAATGCAACATTTGAGTCCTGAGGCCATTGCCATTCTTAAAAGCCTTCAATAATTTTGTCATTGTCATCCTAAAATTCCTAAAATTTCTATCCTCCTAGTTGTTCCTCATAATCCTAAAGATTTGTCAGAATACAGAAAGATGAATCAGGAAATGTGATTTTCTACTCTTTAAGGTGGTGATGGGGTTTAGGATTTTCTTTGCTATCATCGTAAATCACTGCTTAGCACATAGTTGGAAGTGCTCTGGGCCAGTGCTGCTCACTCCACTCACTCAGCTCACTCTGAGGAGGAAGAGCACAATTCTTGGCCTGCACAGAAAGTGTTCTAGAGAGACTATCCTGCTCCTCCCCCATCCCATCTGGGCTGACGGATCACAATCCACAGCTCTTTCCTTTAATGCTCGGTACCCCACCCAGGCTTTTTAAATCCTTCAGTGCATTGAAAACCTAAGTGGATTTACTTACTAACATGTTTATGTGGGTATGTAATGTGAAGAAAATTATACTTTTAGAAACTTTAAGCACATTTTTGAGAAAAAGACCGTTGTAAATGTTGGTTGTACCATGTCAGATTTCCATTAAGCATTTTGGGCCCTCATTACGTAAGACAAGTAATCATTATCTAGCAGAAAAATTCACACATTCAAATGCTTCTGGCATTTACTTTGTCCGTGTAGATTAATTTTCTTCCTGGATAAAATTTCTTATGTAGCAGGTTGCCCATGCCTGACAGAAAATAAACTTGAAGCCTAAAATGTTAGTCATAATGGATGGAGGTTTGAAGCAACAGTACGATCAGGGTATTTTGTTACATAGCGAGATGGGTTTATGTCCAGTTTAGGCTCTTTTTGCACATCCTCTTTGCCAAGGGGCTAAAAGCAAGGGAGGTAAAATACTGGTTTCTATACCTGAAGCATTCACATTCTGATTGCAGGTAAGGCAGGGATTAATGATGCTTCTAGATGACAAATGTAATTATTGTTATCTAAATATAAGGTACAGAGAAAATGTGTAAATGCTGAGGAATTTGGAGTCACATTAAATCGTTGATGGGGGGGCACCTAGCTGGCTCAGTCCCTGAAGCAGGTGACTCTTGATCAACCCTGGTCAGGAGTTCGAGCTGCACGTTGGGGATAGAGAGGACTTAAAAAAAAAAAAATTGTTGTAGGGAAATTAACATACCAACCATATAGTATTCTCAGAAAGATTAAAGAAAACTTTTGTTTTGTTGTAATTCAAAATTAATTTTCCTATCGGTTCTTCCATATTGTTTCTGGTGAAAGATCTGGTACCATTGGCTCCAACAGTGAAGCTAAAATGGATGAAAATAGCACACGATACAGAATTTCTCCAGTCTTCAAATAAATGAAATAGGACTGCAATCTTCAGAGTGATCTAAAGTGCTATTTTGGCACCTTATCAAATTTATTTTGTATCACGTTGACTTTGTTATTTTGATTTTAAGAAGCCATGGCAAACAATTTCATATATAACTTCATGAATTAGTGAAACCTAAAAATTCCCACAGCTTTGCTCATTTCATGAATTCTATACATAGTTTTACTTTCTGTGACAAAATACCAACCTAGTGAAAAGTTACTTTCAAGTCCTGTTCCTACTTTTCTTTTACTCTCAGTGACTAATGACCTCAAGTTATTTCTCGGGCAGCTGAAGGGAAGCAGCTCAAAGGGATGATATCAACCAGTATATTTTAGAAATGGATGGGACTGTGGAGCCTGAACTCCCTCATTTTACACATGAAAAAGTGGTTCCTCCTAGAGGTTACAAATCTTTCTGAGGTCAGTCCAGTGAATATGAGGCAGAGCCGCACAGCAGGCCCTGACAAAGCCATTAGGGTTTTCTGGCCCCTGCCCATGGCTTTCCCCCAACCCCCCGCTGGGCCATGTGGGAGGGAGGCCACACTTATGGTAGAGAATTGTGTCTGTTTCATCTCTATTTGCACTTTTGATGAGTTTATCTCCCCCTTCCCCACTCCTTTTCAGAATAACTTGACGTTTACAGGTACTATCAGTGGAGATGTCTGTGTGTGGAAAGATCACATATTGTGTAGAATCGTGGCCAGAGCTCACAACGGGCCTGTGTTTGCCATGTACACCACGCTGCGGGACGGCCTTATTGTGACCGGCGGCAAGGAAAGGCCGTGAGTCCTCCTGTGCATGGCCTCACTGTGTGTCTGTGTGTTGGGCTCAGCCTGCGGTTTGCAGTTCATTATTCTAGTTCTTTCTAGAATATCCCCTCTGCATTTCCTCCTGTGCTTCACTCTTATTGCCTCTGATGTGCCTTCTTGTGGATTCTTAAGTGCTGGTCTTTAAAGTCACTTGCAGTTTTTTTCATACTATAGAGAAGCCTAGACCTCAGTAAACAGGGTGAGAATTTGAGGTAGTAGTGAGGCACACAGAGAACTGATTTTCGTCATGTTTGTATCCTGTGTACGTATTTGCTAGGTCAGAGGGGACCCGTGGGAGAATCTCTGCCCTTACACCCAGGATGCACCTGGACTGCCTGTTCCCTTCTTTGTCCAGATGGACACTTGCTGTCTCAGCAGAGGATGAGAGGATGCTGGAAACAAACTGCCTTGTTTGCTTCTCCTTGAGGCAAACTTGTGACATAAAATTATGTCATACAAGGCTTCAAAAATTTAAGTCTAAGGAAAGGCCTTTTTCTGAGTGCTTTGAAATCCTCCCAGAAGCCAGATACTTAGAATTGATTTTCTGCCAGCATATTTATGTGAAAATACAGTGTTTATGTGTCCAAGCAGTACATTTCCAGAAAGGATTGAGAGAAGCCTTGGGTATGAAGCACAAATGCAATAGCTTTTGTCTTTCACATGAAGGAAGACCATTATCGTACATGGGCATGTTTTGGTCCTAAGACAAGCAGTTCACCTCACAGATGGAAAATAAAATTTTACATTTTTCAGATTCCCAACTGAAAAACCATAAATGGGCTATAGTCTACTTTTTCCATATTACTCTGATGCTGGGGTTTCCCACATGCCACACACACCGCACCTCTGCTCATGGGCAGCCGCTGAGTTGGGTGGTTTCATCATGGGAGGAAAGGTGCCTTCCTTTTGGCCATTAAAAATATCGTCTGTAGCATAGCATCTGTAATCTTATTATCTGGCCTTACATTTTCATTATCATTTTAACATCACACATTATTTTACACATTTCCTTAATCAAGAGGATACATTATATAGGGGGTGGGATCTAAGTAAGATTACGCTTATGTCAGAAAAATGAAGTAAAATCGGTTTAAGCTGAATGAAGTACTGTGTATCTTAAAATTGCTGTAAAAAGTTAATATTGGGGCCTTTTTCTTCCTATTCTGCTTGCAATTTAGTATTTGTTTATTTCAAAAATTATTTGGAATAGCTAATAAATGCTTATTTTGGTTTGGGTTGTTACTAGGTCAAAAGAAGGAGGAGCAGTCAAACTGTGGGATCAGGAGCTGAGGCGATGCCGCGCCTTCAGGCTTGAGACCGGACAAGTCACTGACTGTGTTCGTTCTGTGTGCAGAGGCAAAGTAAGAAGGATGTTCCTTGAGCCATTACGGTGCAGCAGAAAGTAGAGGACAGTTAATTTGTGGGATTCTCTCACCCTCTGGAACGTGAAGAATGATAGAAAAGATGAGTTTGCTTGTCGGCCGTCCTCTGCCTCCCCGGCTTCCGGCACCAGGCCAGCCAGAGGACGGGGGGCCGCTCTTCTGTCTCAGTACTCTAGGCCAGCCTCTATGTGTTCTTGAATCTGCTCGTTCAGCTGTGGTAGGCAGAAGCGGAGTTTCTTGCCAGTCAACTCATTTTGATTAGAGCAGCTCTTTTTTTTTTTTTTTTAAGTACTCTCCCCTGCAACGTGGGCTTAAACTCATGACACCAACATCGAGTCGCTCACTCTACCAACTAAGCCACCTAGGTGCCCCATCTGTTTGTTTTTTTAAAACACCGATTACCATAAAAAATGTTGACCGTGCATGAACTTGCAGTGAGTCTATTTATAAGTCATACACATGTGTTATTCTCAGTCCATGTATCCATTGGTTAAACTTACCTTTTTAAAAATGTTTATTAATATATAATGTATTATTTGCCCCAGGGGTACGGCTCTGTGAATCGTCAGGCTTACACATTTCACAGCACTTGCCGTATCACATACCCTCCCGTGTCCATAACCCAACCACCCTCTCCATACTCCCCCCTCCTCCCAGCAACCTTCAGTTTGTTTCCCGAGATTAGGAGTCTCTTATGGTTTGTCTCCCTCCTGATCCGATCTTGTTACATTTTTTCCCTTCCTACCCCCCAAACCTCCTGCCCTGTCTCTCTGATTCCTCGTATCAGAGATCCTATGATAACTGTCTTTCTCTGATTGACTTATTTTGCTCGGCACAATACCCTCTAGTTCCATCCACGTCATTGCAAATGGCAAATTTCATTTTTGATGGCTGCATAGTATTCCATTGTGTGTGTATATATATATATACCACTAAACTTACCTTTATTTATACTTCCCTCTTAACTAAAATCCAGTACTTTCTTCCTGTATCCCAGTGCACTTACACCTCCTTGGAATCTTCAGTTTAAAATAGAGGCCAAGTTCAAACTCTGACTGGCAAAGCCAGGTGCTGGGATCCTAGAGCACAGTTGTGTTCTTTTGCACGGACTCTGCCAGGCAGCCCAGCCCGGTGCTCCTGCGGGTGCTAGTCAAAGGAAACTGCAGGAGCTAAGGCCTAGAGCAGTCACAGCAGAAAGTTCTCTGAAAGGAGGTCAGTAGGGTCCTTCTTAAGTTATTGAAAGCAACTGTTGTATTACATTAAATGTATTGGTCCCATTTGTGTTTTAGGGCAAGATCCTAGTTGGGACAAGAAATGCAGAGATTATCGAAGTTGGAGAGAAAAATGCAGCATGTAATATTTTAGTTAATGGCCATGTGGACGGACCCATATGGGGATTGGTGACACATCCTTCCCGGGATTTTTTCCTTTCCGCTGCAGAAGATGGGACAGTAAGACTCTGGGATATTGCTGATAAAGTAGGTACAGTTTTCTTAAAGTTAGAATTTCTAAGGACAGTGTAAGTCCTAAGTTGCTAGCACTTAAATAACTATTTGAGAATTGTGAATTTTGAAAAGAAATTGGTTTACTTTATAAGTACTCTATTTAAAGTAGTTCTCTACGACTCTTGGTTCTTATGCAGAAGATGTTAAACAAAGTGAATTTGGGACATGCTGCTCGTACCGTGTGTTACAGCCCTGAAGGGGATATGGTGGCTATTGGAATGAAAAATGGAGAATTTATTATTTTACTGGTGAGCTCTCTAAAAATATGGGGAAAGAAGAGAGACAGACGATGTGCAGTCCATGATATCAGGTTAGTCAACAAGTGGAATAGAATTTTTAGTATATACATTCTTAAATGACCCAGGTTACACTTGGAAACAGGTCCTTGGTGCCTATAGCATTTAATGACATCCTACACTGTATGCTGGAATGTGGCTGTTTGTATGCTTATTTATTGCTTGCTGCATTATCTATCCATTGGCACCAACCACGGTGCCTTATAACGGCATGTACTTGGGGGAATCTTTAACAAGTTAGTATCACACTGATGTGTCCAGGAAGTTGATTCGTCCAAGAATTATGTTCCACTGTACAGAAGAGAGCCATCTGTCCTTTGTAAATTGTCAACCTGGAGAATTAAAGTTGTAACTGCACATCTCAATTGAATATATAGTTGCTCAGTTAATGAGTACTCATCAGGGCACCTGGGTGACTCAGTTGGTTGAGCACCTGACTTATGCTCAAGTCACGATCTCGGTCCTGGGACCAAGCCCCTTGGTGGGCTCCCTGCTCAGTGGAAAGTCTGCTTCTCCCTGTTCCTCTGCTGCTCCCCTCTCAAATGAATAAAATATTTAAAAAAATTAATACTCCTCAAACACCTATGCCCGAGACCCTGAATTAAACTATAAACTTTTCTTGAATGTTTACATTCCAGTGTGTAAGCTTATTTTGACAATGGCTACCATTTACTGAGTACTTCTGTGTGATCAAGATTTTTGAATCCAGTTCTGTTAAAAGCTTGCATTCTTTTCATTAGTAAAACCCTTTTACACATGAAACCTTCCTCAGAATTTCAATATATAAACTTCCTGCAGGCCTATTTTCCTAAAGAACCTCAACCGAATTGTCCCATACTATTTCCCATGCCCACTGGGCACATATTTGTCTTTTAAGGTAACTCCTAAATTTCAGGTAGTGTCACTTCATCTGTAACCTGAGGCAAATTAATCTGGTCTGTTTCCAGATGAAGGAATCCTATCTTGGTAAATTTGGTGTATTATGTAAGAAAGTTATGTATGTTAGTGGCTTTTTCAAAACTTAGATCTTTTTACAGGAATCAGATGAAGAATCAGGAGCCACTTAAAACTATAGTAAAATGTAAGCTTTCTGTTTCATGTAACACATAAAATCTCAATATACACAATCAGTTGTGTGTATTTTGAGTAAATCTTGTTATCTTTTGGGTAAATCTACTTGAGGCCAGATCACACACATAACTTGCTTTTGAGAGGTAGAAAGCAAGTCACTGGTTTTAAATGTTTATGTGATTTAATGTGGTCTAATGGGTCTTCCACGTGTTTTATTACCTCTCCAGATTTAGTCCAGATTCCCGGTTTTTGGCAGTGGGCTCTAGTGAGAACTCAGTGGATTTTTATGACCTAACATTGGGTCCCACCCTTACCAGAATCAGCTACTGCAGGGACATTCCCAGCTTTGTCATTCAAATGGACTTCTCTGCAGATAGCCGGTATCTCCAGGTATGGTACCAGTAACATAAGAGCCAGTTTACACAAGCCGTTCTAATACTGTTAGTGGACGCATTTACAGCTGAGTTTTAGGGATGCCTGGCTGGCTCAGTCAGCAGAGCCTTTGACTCTTTTAAGGCCTTTATTTCCTTGTTGATCTTTTGCTTGGATCATCTGTCCATTTCAGTGAGGGGAGTGTTAAAGTCCCCTACTATTATTGTCAATGTGTTTCTTTGATTTTGTTATTAATTGGTTTATATAGTTGGCTGCTCCCACGTTAGGGGCATAGATATTTAAAATTGTTAGATCTTCTTGTTGGACAGGCCCTTTGAGTATAATATAGTGTCCTTCCTCATCTCTTATTATAGTCTTTGGCTTAAAATCCAATTGATCTGATATAAGGATTGCCACCCCAGCTTTCTTCTGATGTCCATTAGCATGGTAAATTGTTTTCCACCCCCTCACTTTAAATCTGGAGGTGTCTTCGCGTCTAAAATGAGTTTCTTGTAGGCAACGTATAGATGGGTTTTGTTTTTTTATCCATTCTGATACCCTGTGTCTTTTGATTGGGGCATTTAGCCCATTAACATTCAGGATAACTATTGAGAGATATGAATTTAGCGCCATTATATTGCCTGTAAGGTGACTGTTACTGTATATTGTCTCTGTACCTTTCTAATCTACTACTTTTAGGCTCTCTCTTTGCTTAGAGGATCCATTTCAATATTTCCTGTAGAGCTGGTTTGGTGTTTACAAGTTCTTTCAGTTTTTGTTTGTCCTGGAAGCTTTTTATCTCTCCTCCTATTTTCAATGATAGCCTAGCTGGATATAGTATTCTTGGCTGCATGTTTTTCTCGTTTAGTGCTCTGAATATATCATGCCAGCTCTTTCTGGCCTGCCAAGTCTCTGTGGATAAGTCTGCTGCCAATCTAATATTTTTACCATTGTATGTTACAGACTTCTTTTCCTGGGCTGCTTTCAGGATTTTCTCTTTGTCACTAAGACTTGTAAATTTTACTATTAGGTGACGGGGTGTGGACCTATTCTTGTTGATTTTGAGGAGGGTTCTCTGCACCTCCTCGATTTTGATGCTGGTTCCCTTTGCCATATTAAGGAAATTCTCTCCAATAGATCTTCTGCTCTCCTCTCTTTCTTCTTCTTCTGGAATCCCAATTATTCTAATGTTGTTTCGTCTTATGGTGTCACTTAGCTCTCGAATCCTCCCCTCGTGGTCTAGTAGCTCTTTGTCCCTCTTTTGCTCAGCTTCTTTATTCTCTGTCATTTGGTCTTCTATATCACTAATTCTTTCTTCTGCCTCATTTATCCTAGCAGTGGGAGCCTCCATTTTTTATTGCACCTCACTAATAGCTTTTTTGATTTCAACTTGGTTAATTTTAGTTCTTTTATTTCTCCAGAAAGGGCTTTTATATCTCCAGAGAGGGTTTCTCTAATATCTTCCATGTCTTTTTCCAGCCCGGCTAGAACGTTCAGAATCGTCATTCTGAACTCTTGATCTGACATATTACCAATGTCTGTGTTGATTAGGTCCCTAGCCTTCGGTACTGCCTCTTGTTCCTTTGTTTGTGGTGAATTTTTCCGCCTTGTCATTTTGTCCAGATAAAGAGTATTTGAAGGAGCAAGTAAAATACTAAAAGGGTGGCAAAGACCCCAGAAAGATGTGCTTTAACCAAATTAGAAGAGATCCCAAATCGTGGGGGGGGGGGGGGGAGGGAAGGGGATAAAAAGAGGTTAAGAAAAAATTAAAAAAAGAAAACAAAAAATATAAAAAAGAAAAAATATATATTAGATAAACTAGTTAAAAAACATTAAAAAAGAAAAGGGTAGAAGTTTAAAATATTTAACAGAAGAAGAAAGAATTATTGAAAAAAAGACCCGCAAGACTAAAGAATCATGGGGAAAAAGCCATGAGTTCCGTGCTTTGCTTTCTCCTCCTCTGGAATTCCGCTGCTGTCCTTGGTATTGAACCTGCTTTCCTTGGTAGATGAACTTCATCCTGGCTGGATTTTTTGTTGATCTTCTGGGGGAGGGGCCTGTTGTAGTGACTCTCAAGTGTCTTTGTCCCAGGCAGAATTGCACCGCCCTTACCAGGGGCCGGACTAAGTAATCCGCTCGGGTTCGCTTTCCGGAGCTTTTATTCCCTGAACGCTTTCCGTAGAGTTCCGGAGGACGGGAACGAAAATGGCGGCCTCCCAGTCTCCGGCCCGGAGGAGCCGAGAGCCCAGGCCCCATTTCTCAGTGCGCCCCCAGAGGACAGCACCCAATCACTCCCGTATCCCCGGCCGTGCTCCGAGCTCACCCAGCCTGCGACCGGTTCAAGGTAACCCCGAGCTGAGAGCTCAGTCCTCGGCTCTGTCTCTTTATCCGGCTTCCCCGTTCTAATACCTGTGAGCTCTACGACACTCTGACACCCCCATCCTTCTGTGACCCTGTGGAACCTGGGGCCAATCTGACCCCGTGTGGGCTTCATCCCGGTTTAGCCTCTGGAGCAATGTCCCTCAGTGGAACAGACTTTTAAAAGTCCTGATTTTGTGCTCCGTTGCTCCGCCGCTTGCCAGGAGCTGGCCCCTCCCCCCGCGGTCTATCTTCCCGTCGTTTTGGATTCACTTCTCCGCCAGTCCTTTCAGAAATTGGTTGATTTTCTATTTCTAGAATTGCTGTTTTTCTCTTCGATCTCCTGTTGGATTTGCAGGTGTTTGCAATGTTTAGATAAGCTATCGAGCTGATCTCCTGCTACCTGATGTAGTCTCAGCCTGCTACTTCTCCGCCATCTTGACTCCTCCCCGAACCTTTGATTCTTAAATCTCGGAGCTGTGAGTTTGAGCCCCACACTGGCCCATAACTTTCTGAAAAACTCCTGAATTCCAGAGCTTCTTAACTCTTGCCTTTATTTACTCTTCAGTTTCTGCATTAATATCCTATTCTTACTAGTCCTCTTCTCCATTTTTTTTCTAACAAGCTTTTGTAGTCATGGTTAATGTCATGTTAGAAATATAAATCAAATAGCATACTTTGCCAGTTATCCTATAGCCTTCTGATGTGTGTCTCACATAATGGAATTCTTGTCCCATTTTAACATGATATAAGGTCTCCACTGGTTGCTATAAACGACATGTTTATGAAGTGCCTTCAGGAAAACCTGTTACGGATCAGGCCGCCATGGATAGGATCACTTGGGCTACATGGACTAGGTAAGAAATCGGTGAAGGTCAGCCAGGAAAACTGGAAAATCCTATTGCTCAACAGTTAGAGCTGTTCCACTAGGGAACAGTAGTTGAGTTTTATGTTTGTTACTGTACCTTGAATTCTTCCTAAGAGGATGATGACAGGTTCATGCTGGAACTTCTATTCATTGAACACAGCCCCATGCTTTATCAACGTTAAAAGCCTTCAAAGAGGCCCTGATAATTTTAACATAGTAGGTTTAATAACAAGCAATAAAACCACACACTGGGTACTATTAAGCAATTATATTACTTATCTAAAGGAATGCTATCTTGCAGTTATTAGAAAGGGAACCTTATAAATTTAACTGGTACCCAAGAGTAGTCATCTTTTTTAATCCATCACATTCCTAAAGCATAAGCATCTTAATTTTAAAGTAACATAATTAAGTAGGGATTAATTGCCAAAAAACCTTTTCAGCATGGTATATCTGTTTGTTATGATGGATTTTCTTTAATTCCTTCCCTCTAGTATTCTAGGGGATGAAGTTATGGGAATCTGGTCCAGACACACTGAGAAAGCCAATGTCAACTGTGCCTGCGTATCTCATTCAGGAATCAGCCTTGTAACAGGAGACGACTTTGGCATGGTGAAGTTATTTGACTTCCCGTGTCCTGAAAAATTTGTAAGTTTTTGTTTGATTTTGGTTTTTTATGTAGCTTTACTAGTTTAGACATCTGATTATTAGTACTTCTTCCCCCATAATGTAATACCTAAATATGTCACTGTCTTCTGATATGGAAATATTTATGTTCCTAAAATCTTTTCAAACTTCCTAAATCCCTTACTCTGAAGTAGAAGCTTTTAGAAATCATCTCCCCATGCCAAGTAACTATCCTAATAAAGCTGTGATTAGCCTTTTTATCAAACCCTTACTCAGTTACGAAGTTTGAAATGCTTTTCCTCTCAGGAAAATGTTCAGAGTGCCTGGAGACATCTGACTGCCCAAATTTGGTGCAGATCCATTAACTGATGTTAGTAATGCTGGCTGTGGTCCAAACTGCCTACTTCTCTTCACAGCCCATGACAGAGATCTAGGGTTCTAACATCCTAACTTTCTCATTGTTTTTCAGGCAAAGCACAAAAGGTTCTTTGGTCATTCACCTCATGTGACAAATATTCGATTTACCAGCGGTGATCGACATGTTGTTAGTGCTGGAGGTGATGACTGCAGGTGGGTAACTTTCTCAGCCCAAGAAGAACAGACTCTCTTACTCTAGTTATTAAGAGATCTAGTATCACTATATCAGGTGACAGACTCTACAAGCCAGCAACATAGGAAGGTAGCATAACTGGCCGGCTCAATGGAGGCTCATACAATGGCAATAGGAAATAAAAGGAGTTAATGAAAAATCGTATAGATTTATGATTTGAAAGCTCCTTAAATTTCTGAAAATCTAGAAATATAATGAACTCACTGTTTTTTTTTTTTTTTTTTTTTCCCTTTCCGGACTGCAGTTTATTTGTCTGGAAATGTGTACATATGCCTCATTGAAAGATATGGACGCCGAGAAGACTCTATATAAATTAACAGCCTTGAGAGACCAGAATTACAGAAGAGGAAAAACAAAAAAAACAAAAACAGAACCAAACCTTGCATGGGCAAGTGGTGCTAACTTAGGATTGTAACAGGGATAAATGCCCAGAGTCATCCAAACAGAAGACAGATAAGTTCAAAATATTTGCTGTATGCACTGGATAACTGTCCATAATCCATACACTGCCAGACAATTACTTTAAGAAAGGACTGAATAAAGACTTGGCGAAAGGCAGCCCCCCATTCTGGGGGAGTGTGCAAACTTGGCAGACCTGCTAGGGAGGCTTAGGGGACAGCACCTTTGAAAAAACAAAATCTTAAAAACCCAAGTTGCTTAATTTTCATCCTCTCTTTAGCAAAACTGTTTTTCCTTTTTAGGATTTGTGTTTTATTTTCAAGGTTCATTATTTAATGACTTTTTTTTATCCTTGTGTTTACATAAGGAAAGGAAACACCCCATCACCCTAAAGGATCACAGTTTTTAAACGGCAAACATTATTTTCCCTAAGGAAACACACACAAGCTTTACTCCAGAAGATAATGCTACTTAAGCATCGATAAACCTCTTTTTTTATAAATGACATTTTTTTCCTTGGCAGTTTCACATTCAGGAACAAATCCCAAGTTAATAGTATATGATAACTACATTTTCATTTTTGAGCTGTTGATCCTTTTTAGAAGTCATCTCTATAACTGAAAAATTAAAACATGATTATAGCCTCATTAATGAAAAAGTAGTATGACGAAGAGTCCTTTCCAGTGGTGTACAGGTTCAAGTTTTAGACAGCAATAGTATTTAACCAGGAGAAGATACTGAATATTTAAAGATGTAGTGTAATAGAAACCCTTGTTTAACATGTAGACTGAAGTGTTTCAAGGTCACATTTACAAAGCTAAATAATTTAGTAGCTCTTGAATTAAAATTTTTATAGCTTTTTTTTCTACTGGAAAAGTTATTAATTAGATGTATGCCACCCCATTAGGCTGACTTCCAAAAGGAATGAATACAGGTCCACTTGTAAAACTTGTCCATTGAAGTTCCTTTTTGGTGGATTAGGGCTTAACTCTTAGATATTTATCCCTATTCACTTTAATGCTGCCAAAGATCAGTACTTGCCGTTCAGGAATTTGCTGTTTAGCCTGTCCGTAGTTTCCTAAAGATGGGAGATTATGTAGATTACTACTTAAAAATATATTTTTCTAAGTGTGAAAAAGTTTAAGATGCTCTACTGGTCCTATGAATTTTTATTTTAATGTGTTAATTATCTCTATAGCATAACAGACCCCTCACAGGTTTCTGGAAATCTCAGTCTGGTTCAACCCGACGTGAAGACTCCTGATACCTATTTTTTATGCCCAACACCTTGTAAATACTGAAAACAGAAAATGGCTGAACTGTATCACAGAAAGCCTAACCAGTGATTGAACATGGTTTTAAAGCTCTAAATAGTAGCTGCATCTGAAGACTGATTAAGGCATTAAGAAGCTTGATACATAAGATCATATTCACATCAATGGATTCTCCTAAATTAAGCCCAATTTTAGAATATACTAATATTGTCTATTCATGTATATTATAAAGAGCCATTCAATAAATTAAAGAAATTCCTCTGAACCACCACTCCCACTCACCCCCGCCCCCCCCCCCCCCCAACCTTGAGCCTGTTGCAGTTTCAAATTTTCCTTCTGAGCCAAAGCTTCCCAGCTTTTGGCTAAAGAGAAATTCCACTTCCATTACAGTACATGTAGAAACACTAATTACAACCTTAGGTAAATGATAAAGGACAAAATGCCTCTGCTGCATTTCTGTTCCTCTGAGTAGCCAGCATTAATGACTTGTCAGTTTCACGACTAAAACTCACATTGATTTTAAGTAGTTCTCCCGCCACCCACCTTGTTTATTCCAGCCATCAGCTAAGGGAAGGTGAATAACCATGACAGGTTATGAAGGTTTTGACACAGAGAATTACTTTTGTGTGCAGTATTTTAAGCTCCTGAATTTGTCACCTGAGGCTCTGGCCCCTTCAGTCCTGTTTTTGTACAGAAATACGTGACAAGAGTGTGCCGCACCTGCTAGCCACCCTGTTTCCTCCCTCGTTGCAATGCTTTTTGATGGTGGTTCATTTTAAAAATTTGTTGGATAACTTGGTCTAGAGTTAACCTTAGCTTGCCCATAAACCACAGCAGCTAAAAGGTAACACTGAACTCTTAAATGTGTTTCCAGGCAGTGTTTATTAAATGGCAAAAAATATCTGACTTTAGCATGTAATTGACTTGTAAAATGGCTGAACCAAACCACTTAGGCCCCATTTATGTTCTTTGTAGTGGAATTATGAATGTCATTTATAGTGATACTAGAAGTCTAAATTTCTAGAAATACAACTTAAGATGCTTTACTTCTTTGTAGAAGAAATTTAAGTAGCACTGGAATGAACAAATATGCCTTAAATTCAGAGGAGTCCACTTTTTAGAGTGAAGCAGAATGGTCATTTCGCCCCGCCTAACTTTGTGAGAGCTCTGTGTTCTCCTGTGCACTGTCTTTCCTCCTCCAATGTTTCAAGTTTTTTCTTAGGAATTGGCACAGCAAAGTGCAACTTACAGATGGTTTAATAACTGGTTCTTTCTTCTCCCAGTGGAAAAGCAATGACCACAAAAACAACTGCTCGTTTATATGCTCTTACACATGGACTTTTACACATGTTGTTATCCCTCAGATATATAACTAACAAGTCAATGAACTTTTTTTTCACAATTAATTTGGTCATTAGAATGTTTGAGTCTTTATCTCTTTTGCATTAATTCGATCTGTTCTAACCAACTTCTAGCTTATTTTTTTAAAAACTGCTGTACATCAAGTCCTTAAGATCAGTGATCCATTGGTTATTTAATTCTAAAGCACCTGACACTTCTTGCCTTAACTATTTCAAAAATGTATTGATTCAGTAGTCCAAAAGTTTAGTCCTGTTTTGCAGTTTACCCATCAGATTTCTGTAATTAGTCATTTAAAATATACTATTTAAATCTAATTTTTACATTTTAAAAATTTTCTGTGGAGTTACTTCTGAAAATGTTATTTTTCAGAATGTGAGATATATGTACAGTTATAATCTTGTGAGTTTAAAGTCTGTTTTCTGATACCTTCTGTATATAGCATTGTAAAAAAAATTTTTTGTATAATTTTGTGATAATGCAGCCCCAAAATATTTATTTAAAAAGTGTATGTTAATAGTAAATGAAAGCATTTTAAGGAACTGTTCATCTTTTTTGCATTTGTCATTCCGTTTTTACCCAACCTATCCTATCCCAGAAGGTAAGAACCATCCACTGAAGTAGCACTCAACCCAAGACGCCTATATGATCATGCTTTCAGACTGAATGACTATTTTAAGCTGCCTCCACACTTTGGGCCGCCACTGTGTTTTCACAGTGGATAATCCTTGGGAAAACGGAACAAAATCCAACTTTTTAGAATAAGGACGCTCCTCTCAACACAGAGCAACGCTGTAGCCCCAGAACTGACACTATCACCACGGGGTAAATGCTGATACTTGAAATAGCAGTGTGCAAACACGCCTCAAATGTTTTAATAGAATTTAGCTTTTCCTTAAATGGTCTTTCCACAGTCAGATAACACCCAATGTTAAAACCACTTAATAAACTTACAAACTTGAAAAATTAAACACTTCAGGTAGGCAATAAACTTCATATTATGAAAGCAATATATTCCAAGTTTCAAAGGTTTGACAAGTTTTGTAGAATATTTTCACCAGTAGATGGAAATTCCAGTCTTCTGCCAAGTAGGACAGTCATTCACTGAGTAAACAAAAAATTTTAATTAACTGCTTTATGTTCATACATACCCAGCTAAGGAGTATTTTCACACAATATTTGTTCTACAGATGTACAATATTTAAATACCAGATTTAAAAAAATTATATAAAAGATAATGATGGCATGTATTTAAATTTATAGGCCATACTAAAGCTTTCTGAAACTCTTCCAATGATTTACATTACTGATGCCAAGAGATTTGTAAGCAGTGTATATACAGAAGGTAAATCTGATCTGGAGATACCTAGGTGAATAAGCAATCACTGGTAAAACAGAATTTGGAAACATTTTCCAAGGACCCTGTATAATTGAAACAGGTGAGAAAAATCAAAGTGATCATTTCCCCCAAATCTGTAGACTTACAAATCTAAGAAACCATGTATTAGAAAGACTTTTAGTTTTTACCTGGTTTGAGGTCGAATCCATTTCAAGGCATGTCGTGGTGGCACAGTAATGGTAGGATGATAAAACGTGCAGTCGGGTCTTGTACACTGAGTGTTAAACCTGCAGTGCTAAATACAAACAACAATCTCAACATCTTCAAAGCTAATATCAATAAAAACAGGGCAACATGAGAGAAACATTTAATGGGGCAAGAGATACAGATATTTTTAATCACCACGCACATTGGCCCAACATCTATTCTATCCATCGTACCCTGGACACCCTCATGTACAGCCAGCTGCAGCTGGGGGAAGCGACGGCCAGAGCGCGCATTCACTCTGACCAACCACACAGGAGGAGACACGTCAATCATCAGCACACAGAAAATTAGAGCCATCAGCGGAAGTACTACTGGACTTCATCATCTCAGTTTCTGACATGAGGTGGGGGGAAAAAAACCCACAAAAAACCCACCCACATGTTTAGGGGTAGAGTGGAATGGAAACTAAGCAAAGGGAAGCTTCCCTCCAAGAGCCTAGAATATTAACCTCTGTTTCAGACCTCTTATCTTAAAGGACCAGATGGAGGCTCATACAACTAAGAACCTCAACATCTTAAAGACCATAACATTAACTCTAACAAAAACAGAGACGGGGGGGGGGGTAGGGGATAGGGGAAGACCATGGACATACGAGATGCTCAATTTTCTAGTGCTCTTACAAGCCTCAGAATTGAAAAGTTCCCACTAAATCGTTTTTGGGAAAATGAAAATTCTTACTTTTGGATGATAGAAGGGACATTCCATTTTCTTACAAGCAGGGAAATAACGGCACAGTTGACTACTAGAAGGTGATGCTGCTGTTGCAACTGCTGACAAAAATAAGATTGATCCAATTTGGCAAAATAATTTGTAACGCAATCTACTGATGTTTTTATGAAAACCATTTTAAAAATATGAGAAGATTTATATATTCATTACATAAAATACTTCAGAATGATACCAAATAGGCACATTTGCTCTTTAAAGACTGGTTAGGTTAACGGATTCTGGCATGATAACTTATAAAACTCTTCCCTTTTTTTTTTCTTTAAGACAGTTTATAATCAAAATAGTTTCCATTTTTTACCCACTATAGTAGTGCACAATGTCACTAACCTGGTTTTGGAGGCAGTACTGGAATTCTTCTACTCATATGAGTGAAGGGACAATCTGGCTTAGTACATTTTGCATCATATTTACAATTTGGATGAACAAACAAACATTTTTCAGCAAATTTACAATTGGGGAAGGCTCTATAAAACAAAAACATTTTTCACATTTATTCTTCTCAGTGCATGATTAGTTTTTTGTTTTTTTTTTGTAGAGGCTCCTTACACTCTATCACTACTTGTTTTGAGTAACAGACAGAAAAGAGGGAAACTCAATTTTTTCTTAAACTAAGCTCTATGTCCAACATAGGGCTTGAAATCACAACCCAGAAATCAAGAATTGCACGCCCTACTGACTGAGCCAGACAGATGCCCCGGGAAGCTCAATTTTTAAATGAGGCCAGGTTTGGGGTGCCTGGGTGGCTCAGTCCTAGGATCGACCCCTGCATCAGGTTCCCTGCTCAGCGCGGAGTCTGCTTCTCCGTCTCCCTCTGTCCTTTCCCCGTTTGTGCTCTTTCTCAAATGAATAAAAATTTTTTTTTTAAGTAAAAAAAAAAAAAATTGAGGCCAGATTTCAAAAAAGGACACAGTAATCTTTTCCGAAGTCTAAGGCAATAACAGATTTTCAACTCAAGCTGTGACCCTGAAAGACAAAAGGGTTTTTTATGTTAAGAATCATACCATTTCCTCTGTTAGATCCGTTTGCAATACTTTATGAAGTGAACTCAATCTACTGAGCATGATGTATGTGCAACGCACTGCTCCAAAAAGACTCATTCTGTGGTCTCCCTCCATGTACATCCATATTATTTTCACACCCAAACTTCCTTAAAGGAGTCAAAACATGGAGTTTTGTTTTGTTTTTATCTAACAGCCACTCTCAAAGGTCATGCCATCAAATCCAAAATGTTCTGTCATTACCTGTAACTAATTTTGTCCCCAGTGCCTTGGAAGCTGTGGATATGGACATGAACACAATGCATTCAAACCAGCGCAGTTACAGAACTATCTCCTTAAATGTACAGAAGACTTGTCTCATCTCCCTGCTCCCCTAAACACACACACATATATTACACATGGATGCTATTCTGGGAGGGCAATGGTGAAGTGTCACTGCATTTGGTTATACGAATCAACCTTGTCCACAGAAAAGAAAAACAAACAGAGTAAGATCTAAGATCCAGAAATTAACCCAAAGATCACAATCAGCTTGCTGCAGCTACTCACTTGCACGGTGAAACAGGATGATGGTAAGCACACTCATCCCCATTTTTACAGGCAGGCCAGTACTTGCAACGCTCCAGAAGTTTTTCTGGTTTCTGGACCACACTCAGTTCACTCATCTCAGCTAAAAAAGGGGGAAAAAATTAAAAGTATCTCATTAATTATGATCAATTCAGTACATGGCACCTTTAATACATTTCCCCCAAAACCCAGTCTTAAAATCTTATGTTCTTCTATGTCACAATCATTCAAAATAGTTCAACATTCTAGTTGACGGAGGTAAGAGCCTGCTAGAAAAGGTCACCAGGAAGGGGACTGCAGTTCGCACTGTGAGAAGCAAACCAGATCAGATAGAGATACTGCAACTACAGCCAGAGTTCTCACCCTAAACTCCAATGCTCAATATTATTTCAGAGATGAATTAAAATATGAGAGTGAGAGAAAGGAAAGAATGTCCAAGTAGGGAACCAATAAAATGAAATGAAAACTGCCAACACAAGGTGAAAAACAATGTGAACTAGGGCGCCTGGGTGGCTCAGTCAGTTAAGCATCCAACTTTGGCTCAGGTCATCATCTTGGGGTCCTGGAATCAAGCCTAGCAGGGAGTTGGCTTGAGGATTATTTCTCCCTCTCCATCTGCCCATCCCCCCTCCTCATACTCTCTCAAATAAATCAAACTTAAAAAAACAACAACAAAGAATGTGAACAAATATGTTCAGACATTGTAAGTGATACATACACAAAAGTGTTCGCACTCACTGAGGTATACACAGTTAGTTGTTAAGTCCAGGTGGTAACTCACATCAATATGAGGAAAAGTTTTTTGCTTACAGTGGGTCACAATGGGCCATTACCTACAAGTGGGACCCACTAGACCACCCATCAGTGAGCCCACTGGGTGTGAGATGATTGGTGACAGACAGCCCTGGTGAGGGGGAAATAAAGGCGGGTAAGAGCAACCAGGAGAGCAAGTGTATGCATCATCCACAGGTGCTACTATGGATGTAGCCCTGCTACTCCCTCACGAGGTCATGTCCAGTGACAATGTCAATTACTAGGGTGTGGGAAAGTGGGCCCCATGTTGCCAGATTGTTTCCGGATTCAGAGAAAGCAAAAACCTTTTCATATGACATACAAAGTTTAAATCCGGGCAACTAATGCCCATTTAAAATGTAAAAAAGCCAAATAAATTCACACCCAAAGGCGATAATGACCTGCCAACTTCTGGACCAAGACATCCTAGCTTAAAAAGAAAAAAAAAAGAAAGAAAAAGAAAAAAAAACCAGCATCATGGGTGTTACAAATTAGGATTCACATTCCTAATTATAAAAGCAAAAATCACTTCAACCATATTGCTCTACTCCTCTTGCCTGAGATCAGGCAGTTCAAATTTGGCTCTGTAACTTAGCTGAGCTAGAGACTTTGGACAAGTCTCAGTACCTCAACTTCAGTTTCCTTATCCAAGCAAAAAGAAAATAATGTCTTCCTTAGAGTTTTATGATTCAATTGAAACAAAAATACAAAGTAGCAGGGCAGCAGCTGGCATTCTGAGAACTTACTGATCTAGTGACCCAACCCCAGTCTTCATCACAGGAGAACAAGGCACACAAATGCAGTCCTGGAGCCCAGACAGAAGGACAATCAAAGGGCTACTATAAAACTATGCCAGGGGCGCCTGAGTGGCTCAGTCAGTTAAGTGTCTGCCTTCGGCTCATGTCATGATCCCAGGGTCCGGGGATCGAGCCCTGCATCAGGCTCCCTGCTTAGTGGGGAGTATGCTTCTGCCTCTGCCCCTCCCCTCTGCTTATGCTCTCTCAAATAAATAAAATCTTGAAAAAAAAAACCAAAAAAACCCCACAACTATGTCTAATGTCTAATATATAGTTTTCCATGCTACTTTTAAAATAGTTAATAGCTCCAGGATATAAAGGTATCCTTAGTCTCCAATAAAATCCTTGCATGCAGTTTTCTCCAGTTTTAAGTCTTTCTGATGTCCTGCCTGCAGGAAATGTGTCTTACTCTCCTCCTGAAGAACTTACTTTAGACTATGATATACACATGGAAACCCACGCCAAATGAAAGAAGTTAACAGAATACCCAAGAGCAGACTGGCTGGAAAATGAAGTAGTTAGATACTCATGGGCGGTATTAAAGAAGTTAAATACTTCATAAGGAAACATTATCTTCTTAATGGAAATGTGAGGTCACATATACAGAGGTCTTGATTCTGGTTTTCCCCAACATTATAACCTCATAAGCCATTAAAACTTTTCCTGTTTAAGTTTTAAGATGAGGCAAATTCACTTTTTATTCCAAGCTATAAACCTATACTGCCATTCAATGGGTGGGGGGTGGGTGGGGAGTGCTGTTGAAACACTGGACAAAAAATCAGCAAAAGCATAAAAAATAAATTAAAAATTAAAAAAAAAAATCAGCGAAAGCAATCACCAAGTTTCAAATTCCCTGCTTGGAGGGGAAGAGCAAGAAAGACCAGAGCCTCTCTGTGACTATTATTCAGTCTCTTGGGCCTCACTTACGTTCTAACCACTACAAAGCTTCATTCTTGAGCAGCAGCTAAATGCTGAGAGTCCCAGATCAAAGCACAGGCGGCTCCCTGCTCGTCTGCCTGGCCTTCAGAAGGGTCAAGGCACTTGTGAAACCAAGACAAGAAGTCTAACGTGTTATTTAGCGGGGGCACTGCAAGGACATATACACCAATAAAGCCTAACATGGACATCTACATTTAAACAAAGTAAGACCCTAACTTCTTCTCTCATGTGAGACAAAATATACAGGATCAGAAATCTGTACCACATAACTATGGTAATTCTCAACCACCTCGGTTACCATTTAAAATTTTTTCTTTTTTATAGGGTCAGACTTTCAATTCCCTCCACCAACCAAAACTAGGACATTAGGGGCGCCTGGGTGGCTCAGTGGGTTAAGCCTCTGCCTTCGGCTCAGGTCATGATCACAGGATCCTGGGATCGAGCCCCGCATCGGGCTCTCTGCTCAGCAGGGAGCCTGCTCCCCCCTGCCCCCCACCGCCTACCTCTCTGCCTACTTGTGATCTGTCAAATAAATAAATAAAATCTTAAAAACAAAACAACAACAAAAAAAACTAGGACATTATATTATTAACTCAACGTAAAAAGTATTCAGCTCAACAGCAGTATCTCCTCACTCACTCATGATCTCCCTCTAAAGGCTATTATATTTTTAGGAACTGAAAAAGGTACTGACTGCATCTTCATGTCTCTGCCAAGACTGACTTATCGAAACCCATTACTGTTTTTTCTTTTGATACTATTCTTTTTTAAGTTTTAGTAATTGTCTCCCCTCCCAATGAAGGTGTTTTTCAACATTTTACAAGGTACAAGGAACATGACTACCATTCTCTTGTCACAAATGAAAAGGTCCAGCAGTATGTGCACCAACAGTAGGTCTGGGGGAAGAACAGCCAGTGATAACGATCCATCTGCCTAAAAGCAGGCTGTTATCTGAGGAGTTCATCTCGTTCCTACTAAATATTATTAATTAATTTAAACATAAGGCTTTGCTAAACTTCCAAGCAGTATCTTGATAATTAGGTGAGAAACTCCTTTCAAGGGAATTTCAAAGAGGTATAAACAGAATCAAAATGCAAATTCATTTTTCTGCCAAGTTAATTATAAGAGACTATTACTGTTACAACAAAAGGAAAGTAACAAGTGTCGTTTCTAAAGGGAAAAAGGAAGCAAGGTATGAAGAACGATGGCTGAGCCTTTCATAAGCATGGTTCCGAAGTACTCTGGCTCTCAGGGCTGAAGCTGACCATAGCGCGGGAGCCGGGAGCCCATAGAGAACACACGCACGACGACAGTCTCACATGAACTCATTTTGTCTGAGACAAGAAAAAAGGCCACTACTGAATTATGAGTAAGAGCAAGGCCTCTACCCAGAATTCATCCCAGGTAGAGAGACCGGGCCCAGATTCCCTGCACAATGACAGAACCCTGGAAAGCGAAAATCTGAGCTCTCAACACACCATTTGGAAAGCTACCATCTGGGTCATCAAGCTGCCTGCTCGTCAAGTGCAAGTGCTGTGGGTGGAGGAGACCTCTGAGTCCCTTGTTTGAGGCTGCAGTTTGGTTTACAGGTTTCACTCCTTCAAAGCACATGTCCTCCTCTTGATCTGACATGTATCCTGGGGGGCTGGGGACACCATCCAGCGTCACTATAAACTTGGGACTTGCAGGTTTATCTGGTTGTACAAGATCTCTGCCAGACAGATAGAAAATACCATAGAATTAGGGAAACAAACACAAAACGCTGAGCCTCCTACAGTGCTCTTCAGCAGAACTACCGCTCCCTTACTTGGTGGTGGTCTCTTCAGTAGGAAAAAACCAAACACACAAACTCGGTAGGCCTTCCAGGATGGCCCTCCTTGGCTCCCGCCAACACACCATGGCGACAGCCAGCTGCTGTGGCGGCATCGCCAGCGACCCTCCAAGCTGCTCTAAGGACAATCTCCCCTCCACCCTGAACATCATCGTCCACTGGATCTCCATAGGGTCACATGGAAATAAACTGGAAAATCAGCATCTACGCTCAGATCACATGGCCAGCAGTTCTGTATTTACACTGATTTTATTATCGGCACATCTGTTCCTTCATAAAATATTTAGTCCATTTTTTAAGGGAGGAATCACCCCAACCCAATCTGCTAATTCTCTGTGCAGAGATTTCCTGATTTGATCACGTGACTTTTAAATTTCATTTCCTGAATGTGCTTAAAGGAAAGAATCTTATTTACAGAGCTACATCATACACGGACTTCTTTGTAAGTTAACGGATTTCTGAACAAGAAAGAGGAACTGGAATTTCTGAAAACTGAATTCGCTTACTATTTATTCATGGCCTAACGACTGAACCCAATAAAAGCACTCTACACTGGGGGCTAGGATGGGGAGGAGGGAAGCTGGGGACAAATGGTTAACCTGCACTATCTAATCAACACAAAAAAGCTACACAAGAAAAAGAAACCATCTACCGTGTCTGCATAAGGTGTCCTGAAAGTACCCGAAGGGTATCTGCAGTCTTCATCCCCGACTCTTGGTTTGGTGCCACTACTATTTCCTCAGACAGCTTTGGCTTCTTCAGAATAAATGATCTTGTGTCTGCATGGACCATGGATTCCATGTCATAGTAATCTGAGCCAAAAAAATTGGCCATAAATGTTTACTTCTGAATATACCTTGCATTCCCAACATCACACACGTGAGAAGAACGTCAACCTTTTATATATTTTGTAATATTTTCAAAGGAAAATCACAACAGTTCTACCCAGGAATAGCACTGCAATTCTGTGCCAAACACCTTTTCAAGAAGTATTCCTTTCCTCATAACAGCCCATTACATAAGCCTTCTATCAATACTCCCTGCCTACAGTACAGAACGGTTTTTATGTGAGACATCTAATGGGATATGAACAATATAAACTTACTCTAAGTACAACAGTATCTTCTAAAATTATAAACAAAACCCCTCATATTCCCTCAAACCATGATACCGAGGCTGCTTAAAATTTTTTCTAAAAATTTTCTTTTGTTCATTTTGCGCAGTACCACTGAGAGAGAACACGTTCTGATGAAAACAATTCATCAGGCGTAATTTCTGCCTGTTTGTACCGAGAAGACTGTATTGGAAAGGTATTAAGATGAATGGGCATTTTTAAAAAAAATACAGCAAAGCAAACAATGACCTTCTGGGCAAATAACCACAGTTCATGCCATCTCTAATATGCTTCTTAACCCTATTTCATAAAATATGCCAAGAACCCAGACTGGAGATGGCTGACCTATCGATATGCCATCATTTGACAAGTTAATGAGTTGCACTTCTCTTAAGGTCAATAGGCAAATAAGAGACGAAAATCCACAGGATGTCCATTCATGTTCATTCAACTAAACAAATCCAAAACCTGAGAACTGAACACTGAGCTGGGTACTAAGAAGAAAAAAGTAGAAAGGTAGATGTGCAAACAATTTCAAAACAGTACACCCTAAAAGCTAATCCTAAAGGAGTAAGTACAAGGTTTCGGCAAGAATACAGGAAACCACTCCAGGTAAGGAATCAAGACAAAGGCTACAGACGATGGACATTTGAAGGAGATGTTAAAGGAAATGAGCAGGAATAACCAGAGCAGGGAGCGAGGAGCCAGACAATAAACAGAGCGTTGTAGGCAAAGAAAACCGCATGGAAAAAGGCAAAGGCTTTCATGAGACACAAGGAATCTAAGACCTACTGAGAAACGTGGTATGGCTGAGGGCTGTGGGTGGGGTGGGGTGAGTGGGTGAGGGAAGGCTGAGGCATAAAGGACCTTGTATGTGTCAATGGCTTTGGATTCTGATCTAGAAGTGTTCGAGAATCATGAGAGGTTTCTAAGGAGGGAAATGATACCAAAATGGTTTTTAGAAGAACAGGTAGAATTAAGAATGGACTCTAGTCCGAGAACTCAATAACCAGGCAATTGCCCAGGAGAGACAGTGAGGCTCCAAATTAAGATTCTCAACTCTGTCCTCTTGGAACCCACACACAAGGGAGAGAAGACACACTGCACACGCCTCAGCAGCACTGGCACCTCACAGCAGCTGCATGTCCAAGTCCCACCCTAGGAATGAGGCTGAGCTGCCGTCCCCTGTGAGGGCTGGAGAGCATAAAGACGCAGATGGAGGAGAGTGGTAGAAGAGAAAGTGGACACAGGAAACAGAGGACAGGAGAAAGAGCAGATTTAAATTAAAAGGGGGCAGGATATATTTCAATTTTAGATTTATTTAGTCTGAAGTCTTTGTGGGGCTCTCAGATGTTTAGAAGTTGAAATAAGAGGAGGGAGAAAAAAGAGAAGCACTAAAGGGAAAAGAAGTGTTGCATCAAAGCACATATATAGCGCTGCCACGTCTCACAAGGAGCCTGAAAAGGATACTTCCCTCCTCTGACCAGCATGCAACTCGCTGTTCTTCAGGGACTCACAGAGGGCTCCCAGCTAGCAAAGGCAGCCTCGACAATTTAGTCCAAGGCTGCTGCCCTCCTTCTTACCACCCAGTCCTTTTCGAGGCAAAGCAGTTCTACCAGTTTGTATCTTGGGAGAATATAAAAGAGATGACAATAATGCTAAGGGTAGGACACATGATAAAATGATCATTTTAAGCGTTAACAGAGGAGAGGAGGTGATACAGGAGAATGACATGGAATTATAGAAGAGAGATCATGAAGGCCTGGAAGCCAAATAAAGACTTAAGAAAACATGGGAACGACGTGTCATATGCTATAGAGTTTAGCAAAGTGGGCACTGAAAACAGCTTTTCATTCCACATAAGCCACTAGTCACCTCTGCAAGATTTACGTTATCACCTGGGTCACAGAGAAGCAGACAGATGTGAGTTAGTGACATCTTCCGGGTATAGACCACGGGCGAAACCATGCATTTGGTTTCCTCCTAAAATCCCACTAAAATATCAACAAAGGGTTAATTTACTGAAAGATAAACTCACAAAGAAAATAACTGTTTAAGAGGAGACATCCAGATTTTGAAAGTGAAAAACTAAGATCTTCAAAAGCCGAGTCTTAAGCCAATAATGAAGTAATTCAATGTGGATCCCAAGATTCTCCAAAGGCTGGGTAACCGGCAGCGCAGGGGACCTTGGGAAAAGGGGGAAGTCAAGGCCGAAACAGGTGTGTTCGAGTGTCCATTCCAGAAGCAATTATGTCTTCTTAAACTCAGAATCTGTTTTCTTCATTTCTGATCCCTATCACACCCATTCCCCAACCTATCCATATTCAAGTTTTTTGGAATAACTGGAAACATGCTTTCCCACTGGTCAATGTTGGAGAGGCCTACAAATGAAGCATCATGGTCTCTGACAGAATAGTGCTACAACAAGCTAAATGTATACTATTAAAATTTTTAAAAGCATTCAGATTTCCTGATAACCCTTTGACTATTTTTTCCCTTGAAGAAGAGTGGAGCTTAAGACTCCTGAAAAGGTCAAAACAGAGAGTCTCTGGAACAAGGAATGCCAGCCACACAAAAAGAAGTACCATTTTGAAAACAGGGAGGGGGTCTTAAGCAAACATCACATGGTAACTGAAGTTGAAGTGCCTCCCCCAGCCCCTTTTCCTCACCTAGCTCCCAGAACACTGGCAGCCAATCCACTACTTTGAAAGATCTTTGGAGAAGCAAACCACTCCAAGAGGAAAAGCCTAAAGACAGTAACCTCAGGGTGCCCCTGTATTAGACAAGAAAAATGACTTTCCACTGTAGGATCTATATTCAAATGTGAAGTCAAAAGCCACCACCCTGATAATGAACCCAGAATGCCAATCAGCTTTCTCACTCATAAATATAAGATAATCAAGGATCCTCAGACACCTGAGGAAAACCTATCACGAAAGACAGCAATTGAAACAAACAACTTGGAGAAAATAACACTAAGAAGGGAAGGGAAAAAAACACCCCAAAATATCTTTAATATCCTCAGAGAAATAACAGCATTGCATACATATGAAACAAAGTCAGTATGTGAAAAATAAAAGGAATATGCAGAAACAAGAGGGCTCTCACAAATAAAAACCATCACAGGAGGTAAGCCAAGAATATAGTCCCTCGTAAGCCTCACAGAACTAGATGCTTCAAACTGTACATGCATCATGGAAAAAAAGAAAAGTTAAAGAAACAAAAAAAAGAATGTGCAAGTCCCAATGAAATGGATACAACATACACAGAGCTTTGCTGCCAAACATTTTGAAATACCCTAATGTGGGAAGCAGAATGGAATGTGGAGAGATGACAGGGCAAAATCAAGGATGGAGAGTATCTAACACTTTGACAGAAGAAAGGAGAAGCCAGGAGAGAAGCAAAGACTAAAACTACAGGAGTGTAGGGCTACTCCAGTATTCATCAACTGGGGAGGATCTGGTGTGTGGGTGGAAGGTAACCCTGAGAGAGGACAAGTTCCTCTTTCTGAGACAGAGCTAGGTGGGGTAAGGGGATATACCTACTGACTCTGGAGGCCTGACCAAAGGAGTAGAAGAGCCACAGGGAGGGGTCAAGGCACCAGAAATTCCAACAATGGGTAGGTATAGGGGAAACAGATAAAAAGGTTTCCGAATTTAAGACTGCAGGTATCCAATGGCTCCCTTCATGTATGCAGCACACATTTACTGGGGACTGTACATGCATCTGGCAGAGGCTGGGCACTGGAGAATGTGGAGAATGCAGAGATAAACAAGGCAATCACCCCCTGTCCTGAGGT
Source organism: Meles meles (assembly GCF_922984935.1). Classification (NCBI taxonomy): domain Eukaryota; kingdom Metazoa; phylum Chordata; class Mammalia; order Carnivora; family Mustelidae; genus Meles; species Meles meles. The sequence continues at coordinate 124,092,626 of NC_060071.1, forward strand.
AGCCCCCGGCATACGTGTCTAGGCTGGGCAAGGTTGGCGGGGGCAGGCAAAAATTAAGCTACGTGGGCTATAAGAACAACAAGTTCTTGGTACGGCCCTGGTAAGGAGATTCTAAAGTGAAATAAGTGAGGATAAGGCTGAACAGACAACAGGACAGTAAAGCAGGGCAGAACATTGAAAAAGTAGGGTAGAAAGGAGAGAGGGTAGGGATTTGAGTTGTCCCTAGAGCAGGGGAGTGACAGCCAGAAGATTCCAGAGACTCAGGTGAAACGGCACCAAAGCAAGAAAGTTTTTGAATGAGACGAAAAATACAAACACCATAAAACATGAAGAAAATGCAGATCTTGTTTCCTGGCCCTAAAATATTTTTACAATCTAAATATAGCATCTTAGGGCAGGATCTAAGATATACAAGATACATTAAATGAAGTGTAAGAAATGGAAACAGCAACTGAAAAATGCTAGATTACAATGAAAATTTAAGATTATTACCAACCTTGACTGATCTGTAGAGTTTCTGCCATTACTGGGTCAATTTGCAGTCGGGATAACAACTGCCTCTGTTGAGTTCCTAGAATAACAGATTTTAAAACTTTACTAAACTTAAAAAACAATCCCAGCATGTGTGTTTCCCAAATATGAAGCCTGAAATAATCTTTCTGGGTTTTTAACTTAAAAATAATTTATTAGGGTGCCTGAGTGGGTTAAAGCCTCTGCCTTCAGCTCAGGTCATGATGCCAGGGTCCTGGGATTGAGCCCCACATCGGGCTCTCTGCTCAGCGGGGAGCCTGCTTCCTCATCTCTCTCTGCCTGCTTCTCTGCCTACTTGTGTAAATAAAATCTCTTAAAAAATAATAATTTATTAGCTTCAACAATTCAATTTAATAATACTTATAGACCAAAGGTCTTTAAGAGAAAAACCTATACTTTGAGTTAAACCAAAAATGGCAATGCAGGGCATTCCTAGTTCTCCCTTTGTCCGGAAGCTAGTTTTCCTGGACTGGAGGTAAAGCCTGGGAATAAAGGTAAAAGGCTGGAAAAACCAGAAGGTGGTGCTGCATGGACCCAGAGCTTGAGCCATAACTGACAGGTGACAGCCAAGTGCAATATAAAAATGAGAAACCTCTCCCTTCACCATCTGGCTGTTCGTTAACTTCCTTAGTTACACTGCAAATTAAAACAAAGCAGTGACACAGAACTGATCTTCTCTATCTTCAGTATGAAGGCTGGGAGGATGTCACACTTCTCCAAACCTCCCCTCCTCCACAGTGCTTAGGAGATACTAGGTAGTCACTTGCAGATTTATTTATTTAAGATTTTATTGGGCGGGGAAGCAAGAGAAAGAGAACATAAGCAGGAAGAAGGGGCAAAGGGAGAGGGAGAAGGAGACTCACCCCCAAGCAGGGAGCCTGATGTGGGACTTAATCCCAGGGCCCTGGGATCATGACCTGAGCTGAAGACAGATGCTTAACAGACTGAGCCACTGAAGCGCCCCTCACTTGCAGATTTAAAACAAGTGTTATCAAAAACAAAATTAAGTCTTATCAACAATGCATTAAAATAATTATTCACCATGATCAAGTGGCATTTATTCCAGGGATACAATGATGATATGATGATTCAATATCCACAAATCAATCAACATGGCACACCAAATTAACAAAATAAAAGGCTAAGTAAGAATTGCGATTCTTGGTGGCTCAGTCGTTAAGCGTCTGCCTTCAGCTCCGGTCATGATTTCAGGGTTCTGGGATCGAGGCCCACACTGGCCTTCCTGCTTATCTCTCTCCCACTGCCTCTGCTTGTGTTCCCTCTCTCTCTGTGTCTCTCTGTCAAATAAATAAATAAAATCTTTGTAAAAAGAAAAAGAATCAGGATTCTCTCGATACATGCAGAAAGGGCATTTGACAAAATTCAACACCCATTTAAACTCTCAATAAAGCGGGTTTAGAGGGAACATACCTCAACATAATAAAAGACACATATAATAAAACCACAGCTACCAGCTAACATCACACTCATAACATCGCAAGATCAGGAACAAGACAAGGATGTTCATTCTCGCCACCTTTATTCAATATAGTACTGGAAGTCCTAGCCACAGCAATCAGACAAGAAATAAAAGGCATCCAAATTGGAAAGGAAATTAAGAAACAGAAAAAACCAAAATCAAGAACAACAAAAAAAACCCCCACATATGACATATATACACAAAACTCCTAAAGACTCCCACCAAAAAACTATCAGAAGAAATGAATTCAGTCAAGTTGCAGGACACAAAATTAAAATATAGAAATATGTTGTGGGGGCGCCTGGGTGGCTCAGTGGGTTAAAACCTCTGCCTTCGGCTCGGGTCATGATCCCAGGGTCCTGGGATTGAGCCCCGCACCGGGCTCTCTGCTCAGCGGGGAGCTTGCTTCTCCCTCTCCCTCTGCCTGCCTCTCTGCCTACTTGTGATCTGTCTGTCCAATAAATAAATAAAATCTTAAAAAAAAAAAAAAGAAATATGTTGTATATAGAAATACACTAATAACAAAGTAGCAGAAAGAGAAATTACAAAAACAATCCTACTGACAGCTGCACCAAAAAGAGTAAAATACCTAGAAAGACATTTAACGAAGAAGGGGAAAGACCTGTACTCTGAAAACTGGGAGATAAAAGAAACTGGAGAGGACACAAATAAATGGAAAGATACAACATGCTCATGGACTGGAAAAAATAATACTGTTAAAACGTGCACATTAACTGATTAACCTATGATTAAAAAAAAAGGCATGAGGGCCGCCTGGCTGGGTCTGTAGGAGGAGCATGTAACTCTTAATCTTGGGGCTGTGGATTCAAGCCCCATGTTGAGTGTAACAACATGTAATAAAATCTTAAAAAAAAAAAAAAAAGAACTCATAAAATATTAAAAAAAAAACCCAATCTGACCTAAAATGGGCAGAGGGGGTGCCTAGGTCGCTAAGTTGGGTAAGTGTCTTGACTGTAACTTGGGTCAGGATCTTCTTCAGGCTCTACACTCAGCAGGGAGTCTGCTCATCCATCTCCCGCTACCCCGCCCAACCTCATGCGAACACACACACACACACACACACACACACACACACACACTCGCGCTCTCTCTCTCTCTCCCTCTCTCTCTCAAATAGATAAAATCTTGGAAAAAAGGGGGGACAAAGGACTTGAAGAGACATTTCTGAAGATTTTATTTATTTATTTAAGAGAGCAAGAGAGAGCGCACGCTGCAAGTAGGGGGAAAAAACAGAGGAGAAGCACTGGAGAAGGGGGAGGGAGGAGGAAAGAATCTCAAGCAGACTCCCCTTTCCCCCCATGCTGGGCACAGAACCTGACTCAGGGCTTGACCCTAGCTGAGATCATGACCTGAGCCAAAACGGAAGAGTCAGATGCTTAACTGACTGAGCCACCCAGGCACCCCACTGACGTTTGTTAAAAGAGACTGAGATGGCTAACACATGAGAAAATGTTCAATATTTTTATTCATCAAAAAATGCAAATTAATGGCCTTGGGTGGCTCAGTCAATTAAGTGTCTGACTTCAGCTTAGGTCATGGTTTTGTATTCTTGAGATAAAGCTCCAGGTAAGGCTTCCTGCTCAGCAGGAAGGCTAAAGCTCCTTCCCCCTCAGACCCTCCCCCAACTTGTGCTTGCGCTCACTCGCTCTCAAATAAATATATTTTTTAAAACTGCAAATTAAAACCATAATGAGGTATCACTTCACACCTGTCAAAATGGCTAGTATCCAAAAGACAAAAAAATAACAAGTCTTGGCAAGAATGTTAATTAAGTCTTTCTTAACAAGAAAAGGGAACTCTCATGCACTGTTGGTGAGAACATAAGTTGATGCAGCCACCTGGAAAACAATAAGGAGGTTCCTTAAAAAATTAAAAATACAAATACCACAGGATCCAGTAATTCCACTTCTGGGTATTTGCTCCAAGAAAATTACATCACAAATTTTAAAAGATATACACACCCTTATGTTTACTATGGTATTAATTACAATAACCAAGATATAGAAGCAATCTCAGTGTGCACTGAGAGATGAATAAAGATATGATACACACACACAAGGAGTATTACTCAACCATAAAAAGAATGAAATCTTGTCATTTGCAACAACACAGATCAACTTAGAGGAGGGTACTATGCTACCATGAAAAAAGAGAAAAACAAGTACTATGTTATTTCTACTGATAAGTGGAATCTAAAAAGTAATAAAAATGAACACAGGAAACAGACTCATAAATACAGAGAACTAGTGGTTGCAGTGGAGAGGAGCAAATAGATTAAGAGAACCAAGAGGAACAACCTTCTGGTTATAGTTAGAGATGTGAGGTACAGCATGGGGAATATAGTAAAATATTTTAATAACTTCATATGGGGGGAGCACCAGAGTGGCTCAGTCCATGATCCCAGGGTCCTAGGACCAAGCCCCGCATCAAAGTCCCTGCTCAGAAAGAGGCCTGCTTCTCCTTTTCCCACTCCCTCTGCTTATGTTCCCTCTTGCTATCTGTCAAATAAATAAATAAAATCTTTAAAAATAATTACTTTGTATGGTAACAGATGGTTAACTATACTTAGTGTGAGAACTTCATAATGTGTATATAAATGTCAAATAACTATACACACCTGAAACTAATATAATACTGTCACCTACACTTCAGTTTTATAAACTTTAAAAAAGTAGGGTCACCTCGGCACAGTCGGTTAAATCTCCAACTCTTGGTTTCAGCTCAGGTCGTTATCTCGGGGTCATGGGACCAAGCCCCAAATCAGACTTTGCACTCAGTGCAGAGTCTGCTTGGGATTCTCTCTGTCCATCTCCCGCTATCTCGCTCTCCAAAATAAATCTTTTTAAAAAATCTCAGAAAGTAAAACAAAAGTGGTACGGTACAGTGTAGAAAGGGATGTGACTGATAGGGTTCCAAATACTGAAATATTAGTAGGATGCCAGAATACTAATTTTTAGTGTACTTATTACTAGTAGTTCCATGAGGACAGCCTTTGCTCACTCAGTACATTAGCTGGCAATCAAATGCCATGTTTCATTAAAAGGGGTTATTCAACTTTATTAAAAAAAATTTTTTTTTTTAAGATTTTATTTATTTATTTGACAGAGATCACAAGTAGACAGAGAGGCAGGCAGAGAGAGAGAGAGAGAGGGAAGCAGGCTCGCTGCTGAGCAGAGAGCCCGATGCGGGACTCGATCCCAGGACCCTGAGATCATGACCTGAGCTGAAGGCAGCGGCTTAACCCACTGAGCCACCCAGGCGCCCCTCAACTTTATTTTTAAAATTTTAATTTTAAGTAATCTCTACATACAATGTGGGGCTCAAACATATGAACCCCAAATCTAGAGTCACATGCTTAACCAACTGAGCCAACCAAGGTACCTGGGGCTTTCAATTTTAAATGCTATTCAAAATTCTATCAATTATTTTCTTTTAAAATATGTTATATTGGGGCACCTGGGTGGCTCAGTGGGTTAAAGCTTCTGCCTTCGGCTCAGGTCATGATCTCAGAGTCCTGGGATCGGGCCCCACATTGGGCTCTTTGCTCGGCAGGGAGCCTGCTTCCTCCTCTCTGTCTGCCTCTCTGCCTACTTGTGATCTCTGTCAAATAAATAAATAAAATCTTAAAAAAAATATATATATATATATATATATATATATATATATATATTTTACTCTAAATGGTATGTATATCAAAAAAATGAACTCCTTGCAAAATTATCATGGTAAAAACACAGTGAATCCCAATGAACTGATCTGAAACGCAGGAGTCATTTGGTCAGGTGGTACTCCTGTAAGACAGCTTGGGAAACTGACACATATTAGGATTGCTGGAAGAAGGTCTTTCAATTCTAATACTACAATAGGTCTCTTTAATACAATGAATAATGAAAGAATTACACATTTTAAAAATAATTTCACGAAACAGATACATGACACAGGACCATTCTCTTCCATTTCAAGTTTTGCTTCTCTTTGTTCACCTCTTTTTAAAACAATTTTATAGAGATCCACTAAGAGAATTATGGTAACTTCTAGGCTTCTAAGTTAATCATGTGGACTCCAAATTTGTCATTATAGATACATCAGAGATTCAAGTTTTGTCACTTGCTGCCTCCATATGTGAACTAATCAAGTCACATAAGAAATCACAGATCCAAGGGTGAGTTACCTAGAAGATATCAAATACTAAACATTTACCTTTCTCAATGTTTCTAAGGAAGCCAATTATTTTTACGTCAGTAGTCCTTGACTGTGATTCAAAATCTACTTCCTCTTGAAGATCTTCGAACTGTTTATTGCACTCAGATGTTGATGTTGAACATTCATTCATTTTAACCTCCAAAGATGAAATTTTTGCTTCATTCTGTGACACTCTAACATTTAGATCAAAAAGATTTGCTTCCACTGTCAAAATTGCAGCTTTCATTCCCTTAATTTCACTGATATCAGTTGATATTTTCCTTAAAAGATGGGAAATATTGTCTAGCTCATTCAGTGAACAAGAAGAACTTGTTACAGAACCTAAGTCAATTGGCCCAGGTGAGAAGAAAATCGGTAAAGATGGTGATGGAAACCTTGAAGACATTTTCATAAAATTCTCTCTCCCTCTTAATATTTGGTAACTTTTCCTTCACAGCCCATTAAACTGTTTCATCAAAAATAAAAACAGTTATTAAGGCTTCCAATTTAAAAAGTATTAAGAGTTAGGAACATTTTAAAACCTACGACTAAAAAGATAGGATTGTACATTTCTGGAGTCAGAACTCAAAACTAAATTTGAAAATGCTAAACAAACCAGACCAATGTTCTCTTTGCTACAACTAAGAAGCCTTAATTAATATGAAAGCCCCTATATCCTGTGAGTCCCACTTAAAGCTCCTTTCCAAACAATAAACCCTATTATTGCATAAGAAATAATTCTGGCTTCTGATTGGCTGAAAGCAGACAAGTGGACACAAAGAATTTTCTATTATTTACCTCACATGACAAGAAGCATTGAAGATCTGAAGTAAAAATTAATATAATGACATTAAGTACCTTATACCTGGGTATGATGTGAAATTTAATGGACTTTTGTCCCTTCATCTATTAAACCATAATTTTTGGGCTTCAATTATTTTTAAATTGTTTTATCTAGTACCCTGAGTTTCATTTACCCTTGAAAATAGTGTACAGCAGTATTTAGCACTTCTTTTTTAGGGGAAGGGTAGGGGGATAACTGCACCCACAATCACAAATCTCTTTTAAAATACATGGAAATAATGCAATTCTGCTGCATGGATATGGTATGGTAGGAATTTACAGATAAGAGAAATGAGGACGTGGCCTTGGTTCAATGATAGACTATTATTAGATAAGTGATTTTCTCCACAGTGAGAGTTATCTTTTAATTTTTAGAGTATACTCTGAAACACCAAAATTTTAATTTAATGTCCTATTTATTTTTACTTTTTTTTAATTTTTAAAAATTTTTATTTACTTGACGGACAGCAAGAGAAGGAACACAAGTAGAGGGAGTGGGAGAGGGAGAAGCAGGCTTCCCGCTGAGCAGGGAACCTAATGTGGGACTTGATCCCAGGACCCCGGGATCATGACCTGAGCCGAAGGCAGACACCCAAAGACTGAGCCACCCAGGCACTCCTAATTTATCTTTTTCTTTGGTTGCTTGTGCTTTTGGTATCATATCTGGGAAACCATTGCCTAATCCAAGCTCATTTAGGTTTACACCTATTTCTTCCCTAAGAGTTTTATGAAATTAGCTCTTACATCTAAGCCTTTGATCCATTTTTTTAGTTAATTTACGTAAAGTGAGAGTCCAACTTCATTCTCTGCATGTGGATATTCAGTTGTCCAATGCTATTTGCTGAAAAGCCAATCTATTCCCCACTGAACTGTCTTGGCAACCTTACTGAAAACCAACTTAATCGGGGCACCTTGGTGGCTCAGTCGTCAAGTGTCTGCCTTTGGCTCTGGTCATGATCCCAGGGTCCTGGGACTGAGTCCCGCATCAGACTCCTTGCTCTGTGGGAAGCCTTACTTTTCCCTTTCCCACTCTCCCTGCTATTTTCTCTCTCTCACTGTGTCTCTCACTATCAAATAAATAAAATCTTAAAAAAAAAAAAAAACTTACAATAAACATGTTGGTTTATTTCCAGATGCTCAATTTGATTTTACAGATCTGTCTGTATATCCTTATGCTAGTGCCAGTCAATTATAGCTCTGTAGGAAGTTTTGCAGTTAGAATATTTAAGTCCTCCAACTTTCTTTTTCAGTGGTTTTGACTATCCCAGGTCCTTTTCATTTCTATATGTATCTTAGGATCACTTTGCCAATTTCTCCGAAAGCCCCAGCAGGATTTCAACATAGAATGAGTTGAATCAACTTGGAGAGGATCACCATCTTTTTTATCTTTTTAAGTATTTTATTTATTTGAGAGAGAGAGATCACAAGTAGGCAGAGAAGCAGGCAGAGGGTGAAGGGGAAGTAGCCCCCCGCCGCTGAGCAGAGAGCCCAATGCAGGGCTTGATCCCAGGACCCCAGGATCATGACCTGAGCCAACGGCAGAGGCTTAACCCACTGAGCCACCCAGCCGCCCCGAGGAGCACCATCTTAACAATATTAAAGTCTTCCGATTCATGAACTTTCATGAAAGGTCTCTTTCCATGGCTTTAGTTAAAGAAAGGTCATTTTTACTCTGGTTTACTAGCCAAGTGACAAGTAAGTTGCAAAGTATAAGCACGTAAGACGGTGGACATGACTCCCAACAGCCCTACAAAAGAATTCTTATAATGAAGTGTAGCCTTTGGTTTCCCAGTTAAATAGGTGTTTACAGTAACAGGAAAAAGAAAAACTGCTGAAATTTACAAAAGAATCTTTATTCATTTCTCCACTGTATCTGTAAATTTAATTTTTTAAGATCTTTAGAAAAAAATAATTTTCAAAATTTACAAGGCTTTAGATTCATATAGAATTAAGAGCCCTAGCTGGCAGACATGACATCTATAGCATAAACCATGAGAAGGAGCAGCACATCCTCAGCCAAATGCCACCTGAAAACCAGCTGGTTCACTAGAGGGCAGCAAACAACACATCAAAGAGAAAAGCAGGAATGGAGTCTTAACAGCAGATGAGTAACAACATGGCTACAAAAACACTCATTTAAGGTTTCTGTCATCACCCTCTGTGCCCAGCCCAACCTTAGAATGCAAAAAAAATCCCTTCATGGATTCCAATGTAAATATCTATCAGCAGAGGACAATTTTAAGGAAATCGGAGTACAAAAAGGTTAAGGTCACTCAGTAAGTGGCATAGCCTAGATTAATAACACTGAAGCAGTCTGACTCCCTCAGTCCATACTAATAATCATGCCATTGTACTTTTCTCCATTACATATTAAGTGAAATAAAACATGTCACAGAGAAATTCATGTGATGCTATTTTATATGGACATATATGGTAGGTGCATATAAATATACATATAATTCTACTTTACAGAGAACGGACATACATGGACATACGTACTAAAAAAAATGCCAAGGACACTACAGATATACACCAAACTGGTCTTTTTTAAGATTTGATTTATTTATTGATAGAAAGGGAGAGGAGAAGCAGGCTCTCTGCCAAGCAGAGAGCCCGATGCAGAGACTGACCCCAGGGCCCTGAGATTATGACCTGAGTTGAAGGCAGACGCTTAACCAACTGAGCCACCCAGGTGCCCCTACACCAAACTGTTTTAAGAGAAGTGCTTATGTCCGAGGAAGACAATGGACAGAACAAAAGGAAGATTTTCATTTTTCTGAATACAAAAACTCCTCTCCTTATTAAGACTCCTTCACAAAAAGCTTCTAGTCCAGCAGGACACACTGAGCATATGCATATATACCTTCTCCTTCTGCAGAGTCCATAAAAATGAAGTAAAGAACTTACAAATTATCTCCTAATACATACAACAGCGACTCCAAACTGGGTTTCTAACATTACCCACAGGAAGGGACAGGAAGAAAATAACCAAATAACCAAATATTTTAGAAATATTTTTATCTCTATTCTTAAGAGTCCTATTTTTAGACATTCTTACATACCAGTAATAGTGTAGACATATTTAAGTCAAATACATACAGAGTGTAGTAGCAAAAAATATTCCAGTACACAAAAAATTATATCAGAAAAAGGAGATCACTGATTTAGAGGTGTGAATTAGGAAAGGAATCATAGGTGAGTTTTCAACAACCTCTGGAAAGCAGAAAATATATGGACAAACACTGCCTGTGAGGCAGAGAAGAAAAGCCAAAATGAGATTCTGGGAAAGCTGCAAGTGAGATAGATGCAAGGCCGACTAACACATTCATTAAGACAAAAGGATTTAGGGGTGCCTGGTAGGGACACGTGGATGGCTCAGTTGGTTAAGCATCTGCCTTCAGCTCAGGTCATGATCCCAGAGTCCTGGGATCCAGCCCCACATCGGGTTCCCTGCTCAGTGGGGAGTCTGCTTCTCCCTCTCCTTCTGCTTCTGCTCTCTGCTTGTGCTCTGTCTCAAATAAATCAATAAAATCTTTAAAAAAATAAAAAAGACAAAAGGATTTAGAGCTCCTACTATATATCAGGCACTGTTTTGGCCACTCACAGCAATGAATAACACAGCAATGAATAACACACAAATCCGTGGTCAGAGAACTTGTATTCTGGTGGGGAAGGAAAGGAGATGGGAGCTCAGAAACAAACAAACAAAAAAACCCAAAATGTATGTAAAACAGAACATGTTTTGTATTGATGATCTGAGGGGATAAAAATATCTAAACTATGAAAACATAAAATACATATTACATAAGAAGTGCTGTGGAAAAAATAAAGATTCAGAAGAGTGGGTAAAGGAGTAGGGGGCTAGGGAAGGCTTCACAAAGACAACTTTTGAGTTATGTGGACATATGGAAAAAAATATTCCAGGGAAAGGGTGAAAGCATCTCAGACATGCTCTTCTTTGAATGCTCTGAAAGAGAAACATAGCAAGTATGTCCAGGGGATATCAAGGAGAAGCAAGTGGAGGGAAGGAAAAGGTTAATAGGTGACAAGATCAGGGAGGAATCTTATTTTTAGTTGGAGTGTAATGGGGAGCCACCAGGGGGTTCTGAGAAGCAGAGCAGCATGATCTCACTTATAGTTTAAAAGGATCACTTGCCAATCGGAGAAAGACAGCTATCATATGATCTCCCTGATATGAGGAAGTAGAGATGCAACATTGGGGGGGGGGGTTGGGGGGTAGGAAAAGAATAAATGAAACAAGATGGGATCAGGAGGGAGACAAAACATAAAAGACTCTTAATCTCAGAAAACAAACTGAGGGTTGGGGGGAGAGGTAGGGATAGGGTGGTTGGGTTATGAACACTGGGGAGGGTATGTGCTATGGCGAGTGCTGTGAAGTGTGTAAACCTGGCTATTCACAGACCTGTACCCCTGGGGCTAATAATACATTATATGTTTATTAAAAAAAAAAAAAAAAAAAAGGATCACTTGCTACTGTGTGGAACAAAGTGTAGGAGGACAAATTTGAAAGCAGACCAGTAAGGACACTATTCCAATAATCCAGGTAAATCATGGATGATGACTAGGATGGTAGAGGGAGAGGTGATGAGGAACAGTGAATTTAAATATACTCTGAAGGTAGAAGCAGACAGGATTTGCTAAAGGTAGAGGGAAGAAGGAAGGTAAAAGGAGAGAGAGAGAGAGGAAAGCAAAGACAGAGGCAAGGAAGAATGACCTTAAGTTTCAAAGAAAGAACAGCATTAGGTTTCTGGCCTGATCAACTGGAAAAGTGGTGCTGTGCCATTAACTAAAATGAGGAAGACTGTAGGAAAAACAGACTGGAAGAAAAAATTGTTAGTAGTTAGGATTTAGACAAGTTTAATTTATTACATATCCAAAAAAAAATTTAGAATAAGCAGCGGGATGAGAATTAGGAATTCAGATGCAAAGCCTTGGCTGGAGATACACACTTGGGAATTGACAATGTGGAGATACATAACCTGGATGAAATGAACAAAGAGGGGCATCCAAGACTGAGAAGTGAGGAGCAAAGAAGACTACAAAGGATGTTCAAGAGAAAACAAGGGTTTGCAAATGAGATGGCCACACATTTTCTAAAAATTCAAATGTTTTGGGGTGGCTGCCTGACTCAGTAGAGTGTAAAACTCCTGCTCTCAGGGTCAGGAGTTCAAGGCCCATTTTGGACATGGAGCCTACTTTAAAGAAATTTTTTTCAAATGTTTTAAGAAGAAGGAACTAGGAAAATTATCTGGGGAGAATCTAGATAGCTACTGGGAGTGTAAGAACCTCCAGGAAACTCCTCTTTAATTTCAAGGCCACCTGCAGGTCCTTGTCTGCTTTATTTAAAACAAAACATGCCCACAGCAAATCTTAGCCCACACAATTCTAGGTAAGCCTCTTTACTGACTTTTCTTAAAGGAGGAACTCACATGTTTACAAACATTTTTGAAAAGAGACTGCAAATAAAAGGGAAGAACAAAAAAACAAAAAACAAAAACTGACTCTGGAAAACCATCACTTAGGACACAAAATATAATTCTTTAAAAAGAAAAAAATCCTGTAATTATATTCCTTTGACAAATTTGAAACGATATTATATCCATAAAACAAGATACATAAACAGACCAAGAAAGACCTTGCAGACATTTTAAAATATATTTTAAAAACTTAAATTCGTTTAAAAAAAGGAAAACAAAAACAAAAACGGGGGAGGGGGGAGACTAAAGATAAGTCAATAAAATATGCCAAAGTAGAATAAGATCAGACAAAAATAAGGAGAAAATAAAAGCAGGAATTTTATCCAATTTCCAAAAAAGAAAAAAAAATTAAAGAAATAAAGAGAATTTCCCACACTAAAAGCATGAAATTTCAAATTTAAAAAGTGCACAAAGTATTTAGTCCAAAAGTGACTAAATGGCATCTATGTTTACCACAGTAAATTTCAAACATCAAGAACACACAGAAAATCCTAAAACTCTCCAGAAAAAAAAATCCCTCGTATTCTATAATGGAGTAAGAATCACATGGGCAACTGACTCCTCAGCATAAACATTAGAAGCTTCAAGATAATGAAGCCATGTTTTCAAAGTTTTCAGAAAAATTCAACTTAGAATTTTGTACCTATCCAAAGTATCAATTAAGTAAAAGGGTATCTTTAGATTTCTAAGTACTCAGAAGAATTTACCTCCTATACTTTTTAAGTTTCTTCGGGATGTGATAACAAAATGAGAATATACCGAGAAGACAATGGGATCCAGAAAATGCAGAGCAAACTCAGGGGAGGAGTTAAATCCTGGAATGACAGTCTTGAAGCAGATCTAGAGAGCAACCAGTTAGATGAGCGAAAGGACAGATGCT